>NC_090921.1:1489324957-1490655893 GCF_040938575.1 Ambystoma mexicanum
TCTTTAATTTGTCATAGTGATAGGAATGACATTGCTGTATATGGGTTTGTGTCCATTATACAGGACCAACTCCCTTAATGCAATAAGAATGATAAAATAAAGATTGCAAAAAGTAAAAAATGTTGCTAAAAGTATTATTGCCAGCGAGTCCCATTTTCCTCTTTCGGAAAGTCTATTTTCTTTTCTTCAAAATGTCAGCATTCACAGCAAAACATGTTTTAATAAATAGAGAAAAATTAGTTCAAAACTAAAACATGGTTTGGGATTCCCTAAAATAGCAGTGAGGGTTACATTGCTTACTCGTAAAGCAGGATACATGTTCACTAAATAAGTCATGATTATAAACGGGAGGATTTGCAGAGGAAACATTTAGTGTATATATTTTTCTTGTCATGAAAGTGCTACTCTTTGTCTTATGCAGGTATGATTTTTTGAAAACACATTCAGTAAATTCCTTCTGTTGTTATTTAAAAACAAACACTGTCTTTCTCATTGTTCTGGCTGTTGCTTGGCTCTCATGGCAGTCCTTGTTTGAACGAGTGTCGTCTTTTCTTCACCTTCGGATTCAGCCAGTTGCAACATGGCAGCCTCTCCTTTCTAGGGTTTGACATCACTGAAATGCAGCCAGGCACGCCTTCCTTGTAGTTTCACGACTCTTGGTGTCACCTCCTCTATGATATAAGGTCCTTCAAAGCATGGCTTATGCCAGTGCCTTGTGAAACTCAGACAGAGCACCCTATCCCCTGCATACAGAGCAGGCGGTTCTAAAGCTGTTCTGATATCAATTTGTTTGTTGTCTTCATCAATCTTCTTTGACCTGCCATGCCATGACAGAAGCAGTTGGGGCACAAAAGCAGCACTCACAATCATAGCATTCAAATAATCATGCATTTCAGTTCCAAGAACATTGGATACACTATGGGCATCAGTTTCCGCTCGAGTGCGAGGAGCAAGAGGTACACACATACAGCATCCCATCACCAGCTCGTAAGGAGTCAGGTGATAGTCTGTACCGGGCTGATTATGTAATGCAAACAGGGCTAAGGGTAGGCAATGGAACCATCCTTTTTTCAGGGTGTCAAATACTGTTTGCTTGTTGGTGGTAAGCAGAAGAAAATGTGTGCTTAATACCAAACAAGATTGTGATGTGCTCAAAAACATAATCTACAAAATGTGGTCTATTGTCAGACCGCAACACTTCGCACACTCCCAACCTCAGGAAGACCTCACCTACGAGGAACTTCACAGCAAATGTGGCATCAGGATGCATGCATGGACCGCCCTTGATCTATTAGGAAAAAGGGCACACGACTACTAGCATATATCTGTAGCCGTTTCTCATTTCTGTGCTAATTCCCTTCAACCTTAGAGACCCCCAGCTCTTTTGCTGGATTTTAGAACTTTTTAATTTCAACCCTGGAGAGAGTGAGCCCTTTTTCTCACTCTCTCATGTATTTTGATCTGATTTGGATTATATCTGACAAACTCCATAGGGATCTACTTTTTGTATGGTGACACACAGCACCTTCAGTGCAGTATCACAGAGAAATCCTTTAGATTTCTCATGAGGTTTAAATACCTTTTCTTGGGTGAACTACTGTTCCCAAGAATAGTACAGTGAAATTGACTTTACTACCTTTTCTCTTTGTGGGTCCAGCACACACCATTTTATGTGGAGTGCTGGGGGGGTTACCTAGTAGCCCCTTTTCCTACCTACTCACGTAACATGTATTATGTTACCATCACCACTTTAAATGGCTGGTGGCAGTGGTTTAATTTTCCTACCATTGTGCTTTTCTACTGCAGACTGAATCCTCAGCTGCAGTATGGCACCCAAGGTTGACCATTGTTTCAAAATGGCCCGGTCTTCTTTTTTTGCCATTTCTCATGTGTGAGGTCTTTCTTGGGTTTTACTCTCCACGCAAAACCAGGATTAAGCCCTTCATTCATTTTGCCTTTGGTGGGTTTCAGCACTGGAAGTGAGGGAGGTGCCCGAAACGCCCCTGTCCTTTGTCTCCATGGTTACCTGAATTCACCCAGTCATGAATGCCTGGCAAGCTGTGCTTGCAGGACAGCCACCATGCTGTGTGAGTGACAGCTAGGCTGTGCGTGAATGGGAGAAACCTGCTTAAAAGGTAAGGCTTCTTGGACTGAAGACAGAGACGACCACTGGGAAGAACACCCCGATGAAGAAACCGTGAACGAAGCTTTCTGCATCCTCCTGGACCATTGAACTGACTGGTGAAGCCCTGCTGCTGTTCTGAAACTCCTTTTTCTAATCGACAAGAGAAGCTCTGGAAAGGACTACTTCTTCCCTTGGGTTAGTGGGACCAACTAACCCCTAGAAGATCTTGACTGGAAGACCTTCCCCAACTGGCTGCACTTCTTTGCTGCTGCTGGAACTGAGTGCCGGGGTTTGAGACATCTGTAGTCAAGTGCAACCTCTGAAAGCCGGCCAAAAGCTCCAGCAGTCTCATGTGGGCCCTTCTGAAACAGGACGACCCAAGCTCAAGTCACCTCACCAGAGTGCTGGACTCAAGGGGTGAAGAAAGCCCAACCAGTGTCCAAGATCCGCGGTGGTGCTGTTTACCGAGTGCTGAAACCGCAAAGTGCCACTGATCCAAAGAATGCCTGTAGCTGCCGCCGACCTTTGTATTGCTGTGCAGGATTCCTCCAGACGTCCTCCCTCTTGTCCCCACGACTGAGGCCAAGGAACACAGGATCTGCATCACTGCAACCAGACAGAAGCCAGCTGGATCATCTTCTTCTAAACAAAGGCACTGTTCCGACTTTGGGGTTCTTACCTCTTTGTGTATAGACTTCTCTTCTCAGTTGAGACTTGCAGTAGCTGCTTTTGTATAGTTGATTTCAGCTCTAACCTTTACAAGTGTAACAGCTTGTGACCCTACAGTGATTTCTCTTCAACAAACTCTAACTTTGTGCAAGACTTTTTACTATCTAAGAAGTGCCTCAGCTCCATAGACTTTGCTCCAATTGCCTTTAGCTGTCCTGGCTCCCTGCAGACTCTTCTATTCCATTGACTTTGATTCTTACTTTCCCTCATAGGTGATACATTGTTTTTTAACTAATATTGCTGGGAAAGATTTTTTATCTAGACTTCATTGCAAGATTTAAAGTGCTTACATGCTCCGAGAACCTGTTTAACCCTTTTACTTCCTTTAACCTTTCCTTTCCACCAACCCCAGAATTTACAAAGTTCAAAAGTGACGTATAAATGCCATTACTGTCCTAGTTAGTGACGTCACCTCAGGGTGTAGGAAGTGTGTATGGAGCATTTCTAAAGAGTATCTACTTGCTTTGCCTTGATTCTGAGAAAGTATTTTGAAATGGATTTTTATTGTTGCACATTTCCCTTTTAAAGGAATGCTTATTTATAATTGACCGTTAAATGAATAAATCATTATTCTACTAGAAAACCCTGAGTGTAAGTGTTATTTGGATACTTGTATTGGTGAATTTCAATGCTATAGCTCTACAGCTCAAATGTACCCCTCTTGAGAGAGATAAGTCTGGCTACTCAGTCACACTACCAACTTGTGTAGTACATACCTATACCAATAGGTGGGTTACCTAATACCAAGAGGACACAGGTTGTGTAGTCTCCCACATGGTTACTATATCAATTCTTGCCTAACATCCCTCACTAAAACCCTCCCTAAAGTCTCCTTCCAGGTGACCAGGGAAAGACAGATGCTTCCTGATCTTAACCCTGGGGGTGATGTACTGCAAGAGGATCACCTGGGAGGAGACAGGGTCCATGTTGATGAGGAGATCCCGTTAGATGAGACGCAGTATTTGTCCTTTGAAAGGAAGTACCTTTCTCGGTTGCCAAAACAGATAATTGCATATTGCCACTATAATGTCCCTGATCCATATATAAGACCTGTGACCCGGGTTACAAGTTCTGTTAAGTCAGAGCAAACGTTAAGAACAGAAAAATCTTTCAAAGTATCCCAAATTAAACACCCTTTTTACTCCCAAGGGTACAATGTAAAAGAATCTGGAAATCTCTTAAATAAATCACCTTCCTCTGTAACAACTTATTCTAACAGTCCATCTTTTAAGGAGTTTAAGGGAAATAAATGTACCCCTAAAATAAACTCAAATGTTAGAAGAAACAGCTTTGCAGAAGGGGACTACAAGTCCCAGAATCCCAAAGGTACTGGGACGAGAAAGAGGGCTGAGAGGCATGTATTTGCAGCAGCCAGGCATTTAAGCCTCAGAGCCATTGGAGCAGTCAGGCACTTGAGCCTAACAGCCCACAACTGAAGGAACCTGGGAGGCATAAAAGGCCCCCTCATGTGTAGACAATTAAAAGAAGAGGAGGGAGTTGGAGCTGTGATTTGAATGCAAGCCGTAGCAGTAGTAGCAGAAAGAAGAAGGCACGAGGTTGGAAAATCCAGCAGAAGTGGGAGAGCAAGAGGGATGCCAGAACGTGGAAAAAGCAGATTTCACTTGCATATTCTGAGAGGGTCCTGTTCCCCCAAATTCTGAAGTGCAGCGGCTGCGCAGCGGAAAGTATGCAGGAGAGCTGTCTTCCCCAGGTGAGCCTGATTGCTATGGTTGCCGTGACCTGAATGTGCTGGATACTGAGGGGAGGAGCAGTTTCCAAACAGTGGGTTTCAGCAGCGAGAGGGGCTCCAGAAACATGTTGCCGGACTGGAAATACCTTCATGGAGGAAGGGTTTGGGTCCTTACGCAGCCAGAAGTAGTAGAAGTCGTGGTAAAGGCCATAGAAGCAGTGCGACCCGCAGGGCAAGTGTTGAAGAAGCTGGTGAGTGAAGCTCAGAGTTCTAATACCACGCACAAGCATTGCGGGCAACAGTATCCAGTTCCCCGTTCACTTGCATGTGAGTTAAAGCAAGTGGAAGTTGTTTGTTGACTCTGAATTACTTGAACAATGGGAAATCTTGCAATTACGTGTAAATGAAAAGGCTTTTTTCTCTCATACAAAGAGAATACTGCTTACATCCGTAGTTCACTCTTCTAAGACTGTTACTATTCGAAGAAGTGGTCACGTGTCACCAATTAAGGAGGGTGAGTTTTGCAAAGACCATTACCGAATACCTAACCTTACTAAAGACATTGTTGAAACCTTTAACCTTTGAATATAACATCAACGAGATGTCACATGTGCCTAATTGTGATCCCCAAAAGAGAGTTGAACTCTGTCCTTCACTTTACATGGGAAAACAATTCAATACTGAACTTCAAGATCTTTAAACTTTCAATACAACATCAAGAATGGTGATATCTGAATGGAGAAATGCTGAAAGGGACCAGTAGGCCAGGGTATTGCTCCTCACACTATTCGTAGCATGTGCCCTGCAGTATACTGTTGGCAAGTAAAGTAATTTACAATAAAGGTGGCAACATGCTCTGCTAGATTAGGCACGCACCAGTTTACCAAGATCAAGGCTGCAAGATACTCTCATGTTGTGGCGCTGGAGGGTGTAATTGATCTAATGCCACTTAAGTAATCCCAGGGTTATAACTGGTTTCCCGGTGCTGTCCTGCCACCACATTGCATCTGTGGGGGGCAATGAGCACCCCCTTCACTTCCACAGTTCTTGCTCCTCTGGTGGGGCTCGTCCCTGCAACTCAATAATGGGGATATATATACACATGGTGAAAGCTCTGCATCCTTATTTGACCAAATCAATGGAGAGAATTAGAAAGATCACCCTAGGGAACAGGGGCTGGTTTGATGACAATTGTCAGATGGAAAAACAAGATCTGCTAACCTATCTTAAAAATACAGTTTTGATTGATAAATCTCATTTAAGAACTCTGATGGCCAATTATAAGGATGCCCTTGCCAGAAAGAAAGCAGAATATGTAAAAAACAAATGGGATTAACTGCTGTCAAACTGTGCTAGGGGTGACAAGAGTAGTTTTTGGAAACTTGTAGGAGGAAGAGACTCAAATTCTGCAGGGCCTGTCACTTGCCATATACGCCCAAATGTATGCTTTAAACAATTCAGTAATCTATATAAAAATGGACAGGATGAGACCCAGGAAATATGTCAGAGTGCCTGCATTGTACATCTAGGTGAGGATTACACACCAGTTTCAATTATAGAGGTGGAGGAGGCCATACTAGGATTGCAAAGTGGGAAGGCGCCAGGTCCAGACAGTGTCCCCATTGATTTTCTCATGGATGAGCTTAGTGTCTGGGCACCATTGTTGTCCCGAGTGTTTGATGTTGTAGCTAGTTCAGGGTGTGTTCTACAATCCTGGCGCAAGGCAATCATTTTGCCTATTTTAGGAAGGGCAAAAGCAGCATTTGGGGAATTACAATCCCATTTATTTCTTGGATGCCATAGGTAAGGTTTATGCCAAAGTTCTGTTGGCCCACCTACAACATTGGGCATCCGAGGGTGGGCAAATAAATCATCTCCAAGCTGAACTCGAATTTGAATTTTGAGATATTTGTAATGCGCACACAACAATGTCCTGGCGCAGGTGGTAAACAAAGTTCAAAGAAGAAGGAGCAGAACAACAACCCGGCTGACTAGTGTCAGAACAAGCAGAAACTGAACAGAGAGCCAAAATCAGTAGGTTAACTTAAAGAGATACGTTTTTAGGCCTGTTCTAAAACTCATTAACAAATTGGCATGTCACAAACTCAGTGGGAGACTATTCCATAGTCTGGGTACAGTCACTGAAAAACACCATTCTCCTCTTGATCTACACTTCATCCTAGGGATGACAAGAAGGAGTAGGTCCTCAGACCCAAGGGCCCGGGTAGGCTGGGTTCCAATAAGGGATAAGCACTGTGGATCAGTGCTTTAGGCTAAGTGCAATTTTGGCCAAGTATGTATCGGTACAGCACTTAAAAATCTATGCAATATTTGTAGACCTGCGTACAGCGATTGATTGCGTTTCCCACAGTAAGTTCCGGTCCATCTTGAAGAATAAGGGTGTCCCAGGGTATTTCCTGGCTAGTATCCATTCTCTATATACTGAGAACAGGGCATCATTGAGGTGGGGACTGGGAGGGGAGACAACAGAACTCTTTGTGGTTGAGAGGGGGGTTCGCTGGTGGTGTGTGCTGGCCCGCTCCTATTTTATCTGTACATCAATGTTATTGTTGAGGATCTGTTAATTTGGGATACGGGTTGTTTGACCTAAAAAACTTGACCTACTGCCCATTTGACCTAATATTTTTAACCTAATTATTTTTTACCTACTGTGAAGTGAGACCCCCTGTAGGCCCCCCTGATGCAGGGGGAGAGCCCCGCGACCCTCCCCCGATTCTCCCTCCCACCTCAACCTATTCCGTTACCCCACCCAAAAACTATTTTTTTATTAAAGTGTACGATTTGACCTACCGAATTAGTTCAAAAAGATGCAGTCAAATGGGAGTAGGTCAAGTTGGCATTAGGTCAACTATGCCAATACCTTAATTTGTAGTCTTGAGCCTTCAAAACTGGGGAAAGATAGGTTACCCGCATTGTTTTATGGCACTGACACAGTGTTACTATCAACTACCTCTGTGGGACTGGGACATAATTTGCAATCTTTTGTTGAGAAATGTAAGGAACTTTCCATGGTGCTTAATACCGAAAAGACCCAAGTAATGGTATTAAGCCAAAAACCCAGTAAGAAAAAAAACATTTTATTTTAGTCAAATTAAGGATTTCAATTGAAGGGTGTGCTTTGGAGCAGGTGAGCTCCTCTGACTATTTGAGGGTTAGGTTTTCACAAGATCTTACTTGGTTGGCCCCAGTGGTCGGAGTGGGTGGAAGCAGTTGGGTGTGGTGCTCCTTTACTTTTCTAAAATTAACTTTTAGTGTTTCTATACTTTTTGTTGAAAAAGAAATCGTTCCGGAATGGTTTTGATTTTAAAATAATGGTGTAGGAAGTAGTTGATACTTGCACTTTCAGTGCACTGCACTGAAGGTTCCCTTAAACAGCAGGCACATTTGTTTGGAGGTTCGTATTGTGCATGGAAGGGTGTGTGGCAAGGGGTTTTGGGGTGCAGGGCATGCCCGGAGAGAGCATAGTTCCACTACTTCTTTTCATACATCTTGACCACTGGTCGGCCCAACATACAAAGGCTGTGCCGACCCTGGAAAAATATAGTGGTGCAGTCCGTCATTTTTATTTTAGCCATGGCAGAAAAGCAGGCTCTCCAGCCCTACATCTGTACAAATCTCATGGTCAGGTGGCAAATTTGTATGGGGCAGAATTGTGGGGACACACTGTAATCCCTCCATTGAATGTAGTTGATGACAACTTTCTGAGAGCTTTGCTTATGCAACCAAAAGGTGCACCAATGGCCAGTCTTTGCTGGGGATGTGACCTCAAGCCGATTTCAGAGGTACTGGCCATGAAACCATTTTTATACTGGCTTAGAATTTGGAGTGCACCCAAATTGGGTAACTACAAAGATGCGCTTAATGATTTTTTGAAAACACCTGAATCTGGTTCTATGCCCTGGTTAAGGTTCATTCGTAATGGTCTAGCGGGGTTGGACCTGGATGATTTCTGGTCCAACCCTGCTGGCTTGTCTTCTGGTTCTAAGGTGATGGTGAAAAAAGCTTGCCATGAGGCAATTATTAAAAGCATGAAATGGGCTTGCCAAAATTTTAGCACTGGTTCCTTATATCTTGAACGAAACAGACAGAGGGCTTTGAGCCTTAATTAGAATGTGTTTACCCTGGTTACGGTTGGGCATTATACATGCAGTTGCATAACACACTTAAGATGGCCACATTTACAGCTAAGTGGACTCATTGCAACGACAATCCGTAGATGGTCTGTGGATTCCCTCAGGAAACTATAACACACTTTTTATTGCCCTGTCCAGGATATAAGGATTTGAGGGATTGTTATTTGCTACCTCTTTTTAGGGCGAGGGGTGTCATACTGACTGCTGCAGCTGTGAATTTTTGTAAAGACACCACCTATTTGAATTAAGTGTATTTTATTTCTAAATATATTTTAGGGCATGGCTAAGAAGATCGCACAGTCTTGGACTGTTGTGATACATTTTTATAATTTTATCTGAATATTGTAGTATCTTCCTTCGCTGGGTCTTGTTATAATGTATTTTGTTTGGATTAATTCTGGTTTTATAATTGTTTATTATGAGCTGTATGACCTGAACATCAACTCAATAATTTGGGCTACAAGTAGTGTATTAAAGCCTTCTTTCATTACTATGGGCCTCATTACACGGATGGCGGTAAGGATTTACCGGTACCGGTACCGGTAAATCCTTACCGCCTTACTACGAGGTCCCTTTGCGGGTTGGGGAATTTAACGCCTGCTTTTTGCAGGCGTTAAAAACCAACCCACAAAGGGACCCAGGGAGCTAATTACGGTACCGCAATTTGCGGTACCGTAATTAGCGCCTTCCCCATTCCCATCATGCCCTATGGGGCAAAAATGGGAATGGGGAAGGGCAATGGTGGAAGGGGGAATTACCGCCCCGCCAACCTTGGAATGGGGCGGTAATTCCCCTTTCCGCAAAGGCGGTGCCGGTATTTTACCGGCATGAACCATGGCGCTAATAGCGCCATGGTTCTCCGCCATCCGTGTAATGAGGCCCTATGTTTCGTGCTTGTGTGTTTTTGTTTTGGTGCAGTATC
Source organism: Ambystoma mexicanum (assembly GCF_040938575.1). Taxonomy (NCBI): domain Eukaryota; kingdom Metazoa; phylum Chordata; class Amphibia; order Caudata; family Ambystomatidae; genus Ambystoma; species Ambystoma mexicanum. The sequence goes on from NC_090921.1 coordinate 1,489,334,578, forward strand.
AAATTCTGACATTTCAGGAAAACATGCTGCTTTTTTTGCTTCTAAATCAGCAGCCTCATTGCAGCGAGAAATTAATCTGTACCTTTAGTGAGGGCTGCACACTTCACCATGGCCATGGCTGATGGATGCAGTAGTATGTTTATGAGCGTGTCCAATAGTGGCGCATGTTGCACTGCACCTAAGAAGCCATGCCTCTTCCAACGTGACAGTCCTGCTCGTACTGTTTACGTCACGTAGGCGGAGTCAGAATACACTGTTATTGCCTCTTCTGTGTGTGTCTCAAGTGCCAAAATGAGTGCTTCCAATTCTGCTGCTTGTGCTCAGAAATGCAAAGGCAATCTTGTACTTGCGACCGTCTCAAATTTGCCATTCAGTTTTACTTTTACCACTGCGGTCCCAGTGTGTCTTTCACCTGTGCTCTGATCTTGAGGAGTTTCCTGAATTTAAGGAGATCCGGCTCAAGACAGAGGGGAGCAGGGAGGCTATTCCAGAGAGAGGCACCTGCTGAGAATAAGGATCTCCCTGTGATCTTGGACATAATATTCAGGTGGTTCTGTGCTATACCATGGCGGATATGCTGTCCCCCCTCTTTGATCACGCTTGGGAAATTCCTGAAATCCAAACTCTCTGCCTGTGAGTGAACTTCCTCTTCCCCGCAGAAAATAATGACATTTTCCCCGTCCTGCAAAGTTTCCACTAGCCATTGGCTGTACCTGCTGTGCCTCCAATGTAATCACCCCCTCCCCACTGGTTAACATTGCTCCTTACACTGAAAACGTTGATAAGTTTGTATAGAGACCAGGTCCAAGATCAGTATGTGGCTACCCAGCATACAGAACACTCCCCACTAGCAGAATGTAGTGTTAGTATGAGGGACATTGAGATAGCCATAACACCACAAAAAGTGGCAAGGCAGCAGCTCTGGACTTTGTTCCATTTGACTTATATGAAGATGATATCAAGATCTGGGCACCTGTCCTGTGCACAATCTTCAATGCCATAATTAGGCTAAAAAAACGCCCATGTTTGTGGAAACAGGCTCTGCGAGTTCCAAAATCCAAAAGGGGGGGGGGGGGAATTTGCTTGTGAATTACTGGCTGATTTCCTTACTTGACAGCTCAGGAACATTTTTAGGAAAGACAATCTTAAACTCATTGCAGACTCAGTAGACAACAATCATATCATTACCAAAATTCAGACAGGCTTCCAGTGGAAGAAGGGGACCGTGGACCAATGTTTAATATTGTTTCTTCTAATACAGAAATAGTAAATGTTACTGAAGGTTAAACTTTACAATGGGCCTCATTACGACCTCGGCGGTAGCCATGCCGCTATTGGCGTCATGGCTGCCTCTGAAATCGCATCCGGGTCCTCAGAATGAGGAATTACCAGGCCATTCCGAGTTCGGAAGGCCCGGTAATTCCTCCCTCCAAGGACCCAGACCCAGTCCTTCCCCATTCCCATTTCAGCCCCCATAGGGCTGAATGGGAATGGGAGAGGGAGAAAACAACGGGCCATTACAAGTTGGCCTGTTGTTTGCTCCCTCTTCCCCTCGCGGGACCCGGTAAGCACGCCTGGTTTGACCAGGCGTTGCTTCCTGGGTCCCGCGAGGGGACCTCGTAATGAGTCGGTATGGGGTAAATGGCACTGGCACCTTTTACGGCGCCGTTTACCCCGTACCACCAGGGTCGTAATGAGGCCCAGTGTCTTTTTAGATTTAAGAACTGTGTTTGACAGTGTATATAGAAAGCATCTATGGCAAATATTGCTTGAAAGAAAAGACCCAGCCTCTCTGATTTTATTAGCACAACAACTTTATTCTGGGAACACTGCAGATGTGATATTTGGTCTTGGGGGGAATTCATTCCGCTCATAGAAGTTGCAAAGGGAGTAAGTGTGATTGCCCTGATTTGATCCTTTGTTTACATTCAAGAGGTAATGGACACATTAAAAGAGGGTAGTTTGGATGGCCCCAAGTTGGGCAAGGAAAGGTTTCCAACCTTTTTTTATGCTCACAACACCGTGATCCTGACAACCTCACCCCAAGGCCTGAGTACCTTCCTAATTGTCTTCAAAATTAAATGTAACTAACTTGAGTTTGTGGTAAATACAGAGAAGACCAAGGTGATAGTTTTCAGAACTAGCTGCCCCAAACATTTCTCGCTATCATTGAAAATAGATGGTACTGCACTACAGCAAGTGAGGTTCTTTGACTATTTAGATATCCGCTTCCAGGAAAATGGGAATGCGCAGCACAGATAGAGAAGTCTAATTTAAATTTGAGCAAAAATACAAAAAAGAGAGGCACAGCTCCACCTAACTGATGAGGCCCAACAAGGCTGAAACATGTGTCTGGGGTGCTGTTGGTACTCTTGTTCAAAGGAGGTTTTCCTGGACTTTTGGTGCTGGAATGCCCTTGTGGGAGGGACAAAGACTGATACGCAAATGGATATTCCTCCTTTGTGAAAAGTACAGAGAGCAAAAAGCAATGGCTGCAGACTCTCAAAGTGGGAAAATAAACCACAGAACAGGTTATCATGCCATGTTCTTTCTAGAGAGGGGAGCCTGCTACCATTTTTGTATTTTTGCAAGGAACTTGGGGTTGGTCACCCTAAGTTACCAGGGCAAACCCAGACGTAGACCCATTGCTCACTGTGCTCAGAGAGGCACAGCTCAGCCTCACTGATGAGGCCCAACAAGGATGAAACACGTGTCTGGGGTTGCTGTTGGTACTCTTGTTCAAAGGAGGTTTGCTTGGCATTTCGGTGCTGGACTAACCTTGTGGGCGGGACAAAGACTGATATGCAAATGAGTAGTCCTCCTTTGTGAAAAGTACAGAGAGCAAAAAGCAATGGCTGCAGACTCTCAAAGTGGGAAAAAAAACACAGAACAGGTTATCATGCCATATTCTTTCTAGAGAGGGGCACCTGCTACCTTTTTTGTAAATTTGAGTAAATATAGTGGCAAGGTCAGGTCTTATTTTTACAAACTTGGGAGTGGCACAGTTTCCCCGGCTCTAATCCTGCATAACAAACAGGCCATACCACCCTCAACACATGCGGCGGAAATTTGGAGCTTTGGAAACATAAGGACACTGGATGTCACAGAATCTAAAATTTTAAAACAATTGTTGATGCTCCCATTAAGTGCTCTCTCAGCTTGAGTGTGCATGGATCTAGATGTCATGCCAGTGTGTGACTTTATCTAGCTGAAACCAGTATTGTATTGGTTAAGGTTGTGGCACACGGAGGGTCCTGAGCTGCAAAGGGAAACCCTGCTTGATCTGATGCCACTGGAGGGGGCAAGAGGCTTAAATGGGTAAGACACATAAAGGATGCCCTATTGACATTGGTGGAACATACTTTATGGGAGACACACTTAAGTATGAACGATCAGGCTCTCCCTAGAATAAAACAAACTATGTATGTGTCATCTAGGAGCAACCTGGTAGAGGCAGAGAACAGATTACAGTTGGGCCCAGAGTATCTCTCATTTAAAACAGCAGTAGGCTTTGAAAGCTATTTAGACCAGATCAGCCCACCGATCGAAAGGGCAATGTATGTACGCTTTAGACTGGGGATACTTCCCTTGGCACCACTCACTAAATTATGGAGGCTTAGTAAGAGTGAAGAATGTCTGCTTTGGGGGGGGCTATATAAGATTCTGCTACCCATTTCTTTTTGATTTCTCGTAAGTCCCAACAGACTTAGTGTTTACATCTGATTTTCATAACAGCAGGGATTCATCAGACCAGTGATGCATTGAGCATCTGTAAACTGTCTATGTGTTACCATGTGGTATATGCCACTGCATGCTATATTCACAGAAGCTGGAAACTCAGACCCAGAAAACAGAAGTACATTAATGATAGATTAGCATAACATTAGCTGAGGCATTATAAGCAGGTGTTTTAAATATAATTGTATTTCTAATCCTTGTATTATAATGTTTTTCTTCTAGATTGTGCTTTTAAAATGACTGCAGATGAAATTATCATTTTTAAGATGCTAAGTATATTAATTCTGGAATTAAGCTTTTTAGATATGCTATGAATTGTATGCTTTTATGGCCTTGTACCGAAATAAAGCTTGATTGATTGATATTTTTTTCCAAACTAGTTTTGCTTCCTCCAGCTTTCTTTCCTCAAGTTCCTTTCTGACTTTCTCTAGTTAAATGAATCTCTGGCCATGGCTTTGCTTCCATTCCCACTATGATTTTCAATTGTCTCTGCACTGCCTCAGGCAGCTCTGCCATAATATGTGATAAAAAATAGATATATTTTTGTCCCACAGCTCTCTTGTTTCAAGCCGCCATTTTTGTTGAATCTCCTGAATATAAGCAACTGGGTATTTGTCATAACGCATTTTACGTGTCATAATCAGGCTCATGACTGATGAATTGGGATATTGTACCCTAAGAGCCCTCCATACATTGGCCCTACAATTGTTAAAAGGATCTCCATCATGAGTTGTGTTTTGGCTTGTCACTCCAGAATAACCGGCTCATTTCCAAATATTGTCTGCTCTCTCTCCTATTATGGCAGCAAGCAAGCACTTTATGTAACCCACCGCTAATGGTATTCCCGCTGTCATTCTTTCTAATTCATAAATCCATTTGCCTGCGCCTGATGTCAACGCTGGTAGCTTACAGATTACATTATTCTTATCCATCTGTGGCCATGGAATATATTGCAGCCATCCTCCCCCTTTTCTAGCAATAGGAAGTGCGTCAGTTGTATGTTCTGTCCACCCGCAGTCAGTCCTCGTGTTTTGGATGTCATATTGGTCAAATGAATTTTCTTCTGCTCCAGTACAGTTCTCAAAATGTTCACTTAAGGTGTTCTGTCTTCTAGGATTCTTTATCACATTGTTGGGAGCCCAGAGCTTTTAACAGGTTCTGGCATTCTCCCTGATTCTTCCAAACCTAACCACATTGTATTTTACCCTGTTCTTAAGTCTGTGGAAGGGGCTTCTGCAGTCTCTTCCTCCTCCTCTTCTCCATCTTTATCTCTTTACTCATCAATAAATATCATATCATAACTTTCACCAATTCCATCACCTTCTCTTTCTTCAAAGTCTAGTCTCTTCAGCGGAATCGTTTCATACAATCCACTCATCACTGCTTCCAATGCCCTCCCTTCCCCCCTCTGTGAAGATCCTCCTAAACTTTGTTTTACTTACAGACACCACTGTCCCTCCTGCTTCTATACAAATTACCAATCCTCCTTCGCATAGCTTCTCTCTCATCTTCATCTGACCAGGTAGATGTTTTGGGTATTTCATCCATTTCATTGGAAAGTCTATACTCCTTTCCCTTACTCCCCACCCCTGCTCCTTGTCTCTCTTTCTCTTGGCGCATACACTGTTTAAACAATCTCATCGATTTCATTTCACCTGCTTTCTCTGCACTTTACCATCTCTCACTCTATCTCTCAATCTCTTTCCTCCTCTCTCTCTCTCTCCTTTTCTTCTTCTTGTCTCTTCTCCCTTTCCCTATTTTCTCTTTGCCCTGCCTGCTTCTTAGTCTCTGGATCTCTTCCTCAGCCTCTGTCAATTTTGCCTGCAACTCACAGCGTTCACTGTATTTATTGCGTGGGGATACAGAATTTTGTTTATTTATTTTCAATCCATGTAAAACATCTTTACTGCTGTAAGTGGGAGTGCATATGTGGGATTAGTGTATCCTGCCGCTGCTTTTAATTCTTGCAATGTGTATAGTCCCTGTATTTCGGAAGATGGATTGATGCTTTGAGGAGAAGGAGGAGGAGCCGAGGTCAATGGGCCTACCCTTCATGCTGATTAAGCATCCACTCTCTCACAGATGGCTCCTCTGTCTCATCTCCATACATCTTCCATAGTTCTAGAATGGCTACTCATTTTATTGTTATTGTTATTGTTATTTTGCATTTATATAGCGCCTTATATACCATTGGTATGGTCTGAAGGCGCTGGTAGGTTGAACGCCCTCGGGAACCGAAGTTCAGGTCAGTATAGAGAGTAGCGGGAGTCCAAAAGTGCGTGTGCGCACTAGGTATGTGTGCAGCTGGTGCGGAAATCGAGTGGTAGCTGCTTCTTAGTTGTAGATGTGGTGGTTGAGAGGTCAGGAGTATGTGTTTGCTCTGGTCGGTTTTACCCAGAACGAGTGTGGCTGCGTTAGGCCTGAGGAGAACGCCTGGCTGGGGGGTGTGAATCCAGCAATGATTACTTAGAGTGATGTGGAGTAAGAGGGAGATGTGGATATGAGAACAGTTATACCGAATGGTGTCATAGTATCTCTGTGTTCTAGATGAGTGGTGGTGTAAGAGGGAGAGTAAGCGTGGGGTGTGGTAATGATGTATGTTTTCAAGTGTTTCCTTCATTCCAAAGCATATTAAGCATCGTCTGTTGTACATATTCGTCCGTTCCTCATATTCGTCCGCTCCACACATTCGTTCAGTCATTATCATCGTCTAGTTCACACCCTCGTACACTTCTAAATGCTGCTGGGAACAGTTCTGAATTCAACTTTCACAGAGAGGCTATTGGGTGCAACTTTCAAGTGTAACTGGGTATACTTCTAAAATGCTATTGGGTACACTTCTAAATGCAGGTGGGAACCGTTTTACAATCAGCTTTCAGATAGGCTATTGGGTGCAGCTTCTAAATGCAATTGGGTGTATTTCTAAAATGCTACACTTCTAATTGCAAGAGGGTACAATTCTAATTCAACTTTCTCCGAGGAGGTGCGGGGTACAGTTCTAGTTGCGAGGGGGAACAGTTCTTAATTCAACTTTCACAGAGAGGCTATTGGGTGAAAACTTTCAGGTGCAACTGGGTACACTTCTAAATGCAAGTGGGAACAGTTCTAAATTTTAGCTTTCACAGAGAGGCTATTGGGTGCAGCTTCTGAATGCAATTGGGTACACTTCTAAATGCTGTTGGGTACATTTCTACATGTAAGAGAGAACAGTTCTAAATCAACTTTCTCACAGAGGCTAACCGGCGCAACTTCCAACTCTAATTGGATACACTTCCAGGAGCAGGTGGGAGCGGTTCTAATGCGGGTAACGGATTTAAATTCAACTTTCGCAGAAAGGCTATTGGGTGCAGATTCTAAATGCAATTGGGTAGACTTCTAAATGCCGTTGGGTACACTTCTACATGCAAGAGGGAACAATTCTAATTCAACTTTCTCAGAGAGGCTATCCGGTGCAACTTCCAACTGCAATTGGGTACACTTCTAAATGGAGGTGGGAGCAGTTCTGATGTGGGTGGTAACAGATCTAAATTCAACTTTCACAGAGGCTATCGGGCGCAGCCTCTAAATGCGACTGAGTACACTTCTAAATGCAGGTGGGAACAATTTTAAATTCAACTTTCACAGAGAGGCTAATTGGGGACAGCTTCTAAATGCAAATTCTAGTGTATCTTTCTCAGAGGGCTATCCGGCGTACTTCTAAATGCTAACATTCACAATTCCATCTAAGAGTGGACATGCTAACATTCACAATTCCATCTAAGAGTGGACATGCTAACATTCACAATTCCATCTAAGAGTGGACATGCTAACATTCACAATTCCATCTAAGAGTGGACATGCTAACATTCACAATTCCATCTAAGAGTGGACATGCTAACATTCACAATTCCATCTAAGAGTGGACATGCTAACATTCACAATTCCATCAAGGAGTGGACATGCTAACATTCACAATTCCATCAAGGAGTGGACATGCTAACATTCACAATTCCATCTAAGAGTGGACATGCTAACATTCACAATTCCATCAAGGAGTGGACATGCTAACATTCACAATTCCATCAAAGAGTGGACATGCTAACATTCACAATTCCATCAAGGAGTGGACATGCTAACATTCACAATTCCATCAAAGAGTGGACATGCTAACATTCACAATTCCATCAAGGAGTGGACATGCTAACATTCACAATTCCATCAAAGAGTGGACATGCTAACATTCACAATTCCATCAAGGAGTGGACATGCTAACATTCACAATTCCATCAAAGAGTGGACATGCTAACATTCACAATTCCATCAAGGAGTGGACATGCTAACATTCACAATTCCATCAAGGAGTGGACATGCTAACATTCACAATTCCATCTAAGAGTGGACATGCTAACATTCACAATTCCATCTAAGAGTGGACATGCTAACATTCACAATTCCATCAAGGAGTGGACATGCTAACATTCACAATTCCATCTAAGAGTGGACATTCTAACATTCACAATTCCATCAAGGAGTGGACATGCTAACATTCACAATTCCATCAAGGAGTGGACATGCTAGTATTATGGCACTCTATGTTATTGGTAGGTAAGATAGAGTGGCGGGGGTTTTCTGGAGTAGAGTGATTGCTCTACTCCCCACCCATGCCACACTCACGGTTTTTGTTGGTGTTTGTTGGCTTCCTTGGCGTCCCCTGCGGACACCTGCTGACACATCCTGGAGCCGCCTCTGTAGGAGCCGCCCTTCGCCAGAGGGGCTGCATGGCAGAGGGCTGCCCTGGGAAAGTCAGGGATAAAGGGGAGGTGGTCGAATCAGGGCAGAGGGAGGACAAAGGGGGCGGGACTGAGGGAGGAAAGCTGCCGTGCAGAAGGGAGGCAGCAAGGGCCTCCTGGCCCCAAAATGGTGGCATGGGGGGGCAGGGGCACCGAAATTCCCATGTGGGGGCATCTGGGGTCGGCTTGCCCTGCGCAGCACTCACCTGCTTCCCGATGGTAAAGGAAGCAGGGAGGCTGCCGCGGGTCGCTAGACCCGAGCCCACGGGCCCAGTTAGCCAATGGGGAACGGGGGGCGGGATGGAAGGCGGGAGCAGGGATCCAGGAAGGAGCGGGGAGAGGGGACGCAAAGAGGGTACAGGGGCCTGGGGGCACAGAAATTCCTTTGTGGGGGCATCTGGGGTCGGCTTGCCCTGCGCAGCACTCAGCTGCTTCCCGATGGTAAAGGAAGCAGGGAGGCTGCCGCGGGTCGCTAGACCCGAGCCCACGGGCCCAGTTAGCCAATGGGGAACGGGGGGCGGGATGGAAGGCGGGAGCAGGGATCCAGGAAGGAGCGGGGAGAGGGGACGCAAAGAGGGTACAGGGGCCTGGGGGCACAGAAATTCCTTTGTGGGGGCATCTGGGGTCGGCTTGCCCTGCGCAGCACTCACCTACTTCCCGATGGTAAAGGAAGCAGGGAGGCTGCCGCGGGTCGCTAGACCCGAGCCCACGGGCCCAGTTAGCCAATGGGGAACGGGGGGCGGGATGGAAGGCGGGAGCAGGGATCCAGGAAGGAGCGGGGAGAGGGGACGCAAAGAGGGTACAGGGGCCTGGGGGCACAGAAATTCCTTTGTGGGGGCATCTGGGGTCGGCTTGCCCTGTGCAGCACTCACCTGCTTCCCGATGGTAAAGGAAGCAGGGAGGCTGCCGCGGGTCGCTAGACCCGAGCCCACGGGCCCAGTTAGCCAATGTGGAACGGGGGGCGGGATGGAAGGCGGGAGCAGGGATCCAGGAAGGAGCGGGGAGAGGGGACGCAAAGAGGGTACAGGGGCCTGGGGGCACAGAAATTCCTTTGTGGGGGCATCTGGGGTCGGCTTGCCCTGCGCAGCACTCACCTGCTTCCCGATGTGTGTAATTCATCCCTTGTGTGGGGCATGCAAATATGTAGTCATGTGTTGCCGTACTGATCTCGAAAGAGTACCTTCCTGCGGTCAAGGCATAAACATCTTGCCTGCAGTGTCCTGAACCTACAGGGCATGGTACTTGACAAATGTGTCCTTGTACAGGGGTAATGCTTTACATAAATGCATAAGGGGAGTGTCTCCTATGATTACGCATCACACTTTAATCTATCAATACTTACCATACCTTTGTTTTAGATCTGCTTACTCCTTGTTTACCCCTTCTTCACACTCTCCCTCCAATGATCTATACCTCTTTTCCAACAGTTTTAAGTCTCCTCCCAACACATTCTTCGTTACAACAACTACCTGGGCATTCATCACAAATGCTGTCCATGCTCCAGACCATGCCCTTTTTGTCCAATCCACAACTTCACATCCTCCACAATATGCCCAATATGCACAAAACATCCCTTTTCACAAATCTGAAACACTTTACAACCTACCACTGGTGCCAAAAATCACTAGACACATCAGTATACCACAATATAATACATCTGTCTTCTCATTACCTGCTGAGGTGGTTGTATACTAATTGATCTTTTCACAATTGACCTCGAGAGAATTGACCTCAGGAGAATTGACCTAATTTAGAAGGTCAATTAGGACATATATGCCGGGGTAAACCCCCCGCAATCACCCACCCAATCCGCTTATATTGTTTTTAATCCAAAACCAACCCAATACATATATAAAATAACTAAAATAATATAAAGGTCAATTGTGTAGAAGGTCAATTAGAACCACTATAATTAGGTCAATTGTGCAAAAGGTCAATTGTAAAAGGTCAATTTGGGTAATACCACTGAGGTATCTTCTCCTCTTATCATTCACTGTAAGGGAGTATTCAATGTACTGTTCCGTGATGACAATGTCCTAGGGAATTCCACCATTAATACTTTGTACAAGATTTAGTGCATTGGCTTCTGCAACCTTGTTGCAGGTTTTCCACTATAATCAGCTCTTTACCAATTCACATTTCCCCAATATACAAACATTTCCCTCTCCCGTTTTGCCAAGCCAATGATCTCCACTTACATCCATGGCTCGCCAAAGATGTTCAGTATCGAACTTCCCTCAATCAGCCAGCCTCCTTCGCTCGTGGGGATCAGACAGGAATTTCTCCAAGGGGGCACCTGTCAACCTCTCTCAGTTCACACATGATACTGGCCTCCACAGGTCACCTCACAGTCCTCAAGCTATGGCAGGGATCTTCGTCAGTCCGAGTGCCTTGGCGAACCATCCGACACGCTCCCATATGTAATGATGGTCTGGGAAACCCCAGTTTAGGTGGAAATGGTAGGTCGGGAAATCCCAGACTCAATAATGGAAATGGTCAAAGTAAATGGCAAAACCCACTTTGGTAACAATCCACATAAAGCAGGGACAGCATACAAGCAATACAATATTCGAGCTGAAAGCCTTTCCCAGGCATGACAATGGGTTATAAGTAATGAACATCATAACTGATGTAATACTACAATCTTGGTCACAAAAACCTACGAGGTACGGGGACTGGTTAGGGGAATTATATACATATGGAAGAAATGGGGTTTGTTTTTTCATTGGTTATACTCTATCTGGTGGCTCCACCTGAGTACACCTCTAAATTGATAATGGTGTATACATGTCATTTCTTTATTACTTAATTGGTTATTGCAACCTGTACTGGGCGGCACAGAATTGAGAGTTTCTGTTGGTTGGCACCTTACTTATCAGCCTTGAGCAATTGACAGCAGGCCATCAAAACATGAGCAAAAATGGGAGTATGGGGAGAGAACCCCGGGAACTGTTTTTCTTCCAATTAAATAGGATACTATCCCTTATTCCCAGGACATGATCCAGAGTAACTTCTTTGAAGTCGACCTTGCTAGGTACCTTGATTCTGAGAATATTGGGGGAGTCGAGGCAGGGGCTTGTACGTGTCTAGCCCTAATGAAAAGACACTGTTCTTGAATTATGGGTCACTTGTGAGAGGACCATGTTCTAAATTGTTTCACCATGCATTTATTGCAACATTGGCTAATATGAACGCAAGTGTAATTACTTTACTAACCACTGGGACTTGGTCAATTTGTTTCTTATGAAGTTTTAACTTATAATTAGTCAGCACCTGGCATTCAAAGGATGGTTGTTGTTTGATTAATCTAAGAAAAATATGCCCTGCTCTTGGAAATTATTATCTAATGTTCCTTCCTCAACCATTCATGTACTCCCTAATGGCTGTGTAACCTTGGCAAGGTTCGGGCAGCTACCGTCTGTGAGCTGCGTGGATCGGTATTTCAGAGATTTTAGCAGTTTAAGTTTTCATAAAGCCTCGAGGCCTTTATTCATTATAGTGCATGCTGTTGCTTCCAGTTTAGAAAAGATGGCTACCATTTACCACTGCATTTCTTTGTCAGCAAGCCTTGTTGGCACACTATATACATGTATTGTTTGTGATGCATTTCAGCTTATACATTGCTTATGTTATGTGCTTTGTGTGTTTATGGTTGCAAGTGATATTCTTTGTGTATAAATGCACATTTTACCCAGTTTCTGGGTTTCTTCAAGGTGAGTGCATATTTGATTCATGTCTATTGTATGCACGTGTGCCAGTTTCTAGTGATTTTGCTTACTCTTGCCATCTTTAGTTACATCAGGTCCATTTCTTCCTGTATATGTCTGGGATAAGACCGGTACGGTCGCCTAACTGCATAGCATTTCTCATCTATGTGATATTGGGGCAGGGAAGGGGCCCTAGCTATGAATGACATATTCATCTGTCTGTTGACATCAGTAAAACCATATGTGAGAGCCAGCACAGCACATCATGATATTACAGCATGAGCTCGGCTAAAATATTGCAGAAAGCAGTGAGATTTCCATCCAGCCCTACAACATGGAGAGAGTGGAGAGGTGTTGTTATTTTCGGGCTGTGGGGAAAAACAAATGTATTCCACTGAGGTCGGTCAATGAGAAAAAGGGGCTCTTATCACAGTAGAGGATGTATTACACGTCAGACAATATTACAAATACTCATGACAAGTGCTGCACTCTTAGGATACTCTGAGGATTTCACATTTTTGGTAAGCTCGTCCTGAGCAAAGGAGAGGCCCCTTCCAGTAAAAGTTTCTGCATAGGAACGCTTGGTGCACAACCCCACCAAAACAGTGTGAAGAAAATATGTGAGGAGCATGGAGGAGACTCCCACATAAGCAGAGAAACTCCAGTGTTGAGGAGTATAGTGTAAATATGGTCATTATTGATTGATTGCATACATGAGACAGAGGCTCATGTGTTTGTGCTGTGAGTCATGAAAATAGCAGTGTGTCCGGCTGTCACTCTGATAATGTTTTACAGTATGTCTAGCGCTTTTTTATTGCCTGAGGCAGGCTACACTCCAGGCTGCCAGCCAGAGAATAATACATAAATTAGCCATGCTGCATCCAGCACAACTCAGCAGTATGCACGTAGAGCACTATGATCTCTCTTTCCACTCACAGCAGGGGCTAAGGGTGGGGTCAGTCTATCTGAGTGACTAACACCTCAGAGATAGAGGACAGGCCAGATCCAGCCTGGCTTGGTCAGCTTGCAGTATACACAGGACCTTTCGCACATGATCTGAGAGCTGCTGCCGAGTCAATTATGACAGATAGGATTGATTTATATATCTAACCATAGCCACTGAGGATAGCTTAAGGAGCGACAGGAAAGAGAAAGAATTCTAGCAAGGCTAATGATTTTATTTTATTTTATTGTTACCTGGTTGAGAATAAACTCAACCTTTAACTACCAATAAAAAAACAACAGAAGGAAAAAATGACATTAAAATACCATAATTTCCTTCTAACAACAAATTCATAAAAATTCATCACACATTGATCAAATACATCACAACAGTATATAAACCATCATAAATCAACCCATAATACATAATACATATCTTCCTTCCGTACAATATATAACCTCAAGTTAAGAACATTACTATAAAACTTCCAAATTCAAAGATTGTATAAAATGTGTAAGAGCTAAAACTGTTGATGTCATATGGCCAGATAAGCAGATATCCCGCACCAAGTCCTCATCACCCAACAGAAAAAGTCCTGAGTTTTTTTTCAAATAGTTGCACCTACTACCTTGGAGTGATGGACAATAAATCACCACATATTTCAGGGGTTCACATTCCGATGCAACCCCACAGAAATGACATCCAGTCTCGGCCACTTCCAGATAGCCATATCTTTCCAAAATGTATTTAGTCTTAAGCAGATTCCAACAAAAATGCAGGAAGATATATCTTACTAGCTTTGCTGTATAAGAAGCCAAAAAAGGAGCAAGTGTTCCCAATTTCTTGTGTTCCCTCTGAAGATGGTTGAATGAAGGATATAACTAAAGTTTCTCAGTGGACTGAATCCATTCTGACTCAAACAATATTTTCTTAACCTGGGTAGGATTGTCCTTCAAGCCCATAAAAGAACTACCATCTCCAATTGAATGGAGCTACAAAAAGAGTCAATTTCACCCAGCCAAACACAGACCCGTGCCTCCATAATCAATTTCAAGTCCTCAAACAACGAGGCATTCAATGGATACAAAACATTCCTCACAAGAGATAGTCATTTCCAATGCGTTCGTACACACAAGGATACAATACCCAATTTGTGTCGAATTGCATCCATCGGAACGGAGTCGGGTAAGTGTAGGATCCAATGCCAAATCAAGTCTTCAAGAGTAGGCAAATAGTCCAATACAGGCAGAGGGTACATGTTGCATCCATATAGGATCTTAAGGACAATTTTACATGCATAAAACTTTAGAACGGGTTTCAAAGTGTAACTACCATATCTTACATTCACCCTCACCGATTGATTGGCGAGAGCTAAGGTACGTGACTTCAGCCACTCTTGGAGCCTTGTATGACCAGGTCTCGATGATAACCGGAACCCGAGATATATCAATGAATCCACCTTTCCAAGCAACTCTTGGCCAGTATTCCAATGAAAAAAAGACTTCTTCCTCCCCCTTGAACAATGCATTATTTACGATTTTACTGGGTTTATCTATCAGCATGTTTATTCATGTAGACCGAAAAAGCATCTATTAGTCTTTGAAGCCCCACAGGAGTGCAGTGGAAAAGGAGAAACTCATCAGCATATGATAGCCAAAACGGCCTTAAGTGATGGAGTTCTGGGGAAATAAAAACTGCAGATTTAAAATAATCACCAATATCGGCTAGATACAAATTAATCAGGCACGGAGCCAATATGCAACCCTACCTTACACCACGATAAATGGTGATATGGCATGATAGTAAACCCAGGTGATTCTAATGAACTTACATTTTTGAGGTAGAATGTAGGCCAATTATCAACCTCAAAAGACCCAAAGGCAGACCCCAACGATGTATCTTGGTCCACAATAAATTCCGGTCCCCAGCATCAAAGCAAAAGATAAGTCAATTGAGGTGATATATACACAGAATCATACGTGCCCTCCCAAGCCTGACGTTGAATACTTTTAACTACTTAACCATTCAAAGATGTCCCCAGGCTCCAGTCGAAATCCAGTTTGCCATTTTCCCGTACTGCCTGAGCACACAGCCCATAATTCCAGATGGGACAGCAGAATAAGAGAAAACACCTTGCTGTCCACATCTAAAATTGAATTGGGTCTGTAATTCAATGGGGAGCTACGATCTGCCTTCTTATAGACTGGAATCACATGAGCCGAAGACCAGATTGGAGGAAAAGGCAGGTTTTCACCACATCCTCAAAAAACTCCTTCTATGTAGTGGCCCGAGCCACTGGATCTTTTTTTAGCAATACATTTGAGAGCCCATTCATTCCTGGGGCCCGAGACAAACTTCTTTTTTTAATGACCTATAGGACATTATCATAGTCATACCGAGATGGATTCAATTGTCCATCTGGGCCCATTCAGGAAGAATGTACTCATAATCACCTTTAGGTTCAGAATAAACTGTATGGAAATGGTTAACCCAGTCACTCTCAGAAACTGCATCAATTTGTCTCCCAGCCTGGGAGTATTCAAGAGTATTCATTAATCGGCAAAAGGTTTGAGAGGATTTATTATGTAAGTGGTCAAACATGGTTTCTGCATCCTGCTGAATCTGTTTAACGTGACCCTGTTGCAGCCAGTTCCCATAAGTTTGATGTATATGTTAAACTCTTGCAATCTTTTCTTTTGGAGAAAGGTCAGGCCGCTTCTATGGCCACCTGACAGGTTTCCTCATTTCGTGCTTTTGGCTGGCCACCTCTACATTATAGACATAAGAATGCCTTTGACGTTTATTTAATTATCGACGGTTGGCCTGCAGTTGAGGTGCCTCAATTTATACCCTCATAAAATCTGCAAAATGATGCGCTGAGAGAGTATATTTCCAATCAGCAGTGGCTAAAGTCAATAAATTCACAAAAGAATCATTAACCTTAGCTAAAAGAGCAACATTCCAAATCAGACGAGTGCCTGCCACATTTACTGTCAAGTCAACGGGCCCATATCCCCCTGATATATACCCCAGTGGGCTACCAACTGAAATCTAGCCACCAGCATGGAGTGATCACTTAGCGAAGTTGGTAAAATGTTCAACTGACTGCAATTGTCAAATAGCCAACCTTCAGCAAAGAAAAAGTGAATGATGGAGTAAACCTTCCCATTAGTCTAGGTCGGATGAGAGGGGGTATCCCCTTTACTGTCCCATTCAATAAGTAAGGACCCAGCCCTTGCAAACATCCCAGCCATTGCCTACCATTATTTTGCTTGTGAGAAAAAAACAGGACATGTCCCATCACATTCCATACACAACGTAGGATCAATACACTCAGAATGTAAACCCCCAGCCAATAAAATCTGGCCATCAATATTATGCTCATGCTAAACGTCAATAAACTGACCAGGTAATTTAACCTATCCGATGATCTGGAAATGTTCTCATTCCAATAAACATTAATAATCAAAAGGTTCAGCATCTGTCTTTGAACCTATCTGACGTGAATCATAATCACGCCAAAGTTTGAATTTAGGAAAGACACTACAGAGATCGATTTTCCTGATTTCACCATTGTTAATAGCCCGCCAAATGGTTGACCCTTGTCGGCTTATCTGGAGGCCTGAAAATGTACAGTGCATCTGTCAAACATGGGGAGGCAATAGCCATGCCTCCTGAAGGCAGACAACCATATGGAACATGCATTCTAGACCCACAGTTGGTTTAGTAAATAATGTATTATGCCCATGTGTATTACAGGACATCATTGAAAATGGGGACTCAGTTATGGGTGAAGTTGTACATAGCGATGTATTATTTGTTTGCATCGCATTAAATAGCCAGGACCAATCAGCGTCTGAGCCCCTCGATTTCCTCTCCCCATTGTTGACCACGACGTATGCATTAGCCGATCGATCCACCCTTTATATCGTCAACATACTCAAATAGATCATAAGCAAAGACTCTCAATGCATCTCTTGCTTGCCATATAAGATCATAAACAAGTTTAGAATTAAAATATACCACACGCTTGTCAGTCCTGTATTTTTCAAAGAAATGTACTCTCAAGAGATCATTTGTACACATCCCCACCAAACTTGGGACTTCTTTTAACAGATGTAAAATATTATTTCTTTTCAGATTCAAACGTTTAGTCTCAGGAATTACACTTTCAAACAGGATTCTATACTGGGTTTCCGGTGCACAGGGCGATTGTTCTAGCTTGCCCATATAGTTATATTTAACACCTAAAGCCCCTGGGCCCAAAGGGCATCGCTCCAAGGGTACCCATGCAAAATTCACATTAGCACTTTAGAACCCAGATTTTGTCTGTCCAAAACACAATGATAAGCAACAAATAGAGACAGGTATCCCGCCCTATCTGTCATCATACGCAAGTCTATACCTATAGCAGCACAGTGGACTCCAAATAATGCAGCCATTTGCATAATGGAACAAAAACAGAAGAAGGTTGACTTTGCTCGGTGCAATCACCCACCAAATGTGCTCCTGTAGGATTCAGAGCTGTTACAGAAGCTGAATTATTCTGTAAATTCATTAAAGAATGGGGAATTTTGGCAGAAGTAGATGTTGAAAACGGGAGCATCTCTCCCAAAGCTGCAGGAGTAAGCACATGTACAGGGGCTCCTGTAATCTTGCATGGAGCCATTGCCGATACAGGCAAGAGTGATGATGCCATGGAGGGTTGTAAATCCGGCCCCACTTGGATTGAGGCAAGAGGTAATTCAACAGTAGAAACAGACACCGAAATCGCTGTCTTGTCTCGGATTGCCAAAGTAGGCCCAGAGAGATCTACAAACTCATACAATGTTGCTTTTGATCTAATATTGGTAGAGTTCCCAAATAAGGATTTAGAAAGTGCTGTTTCCACTTTTGGTTGTGATAACAGAGTTCTCAGGAAATGACAAGAAGATTGTGTATTCAGCTTTCTTGCTGGACAGTTGTTAGATTTCTTTGTTTGAAGGTCCTTCCGTTAAGTCTTTTTCAATCTAATGGAGTCCGAATGAGATAGAGAAGGACGGGGGTACCAAGCTACCCACCCTCTTCTCTATAGTTTCTTGAGCATCATCCATGAAAATCACCTCCCCATTTGATATCAAGACAGGTGGAGCTCCCCCCTTCTCCATGTGTTTCACCGCAGCCAGGTTCACTACAGGCTATACACTCTGCAAACTTTCACATTCAAAAGTGGCTGACCGCTCTATAACGCATTCAGAAATATCATTCATCCGAGCACTCCTCAAACCTCTCTTCAGCTGCTCCTACCGTTTCCACTGCTGGAGCACCCATTGTCTGTCCTTGCACCCGTTCCCTACATTTACAGAGTCTTTGATCCAGTAGAAAGTGTTTAATTTATTTATTTATTGGTCACTTTTTAGGCGCTTATACAATTAGCAAAACTGTTTCAATGCGGCCACAGGGCAAGAGGGTGGGGACAGGGGAAGGTAGACAATGAATTAAAACAAAGATAAATAATTGAATTAATATTACAACAATCATGAGAATAAAATGGAGGGGAGACAAACCTACTATGCCTTGTGAGTGTTCAAAACATGCAAGTGCATAAGGTAGAGGGGTAAGGGATAGGTGCTGTGGTGCTCATGGAAAAGTGCTTAGGGATTAGTGCTAAGAAGGGAAATCGTACGTGAAACTTCCCGTGTGGAGGGTGAGCCTAAGCAAGTGCAGTAAATAGACAGCGGCTGGATGAGAGATGTGGGGAGTTAGGGCCCCGTGGATACATAAGGGTTCTGCACATCAGTCACGCTACTGTATGATTAGCAAGGAAGAGAGGAGGAGAATGAAGAGGTAAAGAGATAGGTCTTGAGGTTTTTTCGGAACATGAGACGGTCCTGCTCAAGACAAAGAGTGGGAGGGAGGTTATTCCACAGAAGGGAGTCCGCCGAGGAAAGATGGGATAGAACACCAGCTCTCTGTTTAGCAAACTGCTTCACATGCAGGGAGTTGGTGCTGGAGCAATGCAGGAGTCTAGAAGGAGAGTGTTTGGTGAGGAAGTGTTGAAGATAGAGGGTTCCCTGGCCCCAGACAGCCTTGTGGATGATACAGAGGGATTTGAATTTAATCTGTGCTGAGACCGGGATCCAGTGAAGGCTTTGTAGGGCAGTAGAGATGCGGTCCCTGGGCTTGAGGCCAAGGATAAGTCTTGCTGCCCAATTTTGGGTTAGCTTGAGCGGTCGCATGGTGGACGAAGGAAAATTAAGGAGGAGGCTGTTGCAATAGTCTTGACTTGCAGAAAATAAATTTAGCTGCAAGCAATCACACAGTGTATCTATTGACTTATGTACAAAGCACATCAATTAAAGTGCTGTTTAAATCCTCCCAATTTTGGACGACTGCAGGCTTTATAATCAGATACCATGTCAAAGAGTCTTGGAACCTGATTATGCTGTCCCCCAGCCGGAGCTCACTGATCATGCCCAAAACACCAGAAATATGTTTTGGGGGTTTGCTGATTGTGATCCTCCACTTCAGAGGAGAACTAGCTAGCATATCAGTGCTGCCAGGACATGGTCTTGATATGGCAGAGAGAGATCATACAGTCTAGAACCTCCTGAGTGGCAGCCCTCACGGAAAACGGCTGCATGGCCATGTGGATTTTCAGTAAAGGGTCTCCAAAGTTACATAACATGTCACCACAGTTTAGTGCCAAGGTCCTCTTACCTCTGTTAAACAGAGGGCTGTTTCCAAATCAACTTTGAATAACCATTTTTGTGGAGAAGCGGGAAGCAACAATTTGTGTCCATGTATAAAGGCCGCCCTCTGCACTTCTAAGAACTTGTATTATATCTGAACAGAAGCATGATAAGCATATATTAAATCTTAAAACATGAATGGGGCCTTTTTCTTTAAAAAAAAAAAAACACTGCAATGAATGAATCCCTATGACACAGTGGGATTCCAAGATGTACCCAAGATCACAAACAGTGGTTAAATTAAGTCAAGTTTGAAATTGAGCTATTACCCAAAATTAGGCACTTGATCACACCTCTTCATTTTCTTCTCATTTTCGGTGTACAACTCAAGAGGCATGCAGATGTGTGAATGTTTGACATTCAGGGCCTACAAGAATTTGCAGTAACAAAACACAACATAATGCTGTTGAGCGAATAAAGTCCCTTTGAGGCAACAGAGATCTCTTTCAAGTAGCGGGATGCAAATTAACAACTGGGGCTTTGAGAGCCAACTGGGGGCAGAACTGAACACTGAAAGCTAGATTGTGGCACAAATGGCCAAATAACAACATAAAACAGAAGTTACTGGGGCAATGAAAGCTGGAATAGAGCTTGGGCAGGATGAGGCTCATAGGGTAGGACTGGGCAGGGAGCAAGACACATGGCATGGAACACAACTGAATTAATACATATCATGAACAAGTGTTTTACAGTGGCAATATCAATTTTCTTTGTGCACAACCGGCACAGGCAACATTAAAATGTGTTTATCCTTCTCTTGGATAGTGTATTTTGGATGACTGGTGCGTGGCACATTAATTTTTCATGTGCTCCCCTACAGAACGATTGTAGATTGTATTGCTTGTTACCAAAATTTTCATTTAATAAGTGATGTAAAATGTACCATTTTAATTCATTATTTACAAAAATGCCTCAAGGGGAGAATCGAGCCCCCCCCCAGCACACTCCCCTTTGTTAATTCATGATCCCTCACTACGTTATAAAAGTCACCAGCCACCACAGAGGAATAGCATACAAAAATATGCATTGGGTTGATAAAGAGGTTAAAAAAAATCATAAAGTGTTGGTTAACTAACAAATTATGCGAAGTCAGTGACAGAAGCGTCAATATGCTCTGCGAAATGTATGCAATGGTGATCTGCGACTATTCATCACTAGTGATGCAACTCTGCACAAAGTATAAAGCTCATGATCAACTTCCTTAAAGGGAAACATATTTTAGCCCGAGTGAAAGCTTTATAAATAAATTGTCTCTGCCCATCAGGAATGCTGGCTAAAAACGTAACATCAACGTAAAAGCCTCGAACTTGGCGATACATTCACCTGTGGACCACTCATAAATCTGAACCTTAAAAAGATCTTATAGCAAAACGACAAGATACGCAATTAGCTCAAGTGCCCGATGCTTTCAACTTAACCAACAGATGTTTACAAGGCAGCTGACCCCACCTTTTCTTTTGTACTGGTCTAAAGTATTTAGTAAATAGACATGTTTGGTAAGTAGATCGCAAAAGGTCTGCTAAAACTATATCCATGTCAGCCTGCCACATCACCTATGTTTTTATCCGTCACAACAAGGTCCAAACGATTACTCAGTCATTTGTATACACACAGGAAGCAGATATGACCTTCAAATCGCCCTAAACTTTTGGGTATTATTCCGGCGTGCGCCGGATCAGCTGCCTGGGCCCGCTTCAGTGCGAAGCAGGGACCCAACACTGGCGACGAGCGGGCACGGACCCCGCAGGCGCCGTGCCGAGGTCTGCAGCCGAGCAGTTTAGCGCGTCGGCGCGCCTCGGGCACGGGTGCCTACCCTGCAAGGCCCCGCCTCCCGCGTGACAGAGGCCTCACATTCAGCCTGTTCACCCTCGGCAACAACGGGTGCACCGTGTGAGCGCGGCCCCGGCTCCCGCATGACATTACTTGCAAGCCGGGACACGGGCGCTCCGGCACAGCCGGGCACGCGTCACGAGCGGCCCCGCCCCCGAGGTCGAGCGCGCTGTGTGAGCGCGGCCCCGGCCCCGCGTGACATAGCAAACACCCGATCAGAGATGCCCATGGGACACGGGCGCTCCGAACCCGCGGAGGCACCCGCCACAAGCGGCCCCGCCCCCACACGCGGGTGTTCAAAAGAAGACGTGCTCGCACCCTGCACCCAGCAGGAGTACAGGCCAAAGGCCACAGGACAGGCCAAAGGCCACACCACGAAGAAGCACCAACGTAGGTGCACACAGTGCATCTCTCATAGCACAAAGGTCAGTGCCACAACACCCTTACTGCGGCGCAGTCATGTCGGACACTGCGACCACCCCGGCATCCTCCTCAGGAGGAGCAGGACAGGCATCTGGAAGCGCCGACACTGCGCAGGACAACAACCTGCATGCACACCAGGAAGGAGCAGTCCAAGTCATGCAGATGCCCAACCCATTTGAAATCAGAGACACCTCCAAACTGGGGCCCAGATGGAACATATGGTTACGAGACTTCAAGTTCTACACAGGGGCCATAGGATTGTCGGACGACACGAGGCTGAAAAACACACTGTTCATGGCAGTGGGACCGGCGGTAAGAGACATTGCGGGGGAGTTGCTGGACGTAGACACTGTCACATATGGGGAACTACAGGCCAAACTGTCCGAATACTTCGCTCCGCATACAAACGTGGATTATGAGCGCCACATGTTCCACACAACAAGACAGCGGCCCCACCCCCACACGCGGGTGTTCAAAAGAAGACGTGCTGGCACCCTGCACCCAGCAGGAGTACAGGCCAAAGGCCACAGGACAGGCCAAAGGCCACACCACGAAGAAGCACCAACGTAGGTGCACACAGTGCATCTCACATAGCACAAAGGTCAGTGCCACAACACCCTTACTGCGGCGCAGTCATGTCGGACACTGCGACCACCCCGGCGTCCTCCTCAGGAGGAGCAGGACAGGCATCTGGAAGCGCCGACACTGCGCTGGCCAACAACCTGCATGCACACCAGGAAGGAGCAGTCCAAGTCATGCATATGCCCAACCCATTTGAAATCAGAGACACCTCCAACCTGGGGCCCAGATGGAACATATGGTTACGAGACTTCAAGTTCTACACAGGGGCCATTGGATTGTCGGACGACACGAGGCTGAAAAACACACTGTTCATGGCAGTGGGACCGGCGGTAAGAGACATTGCAGGGGAGTTGCTGGACGTAGACACTGTCACATATGGGGAACTACAGGCCAAACTGTCCGAATACTTCCCTCCGCATACAAACGTGGATTATGAGCGCCACATGTTCCACACAACAAGACAGGAAAAAGAGGAGTCCATAGACAGTTTTGTGATGCGACTACGCATCAAACTGAAACATTGTGAATTCCACAGGTACTCCAACGAAGAGGCGCTCAGGTCCCAAGTGATAGCTGGATGTCTCTCACAGCCTTTCCGCAAACAACTGTTACAGAAACAACGGTCACGAGAAGAAATCCTGGCGCTGGCCCGCATGAAAGCAGCGGTGGACTCGCAACTGGACAACCTCGGCAAGGTGTCCATTCACCAACCCAGTGACAACGCAGAAGTAATCAACAAGATATACACCCACCCAAGTCTGACCAACAAACACCCCGACGCCACGTGCTTCAAATGCGGCTACGAATATCCGCACACAGGTACATGCCCAGCCATAGGGCAGAAGTGCACCGCGTGCGGGGGAATGGACCATTACAGGGCCATGTGCAAGAACGCCCCGACCCACTCAACGCCCAAACACCGATACCAGGAAAGGCGCAGGCCCACACCACAGAGCCCGCCCAGGCCGCCAGCGGACAGCGAAAGGCGGCGTACCAGGAAAGAAGAAGGAGACCGCAGAAGTCGCTACACACGCAAAGACAAACGGTCATCGGAGGACACTAGAAGATCACACAGGCGGCGTTTCGTAAGATATGTGGAGACCCGATCCCCCACCAGCACGGATACCCTCTCGTCAGAGGAGGATCAGAGAAGGAGAGGGTACGTGTGGGCCCTACAGGACAACACGACGGCCACCCAACACAGCCCCATTTTGACACTCCAAGTAAACGACACACCACTAAAGTTTCTCGTGGACACCGGAGCGACGGTCAATATCATCAGCGAAAGCGCATATCAGTCCTTGACCGCCCCACCAAACATCCGAAAAGCCACAGTGGACATATACCCCTATGGATCCAGTACACCCCTGCCATGCAAAGGCATGATCACAGCCACATGCACACACAAAGGACACTCGGCGAAGATCCCACTGTACATTCTAGACACAGAAGCCAACAGCGGGTGCATACTGAGCTTCCGGACAGCAGTCGACATGGGACTAGTACACATCTTATACCAGTTGATGGCCCACAAGTACTTCGCGAAACCAGACTCAATTGAACAATCATTCCCCAGACTCTTCACAGGTCTAGGCAAACTACGCAACCGGAAAGTGCACCTCCACATCAACCCTCAGGTCAAACCAGTAGCCCAACACTACCGAGGCATCCCGTTCAACATCCAGAGACAAGTAGAAGAGGAATTGGACAAGCTCATCAAAATGAATGTTATAGAACCCGTTTCAGGCCCGACACCATGGGTTACACCCATCGTCCCCGTCCCGAAGAAGTCACCAGAAGGATCCATACGGCTATGCGTCGACATGCGCAGAGCCAACACAGCCATCGAAAGGGAGCGACATCAAGCACTGAGAATCACGGACATGATTCACCTCCTCCACGGAGCGAGGATATTCTCCAAATTAGACCTCACAAAAGGGTACCACCAGATCGAAATAGCACCGGAATCCCGTTACATCACCACGTTTGTCACTCATCTCGGCCTGTTTCAATACAAAAGGCTCAGCTTTGGCATATCCTCGGCCGCTGAGATCTTTCAGGAGGAGATTCACAAGGTGATCAGGCACGTTCCCAACTGTCTGAACTATTCGGACGACGTCCTGGTATACGGCAAATCACAGGAAGAACATGACCTGGCACTGCACAGAGTATGTCAGGCACTAGACGACCCAGGGCTCACCCTAAACAAAGCTAAGTGCGAATTCTCCAAAGGATCACTGAGGTTTTTCGGGCACATCTCAGATAAAGGCATGAGGCCAGACCCAGAGAAAGTGGAGGCCCTCAACTCAGCCACGCCCCCCGTCAACACCACAGACCTCAGATCGTTTCAACTGGCCAGCTACTGCTCCAGGTACCTGAAAGACTATGCCACCGTCAGCAATCCCCTACGACTTCTCACCAGGAAGGACACGCCGTTCACGTGGTCAAAGGAGTGCCAAGCAGCATTCGAAGCGATACGAAGGGCCATCACATAGGCAGAGGACATGGCATATTTTGACGCCAGCCGTGATACCGAGCTGATAGTGGACGCCAGCCCTGTGGGACTGGGCGCCATATTGACACAAAAAGACCACATGGAGCCACGGTCCACGCACGTGGTAGCATACGCCAGTAGGAGCCTGACGACCACAGAACAGGCATACTCTCAGGCGGAAAAAGAAAGCCTCGCGGTTGTCTGGGCCTGCAAATACTTTCATCTATTCCTTTTTGGCAAGGAGTTCACTATCGTCACGGACCACCAGGCACTACTCACCATATACGGCAGCCCGAAGGCCAGGATGCCGCCAAGAATTGCCAGGTGGGGACTCCGCTTGCAGGACTACAGGTTTACCATACAACATCGGCCAGGTAAAGAGGAAAACCCTGCGGACTATCTCTCCCGACATCCCATGCCCACGACGGCGCCCCAACCGTCCATAGCGGACGCGTACATCAATTACATTTTTCACCACCTACAACCACTTCCGGTAGGGTGGCTGGAGCTGTCCGTCCAATCAGAAGCAGACCCAGCACTGCGAATCGCCCGGCACTGCCTTCAGGTAGACAAGACGGCCCTCATGAAACAGCAGGCCAGAGGTGAAGCAGAAACCACGAAAGAAGACATCAAGTGGCTAGATCAAGTCCGCGACGAGTTGACCGTGGTGGAGGATAACGTCATACTAAAAGGCTGCAAGGTCATCGTCCCGAGAACCCTCCGAGAAAGGATAATACACCTAGCCCATGAAGGTCACAGGGGCGTAGTCGCCACAAAGCGCCTCCTTTGCCAGAAAGTCTGGTTCCCCCAACTTGATCGCCTGGTGGAAAACATAGTGGGCAACTGCCACGTCTGTGCACAAGTGGCACCCCCGCCACACCCGAACCCCCTACAACCCTCACCGCTGCCCAACAAAGTGTGGGAAGAGCTGGCAACAGACCTATTCGGACCACTGAATAATGGGACACACGTGGTTGTACTCATGGACGAGCACTCAAGATACCCGGATGCCCAGATAGTAGAGAGCAGCGCCACGACGTGTGTCATCCCAGTCATCGACAGGATGCTCTCTGCCTATGGCATCCCCAAGATCATAAATTCCGACAACGGTCCCACGTTCATCAGTCAAGACTTTCAACAATTCGCAAAATACATGGGATTTCAACATCGACGCATAACCCCCTGGTGGCCACAGGCCAACGGCATGGTCGAGAGATTTATGGCCAACATAAAGAGGACCCTACAAATAGCCCATGTGCAGAACAAGCCATTCGAACAGGCCCTCAATCAACTTCTACGAGAATACAGGCACACCCCCCACAGCACAATGGGTGTATGCCCGGCAGACCTGATGTTCCGAAGACCGATCACCACGCGACTACCCAAGGACCCGAGACCACAAAATCCAACACCGCTGGAACAAGAAGCGCAAGCAAACGACACCGCGAACAAAGCGAAAACAAAGGAGATCACGGACAGGAAAAGGAGGGCTCGGGAGAACACAATGCAACCAGGAGACGAAATATGGCTAAGACAACCCAAGAACAGGAAAGAGGAAGCCACCTTCGCACCCACACCGCTGGTCGTGACACATAAGAAGGGTACCATGGTCACCGCACAAAGAAGTGAACACTCAACAATAACCCGGAACAGCTCGCACTTCAAACGAGTCAGACTGTCTCCAGCCGGCCAATGGACCTGGGACCGAGACAGTGAGGAGGACAGACCACGCGAAGAAGCATATCAGGGAGACGGAGAAGAGTCAGAAGAAGAAGCGCCCCGCTCCCCACCCGCCAGGGAAGAACCGACCCCGAGCAAGACAACACGACCGCAGAGGAGTCGCATGAAACCGATGCGACTCTTCGCGGAGATGGGATAAGAGAGGAGCCCTTCAACTAACATGTTAAAAAGGGGGGAGATGTCAGGTTGCCCCACATCGTTGTGTGACGTCAGGGGAAGGGGGAGGGATGAGGGAGGTTTCGGCAGTTCCGCCGATACAGTTAATAAAAGAAGGTTGAGCACAGACCCGGCTCCTGCGTATTATTCCGGCGTGCGTCGGATCAGCTGCCTGGGCCCGCTTCAGTGCGAAGCAGGGACCCAACAGACTGTGGCTAATGTTATTCTCTCTCAAATTTCAGTAGCCTTGTTCCAGGTGCCTCTTCCTGTGATGTACTTTCTTCCCGGATTCTATCTATCAGCAAGGGAGCACGAGCAGGCACATCTGCCTCTTATTGGATCCCCCTCCCCTCCCCCGGTCTCCCTAAGCCCCTTTATACTCAAGTGGTGTCTTGTCTTCTGGCCTCAATCCTGATAGGTTATGTCTCATTTCAGTATGAACTCTTGCATTGAATTGTTATTTTGCAGCTCGTAATTCATTTCTCTCATTCGAGTATTATTAGAGTTTTTCTCAGATTGGTAAATAACATGATATCCTGAAATGATCCTAATGCGGTCAGGAAACGAGTAAAAGGTGAGTGCATCATTCAGCATCATCTTAGAATTGCGTTCTCGTGTTGTGGAATGCCCAACGGCTCATTCTCTTCCTCGTCTCGCCATAGTTGGCATTGCACTGGGATCTTAGCAGTGGAGTATGTGTAAGCTTCTTCTCTGTGATCCCCTTGCAGGTAATCTTTTTCTCTGAGTTTCCTGAACTCCAAGACTGATGCAGGTTCACAGATGTTGTTCTCTGCAAGATATTCTGAAAGATTGTCTGTTCCCCATATTGAGGGTGCATTGTATAAGTTATCCTGAGCTATGCCAGTCCCATAGACCATAAAAGAGGATACTGTGCATCTGGGGCAGCAGGGGACCAGCAGGATTCCATCTCACCCATCCTCAGCAAGGAACATCAGTTTATGGCCAGAATAACCCTGTCCCCTGCAGCCCACTCCTCCCACATGTTAAACTGGGGAGGTCAGGGATCCCGTCACAAGCGCTACACTACTCCACATTTTCTAGCTGATTAACTTATTTTCTAAGGAAAAAGGTAAGAGCGGTTGTATTATTTTCTTCCAATCTTGACCAATGTTGTTAGCAGCGGAAAGCCATCTATAAATATGGTGTAGGGTAAATCTTTTCACGTACACCAGGTATTTTTTGCTATTTTTCTCAGGGCTAAGTGGAGCACCAGCTCGACCCACTGTTAAGAAGGTCGGGCTAACTTAACTATCAAGGGCTCTCTGTTCGTGCCAATATCAATATTATTTTAATTTTGTTTTGAATGGTCCCCCATGCAGATTCAAATGCCAGGGATCCTTCATTTTGTTTTTTTTCTCCTTTTTTCCCCCCAGCAGGGAGTTACATGCCCTCCCTCTTTGAACTATCGTTGGCTTTGAGGATAGGCTTGACCTGATCTATGAATCGGTCTTACCATGATTTTGATCTACAGGCCACCGGTTGCCACCAAGTACCCAGAACCTCCTTCACCTCCCACAGTACCCCCGAACACCTAAGAACCTGCTCTAAGGAAGGAGGAACAGAAAACTGTTAAAACTGGGCAATGTGAACCTTACAATGGACACCTGGTAAATTGTATGGCAATTACATCACAGGCCTGCTCTCCCTGCTGGAATGACAGAGAGCCATCAGGGTTTCATCTAGGATTTCCGCATCACCCTGCTGCTTATATTGTATCAAGTAATGGCCCTTAACTACCGGTGGAGGAGCAAGTAAGGGATGCTCGGTCGGTATTAGCATAATTGTTTATTTTTTTAATCGTTTTGATAATTGCCTTCAGTGTCGGCATCATCACAGGCTTCTGGTTGGTCTTCTACTGATGTATCTGTTTTCATAGCTTGAAAAGCTTCAAGGCATTGAGCCAACAAAGGGTCTTGCTGTTCAGCCTTTCAGCGCATAGTCGCTGCTGCCTAGTCATCGGCCACTTAGGTGATGCCTATTCTGTCACTGCCACTTCTAGCTCATCCTTATGCCAGAATGAGAGTAGGTGGTTCTGAGGCAAGCTCTTGATGTTCCTTGGCTGTCCATCCTCTTGCAGTCAATAGAGTGGGAGGTCTCCTAACTGATGCTCTATGATGCGGCTCCCACTTGTCACCCAGATTGTTTTATACTCTTTTTCACAGGCTGCAAATCAATACACAATCGGAAGGCTGAAGAGCATGAAACTTGACCTTGGTGTCGTAGTGGTCTTTGTTTCCTTCCGTGTCTTCTCAGCAGGCACCTTGGCAAACTGATGGGCTTGCCCTAGTTGACATTTGAGCTTCCTCACATAGCTGGCATAGTTCATGCTGCCAGTTACATCAGCGGAAATTCCAAAACAGAGGTCTACAGACATCTCAGAGTCTCTTTCAGACATCAAGTAATAAGGTGTAAACCTGTTGGCATCCTTCTTTGTAGTTGCAAGCATGGCTCAGGGTAGCTATATGCTTACTTTATTTGGTCTTCTTTTCTGGCCTCAGGGTGCCCAGCTTCGTATAGAGGTAGCAATTGAACCTCTCCACTTGGGCATTCCGCTGAGGGTTGCACAGATTTGTATGGGTTTCTTGATGCAAACTAGATCTAGCATCTGTTTGATGAGTGTCGACTCAAAATCCATTCCCTGGTCAGAATGAATCCTGGCCGGCCAACCATAGTGCACAAAGTATTTCTCCCACAGCATGCAGGCAGCTGTAGCAGTGCACTAACCTTTATTCGGGAATGCCTGCACGTACCCAGTAAAGTAGTCTGCCACCACCAGGATGTTCTGCAGAACTCGCCTGGCCATCTCCAACTTGAGGGAGTAAATGAAGACTAGGCTGGAACTCTTTAGATGATGAAGATATGCTGCAGGACTTCCTGGTCGCCCTGTTGACACACCTGGTGCATTGCTAGCAATAGTATCATACATCGGCTGATAGTCTAGGGAAGAAAAGCCTTCGGTGCTCCAGCTCAAAGGTTCTGTTGCTGCCAAGATGCCCATGTCGGTCGTGGAGTGCATGCAGTACAGCTCAGAGGAATCACTGCTGTAGCACCACGTGAAGTAATAGCTGGTCTCCAACTTTGCTTTTCTGACACAGGATTCCAATCTTCTGCACAAATGTCTTCCACTGCCTCAGCATTGCATCCTGTTCTGAGTTTAGGGAGACATCTCTGGGCATTTCAGCTCCCACGGTCTTGGGTTTCACGATCATAGCGATGCCAGGATCCGCTAGCTGCCAGAAACGGATTTCATCTTGGGAAAACGTGTCAACTCAGATACTTCCAGACTGGTGATGTTGCTCTGAACAACTGGCACGTCCTCAGCTGGGGATCCGAAGCAGTCCATGACCCTGGCTCAGTCTGGTTCCTGCTGCCACACAGCTTGGCAGATAGCTCTGATGCCTGCTGAAGACAATGAGGTGGATCCAGCTGTATCATCTGGCGGAGCATGAGGTATCCGAGATAGGGCATCGACCTTAATGTTAATGCACCCAGGTCGGTATTATGAATTGAAATTGTATGTGGACAAAGAGGTGAGCCATCAGTAGCATCTGGTAGTATCCAGCTTTGCCGACTTCACATATGCCAGGGGGTTCTGGTCAGTCCTCACCATGAAAGTGGCACTGGAGAGATAATCCTGGAACCTCTCTGTAAATGCCGACTTTAATGCTAGAAATTCCAACTTGTGGACTGAGTGTCCCATCTAGTGAAAGTGACCAGTCTTATCCCACTGTTGGTCTCCTGGTAAGGGACAGCTCCCAATCTCTTCAGACTTGCGTACATGTGCAAGATGTACAACAACTGAAGATCCGTGTAGGCCAGGACTGGTGCAGTGATGAGGGTCTGCTTGAGCTCCTTGAAGGCCTGCTGGCACCCAGCCAGTCCACCTTTCACCAAAGGGCTCCCGTGGATGGTATAAATGCTCAACAAAACTGGTGGTAATCCTCAGTCTCCTCTGGGTAGGTGGGTATCCTATGCTGAGGTTCACATGTGGTTGTGGATGTTGCCATATCCCATGACAAACCTCTGGTAGGAATAGCAGACTCCAAGGAATCTTTGCAACTTCTTCAGAGTCTGAGGTCTTGGCCAGGTGAGGAGAGTGTCCATTTTTGCCAGATGCACTGGGATGCCATCCGTGGACACGATGTGTCTGATGTATTTGACACTCGTCTGGCAAAACTGGCACTTGTCCACACTGACTTTTAGACTTGCTGCTGGAAGCGATCAAGCCCCTTCATGAGCCTCCTATTGTATACCTCCAAGATTCGGCTGGGTATAATATTGTCATTCAGGAAAATCAGTACCTCCAGGAGGCTCATGCTGCTGACAGTCTTTTCCATGAGGCACTGGAATGTCGCTGGTGCACTGGAGATACCCCTGTGACAAACTCATAAAATAAGAGCAGGCAGATGAAGGCCATCTTCTCACAATCCACCTAATGCATCAGGATCTGGTAATAGCTGCCCTGCAAGTCCAGGATGGAAAACCACATACTCCCTATCAGGCAGTCCAATGTCTTGTCCACTCAGGGCATGGAATATTGGTCTACAATAGTGCAGGTGTTAAATCGACGAAAGTCAATGCACATCAAGACATCCTGATTTGTCTTTCCGGCAATGAATATTGGAGAAGCATAGTTGCAATGAAATCCTGGATTATCCCTGCCTGCAGAAGATTGTGAAGGTGGCAGTATACATCCTCCAGATCTCCTGCTGCCAGGCATCACATTTGCTCCCTAATGGGCATTGCGTCGATGACACAGATAGGGGTGTAACAGTATAAAGGTATACCTTTAAAGATACCGTGAACCACTCAATTGAACAATAATAACCGTCACATTGTTCTTACCGGTATATCGTTTATACCGTTAAGTGTGCTTTTCAATCTTATTTGGAAAGGCTGCTGTAAGCAAGTGCTGCGCAGTCTTGGTCTTGCACTGTTGGATGTGCCATCTGCCAAGTAGTTTCAGTTGGAGCAGTTTTTAATGCCGTTCCATAAACCACACGTGCTTGACACAAAATCAATATGTTAGCAATAGGAAGAATAAATACAGTGCCAAGAAGGAAAAGGGTTTATTTTGGGTTGGCGGCTTTGGGGTTTATATATTTATAATGGACAATGTTTGCTAAACATATGACAATGGAGGATTTCCCTGGTTCTATCATTGAATTTACATATAATAAGTCACACTGCGAAATTCACTCCTCCCTGTGAGTATTCCCTGCTGTCATACCAAAGGGTAACATGTTGGCCTGCAAGTAAACTAAAGGCTGTAACGTAAAGAGAGTGTGCGTGTGCGGCGTGTGTGCACACAAGCTTATACTATCATCATCCTCCATTGATCTGTGAGATGCAGGTTATAAAAATGGCAACATTTTCATCTTCACCAGTAGCCAGTGGGGGAGCTAAAAGCCTACATGACCACTTAAGAAAAGCTATTCAGTTTGCTTTCTCAGTCGCAGCGTGGCCCCCCATCCTCCTCTCCACATGTGTGTTTGGTGGAAGCAAGGGGTGGCATTTCAGTGGAAAGTATGTTGAAAACCCCAATTCTGGCCCTGGGTTCCTGGTTTTGTTTGTGATGATAAATCTGACAATTTATGACCTTTTAGAAAATATCTGTTAAGATTAGTTAACTCCGCCTGCTATACCGCGATAACCGTGATATACCGTCATTTGGCAAGAAGGTTATCGTACCTTCATAAAACTAATACCGTGACACCCCTAGACACAGATCCGTGGGCCTTGCCATTGTCACCGGGTCTGGTGGATAAAGCCTCGGGCAGCAGGGCAAGCTGTTCCCTCAGATGGCCCTTATACCTTTCCGAGATCATGGAGTTTCCAAAGTCCAGGGTCTTTTGATCCAGTGCAATTCCAAATGGGCTAGTGGCAATATTCACTAAGGCTACAGAAGTGGTCAGGTGGAACTGTGCTATGATGGTGCATCCTGGTGAGTGGGTGGTCATATTGGTCACATGTATGAGCGGTACATTGATAGTCTTCAGATCTGTGCCATCTGTCATCCCTTGGGTACACTGCAAACCCCCTAGGGGCTTCCCATGTTCTGTTGCCTACCAGACATCTTGGGTGTTGCGCCCCACTGAGTCGTACTCTGCCAAGAGCCACCACTGTGGTGTGTGCCGGTATAGTGATCTGCCAGAACCGGGTGGTGTGGAACATCTCCATAAGAGTTCATCAGGTGGAGCTCTAGACCAGATATCTCTCTATAGGTACACCTGCTGGTACATGGAGTGCATGGACATCCTGCTGGAATATGGTGGTCCAGTCATCTTCCGACATAATCTAGCCAGTTGATCAAACATTGAGGACTTGGTTCCTATCACCAACGGTGTTATGGGCAGGGATCTATTTACAACAAAATGTCAGGGGTAGCGAAAGGGACATTACACAACCCTTGACCTCTGAGGACATCACAGGAAGTGATGTCTTTGACCTTGATATCATGGGAAGCATCCAGTCATAAAGATGCCTGGGGAAAGGTCACCGGGGGCAACATTTCCCCAAATGTGGACTCAGGAAGTAAGGAGCATAAACCCTCTATAACCCATTCCAAAGATTTGAACGGAAAAAAACATTAAAATACAATACAAACAAGATATGGTTTTCACCAAATTGAACAGGGTCTAGATTCAAGAGTGAAAACCCCTAAAGCATCTTGAGAAAGAGACACTCAGGAAGAACAGTAAAACCCCACAACACGTATCCCTCACTCCTTCATCCTAAAACATAGGACTTCCTTCAGAATACCGTTCCTATATCATGTTCTACTGTCCCTGGTTCATGATATGACATGATATGGCATTTATAACGCACCTATACAAAAGTGTTTCAAGGCGCGACAAGGCAAGGGAGGGGAAAAAGGGGGAAGACAGACAGCGATCCTACTAGTCCAGGTGACATTGAGATCGCGCAAGTGCAGGGGGAAAAGGGAGGGGGCAGTGCAGTACATAGGATAACAGTAAAATAAATAAGACAATAATTAAAAGTACGGCCAGCTGGTGGCAAGTGCAAGGGTAAGAGCAGACCAGTGCTAGTAGGGGCTGTAGGGATACAGAAACAGTCCCCAAGTGCAAAGGTTGCCAGGGGAAAGTGCAGGTGTCCAACTGGCAGGGAGGGGACCTGGGACCGAGATCAGAGGTTAGCCAGGTAACCAGTGCAGTTTCAGATTCAGCCTTGAGATCAGCAGGGGAGAGAAGGAGAGAAGCATGCGCAAAGGGGAAGGTCTTGAGGTGCTTCGGGAACTGGAGATCATGGGTGTAATTTTAGGGGGCACAGGGTGTTTGTCCCCCCCAACTTTCATGGCACACCATTTTGCCCCATTCATTTGGCTGGGGCACCTTTACTTCAGATGTCATGTCCCCTCCAACATTTTCAGCAAAGTTAATCCACTGCTGGAGATGGTTCTCCTCAAGTTTCAGAGAGGCAGGGAGGCTGTTCCAGAGGGAGTCCCAGTAGAAGAAAGAGATCTACCACCAATTCGCTGCTTGGAGAAGCGACTGACACTGAGGGAGTTGGAGGCGGATGAGCGAAGAGTTCGGGAGGGAAGATATTTTGGAAGAGAGAGTTGAAGGTATTGACGTCCCAGGCCTCAGAAGGCCTTGTGGACAATGCAGAGGGTTTTGAAATTAATCCTCGCCGCCACTGGGAGCCACTGATCGGTGATAACCAGGTTGAGACGGTTGAGCAGGATGTCATGGTTGACCGTTTCAAAGGCAGAAGAGAGATCAAGTAAGATGAGGAAACAGGAGGTGTTGGAATCAAAGTTGGAGAGCAGCTCTTCACTGATGTTCCGGAGAGCGGTTTCCGTGCTTCTGGCAGCTCTGAACACAGCTATTAAAGGTCTAGATTTGGCTCACAGGGAAACCTTCCACTCGGTTAAAGAGCATGTGATGGTAAGATTATAGCCGTAATACCTGATGGAGGAAAGCCTTTCGAGCCTTTGTTCTCACACTTTCTAGTACATTGTTTTAGGTCTGTTCTTGGTAGTGAAGATGACGATTTTGGACTTATTCCCATTTACCAGAAGGCTGTTCTCAAATGTATATCTGGAGAACTGATAAAGCTTTCTGTGAAGTCCAATAGGAGTCTTATCAAAAAAGACTAGGAGCCTCATTACGAGTATGGAGGCAGCCATGCCCTCAATAAGGGCATGTCTGCCTCCATACCGGGCTACAATACCGGGTTCTGTGAATGAGGAATTACCGGGTCATTCCGACCTTGGAGGACCCGGTAATTCCTCATGCAAAGAACCATTCCCCATTCCCATTTGAGCCCCCATATGGCTCAATGGGAATGGGGATGGAGCTAATAAATTATTAGCTCCTTGGTCCCCTTGCGGGACCCGGAAAGGACGTCTGTTCCGGGTCCCGCTAGGGGACCTCGTAATCAGGCATCCCGTAATGAAGGGTGCCGGTCCCGTACCGGCACCGTTCATTACCGGACCGCCAGGGTCGTAATGAGGCCCTATGTCATCTGCGAAAGCTAACTAGTTAAGCCTCAGATGACCCCCATTTTATAGGGTTTGAGATGTTCTGTTTCTGGGGCCAGGACACAACCTTGTTTTATGTCCACAAAGGCCTCTACTGGTCCAAAAACCGTGCCCTCTCCAGTAAGCCTGATTCTGATCGATGTGGAAGTGTGGACATTTGACAGCAATTACATCAACTTTAATGGCAAGTGCCAGGCTAACAATTTTTTTATTCCACAAGATGATACTGTTGACTCTGTCAAAGGTGCTGCTCACGTCCATTGAAGCCATACACGTATTTACAATGGAGCTCTTTTTAACAGCCACTAAAAGATGGATCATAGTGGTGGCATTTAGAGCTGTGCCCAGACAGGGCTTAAAGCAAATCTGATAGCTTGTGATAAGATCTCTCACTAGGAGGGATGCAAACATTTTACTAGTTGCATCCAGGAGAGCTATAGGCCTGTAGTTACCAAGGTCAGTGGTATATCCTTTTTTATATACATGGATGATGATGGGCTCCCGCCAAGTTTCGGATAACAAATGAGTATCAAAGATTGGTTTAAAGAGTGTCCCCAAGGGGAGGACCCTCACTTGCGGGTCACTCTTGATCACCACTGGTGCCAAGCCATCCTGGCCTGGTGCCCTAGACACCTTTGCTTTGGTAATGGCCCATAATAGATCTTCTTCGGTTCGGGGACATGTTCATTCTGGCCTGTGATGGCATGGTCTACCTGGGTGTCCCCTATGGATTTGGCAAACATTTCCCGGTAATAGCCTTTCCAAAACACAGGAGAATCTGGACATGGAGGGTCCTATTTAGGAGACCCCACATTGTTGTTAATAAATGCCCAAAAATCTGCTGTATTACTGTCTTTTAGTTTCCTTAAAATTGTTTGGTTGTCCTTGGTATAGAGCTAGATTTTAATTGACTTTAAATAATTGTTATACTGCTGGAGGATGTTCTTCTTTCTTTCTAACACTATAGGTCTCAGAAGAAAAATGTTAATTTTACATTTTCCTCAGTTGTTTCCTCATATTCGTCTTTGCAGATGTGGCTCTTATGTTAAATTTATGGGTAGGTTTTTTAAAACCAAACGGTTTGCCCTTTTTTGCAATTACCCTTAGGCACTGTGATATTGTGTTGTTACATTGGGATACAGAGAACATTTTAGTTCTTCCCTCCCCCGATGGACATAGGTTTTTGATGGTAATCTTCAGTGATTCAGTGAGGCAGCAACATGTTGTAACGTTCCACTTCACTGTAGGATCACCTCTGTCCAAGGAAATACATGCCAGGTTAGGTACAAAGGCGTGCGACCTGAACTGGAGATGACAAATTACTTGCAATTTTGCATGGTCACTAGGCTCCAAACTCTTTATGTTTAGAGCACTAGACATCGTTTTTAGAGCTTTGACACATAGATGTGATCAATCCAAGAGGAAGAATGCCCTCTCTGCCAGGTGGTAATTTGTGCAATATCAATACCTTCCTGCGGCATACATATTGTCAGACGCCAACTTTGAATGAATTTGGCCCATTCAATGCCCCATGCCACACAACCATTAGTTGAACCCAGAGGAACTGCAGAGAGATCATTCAACCTTTCCCCTTCAGCACAATGTAAGTTGCAATCCTCCCCTATGACAATATGACAATTTGATGCTGGTGGCCCATGTCCAGCCAGTTGTCAATAATGGCTGTCAAGGCCTGCGGGGGAAAGGGTGCTGGAGTTTGGCGTGTCCCGCCATCAACCTCCAGGGATTTGCCGGGTCCTGCAGCTTGCCATTCATAGGTGGCCTGAAGCCACACCCCCTCCAGCAAAATTGCTTTTCCCACCCCCCACAAGGTGAAGCCCGCAGGGGAAAGGGTGCTGGAGTTTGGCGTGTCCCTCCATCAGCCTCCAGGGATTTTCCGGGTCCTGCAGCTTGTTGATTGTAGCGCCCTGAAGCCACGCCGCCTCCAGCATAATCGGGCCTGCCTCCCCCGCAGGGTGAAGCCCCTGGGGCAAAGGGCACGAGAGTTTGGCGCGCCCCTCCATTGGCCTACAGGGATTTGCTGGGTCCTGCAGCTTGCCGTTCGTAGCTGCCTGACACCACACCCTCTCCAGCATAATTGCTCCTGCCTCCCCCCACAGGGTGAAGCCCATGGGGGAAAGGGTGCAGGAGTTTAGCGTCCTGAAGGGAGTTCAGTGCACCGAGGTGGCTACTCTATCGGCCCAGACCAGCCTTTAGCAATGGAAACCGCACCAAAGAAGATTAACCCACAGGTGAGAAGCTTCAAATATTCTAGCAAAATAACTGATTTAGATTGCCTCAACTCACCCTGCAATAACACCACAACAGGGGATGATCAAGCAGGCCAACAAGCCAATACGTAAGATGCTGAATGTGAAACGGAAGTTGGTGGCAGGTTCACACGCTAGCACAAGCAAGAAACATCTCCTGGCTACAAAAATTACGGGGCACACTTATTCATTGATTAAGGAAATAAACCAATTCTTGGGTATTGACTCTGTGAATTTTAAAATCCCTGAGGGTGAAGTTTCCATGGACCATTTCAGCATAGCGCCCTTGGCTGAACCGGAGTCTGTTGTTGAATCAGGATACCTGGCATTAACCTGGTTCATCACTTGAAATCTGAATTTACCCTCCAATTTAACATCGGGGGAGGGGGTGTCACCCAGGATAGCAAGGTTGAGTGCTTCTAAAATCCAACTGACCCCAATTGACCCCAATGTGAACCTGTTGGACCTGGATTCGGTTCTACAGTTTATTCAGTTTATCCAGGCCAAAATGGATAAGTGTCTTGTCCCAGTAACTCTTGGAACCACGGAGGCCAATCAGCCCATCGTTAATGAGATAGTGTCCGATATTATATCCCTCCGCCCATTGACTTTGCCCAGAGAGGAACCATCCCAAGAGTATTTTGACTCAGGGCACCAGCCACCCATGTCTTTATTAAAACCTGACAAGTCCACACAACTCCCCTGGTGAAGGCCTATGTAAATCTCATGCTTGTGACTGCAGAACGCGGTGTGTGGTTGGCACTGGGTCTATTTGTCCAACAAGGGTGCCCGCTTTTCTAAGCCCAGTTATTCTTAAACGTGCTACGATCTTGAGTGGAACAGGGCTGAGGGCAACCAACATAAGTGGAGAACCAATTGGGACTGTGGAGGTTCCACTAAGCAAGCGCCTTATGACCGACATAAGAATGAGTGTCCTGGCACTGTCTCATTACAGAAGAGAAAAGGGGCACAAAAAGCTGCTCTGGCCATAGTTAGAGAACCAGCATACGCCCCTAGATTTAGATCAAGAATTAATGATTGTGTTTCGTGCACTTTTGTGGCCCTATGGCCGAAATATAGTTGTTGACTCACTGGCTTCTTACAAAAACAAGAGAATGAATTACCTTATTCGGGTTCCAATATAAATTGATAAGAATTTCCATTTCTGTTTCTTCGATGTTTGAGCTCAAGGCCATTCTTAGCACACTGCCAAATTACAACTTTGGAGGTAAGGTGAAGGAAACATCTCCTGCATTTGACAGGAGGTATTTCCAAGACTTTACCTCCACAAACTGGAGAAATGTCTAGGGTGGAATTACCACATGTGGAAATTCCTCCAATACTCCATGGAGTCCTAAAGACTCCAAAGATCAGGACTTACTCTGTTGTTACCCCACTCATAATCATGTGAGTATACTTCCAGGACGAGTAGCAGCAACTATAACCAAGTCTGGTGGCATTTCCACCAGAAATACTGCCAAACTCGAATTGAGCACCAAAGTACTGATGTTTGGAAGAAAATATGCTCCTTTCTATTGCATACCCTCTAACATCAACACCCAATCCGCTAAAATCAATAAATGAACGTGGTGCACTATCAGATTACAAAATAAAATGGTTTAAATTTAGTATAATCCATATTATGAGACAAGTGAAGAGTGCAGCATTCGATAAATGGCCATTGTAGCAAGAGAGTGCAATAAAGTACTTAGGCATCAGTATAGTGAGATCTTTTAGGAGAGTACTGAAGAAAATCCTGGGATGCCTATTGAAATAGAACATGACATGGATGCAAGGAAGACGTTCAGCCTGACTTTCTAGGTGAAGGTGAATTGCCTTAAATGTCACACAGAGAATTCTATACCTGCTAAACAGTATCTACGAACGTGGAAATGTCTTCTTGTACAATGACACGGAAAGAATGCTGTGAGGTTTCTCTGGCAACCACACGCTGCTTCTGCAATCTCAGATGAGAGCCTGAAAGCTCTGACAAGCAAAGGTGGATGAGGCTTCCTGAGTCTCCACTACAACAAATGCACTAACTTTTTGGAGCCACCAATT
Source organism: Ambystoma mexicanum (assembly GCF_040938575.1). NCBI lineage: Eukaryota > Metazoa > Chordata > Amphibia > Caudata > Ambystomatidae > Ambystoma > Ambystoma mexicanum. The sequence continues at coordinate 1,489,374,543 of NC_090921.1, forward strand.
CTGAGACCCCAAATGGATGTACCTAGAAAAAGAGCAGCAGCATAAAATGTTTACATTACTTGTTTCAGAGCATACCTGGCAGTACCTACACCCACGCGTGTCGACTAGAGACACAAAAGGTCCTGAGGCAAATATCTAAAAAATGTGCAAACAATACTGATCTCCTACCACAGTCTGGAGTAACCCAATATTTAAGACGCATGGTACATTCTCCAGCTGGAAAGTTTGGATTGGCGAGCGGGTGAACTATGTCTTCATCCAATCGAGGGCAATGTGTAGCTTTAGATCACTGAAGTTACAGATAACTAGACAATACAGCCTTCCATGCTCAGAACTACGGAACTATCTAGCATTGTAAAAAGATAGGATTAAGACAAATTAAATCACATTTCTGAGAATTAAACCTCTGCTGGTGTCATTGCTAGACCATCTAAGATATAGGAAAGTCTGAAAAAGTCTTCTTAAATCTAGTCATGCAAGGGATGCAGAATACAAAGTGAATATTCCAGATAAGCTTTACCAGGGAGTGCCCTCAAGTAGTTCAACAATGTGAGCCCCAACATGCAAATGCATGTTAGGGCTTCTGGGACATCACCCATGTTCTAGTGAACTCCACAACAACTAGGGGCCTGGTGGAAATTGATTCAAGAACGCCTCGTTGTTGCTATGAAGAAAGAGTTAGACCTTCCATGATAATACTAAATATATTTCTAACAGTGTCAATAGTCTTGTGAACATCAAAAAGAATTACCTTAATTTTCTGAGATGGTTAAGCAAAAGGATTTATTAGTTTGCTTGCAAGGCAAAACGACAGACTCCTAGCCATTAACCCATTCCTGACAAACCCCACCCTGTCCTCCAGTTTCACCACTTATATATTCTCTGGGGCACCTGAACAGTGAAGTTTCGAGAAACATTTAGCAGGCTTTACGGGTGGACTGGGAACCAAAAGGCCATGAAATAATTTTCAAAGCGGCCCCATATTACACATTTTCAGAAAGCCCAGGCCTTTTGCTATGGGATAGTTTGGAAATAAAATAGGTTATCACACAAAAGAGGCCCAGAGGGCAGAAGCCTGCCAGGAAATCTCCAGCGTTCCCTATAGGCCAGTCCACCCCTGCAAGGCCTTCCGAAATGCAATTTCCACCTCCAGTCTAAAAAGATACCACCCATTTCCTAAAACCGTAGACCATCTTTAGTGTTCATACCAAGAGATACCACGTGGTACCCTTCCGATAAACATGGCCACTCGGTCCCATTTCCGGTCTTGTCCACCTCAGGCAAGGGGCGTAGGTCCTAATCCCCCCTGCTGACTTACTGTGCGGATGAGAAGCTCATTGTTCCCGCCGTCTTGAGCCAGTTAACTCTGTTGGCATTATTTCAAAGGCCTTGCTCAATGCACTCAGAAAATTCAAAAAAGGGTAGTCAGCAGTATAAGCGCACATGCACAGTCCAGTTCATAATAGCCCAGCATTGCCTGGAGGCAACAGAGACAAAGCACCACCCTAACCAAAGTCTACTAGGTGTTCAAAGAAAAATAAGGAAGTCTAGGGTGATGAAATGGAATGATGTCATGAAAGGGATGGTAAATGTTTTGACCTGTAAGGAAAATCCCTCAGCAACATCCCTCTTTTCATTGCGATTTCTGCCCCTGATCAGCATTTTATTCATACATTTTATTGACCCGGGTCCGCATTATTATCACAGTCTGAATAAAGTAATGAAACTGTGGGTAAAAAGCTGTAATTTTGACAAAGAAAGTATCGATGTCACACTGGAAATTGAAATCTCTGCTTCACATTGAGTAATGGCTAACAGAGATGTCAAGCCTGGCTGGGCTCGATAGAAAATCCATGGATGTCATTTGTCGTCCCCCTTGCTACCCCTAAAAAAAAATCATAAAAAATGTACAACAGTGTTATTTTTTTTTTAAATGCAAGCGCCTGGTCTGTGTCCAGCACCATGAGGCTCTTTGTACCTGGAGTGGCTGGCTTTCTTGTTCAGGCCTCTTAAAAAAACAGGAGGTTCCATAAGTGTACCACTTTGAGCAGTGACCCTAAATAAGAAAGAATAGGAATAACAAGTAATTTGTCTTACTGGAATTCTATACAATAATTGCTAGACTCATTGAAGGTTTATTTCAGGCACACTTTAGGGGGTGAGTCACTGATTAAGTCTGTTCTTAAACACCTCAAATTCACAATGCAGACAAAAACCTCTAAAAACCATTTAGTGTAGAATAAGTTATGTTATGTTATAGCATCAATAAGCATCAATTTTAGAATAAGTATTTTGCTTTTTTCGCAACTTGCAGTTATAGAATGTTTTTTCTGCTGTTGTCTCTGTTACGATCATTACAAGACATTCCGTCTCGGTGTCCTCGGTCACTTCACAGAATCCTTGTGCCTAAAAGCTTGTGTACAGTGTAGAAATGTTTGATCATAGCACATACATTAGCCCTTGATTTCATTGAACCACAATTAATTATTTGTTGTTATGTGTCTATCTTTCCTATCTCCATGGCATGCTGTTCAGGATGTTTGCTTTCATGTATGAGGTAAAGAGTTCCCAGAGTATGGGATGCTGTGTAAGTGCATTACTCTCCCTGCGCTACTCTAAATTCTTTAATACACAGTTATGACCCCTCCCAATGTATGTATCTTGCCAACCGCTGAAGCCTGAAAAGTAGATCCATGCAGGTTTGATACATGGCCAACTTTGCGCCAGACCTGCAGATGAACTGGCCTGCTGTTAAATCTCATTTACCAGTTCAAAGGTATCCACTACCGAGTGTAATTTGCTTTCTGACTTCAGACATGTAATTGCTCATTTTACTATAGCCGGTAAAACAGCTATAGCCTGTGAGATAGCTCAGTGAATTGAACTCTTGCTGCTGCAATGTTTCTGTGATCTGCAGGTTCGCTGCTGCAATGTTTCTGTGATCTTCAGGTTCGAACCCCGGCAATGCCAACACAGCCTTTCATACTTCTAAGGTTGGTAAATGAGTACCAACACATGTTGGGTGATATTGTATGTATATTTGTTCTATATAAAGTGCTAAGCGTAAGTGCTATATTATAACACATCATTATCATTTGGCCTTGGTCGTCTGCTTGGATTCACAGTAATTTGGTTATATGGGCCTATACACACTGATCTTAATGATACATATGGTGATCCATTCTTGTATGAAATGTATATCACATTACAGTGATATCGTAATCATATATTTCATAGTGTACTTAGGAACACTGCTATGTGATGCCACTTCCTGTTTAGTTAAGGGATGAAAGGTTGTGTTCCATCACTTCCCGGGATCTCACTTTGTGGTGGGGTCAAATGACATCACTTCCTGTGATGTCATCAGAGGGGAAGGGTCGTGTGATGTCACTTCTGATACCCCTGGCATTTTGGTGAAATGACGTCCCTGAGAGCGTCTTGTTGGATCAGGAACCAAGAGACCGCCTTTAACCAGATGTAGCACCCTTTCTTAGAGACATGCGATGGAGCCCTGAACTCCACTACCTTTGAGCTTGAACTTCTTACTAGGTGAAGCATATTTGCTGGTTATTGAATTGAATTCTGAAATGTTACCCATTTAAGGCTAGAGCCAATCAATGCGTGTTTCTTTAAAGGTGCAATATTATGATATGTGCTCCAACATACCAGAAATTATTTGTATGGCCTGCCTCAGTGTAGCGTGCTAACTCCCTTCAACAACTACTTTAATATATGTTTTATATTACTGAAAATATCAATAACATTACAAAAAGGGCAGGCAACAGGAGTTAAAAGTAAAAAATATTTAGAAAGTGTGTCACAAGGGTGTTATCAAATGGAAGAAATACTTTATGGGCCTTCAAAAAACCGACACCACACATATAACATGGCTCTAATAGGGAAGTAAATATGACAAATATAAACAATTGCTCTCACTGGCTACAGCACAAGCTCTCCTGCTATCCCGCCATGTGTATACGTTCAGTTCCTCCCTCAAACAGTCCAGCAGAATCCACAGGCAATTAGGAAATGGACTGGGCCTTTTATCAGACAACCAATCCTCCACAGAGATTTGGCGGTACTGTTTGGCCTGTTTCAGCTCTGTGGAGCTTTTGGTGGTTTGATTGCCATGTTGATCCCATACTTCCCTATTCCTAGTCACCCATGGGTATTCAGTGCAGACATGCCAAGATTCTGCAGCCCCTGAGAGAGGGATTGCACTACAGAAATCGGGAGAATGTAATTTTCCCACAGTAACATTTTTTATATATAATTCCTGCTATATTATATATCATTCCCTCTCCTTCCCTATTCTGAATGGTGTACCACGCCTCTGTACACCACCTCAGAAATCCTTCACAAGCACAGACCACCTCCACCTGATGACTCTGACTGCCCGCTCCACCAACAAACGCGCCTCTGACATCTGTCTCCTTTTTGAAGACATTGACCTCGACATTCTCGCTCTAACCGAGACTTGGTTCAATGCCAGCTCAGTCACTGCCTTTGACTCCCTCCTCCCTGATGGCTTCAAGATCATCTACATGCCTCGACCTCAAAGCTCTGGCGGGGGGTTACCTTAATATTCACTGAGTGGGTTCCTGCTTCCATCAAACCTACCCATACCTATTCCACTTTTGAAAACCTGGTTTGCAAATTGGTCACCTCTCCCACCTCCACCCGGACCATCACTACCATCTACTGGCCTCCAGGCGTCTCCTCCCAATTCCTGTTTGAATGGGCAGACCTCTGCTATTCTTTACTCTCTCCCACCTCTAACCTCCTCCTCCTGGGTGACTTCAACATTCACTTGGTCGCTACTGGCTCTGCATCCACTGTATTCACTGACCTCGGCTCCTTACTTTCCCTCTTCATTCTCCCTTCTGGGCCAACCCACACAGCTGGACACAGTCTGGATGCCCTCACACACTCTGATCTCTGTCTCTCCCCCCCATCAATCACTCCTCTCTCCTGGACAGACCAATCTCTCCTCTCACCCCATCTATGCCCCATTGGCCCCCTAACCGCCCCCTCAAAAGCAGCTCCAACCTTCTTTACTAATACCTGCCGTATGAGAAGAGTGACTGCAGCTGCCTTCGCCTCCATCTTCACCCCCCTCACCTTCCACCTCTGACTCTGCCCACAGCAACTTCCATCTTTCCATCACCAACACGCTTGACATTCTTGCCCCAGTCATGAGAATCCGTCTGAAACCTGACTCTAAGCGTAAAACTTGATACGACACCGAACTTGCAGCCCTGAAACAAAAGTGTAGGGCTGCAGAACGGAAAGTGGAAAACCTCTGGCTCATCCTCTGACAAACTGGCCTGCCACCTGCTCCAAAGGCAATACAAACTCACCATCCGTGCAAAGAAAAGAGCCCACATTCAGGCACGGGTCTCAGGCGCATCCAACAACTTGGCTGAATGTTTCAAAATCTGCAGGGAACTAGCCAACCCCTATGTACTCTCCTCCTCCCCTGCTCTGTCCCAGGCCCTCTGCAATGCACTGGCCTCACACTTTTCCACCAAACCTCAGGACATTCTGACCACCATTGCTACTCTCCCTCACAACCCATCCCCCACACCCTCTCCCCACACACACACCCCTGCCTTCTCCTTTATCCTTTTTCTCCTTCTCTCCTATCAGACCTGTGGAAGTTACCATAGTTGTCTGCTCCATGAAGGTCTCTTCTAAACAGGTCTCCCCTTGCTCATCCAGGACCATCAAGGATTACATTGGCTCTCTTGCCCTCGCTGATTTCTGCAATCCCTCTTTTACCATTGAAACATTCCCCTCCTCCTCAAGCACTCCACTGTGCACCCACTCCTGAAAAAACCTTCCTCTGACCCTACCTGCCCTGCCAGCTATCACCCTATCTCCACCCCCCCTTCCTGGGAAAACCACTTGAGAAACTGGCCTTGCCCCAACTTAACTCTCACACTGAACTTGTTGGTGGCCTCCGCGACCATCAATCTGGATTCCGAGCTTCCACAGGCATGGAAACTGCTCTCATCATTGGACTCCAATTCCCCAGCTGTCTTTATCCTTCTCGATCTATCCTCTGCATTTGACACAGGTAACTCCATCCTCATACAAAGGCTCCATGATACACTTGGTATCTCGGATCGGGCACTGGATTCGATGTCCTCTTTCCTCACTAACCTCTCTTCCCAAGTCATCCTGGGCCCCTTCTCCTCTCCTACTTCCATCTCCTCCTGTGGTGTCCCCCAGGGCTCTATAATCTCCCCCTGGCTCTTTAACATTTACCTTGCTCTCCTTGCACGCCTCATCTCCACCTTCTCCTCCAAATTCCAGTGTTACGCAGATGACACACAGCTCTTCTTCAGACTCCCTGCTGACCCTTTTTCACCCTCCATCATCCATTACTGCCTATCTGCTATCCAGTCCTGGTGCACCTCCAATGATCTCTGCCTCAACGCCTGTAAAACTGAGATTCTTCACATTGGGACCCCTGCTCCCTCCTTCTTCCGCTCACTCTGGCCTTCCTCCTTGGGCTCTACCCCTACACCTTCAACTGAAGCCAGAAACCTTGGAGTCATCTCCGACTCCACTCTCTCCTTCCTTCCTCACACTCAGGACATTGGCAAGAAGTACAACTATCAGCTTTTCCTTCTCAAAGGAATTCTACCTTTTCTCAGTTTCCCTCAGAGGCTCAATGTGACTCAAGACTTGGTTCTCTCTAGACTTGACTACTGTAACAGCCTCCTCCTGAATCTGCCTTCTTCCACTCTGCAACCCCTTCAGCTTATCCAGAATAGGGCAGCTAGTCTTTTCCTTGGCCTTAAGCCCAGGGACCGCATCTCTCCTGCACTAAAAAGTCTTCACTGGCTCCTGGTTGCTGCACTGATCAAATTCGAATCCCTCTGCATCATTTGCAAGATTGTCTGGGCCCAGGGACCACACTATCTTCAACTTTATCTCACTAAATACTCTCCCTCCAGACCACTTTGTTCCTCTGGCACCAACTCCTTGTGTGTAAAGCATTTTGCTAAACAGAGGAAAGGTGGTTGCTCTCTTTACTCTCCGGGCTCCCTCATTTGGAATAGCCTCCCCCTCTTCCTGTGCCTTGAGCAGGATCTTCTCCAATTTCAGAAGCTCCTTAGGACTTTATTCTTTTCCTCTTCCTTCCCTCCTTCTCTCCTCTGCTAATCTCTCAGGGGCTTTAGTGGTGTCCTTGGCCCTTATGCATCTTCTGTGCCTTGACCTCCCACATCAACTCTACCCAGCTCCTGTTTATCCACAGCACTTTGCATCTGAACACCCCCACCCTGGAGGCTCGCACTTACACCACCAATGGCCCATGCCGTGTAGCATGCAACATTCCTAGCACTTCATCCATGGCTCTCCCTTGAGCTTGGACTCCCCAGCACTTACACCCTCTCCATTCTTCCTTTTGTACTTGCACGTTCTGAATACTCACAAGGCATAGTAGGTTCGTCCCTCCCCCTTTTCCTCCTCTGCACTTGATATTGTTTTGAATTTGTATTTCCCACCCTCCCTCCCTGCCCTGTGGGCGCTTTGAAACCGTATATTCTTATTGTACAAATGCCTAACAAGCAAACAATGAATAAATAAATATTGATGTGTTGTGCTCCACGCGCACGTTGCATGCTCGTCTCCCGTGCGTTTTGTTGGTTCCCAGCGGTTTGTGCCCTGTGCTGCTCTTGGTGCCGGAACACCAGAGGTTTTGGCGCTCCCCTGATGTGGGGGTCCCGGATGTGTTGTGGATTGCCCGGTGACTTTTCCCTGCACGCCATCATCATGCTCATTCACAGCAGCATCCGAGCGGGGAACACAGTTTAACCTTAAATGGGTCCATATACAGGTGATTCTACCTGGAGCAATATGCTGGTGTGTCACTGCCAAGCTGCCCCTTGGTGAGTCTGTTAGAGAGGTGTTTGGTGTCTCACGGTACAGAGAACTTGCTGGATCAAGCATGAGGCATGTCTGAAAGATTTGCCTTAGACTCTCACCAGTTGGTCTGCTCTGTATTTCCCGCCTCTTTATATCTTAAACATCTTGCCTGTTTGACAGTAAGTTGCAAAGGGCTCTGGCTGCCTTTTTTCTTTGGGAAGGTTTTGCTATTTGCTGAAGGGGTGAGGCACTGCTCTATTGCCAAAGATCTGATTGACTGTAATTTTTTTTTATGTCTGTCACTAGAGCTAAGGCTTACTCCCATCTTGCCAAAGCGATGCCTAATCCTATAACGGAGACTCCCCCTAAACCTAAGTCCCCTACACTCAGGGCAAGTATTAGTTCCTACCAAGAAGGGCATGTTTTTGTGCAGCCTGGTACTTCCGTTGAGTCCATTCAGGGATACCACTATTGCTAGTACGGAATTGGAGAAGGACTGATCATCTCCTAAACCCACGCCGCTTAGTTAAAGTCCAAACGGATATGCATAGGGAAACGTCATTGAAGAATCAAACCGGTAGCATCAATACCCTAGCCTCTTCACTGGCTGTGGTAATGCAGTCCCTTACAAAAAGCATGGAGCAAACCCCATCAGAAGCCTTAGCACTATCACCTTTGAACACGACTGGGGTGGATATTAAATCAACCAACGTTGAGAGATGACCCTGTATTAAGGAGCGTATTATTCGTGGCCTTAACTCATCCACAAATTTTGCACAATTTTGCTCGTGGGTTGATTCATTGGATATGAGGATAACACGTTTACATATTGAAACAGCTGACACGTCCTGTCAAACTGTTTAGAACCACGTCAAGGTTTATCAACATTCTCAGATGATTTCGTTTGATCAGAACCGTGCCATGCTGATCAATATTGCCAGATAAATCTACTGGAAATCCCTGTTCAAGGAACCTCGAACATAAAAACTGCCCTGTCCTTAAACCAGTGATGAAGCATATTAATGGTGTTACTCCACTGTTTTCAAAACCCGTCGGCCTGGTGACTGCTTCAAATTCCTTCCTGGGTGTTATACCGCCAACAACGGATATTCGTATCAGGAAAACCGTAATGTCAAAGGTTATAGACATGAATTTAAGGGATTTCTCCATGGACCCAAGAAATATTATAATTGCTAATGTAGAGTAACCGCATGGCCCCAACCAAGAGAGGTGCTCAGGAACAAAGTGCTAGCCTGGCCATCATATGGTGGGCAAAACTGTATTAGAACACAGGACCTGGGATTTCTGTGTAGGGTGCAAATTAATAATTGGTGTACCAAAAGTAACACAGATTGTATTATTAATATAGGGTGTGGCCAAAATAATCTATCTTTGTTTTTGAGTCTATGTAAGAACCTGCACAATATGTCATCACATACTCGCCTGAAAATTATCCTAAATTGGCATACTTGGTGTACCCGGAGGACATGTTTTGCTGGTGCCTGAAATTCTATTTTCTTGTCTTGATTCTCGTCTGTTTCTTTGTTTTATGTTTGTTCTTTTATTGTTAGCTTGTATATGTATTTTTGTGTTACGCACTGAGGCCTACAGGCATGTTGCGCATTATAAGAAATAAACTAAACTAGATGGAGACAGAAACAAATAGCACTATTTTTGTTTGAAAAATCGGGAGTCTCGAACCTAAATCAGTAGGGTTGGCATATATGTCACTGGGCCCCAGAAGATCTTGCAGAAACTGTGAATAAGGGCAGTGCTACTTGGCTCATCCTGCAAGATGGAATTGGCAGAGGTTCACCTACACTCCATTGCTATTATAAACTGCTGTCATATAAAAGCCCAGGAACTCATACTGGCATCAAAGGTACTCGCATCATTTGCCACGCATGAATGCCTTTATTGATATAGCAGACATTCACCATTTCTTCTGTAAGGGCATACACTGATCTCCCCCAACCTCCACGCTATTCCTTTTGTAACTAACTACTGTGGAAACCGACGCAAAGCTACAATGTGTGTATTTAGTACTTACTCGCACAGCGTAGCTATGTTCAGGGCTAGTCAGGTGACCAATCACGATAACAACACCTGCCAAATTGAACCATTTTAAACATGTGCCCAAATGACCAACAGGGAGGGAAGACATCGTGGTTTACTGTGGTGCTGTCCACTGTCCAACTCAACGAAACAACAAACCGTGCGTTAAGCCGATGGGCTGGGAATTATTTGTCATCCACCGTGTTCCAATATACTGCTTTTCAATTGAAAATCTCATCAGAGGGACACGTATCGTATTGCAGCAGCAGAGCCAGCAGGCAGGAGAATACATTTCTTTTTCTTCATTTGGGCAGATATATTGCAGCACTGTCTTTAAATGACCGTCGCTAGTTCATTTTCAGAAACAGGCATTTCTGGAACGTAGATCCTGCTGCAACAGCAAAGTTCTGCCAGAGCATTTGAATGACGCAGACTACTGCCAGAAAATCGCTGGCATTCAATTAACCTGCTGCAGTGCTTTATGCGAAACGTACACCCTGCAGGCTTGAAACACGGCAGCTTAGCTCATCCGTTCACCCATATCAGGGTAATAAAATATGCTCTGTTCCTGGTAGCAAGTGTTATTTAAAACAAAATATATATAAACAAGTTTAAATACTATCCAAATTAGTTTGAATTATGGTTGCAGTGAAAAAAGAAGCAGTTGTGTGGTAAAGGGCATCGACATCTAAATTCTATTCTGGATTAGCAGCTCCCCAAAAATAACATTGTGGCCCTCACCTCTGCACTGGACTCTGCCAAATCCTCCTACTTCACAAACCTAATCCCCTCCATTTGCAATCACCCCTGCAAACTTTCATCTACCTTCCAAGCTTTGGTCACACCTCTGAAGCCAAGATCTATCGCCTCCTTCATGTCTGCAAATTGTTCTCACTACCTTTCCTCTGCAATCACTACAATTTGAGACACTCTCACTGCCCTCCTCTCCCTTCCTACCCAACCCACCTTCTGTTCACCACCTCTTCTCCATACCGTTTTGACTCTCAACATCTTCTATTAAATTTGAACCCATCCTTCACAACGCCAACCCTAGGGCCTCATTAAAAGTGTGCCAGTCCGGAAACAAGGGTGCCGGTAAGCTCACTGGCACCCTTGTTTACGGACTGGCAAACTACATGTCTGCCTGCCGTGGTCGCTGTGACCGACCCTGCTAGGCGCTGCGGCCACGGTAGGCAGACTGTTCATGGAAGCACCGGCACGTGCTTCCGATCCCCACTACCATAGAGTTCTATGGGACTCTATGGAAATGGGGACTTACATTTTACCTGCGCCTGATTTCCCAGGCTGCCAGACTTGTCTGAGCCCGATGGCACCGGGAAGTCCGGCGTTGGTAAAATATTACGAGTCTGGCAGCAACCGGCCGGTAGCACCAGCAGGGTTACCGCCGGACTCGTAACGAAGCCCTGAGTCTCAATCACTTGCCCGTATCGATCTGAGATCTTTAACCTCTCTCTCTTTGCTGGACTCTTCCCTGCCTTCTTCAAATCCGTAACTGTATTACCCTTAATAAAGAAACCCTCTGCTGATCAAAACATCGCAGCAAACCATCACCCAGAATTCCCTCCTTGCCCATTATTCAATGGTCCTTTAGCGAGTGGTCTTCAATTGGTTCACTAAGTACCTTGAGGATAATGGCCTTGGAGATCCAATTTAATCTGGATTCCATGGTAAACAATCATGCATGTCTCTAACTTTATCGCTGATGCTTACCATTTGCAAACTTTCTTCTATACTCATCCTTTTGGAACTGTCTCACACTTTTGACACTGTTCATCATTGCTCTCTCCTCTGCACTCTCCAGGTCCTTGGGGTTTGCAAATCTCCTCTCGGCAGGATTGCCTCCTACCTGGTTTGTGAATTGCAGGAGATTTTAGAGGATTGCCTTTAAAATCTCATGGAACTCGCAAACTTCTGACCCCACCCCTCTACCTCTCAGTATCCGCTGAGGATAATTTGTTGGACCTCTGCTCCTCACTGTCTATCCCTTGGCCCTAAGAAGAAGAATTTTGTCTTTTGGCTTTCACTTCACATTTTTGCTGATGACACTCAAATATTTGTCTCCTTTCCGTCCTTAACCTCAGTCATCTCGGAAACGATTACCAGCTGTCTCACTGTGATTCATCAATGAATGGCTGTCCACTGCCTCATGTGGAGCACTTTAAAAATGGAAGTCATCTTTCTAAGGCTTCCAATGCTATCCCTCCCCTCCCTTCTTGTATCGCCTACTCGCCTGACCTTCTTGCTTCCTCACTCAAGCCTATCAACCTTGGTCTCCGCTTTGATAGAGGCCTCTGACTGCACAAATTCATCACTACCACTGTCTCTGTTCCTCTTATTAAACAAGTCAACATTTGGAATATATGTCCTTTTCTTACTAACCACCCTAGGAAATCTCGAATCTCCATCCTTGTGCCCAGTAAACTTGACTACTGGTTGAGCATACTCCTTGACCTTCCTACCTAATTCTTCCTTCCTCTACACAAACTCCTCAACTTTGCTACCTGCACTCTCTACAACCTGCCCAGATGCTCTTCCACATCCACCTACCAACATCATGCTGGTTGGCTCTCCATGCAAAGCTGCTCCCTTTTCAAGTTCCATCTACTAGTTAACAAAGCTTTTAATGTCTTGCTCCTTAGTACCTGTCAGATTGTATCTTGGTTTACCTCCCATCTCGTCCTGTCTGATCCTCAGTTGCACTCAAACGTAATATTCCCCTGCCTCCATGTGCTCACTCTCGTTTCCTCTCTTTCGCTCTCCTTGCCCCGCTCTGCTGGAACCCACTGGCATTCACAATTAAAACCAGCACAACTGTGGATCTCTTCAGAGCTCATCTTAAACTTGATTTACTTTCTGAAGAGGGAGCCCATGCCATTTCCCCATTTTCCTTACCTGACTCCACCTCTCCCTCTAGTGACGCTTAATAATGTCATTTCGTATATTCATATAATACTGTTGCTTAGTTTGAAGCACTTGGCATCTTAGGCTAATGTTAACTTTGTAAGTCACCTGTTTCTTATATATGCATATATATATGTTCACTAACAAAAACATTGTTAAACGGATGTTATGGTTAAGTTGCACTAGGAAAATCCGATGAAATTCAATGGAAAAACGTTACAGGGACGTTGTGGTTACAGGTAAAACCAAGAAAATAAATGGTAAGCTAAGCAACCATAACTCGTGCCACCGGTGTGCACTGCAAGGACTAACACCCATGACATCAAAGATGCCATCTCATATCTCATTCATGACATCACTCATGACATCACATGTGCATTTACTTTTAATAGGGAGCCTCCTCAAGGGATTGTTATTGTAATGGTGGCAGAAAATTATCAAAGAATATTGGAAGAACTATCATGAGAGAAGTATGTCATTGAGGAATGCATTGCTATACGCACCATAGTATTACACATTTCTTCAGTGTACATGAAGGAACTCATGTGCAAACGTAGCCATTGTCTGCACCTTGCCTCATGGAAGTGTAACTGTAATGCTCACCTGATATCCACGGGGACGCCACTCAGCTCTGGTTGAACCACTCGCACTCTCGAACCCCTCCCTTGGAATCTGTTCGGCCTAAAATTGGGCCTGCAATACAGGAATGTCGAATTTAAAACTTAACTGTCTCTTGTTGCTTGGCTCCCGCCTCCCTTGAGAACCAAACCTTCCCTTTAAGCCTTCTCCTCATCTGGCTTTTTTGTATGATGTGCTCTCCGACCTGCTTCTCAGTGCAGGGGCACGTAGCTGGTGTGGGTGCGTCGCAACCTAGTTGCTTCACTGGTGCGGGCCTTGTTCGAGTCCAGACCTGCTGTGACTCCAGTTCTTTAAGGTAAGTTTTGCCGTTTTTTTTTTTTACAGTCTTGATAATCTGTCCTTCTATCTTTCTCTTGTCCCTTAATAATGTCTCTGTTTTCCTCCTCTAGGTGTAGGAAGAGGTTTTTGGTGTTGTCGTGCTGAGTGGGGTTGAGATCGAGGTGGTGAGTGAATGCGCGATGCGCTGCGCTATTCGTTCTTGTGCTGACCTGTGTCTCCCCTCCTCTTGTAGGCCGCTGTAACCTCCCAGAATGGATGCTGACCGAGAGAGCACTATGTAGTGAGTGAATGCGCAGTACGCAGCGCCTTCTTGTCTTTTCATGTGCTAGCCTGTGTTTCCTCTCTTTTGTACGTCGTTGTGAGGTTCCGGAACGGATGCTGACCAAGAGCAGCTCGAATTCAGGTATGCGTCTGATGGTTCTTGCTGTTTCTGAATTAAAATATAGAAACGCTTACTAATGCTGTTTTCGCTCTCTTCTTTCCAGGTTGTGGTGTTCCGGAGATGGATGCAGCGTCGAGATACTGTGTTCACTGGACCGGGTGAGCGATGGATTGCGAACAGGATACTACTCACAGGTAAGTGTCGTACTAAAGATGTTCTTGTTCTTGCAGGTATGCGGCTCCAGGAAGGCACGTAAGGAACTCAGGAGACCGAGCTGAACACGGTGAGCATCAAGCTGTTAACCGCAGAGTAACGCGAAGCGTGTTCCTCTGCCTGGGCAGGGCTTATATAGCCCCAGGTATGCCAAGGCCTGACCACACCCAAAACACTAGACCGCATAGCACAGTTCTTGGAACTGAGCTATGGGCGCTTCCATGTTGCAAAGATGCTCATTAACAAGTCCAGGTCCCATGTTATCCTCACATTGGGTATGAGCCTGGCGCCAAAGGCACCAGGAATGACTTCAGGAGAGTCTTTGAAGAGATGGCAAGGCCTTCAAGGCCATAATGGGGAATCGTACCCTGGCTCCAGTGACTTGCCTATGAGCGTTATGGGTAGGCATCATGACAGTAACCTTCAAAATCTTTCCATGAATGCATTCGTTTTTAGATTGTCGGGTACTGTGAAACATGTAAGAAGTAGCTACCATTGCCTTTATAACTACATAATTGCACTGCTGCACAGAAACCATAAAGACAGCATAATGCATACAAACATGACCATATACAAGAGAATTAAAGTAAGCTAAAAAGGAGCATTATTACCAGAAACTGTTCATAACACAACTGATTATCTTCATGCACAGAAACCAGTGCTGTGTTTTATGCTTTCCTCTTCCCCTATATGTATATGTATCATATAATGTGAGTGAACCGTAAGGAAAGGTGTGTAAGAATATATGAGAAGGGTGCGGTACACAAATATAGAACCTGTTGAATTGTTTGTTACTGACTGTTAGTACTTAGGGTAGTGAACAAAACAGAGGGAGCCACACATGTGATGTCATGAATGAAATTTGTGATGGCCTCTTTGATGTCATGTGGGTTAATCCTTGCAGTGCACACTGGTGGCATGAGTTATGGTTGCTTAGCTTACGATAACTGTTGAATTTTGTTTTTTCCGGTTTTACCTGTAACCATATCGTCCCTGTAACAACATTTTTCCATTGAACTTCAGAGGTTTTTGCTAGTGCAACTTAACCATAACGTCCCTTTAACAATGTTTTTGTTAGTGAATTTCATGGGTTTTTAGTAGGGTACTGTAAGCAAAACGTTGCTTTAGCATACCGTTTTCTGTAAAGAGGCCAGGTATTTGGTATGGCAACATAACCATAACGTCCCGTTAACAACGGTTTGTTACTGATTCCTTGCCTGCCCTCATGATAAATGTGTGGAAAGGGCACATTGTCTGGTGTATGTATCCGTTTGCACTACCTCTTACTTTTCCGAATATAGTTGGTGTATCGTACCAATTACAGAAAATGTTCTTTAGTGTGTCAGGAAGCTCTCTTTTTCTGTTAACAGTGCATGATAAATCTGTACCACACACTACCACACACTACTGGCCGAGATAACTACAGATGGGCAATATGGACGTTTCCGAGGGACACTGCACCTGTTTGGCGTATGTGCAATCTCACTGCAACTATCCGTAGGACTCCATTAGTGGCCACAGGTCCGCATCTTCGAATGCACTTTTAAGTTGTGGAAGGGCACGTATTTCTGTTCCACACCTAGACCCATGCATAGGTCATTCACTGTATGCTGCTAACACTGCCCCTGTCGCTAGCCCTACGGATTCATGCAATAGGCTACCGCATTTAAATTACTGCTGCCGACTTCGTGGGTGGCTCTGCAAACCTACCAATGTGTGGCTAAAGTACTCCTAACTGTATAACGGCCACTGGTAAACAAGGAACCGCAACCTGCAGTGTCATATGGGCGTGGTAAATGTTGCATTACTTTGATTTATCTGCTGCTTGCCTTTCCATGACCCGTGAAACAGATACAGTGTCTGCACTCAGTAGTGTGACGGAAAGTATCAAGAGGTCGCCTGCCGGTCGTGCAGTTGAAGAAAACATGTAACTGCAGGTGGGACAGTTTGTACTAAGTCTGAAAAATTGCAAAGCTGGTGCACCTTCCTCACGCACATAGTAGTGCATGTAAAGGCAAATAAGGAAACAACAGAATCATGGCAAAGCTGGTGCACTTTCTGTTAAAACGGATTTCTGAACTCGGTCTTGGAGGGGCAGAGGTTCAGAAGGCCAGCCTAGTTTCTTGGAACAGGGTAACCACTGGACAAGCCAGACCAGTCAGGGTAGCGATCGCGGTGGTCAAGACTAGGTCTCAAGAGGGGTGAGGGTGACTGAAAGCCCGCAATGAGCACACAAAGCAAGGACACTTACAAATTACTCCAAGCAGGTGTTATATTAAAAATATATACACATTT
This sequence comes from Ambystoma mexicanum, assembly GCF_040938575.1. Taxonomy (NCBI): domain Eukaryota; kingdom Metazoa; phylum Chordata; class Amphibia; order Caudata; family Ambystomatidae; genus Ambystoma; species Ambystoma mexicanum. The sequence goes on from NC_090921.1 coordinate 1,489,391,206, forward strand.
ATTACAAGGCCTTTGTAACATTGACCGTAGCGAGAAATCACAATAAAACGCAAGTAAACCAGCACATACCAAACCAATGCAATATATATACAAATACAAACGAGTCTAACGAGTTAGACGCATGAAATGTGTAGACCACCTAGATGGGGAGGAAAACAGGCAGTGCGAATAATAATTAGACACAGTCCGCCTTTAGAGGCACCTAACTAAAAGGAAGTCCAAGCCCTACGAAGAGTGGAGCCTTGTGCTCAAAAGTACCTGCACACGCTAGTGCCAATGGGCAAAAAGTGGAGTCTCTTTGAGGGAATCAGGCAATTTAGTTTGGTGAACAAATGAAGATGAACAGAGCTCTGCGACTCAAGCGCAGCCTCCACTGTGGGCAGAAGCAGAGTGCAAGTATGGAAAGGCGTGCTGCTAGACACAGCGGGGAAAAGCTATGGGCTCCTGCAGAAGGGCGACCAGTTCCTAGCGATGCTACTCACTGGTCCCCAATGCAGGCAGACCCAGGCTTCTCCGCGTCAGTTTCGGTGCTGGCAGGTTCAGATAGGAGCAGGGGACGTCTCGTCGTCGTGTAGATTCCGCAGCAGCAGAAGTTGAGTTGAGGACGTCCCAAACGCAGTGAACCCGCACAGTTTGTTACCACAGCAGGGCAACGGAGCGGACGTGTGTATTTCAGCCAAATGTACACTACTCACTTCAGACCTGGGAATGGCAAGTGTACGAATCATGTGAGAGAGACAAGGACTCGTAATACAACACAACCTGACGGCGGTTACAGAGCAAGGCTCCTGGGTAGGCTGGTCAGTCTGCTGGATGGCCCAGAGACACTTCTGAAGGCTTACGTGCAGGAGATGGTGAAGATGCCGAGAATAGTTGTTCCCACTATTCCAAGGGTCGAAGTACCAGAACAGGCCTTCTCGTTCGATCCGGGGTAGAAAGGGTTTCACAAGGCGACAGCAGTGCAGAGGAGCAGTCCTTCAGCGGGTCACCAGCGATTCCTCGGTTCAGCCTCGTGGTTGCATGATACTTGGCTCCTGTATTCCTTTGTTTGTGAGAACTCAGGAAATCGACCTGGTAGTGGCGTTTCCAGCCCCCTCTTATCCATGGTTCCCTTCGTGCCAAAACGGAGGGGACCCAATGGGAGATCCGCTCATAAAACACTCACACCATCTGTGGACCTTATCACGGACCACGGGGGTCTCAGGCATTCACACCACCCTAGACTCTCTGGCGCCCAGGATGTGTATTGGGACCAGACATCCCAGCCCCCATCCTGGAGGCACACACAAGGCCTGTAGAAGCCCGCGAAAGCATCTGTGTTTCGCGGGAAAGTATATGCCCAAATAAGGAAGGCCCCGGGTCGGCTCGACCTGGGGGAGGTGAAGGGGGCAAGACGGTCAGCGGACAGGACAAAGAGCCTCGTGGTCTGGCCATTTTGGGAGCCAGGCCACCATTTTGGGCTAAGCGCGAGAAACATGCTTAAAACGCCAAAAGGAGCTCAAAAACACAAAAAACGATCGCTGCCACCAATCCCATCCATGATTCACTTGAACCGTTCATTTACAATCCAAAGAGAGTATCTAGGGCCTGTAGAAGACTAGAGATCCTAGAGAGCAGTAACTTAGCTTACAGTGCCCTCTTGTGCCATGTTGCCCAAAAGCTGCAACATGATAAAGAAACTACGGAAAACAACGTTTCCTGGTACTGACTGTCTTAAGGGCATGTCAGTTTCCCCGTAAGAATGGAGCGAAAGCCCAGAGGAGTGCGGCAGAAGGCTGCACTTCTCTGGCAAAGTCTAGATCCTGGTGAAAACAACAGCAAAACGTTTAGGGGTTGCCACATGGAAGGAAAATTACCCACAATTAAGAAATCTTTCCTAACACCTTCCTCACGCACATACTAGTGCATGTAAAGGCAAATAAGGAAACAACAGAATATGCAGAGTGCAAACAACCTTAGTGGTGGTTAGAAAAGAACTCTAGCTGCATGGGTTCCACACAATAAATGGCTTCCTGCTGCACGTAATGAAGCTGTGTTTCCCGTTGTTGTAAATATTCTTGTATTCCACAATGTATATATATCCGTGAATGCTACCCCTAACACTAATGGCGTAGCATAAAGTGTTTGTACTGCATGTGATGACAACTGAAATGACAGCACAAGGGACCACTGGGCAGGCTACTGCCCTTCCAACAATTAAGTAGGCTACTTTCATGTACAGCATTTCCCACATCTGCTGCGGGCCACAAGAGGAGCACTCCTGTAGGAAAGCAGAGCTATAAAACAACCTTAGCAAACCATGTGCCGCACTACAGACACTTACCTGGCAAAGGGCATTGTATTGTGCATGTACTGGAACGCGCTACTGTACAGAGGGAAGGAACTTCGAATTGCATGGGAACGGTCCTTACGGGAGCATTACAATGACTGGCGCCTATGTACGTGAGGGCCACCCAATAATTCTGTCTCCCGTCACGTCCCCTATAGTATCCAGGTAGGTGCTGCCCCTTCTGTACCAGACTTTTGCTGTCGTTCCTCTGTGGCATGTGTGAGAACACCATAATAAATGAAAATGAACTGGTAAAGTAAAAAAAGGTAAATAAAGAAAGCACCTTTCACAGATCAACAACGAAATTGCCAATGCACGCATGCAGGGCTCGAGGCGTGGCAGTGTGGTAAACACTGTAGTTGAATCGGTTGGAAAGGGAGTTGCTGTACAAATAGGTTTTTTTACGTGTTGCAGGGCGTTTTCAATAGAGTCACAGCGCAGCACTAACTACAAAAGAATATGAATACATTTAAGTAGGTACCAAACCAATGTAGATGGGGTGTACAAAAATCGGGATTGCTGGCATACTAAGATGAACGTTATAGCCGATGAAAAGTATGTGTGCTGTGAAACGTCATATTCCCAAGGGCGCAGTATATCATTGGCACATGTCGAGCAAGGGCAGAAATACACTTTTTTGCAATGTACCGTTCTGTCTGCATTCACAGACCAAATAGAAAATGACGCTCCCACATCAGTGGCTGCATAATGCGGTAGAAACTTATGCAAGAGATCAGAAACAAATGCATGAACTAGGCAAGTGCCTCCTTCATCGCAAACGGCACTGAATCTCATGTAACATGCTGTGCAATTTACTTGCACTATCAACAACAATAATATCGGCATGATTACTTGTCACCAAAGTGTCACACAGAGAAACCAACATCAGGCACTTCATTGTAGCTACTCCATAGCACTACACATGCACATCATAGATTGTAAAATGAGTAGCTACTGCACAATATTTTCAATTCACTTTCAGTCAATGTATGTCGGAATCCCCTAAAACCTGCACGCTGTGCCTCGTGAAACACAAAGCCATAGCCGCACCCTCTGCATTTCTGTCCACAATTACACTGTGTAGCACAGTCTGTCCATACACACCACACCCACAAACTTTATTGCCCAATCCCGTAGTCTCTGCAGGCCCATTTCTATGGGTGTCATCTGCAAAAGGGGCGTATGTAACACGTGCTACCCTGCAACTATCTCGATATTCGCTGACTTTTTGTGCTGGGCACGCGCAGGAGTGGGAGAATAACTTTTAACCAGAGGAGCAGATGTCGTTAGTTGTGGTGGCTCTAAAAAAGGACCTTTGTTATTTTTTTTCTTTTTTTAAAGGTGCTTCCCTAGATACACAGTTTTTGCTGTTGTCATACGTAAATGTGTGTTTTCAACGTTAGCTCACATTCTTACAATAGGCTCTTCAGTGCAGTGTGTAGATTGCGAAACAACATTTCATTGCCACTTTACGACAAAGACATGCCGTTTGCTGTGAAAAGGTGTATGTACTGCGAACCAATGTTCTCATTCTCACAGTAGAACATCCCAGCAGCACTTAAGAAGTCCCACATGCTTCTGTTGATGACACCCCTTCCGACCTCTGGCTGGCGACAGGAATCATTGGAATACTTCCACACTATTCTCGGGGCTATACATGAGAAAAGCACCTTGGCAGTAGGAAACATGTGCTGCACTGCTTTCATTACAATATTCAGTTGACAGAACACACGGGAACAAGGCTTGTAACTCATAAAGAAGGCTCCAAAGTGTACAATCACTACATGTACAGTTGACGAAGAGGCCACACGTCGACATTCTACAAGCAGTCCGCCGAAACAGCATGCTTCGCCACTACACCACATAGCATCCTGGAGCAAGTTATCATTTTCTAGCATGCTCTGTGCATTGGAATTTATTTAAATGCAGCCTGAGACTCTTACTCTTGAGTCCATTAATGAGTCTCACACTCTTTGCCCTAGTTAAAACTCAAACCCTTGCTAAATGTTGCAGGAAGCCCGGGTCCTGGAGGCAGCAGCAAAGGGGGTTGTCATGCCCTCAATTTGAAGAGCCGTAATCATGGTTTTTCCCCCTCCCCCAATTTTGGGTAAGATGTGTGTGTTTGGAGGGGAGTTAGTTCTTGGTCTCCTGAACAAAACATTGTGCCATCACTACAAAGACCGGAATTCCTTGAGACTGTAATTAAAAAAGCAATTGGCAACAGCTGAATGTAAACACAGCCTCCCCGAAGAGAGTTGGAGACTCGAAAGTACTTGGAGGAGCAGAACTACTGTGCATTTGAATTGGCAGTTGGGATTTAACCCTGGCATATTTTTGAACAATTTGTGGCAGTTGGGATTTAACCCTGTTATTTTTTAACATTGCTGGGATCAAACCCTGTTATTACTAGTTTAAGGATTAAAAACTGGGAACTAGAGTGCGCACCTGACCTTTTCTTTTTTCCTTAATAAAATGTGAATGCTGAAATGCGGAGTCTAAATATTGAAATGCGCCATTTAGATGTTGAAATGCAGAGTCTATATTCCTACTCCTACAGAAGGCACAGAGGGTGGGACCAGTATCTAAATTCATGGAACATGAGGGGGTGTCAGAGGCTAGAGACCCCACCCCTCTCTTTCCCCTCTGACAGGATCATGACCCTATCTCAATTGGTAGAGTTAATATACACTATATAAAAACAACTGCCCAACAGATATTAGTACAGTTTATAAAAAACAACATTGCTTGAGTGGCAGAGATGGCCAGGTCATGAATGGAAGTGCCTCTGTGTGCGTGCACCTGGGGGTTCGGGGCTGATGTTGACAACCACACCTCCCATTAAAAACCCAGTGCAGAACCACTTTGTGCACACAGTGAAAAACTATGAACTGCACCGGAAGCTGGGAGAGTTAAGTTACTTACTGATCCAAGACTGAGCCTGGGCACTGGTGTGTCATTGATTGAAACAAATTCTAGCGAGGGCCATGACTGAACCAGGGCTGTTGGACAGGTACCTTTGGACAGTGAAGGTAGTCTCAATGATGGAAATGGGGAGAAAGGATGGAGACAGGCAGATTGGTGGGAGCGCCACACTGCACAGGAGTGCTAATGCACCCACAGTGTGACATGCAGCAGCAGGAAGAGATACCTGGCAGTGAATTGGGCGCAAAGGAAGAAGTCCAGGGTCCCCATAGTTCCTATCCTTAGGGGTGTAGATGTCAGAAACCACCCCATCACATGGTGTTTTATGAAGTGCCAAACCATTCCGGCGCAAATGAAAATAGGGGTCAGAAGCCAAAACTGCATTAAGTTGCTAAAATTGAGTTATTCAGGGCCGATGGAGTGGACCATCATTCCTTGGAGCGCACTCTGCAGTTTATTCACCAGGGATGCAATGAGCAAATTGTGGACTAGATGGAGAGCATAATTGCAATCAATAAATTTTAAAGGGGATGTAGTCCAAACAGATATGTTGGGGCTTGCAAAACATAATGCAAGGGCTTGTACTCGCTGGTGTGGAGATAGGTATATGTAGGGGTTCTGGCAAACTTTGCTACCCACTCTTATAACTCTGGAAGGGAAGAATATGTCAAATGCAATCAAAAAAGCTAACAGGTTAGCAACGAAATGCAAATGGAGGTGCTATAGAGATGCTGCAGGAACAATTCATGGCAGGCTGAATAATGCAGGGGACTATGACCCTTCCAAAAAGGATCCAAATTGAAGGGAAGAATATCTTCTGATCTTCCGATGTGTGACCAGAATCACAAGTGCTGGGGAGGGAGCTAGACACATGAGATCACGGTTGCAATGGTGACAAATCCAGGTAGAAGTCAGCTATCCTGATACCAGCCGAGTCATGCATAATGGGAAGAGTTATATCTCAAGGGGAAAGGTGAGTGGGCACAGCTTGGGTACTTCTTAGTCAAATGAGAATACTTGTTTTGTTCGAAAACACGTTATGGGGTGCAAATCCTCCAAAGGTGCCTCCGACCCTGACACCAATACTGAAACCTGTACAAAAGACCTAGGCCACTGAGGCCTGCGGTGAGGGCTGCACACTCTTCCCACACAGGTACTGGGTACAAACAATACATTCATTTTAAAATAAGTGTAGTGGAGATTTCTGTACTGATCCCTTTTTATTGCCAAAAGTGGAAAGATGCACAAAACCAATGCATTTTGGACACAGTAGGAAGTTCGTCAGGGCGCAATCTGTGCTTAGAAATCAAAAAGACATTTAAATCCAGAAACAGTGTCCAACAGATATAGACAGTATAACCAGTTACTTGGTGACATAAGGAATGTGCCCCAGTTCAATATGTAGTACCTGAGGATTGAAAGGGGCCCCTAGGGGTCCCTCGTGCTATGGAAACAAGGCAATAACCATACACGAAAAGATGCGCCAGACACGAGGTTCAAATTCCCAATGCTAGGGTTTATTGCAAGCAAAAATAGTCTCAATTGGCCAATTCTGGTCTCACGCCCCGCGACGTGAGTTTCCTAGACCTTGAGGGACGCAAGAGAGCGAATTACGTACATCAGTTACATATATACAAAATGCATATCATACAATCAGCAATGTCATGTTTAACACCCCCTTTGGTTAGCTTCTTTGAACTCGGGATGACGATGGACATTTCCGACGGGTATGACAATTATGACACTTTTGATGTCTATTCTAGTAACAATGTGCAATTTAGAAAGTGCGGAGGCATCTTTTAGTTGTTGAACAGAGGGTGGTTCTGTTCTTGGAAGCAAGCTGCACATGGGGGAAGAGCCACATTCCATGCTTTGCTATCTATGAGGTACTATTCGTGTCCTGGGAGCCGACACGCTCTAAAGGGTTTTGCGAAGGGGGGCCGTAGGAAGAGCATAATTCAAGCCTTTAGCTGTTTTATTCTAACATATTCTACCATCGTACGAGACTAGCTGGCAGCTGTTAAGTGATTAAATGCCCTGCAGCTCTCTCCCAAGGCTACAGAGAGGGAGCGTGGGCATTCCTTTCTGAGCTAGTCATGAGGAGTTTCAACGAACTCCTCAGTCCCGCGACCTTGTCCTTTCATATTCAGACAAAAATGTTAACAGTTGAGCAGAGTAAGCAGAATTCGCAAGAATTGCAAGCTGCAAAGCAGTTTAGACAGAAAGCAATGAGCAATGGTTAACAAGCAAAATGGCGATTCTTGCTACGTTTAAAATGGCCACTTGTTGGTCAAGCATAGCAGTCTATATTTCTCGAATTCGGTGCATAAGACGGTTGGCCTACGCCCATCAAGTTACGTCTGTCATTCAAATGAAGGGTATTCACTTTTTCAGATTGACAGGATGGGCGTGCATGCATTCAGATGAGACAATCGAGAGGAGAAAAAACAGAAACACTATATAGTTAGACCATGTAGTTTCATGTAGTATTTCTGCATTGTTTCTAGAACCTACATAAATCGACCGTGCAAAGTTGTGTTCATAAAAGGACCCCTGCCATAAACACATACTGTGATCTTGGGATCATGTCCGGAGGCTACACCTAAATACTGTCATGCTACTTTTCCCGTGTTCATAACAGCAACTGGCTTATGGGGTGCGCTGTCGTAGTATTTGTTGAGGCAGATAGAGAGTAAAACATGTGAAATGAAGGAAGGGTGGAGCGAGCTGCACTAACTACAGCACGTGCCTTTATTACGGGTCTACTCGGATATGGTACACTGACCTGTCCCTCAGTGTGTGGACTGAGGATCACCTAATTAGGCACTACTCCGCGACTGAACGAGTTCTCGCGTTCTCGTGAAACAAATGTCTTCAGATAGGAATTCATGTGTCTTCCCGGCGCTGCCGAAACAGATAAATTCCACACAACCATTTCCCAGGCTACTGCTTTAATTTACTCTATGTGTATGCTACTTGGGGTGATCTAACGACTGATCCCATGACCCCTGATCCAGGAACTACTGTCTTTGATGGGTCTTTCAATCCTCAGAAGGGGCTTCTACTGGGCTGAGGTTAACACTGAGCTCGGCACAACACTACCAGGAGCTCTCATTCCAGCTGCATGGAGCTACCTCTAGAAGTCAGGGGACCTACAGGAACCACCCAGGGTTGATTACCGACTGATCCTGTGACTCCTGACAAGCTTTTTTGAGAACTTCACATAGGGGCATCCTGCCCCCAGGCCTCCATTTAATGGCCAAAGGTAGGGCTGCTATCCCAGCCCACTTTATGGGTGCCATGTTACAGCCTGAACCTCTCCTTGCAGTCCTCCGTCTAGCTCCTTACCAGCATCCTGTGATCCTACATTGCTGCTTTCACTGTCAAATGAGGACTGGCTTCCTGTTTATATCTATCTACTGCTGAAATACTTGCGGCTTACTTTGGGAATGTAAGCACTTTCCTTGGGGTTTCCACTCGCCACGGTGTCCATGGCAAAGCGCTGACAGAGCTAAGGGTTCTTGCAATTATCTTTTTTCCTTTTTTATTCTCTGTTCCCTGTTAGCCCATTTTGACTCTGGTTGCCACCAAGTATGATACAAACAAAGCACACAACCAACATTCAAATAAAACTCCACCACAGCACTCCAATGAAACAACTAGTTACATACACCTGCATTCTTCTCAACTGCCACTAAGCACCAGCTCACACACATAAAATCGAAAACCTCATTAACACACACTCCACAGACATACTGTTCCTTACAGAAACATGGTTCAAATCCCACCACACACCCATTATCCCTCACATCCTTCCACCACACTCATACACCACAGAGACCGGCCACACAAGCAAGATGGTAGCATTGCCATCATATATAAAGTTTCACGCACATTTGGCCATCCCACACATCCACCATACACATCCTTTGAAGCCATCTCTGTCACTTTCTCACCTCCATCACACTCAAACCCCACCATTATGCACCTTGTTTACCTCCTCCAACACACAAACCCAACTTCCACATTGAATGGACTACCTTCCCAACTAATGACCACAGTTCTACCTGCATCACTATCTAACTTGGAAACTTCATTCCTGGTACTTCCCATGCAGCGAGCAAACCCAATACTAAAGAGCATCCTCCCTCCACTCACCCTTATGAACGCACACAACTCATCACCTAACCCACACACACGGCTAGTAACACCCTGGACCTTGTGATTTCAAACAAAAAGCCTATTTCCGTAGAAAATAGAATCTGTGAATCTGAGTATCAGACCACTTTGCAATCCCCTTCACACATATGCTACCACACAGGATACCCCCACCTGCCACACATCCCTCTTGTCCCCATATAGACAAATTAAACACATTAAAGACACAGTCTTAGCACCACTCAGACCAACCAAACACTTCAAACACACATCCCTCCATACCCCTTAACAATTACACCATTACCACTCAAGCACTCAACACAATTGCTCCCCTCAAAACACAAAAAACTCTCAGCCACCACCATCAAACATGGTTGAACAGTTCCCTACACTCTATCAAGCAGGAAGATAAACACCACGCAAATACTGCTGAAACAAATACAAAACAGCCACATGCAATTGCCAAAGCCACCCATTACCAACTCCAGTCTGCCACTGATCATACACAGAGACTATTCAATATTGTCAAACCCCTCTCCAAGCCAAAATTCACACCTTTCACACTCCCATCCACACCAGTATTCAACTCCCGCAGGGACTATTTCACCTCCAAAATACACACCATCAAGCAAAACCTCCTCTCTGCATTCCCACTCCCAAATATACCAATGTGCCGCCCTTCCAGCCCTCATCAATGTTACTGCCAAAACAAAACTTGCACTCTTCCTACATGATGCATGTCCACCCCAAGTCGCATCCAAATGCATCACCACCCTCGCTCCCCACTGGCTCAACCTCACCAACTCCTGTCTCTCACATGGCACTAACCCTTCTGCACTCAAAACTGGACAAATCTCGCCCATCCCTAAAATAGCATCTCTATCCCGATGCTATCTGAGAACTACAGCCCCATCATTATTCTGCCATACCTCTCGCCAGAATCATGGAACGCTTTTTTGCTCCCCAACTGCAACACCACATCACCAGAAGCAACCTACTCAACCCCTTCATATCGGGTTGAAGACCTAGAGACAGTAGAGACTGCTACACTTCACATCCTCGATGACTTCAACATCACTGACAAAGGACACAATGCACGTACTCCTCAATCTCTTTTCAGCCTTCAACAACATCGACCACACCATTCTACTCGAGATCCTAGCCCACATGATAAAACTCTCCGGCACTGTCCTCGACTGTGTTCATCTCCTTCCTTACTGATCAGACATGTTTTGTCTTCATACCCCTTTTTCGAAACGGACCCACCCCAGACAAGTACACTGTACCACAAGGCTCCTCCCTATTTCTACTTATCTTCAACCTATATTTTGAATCCCTTGGACAGACCCTTAACACATGCAGCATCCATTTCCACCAATATGCAGATGACACCCAAATATATTTCCAAATCTCAATCCCCCACAACTCCACACCCTCAAAGGTTGTTTCTCCACTATCACCATCTAGGTGGTCACCAACTTCCTAAAACTCAACCCTTCCAAAACAGAATACCTCCTCATCTGACCCCTAGACACAATCCTGAACTCCCCCCAGATCAAAGAACTCACCACAGACAACCCACACATATCCCTCTCCACACCTGTCAAATCCCTTCGCTTCACCATCGACCCACACCTTTCCTTCACACACCACATAGTATTACGGCGTGTCTTCGGAAAACCACGCTCTGGCATCGTTGGCGGCTACAGCCAAGAACGAGGGTCTGTACCTCCAACATAGAGCCCGAACCGCGAAGGAGCGGTGTAGCTTATCGGAAGGAGGACGAGAGCGAGGCTCCTCCTCCTCTCTCTCCGGAAGCACTATATGAATCAGAGTCGCCAGGAGTGCTGCGCGTTGCTACTGTTTTCAACAGATACGATCCGTGAGTTATCGTATCTGCGATACGCGTTTCACACTGTTCTGTATTTGGTTCGTTATTCCTTACTCACCTTTGCCTACATTTCTCTTTAGGGACATTCCGCTTTTCCATCCCTATTTCTCAGCCCCACCATCACTCACCGGCTCGACTACACGGACCAAATCCTCTTCAGACCATTGTAGCAACCCCTTTCCCCTGATGCTGAATTCACCACAGTTTGCACTTTCCTTCTACTATTGTTTTGCTTTCTCTCCTGGCAGTATTCAGCACATACCAGTCACGTCCCGGTTCGGTCACCATTTCCCCAAGATTTCGTCCTCATAGCCCATCCACCAGTATACTCCCAGGTAGGATCCTCTAGCAGTTTTTTCTCCACTCTGAATACCTCCGCATTTGCACTTTCTACAGACACCCCTTTTTTCTTTTCTTTAAATCTGCACAGACTGGACTATGTTCATAGCTACCGGAGTCTCTCCACAATAGCCCTTGGGAAATCCCCTCAGGTATCTTCCCCGCTGTTTCTCGACATAATAAAAGAGTTGTTATTCACAAAGACTTCCGGGGTAACACTATTCTTTCCATCCCTCCAGAAAGGGCTGTTCGACTAGACCATTCAAGACGACTTCCCACGACACTCCCCTGCAAGACTTCGTAATTCATTGCGAAGGATCAGCGAGACCAGTCACTCCTTCAACATTCGACAACCAGGTTTTTTCCCCCAGGAGGGTTTCCCGGAGGCCTCCTTCCGGCACCTGTGTTGGAAGGTGTGGCAAGGGGGCTTCCAGTAAACTTTCGCACTCGCCTACAAACCGAAGACAAGGTAGGAAGTTTCTTGTTGTCTGCAAGGTTGTTTTTGTGTTTCTCCAGAGGAAAAAAGGAAACCTGGTTAAAAAATAGCGTAAGACTTTGGCAGACATTACACATAGTTGCTGTCACCAAAACATGCAATCTACACCTACACCTCCTATGAAAAATATCATACACATCCTTCCTCCTGATTACTTCTGCACTGCAGTCCAAGAACTGATTCTCTCCAAGCTGGACTAAGGTAATGCTCTCCTCACTGGATTCCACAACAGCACCTTTGCCCACTTGCAAGCCATGCAAACAAAAACAAGCCTTTGCCCAGTAGGCAGCCAGAGCCTGCAACATCCTACCTCTTCACAACTGCACTGTACCCCTCACTTTCAGAAGGAGCCTCAAAACATACCTGTTTGCCCACAGACATCCCCGCCCCTCTAACTCTCCTGCTACAACTTGTCTATCTTAATCTTTCTATTCTATCATGAAAATATGTTGTAACTTCATTTTCACTTCCCACATTGTTAACCTTTGAACCTTTTAAGGTGCTCTGATATCTTCTGGGTGGGGTCAACTCTAAACACAAATTCCCTTAAATAAATACATATGCTTATGTGCCACTGTGCATTGTCAACAGTCCCCTGAACTTTTTACATTTTCCTGTCTGGTGTCTTGGCCTTTTACCTTAATGGTGCCTACCCTAGGGAGCCAGAAGGGGAGCAACTTGGTGATGTGCTCACTTAGGGAATTGAAGGCTTTCAAGGTTAGGGTGACTCAAATACACTCTCTCTTTTTTGTGTAAGTAACTTAGCACAGTTTACTGAGACTCACTTTGGCTCCAGAGTTGAAATATGGCATGTGGTTCCCGAGGAATATCAATGATGGTGCCGCTGTGTTAGAATTCTAATGTGAGTTGTGTGGATGGAAATGGACGTGCCCATATTCAGTCGATTCCTCAGACTGCACTGGGGACGAGAGCAGCAGGTGGTCCGAACCATATCTGACTGATGAATAAAAAGGATGTATGGTATTCCGAACCGAAATCCAAATTCTGCGCTAATGGCTGGGAGAGAGGTCCATGAACGCTGGAACATGGCAGCCCCCAAGTGACTAGGTGACCGCCAAAAACATGAAAGAGCCCCTTTTCACTGGAAGCTCATTTTATACTTACCTCCCAATTTTCCCATCAAACCTGGAACGAAGTCTGCATCCTTAGGTCGTCCAACCTTACAATAGGTTCTGAAGCATGAGACGATGCCAAACCGAAGAAGCATGCGAAGGAGCCCCCTCTTAACCAGTCTGATGGCGAAGCTTTGCCGGAGTCTGTTGGCACTGGCCTTCTTAAAAGTGCACCACTAGCCTCCTTTCTACTGTGTAACTCACTCTACACCAAACAGGAAATAAATACAGATGTGACGAAAAATCTGTTATACATTTAAATCTCTCTCTTGGTATGTTACACCGTGTATCCCTTCTTACTCTATAAATCGCACATATTGGCATGCACTTTCACCCTCAACTCTATCACTTTCACCTGAAACATATGTTCACATATGTTCTAAGATAAGTTCGATATTTTGTGAGTACACAACATGTGTAGGAGCGTGTACTTCTTTGCAATTCAGCCCCCATGCCCCCACCCACCATCAGGCCCTCCTCTCCACCCTGCACACCTACAACCCTACAACTGCATAACATGTCCCTCAGAAAAAGCGTCTTGCTTTTAGACTTGGCCAAAGGAAGTGCACAATCCTTATGTGAACCATTCGTAAAGCCTTTTGTGAATTTGGACTGCGTGTTTCCAAGAGTAAGTCGCCTACTCCTGGACAGACATGTTCCTAAACGGCTGATCAGTGTTCATGTTGGTATTTCCCACCAGAGTAATCTGCTCTCCCGGGTAACGGCAAAAGTGAATTCGCGCACAACCAGACAACATTCCACTTCAATGGGCCATTTGTTTAAAGATTTTGCACGGGAAGCCTGGCTACATTGCATTCCCTTTTTCATATGCCCGATACCAGTTGGCCAATTGTTTCATTTCTAAAGTCACATGGGGAAAAAACGTGTCCTGAAACAGAGTTTGGTCAAAATGGGGAGTCCGGGTTCCAGCACGTCTATTTAGAACACTGTAAAACTCCTCCATAAACACACCAGCCTTCTGTTTGTGAAATAATGTATGTCAAAAAGGGCGTTTGTCTTTCTGCTGCTCCAAAAAGTGGCAGGTATTTGATGTTCAGTTCACGACTGGTTCACAACCGATGCTCGTTTTACCGAGTAACCAACGCGACGCCATGGGAACGGCCATTCTCTGAATCTATAAATCTTCCCATCTCCTGTGTACAACTCGGAGCTCTAAAATGAATGGAGGGGGTGCAGGGGGCAACAGAGGAGCTCCAGAAAGAACGCCTGCTGAGGGGAGGCCCCACAATGGAACACTGCTGGGCCAAAGGAAGCAGAAGGGACGGTCTCCATTTTGATATTCCGCTCACGCCGTCAGATCCTTGCGTGCTGCCCGTGTTCCATGTGAATTTCAACACTGACGGAAAGCCTATTATTTCGGAGGCCGGCTCTCAATGCCCTTGGGCACAAAAGGAGACATTCTCCCACAAGGAAATTCTCAAAGGGCGTTTAAGGCAAAAAATGCTTTGCCGATTTTCACCCAAAATGTCAGCTGTCTTCTAGGGTCGCACCTGTACCAACCGTCCTGGGAAAAGCAAAGAGGCCAGCTCGTGTAAAGGGACGCTGGTGGCCTCTCTGGTTGCATTGTGATATCAACTGTAGGGACTGAAGTGCTTTTCATATTTCAAGAGGCCAACCATACTTCAGCAAATCTGAAATGTTTCAGATGAACCCGTTGCCAACCTCACCATAGCACAGCACAGGTGATATGAAACCAAGTCAAGGTACAAATATCATACTTGAAAATACATTATTTGAATGACGCACGTGCAGGCCAATAAAGGAGGAACATGGCTTATCCTGCTTTACCTCCGATCTACGTCATTCTCATTTCTACCAGGTGCAGGAACAGTGGCGTCCTATGTGAGAATTCCCACACAGGACTGTTGCAATATGCGGGAATCCTCATGCACTAAGAGGATTCTGATCTCCGCGTAATGGCATGATTCAAACAGATTGTGCCAATCAGGGACAAGGTCAGGGCCTTTCAACATTTTTAGGTGAAATGGACCCCGAACTTCAGGAAGGCATCGAGCTCCCATGTTTGCAGGCTTACTACACACCGACATATTTCTTAAATGTATGACATTAAGGGCCTAATTCATGGAAGTGTTTTATAACGGTGCAATCCCATAGGGAAATGTTCTGTGAATCAGGCCCTAAATGTGCGCTTGGCGCGCGTGCATGCTGCAGTCTGCCTTTGCTGGCGCGTGCATGCTGCAGTCTGCCTTTGCTGGCGCGTGCATGCTGCAGTCTGCCTTTGCTGGTGCACAGCATCCAGCAGTGTTGTTATCTCCTTGTTTCCGTTTACTGCGCTTTCATCTGCATTAGCACCTTGCTAACAAAGAGCAATTACTGATGGGAGAACTGGGAGGAATGGGGAAGATGTGAACTTGGGCATGGTTGGTGGGCCGATCTAACCTACGAAGGAATTATGATTGAGGTAGGACTATCTGCTGTGACCGATGGACTGAATGGAAGCGGGGATAACGATTTTGGAGATTGGGCAGGGGAGGGTAGGGAGACGGGGGGAGCAGAACATTGTTGGCGTTGTTGGGAATAAGGGTTGAGCGGGGGGCGGGGAAGGGTGGGGAGGAGGGTGTGGGCGGGGGGAGGTAGGTGAGTTCTGGGTTTGTTTTTGGAGTTCTTGTTTGAAAATGCAATTACTAACTTTTCAGTGGACATTTAGGGCCCGATTCATGGAATGGGGTGCAGAAATGGCGCAACGTCTGCTGTGGCGCTGAAAAAAATGTGCGCCACATGCATATTCATGGATTTAAAGAATCATTACTAGCCGTTGTACAAGTAAAAACAAGCTGCGCGAGGAACCCCCGCAACACGCCCCCAAGCACACCAAAAAGGAAGCAAAAAGACAAACACGGTGCAAGCCTCTACTGCACCCCTGGCCCCCTGGCCCACCATCCTGTACCCCTCTGAGAAGGCACGCCTCACCTTGCAATCCCAGATTGCACCCCAGCAAAAATTACGGTTCCTCTCTGGCAAGCGAGGCTGCACCCCAGTGAAAATGCAGGTCCTCCCTAGCAAGACCAGACTGCACCCCAGCGAAATTGTGCGCTTCACCTCGCAAGCACTGGCTGCACCCCAGCAAAAACGTGGGTCCTCTCTCACATGCCCAGGCCGCTTCGGTTCCGGAATCTCCTCAAGACCTTCCTCTTCGCCTCTGCCTTTGCTCCTCTTTTCCCCTGCTGATCTGCTTTCTCTCTCTGCACTGTTCACCTGGCCACCCTCTGTCCTTCGGGCCCAGGTACCTGCTCACCCTGCCACCATCCTGTACTGCCTCCGGGCCACCCCTTGCACTGGGGCCGTATCTGTACCCATAAAGTGCCCCACCCACTCCTCTTCTGCACTCATCAGATACACCCTATCTGACTAACCTAGCACTTTGCCACTTACCGGCTGCACTACCACTGTTATCACCTTTATTTATTTGACTTATTATTTATTCTGTTCTCTCCTATGCTCCACACTTTCCAATGTCTCCCCCCTTCCATTCACTTTCCTCCGTTTCCCTTCCCCATGCACTTTCACGTTCTCAATGTCAATGTGCCTAGTAAGATCGTTGTTTTTGTTTCTCCCTTGTTCCCCTCCCTTCGCCTGGTCGCGCTCTGAAACACCTGTGTACGAGCGCAATATAAATGAAATATCATATCATAACATGTCACCCCAGTGAAAACACAGGTCCTCCCTCGCAAGCCCAGGCTGCACCCCAGCAAAAACACTGGTCCTCCATCGCAAGCCCAGATTGCATCCAAGTCTGGCCAACACCTCCAGCCCCCCTCACCTGTGACAACCCCCCAGGAAGCCCACTCCAGACTGGACGCCCCTCCAGACCGGGCACCGCCCTTCCAGACTGGGCACCACCTCCCAGCCCCATTGACCTGTGACACCCGCCACAGGCAGCCCACTCTAGACTGGACACCCCCCCACAGGCTGCCCCGGTCCAGACTGGACACCCCCCACAGGCACCCCTCGGTCCAGACTGGACACCCGCCCCCCAGTCAGCCCACTGACAGACTCCCACAAGACCATTTGGATTTATTAGGAGCAGGTGAAGAAGTTCGGTGGCTGCCATTCAGGCACGGCCTCTCAGGGAAACAGATAGTTTTTCATCTATGCGTGAGCCTAATAGGGACTTATCTACCAACTACTGGGTTTGGTATGCTGTTCTAATCATTGTTTTTGTCTGCTCTGTTGTTGTGGTTTGGCAATTGTCTACTTCTCCAGCAATGGATCTTTCAAAGATTCACAGGATTTGACTATTCCCTGTCGTCAGGCTGGGAATCCTCGGTTACATGCTTCCTACTTTTACTAAAGGAAAAACAGGTGTGTTTTGTAATCTATCCTCCTCATTATTGGTGCTTTTGGTCGCAGCCAATGGGATGTTGATTGGTAAACCCCTCCCCTGGAGAACATGTTCAGATTCTAACTGCACGCCATGCTCAGAGGAGTCCTCACACCTTTCTCTCAGGAGAAAAGTTCTCTTTCTATCAGACATTGGATCAGATAAGTCTTTTTCGTTTTTTAACTTAAAAATGGAGAGCAGATATAAGAAGTGCTTTTTTAGGGGTGAATCCACTAGTGGGTTTAAGAATGTGTTTGAGGAAAGATACCAATGCTGGAGAACACGAGGAAAGATACCAATGCTGGAGAACTGGAATTACAAGTAAGGAACTTACTCCTTCTTTTACCATGAAATAGATCTGGCAAAACAGTAGAAGAGGTAATTTAGGCAGGCTTGTTTTTTGTTTTGTTGGTGGTGGTATATTTCCAGCAGCAAATTCACAAATGGACAGACACATGGTTCTAGACTCACAAAAATGCAGGTAAACATTCCTATAAAATGGCCCTACCCGTCTTTCTCCTTTTCCCGTACCAGAAATTCCCAAAAGTCAGTCCAAATGTCTCCTGGTCAATTCACTGATGCCTGCAAGTTAATATATATATTTCTTCAGTGTTATTAGCACATACAATAACTTTCAGCCAGTCCGTTAGCAATGGTGCTTCTTTCCGAGTCCATCACATAAGGATGACCCTCTTGGCCAACAGATGTCCCAAATTAACGAATGTACGTTTCAGTACATTCAATTCCCCAATGTAACCTAGCACACAGTCAGTCGCATTTAGTGTCAGGGGCTACCCTATTTATTTATTTGTTTATTTATTTAATTTGTTACACGACCAGACCCTGGGGTATCACGGCGTGGTTACAGACAGCTTTGGCATTTAGTCATACATTTGTAAAAGAGTACAGTAGTTCATTACAAGCAGAAAATCAAACAATACACTTGTGAACATTATTTACAAACTCAACAGGTAGGCGTTAATACTAATAATGGCTGTAAAACGGTTATACTTTTATTGGTTAAATAATCAGGTTTTTACCCTTTTTTAAAGCCTGGGAGAGAAGTCTTTTTTTATGTTGATGGGGAGGGAGTTCCAGTGTTTGGGGGCCAGGACATGGAAACTGCTACCCCCCGCCCTGGTATTTTTGTAGTGGGGTGACTCTAAGAGTTGATTGTCATTGGATCTCAGTGTTCTAGTGGATTCTTTTTTTCTGTAAGGCGTTGTTGAGGTAGATTGGGGCTTTTTTGGCAAGGCATTTTTGCGCGATACAAAGGGTTTTAAAGATAATTCTAGCTTTGATAGGTAACCAGTGGGCATCCTTCCTGATCTTGGAGATGTGATCACATTTTTTAATCCCTAATGCTGCCCTTAAGACTTTGTTTTGCATGAGTTGCAATATAGTGTGGTTGGTATTGGAGATCCCTATCAATAACACATTGCAGTAATCCAACCTGGATAATACCAAGGCCCTAGCTAGGGTGAGGCAGTTAGTAGGGGGTCAGAAATTGTTGACTAAGTGCAATGAGTTTTGATGTATAGGACGTGGACGAAGAGAGCGTACTAATGTGAGGTTGGCGTCAAGGTATAAGCCTAATGTTTTTACTTGCTTAAGAACTGGGATCAGACTCCCGTCAATATTAATAGAGGAGTAGTCTGAGTGGAGGACAGTTATTTTTGATGGGGGTCCCACAATGAGAACTTCTGTCTTCTCATCGTAGAGGCAGTGACTGTTCAAAGCCATCCAATTTTGCATAATGGCGTATATTTTATTAATGGTCAAGGTGTCCTGGTCATAGTTTCCTCAGATAGGTATGAGTATCTAGGTGTCATCTGCAAAGTTGGTGTAGATGACACCCATTTCATCTAATGCCGGGAAGAGGTTCTTCGTGTAGGCATTATAGAGTGTTGGGGAGAGGCAAGAACCTTGGGGTACTGCGATGGGGACTGGAATGGGATCAGCAGCTTCTTTACCTATGGCAACACTAGAGGTATGCTCGGTAAGAAAATATTTCACCCAGTGGCGTCTGTTGAGAAATTGAAATCATTGGCTAGTGAGGTACATATTTTATCATGGTCCACCAGGTCAAAGGCTGCGGAAAGGTCTAACAACAAAAGTATGCAGAGTTTCCCAGAATCTCTGATAGTGTCCATCTGGATTTTGAGATCCAGGAGGGGTGTTTCCGTGCTATGATTAGGCCTAAAGCCGGATTGTCTAGTTCCGAGGAGCTGGTTCTGTTCGAGGTGTGCTTGGATTTGTGTGTATGCTATTTTATCTATGAGTTTAAATAGAAATGGAACTGTTGTTATTGGCTGATAATTGGTTGGTGCTGTGGGGTCCAGTGTTGTTTTTTTTAGAAGAGGGGTGACCCAGGCTTCTTTGATACTGGCTGGGACTGTGTTGGTGTTGTAGGAGGAATTGACAAAGTTGGTGATGGTAGGAGTGAGAGTGAATGCACATGCTTTGATTAGTTTAGCTGGGACGTTATCCCCTTCACAATTAGAGGCTTTTATCTTAGAGATAGTGTCAAGCACTAATTCTTGAGTGACTCGGGTGAAGTGGAATAGGGCCTTAGTATTTTCGTTGGGGATGGAGAGGGGATTAGTGATTAAGGCGTTTTTATCTGCTAATAACAGTCTTTTTTGTAATTATTTTGTGTTGTAACAGAGTAATTTTGGAGGCAAGTGCGTCTTGTATGGTGGTGCACCATTCTTTACTGGGTTTGGCTGGGGTCGTGATAGGGGTGGGATTTTCTAACTCTCTAAGGATAGAAAAGAGTTCTTTAGAGTCTGATGAGGCGTTACTGATACACGTGTTGTAGGCATTGGCTTTGTGGGAGATAATGGCTGTTTTGTAGATTTTGGTGGCGTCCTTAAAGGTTTTGGCTGCTTCAGGGGTGGGATGTTTATTATGGGCGTGTTCAAGTGAGCGTTTGGTTCTTCTTAAGGAAACTAATTCTTCATTGAACCAGAAGTGGGACTTTTTGTCGGTATGTCGCGTTTTGGTTGTTATAGGCTCTAATTCGTCGATAGTAAGGGTGAGGTATTTATGATAGTAGTCAGCAATTGTATTTGGGTCATTGCTGACGACTAAATTTGTTTCTAGAGTTTTGTTGAGGATAGGGACAACATTCTCTACTGTGAGCTTTAGAGGGTTTCTGTCTTCATAAGTGTCCATTACTTTGGTCTTGGGGGACAGGGTTCATCACACCTAAGGGTGAAATTTATGCAGAAATGGTCCGTCCAGCCAAGGGGACTAATTGAGTCAATAGTTAGCCTGGTATTAAGTGAAAGGATCCAATCAAGGATTCTGCCCTTAATATGTGTAGGAGCATTCACCAGTTGGGTGAAGCACATGTCTTTGAGTGCTGAGTGGAGGACTGCAGATTTGTGGTCTTGGTCGCCCTTGAAACCTAGATGCAGGTCTCCAAGGATAATGCATTTAGTATTAGGTTTAATGAGTGGTGCAAGAAGTAGTGGGATGTCTGTTTCAGGGTGACTATTAGAACTGGCGGTTCTATATATTAACACAATATTGATTGTGGTTTTCTCATTCATATCGAATTTACCTAGCAGAAGTTCATACCCTGTGATGTCTTTGATGGAGCTTGATCTAAATTGTAAGTTGCTCTTAGCTATGAATGCAACGCCACCTCCTGTGGTGTGGGTTCTACCTGTTCTGAGGATGGTGTAGTCAGGCGGGATAGCCAGAGCTAACAGAGGTCCAGAGGCTTGGTGAAGCCAGGATTCTGTGATTGCTAGTAGGTCCAGGTTTTCTTCAATAATTAAGTCATGGATTTCGATTGCATGAGCTCCTAGTGATCGGGCCTTGATAAGGGCGCCTTTGAAGCTAGTGGGTGGCTTGGGTTCAACTACGGTTGCAATCTTGGAGGTCTGAGGATGAGAGGCTTTAGGGGTTCTTTTTGAGGTCAAGGCGGTAAGTGGCTTGTGCTTTTTATTTTGCCATAGTTCATTAGGCTTAGGTGCTTTGGGTGTCACGAGGGGAGGGGTGTGGTGATGCTAGAGTAGTTTAGTGCGTGATCTTAGGTAGAGAGTTCAGTCATTCCCACTGATGGGGTAGGTTTTAAGACCTTCTGTATTCTTAGGGGTGAGCGAGTGGTCTGTTTTATGATCCGTGGGAAATGGCTCTCGACCAGTGAACCTGGTGGTAAGGCTGGGATTATGGGCATAGTCTGAGCTGGTTGGAAATGGTGAAGTGGGTGGAAGAAAAGGTGTCAGGTAAGGTATAGCGTAATGTCTGGGGCATGCCAATCTGGAGAGGCCATTTCTGGATACAATGAGGTGGTTGCCTGTGCACGGAGTGCTATCTTGGACAAGGCAGAATGGGAACATGATGGTAAAACACCAAGCTAGCATAACTGCATTCAGTTTAGGGTGGGCTGGAGAGGAAGATGTACAGCGCTAGGTTTGGCAGGCATATGCATAAATCAATGTACGGTCGAGCAGGAAAAGGGCTAAATGCACAAATCAAAGGTCAAAAATACAATATTGCATGGTGCGCTATAGGCAATATGCTACCAAAATACAATAAAGCATGGTGCGCTACAGGCAATATGCTACCAAAATACAATATTGCATGGTGCGCTAGGGGCAATATGCTACCAAAATACAATATGGCATGGTGTGCTACGGGCAATATGCTACCAATATAAAATAAAGCCTGGTGCGCTACAGGAAATACGCTAACAAAATACAATAAAGCATGTTGCGCTACAGGCAATAGGCTACCAAAATACAATAAAGTACTGTAGTATATCGTCTAGTGTATGGCATACTGCTTTCCAGTATATAGTCAAAGCATGGCAGTCCCACAGCATATGAAATATATGGGCGTTCGTGTCTCCACATTTGGGGCACTCCCGTTCTGTCGAGAGAAACAGTTTTGAAAGCCCTGCTGGTGTATAATATGTTCTGTTGAGGACATTGAACTGTATCAGTCTGTACCTGGAATTCAGTGACACTTGCATCGTGAGCCTACAAATCTGTGTCCAATGCATATCTTGGAAGGGCATCTCAAAATCTCTTTCCCATTTGCCCCTGATATTTACTGTCTGCAGGGTTGTAGTTTGTGCTATTTTGTACAGGGCAGATATGGATTTCTTCCCAGTCTGTTGTGACAATGTACGTGAGGCACAGATGCGAGTCTGGTTCCAGCAGGAACATTGGCCATCTAGATGCAACCGCCGAGCACACCCGGTGGTACTGGAATTGTTGCAAAGGAGTCTCTCCTATGTGTTCCTTAATCATGTCCCATGTAATGAAATGACCTGCGACATACAGGTCCCCCAGCACCTCCATGCCTGCTGCATCCCAGCGAGTTGCTATTAGTTTGTGCAGGGTGGGATTCAACGCGGTTGGCCCCTATAGAGGTATTTCTTTATTATATGTCATGACACTTCCAGTGCGGAGTGATCATTTATCCAGCATGTTGCAAAGTGTGTTTGCGCCATCAAATAGTACAATTCAAAGTCCGGGGCAGAAAGATCTCTGTCTTCATAAGGTAGAGTAAGACTGGTCCATTTTGCCCCAACCTGTCCATTCCACACAAATGAGGTGCACTTCCTAGCTAGATCAGTAAAGAGCGTCCTGCCCGGCCATATCAGTATATTATGAAAAAGATACAGAAATGTGTGGAGGAGTATCATCTTCACTAGTGCCACTCGTCCCGCTAATGATATGGGGAGGTGCTTCCACCTTTCAAGCTTAATGGCCATTTTAGGCATATATCTGTCATGGTTCAGGGCTTTGGTCAGTTCAGAGGTGCACACTATCTCTATTCCAAAGTATTTTATACTCTGCAGCAACCAGCGAAGACCACATGTGTCTGCCGGTTCCCGGATAGTATCCGTCAAGGGGAATATCTGAGACTTGTCACTGTTTAAATGCACACTACAGTGTCTACCGAACTCCACCACAGCACTCAATATACGTCAAGTTTATGCTCTGGTTCACTTATGCATAGCATAATATTGCCGGCATAAAGTGTAATTAGCTCAGGTTGGTCACTAATGAGGATGCCGGCACCCCCGTAACATGCCCGTATTAAGTCGGCCAGTGGTTCAATAATCAAAGCGAAGAGTAAGGGCGACAATGGGCAACCCAGTCTAGTACCGCCTATCACTTGGATTATTGGAGACAGTATACCATTCATATATACCCTCGGATATAGCTACGAATACAGTACCCGTATCCATCTTATGGAATTCGGCCCAAACTCGTAAATTTCCAAAACCCCAAAGAGAAAGGGCCAGGAAACCGTATCAAACACCTTCTGCTAGCAAAGGCCACCGCTACTGCCTGGTTATCTTGTGGTACCTGTGCAATGATATTGTACATTCTACATAGATTAAGTGTCGTTGATCTGTCAGGAATAAAACCCGCCTGATCCTCATTTACCATGTGCAGCATCAGAGGGGTCAGTCGCATGGCCAATATTTTCCCGAATATTTAAGCGTCTGTGTTTATTAATGATAGCAGCCTGTGGGACCCACATTCATTTGCGGCCTTATCGGGTTTAAGTAACAGAATGATAATTGCCTCGCGCATTGAATCAGGTAGGGACCCTGTCTCCATGGCCTCCGACTAGATCTGCATTAAGCGGGGAGGGAGTTCCTCAGAAAATTCTTTATAGAATTCGGTGCCAAGACCGTCTGACCCCGGTACCTTCCCGTTGGGGAGGTCTTTAATGGCCTTCTTGATCTCAACTACATTTATAGGTTCCTCTAATGACATTCTAGCGTCCCCTGACAAAAGTATTGTGGGTATCTTCCCCAGGTAGTCATCAATTTCTGAAGCCGTGGTTTCACCTTTTGGTGAGCACAATGCGGCATAAAAGTAATAGAATACCATATTCATATCTCTGTCTAAATTTGCCACTGAACCATGTGTATCACACATGGCACATGAGGGCTGCCTCTGTCAGTCCTGACCAAGCATGCCAACAATTTACCTGGTCTGCCCGCCTCCCCATAACGCCGAGCAGCGGCAGGTATATCAAAGTACTTCAATTCCCTGTCTGCTATTTCTCTGTATTTTTCAAGGGCGACCTTAATGTCCAGCCTCATCTCGGGGGAAGGGCCAGTGGCATATCCCTTGTGTAACCGCAATAGTTCTGACTTGCATTGTCCTAGTTCCCTTCTGATATCCCGCAATACTCCATACTCAGTTGATATAGCCACGCCCCTGATGTATGCCTTAAACGCCTGCTACAATGTTGCTTATAGTGTTACGGAGCCATCATTATTGTCCAAGTTTTGTGCAATGTGTTCCCTCATGTTCAGCCGGAATACCTGATCCTCTAAGGCTGCAGGTTTAAAACGCCACTGTGTTTTCCTCCTTGTAGATCCTGGCAGTTGTATTGTTAGTAGTACGGGTGCATGGTCTGACAACTTTCAGGGAAGTATCTGGCAGCTTAATACCCAGGTCAACAATGTGTGAGTAACAAACCACATATCTATGTGTGAATGCATATCATGCACTGAGGAATAAAATGTGTACCCTTGGCTTGTTGTATTCAAAGATCGCCACACATCCTCAAGCCCTAAGTCCTCAATATGTGTCAGAATGGAACAGGCTGCGTTAGTGGGGGATCTAGCCATTGTGGAAGTTCGGTTCAGTTGTATGTCTAGTATTGTATTAAAGTGCCCGCGCATAGTACCAAGGCTGTCGGATATTTCACTCATATGCTAAACACATCATAGTAAAAGTCAGGGTCATCTGTATTAGGACCATACACATTAAGCAAAAGAACCTCATTCCCACATAAACTACTGTGTGCAAACAAAAAACAACCTTGTTTATCCCTTACAGTTTTGCTGTGCTTAAATGGAAGATAGCAATGTATCATTAGCATCACTCCGCGTGCCCTGGAGGAGTTTGAAGTATCAGATCCCGGAACTATCCGACTAGCATGATGGCTAAGCATATGGATTTCTCGGAGATATAGAATCTTCGCACCAAGTCTGTTTGCATACACAATGGTCCTGTGTGTCTTTATCAGGGAACCTAGGCCCCTAACATTCCAGCTCAGCATTTTAATAGCTGAACTGCTCTCTCCTTTATGTGTCCTCCCACATCTATTACCGTGCCCAAAACTGCAAGTGTAACCTTATGCGCTGTCAATTTGAATCCCCTTCACCATGTGTATTGTAGAACTTTTCCTCCCTACGCCCTCACCCGTCCCAACCTCCCTCCCTCATAGCCCCCAAAACTCCCATTCCTTAACCCAAACTACCCCACACAATGAAAGCACTTTCATCAGGGTTGGCAGTTACCGCAGTTTGTGGGGAACCGGTCACTTCCCCAGTTGGGCTTAGCTTTGTTGTTGCGTGGTGTCAACCATTACAATTTCATTAACACATCATCGCCTGATCTGAGCTGGCGGGAGTTGTCGTTTAATATATCAAATCTCTGTGGCTCGCCGTCCAGATGGTAATGGTATTTGCGCTTCTATGAACGCCACATTCTCCTCAGGAAGCGTGAAGAAGTAAGTCTTGATGTTATGATGAATGCGAAAGCCTCACAGGGAAAAGCATGGTGTATGCAGTGTTATATTCTCTGAGCAATGTTCTGATTCCAAAGAAAGTGCGTCTCTCTTGTTCTACAGCCACTGTGTAGTCTGGAAAAAAGCGCACAATAGTCGAGCCCATCTTCAGCTCTTGTTTCTC
Source organism: Ambystoma mexicanum (assembly GCF_040938575.1). NCBI lineage: Eukaryota > Metazoa > Chordata > Amphibia > Caudata > Ambystomatidae > Ambystoma > Ambystoma mexicanum. The sequence continues at coordinate 1,489,417,523 of NC_090921.1, forward strand.
ATGGGCAGCCCGCAGTGCCAAGTCTCTATCATGGTAGTTCATCAGGCGGGCTATTATCGGTCTCGTATAATCGACTGGCTTGTGCTTCGCTGATAATGCTCTGTGTGCCCGCTCAATTGTAAAGAGGGAACACCACCCACGATCCCCCAGAAGATCCTGCAACCATTCTTCCACTGCTCTCTCCATGTTGCCCTTGAGTGCATCTTTTGGGACACCAACAATACGCACATTATTCCTATGTGATCTTGATTGTAGGTCTTCACATTTGGCCTTGACATGCTTCATATCTTTTGTCATATGTTAGGAAATTAAAGAGTAGGCAGTGTCCTTGGCCATATTGAAAGATACCCACAGACCCAAATCCATGTTACCATCTTGGGAGGGAAATTATGGCTTATAATGGCAGTGATCTCCAACTTAAAAGCACAATTAGTTATAGAAAGTAACGTTCCCCAGTTTGACCTATGGGTTTTGCAGGTAGCCTAAATAGGGGTGAAAATGGAGGGGAAAAAAAGGGTAGACTTCCTGGTGTAAGAGAACCTTCCAACCCACAGGGAGGAGAAACCCCATATTATTTCTTTGGAAAAGGGGATACCCAGCTAAGGTGCTGGTCTCTTGATCTTCAAGAGCATAAAGAAAGTAGAGAACCAGGAAGAGTAGACTTCTCAATGCATTTTCCCTTGAACGACAAAGAGATCAGCATCTTAAGGGGACGGGTATGTGATGAACCTGACAGTAACATCACTAACTTCTCGGGAAAAGTCTGTCCCCAAGTAGCCAGGGAAAGGCAGAAGCTACCTGACGCCAAACTTGGGGGTGGCTATCTGCGAGTGGACCATCTGGGAAGAGACCGACACCGGGAAGAGGAGAGTTCCTTATTAGAAAGGGAAACATACAATTCCCTACTAGATCAGAATAACAGCTACATCTTTACACTAGCCCCTGTGTGTATGTCATATTGTATGATAGAAGATGCATTGCAAACTCTTGATTGTGAGTATATGACTCAGGAAAAATGTAATGAGATGAAGAGGAACAACTGAGTAATGAAGATTACTCCTTCAGAGAAACCACTGATGCATACTAGTTGTTTTCATCATGTGCTCAATACCAGGAACTTTAAAAACGCAAGAGAACCAAGAAGATGGAGTCTCTTCGATCCTGATGTGGTTCGGGACGCAGCAACGACGTAGTGTGGCGAGGCAGATCGAAGGGAACCAGAGAATCCCTGTGGTGAAGAGTCTGAGTTGGAGAGACCACGGTCGCAAGGCTGGGAGCAGCGGAAGCTCCAGAGTGAAGGCTGAAGCAGTCAGCGGACCAAAACGGCAGGAACATCATTTGGGGGTCACCAGGGGTCGTAACTGCTACCCCTGTGGTCTCCCTTGCTACCCCTAAAAAAAGGAATTTCTTTTTTTAGTTTTTTTAAATGGAAATTCTCTTTGTTTCTGGAGTGGCTAGTTTATTGGTATCCACTACAGAGTGTAATTTACTTTCTGACTTTGAGAACATTCAGACATGTAATTGTTCATTTTACTATAGCCGGTAAAATAGCTATAGCTGGTAAGATAGCTCAGTGGGTTGAGCGTTCGCTGCTGCGATGTGTGTGATCTGGAAGTTGCAGGATCAACTCAGCCTTTCATCTTTCTGAGGTCTTTAAATGAGTACCAACACAGGTTGGGTGATATTATAGGTATATTTGTTCTATATAAGGTGCTTAAGCGTAAGTGCTATATAATAACACATCATTATCATTATCATTTTGCTTTGGACATCTGCTTGCATTCAAAGTAATTTGGTAACATGGGCCTATACACACTGATATTAATGACGTATATAGTGATTCATTCTTGTATGAAATGTATATCACCTTACAGTGATATTGTAACCATATTCATTGTAGTGTACTTAGGAACAATGCTTTGTGATGCCACTTCCTGTTTTGTAAAAGGGTGAAAGGATGTGTTCCATCACTTCCTGTGATGTTACTATGGGGTGAGGTCAAATGATATCACTTCCTGTGATGTCATCTGAGGTCAAGGGTTGTGTGATGTCACTTCCGCTACCCAGGCATTTTGGTGAAATGATGTCCCTGCGAAAGGAGCTGGAGCAGGCGCTGCGAGAAGGACGAGGTTCAAGCCTCAGCTCTCACACAGCGGAGGATGCAGAAGTCACCAAGAAGGTCTGGTGAGCCTGAGGAAAGCCATAAAGGCACTGGGTTGCCTCAGTGTGTGTACCCCAAACCAGCTTTAGAAGCAAACCTCCACACAATGGAGATAACTAAAGATTGAATGAACAAACATTGTCAAATGTTAATAGTAATGACATTGAAAGTCTAAAGAAAGGAAACCAAGTGAATGATCAAACATGGTCAGAAGTCAATAGTGATGACATTGAAGGTTTAAAGAAAGAAAAACGAGTGAATAATCAAACATTGTCACAAGCCAATAGTGATGACATTGAAGGTTTGAAGAGAGGAAACCAAGTGAATGATCAAGCATTGTCAAAAGCCACTTGTACTGATATTAAAAGTCCACAGAAAGGAAACCGGGTGAATGAACAAGTATTGTCAAAAGTCAATACTAAACAATAGAAAAGCATTGAAAAGTCTATGGAAAGGTAGCCAAGTAAATGAACCCACATTGTATAAAGCCCATGATTATAACACTGAGAGCACAACAGAGATAAATCAAGGAGTTGTGCAAGCATTGGCCAAAGACTATAACCAAAAGCTCAAAATCGCAACTAAAGTTATCCAAGAAAGAAAAAAAGAAGGCACTCTTTAAAGAAAGATATTTCGGGAATGTATTGAAAGTTTGAAAACCCTGAGAAGGGGCGAGAACGAAATTGGAGTAAACTTGTCAAGTGTCAAGAGAGGAGGTTCAAAGACCCATTACTGGAGAAAAGGAAAACTACTATAGGTCTGGGCAAGTCCTGGCAGGCGAGTATAACAGACACATTGAGAACAGTAAAAAAACCTGGAAGGCGAGTATACCAGGTCTTGGAAAAGTGAAATTGCTTAATGAAATACTGGGAATCTTGACAGGGGAGTACACCAGGTATTCCAAAACTGTGTAAAGAGAATTACCATTTCTGGTTGGAGGGTACACCATGTTTTCTCAAAGGAAGTTGAACCTAATAAGCAACTTGGATTGTTAGAAAGTCTGAGCGCTGGAAGATTTTGCAAAATTCTAGGGGAAGGGAAAAGTTCTTCCTTCCTATTTTTCTCGGTACTGTTGAACATTTATACTATGTTTTATCATGTTTGGAACTTTGTGCTGGATCTACCTGACTAAAGCCTTAAGAGGGTGGCCAAAGAAGGTTATCCCTGTGATGTCTTGTTATGTTTAAAGTGTTAGGGTCAGATTAGAGTTTTGAACATGTGACAGAAGACTTTTTACTTTGACATCCTGAAGGCTCCCTTTGTTAGTTTCGTTGTCGCATATAAACCCCTCAAAGCTGTAGGGAAAGATAGGCATTTATACAACCTTTCTTTTGTTAATAAAAGTTTATAGCCTCAAAATCATGCCGTTGTGTCAGACTCGTACTCATGACTCGTCACTCTGTCCAAATTCTTGTACCTCATATGAATACTGAAATGCAGCCAACCATTCAATAATGTAATTTCCCTGATCATAGAAACTCAGCTGATGCTCTAGGAAATTAGGATGAGAGTGGAACCAAAGCCATGCTTAGAGACCCAGCACCATCAAGTCAAACCAAATTAATTTCCATCCTGATTTGCTCCAGTTGGAAGGACTGGTCTCTTTCTGCTGACACTCATTCCTTCTCCATTTCCAACCTATCAAATTCCAATACAGCTAACTTGAACTTCAGTTTTACTTTCTTAGGTTCACAGAAGGTGTGGGAGTACAGATAGATGGGGGTAGAGGTATGCAGACCTGCAGGCTCACAAGTCAAAGGGTATTCAGCAACATCATTTACCCCATAAGCATGGAAACAACCTACCCTGTCCCCTGTTCTTTAAAAGGGGCAAGTTAACTTGCCTGCATTAAAACAGTATACTAGATGTTTATGCACAATGGCTAAAGGAGCATTCATGATTACTACTTTCTTTAAATCAATATTTCCAAAATATCCAGCCTACTGTGCCTTCAATATTGATGCCTGCACCATCCCTGTCTCCTCTGCTGTTAAAACGCTAGACGTCCATCTTGACTCTAGCCTATGCATGACCCGCCATGTCAACGCAATTGCGTCCTCAGCTGCACATACCAAAAAACGCAACCAAACACTCTCCCCAGAAGACCGGTTGACCATAGCCAGAGCAGTAATTGGTTTTTGGCTTATATACTGCAACTCCCTTCTCGCTTTCACATCAGAGTGTAACCTTAACAAGCTCCAGTTCATCCAGAACAATGCCACCCGGGATTCCAGGAGCCTATCTAGACGTGACCATCTCTCAATTCATAGAAAAGCTGCTCATTGGCTACCTGTCAGAGAACAGATCAACTTTAAAATACTCTCCATCACTCATCGCTGCCTTTCTAACATTGCACGGCATTACCTTTCGCAGAGGATCGCCAAGAACAACTCATCTAGACCTAATAGACCAATCTACAGCCACAGACTTACTTCCCTGCATTTTAGATGCACTAGAGCCGGGGGCTCTAGTTTCCCAGTCATTGCAGCACGATTGTTGAATAACTTATCTCCTCACCTATACTCTGAGCCCTTGTACTGGCCTTTCAGAAAACAATAACAACTATCTTATTCCATTGACATTGTGCTGGCCTCTCACAATTCAGTTGACAACTTCCTTACACCATTGAAACTGTGCCTGACAAAGAACTGTTTAACTAACTATCCTCCTACTGCCTAACTCCACCCTCCCCTCCAATCTCCCTGACGCTCCCGCTTCTCCCATTCACAACCAGCGCCTTGATGTCTGTGGGTTTTGTGTGCTCTACAAATGTAAAAATAAATAAATAAATTAGAAATGTCGCCAATTTGTTCTTGAAAAGATCAAAATCATTGACACTGAAATGAAATGCAGGCAGTCACAAGAATCATACTTGATAATACCTTGGACATTCAACACGTGACCGTGAGTAGGGAAGGTAGTGTGTGATAATACATATTGGAGCTTATTTTTCGTTGTGGCATAACGTGAATGAAAGGCGTAAAAGCCTTTCATTCATACCACGCCACATTTTCAATCATTTGTATGTTGGAGAGGAGGGGCTCAACGCAAATTGGCACTTCTGCCTTCCTTCCTCTCGAGCTTTGATTTTCATGATGGCGCATATGTTGAAGATCCCTATGGAGTCCGCTGGCTTTATAGCCGGCAGACCACATAGGGATCCATTGTACATGCTGGCATGGCAGGCATCATGAACAATTGTAATTAAACACTTTCTGACATGCTTGCATGTCAGTCAGAGTTTAGTAGTAACTGTGAACTGTGTAACTGTGAATGCAGTTTACCATGCTGCGTACCAAGTAAAATTAAACACTGTCCGACATGCACGCATGTCAGGCAGCCCTTAATTGTAATTGTGAATGCTGCCTGCCACTATTTTCATGCAGAGTGCAACAGTGCAGGGCAAAAGGTGCCTCCTTTTGCCCTACACATTTGCACTCAGCCGTGCAAATGATGAACATTTGTCTGGAGAACATGAGCTCCATACAACACATCAAGTCATGCAAAGTGAGAAGGCATTCTTTATTTTACACAACAATATAGTAAGGTCACTACATCTTTTTTAACATTCATTACTGAAAATAATGAGAACGCTGGTCCAATAGCCCTAGCAAACTATCCTAACACGGAAGCAGCAAATGTTGTTACATAAAAATATTGATCATCCGCTGATAATATCTAACTTTGAATTGGGGACTATATAAAGTAGCAATCAATAAATCAATACACATTATTTGGATAACAATATCCATAAAAGTACAATACATAAATATAAAACAGTTACATAAAATCCATACCTTACAACGTTCACATTCAGCCGACCCCTTCCAATTGAACAGTAACATAAAAACACCCTACTATACCCCTCTGCTTAATGAGGAGATGTACTTTAGATTGTTGGCAAAAAAGACCTCTTTTTCCTGTTAATCTTCTGATACATTATCAATGCCCTGTTTACAAAGATTGACAGGGACCAGGCTGTCAGAGGGGCTTCCGCTTTCAACAGAAAAAGAAGCGCTGGCCCGTACCGTGTAACATTTTTCCCCCTAAAAAATAGAACCAACAACCACCTTCTTAAAGTGGTGTAAGTAGGGCAAAAGAACAGGAAATGTGCCAAATCTTCCAACCCCGCGCCACATAGAGGACAGCCAGCATTTATGCTCAATCCCGTTCTCTTTGCTATTACTTCCCCCAATGGTAGGCAGTTAAAGTCGGCTCTAGTAATGTGACTTTGTTATGTCTTCTTGTGGGACCAGACCAAATAGTCGTTCATTTCGTTAGTTGATAATAACAAAAACCGTCTACTCAATGGTTTTATTGTCTCAGAGGATTCTCTGCTCCCAAGAATCCAAGTTGTCACTTTCTTTCCCATTTCAAGACTCCTCGCCCTGATCATTGGTTTAACAAAATGGCCATCCAGATTTGAGTTCTGTAATGTTTATTTTATATATCGGACTCGTTTGATTTGGTTGGTAAAGTAAGCTCAGATATATCTTATTGTTTGATGAAGGTTTGCTAAGGTTCCAGCCCTCCTTATCCCCTCAGAAAGCGACATTCCCACGTGAGGCCCTCCATCACGCGCTGCCCATTCCTCCAGAGGTTCGGGGCTCTGTGGTGGGACCCTGAGCCTGGGATGAGGTACTGGCCTGTGTGCACCTCCTCTGTGCACTTCCATCACCAGGGCAATAAGTCAGTGGGCCCCGGATCACTGTGGACTGAGTTTCCCCTGAAAGACCCCCCGCTGCTACCGACCCAGCAAAAATTGATATAGCAGTGAGCATAGGAGCCGGGGAGTTGTCTGTGACCATACTAAGCTGGGCGTTGGACTCTGCCTGGTCAGCCTCATAAACTTGAAATAGCACCGAACTCTCTGGCCAATCCACGTGGCCCCGGCCGAGGACATGGGCCAGCCCTGAACTCCTGAACCTACTTTGCACACGACCGGCCCCAGACACCTACACCACCAGCAATCGGACTCTCACCAGACCTATCCTAGGGGTCCCCCACCGCTGCTGAGGTGGACGCAGGTCCACTCCACTGGTGACACCTCCGCCTGCGCTGGTCCCGTAGAGGGTCAAAACTGTAACGCTACCATTGCGGTGCACGCCTATAGGCTTAAGGAGAAGTCTGAGAGCATAGTTCAACCAGGGGCAGCTATATAGACGCAGCAACGGAGGAACCATACAACCGCCTGCCTGGATACCCCTGTTCCAACAATCGCCACCAAGGAACTCGAATACCTCTGATCACTTACACTCTCCCTGGTTCCTGGAACCCTTCTCCTGTCCTTGCCATGACCAAGGGAGCAGGGGCAGGGAAAAAGCAAAGTTCACTGAATATGTTTACTAAAACACCCTCCAGACCGGCGGCTGAGGCCCCGGATGAGGCACCCACCACCTCGGCCACTTCAGCCCCAGATGACTTGCAGAAGATGCTGGAGTATATGCGAGAGGGATTCACCACATTGCATACTAAACTTGATGACATGAATGGCACCATCTTCTCCGTGCCGCGGTCTCCACACTCGCCAGTCGGGTAACGGCAGTTGAAAAGAAAAATGATGACCTCGAATCGTCCTCGAGACGAAATAACCTGCGCATTGTCGGAATACCAGAGGACAATATCAAGGAACCCAGGGAGGACTACGTGGAACGCATTCTTCTAACACTCCTGGATACACCCAAACTCTCCCCGCAATTTGCAGTTGAAAGGGCCCACCAATCCCTAAGCGCAAAACCCAGACCGGGCGCGCCTCCACGTCCCATTATAGCTAGAATCTTAAATTTCCAAGACCGTGATGCCCTCCTACGGGCAGCCAGGATTAAGGGAGAGTTGCTTCTTGGGTCGGCGAGGATCCATCTTTACCCGGATTTCTCCTTTGCTGTGCAGCAGGAACACAAAACCTTTATGGCTGTGAAAAAGAAACTCCGAGATTTAGGGGTTAAATACTCCATGCTATTCCCTGCAAAGCTGAGGGTCGAATATTCTAACCAGACATTCTTCTTCACGATTCCGGAAGAGGCTTCAAAATTCATTGACAAACATTTCCCTGGCTGACCCTCCATCACAGCAGCGATCTCTAAATTGATTTGTTGTTACCAATTGTGCCTATACCAATAATAGGCCCATATACTGCTGTGCTCTTGGTGGCCTCTGCACCTCGCAAGGTACATTCGTTGTTTGTTTTGTTCCTTCGTGTTCTACTGATCCTCCATTATGTGGTCCTCGTTTGCCACATAGACTCTTTGTGTTTAGAAATAACCGATTCCTAATATCTCCTCAGTCCGAAATAACAATCCTAGACTGATTCACAGGCCCCCGATTGTAGGATAACGTTTACAGTTATACTGGGTTATTATTACGCCCCATGGGAATGCATTAACAGTTTGTTGTTGCTCCCCCCTCTTTTATCTTCTTCTTCGAACCACTGATCCACCGCGCATGCAGCCTATACTAAACATTCGGATTAATCCTACTGTATTGAAAATCTCCTCGTTCTCTCCCCAGTCTGATGCGCCATCGCCAGACCAGCTAACAGGCCCCAGGCGCTGATGCACAGAAGTTTGCTGTTGTTTTGGCTTTGTTGGGGTATCATTCCTCTGTTTGGGGGAGGGATGTTATGTTAAACAAGTCTTGACAACCACCAGAGATGCCACACATGCCACAGCAGTAAATTGCAAGCACACAGACAGGGTGACACATTCACCCAAGCCAACTTGGCATTGGCTACTGCTAACCCATAGACAAAAACTCAATCAACATCCCTACACGAATGATGGATAGCAGCTTAACCTTCATGAGCTGGAATGTTAGGGGTTTGGGTAATAACAGAAAGATGCGGCAGATACAACTCTATGTCGAATGCCACGGTGTTCAAATCTTATGCTTACAAGAGACCCACGCCCGCTCTGAACAATGCGAAAGATTTGCTAAACAGTGGGGACCCCAGAGGTTTTACACTAATTACTCCACCCAAAGCCAAGGTGCCCTTACTCTGATACACAGGAATCTCAGGTTCTCATGTTGCCACTCACAAATAGATCTGCTGGGGAGATAAATATTAATCATTGGCAAACTGCAAAACCAAGAGGTAGCCATCTTGAATATATACGGCCCGAATATCGATGACCCCGACTTTTACCTGCACCTGGCCTCTGTCCTGGAGTGTTACCCCCTTGGCCCGATCATGTGGGGAGGCGATTTCAATACGATACTAGACGTCAACCTGGACAGATCGGGCTCTAGACCTCACCAACTCTCCAGAGCAGCCCACACTATTCTCACAACTCTCCCCCGACTAGCGGTGTTGGACGCCTGGTGGCTAGTGTTCCCTGATTCCCGCACATACTCCTACTATTCCTCAGTTCACGACTCACATTCTAGGATAGACAGATGGCTCATACCAGACATATTGGTCAGGTGCCTGTCCCATCTGGTGATCCTCCCCAAAACATTATCAGACCATTCACCAGTTATCATCTCATTGAACTGGGGCCAAGACTATGATAGAACGAGACAGTGGAGGATGAGACCCCATGCCCTACTTGATCAGGTCTTCGCCTCTGAACTCGAATCTTCCATCAAAGAATTCTTTGAGATCAACACAAACTCTGTGACAACACAAGCCACCCTCTGGGAATCCTTTAAAGCATACACGAGGGGCATCACCATTTCCAAAGGGAGTGGTATTTTGAAGGGGATCCGAGCGGATATCGCGGATAGCGAATTGACCCTGGCTGACCTTGAGACACACTATGCCCACGATCAATCCCCTGCCACACTAGCATTACTGGGTTCGGAGCTGGACAGGTTCCACACCCTAGCAGAACGTGAAGTCAAATTCCTGAACAGCCCCTAGTCGGTAAGGAAATATGGTGAGGGGGAGCGGCCGGGCCGCTTGCTGGCCAGGCTGATGTGCTGAGAATTTGGTGCCCCCAACATACCGGCAATAGAGAGGTCAGATGGTACACTAGCTACCTCACCACAAGACATTAACTCAGAATTTCTATCATTTTACACCTCTCTGTATTCGAAAGTGGACGACCCCCATATATCAGAAATCGACTCCTATTTAGAAAACCTTCCTCTTTCGGTCCTATCCACTGACACCAGCATTGCCCTTGAGAGACCTTTTTCTGCTGAAGAACTCACAGAAGCCATTGAGTCGTTGGCGTCAGGAAAAGACCCTGGTCCGGATGGCCTCCCCATGGTCTTTTATAGACAATACAAATCTCACCTGGTTCCACATTTACTGGCCCTATGGGAGGAGGCGTGCGAGAAGGGCATACTTCCCCCTTCTCTCCGAGAGGCAATGATAACAGTCCTTCTCAAACCTGGCAAACCCCCCCACCCAATGCGGCTCATACCGCCCCCTTTCGCTAAATTAACTGTGACGTTAAAATATACGCTAAACTACTGACCAATCGAATAGCTACATATATGTCCCACATCTTCCACCCTGACCAGGCGGGATTCGTCCCAGGGAGGTCCACATCCCTGAACCTAAGACGGCTCTTCAATGTGATTAGTAGAATCAACCCAAACACACAAGCGGTGGCAGCCACCTTAGATATGGAGAAGGCATTTGACTCAGTGTCATGGGAATATTTGTGGCAAGTTCTTGAGAAATGTAAGTTTGGCCCCAATTTCCGAACCTGGGTTAAGATGCTCTACACCGGCCCATCGGCCAGAGTTCGCACTGTGGACAGGTGTTCCACCCCCTTCCAGATAGCCAGAGGGACATGACAGGGATGCCCGTTCTGCCCGCTAATATTCGTCATAGCCATGGAACCCTTTGCTGACATGATGCGCCAGTCACACTCTCATAGAGGCTTGCACACGGCTGGCCAATCCGACATTGTCTCCTTATATGCCGACAACGCCCTCCTGTACATCCGTTCCCCTGAAACCAATCTTGCCCCGATTTTGAGTGATGTAGCCCGATTAGGATACATATCTGGGTTGAAAGTAAATTGTTCTAAATCTGTCCTATTTCCACTTACAGACTCCATGCATCCCCCTCTGACCTAAGGGGATTCACTTGGTCTCAAACCAGCATTACTTACCTGGGGGTGGCAGTTTCCCGGCACCGACGAAGTTACCGGAACTACCTCACAAACCTGGCTACAAAAACTGCTAGCTGGATTAGACTTCCCATTTCTCTAGCAGGTAGGATTGGAATACTCAAGATGGTAGTGCTACCGCAACTCCTCTACCGATTCACCAATCTCCCTTTATGGCTGGGCGATGATTTTTTTTAAGTCGCTACGCCACATAACCAACACCTTTCTCTGGCATTCCGGGGCAGTCCGCCTCAAACTAACAACACTGACCACCCCTAAGTAATTGGGCGGATTTGGTGCCCCCGACTTCATTAGGTAGTGGGTGGTAGCCCAATCTAAATTTGCTTCCCATTGGTTTAACACAATAGATCCCCCCCTCATGTCCGATTAGAGAAACTAACTATCAGCGACCGAGTGATTGGTTCCCTTATCCTCAAACCCATCCCACCTGACCCTGATTCAGCAGATCCTGTGGTCAGCACATCCTTAGCACTCGCCAAGTTCTGGACAATGGTCGATACACCTCACCCATTCCATGGTGACCTCCCTCTCTGGAATTTCTTCCCTGATGTCCCATACATTTCACAATCCATTGTATCTCGCTGGGCTGATGCAGGCTTCTTGACACTCCGTGATGCCTATGAACAGGGCAACTTCCTTGAATGGACAGACCTCCCTCTCTCCCTCAAGCAGAAGCCTTCAGCATGGCTACAGTACTCGACTCTCCGGAAGAACCTCAAAGCCAGATACCCCAACTTCCCCACACTGCCACCTGACGAACCCATAATTGCAGAACTATGTTCCTTTGACTCCTTCAGAGGGAAGGTATCAAGGCTATATACCCTATTACAGACTAGAGCTGCCCACTCCTTCTCTAAACTAAGACTCAGGTGGGAGGAGGATCTCGGAGTTGAGATTACTGATGAGCGATGTGCCTGAATGTGCACTCGCACCCATGATGTGTCCTATAACTCTAAGTTCAAATTAATACAATTTAAGGTGCTGCACAGATATCATCACATGCCAAGTAGACTGCATCATATGGTTCACGAACTTCCTCCCAGCTGCCCCAGATGCGGCGGCGACCAAGCGTCCTACATTCATATGATCTGGTATTGCCCACATCTGACTCAATTCTGGACCGAAATATGTTCCACATTGTCGGACATACTAGATCACACTATTGACCCCTCCCCAATGTGCTGCCTCTTCCACGACTTCCCCCGGTTGGGGCGTGATTCTAGGAGACTTGCGGGACTCTGCTTGTTACTGGCTGTACGCTGCATATTAATGTGTTGGCTTCGCCCTGGTGCGCCCACGCACGCACAGTGGCTCAGGACAGTCACTTGGGCGCATGATACCGAAGAGGCCTGAAGTGTAGTGTAACATCCACATTCGAGGCCAAGGGATATCTGGCGACAGTTCCGTGATTACATGTCCGCCTTGACCTCCACCTCAGATTCTGAATCCCCCCCCCACCCACCAGTCCCCCTCAATATTGCCGCTCTGTGAACTGTGCCCCCTTTAATCCTGATTCCTATGCATCACCTAGAACCCAACCCTTGTGATTTGTACTGAATACTAATACTGTACTGCAAAGTATGCATTGTGTAAAGTGTATATTGATGTTCCTGTGTAAAGTGTATATTGATGTTCCTGTGTGACCATCTCTGTCTTCCTGTGTGTTGTTAAGTCAAATTAATAAAGGTTTTAAAAAAAAAGAAAGCAACATCCCAACTGTGCCTAACTGCAGGATGTCAGTTAGACACCTTCCATAACGTGAATTGGGTTATTTAATTTCACAGACTCATAAAATGTCATGTAATTTGGCTAATTGTTCATTTTATGGTCATTTTAATATTATGAGTGTTGTTGTAATGTTTTTTTCACTTAGCACTGCATTTACAATTTCTTTTGCACATATTCGCTGTTACTGCCACTTTATAGGCAATGGTACTGTCCTGGTGCCCCTGCCCCTCGTTACCGCATCCACTTAGCCTGTCCCTTTATTTATTTTAGCCGAAGCCTTTGGGTTTGGATGTGCCTTTTCCTGGTGTGACCTTATGGAAAGAGACTCTGTATTAGCCTGATTTCTGCTCTCAGGTCTGCCTGAGGCCTTTTCCTCCTGCTGCTGAAGACATTTCCCACTGCTGCTAGCGACCGCCCTCCCACTGGCAGGCCCTGTGCACTCCTGTGTGCTGCCTTATTGCTGTCCATCCCACAATTGGTGGGACCTATGCAAGTGCTGTGTTCCCTGACAAAATTCGAGCATCCTGCTCCATATGGATTCTTCAGGACCTGGACAGAAGACGTCCCTCAATTTTCCCATTGAATTTCACCTAGGCCTGTGCTTCTTTTTTTTTTTTAAAAACTTATTTTTGCTTGGCAGTGGGATTTGAACAGTTATCCAACAGCAAATTTTACATTCATTGGCACATGTATCAGGAATCAGCTGTTCATATGACTTACATTACTTTAGAGCATACACCACTTACATTGAACAATAGACTTGGCCAGATACCCAACGCAGCTTGGAGCCGCCTCTTCGTTGAAATATGGTTCGCCATGCCCAGATGGTCGTGTGCACTGTGTCAAATGGGCAGTCATCTGTGTACGTAGTGCCAAGGATAAGGATTCTGATGTCGGCTCTGACAGCGGCCCTCCGCTCCAGTTGGACGTGTGGTGGGGCCCTTCAACTACATACCAGATGCAGTTGGCCCTGTGCCACTAACCAATAAATCTCAAAGTTAGGTGCAGCAAACCCCCCACACCCCTATCATATGGTAGCTCCAAGTCCACCCAATTTTTTCAAACCGCACCTGCATGACATAGGAACTGCAACAGGGATCTGTGAACCTGGGCGAAGAAGTCCTTGCCCGGCCATACAGGTACATTGCTGAACAGATATAATAATTTAGGCAAGAGAATGATTTCACCAACGTTAGTTTACCAAACATCAACAGCAGCACCGGGGAATGGTCTGATAGTGTTCTAGGCAGTATTCTAGCCTCCATTGCCCAGCCCAAGGCCCTTTGTGACACTAACCAGAAATCTATCCTGGAGTGCATATCGTGAACCGATGAGTAAAAGGTGTATGCCCTCTGTGACCCATGTAGTGGCCGCCAGGCGTCCTTCAGTCCCAGGTCTGTAATATGGGTACGTATTACGCGTGCCGTACCAGTCAAAGGTCTAGGGGTACTTATTGTCAGGTCCAGGTCCACATCTAATATGGTGTTGAAGTCCTCCCCACAAATGTTTTGGGCTGTTGGGTATTTAGCACATTTCTGGAAGACTTCGGTATAAAACTCTGGATCGTCAATATTGAGACCATAAATGTTGATCAGTAGTACTTCGGCATTACCTAGTTTGCCATGCACAACCACATATCTGCCATTAGGATCACTCTCCGTCGCGAGAGAGATAAATGGTAGTGTTCTATATACAAGTATCATTACTCCCCGGGCTCTAGTTGAATAGGACGTGTAATATTGGTGCAAACCTACTTGCTTGATGCCCCAATAACTGCATTTCCTGAAGGAAGATTATCTGCTCTTCTGTTCTATTAACATAAGCCATTACCTTTCACACTTTCACAGGCATACAAAGACTCCTAACATTCATAGTTTTAACTCTACTGGGTTCTTATTAGCCATTTGGTCTCCTTCCTATTCGCCTCGTTTCCGTACTCCAATATCCATTGCCTTTGTTGCAGTAACAAATTGCTCTCTGACTGTGCATTCTTTTAAATTTAACTCCCCATCCATTCCCCCCCTCATAGTTCCCCGAACTTCAACTATGCATGTACCTTTACTTCCATCCCCAACGCCCCCTTACCCAATTTACTAACTCATGCACTTCCATGGGGGGGCTGCCTTAGTGGTGGCTGGGGTCTGGGTGCTAAAGCTAGCATTTTAGAGCTTACAGTTTCTGAACATTAATTACGTTACCAGTATACATGTTGAAATACGCCGATCAGCAGGATATTGGCAGATCGACACAAAAATGTATACTATTCGACTGGAGCGTCTGGTGGACACTCTGTGATGGCCCATCTGAATCGGCACAATAGTCCAGGTACAGACGTCTGTTCGGTATTCTCATTGGGGAGAGTCATGCGCTTCCATCATTCCCTCCGGGTGCTTGCTTGTCAGGCAGCGGAAAGTGAAAAAATAGGTTTTATTCTTGTACTGCATGCGCAGTCTGGCCGGATACATCGCATAAGGTATCAAACGTTCGCTCAGCATCTTCTTTACTCCCGTGAATGTTTGCCTCTCTTGTTGGACTGCTATGGTGTAATCAGGGAATATGCGAATCACGCTGTATCCCAGTTTCAGTTCTTGCTTGTCCCTGGCAGCCCATAACACCAGGTCTCTGTAGTTTATAAGTTTTGCTATTATCGGCCTTGGATAGGCACCCCGTTTCGGATGCGCAGCAAGTGATCTGTGTGCGCGTTCAACAGCAAAAATCCCTGACCATCCAGAATCCCCTAGCAGTTCTTTTAGTAGTTCTTCAAATGCGAGTTCCATCGGGCATTTAAGTGCATCTTCCATGACTCCTACTATGTGTAAATTGTTGCAGCGTGACCTCACCTGCAGATCATCACACTTCAAGTTGACTGTGCCCAAATCTTTGGCCATATTGGTCACTGTGGTTTGTAATGCTTCAAGTGTGTCTTCGGTCTTGCTGATCCTCGTTTCTGCCTGAGTGATACGGCCCGTGGCTTTCTCCAGCTGGTTCTGGATTGATTTGACATTAATATTAATGCCATCAAGCTTGTCAGTAAGAGCAGCAAAGCCTTGTTGCATAGAAGTGAAGACCCCTTGTAGGTCCATGGGAGTCGATGTCGCCGGTGAAGGAGGTGGAACGATATGTCCGGAGCCTCTGTCATTCATAATGTTCTCTTTAGTAGTCGGTGTTGTGAACCTATCAATCGCTACTTTCCTTTTGACTGCAGCCCCTTTGGGCATTGCACTTAGTTTCAAGGGTGATTCTTCCCTTGGGGGCTGTTTCGTTGTGTTGCAGAGTTGGGCTGATTACTTTTACAAGTGTGATTTTCTATACTTGGCAGGGATCGTGGGAGGACATGGTGTGTGCGGGCCCAGTCATGCCAGTGACCGTGGTGGGCTAGATTGTCTCTCTGTCATAGCAGCGGTTCTTGTATCCTGCCCTTAGAATGTAACTAATGCATTTCCGCATGTGTTGCGGTCGTGGTGCGTTACGGAGTGCCCTCTGTGGTGCGTGCCCCTTCAATTTGTGACTCCAAATAGTTTCCTGCAGCCCATGCAAGGAGTCTTCTTGTGCTGGGAGACTAGCTCTCCTCGATGAATACCGGAGGTTTGTGTGCTGGGCAACCTTTGGAACTCCTGTGTCCCTATGTACAAATTCATAAGTGCTCTCCTCAGCAGTTGCAGGTCGCCGCTTTCACTACAACCCGGTGGGTGATCCTGTTGCTCAGTTTCTTTGCGTCTTGGGCTCCGAATGTGGATAGTGCTTGGCTGTGCATAATACGGTCGTAAATGGCAGTGAGATAGTCTCTGTGCCATGCGCCTGTTTGATAGTGCCTCTTCACAGTCTCTGGTGATCTGCAAGGTTTTACACCCCCCTGTAAGGGCGCCGTTGTGCTCTCAGGCACATGGCACTGGATGGCCTCCTGTCGGTGTCCGCAGGGGCGAGGTTACGCAGTTTGCTGTGTTCGGCGTTGGCTGCATATCAGTACAGTATGCCTGTTTGAATCGTCCAATATTTCTTGGAGCTGCTCTCGTGACCTCCCCCGACAGGGCCCCAACTTTTAAGGCCTTATGAACCCCTTCCGGGCTGTATCACGGCTCGGTTATTAGTGTATTGTAGTGTTTGCCTACTTTCTGTGGTGAGCAGGTTATGGGCGCCCGTTTGCCCAGTGGGCTTCGTGGTTGCCATTCTCGTTGTGGCTCAGCACACGTGCCTAGCTTGGTTTGCCCGAATTACAGCTGTCTAGGTACCGCTCCGGGTTACCATCACTTTATGCTCCCAATGCCTGCTGCCGGTGTAAATTGCTCCGTTTCCGTCGTCTTGTCTCAGCGGGATCTGCGGATTGGGATTGGGCAGCTCTGTCTGCTCGACTCAGTAGACCACCATTGGTGCGCCTCCCAGTGTACAACACGCCGTTTTCGTGCCTGGCGGCCGCTTCACCCCTTCATAGACAGGGTGGTCTCTGCGCCCCTCTGTTTAAGAAATTGCCTTGAGGGCCACTATTTCCATGGTAGTCAACAAGTTTCCTGATGCCGGGTGTGAGGATCAACCCGGGTTGTTCGAGCTCCGTACGGGTGATCACGCAGGCCTTTGACAGGCGAGGCCTGTGAGGACGACAGGTCTTGGCTCTGCAGGCCACTCGGGGCTGTATCAAGAACTCACTGTAACTTCAGATCTGCTGGCCCAATCTTTGCGATTTTTCGTGCATGCCTGGACAGGGTCGTCAGACACATGTACCTTCAATTTGGTCAGAAACCGGGTGATTTTTTGCGAGTTTCATGCCCCGTACCCAAGCCTGCCACTGGAGCTCTTGCTCAGAGGTGCATCCAGCTATGTGCGTAACAGCGCCCCCCATTTATTTATTGATTTATTCATATAGCGCCGGAAACCCGCAGGCATCAGGGCGCATGACAGAAAAAAAACAACAGAAAACACATACAGTCAGAGTCTAATTCCAGGAGTTATTCGAACAGTGTTGTTTTCAGTGGCTTCCTTAAAGAAAAGAGATTCCTGTCTACTCGCATATGCTTGGGGAGAGTATTCCACATTACAGCTACCTATGCAAAGAAAGATCTGCCCAAGCCTCTTTCCCATTTAAATTTCGGACCCGCCAAACAGATTGCGTCGCTAGATCTAGTCGTTCTCTTAGGGCAGAAGGCAACAATAGACTCTTGTAAGTACCTAGGTGCTTGCCCATAGATGCATTTATGCACGATGGTGCAGACCTTGAAGCAAATTCTAGCCTTGACATATAGCCAGTGCAACCTTCTTCGATTAGGCGATATAGGCTCCCATCTTGGAATGTTTTCCAAGATGCATCATTTTGCAGTGCATCATTTTGCAGGACTTGAAGTTTCTTCAGACAGCTCTTGCGTCTGCTAATAGCACACTGCAATAGTCAATCCTAGGGATGATAAGTGCCCTGACTATCGTTGGGCAATTTGGTTTCTGAATCGTATGGTTTCACTAATCTAAGAAGTCTTAAGTGGTACTGTATTTCACTAGTAATATTGTGCACTTGGGCATCTGAGCTCAATGATGCCTCTAAGACAACCCTAAGGTTTTAACTTTAGACACCATACTGATAGAATGCATGTGAATGGAGAATTCCGAATACCTGCTTCCAAGTTTGGCATGAGCTTTAGAAGAAGCAAACACCAACAACTCAGTTTTAGCAGCGTTTAAACACATTCCATTTGACGACATCCAATTCTGAATAGCTCCATAGATCACAGTAATCCTCTAACAACCTTTATCATACTGCTTCATTACGAGTTAGGCGGTAAGTGGTAACATTGGCAGTAACTAAAATGAGTTTTGGTTTTGAGTGGAAGATTTACCTCCAGCAAAACCCTGGAGGTAAATATTCTCACTAAATGCCGAAAAATCGGCAGAATTGGTGGAATTACTGCAGCAATGGTCCCAAAATAAATGAGGAATTACACTGCCACCACCACGGAAATTCCACCTGACCAAGTGACGGTAACGGTTATTCATCAGGACTATTTTTTGGAGGATTTACCTCAGAATTTCTACCTCACCCAATCAATAATAAGCTGGGTGTCGTCAGCATAATTTGAAAACCACACCCCTAATTTGACTAGCAGATCACATACAGGGCGCAAAAAACATTTTAAACAAATCTGGTGACAAGCAAGCCACCTGTGGTACTCTGCAGCCCATGCGCTCCGATTTAGAGTGAGCTTTGTCCCAGACAATTTTCGACATTCTATTATGAAGAAAGGAAATTATCCATGAGATTGCACCACAAGAACAATTCCCAAAGTTATCCAATCTATATAAGAGCTTTCCGTGGTCGACAAGGTCAAAGGCCGCTGACAGATCTAAAAGCATCAGCAGCCCTGCCCTGCTATTGTCCATGATTTTCAGCATTTCGGTCAGTTTGAAGGTCCACCAAGGCACTTTATGTGTGGTGAAAGGACCTAAACCCGACTGCCTTGGATGATACACCTCTGATTTTTAAAAGTGCTCATTAAGTTGAAGTGTAGCCACTTTATCCACCACTTGCAACAAAAAGGGCACATTAGTAATAGGTCTATAATTTACAAAATCTTTTTGATCACGTCGTGCTTTTTTTAACAATAGAGACACTAAAAGATTTTTCTGTGAATCCGGAATTTGATTTTCTCTAAATGTTGTGTTAATAAAACAAAGCAGAAAAGGAAGGAAGCATTGGATGTTTTCTAAAATAATTTTAGAGGGAAGGGTTTCCCCCTCACGCGTAGTAGGTCTCATTTTATTTAAGACTTTAGCTAGTTCTTCTTCCATGATATCTCGAAATGAGAAAGTTAAACAGCCCTCCTTTTTAACATCCCTATGTACTTGCAGTGGGGTGCCCTGCTCCTGTTTACTCAGGCTGTCCTTAATTTGGGTATGGGCTGCGTCAAGCTTTCGGGCAAATGCTTTCTGCACTGCTTCACAATCTGCCTGTGTGGGTGAGAACTGATGGGCCATCACTTTGGGCCTTTCCAACTCTCGAAGGATTTCAAAGGGCTTTTTGGGATTATTTTTGGATGCCGCAATTTGAAATATGTTTTTTTTGCTAACAAAATTTCCTCACGATAGAGTTTCTCCAGCGACATCCACATCTCTCTATTTGCCTGTGTCTGATTCCTAACCCAGTTTCTCTCTGCTCTCCTTTTCTCCTGTTTCTGAGCCAACAGAGCTTGGAAGACAATTTGTGGTTTGTCCTTTTTCTCTGATAAGCTTTGTCTTAATTGGCGCCACTCTGTCTAGCCAGCTTCTAAGTCCTTTCTCATATTATACAACCAAAGATTGTGGTGAATCCTCGAAAGTGGTCGAATTCATAATCCCAATAAGGCACTGTGCAAGGCTGTCACAATTCATTTTATTAAAGTTCCTATTTGTCACTTTTTTATGCAAGGAAGGCTTGGTATCAACAGTAAGACAGACACAAGTGACCACAGTTTGAGGGGTTTTTTTTACTTTAAAAAGGTTGGAAAAACGCCTATCTAATCCTAAATCTATAGATGGGAGTAAGCTACAACCATCAAATAATAATAACGCAGACCTAGTGGTGTCTATACTAATAAACCTATTGCCAATCCTTAGCTCTAAATACAAATTGAGTGGGACACTGCGTTTTCGAAAAGAAAGAAGTGTTCACAAAGTGATATGTCAGGATGTTCAGGCCTTTGGCCTCCCTTGCCCACGTTTTCAGCACGGGACGAGGCGGTACACCGGAGCTTAGCACAGTCTTTGGCTTTGCTAGCACGAGGATACAGTTCAGGACATAAGCATCAGGGCCTTCCCTGCCCAAGTCTCTTTACCTCTCAAAGTCTCTTCTTTTAGAGGGTCAACAAAACAGTTGGACCTATGGAACCGGGAATAGCCTCTCAACATATTTATTTATTTTATAAATACCAATAAATGTTCAATTTTCAATTTATAAAAACTTTTATTTGCATATCAAATTCATATAAAATACTAGAACATTTCCAAAGACAAGTATCTACAAGTTCCACTCATACTCAATCACTCCTACCATTCATTCAATTTTTGCTTTTTCGTATCAAATTTTTTGACATGTAAATATAAATGGCCCCACATATGGACGGCCTCCGACTACACTTGTTTCGGTTGTGTTTTTCGGGACATCAACATTCATCGGCCCTTTGTTCATACAACCTTCTTCAGGACAAAATTAGGGGAGTTTCCTTATTCCCATACGCATCAAGTAGGGTGAGTATCACCACTCAACTAGATTGTGTCTTCCCTTTCTGTATCATTACAGGATATTCAAAATCCTTCCTCAAGAAGGATTCTTCGCAGCTCAGTCAGGGGGGACCTATTAATTATCATTGGTCCAACGGCTATGATCTCGTAGTGCACCAATTCTAAACACGTCTTAATTCGCCAGTGTGCACATCGTACACAAATTCTTAACGAATAGCCGATACCTTCTTGTGGTTGTTATATCATTAGACACGGTCTTGCTTCCGTGAGCGCAGTGCAGATTTATTTGTACTTCCGTGTTGGTCGCGATAGAAAGAGGACTGCTGATAGTGTTCCAGTCCTCTTTCTATCGCGACCAACACGGCAGAACAAATAAATCCACGCTGCGCTCATGTAAACAATGCCGGAGGAAGTCGAAAAGCGAGACGGCATGTAGTTGGGACCTGCAAAGAGTAAGCAAGACCGTGTCTAATGATATAACAGCCACAAGAAGATATCGGCTATTCATTAAGAATTGGTGTACGATGTGCACACTGGCGAATTAAGACGTGTTTAGAATTGGTGCACTACGAGATCACTACTGAATGCCGTGATCCTCCCAACATGGCCGCTTGATACGGAACGCAGCTTGCCAGTCCTTGTGCGCCACGCTCAACGTTCTACTAAACAGACACGGCCCTGTGCGTCTCAACGCTACCGCTCGCTGTATTTGGACGTGTGTTGCCGGAGTTCGCTCGGGGCTTTCTTCCGAATCATAATTTCCAGTTCCTTGAATCCTCCTCCCTTCCCTTGCTTTCCTCGAACTTATCTTCGAGCTTCTTCCTGGATTTTCGCCTTCCTGTCCCCGTCCTGGACATCTGAACGTCTCCTGCAGTTGGATTGCTATCCTCACGCTGGAACCCGAAGACCAGCCCACGGGTTTATATAAATCCCAGAACATGCAAAAGAAATCATCAAAGAAGGTCGCAAGCAAACAGGAAAAACAGGTGCGAAGGGGAGAGACTTGTGACAATGCGTGGTGCCGGACCACTCTGTCTAAGGTATCGTATCTTGGCTTCAAAGTTCAATCACTCATCTGTTCAATTTTGATTGCGTCGATTACCGCATACGCTTCCTACACTGTTATCTTCAGCTTTCACTATACAATGTTGCTGCTTGTAACCTTGGCTTCAACACAGACCGGTTTGGTATCAGTCTCCCAAATTCACCGGCTGTGCTGACTTCACTGGCGCCGCTTTGTTGTAGGAGCCAAGGATAGTACCACGGTGGCAAGCGATTCTCCCTGCCTTGACTACCGACGTGGGAGAGCCCCGGGTACCTCCGACACACAATGCAGGATTCTTCAGCCTTAATTCCTGCTCTTACGTTTCCTATTCTCAAAGGTTAATGAAAGTAACGGTCTCTCATTGAAAAGATCAATGGCACTTCCCTCCATCGCAACTTCACAACATGATAAAACATACACATCAATTCAGCGATTCGTCATCCTCGTAGGCAAAGTATATAATAGCAAAGGTAGAATGTTTCAAGCATTAGCTAATACAAAACCATAAATGAGATGAAGTAACCTGGAATCCTTGTTCACTAAAGGTCACTACAGAACTCACAACCCCCTCATACAGTACAATATACTCTGAGTGTCATTCGGAGGGCGGACAACCTCCCCCAACCTAAAATAGTCACGCAATTATTCGGCCAAATGTACATCAGCTATCGTCACATCTTTGAGCACCTTATATTTTAAAGACAAATCAAACTCCAGGGGGACCAAAAAATTGGTCAGACATAATATCAATCACTGGTTTATGCCCCACATCAACCTTTCCCACAAAGATTCTTTCCAAGTCACAGAATCATTATGCAAGTAGGACCCAAATGACAGCTTTCGTTGGGAGTCAAAGAATGTACAGAATAGAGTAAGATGTTTTAGGGTTTCCAAAACATTTTCCTGAATGCAAAATCGGCAACTACCAGTCAAAGTATCCGACCTATCGTGTGACCAGAGTTTGAGCCTTTCATTAGTTATTAATTGATTACATTTAAACCGTAAATAGGTCTTTCTAGCAATGTTACAAGGAAATATTTCCAAGTAACATGCTCGGTCACCAAATTTCCTAATGAATTTCGCATATTCGTAATACATCATACTTTTACTGATACAATCAACCAACATACACCAAAAGTATAATTGAAATTTATTTTTGGAAGTTGGGAGTCCCAGTATTAGGTCCTCCTTGTCGGTCATGGTTTCTCTCAAGAGTTTATCCATTTTGTCTTTATATTTTACCATAGAGGGGGGCAGCCATCTTTCAGGAGTTTTGCCAAGTCTTCATATAGGGTCTTTTTTGGAGGTGCTAATATTTTGACATAGTTGTTTATTCGTCGCCAATGCCATTTGACAGACAGGGGTAATATGCCTATTTCATGACATATCAGCATGTTTGGTGTGGACAGCGCCATCCCTAGAACCTGTATCCACATCTTCCCCTGTAAGCAATCAAAATCTTCTAGCTCATAGGTACAAATATCTAATGTATACAGAATATTAGGTTCAACTTTTAATAAGTAGAACTGAATAGTAGGCAATAGAGAAAATTTGCTGAATCTATAGTATGCAATTTTCATTTGTGAAGTGAGTGATTTACATTTAGTATTAATCAACTCCTTCCACATTCCTATAGAATATACCGCTGAAAGTTGATAACCCAGATAACATATTGCGTTAGCTTTTGGTATTATGATCTCATTAAGGCGCAAGGTAAATTTTGCAGTTCTTTTCTTACCATCTGCTATTGCAATGATGTAGGATTTCGTAGGATTTACTTGAAGATTATTTTGATAAGCATAGGATTGGAATGCAGAAAGTTTCGCCTGAAGACCAAACGGAGTTCGATCCATAAACAAAAGATCATCAGCGAAAGCAAGCCAGTTAATGACCAAACTACCCAGTGTTAAGATGGATTTCTGAACTCTGTCCTGGTGGCGCAGAAGTTCAGAAGGCCAACCTAATTACTTGGAACAGGGTAACCTCTGGACAAGCCAGACCAATCAGGGTAGCGATCGCGGCGGTCAAGACTAGGTCTCAAGAGGGGTGAGGGTGACTGAAAGCCCGCAATGAGCACACAAAGCAAGGACACTTACAAACTACTCCAAACAGGTGTTATGTTAAAAATATATACACATTTATTCCAAGGCCTTTAAAACAATGACCGTAGCGAGAAATCACAATACAACTCTAGTAAACCAACACATACCATACCAATACAATATATATACAAATACAAACAAGTCTCAAGCGGTAGATGCACGAAATGTGTAGTCCACCTAAAAGGGAAGGAAAACAGGCAGTGCGAAATAATGCTTAGACCCAGTCCGCCTTCAGAGGCACCTAACTAAAAGGAAGTCCAAGCCCTACGAAGAGTGGAGCCTTTTGCTCAAAAGTACCTGCACACGCTGGTGCCAACGGGCAAAAGGGGAGTCTCTTCGAGGGAAATCAGGCAGTTCAGTTTAGTGCACAAATGAGAGTTCCGCGACTCAAGCGCAGCCTCCACTGTGGGCAGAAGCAGAGCGCGAGTACGGAAAGGCATGCTGTTTTGACACAGCAGGGAAAAGCTATGGGCTCCTGCAGGATGGCGACCAATTCCTAGCTATGCTACTCACTGGTCCCTGATGCAAGCAGACCCAGGCTTTTCCACGTCAGTTTCAGTCGCTGGCAGGTTCAGAAGAGCAGGGGACGTCTCGTCGTTGTGTTGAGTCTGCAGCAGCAGAGTTGAGTAAAAGACGTCCCAAATGAAGGAACCCGCACAGTTTGTTACCACAGCAGGGCAACGGAGCGGCCGTGTGTATCTGAGCCAAATGTACACTACTCACTTCAGACCTGGGAACGCCAAGTGTACGAAACGTGTGAGAGTGACAAGGACTCCAAATACTACACAACCTGGCAGCGGTTACAGAGCAAGACTCCTGTCTAGGCTGGTCAGTCTGCTGGATGGCCCAGAGACGCTTCCGAAGGCTTACTAGCAGGAGATGGTGAAGATGCCGAGAATAGCTGTCCCCGCTATTCCAAGGGTCGAAGTACCCGCACAAGCCTTCTGGTTCGATCAAAGGTGAAAAGGGTTTCACAAGGCGACAGCAGTGCAGAGGAGCAGTCCTTCAGCGGGTCACCAGCGATTCCTCGGTTCAGCCTCTTGGTTGCAGGATACTTGGCTCCTGTACTCCTTCGTTCGTGAGAACTCAGGAGATCGACATGGTAGTGGTGTTTCCAGCCCCCTCTTATCCACGGTTCCCTTCGCGCCAAAACGGAGGGGACCCAATGGGAGATCCGCTCATCAACACTCACACCATTTGTGGACCTATCATGGACCATGGTGGTCCCAGGCATTCACACCACCCTAGACTCTCTGGCACCCAGGATGTGTATTGGGACCAGAAATCCCAGCCCACATCCTGGAGGCACACACCAGGCATGTAGAAGCCCACGAAAGCATTTGTGTTTCGCGGGAAAGTACATGCCCAAATAAGGAGCAAGACGGTCAGCGGACAGGACAAAAGAGCCTCGTGGTCTGGCCATTTTGGGAGCCAGGCCACCATTTTGGGCTAAGCGCGAGAAACGCGCTTAAAACGCCAAAAGGAGCTCAAAACACAAGAAACGATCGCTGGCACCATTCCCGTCCGTGAATCACTTGCACCGATCAGTTACAATCCTAGAAGAGTATCTAGGGCCTGTAGAAGGCTAGAGACCCAAGAGAGCAGTAACCTAGCTTACAGTGCCCTCTTGTGTCATATTGCACGAAAGCCGCAACATGATAAAAGAAACTACGGAAAACAGCGTTTCCCGGTACTGACTGTCTTAAGGGCATGTCAGTTTCCCTGTAAGAAAGGAGCGAAAGCCTAGAGAAGTGCGGCAGAAGGCTGCACTTCTCTGGCAAAGTCGAGAACAAGGTGAAAAACAACAGCAAAAAGTTTAGGGGTTGCCACATGGAAGGAAAATTACCTACAATTAGGAAATCTTTCCTAACACCCAGCCTTACTGGAAATATCACCAAGTCTGCCCATGCTGATTCCAGATCTGCTAGATATAAGTTAAAAAGCACAGCTGCTAGATTACAGCCTTGTTTAAGGCCAATCTCCGTAGGTATTTTGTCAGTCATGGCGCCCTCCTTGGTCAGGCTAATCCGATAAGTGGTATTTTGATGTAAAAGCGCTATCATGGCGGCAAGATATATCGGGAAACCATAGGCAATCATCTTTTCTCAAAGCACGTCTCGAATGATCGAGTCAAATGCAGAGGTTAGGTCCAGAGCGGCCATATACATAGGCCCGGTCCTTTCACATTTAGTTTGTGCATGTAAATGTGCTAAGATAAATGCATTAAGCGAGCACCCTAGCTGTTTGCGGAAGCCAACCTGAAAACGAGACAACACATCCAGTCGAACAATGCTTTGCTCAATGGATTCTAACAATAAGTAAGAGAAAATCTTTGCTGAGACATCCATCAACGCGATGGACTTGAAGTTATTTTTGTCATCCCACTTCCCCTTTTAAAGATAGGGATTATATTTGCCGAACACCAACTGGGCGGAATGGAGCCCGTAAGGTAAACACTGTCAAATGTGGTCTCTAAGATCATAGCCCAAAAGTGCGGATCAGACTTGATCAAACAAGGGGGAATACCATCGGGACCAGGCGCACGGGCGCACTTTATCTTCCCAATTGCCCGAATAATATCATCATACACCCAGGGCGAGTATCGTAGGATCAGACTATGAAAGTTAGGAGTTACAACATTAGCAAATCTCTTGGGAAGTGCAAATTTAGATTGAACATATGTAACCCAAGCTGTAGCAGAGACGGCAGCTTCATTCAGGGTCCCGCACATACCAATCAGCTCTCTCAATGCCGACCATATTTTGCGGGAGTCATGATTTAAAAGATGACAAAGCATAATCTGATTGTCAGCTATCATTAGCTCATACTTCATAGCCTTAAGCCTATTACGGTACCTTTGAATGATTTGGGATTTAAGCATGGTATATCCAGCCGCAGCAAGATGCGGCGGTCCCAGACACGTATATTTCTATGCTTTTCCTTACGAAGATTTACCACAGAAGTGTTGTAAGTATGCCGATGATTCGTTAGACAGGGGTGCGATATAACTGAGGACATCAGTTTACCAACATGGAACTGAATTCGAGAGCTGTTAATCCGTTCAGCCAAGAGGCAATCAGGACCAGCTCTTGTCTTCGGAAAATCGATCATAATATCATTCCTTAGACAAGCCTTCATTCTCAAACATAGTTTTAAATTCCACCGTACACTGATACGAGGGCGGTCAGGAACAACCAAAGTTAGAGCCGGATCATAGTTGAAATGCTCAAACCAAATACTTAGGGTGAGAACCAAAGCCATATGATTGCCTAAAAGTGGATCACGTATGACCAGATTATCCACATGGGCAAGCATTAAACTAGAGACAACGAAGTAGTCAATCATCGAGGACGCACCTCCGCAAGACCAGGTATGTCTAACTAAATCAAGATTGGGAGATACCATTTGGATATCCCATGAAAGGAGATGGTCAACCCACATCTTCCCCAACTTAATTGAGGGGGTAACGAGGCGAATGCCACTATATATAGATGGATCAATGCAAGACGCATTAAAGTCGCCTCCAAGTATAATAAAGATTGCTGGCTCTTTAGATATAGCATCCACAAGAATAGCATCCAACATATCAAATAGCTCACAATATTCATAGTCTACTATTCATTTTGTTCCAATATAGACAAATTACCAACAACGAGCACCCCACATCGCCTATGTGATTCAATTTAACAGCCAAAATTGAGTAGTCAGCGAACACCAGTTCAGAAGAAATCCTAATTGCTTTATCTATAAGAACCGCAAGGCCACCAGAAGGGCGGCATTGAGATCCTTTTATGGTGGGCTGAACATAAGAAAAATAACCTGGCACCTCAAAGTTAGTCAGATGCATGGTCTCTTGGATAAGGATAATCACGGGGCGGGACTCAGTCTCAAGATGCGAGAGCCAGATCCTAAAGTTCCTTAGCTCACAGACATTCCAAGACATTAGAGTCAGCCCCCTTCCCTTACTCTATTTGTTAACCATATTCTGGGAAGTCATAGACTGAGGTCCTTGGAAATTGGACTTGGAGCTAGAGAATGCTGTTGCGATGGACATGAATTGTCTAAAAAGTTACTCACTAAGAGGGGCAGGAAAGTCCCCCTCATTGGCTCCCATTTGCACCAAAGTCCTTACCGGAGGTTTTTCGACAAATATTTTGGCCTGCTCCTCGTTCTGGAATATAAATGGGATTAGGCCTATAAATTCAAAATCACTCCATTGGGCCCAGATCATCTTCATGATAATGTGCGAGTGATACCCACAAATCATCCTGTTGTTATCATTAGGAGATAGTCTGACCCAATCAATATCATCAGATCTGATAGTTCTCAATGCAGGTATTGCCTGAAAAGCCTTGAGAATAGCAGATCTATTTAGGCTCATTTTCCCATTAGCAAAATCATTGTGTTCCCATCCCATGATAGAAGGCATCTCATAGGAAAGCAGTGGACCCTCATCCTCTAAACATGAAGTATTGTGAATGTCATCCATTCCTGCTTGACCATCGCCCTCCATAACACGTGAATCAAAGGGTTGGATCGAATGCCGAGGAGTCTGGTCACACCCATGGGATTCAATTTGAATCTTTTTATCAATAACAGCTGCCGCAGTGGTTGCCACTTTCCTGCTATCCTTTGGGAGTAGAATGGGCGGTCTAGCACCATCCCCATTCTTAATTATATGCAAGGCTTTTTTCATTAGTAGGGTGGGGTAGAAATTCAACAAATTCAGTTGTTTCGAATTCATAGGGTCAGGAGTTCCCTCTTGTGCCATTTTTATTGCAATATCAGGGGTGACAAGTTTCCTATTGGCATTCTTTCCATCATTTGTTTCACGAGACTTTTTGCACTTTGATGTAGCATGAGTGTTATTAGGTACAGCAAGATCCAATAATCCACACTATGATGATCATTTGGGATACCCATTTCAGAGTGTCTCACTTCCGGATTATGGGATGATGAAAACATTGCAATTTCATGGTCAGATAGAGATAATGCCCCCATCTGGACAGAATTGGATTTGTTGTCTGTGGCAGAGCTAGATTTAACATTAGCATAATCTTTGCCAGGGAATAGGGTTTTGTGTGGAATAAAAGGCCTCTCCCTCCCCGTAGGCAATTTACCATCCACTGTGTGAAATAGGTGAACATTCTCCATACCATATCTAGATTGAGTAACAGGAGTGGAGGGACCCATAGAAAACCTCATGCGTTTTCCCAGAACAGCCTCAATTCCAGGGGCTATCATGGATACATCGGAAAACTTAGGCCTGATCGCAGGGTCTCCTGGAGTACCTGATAATTTCACCTCACCATGGGGTAACCGTAGGATAATTGGAAAATCGCTTGCAACAGACTCTGAACTTTTATTCAATTCTTCCATTTTGAAGGGGACAGTGTTTCCCGGGGCCTCAAAAAGACCCTGCACCCCCACCCCAACCGAAGCAGGGACAATGGAGGCACTTTCTAACAAAGCAGAGTCATTTGGGGTGACGGGACACGGAGAGCGAGGCAGACCTTCACACAAGGATCTCCCAGCCGAGAGGAGCCCTAAGCTCGTGCTAACAGGTGATAAAGCCCCTCCAGTACAATCATGTGTGAGCATAGCTGGGTTAATACACGGTTCCAAGGGGGAATCACAAAGTTTCCGCCCGCTACGCAGGCCGTTAACCATACCTAAGTGGATCGAATTGACTTTGTTGGTAAAAAATCGAAATTCTTCTATAAACCTTACAGTAGCCGTAATGCTGGAGTATAAATATAACACAGAGTCAATAAGAATAATACCTCAGTGCCAGCCCAGCCCGTGTCCCGTCTAACAGTCCAACAGTCCGTGCACTTCCCAATGCACTTCCGGGATGAGCGTGCGGATGCCCGTGCACCCGGGCTATGAGGACTGCATTGACACGTCAGCGTGGGCTGGGCCAGACCAATCACAGCACCTATAACAAAAAAAGAACTTGTTCAAATAGCAGAAGGTCAGGCTAACGCACTTCAAGCTTTGGCCCAACACAACAGCACAACACCACCAGTGGGCCGGGCAGCCCAACAGCCCAACACAACCCAACACAAGTCACTGATATTTACTTGTTGTGACCCAATGCTAAACACAAGGTAGCACAAACTGTGTTTTTCAGCACGCGAGGCTTCCTCTTGCCGACAGGCACACAAGATGTTACGGGCTGCAGCTACAAATCCAGGCAGTCCACGCGACGGACCTCACAGCGTTCCAACAGTAGTGAAGAGCAAGCGGGCTGGCAGTCCAACAGTCTGTGCACTTCCCAATGCACTTCCGTGATGCTCTCATTCTGCTCGATCTCTCCTCTGCCTTTGACACTGTCAACCATGCCATCCTGCTCAACCGTCTCCGGGAAAACCTGGGTATCACTGGTCAGGCTCTGGCGTGGTTGACCTCTTTCCTTTCAAATCGACCCTCCCAGGTCCAACTGGGGCCCTTCCTCTCCGACATCTTTTTCTCCACCTGTGGTGTCCCCCAGGGATCTAATCTCTCTCCCTGGCTGTTCAACCAGTATCTGGCACTCCTTGCCCACCGCATCGCCGCTCTCTGCCCTAATTTCCAGTGCTATGCAGACGATACCCAACTCATCTTCAGGCTACCCTCAGCCTCCCCCTCTCCTTCCCTCATCTCTGACTGTCTGTCTGCTATCCAAGAATGGTGTGCCGCCAATGACCTCTGCCTTAATGCCAGTAAGACTGAGATCCTACTCATCGGTACTCCCACTCCCTCCTTCCCTGTAGCTCTCTGGCCTGCCTCCCTTGGCCCCCTCCCTGCTCCTACCTGCAAGGCAAAAAACCTTGGGGTCATCTTCGACTCCACACTCTCCTTCTCTCCTCATATTTCTGACGTCGCCAAGAGGTCACACTACCAGCTGCACCTCCTCAGAGGTATTCTTCCCTTCCTCTCCTTCCCCCAGAAGCTCACTGTCTCCCGAGCCCTGGTTCTCTCGAAGCTGGACTACTGTAACAGCCTCTATCTTAATCTGCCTGCCTCTACTCTCCGCCCTCTGCAACTCATCCAGAACAGAACTGCGAGACTTGTCCTTGGCCTCAAGCCCAGGGACCGTATCTCTCCAGGACTGAAATCTCTACACTGGCTCCCAGTGGCTGCGAGGATAAAGTTCAAAACCCTCTGCATTGTCCACAAGGCCTTCTGGGGCCTGGGTCCTAAATACCTTCAACTCTCTCTTCCCAAATATCTTCCTTCCCGAGCCCTTCGCTCATCCGCCTCCAATTCCCTCAGGGTTAGCCGCTTCTCGAAGCAACGAGCTGGGGGTAGATCTCTCTCCGCGGCAGGGGCCTCCCTCTGGAACAGCCTTCCTGCCTCCCTGAAACTTGAGGAGAACCATCTCCGGTTCCGGAAGCACCTCAAAACCTTCCTCTTTGCTTCTGCTTTCTCTCTCCCTCTCCCCTGCTGAACAGCTAATTTAATTCCTCACTGAAACTGCACTGATCCTGCAACTGGACCACTCTAAACGGCCTGGGCCCTGGGCCCTGCCACTCTCCACTTGCACTGATGCCCTGGAACCCCTTTGCACTGCGGGACTGTCTCTCTATCCCTACAGCCGCCCCCCTCCCCCAGCACTTGTTCTGCACTTACCTCACACTTGCCACCAGCTGGCCCTATTTATTTATTTATTACGTTACGCCACTTACCTTGTACTGCACTTCCCCCCCTCCCCTTCCCCTTGCACTTTTCCCCCTCCCCCACCCCTGCACTTGCGCGATCTGAATGACACCTGGCCTAGCAAGATCGTTGTCTGTCTCCCCTTGTCCCCCCCTCCCTGCCTCGTCGCGCCTTGAAACACATGTGTATAGGCGCGTTACAAATACCATATCATATCATATCATATCATGTGCGCGCGGAAACGCGTGCACCCGGGCTATGAGGACTGCGTTGACACGTCAATGGGCGTGGGCTGGGCCGGACCAATCACAGCACTTGTTGTGACCCAATGCTAAACACAAGTTAGCACAAGCCGCGCTTCTCAGCACATGAGGTTTCCTCTTGCCGACGGGCACACGAGATGCTGTGGGCTGCAGCTACAAATCCAGGCAGTCCACGCGACAGACCTAACAACATTCCAACAGTAGTGAAGAACAAGCGGGCTGGCAGTCCAACGGTCCATGCACTTCCCAATGCACTTCCGGGATCCTCTGTGGTCTTGCCGCCTTTTACCTCATATTAAACTGCCATCTTGGAACTGCTGCTTCCTCATGTACTTTGCCTTGCTCAGAGTGTGATCTTGTGCTCCGCAGTAATTGCCTGATCCTGTCAGACCATTGTATTGGGACATGTCCGGTATACGACTCGGGTGTTAGTCCATTTTCTCTCATAGTGATCTATCAGTGAGAAAGTGCTTGTGTCGGGAAAGGGTGGGGGTTGAGTTCCTAAGTATTGCACCTGGTAGGATGGGGAAAATGTGTTACAGTGAAGGGGATACCGTGTCTTGCCATCTGGTGTCCCACTTCCACTCCCCGAGGAACCCTCACCCAGGTGATCGTCCCGCACTGGTCAACCCCCAGGAACTGGATCGAGAAGTGATGGCCGTGTCCTGGCCACCTGGATGACAGATCCCCGGGGACTAGGGGGTGAGACACCTTCAGGTTTCTCACATATACCATCTGTGATGATGGGAGGCGCTGTGGATGGAAGAGACCCATGTGTGCTCAAATTGCCCCTTAGATAAATGTCGTCAGAGAATGAACTGGATGAGGGTGGACAACAAAAGCTCCAACTCATGACTGTATATATCCCATGGACTCCACATGACTTGATGAGCCTGGCTAAAGAGGTTACATACATTAGAGAATAAAAACAGTGGTTTATAAAAGAGTTAAGCAATGTTTCAATCCCTCTTGGGCAGATATAAGCCTGCTAATTAGGGCAATAATGCCACCAGAGGTAGGGCAGCAATTATTTGAATGGGCTATAAGGCCAGATGCCGGCCCCAGCAAGGGGATACTCCAGTTCAAGCTAGGGGAAGAATAGCCACCGCTATCCCCGAGATCTGTCCCAAACGACTGATTGGGCTAAGATAGGGAATTGCAAAATAACATAAGATAAATCTCTTTCAGACTACCTTGAGTGACTGGAAGTGGTGTTCTTTCACCATTTGGGTATTAGTGAGCCTGGTTAAAGCACATAAGAAGCTTTAGCAAACTCTTTTATAGCTAGGCTAGTACCCAAGCTACAAGTGCAGTTAAAGAACTTCTGCATAGGATGGCAGACTAAACCCTTAACAGAGTTACTGGCGGTTATGAACCACTGTGCAGTGTGTCAGGGTACCAGAAGTGCCAGGCAGAGGTACAGACTGCCCAGCGTGCGAGGGGATAGTGTTTTGCCCTACAGAAGGCTTCTTCATCCTTTCCATAGGAGGAAGCCTTCCAGGACCACATTTCCCAGCACACCCGGCGGCAAGAACTACACTTCTCAAGCCACATGGGGTGTGGCGAGCCGGCGCGCATGCGCGAAGCTCCAAGCACGGGGCTTGTGCTCAGAACTTCATCGCGAGCAGTCGCATCTTCCGGAGCTCCAGCCTGAGGGGATTACGCGAGGGGCCACGCCCCACGGACCTTTCAGCCAGGCCCCTCGAGGCTCTCAGATAAGTGACGCATGCATGCCCAGCTGTGGGAGAGAGAATTAATGGGGAATCACGCGCAGGGGGTTAACGCCCACACTCTTAAGCCCCCCTGCGTACGGCTAAGTTAAGTTCTGTGTACAGTTGCACTGGATGACATTTAATCCCGAAAGCAACGTTATTTCTTTTGAGTTTTCACATTAACCCATACGAGTGTGAACTAACGGCGCTTGCGGTTTATCGTAGGCCACGTGCGGCTCCCGCATGTCACGCCCAGAACCCCAAAACAATGCCGGAGCGTCTTTAACCATGTGCGGTTCTTTTTAAACGCACGGGTTGACGACCAGGAAACACAGCCGGCTCAAAACAGTACTCATTGAGGCGTGAGGACGCTTCAACCTTATGAGCCCTATTCTGGTGTGAGAGTCTGGGGGGAACCAAGACACGGCAGGGGCCCCGCGTGGCTTACACACTAACTTTCGTGTCCTGAAGAATGGGACAATGTGCATGCATGAGTAAAAAGGTGCTGTGTCGCTGTAATTCAGAGCTATAGGGAGCATTGCCTAATTCTTGCTCTTTTTGCAGCGATCGATCGCTTCTGATACCGACCGGACCTGGAGTGCGCAGGCAGGTGGCCAGCACTCAAACCCAAAGCTAAGTGCCCAATTGTTTTGTTTATTTGGAGTCACTCCCCAAATGGGTGTGGCAATGCATGGATGTATGTAATGTCATGATTTGGTTTTGAATGATTTTTTCCCTATGTTTCCCGTGTCCTATCCAATACTATATCCTGCAACCTCAATCCGGTGTTCCTACTTCCCCGTACCCATCCAACCAGCATTCCCTAACCCTCTTTCCCCGCTGGGGTTGCGGATGTCTGCATAAGCTTTCGCTTGCAGGCGCCAAAACCTTAGAGGGGGTGGTTGGTTCGTGCCACTCCTGCGCCTGGACTCCTGGAGCCCTGATAGTAGCACAAGCCCACGTGTGACAGGCGCCCGAGTGGCACGACCCATCCCCACTATGGAAGAGCTTACTAAAGTGTTACAGGATTTGCAGGCCGAGTTAGCCGCCTCTAGACAGGATTATGCTACCTTGGCTGCTCAGGTGCGCAACCTTAGTGCTCAGGCGGCCCCCCTGCCCAGTGGAGGAATACCAGCCCCGACCCCAGTGCAGGTTCATGTCACTCCTGAATCTGTGGTTCCCTTGGCCCCTCCGGAGAGGTATTCAGGAGACCCCCATAAGTTTCAGACATTCATTACACAATGTAGGCTACATTTCCTCACTAAGCCTGCCGCCTTTCGCTCTGTACAGGCACGAACAGCCTTCGTGATTTCTTATCTTAGTGGTGATGCGGCGGCATGGGCAAATCCGTTGATACAACGGGATGATGGTGTCCTATATGATTGGGACGAGTTTTTGGCTGA
This sequence comes from Ambystoma mexicanum, assembly GCF_040938575.1. NCBI lineage: Eukaryota > Metazoa > Chordata > Amphibia > Caudata > Ambystomatidae > Ambystoma > Ambystoma mexicanum. The sequence continues at coordinate 1,489,452,857 of NC_090921.1, forward strand.
ATTTGAAAAAATATTCGATCGAAGAGCTGCAGCATTGTGTAGGGACCGAGAGCTATTAACCTTAAGACAAGGCAACAGGGAGCTGATCACGTACGTGACTCAGTTCAATCGTCTGGTGGCTGAGGCTGATTGGCCTAGGGAAAAAAGGATGTCCCTTTTTTACCAGGGTTTGCGGGATGAATTAAAGGACTTAATCGCCCAGGTGGACCCACAACCCATTAGCTGCCCAGCTATGATCGATCTAGCTCTGCGGTTGGATCACCGTCAGGCAGAGCGACGGGGAGATAAGCGACGCGGGGATTTACGCCCGTTCGCCCGTCTAGATCAGTCACGCTCAGCTCGAACACCCGAGAAAGCGAGTGGGGAAGAGCCCATGCAGATTGGTGCTGCCCGGGGACCCCTTGTTAAGGAAGAAAGAGATCGCCGACGAAAGGAGGGTCTTTGCATGTATTGCGGAACCTCAGGACACTTTGTCCGAGAATGTCCCTCGAAACCCAGGGTGCAGGGAAACGCGTCAGCTCGACAGTAAGGGTCATACAGTCGAGCCAGGATGTTTTAATGGCCCCAAGGAACAACAGTACAAGTAACACACCACATATTTCTCTGCAAGGGTGCTTGAGTTTTCTAGACCAAGAAACCCAGGTTACGCTGTTTCTGGACTCAGGAGCAACTGGTAATTTCATAGACATAGCTTATGCTGCCAAATTAAACATACCGGTATGCCGAAGGGAAAATCCGGAGGCAGTACGTGCAGTAGATGGCACAGTCCTAAGTTCCGGGCCCATAACCCATAGAACCCAAGTGCTGGAACTGCGTTGCTCGGGAACTCATCTCGAGAAGGTGCAATTTGACCTTATAGCTGCGCCACAGTTCCGCCTAATCTTGGGGCTTCCCTGGCTCAGGAAGCATGACCCACAGGTGTCCTGGTCAACAGGCACAGTTACCTTTTCATCAGACTATTGTCAAAAAGGTTGTATAGTTCCTCGGAACGATCATGACTCCCCTCTACGGCCCGTTGTAATGCTGACGGAGATGCAAGACCTCCAGCGTTTGCCCACAGAATACCATGGGTTCAAGGACGTGTTTGACAAACAAGCAGCTGAGACATTACCACCACATAGGTCTTTCGATTGCCGTATAGATCTGGAACCCGGGGCAGTACTCCCGTGTAGTCGTATTTACGCCCTTACCGAGGCGGAAACGGCCCACCTTAAAAAATACATCGATGATAACCTACGCAGTGGGTTTATTAGGCACTCCAACTCGCCAGTCTCGTCACCGCTCTTTTTTGTCCCCAAAAAGTCTGGTGAATTAAGAACTTGTATCGACTATCGCGGGGTTAACAGCATCACAATAAAAAATCGATACCCACTACCCCTAATACCAGTTCTATTAGATCAGGTGCGAGACGCCACTAAACTGGATCTAAGAGGGGCTTACCACTTGGTGCGAGTCAGAGCTGGGGACGAGTGGAAAACGGCTTTTCGAACAAAATTTGGTTTATACGAATACCAAGTAATGCCGTTTGGTCTCTGTAACGCCCCTGCAGCCTTCCAACACTTCCTTGACGAAGTACTTCGTGAGTATCTTGATGTGTTCGCTGTCGTGTACATAGACGACATCTTAATTTACTCACGAAATATGCAAGAGCATGTTCAGCATGTGAAGGCAATTTTACAACGCCTTAGAGAGTACAACTTGTTCGCCAAGCTTGAAAAGTGCGAATTTCACTGCACCACGGTTGAATTCCTTGGGTACTTTTTGACCCCGTCAGGAGTACAAATGGACAAAAGAAAGGTCCAAGCAATCTTGGATTGGCCAGCACCCACTTCCGTGAAGGAAGTGCAGGCCTTTCTTGGCTTTGCTAATTTCTATCGGCGGTTCATTAAAAATTTCTCAGAACTGGTAACCCCAATAACTACGCTATTACGGAAGGGTCGAGCATTTCGTTGGGACGAATCTGCCGAGCGTGGCTTTCAACAACTCAAGTCGGCATTCACGTCTGCACCAGTGTTAAGGCATCCAGATCTGTCAATACCATTCGTGATAGAAACAGACGCGTCTAGTTATGCTCTGGGAGCAATCCTCTCCCAGCGTGATCCTAAAACTGGCCTTCTACACCCAGTAGCCTACCATTCCAGGAAGCTGCTCTCGGCAGAAATAAACTATACCATAGCCGACAGGGAACTGTTGGCAGTGAAGTCCGCCTTTGCAGAATGGAGGCATTATCTGTTAGGGGCCCGTCAGAAAATAACCGCCATGACTGACCACCGCAATTTGCAGTTTATAAAAACCGCTAAGACACTCAGCCACCGCCAATTACGGTGGGCTCTGTTCTTTGCCGATTACGACTTCCTTATCACGTATCGGCCTGGGACCGACAATCGTAAAGCTGATATCTTGTCTCGGTATCCCGAGCCTGAGGAGAAGCAAGCGAGTGAGACCCGACCAATAATACCCCCACACCAGATTATAGGCGTGGTTGGTAGACCTAACATTTTTGAGGATGTGCTAGAAAATATGTCAGCTTCAGAGTTAAAAGAATGGAGCACTAGAGGGCCCAAACATACTATTGTGAATGGCCTTCCCTATTATGAAAAGGCTTTGTATTTGCCCACGTCAAAGTTGCGGACTGAGGTAATGCAGTGGTGTCATGATTCCACACTAGCTGGACATCCAGGTATAGCAAAAACCCAAAGAAATGTAGCGCGACATTTTTGGTGGCCCACTATGTTGCGAGATACTCAAGTTTACGTATCCGATTGTGACACATGCAGTCGACAGAAGGCTGGCCATCAAAAACCGGCAGGATTACTGCAACCCTTACCCACGCCATCAGCTCCATGGCACACCGTAACAATGGATCTAATTGTGGATTTACCACCAGTGGATAAACACACTTCGATCCTAGTCATTGTAGATTCCCTCACTAAGATGGGTCACTTTGTCCCTTGCAAGGGCGTGCCCACTGCGGGGGAGGTAGCTGAGTTATTCCTTAATAATGTAGTACGCCTACATGGTCTTCCCTCTCGTGTTATTACAGATAGGGGACCTCAGTTTACATCCCGATTCTGGCGGGCATTCTGCAAACTGATCAATATGGAAGTCAGCCTGTCGTCTGGGTACCATCCTGAGACCGATGGGCAGACTGAGAAGGTCAACCAAGGTCTAGAGCAATATTTGCGCTGTTATGCCACCACTGCCGAAACTTCCTGGGTGCAATATGTCTGGTTGGCCGAGATTGCCTACAACAATTCTGTGCACAGCTCAACAAAGTATACGCCGTTTTTCGGCATGTACGGTTATCATCCACGGACCATGCCCATGTCGCCGATAGCCCCTTCATTAGATTTACCCACGCTTGTAGGACGGCATGCACACGTGAAACAAGTATGGGGAGATATACAGCACAACCTACAACAAGCCAAAGAGACCTATAAATCCTATGCGGATAAGAAAAGGCGCCCTAGTCCCGTTTACCACCAGGGGGATCGGGTATGGTTGTCCACCCAGCATATACGTTTACAGGGTCCTCGTAAATTACAGCCCCGGTATCTTGGGCCTTTTACGATCACTGAGATAATAAATCCGGTGGCTGTTCGTTTAGCCTTGCCAGCTCAAATGAAAATCCATCCCACGTTTCATGTGTCTTTACTCAAACCAGCTAGACCCACTATTCGCACTAAGAAACCACCACCCGTGTTGGTGCAGGGTCACCCCGAATATGAGGTGCAAGCTATCTTGAACTCACGACTGCGAAGGGATGGCCAGGTGTATTATTTGGTAGAGTGGGTTGGGTATGGGCCTGAAGACCGCTCCTGGGAACCAGCTTGTAATGTCCATGCTCCGAAACTTGTGAAACTGTTTCATGCTGCTTATCCGGGGAAACCCAATCCTCAAACCCTTCGGAAGGGGAGGGGGAGTACTGTCAGGGTACCAGAAGTGCCAGGCAGAGGTACAGACTGCCCAGCGTGCGAGGGGATAGTGTTTTGCCCTACAGAAGGCTTCTTCATCCTTTCCATAGGAGGAAGCCTTCCAGGACCACATTTCCCAGCACACCCGGCGGCAAGAACTACACTTCTCAAGCCACATGGGGTGTGGCGAGTCGGCGCGCATGCGCGAAGCTCCAAGCACGGGGCTTGTGCTCAGAACTTCATCGCGAGCAGTCGCATCTTCCGGAGCTCCAGCCTGAGGGGATTACGCGAGGGGCCACGCCCCACGGACCTTTCAGCCAGGCCCCTCGAGGCTCTCAGATAAGTGACGCATGCATGCCCAGCTGTGGGAGAGAGAATTAATGGGGAATCACGCGCAGGGGGTTAACGCCCACACTCTTAAGCCCCCCTGCGTACGGCTAAGTTAAGTTCTGTGTACAGTTGCACTGGATGACATTTAATCCCGAAAGCAATGTTATTTCTTTTGAGTTTTCACATTAACCCATACGAGTGTGAACTAACGGCGCTTGCGGTTTATCGTAGGCCACGTGCGGCTCCCGCATGTCACGCCCAGAACCCCAAAACAATGCCGGAGCGTCTTTAACCATGTGTGGTTCTTTTTAAACGCACGGGTTGACGACCAGGAAACACAGCCGGCTCAAAACAGTACTCATTGAGGCGTGAGGACGCTTCAACCTTATGAGCCCTATTCTGGTGTGAGAGTCTGGGGGGAACCAAGACACGGCAGGGGCCCCGCGTGGCTTACACACTAACTTTCGTGTCCTGAAGAATGGGACAATGTGCATGCATGAGTAAAAAGGTGCTGTGTCGCTGTAATTCAGAGCTATAGGGAGCATTGCCTAATTCTTGCTCTTTTTGCAGCGATCGATCGCTTCTGATACCGACCGGACCTGGAGTGCGCAGGCAGGTGGCCAGCACTCAAACCCAAAGCTAAGTGCCCAATTGTTTTGTTTATTTGGAGTCACTCCCCAAATGGGTGTGGCAATGCATGGATGTATGTAATGTCATGATTTGGTTTTGAATTATTTTTTCCCTATGTTTCCCGTGTCCTATCCAATACTATATCCTGCAACCTCAATCCGGTGTTCCTACTTCCCCGTACCCATCCAACCAGCATTCCCTAACCCTCTTTCCCCGCTGGGGTTGCGGATGTCTGCATAAGCTTTCGCTTGCAGGCGCCAAAACCTTAGAGGGGGTGGTTGGTTCGTGCCACTCCTGCGCCTGGACTCCTGGAGCCCTGATACAGTGTGCCAAGAACAAAAGAAGGAGACCTTTGAGGGTACATTCATGACTCTCCACAAAGTCTGTACTTTCAGAGCAATCAAGTACAAAATGCTACTCTGAATGCTCCTGCTGATAGCACAACTCCATTTACTTTCCAAATTTTACTGCTCTGTCAATTGCCCCCGACGACCCCATTTCCCCCACATTGACCCAAGACCTGTTATGACTACAATGAGATGATTAAATCCCTATGGATCCATCGCTCCCAAATGACAAAGCTGGCCCATATGTTCCATGCAATGAAGAGGGGATATCAGTACCTTGTTTAGTAGACACTGGGGTAAGTCAGCCCTATGCATGGACCACTTCCCAACTCTACCAGTATCCACTGTAACTGTAAGGTCAGTAGGTATCTGTAACACTCCTGTCATACCCCTAGTCTCAGAGAACCTCACTATCACATCAGGACCTATAACTGACTCAAATGCCTTTTTATTACGCCACATGGCCCAAGTCACCCTACTAGGCAGATACTAAGTCTGCAAGCTTAGATGCACCATCTATTACATGCCAAATTAGGATTTTTTAAAGTTTGCCCCGCTCTAATTGCGAGGCAGTCTTAGAAACACTTCAAACAGATCCAGAGGAGGAATCATCATGTGAGGGAGAATGGTCAGATGCTCAGAATTATTTGATTAATTCCATACCTGTCCCCCTATGGTCCAACCATGGCAATTAGATAGGATACATCCACAAACAGAGCCAGTTAGAATAAAAGTTCATCCATTAAGAAACTCTGCAAAATTCCTCAGTACCCTCTCCAGCCAGAAGCAGAGCAAGGATTTACCCAGGTTATTGAAGCAATTCTAAGCCACCTGATGTAACACTCTTGTCAATCAAACAGCCAGGAAAGACCACTTACCATTTCTTCTGAGACCTAAGATCTATGAATGCAGTGGTCATCCCTTAATTCCCAGTAGTAGCAAACTCAGCAATGATATTGTCATGCATTCTACCAGATGCTTCACACTTCACAGTAGTGGACGTATGTGCTGCACATTTTTCTGTTCCCATACATAAAGATAGACAATATGTATTTGCATTTTTGCACAGAGGAAAGCAGTACACCTGGACTTATTTGTCCCAAGGATACACTGAATTCCCCATTCTTTTCTCCTAACAACCTAAGAAAGACCTAGTTGATGAAAAGTTCCCTGGAGGTGTATGGGCGATTTTGGCCCAATATGTGGATGATTTGTTGGTTGCCTCACCATCATACAAGGCTTGCAGACAGGACACACACCTCTTATTGAACGCCCTCGCTTAGAAGGGACATAAAGCATCCAAGACTAAATTACAGTTATGTCGACAGACAGTGCATTACTTAACACCAGACATATATCCCAAGGGTCCGACTGATAGCCCCTTCCAAGAAGGAGGCAGTATATAAAATTTTGAAACACCATACAATTACACAGATGAGAGCATTTCTATGCATTGTCAGGTACTACTGACAGTGGATTCAAGGATATGTTGAGCTTGTCAAATCCCTACAGCAATACACGTGTGTGAACACCGTAAATCCTTTACAGTGGTCTCTGGAGGCTGAAGAATATTTTGTTAAGATAAAGAACAGAGGTGCTAGTGCACCTTCATTAGGACTTCCCGGTTGCAAGAAGGGTTTCATATTGTACTGTCATGAAAGAAATGGCTATGTTTTAGCTGTTGAGACTCAGAAACATGGCATACACCATAAACCTATAGCTTACTACAGCAAAGAGTTGGCGCCAGTTGCTGAGGGAATAGCACCTTGCTTAAGATCAGTTGCAGCCACTGCATTAGCAGTCGGGCAGTGCAAGAATATTGGATTGGGATCTGCTCTAGGCGTTTCAGCCCTGTCAGTTGTCTCACTATTGCTGCATTCTAAAACATAACACTTGTGTGTAGCCCATGCTAGTAAATATGAGATTAATCTTTTAAAATCCGCCAATTTCATTCTAATCCGATGCTCAGTGCTGAACCCAGCATCTCTACTCCATACTCCCAAAAATGAGGAACCATATAACACTGAGTCCCATAATTGTGTGGCCATCACTGATTACCTACTATCCCCTCAAACAGTTCTAACTGATGTACCCCTATCTGAGGCAGTTCTGACATATATCATTGATAGGTCTTGTTACCCGGAGCACAATCAGAAATTGGTTGCAGGGTATGTGGTGTGTGAACTTGTGGAGGTGTCAGAAAGTGGAAAGCTACCTCATGTCACCTGGTGGCAGGACCCATAGCACCAGCAAGAACATGTAGCTTAGCTGTGCATCAGTCTGTTGTCATATATAACAACTCCTCATACACCTTTTGGGTGGCCCATGACTTTGGCCAACTCTGGAAACAGAGGGGATTCTTGACATCGACAGAATCCTCTATTAAGGACAGATAATATATTAAGGCCCTCTTAAATGCTATGCTGTAACTTGAATGAATAACCATTATTGGGTGTGCCGTACACCAACTGTTAGATAATGAGATCAGTTGCATGAATGACTTTGCAGACTGAACCGCCAAATTAGCAGTAGTAGTAGCATCTGAAGATTAGTACACCCTACTTATCAAGACCAGTCCCATTCCCTCTCCGTACCAGATCCTAGATGATCTGGCCCATATACAAATCAATGCCTCCACTAGAGTAGATAAGTAAAGTCTGCCAATTACAAGACAACTCTCTGTGGCAAGATGATCAAGGTCGGCACTCAAAATATTGTTATTTCATCTTGTTTGGATGTATTATGGCCAAGACCATGTGGGTAGAGAAGGAATAGCTATGTCACTGAATAATTCTCCAAAATGGTCAATGAATGTTGTAAGCATTGCACCATCGGTCTCCTAAATAATTTGGAGAAAACTGTACAAGCTATCCAGGGAGCACACCCTCCCTATAATAGCCAGTTTATAGGTCTTCAGATACACTTTCTACAGCTCCTGCCTGAAATAGCTGTCAATATCGCCTTGTTATTGTAGATGCATTCTCTGGAAGAGTGGATGCTTACCCCTGCAGAAGAGCAGATGCTGCGGCAGCTGTAAAGATACCTGTGAAGGACTTTGTGCCGTATTTGGAGTGCCGGTTAGTATCAACACCAACCACAGAATCCATTTCGTAAACAGTGTGGGGATATCACTATTGAGCACCCAGAACGTGCATCATAATTTTCAGTACCCACACCACCCTCGACCGAGAGGAGCTCTGGAGAGAATTAATTAGTTATTATGAATAAATTGGCAAAACTCTGGCAAGAGACTGGGTTAAAATTGCCAGAAGCCCTTCCCATTGCACCATTTAGCATGGGAAGCACACAAAACAGAAAATACTGGCTTCAGCCCATATGAAGTCCTATATGGCAGACCTATGCATTTAAATTCGTTCCCACTTGTAAAACCTGTTGATGGCAACCTGCACCAGACTGATGACAGACTACTAGGACACATCCCAAATCTATTCTGTCAACAGGTTAAAGTAATGTTGCACAAAGAACTGTTTGTACACACACTTTCATTACAACCCTTGTGAGTAAGTCACCGTTGGCTCGAAGATGGAAGGAGCCACTAAAGTGTTACTGTCATCACATTTTGCTCTGAAACCTCAGGCGCACCCCACCTGGGTTCATGTGATCTAGTGGAAGTGGTCTGCATCACCAATATTGTGAAAAGAACATGTTTATGCTGCATGTTCTCTCTGTTTTGCTCTCTCTCCTGATTTGAAATGTTGTCTGTGATACCTCCTGTGAATTGATGCAGTCTGACACTCTTTCTAATGTGAACCTATATGGTTTACATATAGGTTCACATTAGAAACCATATACCATATAGACCTAGCCTATATGGTAGAAAAGTACAATGAAGTGATGCTTGCCTCTCTGGACGCTATCGCACCTCTGAAAATTAGGAAGAGCAAACCCCGCCAACACCTAAATTCCTGGTTCACACCCCTACCGAAAGACATCAGACAAAAGAAACGCCTCAGCGAAAAAACTTGGAGATCAGACCCTTCAGGCACTAACAAAAATAACCTAAAGAAACTAGTTACCCTCTACAAAAAAGAAATTATCCTTGCAAAACAAACATCTTACAACACCCGTATCACCCAAGCTAAATCTAACACTAAAGAATTGTTCGCCATCCTAAAGGAGGTAGAATCCCCTATCCAAGCTCCCGACTCCTGCATCAAGGACAAGAGCTGGTGCACAGGTATACAAAACGCCCTTGCCAATAAGATAACAATGCTCCAGGCCAAGATTGACAATAAAAAAGCATCTATAATTGGCCCTAGTATTGCCACCTCCAAGGCCACCACAAACTCACCCCCTACTCTGAAATTCACCCCTTCGCCACCTGTAACGAACATCCCCCCTTCTACTTCCGCAAAGTCTCCATTAAAGAAGTCGAGAAAGTCATCCTTACCCTCAAACCCTCCAACTGCCAGGGCGACACATGTCCAGCCCAAATTATAAAAGATGCTGCCCGTGAACTCTCACCCTTCATTACCAAACTCATAAACGCCTCTTTCACTTCAGGCACCATACCCAGCAACCTGAAGCACTCTTGGGTCCTCCCCCTCCTCAAAAAGCAAACCCTGGACCCATCTATCCCAACTAATTACCGTCCCATGACCACTGTGCCGTTCTTACTGAAAATCCTAGACAAAGTAGCTTATTTACAAATTCAACACCACCTGGAATTCAACCATCTCCTAGGAGTCCGACAGTCCGGCTTCAGACCACAGCATGAGACTGAGACTGCACTCCTGGACCTTAAGGCCCAAATAGACACATTAAGAGACAAAGGTACGACATCACTCCTACTACTCCTCAACCTCTCTGCCGCATTCGACCTGGTAGACCATGCTATACTCTGCAATCACCTGATCATGGCAGCCTGCTTCTCCCATGAAGCAGTCGCATGGATCCAGTCCTTCCTAGACAACAGGACAATGCGAGTCTTCTCCCCTTTAGCTGCTGCAGACCCTGCATCTATCTCATGTGGCGTACCCCAAGGTTCATGTGTATCCCCTACCCTCTATAATATCTTCACAAAGCCCCTTTTCGATGATCTAGACGGTCTGGGTATCACCTACACTAACTATGCAGATGATACACAGGTCATCATCCCGCTGACGGGAGATTATGACAAGGATTTGGCCTTTGTGAATAGAATCTACCTCATCATCCAGGCATGGATGGCCTTTCACGGTCTATGCCTGAATGATGACAAAACTGAACTCCTCATCCTAGGTACCTCCTCCAACATCAAAAAACTAGGCTATAACTATGACTCCTTCATAATCGACAATAACATCATTACAGTGGCCAAGGTAGTTAAAACCCTTGGCTTCTATATAGACTCTACGCTTACCTTTGGTAAACAAGTGAGTGCCATGGCCTCAGCCACGTCCTACACTTGCAAATTAATCAGAGAAGCCAAGCCCTTCCACTCTCCTAACAACTGCGTCACCCTAGCAAGAGCTCTAATCCTGTCAAAACTCGATTACTGCAACGCCCTCTACTTAGGCAGCAACAAATACATCACCGACAAAATGCAGACACTTCAAAATAACGCCCTGAGAGCCGCCCTAAACTTCCCTAAAAATGCCCACATATCTGACCTCAGGAGATCTACCAACTGGCTTTCCACAAAAGATAAGATCCTCCTGAAAACAGCCTACCTTACACACAAATGCCTTAACCAAGCAGCCCCGCAATACCTTATAGACAGGTTCACTAGACATACAACCTCTCGCCCCCTAAGAAAAGCTAACTCCAACCTCCTACTAGTACCCAGATTCAAACTTCCCAAATCTGGGGGGAGTAGCTTCGCTGTCAAAGCAGCACAATACTGGAACTCCCTTCACCCTGCCTTAAGGGAAGATCTCCCATACCGGCAATTCAGAACTAACCTGATCCAACGGTTAAAAGAACATGATACCTAACTTCACTCTGCTGACAACTGGGATATCCGGCATACCCCCTATACCTATTCTGCATTAATTATATGCCACTCCTGTCTCATTGTAAATTTACAGTATATACTCTGTATCTCCTGACTTGACATGCCACAGCAATGTAACCGTAGCTGTAATTCTATGTTTAAATCTGTAACCTGTAACTTAAGTTAAGCAATCCCCTTGCTGCCTTCGCGCCCGAATACCCCTGGGTCTGGTGCGCTATATAAGTAAATAAACAAACAAACACCACTTCAGTAATATACAATCACTGTTAGGGGAGACTTGGATGTGTCTTCTTGTACTTTCAAATGTTCCTTTTGGGCCTACCCATCTTTAGCCTTCTGTCTCCAGCAAGGCATTGAAACACAAAAGGAGTGATTACATCTGTTAGCACCCTCCTGACTGCTGAAGTGCTACTGAATACAAACCCTTGAGATGCTAATATGCTTCCTGACTGTAGTACTGAGAGGAGATGAGACATTTGAAAAATGTATGTTCATTAATAGTTAGCATTTGTGTTTTTTGGGTGGGGTAGGGTTTGTGGTGTTTTGGGGAATGGTAAAAGACACCAGACAAAAATATTTAGAGAATGTCAAGTTCTCCATGGTTTTGGGCTGACCCTTTAGGGAAGGGACAGTTCGGATTTTCAGATCTTTAATTGGCAAGTGCATATTTATTTTACTTATTTGTTTCACTTGTACATCCATTTGGATCCAATGTTTCTAAATTGTTAACTTCTCATATCTCCTCATCTATATTACACAAATATCCCTCTTTTGTAACCCTCTAATAGTGAGAGGAATATTTCTGCTGTCACAGACTGGGGCATTTTGGTTAAAAAATGAAGTCACGTTCTTTATTAACAACTGTCTCTTTTACTTAATTCAAAGAGACTCATTTTGGCAACATTAGAAAGTTGTGGGGCTGTAATTGTAACCTATGTTTACGATATTACAAGTACATCTCTGCGGCAGGCACACTTTCCACTGAGCCATCTTACTTGCTTTATAACCTTGGCCAGCAGGCTGTATGCAGTTCTTCGGTGCGGGCACACTAGCCCCGGAGCAATTTCACTCAGGGTTTGGAATTTCCTTCGATGGTGGCATTGCAACCTGTTACTCGCACAGGTCCTCAGCAAATCAATATGCCCCTAAAGAAAATATAATTTTCTAATAGCAAGTTTGTAAACTATTGCTCCAGCTACATGTTAGGAACACTCAGAACACTTCCCTTTTTAATTTAGGCCCAGGTCACTTCGACCCCGGGTGAAGCAAAATACCCACTTTGCAGTAATTGGAAAAATAATTCAACGCCAATATTATCTCCAGCATTCAGACTCAGTGCCAAGCAGCTGACTCTATAAACTTTTCTACACTAACTAAAGTTTTTAGTAATGTAGCTGATACTATAGCCCCGCTCACTCTGTGGAAGCTAAGAAGACGTCCATCCCAACCTTGGTTCTCAGATGAGCGGAAGGCTCTATGAGCAAAATAACGCAAGGCCGAGCAAAAGTGGAGGAAATTATACTCTGCTGACACCAAGTTAGCCTTCGCTTCGATAAGTAGTATTTACCATCTGGCTATTCAATCAGCCAAAAGTATCTATTATACGGGTACATTTGAAAATGCCCTTAATCAACCTTGGGAATTATGCTCTGTGATCCGTTCTCTTTCCTCCCCCCCAGACTCTGCCCCGTAGGCTGAACCTTCCCAGGCTTTTTGTGATGACCTGGTTGCTTTCTTTATTGACAAAGTCAATGTGATACGAGATAAGATTTGTTCATCTGCTTTTCCTGTCCCTGAGCAACAAACCTTGGCAGGGGTTCTGGATCACACTTGGTCCCACCTTTTCAGTTGAGGAGGTTGAGTGTGCAGTTAGTAAACTTAAATCTGCTTCCCCCTCTGATGCCATTGCCTTGAGGATCTTGAAAGATATCTCTCCACATATATCTCTATGGCTGACAGAAGCGGTTAACGACTCCTGCCTATCTGGCTCTATTGCGCCAGAGTTTAAGCAGGCGGTTGTTATCCCACCCCAGAAGAAGCCCTCATCATACCGCACATCCCCGGTAAATTTCAGGCCCATTTCTCTACTTCGATTTTGCATGAAATTAATGGAATCTCTTGTATCTCCTTTGCTCACATCTTTCCTGGAGTCTTCTTCTTTTCTTAATCCGTTTCAGTCAGGGTTTTGCCCGGGTCGTGGGACAGAAATCGGTCGGATCTCTGTGTACGATGACCTGTGTCGACTGGCCGATGAGGACGGAGCAGGCGTCCTTATCCTATTAGAGTTATCGGCCGCGTTTGATACCACAGACCACCAGGGACTATTGGATCGTTTGGCGACAGCCGGCCTGCCCATTCAGGTTCTGGCATGGTTTGCTTCCTTTTTGGCCGACCGCAGTCAAATATTGACTCTTGCCTCCTTCTTCTAGGCAGCTGCGATGCTGCTTTGTGGGGTCCCCAAGGGATCGGCCTTGTCCCCGGCCTTGTTTAGTATCTATAGTAGGCAGACACCACCCCATTGTACAACAATATTTACACCTGGGTTTTCATAGGTACTCAATATGACCACACAATATTGAAAAAAGTATTTGTTACCTTTTTTCTTATTTTGACTAGTTCAACGTCACCACATTGTGGGAAATACTACATTTATTTCTTATCATGTTTTAATGATTTTTCTATTCTCCCTTTTCTAACTTTGAAAACAATTCTTTTTTTGTCTTGCTTCATTGTACTTTGATTTTTCAATATATGTTTAGAAGGAAAATTAATAAAAAATCTTTTTTTAAGTATGTACAAAATGTTTTATTGACTGTATATGCCCTCATGGTTTTGGGCGCTGATTTCAATTGATGCACGAATTTTCAATATAAAATCTTGTTTCAAATTCATACAAACTTGAATGATTCTCTTTGATGTTCTGGATTGTGATGTATATAAACTATATGTAGATACAATTACCCTAATGGGTTATGTAGGTTTGGACCAGAGGTAGGACTTTAATTCATTTACACCTCCCTATGGGCCAATCTACACACGTACCAGTACCTTGTGTTAAATATTAGTTCTTTCTGCCCTCTCACTGGTACGACAGCCCATGGGCACAACCACAGCCACAACAGTGTGGCTTTTTTCTTCGCTGAATGTAGTATCTATATTCAGCCTCTTATTTTGCTCATCCGCTCCTTTGGCTTCAGGTGCTACTCCTATGTTGACGATACCCAGATCATTGTCCGGCTGGACTCTTCCCATCCGGACTTCGCATCTCAGCTTAGGAGTTGCCTTGCGGCCGTGGGTGAGTGGATAGGCAGCAACTGGCTGAAATTGAATGGGGATAAGATCGAGGTCCTGGTGGTACACCCCCGTGCGGCCCCCGGCGTGCTGTCATTGAGCCTGCCCTTTCCGGTCTCCGGCCTTCTAGCCCACAGAGCTGAGAATGTGTCTTTCTACTGTCCTGCAGGTAAAAAACCTTGGAGTCATCCTTTCTACATCATTGTCGATGAACGCCCAAGTTGGGGCTATTTGTAAGGCAGGCTTTTTTCAACTCTGTGTCCTGCGTAGGGTCCTGCCGCTTCTTCCGGCCTGATTTAGGTTACTAGTTACGGCCTCGCTAGTATTAAGTCGTTTAGACTACTGCAACTCCCTTCTGCTGGCTCAACCTTTGAATGTGTTGCATTTGTTACAGCTTCTCCAAAATGATGCAGCTCGTGTCTGTACGGGATCTCCCTATGGTGTTCATATCTCCCCCATCCTCAGATAGTTACACTGGCTGCCAGTTCGGCAGCGGGTGCAGTTTAAATCACTGGTGATAGTACATCGGGTCTTTTATTGGTCAGGTGCGGAGTATCTTTGGGAAAAGTTCTGCTCCTATTTTCCCTCCCGTGATCTACGGTGAAAGGACTCCTGTTTCCTCATTGTGCCTTGCTACCGGTTTGAGACGTTCATTTTCAGTGGCCGCTGCTAAGCTGTGATAATCTCTGCCCCCTCCACTGAGATCTATTGATAATCATTTGACTTTTCGTCAACTGCTGAAAACGTATCTGTTCTAAGCTCATTCTCTCTTCTCCTTGATGATGGTTCTTTTTTCCGGTCTCTGACAGCGGCAAGATGCCTCAGCGAGCGTGCGCTTTATAAAATAAATTAACAAAACATAACATAACATAACAGCAAGTTTACGTTAGATTACCTACTCCTGCTGATTTGCAGGTAAAGGTCAATTGTGCAGAAGGTCAATTTGGACCATGATTATTAGGTGAATTAGGACAAAAGGTCAATTGTAAAAGTTCAATTTGGGTAATGCCGATTTGCAGAGTGATGACAGCAGGGTGAAAGCTGCAGTGGGACATTACCTGTGAAGGAGTGCAAGACTCCCTGCACTCTGAGCTCATAGATATCAGTGAAGATGTTCAGCAGTTGGCCAAGAATCCTGGGAAACGACTATTGTGTACCCAAAGATCTGTGGCCCTGGAGAGACTTTCGGAATTACAGGAGCTGGACCTGTGGATGTTGAGAATGTACCATCACTGCGAAGGGGCCAATCAAAGGCATCTGGGCCCCTACAAGTAAAATCATACCAGGCCTGTGGGTCGAATGTTATTGGGCCTGGTTGACACAGAAAGAAGTATGGGAAGTGAGACCGCCTGGCAGCCCAGCTCATTGCCTCACCTCTGCCCCAGGGATAACCCCTGACTTGTGGCGAGGGATTGGCTCAATGTGGAAGTTGCAGCTGCTTCAAGCACCCCAGCTGCAATGTCTTACTATGTCTTAATAAGCCAGCAAAGTGTTAAGTGATATAAGTAGGTAACAGAATGTGTTGGGATGATAAAACAGCAGGGATATCTCTGACAGGCAGATTAATGGTCCATGAGGAGGATAAGTCCTTAGAACTAGTTTCAATGCCAAGTACAGATTTGCATTTTGTTAGATAGACAGAGACTAGACAGTCTAATAGATATTAGCCTGCAGTAGAAAGAATAACTGTGCATGTTCAGATAACGTTTTTGAAAGGTTGATCTAAGATAGTGCCAAGAAGGTTTGAGGAACTAGATGAGTATTAACAGAGGTTACAAAGTTTGTTGATATCCAGTAGAGCCTCAGCCTGCATATTTTCAGAGTAGTTCTCAATAAGTAAAGAAAGAACTCGGGGTAGCCCACCACACAGACACTCTGGCCCTCATTACGACCCTGGCGGAAAGCGACTGACCGGAGCGCCACAGCGTAAATAGCGTTTCCGCCATTGCACGAAGGAGCAAAGTGCGGCCCATTCCGACCCATCGGGCACGAGCACCACGGCATGGCGGAAGTGCAAAGTCCGCGATGGCGGAAATGACCCCAAAACGGCCCACACCGCCGCCGTACGGCGCCCTAGGTGCAATACCGCCACCCCTTTTAGCGGTCACCGCAGTGTGCGCCTACCGGAAAGTACGGTGGCCGGAAATATACGGAAACGGAAGTTAAAACATGGGCCCGGAACGGGAAACATCCCGGCGTACACCTATAAATACACTAAAACCACACAACCACTAAAATCACTTTTACTTGAAACACACCCCAACCCGTCAACCACCCTAGCGAAACCAAGAAAAATGGGAAAAGTAGCGAAGAAAGCGTGCGACCGCAAGCGGCAGGTCCACTTCTCCCGTGAGGAACTCACCGTGCTAACAGAGACCCTCCAGGAGAATGCTGCCGTCGTCTTCTCCACGCAAATGACCAGAACGGCACTTGCAAACAAGAAGGCCATATGGGCTCTGGTGGCACAGCGGGTAAGTGCGGTGGGGACCGCACCCCGCACCCCACAGCAATGCCGCAAGCGATGGGACGACCTGCGGATACGCGTCCGCAGCATACTCTCTGCCAACCGCAACATTGCCACAGCCACCGGGGGAGGTCCTGAATCACCCATCAAGTTGACCCCCTGGGAAGAAATCTGTGCCTCCACCATCGGAATGGAGAGCATAGAGGGAGTCGGAGGGATGGAGAAAGGAGTGCAGACATCCGAAGATTCAGGTAGGTGGGCCAGATAAAACAATGCCAAATCCACACAGTCCATCCATGTGAAGTACCATGCGTCCACATAGTGCAACAGAAACACATGTCCAGGAGAACGTCCACACACATCGGCCTGCAAGCGCACGTTAAAACCCACAATAAATACATAAATAATTAAAAACCCCTAATACACGCACTACACGTGCAGCAGGCACACCCTAACTGCAGGCTGCCAGACAACTGCACCCTCACTCCACACACAAATCAAAGCACCTCCAAGGCCCCGACCCAAATCACCCTCAGGTACCACCACAATGCATGTGATACAATGCCATTCCAATTCCCACAGACCCATCAATAACCCTCGCCCTCCTTTACTCCACCACAGGGTCCGATCCAAACGACGAGCTACAGGACACCCCTACCAGCACACCTGCAAAGAGGGCCAAGACCAACGGCCAGAGACCCTCCACCTCAGCTGCACGCATCAAGACACGGCAGCAGCACAAATCAGGTGGCAGCACAGAGGAGGGAACATCAACAGGCACCCCAGCAGCCAGCATGCCCACAACACCACCACCACAGGTCCCCCCAATGGATGCCACAGAAGGCACTGCCTCTGGTGGCAGCAGCACCATAGGTGACACCCCATTGATGGCAGCATGCTCGGACACAGAAAACGGGGATGCCGAAGTCAGATCCATCCATGACCTGTCCCAATCCCCCTGTCTGTTCCATCCCGTACAACATGAGGATACCACGCAGGGGCACCCACCAGACGACGACTGGCCATCCCCCACAAGCCCTGTGGCAAGGCAACATGAGGACAACAGCCCCTCTGTGACACCCCCGCAAATGGCCATGGCCCAGCAGAGGCAACAGTCCCTCGACCAGTTGATCGAACAACAGCAGCAACTGGCCACACTCCTCAAGGACCATGCCGATGAATGTGGGGGCACTAAGGCAGACATAGAAACATCAACTGAGACACTTAGGGCAGAAATGGAGAGAGGTACAGAGACGCTAAGGGCACAAATTGAGAGAAGCACCGAGAGCCTGAGGGGGGAACTGCATGCGACGTCCAAAGACGTATGTGCCGAACTTGCCGCAGTGCGCCGTGTGCTCACTGAGCTCTCGCAAACCCTTAGGGACATGCATGGACGTGAGCAGGCAGACACATCATCCGTTGCAAGTTCCGTCCAGGGCAGCCCCCAACGTAGATCTGGGAGGAACCTGCGCTCCACAGGCAGGGGTGCCCCTGATACCCGCAGAGGGGGCATGCAATAGCGACAGCCCACTTACAATGAGCATCTTTGGACACTGGTGTTCGGGGGGGAGGTAGGAGGGTGGAGGGGGTGTGTTGGGCTCACTTGGGTGGCGGGTCGATAGGGTGTTCAACATGATATCACATATGCCATAAAAAGTGCACGATCAACCAATGAGAAGTGTGGACATTGATCTTTGTGTACTAGGCCATCATAGGCGTACAGTCCATATTGTGCATGTCCCAGACACACGCAGTGCCACGAGTCCCGTGTCCATGTATCAGCCACCAGGCGTGAGTGCTAGAAGCATACATCAATGAGATGCTGACGAATGTCACGGGCCTCCGGTGCCTCGCAGACTCCATGAGGTGCTGCCACATCCCCACCCTCATCATGACCATCATCAGGTGCTTGCAGTTCTGCGTCAGGGGGCATGGGCACATTTCTACGTACGCACATGTTGTGGAGCATGACACATGCCATCACCATCTTTGCAACCTTCTCATGGCGGTACAGGAGTGCCCCGCCAGACCTGCTGAGGCAGTGGAAACGGGTCTTCAGTAGGCCGAATGCCTGTTCAATGACTACACGGGTACGTGAGTGGGCATGGTTGTAGTCCTCCTCATGCTGGTCCCGTGGGTTCCGGACTGGTGTGAGGAGCCATCTCTTCAGTGGATATCCAGCATCACCTGTATGTGGACGAGAAACGTATGATGTGGAATGCCATTGATACGTACGCACACCCCCCCCCCTTCCTGGCAGGTCAATGCCAATTCACATACCCCACATCATCATGCATGTAATGAGACTCACCGAGTAGCCAGGATCTGTTCCCTGCGTGTCGCTCCATGTAGCGTGGTATTGTAGAGTTCCTCAAGACCATCGAATCATGGGTTGATCCAGGGAATCGGGCACAACAATGTGTAATGATCCTGTTGGAGTCACACACCATCTGTACATTCAGGGAATGAAATTGTTTTCGGTTGCGGTACTGGGCCTCCATGGCATGTGGGACGACCAATTCAACATGGGTGCAGTCGATGGCACCAATGCAACCCGGTATGCCGGCAAGTGCATGGAATCCCACTTTTGTGTTGGTTATTTCCTGCTCCGAGCGTGGTAGAGAGATGTAGTCGTCTGCGTGCTTCAGGAGGGCATCGAGCACTTGCAATAGTGTCCGTGAGAACAGTGGCTGAGAAATGCCATGCAACTGTCCGACTGTGTGGTGGTAGGTGCCTGTGGCCAGGAAGTGGAGTACAGACACCACCTTCAGTAGGGGTGGGATGGCGGTTGGGCTATCTATCATGCTGACAAGGTCAGCCTGTGTCATGTCCACAATGGCGGTTATGGTGTCCCGGTCCAGACGGTAGAGGGTGTGGATCTGCTCATCAGTGAGGTTGAACGGATGTGCTCGGAGGCGTGGGATTGCGGGCTGCCTGCGTGGTGGTAGTGGCTGTGCTGGCAGCCCTTGCTGGCCCTGCCTTGGCCTCCTCCTCCTCCTGCGTCTCCTCCCTGCGGCTGGTTGTAGTTGGTGTTCGTCTTCTTCTTGGAGTCGGAGCGCTTGCAGTGCTATCAGGTCCCCCAGGGCCAACATCGCGAGTCCTGCCGGTAGCATTTCGGTGTGGTTGTGGGAGGAGACTGGCTGTGCAATTTATGTGTTTTCAGGCTGTATGGCCTCCACCTGTGGTGATTGATTCCACCTGTGCAAACTGCTCTCCCCTTTGGCCGAGCACGTCCCGCGCACAACGCTGCAATTCGGGGAATTGTATCTTGCTATTGCAATCATGTATTTGTACCCGATGGCTGTGTAAGATTGGTTGATATGTTCATTCTGCTGTGGTCCCATTGTTTCACATACTATCTGTGCAGTCGCGAACTGACTTGTGAGGGGTCAGTGGAACGTAGTACTCGAGTAACGGTGGACCCTCATGCATCACTGCACCGAGGTTCAACGACGGGCGGGGCGTCCCATTCGTGGGTGAAGGCAGTTGCCATTTTCACACACAGCCGCACTCGATGGAATAATTAGTGATTTCAAACGGCCACAGATGCCTTTTCGACGTGATGTTGCAAATGAGGAATTCGAGGGGCGGCGCTTTCGGTTTCCAGCTAGCGGCGAGGAGATGCCCACAGGTCTGACTGCAAATGTAACGTTCTATTGTTCTATGTCCTTGAGACAGGGCCCATGGCGAGGGAGCAATGATTGATATGAATAGTTTGGGATGCGCAATAGCTACGTGGGCGATGAGGCCGTCCGTTCCCAAAAACATGTTACTTCACAACACTGGAATTACGGGCTGGGGCACTGTGGATTTAGCAGGCTGCATAACGCACGGACTCAATGGATGTTTCTAATGTTATGTGAGTAATTATTCAGGCATTTTGATCCCGGGATGAGGGAATGATGGATGGATGCATGGGCAGGTGATTTGATACAGAGTTTGCCATGTACAGGGCTTCTTGGGATCTATCCGCCTCCCCTACGCTATGTGATGCAGGGCTGCCATTGTGGGACCATCGTCCATCTGGCCTTGTTGAGCCCTCCCTGTCTCGAGGCGCCCTCAGACACTTGTGTCCATGCACGTTAACATTCCCATCTGATGGAATCTGTTTTGACAGACGCATGCACAGGTACACTCGTTTGTGATGGTGTTTACACCTCGATATAGATGGTTATGAGTCGCAAGTGGTTTTGGGGTGGTGATGATCCTTTTGGTTGGGCTAGCATGCATATGGCTGTGGATTTCGTGTGATCATTGAAGTGAGTAGTTGGAATGTAGTTCTGATGGCCATTCTGTTCTTTTTCTTTTCTTTTGGTTGACAGGTATCTCCTCCCCTTTTGCCACTGCCATCTGTATGCCACTCCTGCAGATGGATTTTACTCCCGACACCTGCTGCTTCGTGTTAATCAGTGGAGCAGCATTATGATCTTATGGGACGATCGCCAATGGGCCACATGCCCTTACGCAGTACTGGTGGCTCGGAGCAACATTTCGGCCTTTCAGCTGGACTAGTGCCTCCCCATTGGGACGGGCCTGCGGTTCTGTGCGCTTCCATGTTGCCTTTTCGTACGTGATTGTGGCTCTGTGTACCATGGGGGAACAGGGCGACACACAGGTAGTGGCTGGTCATTTCTTGCGGAAGCAGCCCACAATGGTGATTGGTGTTTTGGAGTTCATGGCCTGATGGCTGTATGGGCTTGGTGATTTTGATGTGCATTAAATTTCTATTCGGATTTGGCCCGTGTAGCGTTTTTCTTTGCAAGTGATGTGGCATATGCCAATTTGGGGGGCGATGTATTGTGAGGAGATCTGCATCGGGTTCCGGCTTCGGGGTTTAGTTGCGTGGTACTGTACTGGCCGCGTTTGCCTACGAAGCCCAGTGAGGTCAGGGATGGGGGCTGCCAATATGACAGTTTGAATGTTGTCATGCTCAGGGGCGGGGGATTGGGTTTTGTGTAACAGATGCCGGTCAGCCAGGTGGACTGGTGGAATGATGTGATTTTCGGAATATTGCTGGTCACAGGTGCCTGTGTTTGCGTGCGTTTCTTGGTGGGGGACTGTGGTCATGTCCATTGGGATGGCTTCTGTATTCGTGCCATCTGTGCCCTGCAGCTCCCATTGGCCCCTGTTGTGTTTCTTTTGTTCGCTGGCATGCATGGGTGACTTGTACATTTCAATGGTTGCATTGTGGCTTCATTGCACCTACGGGGAGTTGTACTTTGTGGGCAGGGAGCGGTGTACAGGCACTCAGTGGGGCCGTTTACGGTTGATTCGCAATGCCGTACTTCTCGCCATGGCGGAATGGTACATTACGCCATGCCTGATGGCGTTAGGTGCATGTCCGCTAGGGTCGGAATTGGTGTACCGTTGCACCATGGTGGTGTTTGCGGTTTGGCATGGCGCGCGCGCGCGTGCTTGGTGCAGTTAGCGTTGGCGTTCACTACGGTGTCGCTAATGGCTTCGTACTTTGCGGTGACGGGTCATAGTCGCACCGAGCGCTATTCGATGGCGGTATTGCATTTCCGCCATCGTTTTTCGATTTCCGCCAGGGTCGTAATGAGGGCCTCTGTGTACTCATGGTGACATAATGTGTGCAATTAGCAATGAAGATTCTGAGCAACCTTACATCACTTCCACTGTGTATATAACCATATGTTTCTTTTTATTGGCAGGTCTTGGTGTTTTAATAAAATACCATTATAAACCAGTGCTGTCCAGATCTGTGGAAAGATTGAGACCCAAGTCAAACAAGACTGGGTAAATAAGTGAAAAAATGATAATGATAATATGCTGAATATGAGGAAATGAGGGATCACCATTCGGGAGCTGGATGGTTCCAACAAGATCTTCCATAAGAAAAGAAAAAAAAACAAGGAAGCAGCAACACATTTTGTTGTGACGTCACCATTGTGCCTTTAGTGTTTATTCTTTTTTCTGTAAATCGAAGTGAACTTTGCTTAGGGTGTCCTGTTTTATTGGCAACAGGTAATGCAGGTTACTGCCATATTGCACTGCGCAGACGCACTGGAAAGTGCTGACTTCAGACAATAGGTTGCTGGAGCAAGGCTGTCAGCTCAATGCCAAAGGATCTTGCTGGTCTAAACTGCTTGACACAAAAGGATTATTCATCTTCAACGAAAGTTTTTGATTAAACATTTTTATTGGTTTTATTGCATAATACACAAACATTGACCCTAGAGGAGTCCAGCAACCAAAACATCTCAAAAGTACATGAGGTCCAGAATACAGCAACACAAGGTTATGTTAACGATTACATGTTCACTCCTACATTTCAGTTACATTCCGGCCACAGGCCTGTATTTTACAAAAGTCTTATTGGGCATTCTCCCACTTTTCCCAGATTTTCCCCGCTTTCCCAGGAGAACCTCTGGCCGCATTCACTCTTCGCTCCATCGCAATGCATGCATCTACATCATCTATCCATTGTGCATGCTCAGGTGTTACACCCGATCCCCATAGCTTGGCAATGTTGCGTTTGATCAGTGCTGTGGCGGTTGCAAACAGTAGCTTGCCAGTGCGAGACATCTCACCCTCGTCCTCGACACCCAGCAACATCAATTTCGGATCTCTGGGCACGATCCGACCCAGTACCTCAGTTAGTGTGTCGCAGCAGTGTTGCCAGTATAACTTGATGTGCAGACAGTCCCATATGATGTGAAAAAAGGTGCCCTCTTCCTGGCGACAGCACAGGCAGTTCGGGTCTGTGGTTTTACCCCAGCGGTATAGTGCTACCCTCGGATAGTAAATTCTATGCAGGATTTTGAGCTGGACAAGGCGTAATCTGGCCGAAATGGCAGTTTCTCTCGGGTAGATTAGGATCGTTATCCAGTCTTCAGGCAGTATCTCTCCCACATCCCTTTCCCACTTAGACTTTAGACTCGATAGCTCCGGTGTGGCAAAGGAGGTGAGAACATTATACAGCACCGAGGTGGTTTTGGCATCTATGCTATCTAGGACCAGGTTCCTCTCTATAGGGGTGCAGTCTGCCATGTCACACAGGTCAGGCAAATGCAGCTGTAGGGCATGACTTAATTGTATATGTCGGTATCGGTCAGTGACAGGGAGATTGAACTCATCCACTAGCCCCTCAAATGGCACAATTCTCCCATCCCGAATCACATCCCCCACTTTTGTTATTCCCGCAGTTATCCATTCCGCCATTTTGGGAGCCTGTCCAGCTCAGGGTTTATTTGCCCACAGTGGCTGTACCGGTGTGGTTTTCCCTTCCCAGTTTATATGTTTATGCGCCTCTGCCCAAATTAGTGCCCGGTGAGCAGCCATTGTTTTGGTGGTGTTGATGTTAGTTTTCCAGTATAGGGACTCTAGTGGGGTTATATTAGCTCCATCTAAGGTGTCGGATTTAATGTGAAGTAGCGAGGGATTGCCATGTAATAGGTCGTTTATCACTGCCATCTGACTCGCCCAATAGTACGTCTGTATACGCGGCAATCCTATGCCTCCCTCCCAGATGTAACGCTGCAGGGTGTGAAGCGCTATTCTCGGGTGTCCATTGTTCCATAGGAGTTTCCGGAGGATTCTGTCGATTCTGTGAAACTTCCGTGTAGGGATGTGTAATGGGGCATTTTGGAGGATGTACAGGAATCTAGGCAGTGCCATCATTTTAAATAATGCTGCGCTCCCCAGCAGGGTCAGTGGAAGGGCGTTCCAATGTTTGACGTCCTCTGCAAAGCGCTTTATGATTGGATGGAGATTTTTCTCTACGTAATCGTTTAAGTTTGTTATCTGAACCCCCAGGTATCGAAATTGGTTAAATTCTACACGGAAGGGGCAATTCTGTATCCCTATGCTACCTATCTCTTTCACTGGAAACAGTATGGATTTCGACCAGTTTACCCACAAACCACTAAAAGATTCGTATTCATTCAGTAAGCATATCACTGTAGGGCAAGAGGTTATGGGGTCTGATAGATACAGGCATCTTCAACGAAAGATTTAATGGTGCAGAGGACATCATCACCCTCCACCTGACGAGGATAACCCGGAACTCCATCATCGCTGCTATATTTGAACTGGTCAGCAGGTGACGCCCCATGGAGATGGAAATTAATAAACAACCGATCACTAGACACAAAGCAACTAATTGTCCTAGATGAGGTGGGAATTGTGGACCAGAAAGCGTGGTGCCTTTTAATGTTGTGGGGTAATTTGTTCGGAGCGCATTAAAGAAGCTCATCTCGAGGGCGGGCGGGTTAGTTGGGTCCGGAATGTGTTAATACTAGTATGATTTTTGTTTATCCTGCATGGCTATATGTAATAAAGTAAACCCTTTTGCTCATCCCATAAAGATAAATTAAGACTATTCTTTTAAATTACAAGCGCTTTCATCTATATCAGGGCTTCTATTGTGAACTGGTGCAACAAAGAGATACCAACAGAACAGTCAAGATACATATACAGATACATATACAGTTCAACAACCTTATTTTAAACAAAAGATACCTGGTGGGGGTTGGTATAATGCCTATAATTCGGAGAAGGATATCAGCAGCATAACAGAGGGCCCGGACTGGCTTGCTACTATAACTGTGAAGAAGGTGCATCTGTGAATAAGGTGTAAAGGTGGTATATCCTCAAATCCACTCCTATCTTACCATACTCATTACCCTCTCTTTCTTCCTCTGTCTTTCCTGTCTCTTTCAAACATGCCACTGCCATCTCCATTCGGAAGAAGCCTTCTCTTGAACCCTTTCTTCCTGCTAACTTACGCCCGATTTCTCTACTCTCTTTCTTGTTTAAGCGCCTGGTGCAAATTGTTTACCATTAAGTCTCTTTCTGTCTGCATCTCCACTGTCTTCTCTCCAGTCCAGCTTTAGGCCAGCACACTCCATGGAAACTGCTCTCTTACATGTTTATAAATCCCTTCTTCCTGCATATCACAACAAGCTCTCTTCTGTTTTAATTTTGCTCAACCTTTCAGCACCTTTTGACACTGTGGTCCCCCTACTTTACACTCCTCTCTCTTCTTTGGGCATTTCTGTCTCTCCTCTCACTTGGTTTAAATCTTATCTTTCTGGTCTTTCCTACTCTTTATCCTGCGCCGGCCAGCTCTCTCCTCCTCTCCCACTTTCATACGATATTCCGAAGGCACTGTTATTGGCCGAATTTTCTTTACCATGTACACCATTCCTCTTTCTTCATTTATCTCGTCTTTCAATCATGCCTGTCTTTTTACACTGATGATTCCCAACTCTTCTCTTCTTTTCCTGAGTTATCTGATACTCTCAAGCCTCTGCCTGTCTTTCTTCCATCCAATCCTGGATGCTCACCTGTTTCCTTCATCTTTCCCTCCTCTTTGGTGAGGGGGGATAGCTCAGGGGCAAGGTGTTTGTCTTGGAAGGAAGACAACGCCACGCAACACGGCTCGAATCCCAATCCCACACTTAGAAACCAATCTCTGGTGTTAAGTGCGTTATGAAAAAACAATTATAATTATAATCTTAACCCATCCAAAACTGAAGTTCTTTTCTTCCCACCATCCTCTCCCTCCCCTCCCTCCTCCGTTTCATTCTTTTCCTCCCACTCAGCTCTCCCTTTCTTCCTCAGCTCAGAATCTTGGCATCCTCCTTGACACCTCCCTTTCCTTTTCCTCTCATACCTTTCTTACTGCTCACAATTGTGATTTTCTTCCCTTTAATCTCTGTCGCCATTGACCCTTCCTTTCTTTCCATGCCTCTATATGTCTCATCTCAGCTCTAAATGTTTCCCCTATCAACTAGTGTTCCTCCCTCTTTATTGAACTCCCAGTGGTTCGTCTTATAACCCTCTACTCCATTTATAACTCTGCCATTTGTCTGGTTTTCAGCCTTTCGCCCCATGCCTCCATTTCCT
This sequence comes from Ambystoma mexicanum, assembly GCF_040938575.1. Lineage (NCBI taxonomy): Eukaryota > Metazoa > Chordata > Amphibia > Caudata > Ambystomatidae > Ambystoma > Ambystoma mexicanum. The sequence continues at coordinate 1,489,479,659 of NC_090921.1, forward strand.
CCTCACTTATTTCTGCCGCTACACGACCATTTGAATCTTGTCTTCAACTGGATTATGTCCTCCCATGTATTCCTCATCTTTGATATATTCTTAGGTCTGCTTGCAGCGTCGGAAACTTTTTTCCATAGTAGCAGGCATCGTGCGTCGTCGACTCATGATCCTCAGTGACCTCCGTCCTGCACTCGACCGTGATGTCGACGCTGATAAATAATAATAAAATAATTTGGCATTTATATAGCGCTACGTACCCTCAGGTATCTGAGCGCTGCTTATTATTACCCACAGTGTGTGGTGATGTAAGTAGCTCACGCGGCACCCATTGCCTCAGTTCTGTTTTTCTGCTTGCTAAGCACGATTCATATGGTTCATCTCCTCAGCGATTTTTCACTGCATTTTTCAGTATCTCGAAGGTTTTCAACAATGTCTACACCGAAAACTGGTTTTAAAAGGTGTTCCCATTTCGGAGCTAAAATGTCCATTATGGACACACATCGGATCTGCCTTTGGTGTCTGCGAGTTGACCATAGAACCAACGACTGCGGTTCCTGTCAGTTGATGACTGTTAAGACCTTGAGGGAGAGAAAGGGGAAGTTTGCTGCAGGTAGGCCCCTTTCTAAATCTCCTTCAACCCCTTCCAAAAGGTGGTTGTTGGACAAATTCAGGGAGATTTCCTCTGTAAAGAAGCACTCTAAACATTCAAAGTGCTCAAGATCTAGATCTCGCATAAAAAAATGAAGAAACGTTGCCATTGCGTGCAATTGCCTTCGACAGACTCCTCACCTGATAGAATGCGGCTAAGCTTCCCAGCAAGTCTCCTTCTCAAGCTGACTGGAAGAATCTTCGTCACCAAATGCTGGAGGTGTTTAAGAAGGCGGCTCCAACCGACTCTTTGACAGTACTCAAGAAGGCTTCAGACCCCATTGCACCTAATAAAGCTGGCAAGGCATCTTCAAAGACCACAACTCACACACCTAAGAGCAGGGGCAGTAAGTCTCCTCCACTTCCATCATAGAATGAAGCCAAAACCTTCCTCCTGGAATCCTATGAAGAAGCGGGCACCAGGTCCGTCGAGGTCAGTGGTGCCCTCAAACCCTGTCAAAACCATTGACACCTCCAGCGCCTCCGACGCTCTTAAAGTCTTGGAACGATTATTCAAAGTCTTTCAAGCATTTCCAAAGTCCAGACTTCTTCTTTGCCATGGGGTTGATTTTTGAGGTAGAGGAGGAAGAGAAAGATGTGCCTTTTGGCTTGGGGCTAGGTCGGTCATGGGCAAAGTCACAGAATAACTGGCCTGGGACAGACCAAAGGCTATCTTTGAGAAGGATGATCTCACAGACATCCTGGATAGAGGTCCCCAAAGGATCCTGTATTGCCCTTTCACACAGCTTTTAGAATCAGGGTATTAGAAAACCGGTTGAAACCAGATACTACACCGGCTGTTAACAAAGATCTGGCTCTACAGACCTGTCACAATTGATCCAAGATTTCTTTCAAAACACCCTACCCTGGAGAGCCTGGTGGTTCAGGCAACCACTTCAACCACTAAAGTGGCAGCCTACCCAACTCTTTCTCCAGATAGGTATGATAAGAGGTTTGACGCCTTGGGAAGAGAGTGTTCTTGGCAGGCAGTATGGCCTTAAAGGCCATTAATGCGACTTGCGCTCTTGCTGACTACGTGCACACCTTGTGGGGTGTAGCGGCTTTGGCAGCAAAACAAATCCCTGAAGGGGAGGAGAGAATGTTTTTTAAATCTTTTTCAAGATGGCAAAGATGCCATGTGCCAGTCTCTCCAGTCTGGATGAGATAACTCAGACTGCGTATCAGAGTCACGGCAGCGAGTACTGTCTCCAGGAGATTTGCATGCCATTTGGCTCCCAGCTTGTTGATTCCAAGGCCGTTGAGAGCTTCAAGAAATTACAGGCATCCAAGACGGCAGCAGCGATATACTCCAGCCTCAACAATCGCAACAGTCTTCACATAATGGATGCAGTCAGCCTTTTCATTTTTATTCCTCAATAGCAAGGGGAAGAGGTCAGTTTACACAGACGCGACAGAGAAGAGCCCCTTGTGGTTCTCAAGGGTGAGGAGGTAAGCCGCCTCTCTCAGCCCCTACTTCTTTGCCCTCTGCCTCAGCAACAACCACAAAACCCCTTTGAGTCCTGGGTTCACAGGACTGTGGTCTGGGCAGGCTGATTCAGCATTTGGAGAGGCGGCGTGGTATAACCACTGATTCTTGGGCACTGCAGACTGTGGTTCACGGCGACTGCCTCCCTTTCCTAAAAAGACCGCCAGATTGTCCTACAGAAAGCCAATCCTTGAAAGATCTGGATTTGCTCCTCTGACAGGAGATTCTCACCCTGTTGGGGAAAGGTGTGATAGAGCCAGTGCCTGCAGCAGAGAGGAATCAAGGTTGGTACACTCCTTATTTTCTAATTCCCAAGAAGAATGGATGACTGCGACACATCTTGGACTTGAGGTGCTTGAACAAGTTCCTCAGGAAGGACAAGTTCAATATGGTTACTCTTTCGCATATCTTTCAGGCCCTTTGACTTCAGGTTTGGTTGGTGTCACTGCACCCTCAGGATGCTTATTTTCATGTGCCAATTCATTCCAAACTCAGAAAGTTACAGAGGTTCGCCATTGGCGGTTCTCATTGTCAATTTCAGGTTCTGCCTTTCGGGTTTACCTCTGCCCCAAGGGTCTTCACCAGGCTGATGGCAGTGGGGGCAGCAAGCCTAAGGAGGGGTGGGATTAACATCTACCCCTAATTGGATGATCAGGGCTTGCTCTCCCGAGCTGGCTCAAGATCATCTCAGCTACACTTGCTACTTCCTTCACAAACTGTCTTATCCCTAAATTTCAAAAAGTCCCATGTGACACCTTCTCAAAAGCTTAGATTTATTGCAGTCATCCTGGACTCGTCCTCGGGGAAAGCTTCTTCCCCGATTTGTGGGCTCAATATCTTCTGAAGATGGTCCAAAAGTTTCAAAGTGCCCAGTATCATCCGGCCTTCTATTTCCTGAGGTTGCCCGTCTCATGGCATCTTGAATTTTCCCCGTGCCAGAGGCCCGTTTGAGAATGAGGTCCATTCAATGGGCTCTCAGATCCCAGCGGTCACAGTTCTCTGGCAGAATGATGGTCCTGAACAAGGTCGCACAGGATCTTCTGTGGTGGGCCTGTCGGCAGAACGTGATGAAAGGAGAACTTTTTTGCCAACCATGGGCAGAGAAAACAGTTGTGACAGACGCCTCCTTCACAGGGTTGGGAGCTCACATGAACGGCCTGTCAATCAGTGGTCGTTGGTCTCCGTCGAAGTCCAAACTTCACATACATTATTTAGAGCTGAGAGCAATCAGACTAGCGCTGATGGCTTTTCTGCCTTCTGTACGGGGAATGACTGTCCTGATAATGACAGACCACACAGTGGCCATGTATTATCTCAACAAGAGAGGTGTAGGGCCACTGCCATTGTGCAGAGAGGCAATGCAGCTCTAGTTTTGGGCACTACGAGACGGAATCTCTCTGTCGGCAGTTCACCTAGCTGGAGAAGAAAACACAACAGCGGACGCTCTGAGCAGGCAGAGCACTGTCTCCCACCAGTAGGAGATAGCTCAGGAAGTTCTTTTGGAGATCTTCGCCCTCTGGGGAACGCTTCAAGTGGATCTGTTTGCGTCCAGTATCAACAGGAAATGCAACCTATTCTGCTCCAAGAAATTTCCTCGGAGAGGAACTCTAGTGGGTGTGTTTGTTTATTTATTTGTAATGTACACCAGACCCAGGGGTATCAGGGCGCAGGGACAGTAGGATACAAGAATTCTTTCAGCTTAAAGGTTACATATGATACATAAGTATACAACAAATCCTGAGTGGGTAACAATTGTTTAGGCTCAGTAGGTCAGATATAGGGTTATAGATTTAGGTGCTATATATATATAGGTGTTCATAGTGAACTGGGATTTTCCACTCCTGTACGCATTCCCACCATTCCCCGTCATACCTCATGTCATCAGGAGGTTGAGGAAGTTCGGGAAATCCATGATCCTGATTGCTCTGGATTGAGCCAGGATAACGGGTACCGGGAGCTCTTAGAGTTGGCCAACTGCCCTCCAATTCGTCTTCCCCAAAGAGAGGATCTGCACTTGCATGAGGGAGGTTCCATTCTTCACCCAGCAATCAACACTCTGAGCCTTCACGCCTGGTTTCTGAGAGGGTAAGGTACAATAATTGGGGACTTTCCCAGAATATTTAATGGAGGTTTTGCTTTTGGCCAGAAGATCAGCAACAAAGTCTCTGTACCGCTGCCATTGGATGTTTTGCAGTTGGCGCAGAGCTTAAAATATGTATCCTTTTAATTGCAACACTCCATCAGTGTTACCATTCTTACTACATTCGGCCCATCAGGGGTTTTAGGTTTCCACAGTTAAGGGTTACCTAGCAGCGCTTTCTATTTATAAGCACTCACCTAATCAGGGCTCCTATTTTTGAAATCCATATGGTAGTTCAGGTTCTGAAGAGACTGATGAATATCTTTCATGCGGTCCCTTTTATTGTACCGGATGGGATTTGAATTTATTTTGTGTAAAAAGAGCCTAATGGGAGCTCCTTTTGAACCCTTACATTCTTGCCAACTCAGAATGCTAACCCTTAAGACATTATTTCTAACCGCAATTACATCGGCCCGCAGAGTGAGTGAGCTTCAGGCTCTTTCTTCTAAACCACCTTTCACAACCTTTTTTAAGGATAAGGGGGTTCTGAGGGTCCGCCCATCTGTCCTGCCTAAAGTGGTATCGGAATTTCATTTAGCTCAGTAGGTTGTGTTGCCCACCTCCTCGTCCTTCTAAGGAAGAAGAGAGGCTGCATCGTTTAGACCCACGAAGGGCCTTAAGCTTCTAAATTACTAGAATGCCCAAAGTAGGCAAGATGACCATTAATGCATCTTCCTCTCTTTCAATGTCTGGGTCATACCTTCAAGACGGCTGAGCATAAGGGGCGGGGGACAAGAACTGAAGCAATGCGCACCGCACAAGCTACTTATACCAGCATCGACATCAAGTGCAAGTACAGAACGGAGGCCATGGAGAGTCATGAGTTGACAACTCACATCTCCTGCTACTATGGGAAAAAGGTTTCGGAAGCTGCAAGCAGATTTACGAATATATCAAATATTAGGAATACGTGGGAGGAACGTCCAGTCGAAAGAACATTACCAGAGGTGAGTAATTTGATCTACTGTTTCACATACTCTCTATTGTCCGAATTGCCCCCTCATTTCTTGCTTCATTTGTCTCTTTCTTCTCCCCCACTCGTGCTCTTTGCTCCCAGTCTACCTATCACTTTGCTGTTCCCAACCCCTCTCTGCCTCTTCTTGATTTTGCTCTTTCTTCCTCAGTGCTCCACTTCATTGGCATTCTCTCCCCCTTACTATTCTATTCGCTCTTGCTCTACATATGACATCTTCCATACCCATTTAAAGACTCACCTCTTGTCTCCTCTGCCTGCTCCATAATCCGCTGATTTGTACTGCCAACCTTGCATTGTCATTTTTTTAATCGTTCCCTTCTTTGTCAAAGCGCTATGGCGAAAGTGTGGTATACATTCAAATAAATAAATAAAATAAAATGTTTTTAAAAATAAATGAAGGTGTGCAGTTTACTAATTCTAGTTACTCGACCTTTCTTAACTAATGCACAACTCTTCCTTCTGGGACATAGGATGCAGAACACACCTGAATAGCCTAATGAATGCGCCGGAAAATGTTAGTCCTCATTCCCATGGAGCCCTGTAACATGGGAATGGGGACACAGAGGAAACCGCACCGTTGCTAACAATGCAGGTGCTTCCGTGAAAACTCTGTGGGCGAGTGCTGTTATGCCCAGCAAGTCAGACCAGATGGGCATAACGGCTCCCGCCCGCAGAGTTGTAGTGTGGCGGTCCGGAAATGGGTGCCGGTACGGTACGGCCGGCACCCATAATTCTGGACCGCAACACTTGTAATGAGGCCCAATGTATTTTAAAATGTGTGATGTGTTTGTTAAAGAACACGGCCATTTTAGGGTTTCTTTCTGGGAACATTGGCTATTAAAACAATGGGAAGACAATGTGATGGAGATGTGCTGAAGTCCCCGGCTTAACTTGGGTACATCTATTTGGGTACTAATGGGACTGGCAACCTCCCTGAACTGGTGGATGATGGTCAAGGTGGTGATATGGGGAGGATCCATTGATCAACCATACTTAGTCCCTGCCACTGAAAAAGGGTCATCAACATGCACATTCAGACCACTATTAGCCCTTTAAATAAGATGGCTTGGAAAGAAAAACTATGTACTATGGGCACCTCAGATCTAGTAAAAATGTGAGTAGGGGTGTTCTCCCTCTCGCTGTCCGAGTGTGCAGGCAGCAATCTGAAACATACTCCTACCACAGTGAACACACCATTCCAGCAAATACTCAACAAGAAACATGTGCGCACCGCTGCTGTGGTAAGGTCAGGGAGTACCAGAGCTCTGATCTAAGAGCCCAAAGCATGGGCACAGTCAGAGAGAAACTGAAAGAGACTAGGCTCTTAGAGCCGGAGTCCACAAAAAAAACAGGAAATAATGCCTTACACCTGAAACATGAACACCAATGCGGGTGCAAAATCACAAACCAACATTCATTTCTCCACTTAGGTAAGGTGCTATGTCCAATGGGAGGCCTGGGTTTATAATGCCCACATGAAGAGTTAGTAGTTTGGGTGTTTGAAGAAGGTTGTGGTCAATGTTTGGAGCAATGTAGCGATATAGGAAGAAAGTGAGAGAGGGTGGCTGGAGTGAAGCAGGAAATAGACAAAGACTGGAAACAAGAGGGGGAGAAGGAACATCAGTAGATGTCAGGTGAGGAGTTTCAGGAGGTGGCAGAAGTGAACACGAGGAGGGGGTTGATGGTGAACAGCTGTAGGTTGTGATAGGAGAATATCAGGTGTTGGCATGGGGTAACATCAGGAACTGGCAGGACAGGTGGTGTCAGTAGGGAAATGGCAGAAGAAGGCTGAGAATCAGGAGGAGGCATCCAGCGCTAGTGAGCTACTAGTTAGCAGGAGCTGGAAGGAATGAGAGAACAAACATCACCCAAAAAAGTAATAAGGTTTAGGCCCCAACTAGAAAGGATTGAAACCTCTCTAGGAGGAGGAACAAGGTAATGGTGTGGCACCAAAGAGGGACAGGGTCAGAGCAGGTTTGGAGAGTAGGTATCGAGAGTAGAAATAAGGGCCCAATTGAATGGAGGTGACAAGAGCTTCATAATTTCTCTATGGAAATTTGGGCTGGTGGACCCACGTGCCTCTGCCTACTAGAAAATGGGAAGAAAATGGGAAGATGTATCTTTTTCTATGGCATGTGAAGGAGAAACAGCGACATCTGCAACATTTGCAGAACAAGCACGAAGAAACTGACAGGAAACAAGCCACATACATTTTGCAAGCGAGAACCACAGAGACAATGAGCGCCAGGAATATATTGCAAATGTCAGGATCCTCCAGTGCGTAGGCCTGCGGGCAGCCCAGTGGCAGGAAGGACAGTGCCACTTTTTGTGTGCTCTAAGTCAAGAGCCAGGGGAATTATCATTTGTTCCTAGTGACACAGTAATTCCTAGTGCATTGGTGCCTCTGGTCTGCATTTTGTTCTACTGCCCTTGTTTCCACAGCAGATGTTCCTGGTACAAGCAGATACTGCATCTGGATACACTAACTCCCCTCTCCTTATTCTGCTTTGCCAGTCATTCTTGGCATAAGTAGACACCATTTTCTGCTCCTCCTTTGCACACTCGGTCCACCTCCTAGCGGATGCTCCTGGCATATGCAGCCACTGTTATTCAGGTTCTCCTGACTTGGTCCTGCCTCTTCTTGTCAGTGGCTGATCCCCACATAGGCAATTGCCACCCTATCTGTATAACCTTCTTTTGCACTGCCTGAACCCACTCATTGGTAGCTTCTCCTGGTATTCAAACCTGCCTGTGCTAGAGCCTTCTGCTATAGCATGTGTCTGCCTCCAAACCTGTGTGAATGTGAATGCATGTAAGCATTGATCCAGGGCAATATATCTCTATATTAAATAAGCCTAGCTCCAACCTTATACCTTACCTCAGCTCAATGCAGTCCCTTCTGGTTCTCTGCCTCTCTTCTCTCTTTGTGCTCTTCCATATTGAACAACATACCTCGTGAAGAATCCATAAGCCTGGCATCCTGTTTCTCCTTCCTGGACCACTAATCGAAACTGCCTCTCTTAATAAGTACACCAGCATTAAGACCCAACAAATTCTGGGAAGGAAAGGAGGTCACCACCCTGGTACAATGGGCTCCCTTTTGTTTCCACAGTTTCAGTAACCTTCTAACCACACTCCACCCATCTAGGACTTCCAACCAGCTGGCCATCCAATCCCGTCGCCTTCTGCACGTTGTACGTTTCTGTTGGTGGTCCAGGCCCTTCGCTATGCTTCACTACACTGTGCTTTCGAGGTGTGGTTTTGCTGGGGTTCCGAGTAGCTTTACTATTGGCTCCCGTGTGAAGCCTGATGAATCTGTTTCTCAAAGTGAATTCTTGGAAACTTAAGGAGGAGACCATTGAGCTGGCACAACTGTTGGAAAAGACTGTCCTGATATTTTTCTTTTCTTGAGTTTTGCCTGAGGAGGAGTTGTTTTGTATTGTGAAATAAATCAGTTGTTCCCAGGTTTGTTTTATGGGCTTTTGTAGAGTGCACTCAGCCATATGACAGAGCTTTCCCCTTGGAGCAAGATCATATATTTCTTTCACTGAGAATAAAACAAAGTGATTGTGGAATGTAACTGAATGGGCGTATGTGTATTATCAACTACAAGCTTTTGACCTTTTCTACTTCTGAGTTCTAAAATCTGTGCTACCTACAGGAACATTGACCCAAATGAATTCCTTCTTCTCTCAAGGCATTCAATTGGCTTGATTTATCTCTTATTGTTTATTTCATGAAACAGTACTTTTTAAAAAGTCTATTTTATTTTACAACTATACACACACTATTCAAACACAAGAGATTTCCGGTAAATGTAATTTTTTTTATTGTATTTCATAATTATACAGATATATCCTAAACAGAACAGAATTGCATTTTAATGTACAAGTCCAAATCAAGAAACATATAGCTAGATAATGATCAATATACATTAGTTTAATCAATTTCCAAATTACAGCTTGGCCATATATACAAATTAGTTTGATTAATTGTCTAAATCTCTGCTTGATCTTCTGCAGGAACACAGTTTAGAAAAAGCAGCAGTAATCCTCTTTGGATATGCGCCCGGCTGTCGGTGCTGGATTTGTTTTGGAAAGACATCCCTCAAACTGGTGTACAGAAGCAGATGTCACAGAATCTATGGAAATAGAAATATAGCTGTTATACAGTCATTAATTACTGTTGGTCACTAGAATTGTAAATCAGGCGACAGGATATGAGAACCATCGGTTGGAGGAAGTGCTTTGTCGCTCACAACTGGAACAATGAGCATCATCCTGCAAGGAGTGGAATGTATTTTGATAAGCTTTTACCAGTGTTACAGAAAACAGAAGACAAAGGTAAGCAATAGTTTCCTAAAGAATTAGCTCTAGGAGATGTTTCCAAAGCAATGGTCATCTGTATTTGTTATTGGAATAGGTTCAGTCAGGTAAGTCAAAATGTGAATGTTCCTTCATTTTCCATTTACATTTATGCTCCAAATTAATAGAAAGTTAAGGTTACGATCATGGTTATCTGACCCTACTACCTCAGCCTTATGGTCTATACATTCACCAACCATTTTTGTGTCCTCCTACATCTTTATTAGCCGTGCCAATAAGTTCTCAGGTTGATCCCATAACATGACATCTTTTGTCATTTTTTTGTTTATACTCCAGCCTCAGGTTATCCTTGCATCGAGTAACTCTGCCACTGGGTGGCACAGATGACCCCTCTGCAGCTTTTGTAACATCCGCTAGACCTCCACCCCTCCCCCAACAGTATTGCTCTGTGATAAGTGTACAAGGTAATATTACCTCTACAAAATCCATAAAAGGCCATGTAAGCCCCGTAAAATACAAGAAGGCCTCTGAACTTTGAGTCAGTATTTTCCTCCATTATCCAACATCCCTTCTTCATATTCTGTCATCCATGACAAACAGGTATTTGTGCTCGATTTCCCCAGAGAGCCATAGCCCAAAACAAAGTGGAGATTAGTTCTGGCTGAAATAAATGCATTTTGGAGCGTGCCTAATGAGGATTAAAGTGCATAGAGGACATTTAAGACATTGGATAGAGAGTGGTCTGACATAAAAAAAGCAATACTTTCGATCTCTAGAGTCTCATGGGACATGACCCAAAAATTCCTCTTAGTGCTAATTTGACATGGGGATGGCCGTGACTAATATTGGAGGCTGAGTGATGGAACAGGGATGTAAATCGGTGCAACCAACCGCTCTGTGATCCAGAGGAGAGACTGGGAGGATGCCTGAGGTTCTGTAGTACATCACCAGCCTTAGGATGAAGTCTGACAGCCAGACCCTTACCACCAACCTAAGAATGCTGTAGAGAAGCCTGTAGACTAGTCTGAACCCCAGTTTTTGAGATTATCGACACCCTAACAGAGACGGCAAAGGGTTGTGGATTATCCTTGAGGCTCTTATTAACAATATTTTTGTCACCATTCATATACTTTATCAAAATGCGGGATTCACTTTCCCTTGCTTTCACTTGGCATCCCTCAGTCGAGTTCACTGTAGCCTTTAAATTACAGTTCAGTTAACTTTACCAGTTATACTAGCTCATAACACTCAGGAGCGCTTAATGTCTTTTTTAAACAAATACTTGGCGCACTTTCACTGATTCACTCAGGTCACCCTCCTCTGCGCTCAGACCTTCCTCTGTAGGCACTTCTGGCTTCCCTTGATTGGACACAAGCCTTCAAACCGCTAGCATCACACTTGTTACTTTGCAATCTTTCACGCTTTCACTTCAAAGTACTTGTCAGTTCAATACAGATACTTCTGATAGGCGATCGTGTTTCACCGGGTCACTCTGTTATATTGTAGCAAGTGAGTTTACTTTCAACAATCAGGCTACTCTTTCTCACGGCTGCCGTCCTACGTGCAGCCCACAATACTGGATACAGTTCAGAGGTTTAAACCGGCCTGCTCTCCGGAGGCCTTCTGGTATCTGCAGTTCTTAGTTAGCAACACAGAGTTAATAATTCCTTAGGTTATCTTTATACTTCGTTTCACCTTATGTCAATGACTTTTGACTGTATGAGGGGGGGCTTGTGCCCTTGACTTTACCCTCCTATAACCACTTTGACTATTCGCCTCCTTTCTCGGTTACGCTCTCAAGTGCTTCAAATTTCTTTGGCGGCTTCTCTCCCAAGCACAATCTCAGCATTCTTCATTCTTGCTACAATGTGCTTTCGCTCGTGGTTTCCCGACAACCCAATGAGCACTTCAAACGTTAATGTTCTTTTCATTTATCAACACAAGCTGGTCTCCCATTCCACTCACCGGCAGCGGCTGATACAGTTTATCAAGACCTTCCGTCTTATCAAGGCTTTTGGCCCAGCACGGCTCGCCTCCTTTCAAGTCCTCACACTGCATATGAAGGAGAGACCGCTGTGACCTTCTGCACTAGCAGGAAGTTGCCCCTTTGGGATATGCCTCAGTTTGCGTTCAGACATATGCCTAACCTAAGAGACAGGCTAGTACATACATATATGAAACCCAAGAAAAATATCCAGACACAAGACACCCTCTGGCATCTCCACGTGTGATAGGACATTTTAAGTGCGGAAAGTGTTCGGTATGCAATCTGACCAGAAATCTCAAAGAAATTGATCTCAACGGAAGAAATTGGCAATTAAAATCCTTTACAAATTGTGTCACAACATGGGCCATTTATTGTATTAGATGCCCCGCAAGAACAACAAGTAAGTGCACAGAGGTGTAGGTTATAATTTGAAGCCCTGCAACTGTCGGCAATGTAGATACAGCAATATAACAAGCTGGGCGGTTTTCTGTGTTTACAGCGTTGTGAGAGCCGAAACGCCAGTAAAGGGAGAAAGGGCTAACGGCTTGCAGCCACTGCTGACTACACGCGTAGGAAATCAAACAAAAAGTATCATCTCACACACCCTGGTTGTATGAACAAGTACGTGATTAGTCTAACCAATGCACCAATGTATCCAAATAATGAAAATGGAATACCAGCCTAACTATGGTCTCTCCCACAGGCAGGGCGTTTCTGGCATCTTGTGAAGGTGCAGGAAGTTCTGGGAACGTACGACTACCATTTTGGCCGTACCCTTAGAAATCCTTACAAGGTACAATTTTCTGTGAAAGATGTCTGATAGCATTTGTCCAATTAGATGAGCCTCACAATAACAAAGAGTGTGGGACGAAATCAGTTGTTCACAACGAATGTCCTTACTAGTACTTGTTTGATGAGTAACAATATGGTACAGTTGCGCTAGATGGAGCGCAGACATACTAAGTATTGATGGTTAAAATGTCTGATGAGCCTCATTTCTGTCAACATGAATCTATTCGTCGAGAACACATGCTTGTATAGTCGAGAAGATAATTGAAAAGAAATATGTGTTTGTAAATGATCACAAAAAAATTGCGAATCCATATAGAAAATGAATTAAAGATGTGTGTTGTGCACAAAAAAATTGTAGGAGTTGGAAGAACGAATTGGGCAAGCATATGAACACAATCAGTCAGTTTTTAAAGTGTTTTTCATTTGTTTGCTTTTAGATGTGTGTGTCCGGTATATAACATGCAAGAATCCTCAAAGTATATCATGTCTATCCCATAAAGGGATTGTGTGACCTGAATACAGCCTTGAACTATCACCTAAAAATTGATTAAGCCAAGAAGGTTGAAAATAGAACAACAAGGCTAGAAACAGATCAAACTGTCGACACTCTGTCTTTTGAGGGCTTTTCGTTATAATCAAGTTCTAAAAAGTCACTCATAATAGGTTACTAACATCACCTTTGTTTTCCGAAAGATAAGCGATTTAGAAACTGTCTGAGGAACAATAGGATTCAGGTTTTTTTATTTTTTAAGTCATTTTCTGATTTGTATTATTTCATGACATAGTGGTCTACGTTTTTAGACATTGTTTTGTGAATAAATTGAGTATTGTATAATTCTACTGACCATTTACCATTCTTAATATGAATTTAGAAAGATGGTAATACCACCTTTGTGTCAATGATTGTCTCCAGCTAGACGTGCAATAACTAGGGTAGCTTTTTCAGGATCTGTTTTTCATGACGTATTGATGTCCTCATCTAAAAAAGCTGCTATATACAAAAAAGATTCTTGCTGTGCTCCAGTTGTGTGTAGGGAGCACAATGGATGTCAGCTGGAAGACCTTTGATAATGTGTGGCCATTCCCTGCATCGTTGGGCTCATAAATCCTGGAGATGCACAATAATGAGCCCAAAAACTACATTGTCTAGAACCCAAAGCATGCAGCCATCTTACTAAAGATTCTGTATGATCCTTGTGTTCCATGCCAACATTGAGACCAACATGCTTAGCAAGGCATGGGCAGGCGATGGGCTTTCTGCTCATATCACTGATTAGGTGTCCGCTGACAGTTGGCTCAACGTTCATCCACAGCTCCGGTTCCTACTGTTTGGGTTCTCCTGACACCTCAGCACCAGCTTTAAGCCTTTCAGTGGCCAACGAGAGGGCCCCTGTGATAAACCCCACCTTGTAAACCTCAACCTGGAAATCTTTGTTAAGGGTTCCAGGGCCAAATATAAGTATTTGTATGTCCATTTGGCACAGAGAACTCTTGGTGCAGTCAGTGTCTGAAATAAATGATGATTAGTTCCATGTTCTTGTTTTCCTGTGGAGAATATAGCATCTGCATATGTTTGGCATTTTATAGACCATTTGTCACCTTCACAAGGGGGACCTTAAACTTGTGTATTAACATGTTGTATTGTCGTTTTGCTTACCATGGACTTGTTTCTGCTTCTTGTCTGCTAAACGCTCTTCAGAAGAATCCTTACTAAGTCTATATTTGTGTTTAACGGAGATTGAGCAGTGCTTATGCTTGTGTTAGGTTCACCAGTTTCTTGTTTACAGAGTGTGGAAAGATTAGCAACACAACTCTTCAGAGTTACTCATGCCTCAACAATTATGTTGGTCTTTGTTTTTTGTAAAACAGGAATTTGTAATTACCTACAGGCTGGGGTATTTCAATGGGCGGCAGATGCTTTATCAAATAAGCTTCTGGGAAGTGAAAGGAATGATCGAGAGATGGCTGGACCTCTGATCCCATAAGATCACTTTGTGATAGGAGGAAAGAGAGAAGCCTAGGACCTCGATCTGTAGGTTTGGTGGGTGATGTCTGGGACGCAAATGCATGTCTGGGCTAATAAGTTTCTTGAGTGAAAGAGAACGGATGGGCTCCTGTATGAAGATTAAAGGCTCTTCCTTCCTGCAGCGAATTTGCTACAAGCAACCTTAAAAGAATGTCATGAATCTGTTTAGCAGTTCACCCACGTTATTGCAGGACTTAAAAGCTGTTAAGGAGTGGGTTTTGGTCTGAAACAATGCAGTTGGAATCTTTAAACTTCGTGAAGACTTGTGAAATATGCGTGGCAGCAAACTCTGACACTCAGCCCCCTGTAGGATAGCCTACTGCTTTTAAAGTACCAACCGACCCTGGAGCACTCTGTCAATGGACCTGAGTCTAGATTTTCTGTTAGACCTGGGATGTACGGCAATACTGGTTGTGGTTGATCTATTGACATAGGAAGGCATTTTATCCCTATGCAAGGGGCAGTTATGGCAGAACATTTAGCATAGAATTTCGTGCAGAGTGTAGTGAGGTTGCAGAGTCTCCCAGTTTTGATCATTTCCAGCAGAGGGTCTCAGTTGCAGACAGTCTCGGCCTGTCTTTTAGGTTTGGCAAGCATTTTGCAAGCAGTTTGGGAATTAAGGTGCAGGTGCCCTGGGGTTATCACCCACAAACCAACAGCCAAAATGAATGTGTAAATCAAGAGCTATCAAATTGTTTGAGGTGTTCCCTGAAGGTGAGGAGAAGTTGGGTAGATTTAGTCTGGTTAGCAGACAGAATTGTATTATAATAATTTCATAAAAGATTCTACTTTAATATCCCCTTTCTCTTGCAATGATTGTTAGAATACACATTCAAGCAGTAACATCAAAGATTGGCCTGCGAGTGTTATCTCTAAGCAGTCGACTGAGAGGTAATGGCTTAATTGCAGCTGTAAGTGCACCACTAGGGTACTAAAAAAAAAAAGGTCTTGACCAAGTTTGCCATCAGCCACTTGATATATATGGGATACATTACTCACCGTAATCGTATTTCTGATGCTTGTATCTGCTTAGATTCACATGCTGTGCATAGGCCGACATCTAGTGGAAGCTGCGGAGTATTACAGTTTGTTTTTCGAAAGTCAAAAATGGGCGTCGACACAGGGCGTGCCAGTAATACTATCCCTAGTGTGACGTCCACTGTACCCATGATCCCTCACGCGTCTAGGATCCCCAGATTGTGTTTTTCCTGACATGAGGTAGCATGAGGAGTAGCGTGAGTACAGATAGTCCAAGCAGATAGACAGAAAGGTAGGACTACAAGCAACCATGCGCCTTCTCTCGGAGGGGAGGAAGGGTGGGTCGCATGTGAATCTAAGCAGATACAAGCATCAGAAATACGATTACGGTGAGTAATGTATCCCTTCTGAGGCTTGTGGAATCTGCTTAGATCACATGCTGTGCATAGATTAGCGAGCAGTACCAGAAGAAGGAGGTGGGATGTGAGAAGGGTCATGAGCAAACAGGTGTCTTAGAACCGCTTGTCCCACTTGTGTATCTGTCTTGGAATGAGTGTCAATGCAGTAATGCTGAGTAAAAGTGTGAATAGAGCTCCAAGTAGCTGCTTTGCAAATGGTGTCGAGGGGAACATTTGCAATGAAAGCCAGAGTGGCCCCAATGCCTCTAGTAGAGTGGGCCCTTGGCGTAAAAGGCAGAGTCTCTCCAGAAAGAGAGTAACACAGCTGTATACAGTTGATAATCCACTTAGAGATAGCGCCCTTAGAGACGCGATCCCCCTCTCTGCCTGTAGCTACGGAGACAAACAGTTGATCTGTTTTCCTTAGCGGTCTGGTTTTATTTACATAGTATAAGACCGCCCTACGCACATCTAGGGTGTGTAGTTTCACCTCAGCCGAGCTTTGTGGGTTTTGGAAGAAAGCCGGAAGCTCGATGGACTGGTTTACATGGAACTTGGATATGAATTTTGGTGAGAACCTAGGGTGTGTGCGTAAAACCAGTTTGTCCTTGTGGATAGTAAAGAAAGGATCTTGCACTGACAGAGCCTGAATTTCACTGACCCTTCTTATGGAGGTAATGGCTACTAAGAAGGCCGTTTTATAAGTCAGGTGTTTGAGACTACTTTTATGCATGGGTTCGAAGGGGGGGCCCATGAGCTTAGCTAGCACCACGTTGAGGTCCCATCCTGGCGGTGGGTTCGAAATAGGAGGGTGAAGTCTCTTTACTCCTTCCATGAAGGCTTTAACCACTGGTACTTTCCACCACGAGACCCTGTTATGGGATGTGGTGTAAGCCGAGAGGGCTGCCAGGTGTACTTTCAGAGAGTTAAAAACCAACCCTGCATCCAGCAGGTGGAGCATGTATGTTACAACGTTGGAAGGAGTGCAATCAACCGGGTTGATTTGTTTATTCTGGCACCAGATAACGAATCTTTTCCACTTGTCAAAGTAACAGTGTCTTGTATTTGGTTTCCTGGACTCTTTTAGAATGTCCATACACCTCTGTGGTAATTTGAGATGTCCAAACTCTATGACTTCAGGAGCCATGCTGCTAGGTTCATAGAGTTGGGTTCCTGATGCACTGTTTGACCTTGTTGCTGGGACAGAAGGTTGTACCAGGCTGGGAGTCTGATGGGCTCGCACACTGCCATCCTGCGTAGGTGTGGAAACCATGGTTGTCTCGCCCACATGGGAGCAACTAGGATGAGCGTCATTGATTCCTTGTTCATCTTGTACACCACCTTCCTGATGAGAGGAGTTGGTGGAAAAGCGTACGCAAACATCCCTGACCAGTTCATCCACAGGGCATTCCCCTGGGAGTCCGTTTGGGGGAACCTGGATGCAAATCCTGGGCATTGTTTGTTTTCGCTTGTGGCGAATAGGTCTATAGTGGGGAAACCCCACTGAGAGAAGAGATCTTCTACTACGTCTCTGTGAAGGACCCATTCGTGTTCTTCTGGGAGGGAGTCTCTGCTTAGAGCATCCGCTAGGGAATTGAGCTCCCCTGGAACATGTTGCGATGACAGGAATATGTTCCGTCTGAGTGCCCATATCCATATTTTCTGGGCAAGCTTGGACAGATTTGGCGAACGAGTCCCTCCTTGCTTGTTCAGATAGAACATGGCTGTCGTGCTGTCCGTCCTGATCTGCACCGACAAGTTCAGTAGATGGGGCTCGAACGCCTGCAGCGCTCGGAATACTGCCAGAAGCTCTAGCAGATTGATGTGGTTCTTGGCTACTGAGTGAGACCAGAGGCCCTGAGCTGTGTGGTGGAGATGGTGAGCTCCCCACCCAGTCAGGCATGCATCTGTAGTCACCACTGCCTGTACTTCGGGATCGTAAAAGGGTTTCCCCTTTGCGAGATTCTCTCTTGTCCACCAGTGTAGGCTCTGTACGAGTGTTGGCGAAACGACCACTAGATCGTCCCACTGACCACTTGCCTGAGACCACTGTTTCGCCAACCATTCCTGCATGGGACGCATGCGCAGACGCGCGTGGGGGACCAGGTAAATGCATGACGCCATCATGCCCAGTAACCGCATAGCTTTGCGTACTGTTATCTGTTGACCTGACTGATAATGCGGAATTTGCAGAAGTATATTCCGAATTCTTTCTTCCGAAGGGAAGGTCAATTCTTTCTGAGTATCTAGGATAGCTCCTAGAAACTGTTTTGAGGTGCTTGGCACCAGACTTGACTTTTTCTCGTTGATAGAGAAGCCTAATTCGTGGAGGAGGTCGATAGTCCTCTGAATGTTTGATCTGCAGATTCCTGGGGTTTCCCCCGTTATGAGCCAGTCGTCCAGATAAGGGTACACTGGGATTGCCTCCCTGCGTAGGTGTGCAGCTGCCACCGCCAGTACCTTGGTGAATACCCTTGGTGCTGAAGCTATCCCGAAGGGCAGTACCTTGAATTGGTAGTGGCGACTGTCCACCTTGAAGCGCAAGTATTTTCTGTGCGCCGGGAGCATGGAAATATGAAAATAGGCATCTTTCATATCCAAGGTTGCCATGTAATCCCCCTTTTTTAGGAGCGGGATTACCTCTTGTAGCGTGGTCATACGGAATTTTTGGGGCTTGACATACTTGTTGGCAGGCCGTAAGTCCAATACTGGGCGCATTGTTAAATCTTTCTTTGGCACAAGGAAGTAAGTTGAATAGATACCCTTGTTTACCTGGTGTCCTGGGACGAGTTCTATCGCGTTCTTTAGGAGCAGATTGTAGATTTCCTCGAGGAGGATCTTTTGATGTTCTAAAGAGTGGACTTTTTGTCTTGGAGGGTGGTTTCGGGGACGTTGCAGTAGTTCTATACAGTACCCCTTGGATACCGTCGACAGCACCCATCTGTCGGATGTTATCCTTTCCCATGCCTGGGTGAAGCTGGATATTCGTCCCCCTACTGGGGTTGCATGGGAAGGGACCCTGAAATGAGCGTCACTGCTTTGGTGGAGGCGTGCCGCCTCCTTTACTGGGGCTGCCTCTGCCTCTACCACGTCCTCTTCTACTAGCCCTACCATACCCCTGGGTAGACTGTTGTTGGTGTTCCACTGTGTACCCTGGGTGTGGGAATAGCTATTTCCTCTATTGGAATTTTGGCCGCGGGGGCGACGAAAATTGCCGTTCCCTCTTTGGTTAGGTGGTTTTGTAGTTAACTGGCCAAGGGATTTGAGGGTGTCGAATTCCTCCTTAGCGTTTTTTAGTGCGTCCTCGACTGCCTTTCCAAACAGGAGATCACTTTCCACTGGTTTGTCTAAGAGTGCAGCTTGTGTTTCTGCTCTGAATCCCGACTGCCTCAACCAAGCATGTCTTTTGATGACAGTCCCCTCTGCTATAATTCTACCCGCATTGTCTGCGGCGTCTAAAGTTGCTTTTAAAATGCAGCCTGAGACGTTTCTTCCCTCTGCACAAATGCGAGATAGCTGGCTCTTAAGGGGTTCTGGAGCGGAATCTATTAGTGCTGCCACTTCTTCCCACTCATGGCAGTTGTAGCTGGCCAACAGTGTGGTGGAATTCGCGATTCTGGTTTGGTAGGCTGCCGTGGAAGCTACTTTTCTACCAAAACCATAGAGTTTCTTACTTTCCTTGTCGGGGGGAGCCTCCGAGGAAGATAATGGGGTTCCAGCTCTCTTGCGGGTGTTAGTTACGACTAGAGAGTCTGGCTTAAGTTGGCCTCTAATATATAGAGGGTCCGACTGGGCTGCTTTAAACAGCTTCTCTACTCTCGGGTTTACAGGTCTTGTCAGGTTTGGGTTGACAAGGGATGGTGCTATTCTGCGTTGAATAGATTTCAGGATGGGAATGGTCTGGGCTACTGTCTTCCTTTCCCCTATTAGTTCCTCCGCGAAGTCCCTCTCTTCTTGGACACCTTGTGTGTCTATGTGGAAGTGGTTAGCTGCCCGAGAGAGCAGTTCATTCAGGAGGGGCTGATTATCTATTGGGGAATCAGACACTGGGGCTTCCCTTTCGACTGGTGAGTCCATTCTGAAAATATCTGGGCTATTTTCTGGCTCATCCTCGTCTTCGTCCTCCCCGTAATAATCTGACACTGCGAGATCTTCTGGTGTCTCAAAATCCTGGCCCTCTATAAGGGAAGAGTCTCCTTGGCCTGTAGGGAAAAGGCAAGAATAGGGTTGGACCTCGAAGGGGTCTGAAGCCCTTAATGGCGTCTCGACCCGGGGCCTCTTATTTGAAGGGATAGGGTCCCTTGAACCTGAGGGAGAAGATTCCTGAGGGTTTAAAGCTAGTAGTTGGTCAGGGTGTCTTTCGAAGAAATTTGCTAAGGAGGACATCCTTGACATTACTCTGTCAATGTCCTCGCATGACCAGAGTTTTGAGCTTGGGGTGACCTTGCTGGAACTCTCTATGGACTGTCCCTGAGAAGACTTGGACGGGGAAGTCAGTTCTATTGTTGTGGGGGATTGCAAGGGTTGTCTCCTTTGTTGCTTACCCCCTTCCCCGTGGGTGGAAGTGTGTTTACCCTTTCCCTTATCTTTCGACGCCTGGCGTCGAGGATCGGAGGTGGAATCCCTGTGTTTCGAACTAGGCTTCGAAACTGGGCCCTCCTTACTCCCAAGTGATGTACCCTTTCCCTGGGGTGCAGGCTGGGGATGGAAGCCGTGTTCGTCTCCGGACGAGTGATCTTCCGTGATGTTAATGGGCGAGGCACTATGTGCAAGTGTGGAGGCTTGCCTGACGTCGTGCGGCGACCTCGACCGGGACCGCCCAGAGGACGTCCTTTCGGACCGCTCCTTCTGTGCCTCTTTCCGAGGTTTCGACGACGTCGAATCTCGGGTGGGTTTTTTGTGTTTAGCGTGTGTATGTGTAACGCTCTTGTCGCCGGGGGACTTCCCCATAGTCGCCGGGACGGACGACCTTCCGAGGCCGGGGACGTGCGTTAGGCTGTCTTTCGACGCCTTGGTGCCCTCGCCGTCCGAAAGTCCGGCGTCGCTGCCGTCGCTGAAGGTACCCTCCGCCTCCATAGCTGCTAGCTTGGCGTGGTGGGCCCAACGCTTGGTGGAGCGGTCCTTAAGAGTTTTGGTCTTAAACCTGCTACAGGCCCTGCAACCCGCCTCGGGGTGGTCTCTGGGCAGGCAAAGGTTGCACGTAGCGTGCTTATCTACCCAAGGGTATTTCTTATTACACTTGTGGTAAAACTGAAAGGGCGTACCCTCCATACGCGCCTGTGGGCAGCGGGCAAGTGTGTGTAGGTAAGAAGGTGTCTATAACCGAGTGTGGAAGTGTACCACCCCCCACTCTCCCTACTTGTAGGGCCGAGGCCAGCGGCCCAGGCCCGAGCCGAGGCGGAAGCCTCAAGGCCCAATCCGTCGGGTTTCGACGTTGATCTCCTCCCCTGTTCTGCGTCGAGATGCTGATCGACGTAAGGGTGACAAAACGGGGCAAATTAGAATTATTTTAAGTGAAAATATGGCAAAGCCAGGGAACTCCGATGAAGTGCTTCCTACCAGAATGGCGGAAAAAAACAATCTGGGGATCCTAGACGCGTGAGGGATCATGGGTACAGTGGACGTCACACTAGGGATAGTATTACTGGCACGCCCTGTGTCGACGCCCATTTTCGACTTTCGAAAAACAAACTGTAATACTCCGCAGCTTCCACTAGATGTCGGCCTATGCACAGCATGTGATCTAAGCAGATTCCACAAGCCTCAGAAATATATATATATATATATATCTGTGCTTTGCATTAAAGTCCTGTTAAAACAAGCACTGACAATGCCTACAGTTATGGCCTGTACATAGGTATTGGGCATTTGCCAGGTTGCTATCATATGCATAGGTAATCACACAATTTTCCAGTTGTTGCTAGGTTGTGGCCAGATAGTGCTATTCTGGCAGTGCCTGACACATGCCCATCCATGCCTACACAAAGGTCAACATTGTTGGTTTTGCTAATGCCTGTTATTCTAGCTAGCCTTACCCATAAAACCATGGATGCCTGTGCCCTGAATCTTCATGTACACCCTGTTCTGGTTCCTTCCCCAGGGGCATGTTACTGTCATTGTGACAGAGACTAGGAATGGGGAGAAGCCTTGGGGCATCATCTGTACATCACCTCCAAGGTTGGCATTATGGAGTGGGTGGTTGGCTTTATTTTAAGAAAACATTTGTAAGTATGCGTGACAGAGGAGAGATCAGCGTGTTTGTGAGGTGTCATTGGACAGTGGGAAGGGGGCCTTGGCCAAAATACTGCAGATTGTGGTCAGCGAGTTTGGACCCTTTAATTGAACAACCTAACACCTCATAGTATAGACTAACACAGCCTAACAATGCATAACATTGCATTATATGGCACAATATACAATCTGCACCAATGTGCTTTGTAAAATGGACAATCAGATAATATAACATTGCATATTAAATGGCATAATATAGAGACAAACATAGGGGTTTCTCCTTTGCTGTTATGTGATTATATACCCCATAGAAGGAAGGTAGAACTGTGAGTAGCACACTGTTGTATCAAAATGCAGGCCTGCATCACATGCGCAGGAGAGATGAAGTTACAAAATAAATAAGATAAAACAAAAATTAAATAAGATACATCCAAATATACATGGGAATTATATTACATGACCAAAAAGTGTGTATTATGGGACCCTGGACTGTGTACAAGCAGAAATCAGATCAGACTATGGTTGATAAACTGTGGTTTTAGCTAACAGCAGATGGCATGCATAATCTAGAGAGAAGAGTGGGTATTGGATATCGGTAAGAGAGAATGAGCATGGAGGAGGTGTTGGTGGCAAGAGGCAGTGGGTGGGGGTGTGAGGGAGGGTAGATAGGGAAAGAGGAGTTTAGGTAGAGAGGGGGATTTGTGAAGGAGGCAGTCAAGGGTTGACAGAGGGATGGATGGGGAGGACAGTGGTGGTAATGGTGTTGCTGTGGGTTAAAGGGGCGAGAGATGGTTAGAGGTTGGGGTGAGTGGGTGTGGCAGGAGGTGTTAGGGTGCAGGTGGTGCAAGGGAATATGTTGAGGGATTGATGTGGGGCAGACTATGATGGGATGCTTGGCAATCGTGGTTGGGTTAAGATAAGGGGTGAATGGGTGGGTTGGGCTTGGAATATTGGAGGCATGGCCATGAAGGAGGGGGTGGGTGGTGGTGTTGTAGGGCAGGGAAATGAGTGGAAAAGGTGAGCTGAAGAGAGTGAGTGTGGACAAGGGGGTGGGATTGTGATGGGTAGGGACTAGTGGTCTTTGGTAAAATTGATGGATGAGTGGAGGGAGTTGGATAAAAGGTTAGCAGAAAACGGTCTTGCCAACAACTGTCAGTGATGTGAAATTTCATAAGCTGGTTTGTACTTATTATGGATAAATATAGATGGCAACATTAAGTTTGATTAGTGAGCAGATAATAACATATGTATGTTTTTATTTATTTGTGTTTGGTTTATTCAAAACGTCAAGACACATAAAATGTTTTAGAATTCACAGAATAAAATACAAATTGCAAATCAACTATTCCATTAGTACCACCAATAGAAAGAAACAAAAATACATAAAAATGAAAAGGGAAAAAAGAAAACAATCAATGCAATAATCCAAATGAGCAAACTTTACACATAATCAAGAAAAGGTATTCAAATCTTATGTTTGGTACCAACAAGCTAGTACTATTTAATTGTTCAGAGTATATGGTGTAGAACACAGAGAGACAAATTGTTTGCTCAAAGTTCACAGGGTTAGGCTTTTGATAAACCCAGCTAAAGCTAAGCCCTTGTGAATGGATTGAATACTCAGACATCGTTTCCATGCCCTCTCTGCATCAAATGTAATGGAATTAACATTGAGGGTCTCCAGATATTTGACCCTAAGCGGATGCAATGGCACACAATCCATAACTAAATGCTTTAAAGACTCCACATTTGTCAAACAAAAACTACATCTACCTTGATCAGCCGGAAACATCATTCTTCTAACAAGAATATCTCTGGTGGGCAAGATATTCCATCTAGCCCTCAATACGATACCTCTGTACAGTCTGTCTGGAAATTGTACGATGACCTTGGTAGGCGAGCCTCTGACTCTATGCTCATGATTTAAATGGTACAGGGAGGGGTAGGAATGACATTTATCAACCGTTTGACACCAATCAAGATCGAATAGGGCCCGTTTTACGGACATAGGGTTAGAGATCAGACTTTCTATAGACATTCCAATCTCTTCAAGGATCGCCTCCGACCTATCCCTTAAAGAAATCAATGTATACAAGGAATCCAAATTTTCACCCATCAAAAACACTAGATGACTGTTAAGCATGCATTATAGACACTGTGGTCTTATCTAACAGCAGATAACATGCCTAATCTGGTGAGAGGGGCAGAGGGAGATAATATTGGATATAGATCCAGGTAAATTGGATGGCGCGGAGAGGGAGTGGCACTGTGAAGCAGTGGGTGGTGGTGAAAGTGAGAGTGGATATGATGAGATGGCATAAGAGGGTCTTGTGAATGAGGAAAAGGGGGAGAGAAAGTGCTAAGTGGGGGTGGGAGTGGGGGTGTGGTTGGGGAACGGTGGGTGAGGGCACAGCTAGTGTAAGAGGATGTGGTGTGGTGGGTGGTGTATGGAGGGGGCAGGATGGGGTAGCTTAGGAGGAGACAATTGGTGAATTAGGGGAAGGAAGGGGAAGGTTGGTCTTGCAGATTCGATACATGTGCTTGTAGAAGTGGAGGGAGGGTGGTTATGTCGTTGGTCGAGGGAGGGAGGAGATGGGTTGGAGGTGATAGTTGTAGCTTTGGGATTGGAGTTGCAGAGAAGTGTTAGGGGTTAGGAGACTAGATAAAATGTCTGCTGAACGTGTGTCTTGAAAGTGGCTATCAATGATGGAAAGGTGTCTTTCAGGTTGGTACTGATTGCAGAAAAATTCGGATGGTAACATTAGCTTTGAATTCTGAACTAGGTCTTAATAAAGTAACATATATTATTCAGATTGTTTACCTTTGTAGCTATTTTCAGGCTGCAGGATATTTTATGTCCCCATGCGCGCACAGGTAGCTTTGAGTCAGGTGCTGTCTGGGAAACTACTGCTCCTTTTCCGGTATTTACCTGTAAGACCTACAAAATCATGCAACCAATTATTTAGAAGTTTACTTCATCTTAGTAAACAAAAATCATTATTCTTTGAACCCCTCTACATTCCAAAAAATCCTAATTTCTAGTCCCTGTTTGAAGGCCCTGCATTACATGTGACAGCACTAACAGAAGAGGTCCCAGTACATGAGACTTGTGCCAAGACCCCTCAACCAACTCACTCTGCTCAGTCCCATGGACTCAGTTCCTTTTCGCTATTCTACTTTGATAATGAACACAGAAAAACAAGGGAGCACATTGTCCTTGGTAGTATGAAGGAAGAGGTAAAAGACTAAGGGGGTCAATACGACTTTGGAGGAAGCCATGGTGCTATTAACACCATGGCTGCCTCCAAAGTCGTGTCCGGGTTCTCAGTATGGGGACTTACCGGGTCATTCCAACCTTGGAGGACCCGGTAAGTCCCCATTCTGAAAACCATTCCCCATTCCCATTCGAGCCCCCATAGGGCTCAATGGGGAAGGAGCTAATAACGGGCCCGCAAATAGCGGGCCCGTTATTAGCTCCCTGGTCCCTTAGCGGGTCCCACTAAGGGCGGCTGGTGAAACCAGCCGGCCTTAGTGGGACCCGCTAAGGGATCTCGGAATGCAGTGGTAAGGGGTTAATGGCACCGGCATCCTTACTGGTGCTGTTAACCCCTTACCGCCAGCCTCGTAATGAGGCCCTAAGAATATTCTGGTCCCACAGTGAGTAACTTGTACTACCGTGTACATCCCAGTTCTAGTTAGTGCAGAACAAGCACATATAAAGGTCTATGGCCCTCATCAGGACTCCGGCAGAAAACCATGGTGCTATTAGCACCATGGTCGATGCCGGAGTCCGACATGGCTGAATGGGGAATTACCACCCCATTCCAAGGTTGGCGGGGCGGTAATTCCCCATGCCACCATGGCCCTTCCCCATTCCCAGTTTTGCCCCATAGGGCATAATGGGAATGGGGAAGGCGGTAAGTACGGTACCGCAAATTGTGGTACCGTACTTACCTCGAGAGTCCCTTTGCCGGCCCCTACTTTAACGGCTGGTCTAGACCAGCCGTTAAGGTCGGGTCCCGCAAAGGGACCTCGTAATCAGGCGTTAAGGGTTTAACGGCGCCAACACCTTTTACGGCGCCGTTAACCCCTTAACGCCAGGGTCCTAATGAGGGCCTATATATCAATAGGTCAATTTAAATGTTCTCTTCAGATCCGTAACTACCATAAATGCACAGTCCACAAATGAGAGAAATGTATTTATCATGGATGTCTTTACCCTTTATAACATTGTTTGTGTGGAAGAATCAATACAAAACCTTATAAAAATATATTAAAACCAAAATGATGTGAGGTGGAGCCAGATCATTTTGGGGAAGAGCTTTCAGCTGCCCATCTGTTGGTGTCAGGCAAGGGACAGCATGCGCACTATTGGATCTGTTTTTTTACAAAATCAGAGCGGCTCCTTAAATTCGTGCCTGCAGACAACAAGCTTTCTCGGGGAGCACCCCATACACAGAATTTCGCACCCCACTAGGTTTACCTTATAAAGATTTAAAGATGGTGGCTGTGATGGATCCCCAGAGGGAAGCAGAATGCATGCACAGCAGCAGGGAGAGGGACAATTCTGCACCTGGACCACTTGGAGAGTAGTTCATGGGATCGAGTGCCACCCGAGTCGGAGAATAATGGATGCAGGGGCAGAATGGGGAGGATCCCTGGGCCGCTCTCCCATAATCTCCATTACTTGGCAGGAGCCACTGACTCAGACCAGTCCAGTCCTGGGAAAGTTAACCCGCTCCAAAACAAAAGTCCTCTTGGGCAGTTTAATACTAACAACACTACACCCACGCAAACCCCTGCAGGTTATAATTAAACTTCCCCTCCCCACTTGAGAGAGCCTGGTGCCCTTTCAGGGATGTTGATTGCCCAAAAGGCCAGAGGTAGCGTAAGTTTAATCACACACCTGATAACATCACAGAAAGTGAAACAGAAATAGTCTTGTCCTATTTGGTATTTTAAAAATGGTACATTTATGTACTTTTTTTATGCCCGCCAGCGACTTCCGGTGATGTCAGCAGGGTTAAAGAGGAAGTGATGCCATCCAGGCATACCCTAGAGTTGAGGCAAAACTGTGATCAGAAGGCTGTAACCTTGTAAGGCAGGCATGGTGCGCACAGCAGAATCCGGATACATACAAGTTAAATACATGATACATCCAAACAAGAGTTATAAGTAAATGGTGGCAAAGCATGTATTAGGCACTGCCGGTCATGTACAAGTAGAAATAAGATCAGACAGTTGTTGACCGACCAAGTGGTCTTAACTAAAAACAGTGCAGCATGCATAATGTGGGGATGGGAATGGCGAGGGAGTGGGTATTGATATGATATGATATTTTATTTCTATCGTGCTCGTACACAAGTGTTTCAGAGCGCGACAAGGCAAGGGAGGGAACAGGGGAGAACAAAACAGCGATCTTACTAGGCCCAGTGACATTGAGAACGCGCAAGTGCATGGGAGAGGGGAAAAGTGCATGGAAGGAGGGAGAAGTGGAAAGTGCGAAGCAGAGCAGAAACAGATAAATAACAATAAATAAATAATAAAGGCAACAAACAGTGGTAATGCAGCCGGCAATTTGTAAGTGCTAGGTTTAAGGCAGCAGACAGGGTAGGTCTGATAAGTGCAGGAAGAAAAAGGGGGGGCTGTATGGGTACAGATACAGACCCCAGTGCAAGGGGTGGCCCGGAGGCAGTGCGGGAGGGTGGCAGGGTGAGCAGGTACCTGGCCCGAAGGACAGAGGGTGGCCAGGTGCACAGTGCCAAGAGAGAACAGATCAGCAGGGGAGAGGGGGAGCGAAGGCAGAAGAAAAGAGGAAGGTCTTGAGGTGCTTCCGGAACCGGAGATGGTTCTCCTCAAGTTTTAGAGTGGCCGGGAGTCTGTTCCAGAGCGGGGCCCCAGCCGAAGACAGATCTACCCCCAGCTCGTTTCTTTGAAAAACGACTGACCCTGAGGGAGTTGGAGGTAGAGGAGCGAAGAGCTTGAGAGGGGAGGTATTTGCGGAGGGATAGCTGAAGGTATTTTGGACCCAGGCCCCAGAAAGCCTTGTGGACAATGCAGAGGGTTTTGAATTTAATCATTGCATCCACTGGGAGCCAGTAGAGAGATTTCAGAGCTGGAGAGATACGATCCCAGGGCTTGAGGCCAAGGACAAGTCTCGCAGTCCTGTTCTGGATTAGTTTCAGATGGCGGAGAGTAGAGGCAGGTAGATTTTGAAAGAGGCTGTTACAATAGTCCAAGCTAGAGAGAACCAGAGCTTGGGATACCATGAGCTTCTGGGGGAAGGAGAGGAACGGCAGAGTACCTCTGAGGAGGTGCAGACGGAAATTTGACTTTTTAGAGACCTCAGAGATGTGGGCGGAGAAGGAAAGGGTGGAGTCAAGATGACCCCGAGGTTCTTAGCCTCGCAGGTGGGGTTAGGAGGAGGGCCAAGAGAGGCCGGCCAAAGAGTGAGGGGAAAGGATGGGGAAGGTGTGCCGATGAGGAGGATCTCCATCTTGCTGGCATTCAGACAAAGATCATTGGCGGAACACCAATATTGAATGGCAGTTAGGCAATCAGAGATGAGAGAGGGCGAGGAGGTGGCAGAGGGCAGCCTGAAAATGAGTTGAGTGTCGTCAGCGTAGCACTGGAAATTTTAGCAGAAAGTGGCAATGCAGTTGGCGAGAGTTGCCAGGTATTGGTTGAAAAGCCAGAGCGAGAGGTTAGACCCCTGGGGAACACCACAGGTAGAGAGGAAGATAGATGAAAGGAAGGACCCAAGTTGGACCTGGGAGGGTCGATCTGAGAGGAAAGAGGTCAGCCAGGCCAGGGCATGATCAGTGATACCCAGTTTTTCACAGAGACGGTTGAGCAGGTTGGTATGATTGACCGTGTCGAAGGCAGAAGAGAGATCGAGGAGGATGAGGACAGAGGGAATGTTAGAGTCAAGGTTGGAGAGCAGATCTTCACGGATGTTCAGGAGAGCAGTTTCCGTGCTTCTGGCAGCTCTGAAGCCAGACTGGTGGTCATCGAGACGGCCAACAGAATTGGATTGAAGGTTAAGCTGAGAGATGGCCAACTTTCCCAGGAGTTTGCCAAGAAAGGGAGTAATGGAAATTGGGCGATAGTTAGGACAAGAAGGATCAGCTGTGGGTTTCTTGAGAAGAGGATGCACAAAGGAGTGCTTCAGAGGGGAGGGGAAGGATCCCGAGGCAAAGGAGTGGTTGCAAAGATCAGCAAGGGCCGGAGCGAGGGTGTCAATGTGTGTAACGCTCACCTGTTCCTTTCCACAGGGACGTCTCCAGACACACACCTGAGGGCTCTTCGGTACCCCTCGCCCGTCCCGGACCCCTTGTCTTGATCTTGATGGTCGTGCAGATTTATTGCACCTCCGTCCTCAAGTACCGCACAGGCAAGAACAACCTACTGCCTGTGCAGTCTTTGAGGCCACAGGTATTGTAGCCCTCAGTCAGGAACCGGGAACACCGGAAGAACCCCAGACCACTGTAAGGCAAAAGCAATGTATAAGCAAACAGAGGGCAGTAGAAATGCAAACTAAATACAGTTGGAATAAGGCTTACCCCGATAGATGACAGGAAAAACCCTCAAAACGATGAAGAGTAGTGAATCGGGGGCCAGGTGAATAGGATTCAATCTGACTTGCAGGAAGGCAACACCCGGGATCAGGATGGTGAAGATCCAAAGGTACGAGGTGCAAAATACAGGAGCAACAGGTCCAAAGTTCCAAGGATACCAAGTTAAGGGAAAGTTCCAAACGAGTCGAAGAGAGCAGTCCAAGGCTGTGCCTAACAAAAACCAAATCCGTTGAGCAGTCCGAGGTCAAGTTATCCGAGGTCTTGAAGAGCTGTATCAGAATCCGAGGAGAGAGCAAAAGGCATGTCCATGAAACAGTCCGAAGTCGAAACAAGGATGAAGTCAGCAGGAGCAACAAGAAATGCCAAAACCTCACGTGAAACAGCTGTAAGGCACTGCTGCCGTGTTTTCGAGTGCTTATGACTCATTCAGGGCTGTCACGTGAGGAAAAACACTGGAACGTGCGGCGTGAGGAATGTCACGTGATTCGGGTCACGTGATGCAGTTCATCAGGGTTGTTGTGGGGCTCTCACCGTACGGTGCCAGGATGAAAGCCGGGTACGATGTCGGCCGCGAAAAAGTCTCCATGGCAACTGCCAACAAGTGGAGGGGCGAATGACACCCGGACTGCCAGGCAGCGTTTTCATCCGCCGACGCTGCTTCACTGACTTAGTTGCCTCTGCAGGTGAGTGAGCGGGAGAGACCTTTGGGATGGGAAACCTAGGAGACGTGACAGAGCCCCCCCCTAAAGGCCCACGACCCCGTGGGCTAGAAGGATTATCCCGGTGGAAAGCAGCAACCAACTGCGGAGCGTGAACGGACCGTAACCAAGCCAATCCACCAGGTACTGGAGACGACCCCTACAAAGGCGGGAACCCAAAATGGCACTGACTTCATATACATCTGGAGAGGAGACAGACACCGGGGCCGGGGGCGGAATCAACCGGGTGGGGGCCAGATAGGGCTTGAGAAGGGAGGTATGAAAAACCGGGTGGATGCGCCATGTAGATGGAACAGAAAGACGCAAAGCCACCGGATTAAGGACCGCAGACACCCTATAGGGCCCAATGAAACGGGGAAGCAATTTGCGGCAGCCAGGCAACCGCAAATGGTGGGTAGACAACCAGACGCGGTCACCCACTTGGTAAGAGGGAGCCGCAGTTCTCCTCCTGTCAGCTTTCCTTTTCATGGAAGCCTGAGCCTCACGCAAATGGATCATGGTCTGGGTGTGAACAGCAACCAGATCGCGGGCACAGGCATTGGCGGCAGGAGTCGGTGTGGGTGGAAAATCAGGAAGCGGGAGAGTACGGGGGTGCTGCCCATAAAGAGAGTAAAAAGGAGAGAATCCCGTAGAGTAATGCCAGGTGTTATTATAGGCGAATTCAGCCAAATGGAGCAGGGAATAAAACGGGCCATTTTGGTGTAAGAATCGACAATCACCCATACTGTGTCATGTCCCTGCCTGCGGGGTAAATCAGTTATAAAGTCCATGGAGACGGTATGCCAAGGCCGAGGTGGTATGGGTAAGGGGTGTAAAAGACCCAACGGGCGGCCCTTGCGCAGTTTACATTGTGCGCATATGGAGCAGGTGTTCACATTATGTTCCACATCGCGTCTCATCAGGGGCCACCAACACCAGAGCTTTAATAGTTCCAGAGTGCGCTGTTGCCCAGGGTGTCTATTGATGGCCGCGTCATGGGACCAAACGAGTGCCTGATTGCGAGTGTCACTAGTGGGAAGGAACAATTTCCCCTGTATAAAGGGTAAGCCTTCCTGTAAAATCAGATCCCATTCTGTTAGTGCATGTGGATGAGTCGAAATCCATTGTCTAATGGACTGCAACATGGAGGGTGATGGTGTGCACAAGCAAACAACATGCCCCTCGCCCAGGAGTGTGTCTGGATATAAGGACAAGGAATCCCCCCCAGGAGAGCGAGAAAGAGCATCAGCCTTACTATGAGAAGACCCTGGTCTATGTTTCACTATGAAATCGTAAGCGGCAAAAAACAAGTGCCAGCGTACCTGCCTACTGTTAGAACACTTGAGAGGCCAGGTCCTGCAGGTTCTTATGATCTGTATACACTACAGTTTGATGTTTGGCCCTGATTAGGTGATGTCTCCAAGTTTGCAATGCGTCCTTGATGGCCAACAATTCCTTTTCAGTCATGGTGTAGTGACATTCAGATGGCGTAAATTTCCGTGAATGAAAAGCCACAGGATGCAAGTGGCCTGTGTTCGGGCAGGGTTGCGAGAGCACTGCGCCTAATGCGAATGAGGAGGCATCCGCTTCTACAACAAAAGGGTAATCGGGATCGGGATGTTTTAGTACCGGGGCAGTGATAAACCGGGACTTTAGCGTATTAAAAGACTGTTGTTGTTCTGAGCCCCAATGGAACGAGGACCAGGGACTAGTTAAAGTAGTGAGGGTAGAAACAATCGAGGCAAAATCAGCAATGAATCGCCGATAGAAATTGGCGAAACCAAGAAACGATTGCAATTGTTTGAGAGTGGTCGGAGTGGGCCAATCAATGATAGCACAAACTTTTGAATGGTTCATGGATAGACCTCCCGGTGTAATATGGAAACCTAGAAAGTCGACCTCCTGAGTATGGAACATGCATTTCTCGGGTTTAGCGAACAAGGAATTCTCCTTGAGGCGTTTCAGGACTTCTTTAACATGGGCTATGTGTTCTTCTAGAGAGGAGGATAAGATCAGTATATCATCTAGGTACACTATGACAAAGATATCAAGAATGTCGTAAAAAACCTTGTTAACAAAACGTTGAAAAGTGGCGGGGGCGTTGCAGAGACCGAAGGGCATCACGGTGTACTCGAATAGACCCTGACAAGTACAGAACGCCGTCTTCCATTCGTCTCCGCTGCGCATACGAACCAGGTTATAGGCACCGCGGAGGTCGAGTTTGGTAAATATGGATGCCCGTGTTAACCTATTCAATAGTGTGGAAATAAGGGGTATAGGATACCGGTCTTTTATGGTGATAGCATTCAATCGTCTATAGTCAATGCAAGGACGTAGGTCCCCCTCCTTCTTAGGCACGAAAAAGATTGGGCTGGCCGGAGAACTGGATGGACGTATGTGGCCCAAACGTAAAGCCTGTTGTATATACTCTTTGAGTGCCTGCTCCTCAAGCGGAGAGAGCGAATATATCCTACTCTTCGGTATTGGTGCATCAGGAATGAGATCAATGGGGCAGTCATAAGGTCTATGTGGCGGTAGACCCTCTGCCGTGCCCTTATCGAAGACCTCGAAATAGTCTTGGTAAACCACAGGAACCCCTGCTACGATGGCGCCCACTGTGTGTGGGACAGTTTCGGATGTACCAGTGTTTCCAATACTGAAGGAGGCCATAGCCCCAAGTAAAGAAGCAGGAGAGGGCTGTGTTTCAGGTTCTGTCAGCCAAAAATGTTGGCAAACATCGGATTCAAAGGTAACTTGCCCAGTTCCCCAATTAATCAATGGGTTGTGTTGCTGAAGCCAAGGGATACCCAGTATAACACCAAACTGAGGGGTGGTGATAAGATCGAATGATAAGGTTTCCCGGTGCACATCTTGAATCACCACTGTCATTGGAGCGGTTTGATATTCAATAGGGCCAGAAGATAGACTCGAGCCATCAACCGCTTGTACCGGTTCAGGGTATTCTTTCTTGATCAGGGGTAGATTGAGTGTGTGTGCTAGTGCAATGTCAATAAAACAGTCAGTAGCTCCAGAGTCGATCACGATTTGTACCGAATGTACTTGATCTGTAGTTGGTTTCAACAATGCCTGGACCACAATCGGTTGGATAGGACCAAAGGTTGGTCCAGTGGGGGTCAAGAAAGGGCCCGCCTGTACCCCCAATTTTAAGGGCGAGCCTTCTGAAAACCCGATGGTCTCTTCGGGCGACGTGGACAATTTTTTACATAGTGCCCATGGATTCCACAGTAAAAACAGGCGTTGTCGGATCTCTGATGTTCCCGTTCTGCCTGAGTGATAGGGCTTCTAATCCCACCGACCTGCATTGGTTCTGGAGTAGAAGAGGAGGTGGTCGGGGGAATTTGACTGGATGCTCCTAACTCTGCCCTACGCTCGATCTTAAGTGCGTCTATCTGCAGTGTTAGATCCACTAGTTCATAAAAAGCAGAAGGAAGAGCAGGGATCACCGACAGGGCGTCTTTCAGACTGTTGCTAAGACTGCGATAGAATACAATTGCCTTCTTTTCTTCAGGCCATGAGGTCTCAGCAGCCAATTGATTGAAGCGGGTGATGTACTTAATAAGCGTTCGTTTGCCTTGCGTGAGATCCAATAACTCTAGGTCTCGAGACTGTGCCCTATACCTAGTATCGAATACTTTGGACATTTCCGCAACCAACAGATCGAAGTCGTATAGGGCGGGATGATCACTGTCCATTAAGGGGTTAGCCCAAATTGCCACAACCCCAGACAGGTGTGAAAGAAGAAAGACTGCTTTGGTCACGGCATCAGGGAACGCTTGGGGCCTACATAAAAAATGTAACTTGCATTGGTTCAAAAAAGTGCGGTACTTCCTGGGGTCACCCTGCTAGCGTTCAGGGGCAGCAAGAGGAAATGAAGTAGAAAGGACGACTGGGGTAGGGACCGTAGGTGGCGGGACCGATGTTTGGGATGGAGGGGTAGGGTCGCCGAAATCGGCGTCAGCGGGTAAAGGGTAACGGGTACTTTGTAAGGCATCAAGTCTATGGTGAATGGCGGTAGT
Source organism: Ambystoma mexicanum (assembly GCF_040938575.1). Classification (NCBI taxonomy): domain Eukaryota; kingdom Metazoa; phylum Chordata; class Amphibia; order Caudata; family Ambystomatidae; genus Ambystoma; species Ambystoma mexicanum. The sequence goes on from NC_090921.1 coordinate 1,489,513,949, forward strand.
GGCTGTGGCCATGTCGGTCCTAAGGGCCGCAACCGCTTGCATTAAAGCGGCCACAGGGTCCCCGGGGGAGGCGCTCATAATCTGGACGACCAGAAAGGCCTTACAGTGTGTCCTGATCTTGATGGTCATGCAGATTTATTGCACCTCCGTCCCCAAGTACCGCACAGGCAAGAACAACCTACTGCCTGTGCAGTCTTTGAGGCCACAGGTATTGTAGCCGTCAGTCAGGAACCGGGAACACCGGAAGAACCCCAGACCACTGTAAGGCAAAAGCAATGTATAAGCAAACAGAGGGCAGTAGAAATGCAAACTAAATACAGTTGGAATAAGGCTTACCCCGATAGATGACAGGAAAAACCCTCAAAACGATGAAGAGTAGTGAATCGGGGACAGGTGAATAGGGTTCAATCTGACTTGCAGGAAGGCAACACCCGGGATCAGGATAGTGATTGGATACCAAGTTAAGGGAAAGTTCCAAACAAGTCCAAGAGAGCAGTCCAACGCCGTGCCTAATAGTACTTAGAATTCCAAGAAAGCCAAAAACCAAATCCGTTGAGCAGTCCGAGGTCAAGTTATCCGAGGTCTTGAAGAGCTGTACCAGAATCCGAGGAGAGAGCAAAAGGCAGGTCCATGAAACAGTCCGAAGTCGAAACAAGGATGAAGTCAGCAGGAGCAACAAGAAACGCCAAAACCTCACGTGAAACAGCTGTAAGGCCCTGCTTCCGTGTTTTCGAGTGCTTATGACTCATTCAGGGCTGTCACGTGAGGAAAAACACTGGAACGTGCGGCGTGAGGAATGTCACGTGATTCGGGTCACGTGATGCAGTTCATCAGGGTTGTTGTGGGGCTCTCACCGTACGGTGCCAGGATGAAAGCCAGGGACAATGTCGGCCGCGAAAAAGTCTCCATGGCAACTGCCAACAAGCGGAGGGGCGAAAGACACCCGGACTGCCAGGCAGTCTTTTCATCCGCCGACGCTGCTTCACTGACTTAGTTGCCTCTGCAGGTGAGTGAGCGGGAGAGACCTTTGGGATGGGAAACCTAGGAGACGTGACACCCCTGGATAAGCGGATTCAGCTCTAGAAGATAGGAGGGGCATCTTAGATGATTTCCTACTAGATCGCCCACCTCCCACATTCCCGTGCAGGTTCCCTAAGGGCGACTCTCACCTTATTGATGTTAACGGTGCACTCTCCATCCTGCCGCTCCGGGCAGGGGCGTGTCGATTTTGGGCCCGTTCTGCCGAGTTGCTTCACTGGTGAGGGCCGGAATTCACACCGGCTGCAACTCCTTCTTCAGGTAAGTCTTAGTAAGCGAGAGCAAAGTCTTTATTGATGAGAGTAAGTCTTTATAGGTGAGAATAAGTCTTTGGTATATGAGCTCACTCGTGTCCTCGTTGCTGGTGGTGGAGGTTGCGAAGAAAGCCGAAGACTGGTTCAAGCAGGTAAGCTGAGTCGCCATGCGGCGCTGAAAGCGTCCTTGCAAATGACTAACCTGCTAACTTTGTCTTGCAGACCTCGACGGGCTGGAGTTGGAGGAACCCCCGAAGGAATGAAGAAATCGGGGGCAGCGCAAGTTGGGAGGCTTCGAAGAACAGATGAAGCAGCTAACGGGAGAGAGTTGAGATGATACCTGCTTCGGATGACTAGGAAGCCGCAGTTTGCTGCGAAGTGGTAAGTATGGCAATGGTCTTGCCTTGGTTACTCTGAGGTCGAAGGATGCTGCTGAATTGGTAAGTATGGCGATGGTCTTGCCTTGGGTACTTCCGAAGCCAAAGGATGCTGCTGAGCTGGTAAGCGGGGCGTTGGTCAGGCCCAGGAAGGCTCCGAAGACGATGGATGAAGCTGAACAGGTAAGGATGCAGAGCAGGATGAGCGTCACGCTGCAAAGGCAGAATAAGGCGAAGCGCGTGCTCTTGGTCGGGCGTGGTTTAAATAGCTAGGTAGTATCCCAGGTGCCTTTGGGGCGGGCTCCACCCTGGAAGCTAGACTGCAGCATACAGTTCTCCAGTATTCCGCATGGGGGCGGCCATGCTTATCCATTGGCCATAGGAAGCCCGTCCCAGTGAGCGTCTCCCATGCCAGCAGCGCCAGGACTGGCTCCAGGGCATTCGAGGAGGCCCCAATAGGGTACGTAAGGGCCCGTGTCCCCTTGAGGGAGATAAGGTTGTGACAGCACTCCCCCCTAAGGCCCCTCTAAAGGGAATTCCTTGGCCTGGTCCCGGTTTTGAAGGGAAGGTACGGTGAAAACGCTGGAGCAAGCGAGGGGCGTGAACACAGTCGCTGGGCTCCCAGGACCTATCCTGGGGTCCATATCCTTTCCAGTCCACTAAATAGTAGAGTTTTGATCTCACCATCTTAGAATTCAGGATGTCCTTCACTTCATACTCCGGTTTGCCTTGAATTACGATCGGCTCTGGTGGAGTTGTTACACGGGTTCCTGGTTTGAATGGCTTCAGAAGCGATACATGAAATACTGGATGTGTTCGCATGTTCGTAGGTAGTGTCAGTTTCACTGCTGCCGGGTTAATAATAGCTTCCACTGGGTACAGTCCCAGGAACCGTGGACGGAATGTTTGTTTCCCCTTAAGTGGTACGTGTTTGGAAGCAAGCCATACCATATCTCCCACCTGATAAACCGGAGCTTCGGAGCGGTTCTGGTCAGCGAATCTCTTCTGGCGAATCTTAGCTTGACGTAGGTGTTCTTGCGCTTTGGCGAAGGCTTGGGTGATGGTATTATGAAGGGTTTCGACTGCAGGCATTTCCAGGGTTGTGGGGATGTCCAACTCGAAAGTCCATGGATGCCGCCCGTAGATTGTAAAGAATGGAGTCTGTCCTGTGCTGCTATGTAGCGAATTATTGTAAGCGTATTCTGCGATCCATAAGAGTTCTCTCCAGTCCCCTTCGCCCTGGTGAAGCATGCAGCGCAGGTATTGTTCAAGAGTCTGTTTGGTTCTCTCGGTTTGGCCGTCGGTTTGAGAGTGGTGGCTCGTGGCCAAACGGAGATCTATCTGGGCCAGGGAACAGAACTTCTTCCAAAAGCTAGATACAAATTGAGATCCGCGATCAGATATCAGGACTGAAGGAAATCCGTGTAGGCTGACGACATGTTCCAGGAAAGTCTTGGCGAGGCCATAGGCAGTGGGCAGCCCTTTGAATGGAAAGAAGTGAGCCATTTTCGAAAATAGGTCCACAATCACCAAGATGGTGTTGAAGTCTTGACATGGAGGAAGATCCGTAATAAAGTCCAATGACAGCGTGTGCCAAGGGGCCGGGGGAATGTTTAACGGTTGAAGGAGCCCCGCTGGTTTCTGCTTGCTGGATTTGTTTTGGGCACAAACTCCACATGAATTCGGTAACGTCCTTGCGCCACCTTGCACAACCAGTAATTCCTTTTGATTTTGGCTACAGTCTTGGCGATTCCTGGGTGGCCCTCCATGAGGGAATCATGGTACTCGGAGATAACCTGTCCCTACAACTCTTTCACAGGAACAAATAACCGGTCCTGGTAGTATGGCAGCTGCCCTTTCACGCTGTAGTGCTTTCCTCTAGAGGCCCACTCCTGGTGCTGCTCCTGGGTGAGGATCTGTTGAATCTCATAAAGAAGTGCACTCTGGGTCATGGTGGTGGTAAGTCCTAAGACCCGATTTTCTGGTATGATGGCCACTGGATCCGGTGGTGAATGTGCCATTTCGTCCGTGCCCATACTGGAGAGAGCATCCGCTTTGCCGTTCTTGATTCCCGGTCGGTAGGTGATCACAAAGTCAAATTCGGCAAAGAATAGGGCCCACCGCAGTTGTCGAGACGATTGTGCTTTCGCTCCTTTCAAGTACTGGAGGTTCCGTTGATCTGTTATTATAGTGACGGTGTGTCGGGCTCCGAGCAGGTAGTGTCACCAGGCCTTGAAAGCGGCCTTAATGGCTAGTAACTCCTTATCATTGATGGCGTAGTTTAGTTCCGCCGGTGTAAATTTTCGTGACCAAAAGGCCACCAGATGCAATTGGCCTGTTAGAGGATCTTTTTGGGACAAGACTGTCCCCATGGCCAGACTGGATGCATCAGTCCCCACGATGTAGGGGAGTTCTGGGTGCGGGTGTCGCAAAATAGGGGCGGAGGTGAACCGCGTCTTCAGTTCTTGGAAGGCCCTTTCCGCTTCTTCAGTCCAGTTAAACGTCTTGTGTGTTTTTCTGAGCAACGAAGTAATCGGGTGCACGACTTGGGAAAATCCGGGGATGAAGCGCCGATAGAAGTTCGCAAACACCAGCATACTTTGAACTCCTTTAATGGAAGTGGGAGCTGGCCAATTGAGAACTGCGTCCACTTTATGGGCGTCCATTCGAATGCCTTGGGGAGAAAGGATGAATCCTAAGAATTCCACTTCAGTGACATGGAACAAGCACTTTTCCAGTTTTGCGTATAGATGGTGTTCGCGAAGCTTACCCAGAACAGCCCGCACATGTCCAACGTGTTCTTGTTCAGAGGAGGAGTACACCAGGATGTCATCGATATACACGAGGGCACAGACATCAATGAGTTCTCGAAGGACGTCATTTATAAAATGCTGGAACGCAGCAGGGGCGTTGCATAAGCCAAACGGCATGACTTGGTATTCAAACAGGCCGTACTTGGTACGGAAGGCCGTCTTCCATTCGTCCCCTTCTTTTATATGCACCAGGTGATAGGTCCCTCTCAAGTCCAATTTGGTATAGATCTGTGCTTCCTTTACCTGGTCCAATAACTCCGGAATCAGGGGTAGTGGGTAACGTTTTTTTATAGTTATCTGGTTCAATGCGTGGTAGTCAATACATGTTCTCAGTTCGCCCTCCTTTTTCGGTACGAAGAATAACGGCGCCGCGGCCGATGACTTCGATGGGCAAATAAAACCATTGGCCAGGTATTGCTTCAGGTAGGCCTTCAAATGCTGATTTTAGGGTTCGGTAAGCGCGCAAATGCACCCACATGGGACTTGGGCTCCTGGGAGGAGATCGATTTGGCAGTCGTAAGGCCGGTGAGGTGGCAACATATTCGCCTTCTCCTTCTGGAAAACGTCCTGGAAATCTTGACAGTGAGCCGGCAAAGTCAAAACCTCTCCAAGGGTATGAGCCAAGCCTTCCCGCACAGGAGAAGTTGCGAGCTTGGACTTCCACCCCTTCGGGTCACAGGTGTGCGTGCAGATGTGGGCGAAAACTAACTCGCGAGCTTGCCAGTTGATTCGGGGGTTATGGGCCACCAACCATGGCATTCCCAGGATCAGCCCAAACTGAGGAGCTTTAATCTGTCAAAGGCTATGATTTTGCGATGTCCATCTTCACACAGGAGGGTGAGTTCCGAGGTGCACTCTGATACAGGACCAGAAGCGATTTCGGTGCCATCAACTGTGGTTACGGTCTCTGCGGTTGTCTTGGAGCACCATCTTTGCTGCGAGATCTCGATCAATATAGTTCCCAACTGCCCCGCTCTCTAGGTACGCTTCTAAAGAATGCATCTCAGACGACTGTTGGTGGGGAATAATGATCACTGGTAGCGCAAAATGGGAGGTCTGAAACTGGATTTCCTCGCTCGACAATTGGACCCCTACAATTGCCGGACTTGGTTGTTTCCCGACTCCTCCTCCGGTATTTCCTTATCCGTGGCACCAACTGCTCGCCTGGGGGGCTTGACCGGGCAGTCCTTTAAAAAATGACCCGCTTTTCCGCAATACAGACACAATTACATCTCCCTCCTTCTGTCCCTTTTGGCCTTGGTTAAAGGGGGCCTAACCCCGCCTATCTGCATTGGTTCACTGGTTCCATCAGAGCCCCGTGGGGTGTGATCCTTGGGACGGATGAACAAGGGACGTGAATCTGACCTTCCTCAATCACTCTTCCTATCCTGCAGGCGACGGTCCAACTGTACCACCAAACCAATGAATTTGGCGCAATCCCAGGGTTGGTCCACCACTTGGGCTAACACGTCTTTTAGCTCCCCGCGAAGACCCTGATGAAACAACGTGGTCCTTTAATCCTCAGGCCAGTCCGCTTCGACCACCAGTCGATTAAAGGTTGCTATGTAAGTTAACAGGTCCTGACTCCCTTGGTGGAGTGACAAAAGTTTGTTATCCAGGGCTTGCCCATGGTGGCGTTGTGCAAAGAGTTTCTCCAGTTCCCTTTGGAACCCCTCAAAGTCTCGCAGCAGAGGGTCGTCTCGGCTGATGAATGGAACGGACCAGTTGGCCGCACTCCCACTTAAGTACGAGAGTACGAAAGCCACACGTGCTTGGTCCGTGGGAAACGGCCTGCATAAAAAGTGGAGGCGACATTGATTCATGAAAGTGGCGTATCTCTGGGGGTCCCCCGCAAACTGTTCCGGAGGAGCCAGTGGAACAGTCCCAGGAAGGTTAATTTGAACTGGATTGTTCGCGGTAGCCGAGGTGGAGGGACTTACTCCGGGTAACTGGGTTTGTCCTGCCTGTGACTGGAGGAGTTGTCTCCAAGGTCATCAGTTCTTTCCTTAGCGACAATCACTTCTCTTCGCAATGCATTAGTCTCCTGCCGCGCGGAATGGACTTCCGCACGCAATTGCCCCGAGCAATTGGGCCAGCTGGTCAGTTTCTGACATTTCCATAATAGACGCCCAGGTGGGTTTATGTGTTAGGGCTTCGCGTTCTGTAATGCTCACCTGTTCTTTTCCACGGGGACGTCTCCAGACACACACCTGAGGGCTCTTCGGTACCCCTCGCCCGTCCCGGACCCCTGGATAAACAGATTCAGCTCTAGAAGACAGGAGGGGCAGCTTAGATGATTTCCTACTGGATCGCCCACCTCCCACGTTCCCCTGCAGGTTTGCTAAGGGCGACTCTCACCTTATTGATGTTAACGGTGCGCTCTCCGTCCTGCCGCTCCGCACAGGGGCGTGTCGATTTTGGGCCCATTCTTCTGAGTTGCTTCACTGGCGAGGGCCGGAGTTCAGACCGGCTGCAACTCCTTCTTCAGGTAAGTCTTAGTAAGTGAGAGCAAAGTCTTTATTGATGAGAGTAAGTCTTTATAGGTGAGAATAAGTCTTTGGTATATGAGTCTTTGGTATATGAGCTAACTCGTGTCCTCGCTGCTGGTGGTGGAGGTCGCGAAGAAAGCCGATGACTGGTTCAAGCAGGTAAACAGAGTCGTCATGCGGCGCTGAAAGCATCCTTGCAAATGACTAACCTGCTAACTTTGTCTTGCAGACCTCGACGGGCTGGAGTTGGAGGAACCCCCGAAGGAATGAAGAAATTGGGGGCAGCGCAAGTTGGGCGGCTTCGAAGAACAGATGAAGTAGCTAACGGGAGAGAGTCGAGATGATACCTGCTTCGGATGACTAGGAAGTCACAGGATGCTGTGAAGTGGTAAGTATGGCGATGGTCTTGCCTTGGTTACTCCGAGGTCGAAGGATGCTGCTGAATTGGTAAGTATGGCGATGGTCTTGCCTGGGGTACTTCCGAAGCCAAAGGATGCTGCTGAGCTGGTAAGCGGGGTGTTGGTCAGGCCCAGGAAGGCTCCGAAGACGATGGATGAAGCTGAGCAGGTGTCATGCTGAGAACCTGGTGTCTGCAGAAGCTGCTGAACCCCCGACAATCCACCCAAAATGTGGCACTCTGAGCTGACATAAATATAACTGCTCAGTTTACATCACTTTCAGGGGAAAGGGGGAAGGGACAAAGAAACAAACACCAGGCTGGAAGCTATCAACTCGCTGGTTCTTCACCTGTAGTTAAAACATAAACATGCAATATACCTCATTACTCATGGGTTACTATACTAACCTTAAACTCTAAATCCTTTACCAAAATAGTTTAAAAACCATACCTGGTACTTCTCTTCAGAATGCCCAGAGAAGTGATAAGCAGTCAAGACTTCCTTACTTGTGGACCAGAATCTTATAGATCATTCAGCCTTCTCTGTAGGTCCATGAATGTAATTTAACTTTGTAGTTAGTCTGCTCAACCCTAAGATTCTTAAACAAGGTCTTCAAATAAGTTTTAGGAAGTTCTTTTAAGTTCGTGTATTTTTTTTTTAATATTTTCTTTGTAGAGTGTCTTTTTCTCAGGAACGAATTTAACTTGCGATGGAATCTTCACGTGGAAAGCCAGCACACGCGCTAAATTCCAAAACCGCGGGGAAAAAAAAAATCACACGCTCTTTTCTCCAAATCGCGGGAAATACGCACACGCGCTACAATCCAATTCACGGGAAAAAACACACTTGCGCTAAAGTCCAAGACGCGATAAAAAATTACACGCGCTTTCCTCCAAGTCGCGGGAAATACGCACACGCGCTGACAATTCAATTTGCGGGTAAAACGCACTCGCGCTAAAGTCCAAGACGCGATAAAAATTACACGCACTTTCCTCCAAGTCGCGGGAAATACGCACACGCGCTGACAATTCAATTCGCGGGTAAAACGCACTCGCGCTAATAACCAAATTGCGAGAAAAAACACACGCGCTTATTTTTTCACGCAGAAAAACCCTTGCGTAAACGAACAGTAAACGCGAGTCCAAAGTTCACGCTCGCGCTTCACTCTCATGCGCAGAGACACACGCGCGGGCTCAAAGTAACGGGAAAAAACTCACGCGCTAGTTTGAATTGACACGTAGCGATAAAAACAAACGTACGCGCTTCAATCTTTTTAGATACAGATTTGCGATTTCAATCCCTTAGATAAATATAACCTTTTTACAAAGTTCAACAAAACTGGAAGGTCACTTATCTTGTGAATAAGACTTGAAAACTTCTTTTCTCAGAAAAAATTGAAGTTTCTGACTCCTGTCCTGTGTCTCCAAACTCCAAAAACGACTCCTGTTATACTTTCAGATCTTCCGCTCAACTGCTTGAAACTTGTCACCCTTGACAAAGTTAAGCAGGAGCAACAAGGCACACAACCTCTCAAGCTGGGCAAGGACGATGAAAGGCAGTTTAGAATGTTCATTGTCCTCCCTATAAACAATCCCCAGCCAATCAGAATTTAGACTGAGAACCTCCATCTTGGCTTGGGGCAATTTCCACAGACTGCAATGAAGGTTAAGGGCAAAATTGGCTGTTTAAAAATATAACCCATAATAACTTCCTAAAACCTTTCTATACTAAATATGTGTCTCCCCTGACCCAATGTAAATGAGTATATGATACTGTATGTAACGAATATGTCACTCCAACCTGACAGTACCTGACAGTACCCCCCCCTCCTAACACCCAGTCCCTGGGCCACTCTTCAATGGACATTTTTTATGGAATCTTTCAACCAAACGAGGAGCATGCACATCACTTGCTTTCTTCCAAGTGCGCTCTTCAGGACCATAGCCCTCCCAATCAATGAGATACTGTAGCTTTCCTCTTACTCTTCTAGAGTCCAGAATTCTCTTAACCAGAAATTCTTCGTAAGCATCTTCCTCAATCACAACTGCCGAAGGAGTAGGTGTTAATCTAGGTCCTTTAACGACAGGTTTTAATAAACTAACATGGAAAGTTGGATGAGTTTTCATATTACTGGGTAATTTAAGACGAACAGCCACTGGATTAATCACCTTTTCAACAACAAACGGTCCTACGAAACGAGGACAAAACTTATTCCTTCCTTTAATTCTCAAAAACTTGGTTGATAACCACACCAAATCTCCCTCACTATATTGAGGACTAATCTTTCTTTTACGGTCAGCAAACCCTTTGTATTTTTGTTTACTCTCCACCAACACCCCTTTTGCCTTTTCCAAATTTCTTTTCATAACTTCTAGTCTCCTTTCGACTTCTGGGTTTCCTGAATCATTATTAATCTCAATACTAAGAAAACGAAGATGAAAACCTTGTCCCAAATAAAACGGAGACATAGAGGTGGCATACTTACTACAGTTGTTATATGCGAATTCTGCAACCCACAACAAATCTACCCACTCTTCACCTGTCTGCAGATAACACCTCAAATATTTTTCCAACTCCTGATTTATCCTTTCTACCTGCCCATTGGTTTCTGGATGGTAACCTGAAGATAAACATACCTCCACTCCCAATCTCTTACAAAAAGCTCTCCAAAACTTAGAAATAAATTGAGAACCTCTGTCTGAGATGACCTGACTGGGAATTCCATGTAATCTTACCACTTCTTGCAAGAAACTGTGAGCTAAACTAGCGGTAACCTCTCCCTTCATTGGAATGAAATGTGCTTCTTTAGTGAGTAAATCAACTACAACCAATACCGAAGTACACCCTTTATCTTGTGGAAGATCCGTGATGAAATCTAAAGACACTGAGTACAAAGGCCGCGGTGGAACTGGTAACGGCTCCAATAACTCAAAAGGCTTTCCGATGAGATTCTTAGATCTAGCACAAATTTCACAGGTCTTAACAAAATTAAGGGTATCTTGTCGAATTTGTTCCCAGCAAAAATTTCTTCTGATCCCCTGGATGTCCTGCCAAGACTGATTCGTGACACTCCTTCAACATTTTTTCTCTAAGTTCAATTGATGGTAAATAGAGGCTGTCATCTAAATAAGGTAAACCATCTTTAATTTTGCGAGCAGGATCCAAACGAACCCAATCTTCAAGCTGTGTCTCAGAAATGGATTCCCGTACTTTCTTGAAGATTTCGTTCTCCTTTTCAACCCCAGCAAGAACAAAACGTTCTGGAGCGATCAATGGAAGAGGCTCACAGACCGACTTAACCTCACTTTCTGGAAACTGCCGTGACAGAGCATCTGCCTTTTTATTTTGATTACCTGGATTAAAAGTTACTATAAAGTCATAATCCGCAAAAAATAATGACCACCTAAGTTGTCGAGGTGTCAGAGTTTTTGCTGTCTTCAAAAAAAGTAAATTTCGGTGGTCAGTTAATACAGTCACAGTGTGACATGCTCCTTTTAGAAAATGTCGCCATTCTTCAAATGCTGCTTTGATAGCAAGAAGCTCTCGGTCTGAAATGGTGTAATTTTCCTCCGCAGGTGAAAATCTCTTAGAAAAGTAGGCCACTCACGAACCGCTTCCACCTTTTTTGGATTCATTTCCAGGCCATAAGGAGTGATCACAAATCCTAAAAATTCTACCGAATCCGTATGGAACTGACTCTTCTCCAATTTAGCGTAAAGATTATTCTCTCTCAATTTCCTTAAGACCTGTCGAACGTGAATTTTGTGTTTCTCCAAATTCTGGGAAAAAATCAAAATGTCGTCAATATAGACGATAACAAAAACATCAAGAAATTCCCGAAGAACCTCATTGATAAAAAGTTGAAAAGCCGCTGGGGCATTGCAAAGACCGAAAGGCATCACTTGGTACAAATCTGGCCAAATTAGGCCAAATCTGGTTTTAAATGCCGTCTTCCACTCATCCCCCTCTTGGACACTTACAAGATGATAAGCTCCACGTAAATCCAACTTAGAAAATATGGTTGCACCTTGGATTTGGTTTAACATTTCTGAAATGAGAGGGAGAGGATACCGATTTTTTACTGTCATTCTATTTACTGCCCTGTAATCTATACAAGTTCTGAGAGAACCATCAGCTTTAGGCACAAAGAACAATGGTGAGGCTGCCGGCGATTGAGAGTTGCCGAATAAATCCTTTAGCCAAATTTTCCTTTAAATATTCTTTCAAATAATCATTCTCTTTTTCAGTCAAGGCATAAACCCTACTGCTTGGTAAAATAGCTCCAGGCTCCAACTCTATCTTGCAGTCAAAAGGTCTATGAGGAGGCAACTCTCCAGCTTCCTTTTCATCAAAAACATCCCAAAAATCCTGATAACAAGTTGGAAGTTCACCAACAACTGCTCCAATGTCAAAACCTATTGCCCCTCTTTCTGCAAGCGAGAATGAAACCGAATTCACAACTTTTTCTTTCTCTTCTAAAGATTCTCCTGAAAGACAATGTTCCTGACAAAAGGTTGATTCTAAGGATACAATTCTTGCACTCCAATCAATTCTGGGATTATGAAGTGTAAGCCAGGGCATCCCCAAAATAATTTTCAAGATTGGCGCGTCAATTAACTCAAAAGAGATATTTTCTTTATGACCTCCAGTCATCTCCATCTCAAGTAACTCTGTATTATGAGTGATTGGACCTGAAGAAAGAGATGTCCCATCAACTGCTCTGACATGTTCCATTTCTTTCTTAGCAACTATAGGAACACCTAGAGTTTTTGCCAATCCTCTATCCATAAAATTACCCGTAGCTCCTAATTCAATAATAATTGGCCCAGAACCTAAAAATACCTTTTCGAACATCAAGGATACGTTCACAGTTATGTGAGGAACCGCTGTCTGTATTGTGTTAGCCACTTGTTGTACTCTGCCTGAAGATTTGGAGATCTTCTTGGGGGTAAAAGGACAGGTTTCAAGAAAATGACCACTCCTACCACAGTATAAGCACAAATTGTTCTCTCTTCTTCTTGCCTTCTCTTCCTTGGACAACTGACCTCTCACCCGGCTCTGCTGGTCAATTATCTTTGACTTCACTTCTCTGTTCACCACCTCAACTTTAGGCCTCTCCATTCTTCCCGGAAACCTAACCTCTCCCCGAGTACGTCTACGCTCAGAACGTCTTTCTGTTAAATGAAAATCCAACTGTACCACCAAATCAATTAAGGCATCTAAAGTATTTGGTCGCTCCAAAACTCCAGCCAGAGCATCTTTTAACTCATCCTTTAAGCCCCTATAAAATAAGGAAGCCCTCTTCTCCTCTGGCCATTTACTTTCTAAAATTAAAGTTCTAAATTGAGTGATATAAGAAATCAACTCCTTTCCTCCCTGGCGCAGTTCCAGTAATTCTCCATCAACCTCTAAAGATAACTGTCTCTTATCAAACATTTTCTTAAATTCTGTCTGGAAAAGGGAATAATTATTCAAAGCCCAATTCTTTTGACTAACCAAAAGACTTCCCCACGTAGAAGCTTCTCCAGATAAATATGATAAGATGAATGTTACCTTTGAAGCATCTGTGGAAAACAACTCTGGACGACTTAGAAAATGCAATTCACACTGAGTCTGAAAAATTTGAAACTTTCTAGAATCTCCTAAGAAACGTTCTGGAGCTGCCAAAGGAACAGGCATAACTAAAGTTCCTAAACCTCTCTCTGCCCCCCTGGGAAGCCAGGTTCTTGGTCTTCTCCTACTCTCACCAACTCGGGTGGGTTTCCTGCACCTTCCGAAACTTCACCTTCTCTTTCTTGTATTTGGGTTACCTTTAAATTTAACTCATCCATTCTTTGACAAAGACTTGAATATTCCTGATGAGCCACCCGTAACTCTTCTCTCATTTCCCTAACCATTACTCCCAATGCCTCCATGGTTGTCTCGTCGGGGTTCATAACAGCTTGGGCAGACACTTTTTTTTTATTAGCCTTTCATACTGTCATGCTGAGAACCTGGTGTCTGCAGAAGCTGCTGAACCCCCGACAATCCACCCAAAATGTGGCACTCTGAGCTGACATAAATATAACTGCTCAGTTTACCTCACTTTCAGGAGAAAGGGGGAAGGGACAAAGAAACAAACACCAGGCTGGAAGCTATCAACTCGCTGGTTCTTCACCTGTAGTTAAAACATAAACATGCAATATACCTCATTACTCATGGGTTACTATACTAACCTTAAACTCTAAATCCTTTACCAAAATAGTTTAAAAACCATACCTGGTACTTCTCTTCAGAATGCCCAGAGAAGTGATAAGCAGTCAAGACTTCCTTACTTGTGGACCAGAATCTTATAGATCATTCAGCCTTCTCTGTAGGTCCATGAATGTAATTTAACTTTGTAGTTAGTCTGCTCAACCCTAAGATTCTTGAACAAGGTCTTCAAATAAGTTTTAGGAAGTTCTTTTAAGTTCTTGTATTTTTTTTAAATATTTTCTTTGTAGAGTGTCTTTTTCTCAGGAACAAATTTAACTTGCGATGGAATCTTCACGTGGAAAGCCAGCACACGCGCTAAATTCCAAAACCGCGGAAAAAAAAAAAAAAAATCACACGCGCTTTCCTCAAAGTCGCGGGAAATACGCACACGCGCTGACAATTCAATTCGCGGGTAAAACGCACTTGCGCTAATACCAAATCGCGAGAAAAAACACACGCGCTTATTTTTTCATGCAGAAAAACCCTCGCGTAAACGAACAGTAAACGCGAGTCCAAAGTTCACACTCGCGCTTCACTCTCACGCGCAGAGACACACGCGCGGGCTCAAAGTAACGGGAAAAAACTCACGCGCTAGTTTGAATTGACACGTAGCGATAAAAACAAAAACGTACGTGCTTCAATCTTTTTAGATACAGATTTGCGATTTCAATCCCTTAGATAAATATAACCTTTTTACAAAGTTCAACAAAACTGGAAGGTCACTTATCTTGTGAATAAGACTTGAAAACTTCTTTTCTCAGAAAAAATGGAAGTTTCTGACTCCTGTCCTGTGTCTCCACCAAACTCCAAACATGACTCCTGTTATACTTTCAGATCTTCCGCTCAACTGCTTGAAACTTGTCACCCTTGACAAAGTTAAGCAGGAGCAACAAGGCACACGACCTCTCAGCTGGGCAAGGACGATGAAAGGCAGTTTAGAATGTTCATTGTCCTCCCTATAAACAATCCCCAGCCAATCAGAATTTAGACAGAGAACCTCCATCTTGGCTTGGGGCAATTTCCACAGACTGCAATGAAGGTTAAGGGCAAAATTGGCTGTTTAAAAATATAACCCATAATAACTTCCTAAAACCTTTCTATACTAAATATGTGTCTCCCCTGACCCAATGCAAATGAGTATATGATACTGTATGTAAAGAATATGTCACTCCAACCTGACAGTACCTGACAGCAGGTAAGGATGCAGAGCAGGATGAGCGTCACGCTGCAAAGGCAGAATAACGAGGCGCGTGCTCTTGGTCGGGTGTGGTTTAAATAGCTAGGTAGTATCCCAGGTGCCTTTGGGAGCTAGACTGCAGCATACAGTTCTCCAATATTCCGCATGGGGGCGGCCATGCTTATCCATTGGCCATAGGAAGCCCGTCCCAGTGAGCGTCTCCTATGCCAGCAGTGCTAGGACTGGCTCCAGGGCATCCGAGGAGACCCCAATAGGGTTTGTAAGGGCCCATGTCCCCTTGAGGGAGATAAGATTGTGACAATGAGGTCCTTGATGGTTTTAGAGGAACAGGACATGGGTTTATTGGACATGGGTGGGTGAGTGAGGATAGGTGTGAGGAGGAGGTGAGGAGTGAGGCAGTGAGTGGGGGTGAGAGGGTGAGTTGACATACACGCAGGGTAAAGGGAGAGGGTTGTGTGAAGGAAGAGGAATCAGGTCAGACGGTATGGAAAGGGAGACAATAGGTGGGAAGCTATTTGGGGAGTAATGGGAGGAAGGAGAAGGTTAACAGCTGTTATGACAGGCTGTGCTTGAGGGTGGGTGAAAGTGAATCCTGTGCAAGGGGAAGGGTTGGGTGGTGAATGGAAAGGTTGTGCTGTGGTAGGGTAGGAGTGGGTGGTCCTGATGGTGGCTGGGGTGAGGGAAGAGGTGAAAGGGGAGGGTTAGTCTTGGGTTGTTGGAAGTAGGGTCTGGAGGAGGTTGGTGGTTATGTGGTGGGGTGGCGAGATGGAGGTTTGTCGGTGGTCTGGAGCAGTTAGGGGTGGGTGAGATGATGGGGCTAAAGGTCCTGTTTGAAGATGGAGGGAGACTCTGTGCGGGGATAGGCACATTATAGTGAAAAGGTGTCTTGGAACAGGGTGTCATTAATGGGAATGTGTCTTGCAGGTTGATACTTATTGCAGCTGATTTTTAGATGGTAACATTATGGGTGACTGCTGATGGAATAGCGGATAAGGCAGCCTCATGTACCTCAACAGAGATAAGATAATTTGCCCCCCCCTTCCATCATGTTGTTACGTACAGGGTATTTTGGTAAATATTTCTGCAGTATGGGCCATTGGGATAAATATAGGTGGCACATTTCCCTTTACTGATGTTGATGTTAGGGTCATAGAAGCGATGGGCAGGGTAGATTGCAGCAACGGTTACATTTTAACTTATAAACAATGCCTTATCTATAACCAGCAGTAAATCTGGCTTGCTCATACCCTCACTCTTCTGCTTAACACCAGTTAGAGGTAGCCTTGACGCTAGCACAGGCCCTCTGGTACATGGCTTCTACATTCAATTGAAGCTTCACCAAGATCGCTCAGTAATAGTTCAGTTCTATTTCTCAGGATCTTAGCTTTACAGAGGTTACTTATTCCATTTTCTCTGTGACAAGGGGACAGTTACTGCTTTTCTCTTGGACATAACAGCCTTCCACTATTTCAGAGGGTTTTGCGAAGATAAAAATATTAAGTATTTTCTTAGTCAGTCAAAGTTTTCCGGACCGCCTGATCTAAGTACTTGCCTGTTAAGTGAAATATATTAGCAAGTTCTTCATGAGTGGGATTATTATTATCCCATCTTTACCTTCTGTTTTTGTTAAGCCTGCGTGGAGGTTCTCTCAAGCTTGGGGTGCCATGTGGAATGGCTGGTGACAAAAGCAGTCTCTCAGCAGAGGCTGCCAAGGTATTTTGGGTGGGGTTTCCTTGCCCTCTCTTGCTATGGGTTTATTTCAGGGATATTTCTCTCTTGGTCAGGATTTACTGACAAGCCCCTTTGGTAGCTCTCAATCTGGATTTTTGGCAGGGCAGTTACATTAAGGGGCCTCTCTAGTTCCTGGTTATTTTTGGACAGTACTAGTGGATGTTACATGCCCTCCACCTACCCGTGGCATCGCCTGTCAAATGCCAGAGAGTAGCTACTCGCATCTCCAAACGCATCCCCCTTGCAAGGGTTAACAGATCCTGGCGAGAGTTGATCCATTGTTCTGCTATGAGACAACAGGACTAGTACAAGTGCTTCCCTCAAGGGGCTGCTGCAGAACTGTCTCCCTGTCAGGGTTCTCATGAACAGAAGGAAAACATTCTATACCTGATGACAGCACAAAGGGCGGTAGCCATGGATACCATCAATGAGCTTTAGAGCATCCAGCATTTCTAATGGAGCCAATTCCAGAATGTAAAAAAGTGTTTTATGAAAACCTGCATCTTTTCATTAATGCATTAATAAAACCAGCTTCAAATAAAATCAATAAAATCATAGGGCGTCATTACAAGTTGGGCGGCATTCCGGTGATAAATTTGCTAGAATACCACCCACCTGAATTACCGTTACTGCCACTTTGTCCGGTGTAATTACCGTCAGATTACAAGTGGCGGTGGTGTGTAATTCCCCATTTCTATTGAGTCCATGTAGTAATTTGACGGAGACACGTTGTATATTAAGTAAGAGCTTTGATGTAGAGCCCCCGGAGCATAGCACTGCCGGGTGAACACTAAATAAACATCGTCATAACACTCCCTTCTAGAATCTCTCTTACGTGTACTTATTCTATACACCTGCTTTCTACGAGCCTTGTCAGTAACTACTATAACATCTCCCTTCCTTATATAAAACAAACAATAGAAGGATGGGTGGGGAAAGGAAGGTGTGTGGGGTGGGAAAAAGAAGAAGGAATGGAAAGGAGTAAAATTAACATTTCTTTAAAAACTGTATAAAAGGATACATGTGACCAGAAGATTTCAATGCTAGTAGTAGAGATAGTCATAGTTAAAGTTTCGAATAATTTTCTGGTTTCTCTTAGATAGTCCACCATCTAGAACTTCACTTCTTACACCATGGGGATTATTTACAGTCTCCTTGTTTATGTGGTCAGGTACCCCTGGGTCGTTGTCTATACTAGTGCTTGGTTCCTTGAAAATGTCTTTGTTCACTTGACCTGATGCCCTTAGGTTAATGGCTTTGTCTTTACTCATGCTTGGTCTATTGAACTCTTTCTCTATTTTCACAAGATCATCTTCTCCCATCCTCCAACACCACTGATTTGCCATGACAACTCTACTCTCTGTGGCGATCTAAACCTCGATTCACCTTTCAATGTTTCCTGGGTTCTCTAATGCAAACCCACTCTCCCTTTTTAATAATCTTTTCCTTCACTCCATTCTTGCAGTCGTAATAGTTCTTGTATTTCTCCTGTTTCTTCTTTACATTCCTTAATATCTGATCAACATCCAACTTTGCCTTCCCTGTGTCCATGAAAATCCAGGCAGGTCTCAGTCGATTGGATGCTACCCTGCCACGCATCATAGTGAAAGGTTCAACATTCGTGGTGGAATGTGGAGTTGACCTATAATCACACAGGGCTTCCTTGAGTGTCTCTCTCCATGGAAGGGAGTTAGCCATGGCCAATTGAATCACACTCTTTACGAATGTATTCATTCTCTCTACGAGACCGTTGGCAATCGGATGGTACAGCGAAGTTGTTATATGTTCAATTGCTCTATCCCTCAGGAATCCTTGGAATTCTAATGATGTGAACTGAGACCCATTATCAGACACTAATTCCTTGGGGTCCCCTTCTCTGTTGAAAACTTCAGTTAAGAAATGTGTGATTTTCTCAGTGGTGATTCTCCCTTCCGATACTCCCCACTCTACCCATTTAGAAGTGTACTCTACAAGTATTATAATGTATATTCTAAATGTATCAAGATTTTCAAACGGCCCCATGACATCAATTGCCAACTTGGACCACACACTGTTGGGGAGGCTCTACTGGTTGCACTGGTGTTTTCCTTAATATCTTAGATTTATCACTTGCAGCACATACGGTGCAATTCCTAACAATTTCTTCCGCCTCTCTCCACATATTTGGGCACCAACAGTTACTTCTTACTCTTTTCTTGGTTAAACTCCTTCCTAGGTGTCCTTCATGAGCTAGGGCAAGTAATCTGCTTCTAACTTGTGCAGGTGCAATTATGCGATCACCTCTATAGATGTGTTCCAGATCCATAGATAGTTCCTCTTTGATTTGCACAAAATCTGCTAGGCTTTGTTCACAATCACTGGCTATAGCTTTTCTAATCTCCACTTGTTCTGGATCAGCATCAGTCATAATTTCCATTCATCTTTAGCAATAGCCGGGTTCATAGTGGCAATGATATCTTCATCCATGGACTCGATCTCAGTTCCATGGTTGGTTGACAATCTGGAAAAACAATCAGCTACTTGGTTTTGTGCACCTGGTGTATAACATATATGAAGATTATACTGAATAATATCCAGAATCCACCGCCTAATCCTCGGTGATATTAAGTGGGGTGCTTTTGATTGAAGAACATGCACCAGTGGTTTGTGGTCAGTCTTGAGAAGAGCAGGTAAACCCCGAATAAGGTTCCTAAAGTGTTCTAGGACCCACTTTACTCCTAGGGCTTCCCTTTCTATGGTGGAGTAGTTAAATTCTGCCCTCTTGATGCGAATGCAGTGGTCACCATATTTTTGTTTTGAAGCTGTTCCAGCACCCCTCCCAAGCCAACTTTACTGGCGTCCACTGAAATAATTGTTTTTGCTTTGCAGTCAAACATTCCCAATGCTGGCACTTGGTTGATAGCAGACTTTATTCTTTCAAATTCATCCTTGCACTCATCTGACCATATGTATTTTACTGATTTTTTCATAAGATCCCTCATATTCTTGGTTCTGTTAGCATAGTCATCTACAAACTTAGAATAATATTCCGTCATGCCTAAGAAACTTCTTATCTGATCTTTGTTTTCTGGTTCAGCAATACCCAATATTAACTCTTCCTTAGGGCTAATGCCCTTGGCGTCTATTGAGTGACCCATATATGACACTTTGTCACATTTGATCTTGCATTTTTCCAGTTTTAAAGTCAGACCACTTTTCTGAATCACCTGCAAAATCCCCATTAGTTTCGCATCATGCTCCTCTTCAGTGCTGGCAGAAATCAGAATGTCATCTTGGAAGCAGTGTATGCCTTCAAGGCCCCCAAACAGATGTGACATCAACCTTTGAAACACTGCAGCAGCTGAAGCAAGTCCAAAAGGCATTCTTTTAAACATAAATGCGCCCAAAGGAATGACAAATGATGTGAATCTTTTTGAACTTTCTTCCAAGGCAATTTGATGGTAGGCCGAGGATAGGTCCAGGGTACTAAAAAAGTTGGCTGAATTCATTGTTGTTAATAATTCACTTATATTCGGGAGAGGATGCCTATCTATCCAAATGTTTTTATTTAGGTCCCTCAAATCCACGCACATCCTTATCGTTCCATCAGGTTTTTTCACCAACACTATTGGAGCAAGCCATTCTGAGCTTTCTATGGGCTCTATTATGTTCTGTTCACAAAGACGTATCCATTCTCTTCTCAATGCTTCTTTTGTGCCAATCAGAACACCTCGAACTCTGTGCGCTATGGGTACAGCTCCTTTCTTGAGAAGTATCCTATGCTGAAAAACTTCTAAAAGTCTAATCTTTTCACTAAATACTCTGGAAAATTGTTTTGCTAGTGCAGCTTTAATGTCACTGTTGTCCTTTAGTACACTCAGTATAGGAATTTCTTCTCCTGGGTGAATGCTGACTGGGAGAACAGCTTGTTCCTCCCAACCCACTACAGATGAGCCATTTTTTGCTATGTAGATTCTACAGTATGTCTCTCTATCCTGGAACTTCAATATGACCCATGTGCATCCAATTATATATATGGGGGTCTTCCCATACCCCATTGCCCTCACCCGGTACATTATATCTCCTGCATTTTGCAGACAATTATTCAACGAAGGTCTTGACATCCACCATGGTGTACGGGTATCCAGTGTCCACCATGATGGGCTAAGATATACCATTTATTTGCATGTTCACCCATGGTCCCTTAGATTGTTGCAACGATGAGACAGTGAGTCTTTGTACCT
The DNA here is from genome assembly GCF_040938575.1 of Ambystoma mexicanum. NCBI lineage: Eukaryota > Metazoa > Chordata > Amphibia > Caudata > Ambystomatidae > Ambystoma > Ambystoma mexicanum. The sequence goes on from NC_090921.1 coordinate 1,489,534,704, forward strand.
GTGCATTTCCTTGATTGACAGACAACATGCCATCCTGTCCTAGATTCTCCTCAATGACTCTTACAGTGCCTCCCGGCATCCTGTTGGAGGGGTGCCTGCTAAATCTGCCCATCCTGCCACGTACATTCCTGCAGACCTTAGCAAAGTGTCCCACATGACCACATTTGTAGCACTCAACAGCTGCTGAAGGGCATTCTTTATCACTGGCATTATGTTTGTACCAGCCGCATTTCTGACAACAGTCTTGATACCGATTTCCGTATCCTGCATCTCTGCCTCTCCTAGAACTGGCTCTTCAATTGTTAGTGGACATTCTTCTCACCATTGCCACTAAGGACTGCTCTAATTCCTCTTTGGGCTTATCTTGAATCATTTTAATCTCTCTATCTTCGGCCTTGTCAAACATTTCTCTCATGCAGCGATCACCTAGTTCCATGCTTCTGGCTATCTCTACTGCTTGCTCCAATGACGGGTTCTTGGTTTGCCACAGTCTCTGTTGTATGCGTGAGCCAGCTACATTCAACACAAGTTGATCTCTTAAATATTCTTCATCAATGCCAGTAAAACTGCATGTTGACATAAGTCCTCTGAGAGATGCTATATAGGCATCAATTGACTCACCTTTTAGTTGCCATCTAGAGAAAAATGGATATCTTTCCAATACAACATCAGTCTTCTTGCCAAAGTGTTTGGCAAGTTTCCCTAGCGCACTTTCAAACTTGCAGTTACTATCACAGGAACCACCCTCTGCATCATCCAAATCAGGGAGTGCTTTGAAAATTCTTAGAGGCTCTACCCCAACACAGTTCATTAATGTGGCCTCTTTAAGATCATCATTAAACTTATTGCCACCAACAGCCCTCAGGTATACCTGGAAACCATCAATCCATTGTTTCCAGGGACACATGGGATTTCCAGGACACGGAAGAAATTGCACTGGTGCTGTGACATGCTGCATGTTGACAGGATACTACTTTAATAATGCTGTTGTTTTTAATTACTTATAAGGTGTGGCTGCAGTTTTACAGATCACTCTCAACAAGAAAATGTGATTGTTGTTTCTGTGTGTTACAGCCTTGATGTGAACTGCCTTCCCTGTCAAGTCCATATATACTTTTAATGTGCTGATCGCCTGGTAAGGTTTTGTTCCAATGTCTTGCCTAAACTGGTATAAAAGTTTTATAATAAAGCACATGTGTACATCCTCAACAATGCAGGGCCAAAATCACTATTGCTGCGCTCCATATGCATGTAGCCCTCTCTTGGTATTTATCTGCAGCTCTGTGAACCTCATCAAAACATCTGTGCAAACTTTCACAAGTTGCTTTCACTATACATCAGACTTTATTTGTTGCCTTGGTCACGTCCTTATCCGTTGCGTGTCACTCTAAACTTGTCGCACCCCTCAGTGATAGGCATTACACTCTAAACCTCCCATCGTGCAGACAGCTTAACGTCTTTCAGTTCGTTCATTGATGTGTGTATTGCTACGATATGTAGCCTAGTTGCTATGGTTACTTATCAACTTGTTACTGTCCTCCAAAGATGGCCGCCACGCACCGGCACGTTGTAGGGTTCTTTACTCTAACAACCGATGCTGCCGTGGATTCAAAAGACGCAGTGTCCTTGCGTCTTGCAGGAGGTCAGCAGTATACTTAAAACCACCTTTCCCTTTCACAATTAGCTCTCCGGCTCACTGCGCTCACCTTGTTCACTCTCCGTAGGTACTTTCAAGGCAGGAAACGCCTTTGTTCACCCCAGTGGCGGTTGCAACACTTCGTTGTCTGCTTGTGCTGTCTGTGCAGGCGCGCAATTTCCAGATCAAGTTAATGGACGAATTCCGGGGGCTCGATGCGGGAAGCTCCACGTCGCCAATTGTAGTAATCTGACAGAGACAATTTGTATATTAAGTAAGAGCTTTAATGTAGAGCCCCGGAGCATAGCACCGCCGGGAGAACACTAAACAAACATTCTCATAACACTCCCTTCTAGAATCTCTCTTACGTGTACTCATTCTATAGACCTGCATTCTACGAGCCTTGTCAGTAACTACTATAACAGTCCATTAGACTCAATGGAGCTTTTTTGGTTGAATTGCTGCGGCAGAATTCTCGCCTCTGTAACTCTGGCGATTCTGCTGATTTTTCGCCAGTGAGATGGCAGTATTTACTTGCAGGATTTTCCTGGAGGTAAATCTTCCACTCCATGGCCCAATCTTATAATTTGGTGTAGCAGTATAAATTTGCGGTAACTCCGTTACCACCAATTTTACTGCTTACCGCCATACTCGTAATGAGGCCCATATCGTGCATTAATAAAGCTTTGAAAAAAATCGTAGCCTCTGTGTGTTTTTTGAGTTAGTGATCTCTTTATTTCATTAGAAAAATGCAATCCAGTAATGTAATCACACATTAACCATCTTAGTCCAACATTCCTGTTTCTGACCCAGCACCCATCGGGGAATACTTTCCATCCTCCCAACATCGGCATGATTTAAATCACATCCTCCCCTGTTTGACAGTTGGAGTCTGCCCTTGGCTCAGTTCACACTCACAGCAAACCCATTTCCTCTGCATAGTTCAATGGGCACACCTGTCTCAGTCCATTTGCGAAATGTGAGTGGTGTAACCGGTCATGGTTTTTGCTTAGCCTTCTGGGACTCATACTCTCCAATTTTACCTCTATTATTCTAGCACTACCATTCCCATAATGCAAAGTAACAAACAGAAGCACATAATCATCTCAGAATGGAATCTGGAAAGTTGGAATGCATGTAACAGGTATTTACTTCATGAAATAATTATTTTTTATAAGCATTTTGTTAATTCTATCAGCGTTGATTATTTACAAATGTGTAGTAGGTGTTACTTGGGAGCCGGAAGAACATGGATGCATAGTTATGGAGTTTCGGAGGTGTGCCATGCAGATCAGAGCTGCTACATGGGTCAGTAAATTTGTCCACGAAAAGGATGTAGGCATTCCATCATACTGCAGTGGCAAGGACTGGAGTTGATAAACTGATGACCAGGATCAGTGTGCAATGCAGACGGTTGATGGCAAGTATTACTAAAGTGGTGGTTACGCCTACACCATGCCCCCAGGCAGACACTAGTGCTGCAGGGCCGAAATATCAAGAACCTGGAAACTCTCTGCAGAAAAGCGGCCTAGCTACAGATACTTTGAGAGTGGAAAGTGTCAGTACAGCAAGATGGCGGACATCACCAAGGTTCAGTTTATCACTGCCAATACTCATTTGGGCACTGTGAGGTAAAAAACTAATTTAAAGTACAATATACCATGAATACCAAGGGACCTGTCCTGAAAAGTACAAGGTCTGAATGAGTTGGACTACATTTTATAATGATGCATGTTAAAGGGAAGAGAAAATAAAAGAGGTTATGTACCACACAAAGCCATGAGCACAAGATGGATACATACTGATAAAGCCTTCCTTCTTCTGCTACTTTTCAAGGATGGGCCTCGAATCCAATTATGCTACTACTCTTGCCCAGCTGCAAGTTTTATCTACCCACTAACAATGTATTCAACCTTGGGGTATCTGGGTTTGAATGGAACATACAACACACCAATTAGTATGTAGTTTTACTTTGATAAAATCAGAGAAATATCCACTCACTTTGTGTTGAATTCTATATCATCATGAAGGTATAAATGCTTGTTTGATTCTGAGGGAGGGGGGACTTACTCTTCTGTTACAGTGGTCCTTTGTCAATTTTTTAATTAGTCCCCCACAGCGCTATGAATTAAAAATTGAGGTTCTGTAGAGTGGGTGGACGAGGGTGCACTGAGCCAGCCCGGAAAGATCTTGAAAATACATAAAGAGATGACTTTGATGATGGAGGAAAGAGTTGGGGGTATTTGAGAAGCACACTGTCATGCCCTCACTGGATATGCATGATAGGAATCACTGATTAGCAGATCTACCCAACATCCTCAACTTGAAGCACAATGAGTTAGTAGTTACTATCAGGAGCTGCCTGGCATACCCAACTCGAAAAGGAGGATCTTCCTGGAATCATTCTGAAGTCACCCAATGACTTCACTGTAGTTAAAGTTTATTTGGATGGTATTTTATCCATAAAACATACAAATAAAATACAACACAGTAAAATATACAAAATAGTATACAAATTGCATATAAAGCATGCATTTATATAAACCCCATATGATTGCTATCCACTAAAACACACTTCAGACTCCATTAGTACAAACTATAGGACACAAAACAATACAATCAAACACAAAACAACAAATTACACTTTCCCTCAAGCTAAGCTAAGAAATGTATTTTCTCTGTGACTTATGTTGGTAGCGCTAGCTCAAAAATATTGCAGGGCCCATGTTACTACTTTCCTTTTGGCTGTTAATAGAAACAGTGACGAAGGGATGTGTTGCCTTAGCCCTGTTGTGTGTAATATTTGTAAAAGATCCTTATGTCTAATTTTCCGATATGTAGGCCAAAAAAAACACAAAAGGCGTTCAATCTGTTGTGGGCAAAATGTCCATTGTCAATAAGCCAAATCCTTATACATCCAAATATAAGTTACAGTTTCTATTTGGATGAGGTTAAATCTTGCTCATATAATAAGAAAAGGGAATTTGAAAAGCAGAAAAGAACTGGAAAACCCGAGCGCTAGTACAGAAGATTATATTGCAAGTGTAAAGGCTAATAGTAAATGGACAAAAATCAGCAGGTGAGTCTGTCCAGTCGCAGATCCTCTGCTCAGGACTCCAACATTGAAGAACATATACATATAATGATACAATCACACTGCGCGTGTGTCCAGAATCATTTTTTAATGCTGTTCGCACAATGTAAGGTACATTCACCCATCTCCTGCCTATATGTCCTCGCAATTGCGAGCCCAGATATTGCTGCCAAAAGGCTGTCACTCAGATATCTGCAACTTCGCAATTTCAAGGACATATAGACAGGCTTTGGGTGAATGTACCCCAATTCCAATTAATTCGATTGGATCCTCCACACAAGGGAGAATAAGCCCTCGAAGAAGAGCAGAGCTTGAAACACGTGTCGGCTGGTTCAAATTGAACTTACTTTGTGCGGACAGCATTAAAAAACGATTCTGGACACACGCGCAGTGTGATTGTATCATTGTATACATATCATATAATCACTGACAAAAAACGTTGTTAAAGGGACGTTATGGTTAAGTTGCACTAGTAAAAACCTATGCAATTCAATAGATGGCATTGCTGTCCTTGCAGTCCTTGCAGTGCACAGTGGTAGCGTGAGTTATGGTTGCTTAGCTTACATTTCTGGGGGTTTTCGGTTTTACCTGTAACCATAACGTCCCTGTAACAACATTTGTCCATTGAATTGCATGGGTTTTTAGGAGTGCAACTTAACCATAACGTCCCTTTAACAGCATTTTTTGGCCGTGAATTTCATTGGTTTTTAGCAGGATACTCTCACGTCCCCGGTCACATCGCACTACCATCATGTCCCCATTTAATTCCCGACGGCGGTTGGACTATAGTTCATGTTGGCATAGCAAACGACTCAAGAGAAACTCCTTTCCGACACGATCCCCTTACCTCCAGTGGCGGTTACCATGGAGACTGTCCACGCCACTTCATGGTCTCCGGATTGGTGTTGGGCCCCGTCGCGTTAAGCGGCACGTGATCAGGAAGTAACAGGCTCGACTGGTTACACGAGACGAGGAGCATGCATCATGTGATCAGGAAGGAAGCGTAACACGTGACGTGATCACGTGACTTTTCTGCTTTTCAAAAGGTTCGAGCAAACGCTCAGACTTCGCTTCACAGCTGCTTATGGCAAGTTTTGTAGAGCGTTTTCCTGCATCTTGTTCCTTGGAATCCTTGATCACGGACTGCTTTCACGGACCTGCTCTGCTTCTCCTCGGTACCTTTGTTTTGGCGATCTTTCCCGGCTCAAGATACAGACTTGGTTTTTCCCTCGGATTTGCTTTTGGATCATCCATTGTTATTGTCGTGACCGGCCGGTTTTCTGACCACGCATCTTGGACCGATTACGGATTTCCCATCGCAGTACTTTGGTCATGTTTCTTGGCAAAATCAGGTGTTTCTTTCCATCAAGAGTGTCACATTACCATCTGCTGCCTACCGCCGTAGATCATCATAGAATCTTGCCCAGTACTTCACCCAGGGTATCTGACTACTGCCATTGGGGTAAGAAAGATTGTGACTTGCCCTTGTACCCATTCACTGTCTTGTCTTGCTTTCTCTATCCTAGTTGCTTGCCTTACAGTGGTCAGGGGGTTCACTTCCGGCGTTCCTGGTTCCAGGCTGACGACACTCCACATCTGTGGCCCCAAATTTTGCACGGGCAGTTATATTCTATACTTGTCCGTGTGGTACTTGGGGACGGAGGTTTCATCATCTACACGACCATCAAGTCTTAACAGACTGTGAAGCCTACTGGTCGTTCAGATGATAGAACCCTCAGCCGAGGATCCCGTGGCTGCTCTAATGCAAGCTGTCACAGCTCTAAGAATGGACATGGCGACAGCCACAACCGCCATACACCACCGGCTAGACTTCTTGCAGAGTGCCCGCCATCCATTGCCTCTGGACGCTGAGTTCGGAGACACTACGCCCCCAAACCCAAGTCCTTCCACGCCGCCTCCCACACCTCCTGTCCCAGTGGTTGTGCCTACCCCTTTTCCTCTAGCAGCCCCAGAGAGGTATCAGGGTGATTCCAGGGGGTTCTGGACATTTCTAAACCAATGCAAGCTCCATTTCCTCTGTCGGCCCCAGGCTTTTCAGGATTCCACCACTGAGGCGGCCTTTTTGCTTTCACATTTGACGGGTATTGCTGCCACCTGGGCAAATCCCTTATTAGAGAATGATCATCCAGCACGCTATGACTTCGATCTCCTGGTAAGCGAAATGTCCAAAGTTTTTGATACCAGACACAAAGCACAATCCAGAGACTTAGAGCTACTAGACCTCACTCAGGGCAAGCTATCTCTGATTGAATACATCACACAGTTTAATCAGTTATCCGAAGAAACAGCTTGGCCCGAAAATAAAAAGTCAGTAGTTTTCTATCGAGGCTTGTGTAATGCTATGAAGGATGCCCTCTCGGTTGTGCCGTCCCTCCCTGCTGCCTTCTCTGATCTGGTTGATCTAACACTCCAAGTGGATGCATGGAGAACCGAGCGTCAGGCAGAAATCGGCCTTTCTAACAACCAGTCCCCCAGTACGGCAAACCTTCTAGTGAACCCATGCAAATAGGGGGAATACGTAGCCCCATCACTCATGCTGAACGGGAGCATAGGAGAACCGACAATGCTTGTTTTTACTGCGGCCTAAATGGGCACTTCGTTAAGGAGTGTCCGCGTCGCCCAAAGAACAGGCACTCAGGTTTTCAGAAAGCTCGCCCTTGAGAACGGGGGACAAGGCGAGCTTTACGCAGAACTCCTCCGAGACTCTCCCTATGTTCGGCCCTATCAGACCAGTCATGGTTCATGCTCTATTGTACCCTACTAGAGAACATTCACACTCAGTACACATAGTCATTGACTCTGGGGCTACCGGTTGTTTCATAGACATCATATTGGCAAAATAATTGAATTTACCACTGATATCAAAGAAACACCCCAAACCCGTACAGGCTGTAGATGGTTCCTCCCTGGTTTCTGGTCCAATTAAGCAACAAACAGCTCCTATGGAAATGATTATCCATGATACCCACAAAGAAATCATGTCTTTTGACCTCATTTCCACACCACAGTTTGGGATCATACTCTGTATTCCTTGGTTGAGGAAACATAACCCTCACATTAATTGGGGTACAGGCCAGGTTCTGTTTGAGTCCGATATTTGTTCACACTTCTGCCTGGTAGATTCTGGGGACATCTCGAATCCCGCAAGAGCCCTTGGGGCGGTGGCTTCATTAACAGTCAATGAGATCGAATCCTCTGAAACTACACACACGGTAGGGGCCACCCTTATGGGTATACCTTCAGTGTACCATGATTATCAAATGGTGTTCGATAAGGCTTCGGCTGAGGGTCTACCACCCCACAGACCTTATGATTGTTCTATCGATCTAGTTCCCAGGGCCTCGATACCTAAAGGCCGTATTTATTCCTTGTCACCAACTGAAGAAACAGCTCTGAGAGAATATACCAAGAAAGCCCTGCTTTTAGGTCACATCAGACCCTCCTCCTCTCCTGCAGCAAGCCCCATTTTCTTTGTTCCGGAGAAGGAGGGGGATCTTCGTCCTTGTGTGGATTACACGTGGTTGAATTCTGTCACTATAAAGAACCGATATCCGATTCCTCTCATTTCTACTCTTCTAGACAAACTCACCCATGCTTCCATCTATACAAAACTAGACCTCCGTGGGGCTTACAATCCAATCCGTATGCGCAGAGGGGACGAATGGAAGACCGCTTTCTGTTCACGCCAAGGTCTGTTCGAATACACCGTTATGCCTTTTGGCCTATGTAACACACCGGTCATTTCAACAGTTTATTGACGACATATTCAGTGACATCATAGACATTTACGTAGTGATATACTTAGATGACATACTTACCTTCTCTCCTACACTCGAAGAACACATAGTCCATGTCAGGGAGGTGCTATCCCGACTTCAGAAGAACGCTCTGTTCGCTAAACCTGAAAAGTGCCTGTTTCACACAAAAGAAGTCGATTTCTTGGGATTTCACATCTCTCCTGGGGGTTTAGCAATGAACCAGTCGAAAATACTTGCAATCACGGACTGGCCGATCCCAAAAACCTTGAAGCAACTCCAATCATTCTTAGGGTTTTTGAACTTCTACCGGCGCTTTATTGCTGATTTTTCATCCATCGTAGCCCCATTGACTGCCCTGACCATTCCGCTGGTGCCGTTTCATTGGTCTTCCGAACATCAGGCTGCCTTCGAAACCCTCAAAATCTCATTCACTGCAGCCCCGATTTTACAGCACCCAGATCCAGAACTTCCCTTCATTGTAGAGGCTGATGCGTCCTCGTTTGCATTGGGTGCGGTTCTCTCCCAACCTTGTCCAACCACGGGCCACTTGCATCCAGTGGCTTATCATTCCAGGAAATTCACGTCAACTTAGACGCATTACACGGTCACTGAAAAAGAGCTCCTGGCCATCAAGGATGCATTTAAGGTTTGGAGGCATCATCTCCTGGGGGCAAAACAGCAAACAGTTGTCTACACTGATCACAAGAATCTGCAAGACCTGGCGTCACTTAAGTGCGTTAACAGTCGACAGGTGCGTTGGGATCTGTTCTTTGCAGCATACGATTTTGTGGTTAAACACAGACCAGGGATTGTTCACGGCAAAGCGGATGCTTTATCCCGTTCACCAGGGGGGGGTTTCTCTGCCGTCCTTTCCAGAGACCTTGTTGGACAAGGGACACGTGATATGTGCCTGTACACCCTGGCTACCCATGTTACAAACCATCCGTCAATGGATCGTACAGCATCCTCATGCATTACCAGAATGGGACCCGGTATTGCAGGACGGGCTGCTGTTCGTACAGGGGAAGTTATTCCTGCCCACTACTGACACACGCATCCAAGCACTAGAGTGGTCCCACAATGCCCTCATCAATGGTCACCCGGGACGACGACGCACTTTGGATTTGCTCAAACGTTGGTGTTGGTGGCCGTCGATGAGACGTGATGTGGAGGATTATGTGAACACCTGTTCGGTGTGCGCTCAGTGTAAGTCAAGTAGGAGTCGCACGCTCAGACTGTTCCAACCCCTACCTGTACCCCAAGACCCTGGCACACGGTCTCAATGGCCTACCTCGTATACAAGGGTTTGATACAATCTGGGTGGTGGTGGATTCTTATACCAAAATGGCTCATTTTGTACCTTGTAAAGGAATCCCTTCCGCTCCATCCCTGGCCCGGTTGTTCTTTAGGTCCGTGTTTTGTTTGTTTGGTCTGCCTCAGGTCATTGTGTCAGAGCGTGGTTCTCAATTCACGTCCAATTTTTGGAAGGCCCTCACTAAACTTCTGGGTATTGACGCCCTCTTCTCTTCAGCCTATCACCCTGAAAGCGATGGACAGACGGAGAGGGTAAATCAGGTGTTAGAACAGTACCTCTGTTGTTTGTCCCTGCAGTTCCAGTATACCTGGATTGATTCACTCCACCTTGCAGAATTTGCTTACAATAATTCAATACATTCTTCCACTGGCTTTTCCCCCGTTTTATGCCCTCTATGGCCAGCATCCACGCAGTCTGCCCTTTCCTGATTTCACGCCTACCAATACCCCTGCCATTAATGATTGTGCCCGCGACCTCACCATGATTCACGCCCATACCATGGCCAATCTCCGGGAAGCACAATCGTCCATAAAAACGGCGGCGGATAAGAAAAGAGTGGATGCCCCAGTTTATCAAGTGGGTGATCGGGTCTGGTTGTCCTCTCGACATTTACACATTCCTGGCTGCCGAAAGTTGCTCCCACGCTTTGTTGGTGCTTACCTGGTGTCTAAAGTCCTGAATCCAGTCGTTTATCGCCTGGAGGTCCCTTCCTCTTGGTCGGTTACACCCGGTGTTCCACACCTCCTTACTCAAGCCGTGCCCTGGCCCTACCCGCCTTGTCTCCCCTCCTGCTCCCGTCTCTGTAGTTTCTCCTGATGAGTTTGAGGTTAGTGCCATTCTGGGTTCCCGTCTGTTTAGGGGGCGTTAACAGTATTTAGTGGACTGGGTGGGTTACGGTCCTGAGGATCGGTCGTGGGTCCCCTCTTCTGATGTCCATGCCCCGAAATTGATTGCTCTGTTTCACCGGGAACACCTTTCCAGCCCACGGGATCGTGGGCCTTTAGGGGGGGGCTCTGTCACGTCCCCGGTCACACATCGCACTACCATCATGTCCCCATGTAATTCCCGATGGTGGTTGGACTACAGCTCATGTTGCCATAGCAAACGACTCAAGAAAAACTCCTTTCCGACACGATCCCCTTACCTCCAGTGGCGGTTACCATGGAGACTGTCCACGCCACTTCATGGTCTCCAGATTGGTGTTGGGCCCCGTCGCGTTAAGCGGCACGTGATCAGGAAGTAACAGGCTTGATTGGTTACATGAGACGAGGAGCACGCATCATGTGATCAGGAAGGAAGCGTAACACGTGACGCGATCACGTGACTTTTCTGCTTTTCAAAAGGTTCGAGCAAACGCTCAGACTTCGCTTCACAGCTGCTTACGGCAAGTTTTGTACAGCGTTTTCCTGCTTCTTGTTCCTTGATCACGGACTGCTTTCACGGACCTGCTCTGCTTCTCCTCGGTACCTTTGTTTTGGCGATCTTTCCTGGATCAAGATACAGACTTGGTTTTTCCCTCGGATTTGCTTTTGGATCATCCATTGTTATTGTCGTGACCGGCCGGTTTTCTGACCACGGACTTCATCTTGGACTGATTACGGATTTCCCATCGCAGTACTTTGTTCACGTTTCTTTTCAAAATCAGGTGTTTGTTTCCATCAAGAGTGTCACATTACCATCTGCTGCCTACCGCCGTAGATCATCATAGAATCCTACCCAGTACTTCACCCAGGGTATCTGACCACTGCCATTGGGGTAAGAAAGATTGTGACTTGTCCTCGTACCCATTCACTGTCTTGTCTTGCTTTCTCTAACCTAGTTGCTTGCCTTACAGTGGTCAGGGGGTTCACTTCCAGCGTTCCTGGTTCCAGGCTGACGACACTCCACATCTGTGGCCCCAAAGATTGCAAGGGCAGTTATATTCTATACTTGTCCGTGTGGTACTTGGGGACGGAGGTTTCATCATCTACACGACCATCAAGTCTTAACAGATACCCTTAGTTTGTAAAGATGTACTGTGCAACCTAGTGAAACTGCTGGCACCATGTTAATATGGACAGCAGTCGCGGACTATGCGTCTGTTTGCGGACATCGGGTGGCATCCAACCTGCTCAGCAAGGCAGGTGCTCTCTTACATAGTGGTACCAATCACCAAACTCAAAGAACATATACAAACAGCACCAGGTACAAGAATTGCAAGGGAAAATAGAGTAGGTTTGCAAATTGTGTACTTATGAAGCAAACAGGACAAAAGCATAGGGAGCACACCATAACGGAATGCATCAGCAACAGAAGTGACATCTGCCTTCAACAATCTTACCGCACTGCTACTTTAAATGAGAACAAAGAACGTACGACCAGAGTAAGGACTGGAAAGTACTAAGACCAGAACGTCACTACAATGCAGTAAGGACACTAAACTTCGTCTAATAATTGCACAGGTGCTGTAGTATACAATAGTACAGAAGCATAACGTGTCTTTTTTTAACGCAGCAATGGCAAGCACCTTAGAGTGGCAGGAAGAAAATTGACCTCATGACGCAATTACTTACTATAGTAACCCCATTGGTACTCACAGTAGTGTGAACTGTAAATTATGTCATATATATTGCTGCATGTACACCAAACACATTTTCTTTTCGGTAAGAAAACATATTGGAAAGGAAAACAAGGCAGCACAAGCAGCAACCCTTCAACAACAGCATACAGCAATGGGAAAGGAAAGAAACTCTGTGCTTAGGAAAATTGACAACCTGGAAGCCAAAGTAGAAAAATTGGTGAACAATTGTGCTGCCTTAAAGGTTGCGTACAAGGATATATTTTGGTCAAAATGAACCAGCACTGGCGCACCTGCATGTGTACTCCTTCCCCATGTCAGTGCCCGCCATCCCCTCAAAACTCTGTGGTGATGGGAGACATTACGGTGATACATCAATCTCTTCCTCCCCTCACAACCAAGTTGCGCAAATCCCCATTTCAAGTATCCACTTCTACTACCCCTTCCCTTTCCCAATGGTGTGTATGAATGTGTACAAGTAAACGTTAATAATGAAAATGTTGCTAAGTGTATGTGTGATATTGTTTTTGTCCTGAAATGCTGTTCTAACTCAGCAGCACACAATCCTCGTTGCAAAGACCGCAATTAAGAAAGCTGCCCGGCCTATCCACAATGACAATGGAGGCATCCGTACGACGCCAGCAGGCCCCGCATGTCCGCATTTTGTCCACCACCTACCAATGCGTGTGGGAGTGGACATTTGTTCGTTGTGCAAGTACATGCATGTGTATCTGTTCCTCTGTGTCCTGGTGACATCGGCACTGTGCAACATATGTGAAGGAACGTTAATTAGGTCAAGGCAGCCACCCACGTCCTACAGGTAGCTATACAGATAAACACCCCACCTGCTATACCCTATAAATAGCTAGCATCTCCCAAAACGGTCGGCGCACGTGTGGCGCACTATTAGTCAGTAGAGAAGTGGCAACGGTGTGCATAGGACACCCGTGCACATGCGCACAACCTATTCCACCCAAAACGCGTCCAGCGGACAGCCATCCCAAAGGAGAACAGTGGCAACGTCACCATGACACCGCACTCACGCTGCACGTGGGCTCCTATTTCGGGGACACGAGCCGGACCCTTCGAGCAGCAGCAAAGTACAGGGTTGAGCAATGTACGGAGTGTTTTCGTAAGTACACCCTTACAAACACACCACAGTGTGTCGTTGCACATGTATGTATGTTTTTGAACAATGTAGGCCTGTTTTCTGGGTGAAAGTACTCCACAGCAACCCTATAAAAGGGCACACCTCAGAGCTGCTCCACAATCTGTTTGCAGCTTTTCAGAACAGAGTAGCAGGCCACATAGGTTTGCCCTGTAAGTGATACTGCACCAAATCTGCTGTGTTACAGTGTGTTTGCAACTAATAGCAACCATGTCAGTGCGGCTGAGTACGCACAGTAATGGTTAAAATTATCAATGACCCTTGCTGTGACCCACACATAGGTATGCACACGTGTGTTTCCCCAAGGACGGTGAGGGCAGTGTCCCTATGAAGCAGAAACATTCCTTCTTCCCTTTCCAGTGTCTTCTTTGCAGCACCCCGTCATTACGTACTGTTAAAAAGTTACACATGCTTCCACACAATGACATTGAAGAGATTGAAGAGCTCTCCATGTAACAGTATCAGTTCTGTACAACAGTCCTCTGCGTACACAGCAAGCCCAGAAACGTTGCGCAATTCATCTGGCTCCACAGTCCCATTTACATGGCCGCCATCCTGAAAATCCCCGGTTGTGGCTTTCGTGCTGCATGCGGGCGTGGGGGAATACATTGCAACCAGGGTAGGGGAAGTTTGTTGTAAGGGATGGCTCTGAAAAGGGCTTTTTTTAGATGCTTCCAGAGAAACACCTTTTTTTTGGTTTTTATTTGATTTTGTGTTTTCTTGTTATTTTGTTATCTTGTTATATTGCCCACACCCACCACAACATAACAGAGCCATGCAGGTGAACATGTAGGCATGTGCCAGAATTCACAAAGGCAACATAGGCACCAGCACTTCTACCTAACCACCGCACCATAAAGCAGGGATGCAAGGACACATGTTCCACTTACCGTAATGCAGAAACATATCGCAGTGTTTGGCACCGCTACCCGCTTTCAATCACAAAGCATTGTAAGCATGCCAACCAAACAACATAATCTTCACAACATTGGTCCTGCTCCCAACACTCTAATACGTGCATAGAAGCAATGCTCCATAGTGCACTGCAACACTTACTAATCTGCGCAATGCACACTACTCAATCACATATAAGAACCAGTTGCACTGTAACCTCTTCCACATGTACACTATTCCATTAGTGCACCCAGTGGACACACTGCACGACTGGTCCCTGCAGCATCTCCACCCATACACCGACAACTGTAGGATGGTCTTCCAATCACCACACCCATGCAACCAACAATGTGTGCAATGCAGCCAAACCACACACACAAAGCAACAATGTGGCACCTACTTTCAAACAGTGGACATACCTATTCAACCAGTGGACATACTTTTCTGTGCAAGGGCTGCAGCCATGCATCGAAGGGGCTACGGACTTACCACACACAGCACACCATAGTACACGCTACGTTTAAATCTTCATGTCTTGTGGAATGCACTCCCCTTCTACAAATGTGCCTGCCACCACTCATTACAGAAAGACATTGCCGCTGCAGCTGGCGTGACATAACGAAGGCTGTCTGCAATGACCACACAAGATTGTTGTCTGTTGAGGTAACCGGAAATTGGCAGAGTATGCACGTATACCGCTGGCACACTACCGTTTTCTTCTAATGAGATATATCCCATGAAGCACTTTTCACTCCCCAACCCTTTCCGTCCCTTCTTCCCACCACCAGATGCCGTAAACTAAGTTTTTCAGGCCCTTTCGCTGCTGCATTGTGCTCCAATACAACATGCCGCCGTTATGGAAAACTTTTGACACACATCACGTCACCGCAAACTGCAGTGCAATCGAAATTTTGACCGCGCAGCAAACAGGGAAATGAGATGCCTGAGCGAAGTCAGATATGACTACTTTTAGTGGGCACACTGTTACGTACAAGAGGCCCAGCCATGCACACAATGACTTAGGGCCTTGGCGCACACACACCAGAACACTATACTCCGATACACCATAGAGGCGTTTCCCAAAAACGTTGACGCACAGCACGCTTCCCTCCAGCCAATCACTGGCCGCGTCCAATGTTCGCCGACATCACGGCGCACTGGAAGCCAATCAGACTTCGTTCCACGGAGCAAACAGGGAAATGGGTCAGCACAGCTGACCCATATATCACTAATTTTTTGAGACGTACATTTCAGTTCTTTGCAACTAAAGTACTGGTTGGATTTCCACCAAACTCACAAAAGCACGCTTTCTGACCCAAGCCCCCGCTCTTGTCACAAATTTGGTGAAAATCGGTCCAGCCGTTCGTCCTGTAGCCGTGCACAATGTTTTTGGCCATTCAGTCTTTTTTGCAAAGTTTGGTGCAGATTCCTCCAGTGGGAGCAAAGTTATAAGCCGCCGAAAAAGTGGTCTACCTATGGGTTTAGCAACTTAACCATAACTACACAGCCTCTACCATGGGCCGTGTAATAAGAACGTGTGGAATAATTTTGACTAATCCTACTACACTAAAGAAGATGTGGCTGAATTCCATCACCTGTGGGTTTACAATGCCATGAGCCTGGCTCTTACTTGTTAGCAATTTCTTTTTCTGTTTGACTGTATATCCTGTAACAGCATATTCTTTGCTACAAATTAGCATATAGCAGTTTAGTTTCAGGACAGAGAAACCAGCACTCGCAGTTGATTGTAAACAAATCTTTCTTCGTTTTTCTAAGCCAAGGTATGATATCATATGATATGATGAGTCATTTAGAACACACCTGTACACAAGTGCTTCTAGGGACGGCAAGACAAGGGAGGGTGACGGAGGGAGGACAAAACAAAGATCTTACTAGGCCTTTTGTCATTCAGATCGTGCAAGTGGGATATGCAAAATTGCAGGAAGAAGAGAGAGGGGAATTGCCAAGGGGAGGCAAGGGGGAAGGGCAACAGGTTAGCAGTGCTCTGAGTAAGTTCAGCCAGGGCAGCACAGCTCTCGGTAATTGCAAGGAGCCAGGGCACTGTAGGCTTCTAGATACAGCCCCTACGTGCGTGGTAGGCCCGGAGGCAGTGCAGGGGCTGCTGGTCAGGGGGAGCTTGGTGGCGACTGTGAGGGTAGCGAGGCAACCAGTCAGCACAGCATACAGGTTGGTCTGCAGGAGAGAGAAAGAGAGAGAGAAATCATAATTGAAAAGGAAGGTCTTGAGCTGCTTCCGGAACTTCAGGTGGTCCGGCTCAAGTTTGAGTGGGGCAGGGAGGCCATTCCAGAGGGAGGCACCTGTAGAGGAGAGAGATCTATCCCCTCACTCTCTGCCTGGAGAAGCGCCTGACCCTCAGAGAGTTGGAGGTAGCTGAGCACAGGGATCGAGAAGGAAGGTGTTTAGGAAGAGAGAGTTGGATGTAGTGCGGGCCCCGGCCCCAGAAAGCCTTGTGGATGATGCAGAGGGTCTTGAACTTGATCCTTGCAGCCACCAGGAGTCAGCATAGAGAGCTCAGGGCTGGAGAGATACAGTCCCTGGGCTTGAGGCCAAGGATGAGTCTCGCAGTCCTGTTCTGGATTAGTTACAGAGGACAGAAAGTAGAGGAAAGCGGTAGTCCAGCCTGGAGAGGGCTCTGGAGACAGTGAGCTACTGGGGGAAAGTGGGGAAAAAAAGAATACCTCTGAGGTGCAGCTGGTAGTGTGCCTTCTTAGCAAGGTCCATGATGTGAGGAGAGAAGGAGAGAGTAGAGTCGAAGATGACACCAGGGTTTTTAGCCTCACAGGAAGGTGGAGGAAGGGTGCCCAAGGAGGGTGGCCAGAGTGAGAGAGGAAAAGTGTGAGCAGGGGTCACAATGAGGAGGACCTGGCATTAAGGCAGAGATTGTTGGAGGCACAGCACTCCTGAATCGCAGACAGTCAGGAATGAGCGAGAGATAGAGGAGGATGAGAGTAGCCTGAAGGAGAGCTGAGTTTCATCCGCATGAGACAAAGTTAGAGAAGAAGGTAGAAATAATGTGGGCCAAAGGGGCCAACTAGACATTGAAGAGCCAGAGAAGTCAACCAAGCCACGGCCTGATCCGTGATGCCCAGGTTCTCACTGAGACGATTGTTCAGGATAGCATAATTGACCGTATCAAAAGCAGAGGAAAGATCAAGGAGGATGAGGACAGAAGGAAGGCTAGAATCGACATTAGTGAGCACATTTTCACAGGTGTTCAGGAGAGCAGTTTCCATGCCTCTGGCTGTTCTGAAGCCAAACTGATGGTCATGGAGACAACGCACAGATTCAGCGTGGAAAGTAAGCTGGGCGATGGCCAGCTTTTCCAGGAGATTCCCCAGGAAAGGAGTGATAGAGAGCTTTGGTAGTATCAGGCAGGATCGGCAGAATGCTTTTTCAGGAACGGGTGCACAAGGGAGTGCTTGAGAGGAGAGGGGAAAGTTCCAGTGTCAAAAGAGTGATTGCAGAAAACAGCCAAGGCTGGAGCGAGGGTGTATATGTGGTCCTGGATAGTTCTGGAGGAGCAGGGGAGCACCTGCTTGGACAACACTTTCATACATCAGACTTGTCTAGAAACCTTGTCAGGAGTGGTTGGAGAGAAATAGGAGAAAGTAGGAGGAGAGGAAGAAGCAGCCAGAGGGGGCCAAGAGAGGGAGAGGGAGAGGAAGAGGAGAGAGAGGACAGGATGTCATGGGTTTTAGTGGCAAATTGAGAAGCTAGAGCCATACAGAAGGTGTGGAAGGGAACAGGAGAGGTGGAAAGTGCAGAAGGATTGGCCAGGTCATTGCAGATTATATAGAGTTTGGCTGTGTTGTTAGAGGCCCCAGAGACGCAGGCTTGGATGTAGGCTCTCTCTCTTATTGGTCAGGACAAAGAGCCTGTATTGCCTTTGCAAGCCAATTTGTCAGAGGATGCGTCTGATGCCTTCCGCTTCCTCTGAGCCACCCTATACTTGCGTTTCAGGGTGGCGAGATCAGAGTCATACCAAGAGTTGCACTTGGAGGTAGGCTTCATACGGATTCTCATGACAGGGGCAAGGACATCCAGAGTGTTGGAGATAGAAAGATGCAGGTTAGAGAGGGCTGTGCCCGGGTGTGAGTCAGTCGGAGGCGTAGGAGAAGCTGCAAAAGTATCGGCAAAGGCCTCCACTGACACAAGCTTCATGGGCCAAATGACCGAGAAGGTAGGTGACAGTGATGGGGTCAGCTTTACCTGGGGGACAGAGAGCATCAGGTGAGAGGTGAGCAGAAAGTGGTCTGTCCAAGAGAGAGGACTGGTGAGTGTGTCGGACCAGAGGGTAAAATGTAAAGAGAGAGAATGTTGCGGAGGGTTCCATGTGATGTTACCGAATCGTCCTTTACCAATAACGGTAACACCGAACAAATATTATCAAAATGCATTTTTCAGTATTTTTATTTTTTGTTTTTGGGGGTTACCCTTCCATTCCCCCTGTTTCTAATCCCTCCCCATCTTCCTCTCTACCCATTTTACCCCTTAACCCCAATACCCATCTATTTTTAAAAAAAATACCGAAATGAGAGATCGGTAAAATTGTTTCGGTATGACCGTTTTCAGTAAAGAAGATTCGATAACATCACTGCATACCGTCACAGAGATTGCGGAAGAGCCCCGAGATGGGATTAGAAGCATCCAGATGGATGTTGTGGTCTCTGAGGAGGAGAAGTTGAGAGGTAGAGGCAAGGAGAGACAAGGAGAGGTCAGTCCACTCTGAGCCTAAGAGGGGGCCCTGGCCAGGTGGCCTGTAGATGGTGGCCACAGTCATAGAGAGGCCAGGGGAGATAGAGAGACTTCAGAGCAGGCATTCAAAGGAGGAGTAGGCATGCATTGGAATCACAGAAGCAGAGACCCACTCCGGAAAGATCATAGCTACTCCACTTCCGGGATGGTTCGTTCTGGGTTCGGAGAGGATCTTGTAGCCATCAGGGAAGGGAGTGTGAAAACAACTGACAGAGCTGGCCATGAACCAGGTCTTACAGTGAATTGCCATTCACACTGTTAACATCACTCTAATGTATGTACTATGCCCTATTTGTTACTGCATAAGCACCTTAGTTTTGCCATTTATTATGGTGGTGTTTGTGCACCACAGTCTCTCTAGTCTATGAAGGCTATATGCTCATATGTTTTTCTGTGACACTGCAATGTTGTTTTTCTGAATAAAATGTTTTGAACGTGTTCTGACCACATCTACTGTTGAGTAATGTCCTTCAGTGTTTGACAAAAGTTCTTGGTTTACCTACCTACGCGTGTAAGGGCGGGGTAGCCTGTGCTCCTCCTTCCTTCTTGTGTTACTTTTGCCCCCTCAAGAGACAAGCTCCCCAGCAACAAAAAAGAGGGACTTTACCCACTGTATGTCAGATCGGTGAGAGCAAGGACATCCAGGTCAAGTTCTTCAAGGAGGTGGCAGATGTCAGAGGAGTGTTTAAGGTACGACCTGCGGAGGTGGTAGAGGAGCCCTATAGTGGTCAGTGGAGGTAGAAGGAGACGGCAAAGTAGCCAGAGAGGATGAGAAGGGTGCCAGAGAGGTGGTGGAAGAAGAGGTTGACAGAGGAGCCAGAGAGAAGCTGGTAGGAGTAGCAGGAGAAGGAAGGAAGTTGATAAGACGTGGGAGATGCCTATTGAAAAGGAGGAGATTGGGCTGAGGGCCCTGGAGCAAGACGGTTCCATTCAGATAGCCATTAATGATGGTCTTGGAAATGAAATGAAATTAAATGATATTTTATTTATATCGCGCTCGTACACAAATGTTTCAGAGCGCGATCAGGCAAAAAGGGAGGGGAACATGGGAGAAAAAACTGAAAAACAGCAATCTTACTAGGCCCAGTGACATTTAAGAAAGCGCAAGTGCATGGAAAAGGAAAATGGGTGAAAAGTGCATGGGGGGTGAGTGGAAAGTGCAAGGCAGAGGAGAGAAAACATAAATAAATATTAAATAGAATAAATAATAAATAAGGGCGATAAACCATGGTAGTGCAGCCAGCAAGTGGCAGGTGAAAGTTAGTCAGAAAGGTATATCTGATAAGTGCAGAAGAAAAGTTGGATGGGGACTGTATGGGTACAGATACAGAACCCTAGTGCAGGAGGGTGGCAGGGTGAGCAGGTACCTGGGCCCCGAAAGAACAGAGGGTGGCCAGGTGCACGATGCCAAGAGAAGAAACAGATCAACAGGGGAGAAGGGGGGCAAAGCCGAGTTGTTAGATGCCGCAGAGACGCAGGCTTGTATGTGGACTCTCTTCTTAGTGTGGACAGCAAGTCGGTATTGCCCTTGAAGAAGGCGGCAGGCCAGTTTGTCAGAGGATGAGCAAGAAGCCCTCCATTTCCTCTCCGCCGCCCTACATATTCATTTAAGTGTAGCTAGGTCAGAATCATACCAAGAATTGCACTTGGCTTTGGACTTCAAACAGATCCTCATGACGGGGACAAGAGTAGCAGAGTAGGAAGAGTGGACCACCCACCATGTGCCTCCATTAATGGGAGAGGAGAAATGAGGAGAGAGAACAGAGTTCATATGAGGGGTCCGTAGGTCTGGAGAGGGAACGACAAAGAGGATGTCGATAAGAGTCTGTCAGGAGGAAGCACTGAAGTATATCAGCGATAGGGAGCCCTGGGAGACAAAGTTATCCCTCTTGAGCTTCTTCCTTCCAGACTTAATGAGAGGGATATGATAGGAGATAGAGTAGCAGTTAGAGAGAATACAGGAGATGGAAAGCACCATAGAGGGTGCGAGGAGGAAGTGGGCGGAGGGGGGAGCGAAAGAGAGAGGATGCAGAAAGCACATGGGGGGGGGTCACACAGTAGGGTAGGGCACACACAAGAAGAGGTACAACTCAACAGTACAAAGGGTAACCCCACTCGGTTGGGGTCCTGGAAAGTGGGAGAGAGCCTAAAGGACACAGATCATAGTACAACAGTAACCACAGTTGGGGAGGACCTAGCGAGTGGGAGAGAGCCTAAAGGACACAGGTAAAAGTGCAGCAGTAACCACGGTTTGAGGGGCCTCGAGAGAGGGAGAGAGCCTAAGGGCGCAGTTAACAGTACAACAGTAACCACAGTTGGGGGCGGGCTAGAGAGTGGGAGAGAGCCTAAAGGATACAGATCACAGTACAACAGAAACCACAGTTGGAGTGGCCTAGAGAGTTGGAGAGAACCTAAAGAGCACAGTTCACAGTAAAACAGTAACCACAGTTGGGAGGGTGGGCCTTGAGAGTGGTAGAGAGCCTAAAGGACACAGTTCACAGTACAATAATAACCGCAAATGAGGGGACCAAGAGAAAAGACAGAGAACACAAAGTACGGCTAACCGCTGGAAGGGGAGAGCCTAGGATTGCGCAGGGCCAGAAGCACGTTAAGTCAGACAGTTGGTTACCAGACATTTGGTCGAAAAAAATTGGTCGACCAGACAAATGGTCGAACCAATTTGGTCGAAAACCAAATGGTCGAATTTTATTTTATTTTTTCACCCCTTTTTTGTTTTTTTTGGGTGGGGTGCCCCTACCCCCTTTTTTTTCTAAAAACCCCCTTTTTTTAAAAAACGAAAACCCGAAAAATATATATATAAATAAAAAAAGAATTCGACCATTTGGTTTTCGACCAAATTGCGTGGACCAAATGTCTTTCGACCAGTTTTCAGTCGACCAAATGTCTGGACACCAGACAGTTAGGTGGAAGTCCATGCAAAGGCCAGGACTTATACAAAAGATACAGAATACAAAGTATGACTTACCGCTGGAAGGGGAGAGCATAGGATTGCATTGGGAGAGTGTGTAAGCCAGACAGTTAGGTGGAAGGCCGTGCAAGGCTGGGGACCTAGTGAAAAGAAAGAGAACACAAAGTACAGCTAACAGCTGCAAGGGGAGAACCTAGGGTTGAGCAGGGACAGAATATGTAAGTCAGACGGTTAGGTGGAAGTACGTGCAAAGGCCTGAAAATTTAGTAGAGAGCAGTAGTGGCTGCTCCCCCTCCCCACACCTTTCTTACCTTTTGGACACAGATGGTTGACGGCTGCGTTGTGCAATCGCACTCTGCACCGCTACCCCTTCACCACCAAATACCTGCGTCGCACAACAAAGCAGCCTTGTCCTGCAAGGATTTTGCTGCTGAGTGTCCGATCCTCGGTTCTTAAAAGTTTGGATGCGTGGATGTAGGCGTAATGTATTCTGTATCGACGGGCAGCACCTCCTGTGCACCTGCGTCGCACAACACCACAGCTTTGTCCTGCGAGGGCTTTGCCGCAGAGGGTCCGATCATAGGTTCTTAAATGTTTGGATGCATGGGCGGAGGTGCAACGTATTACGTATCGACAGGCCGTATCTCCTGCGTCGCACAACACTGCAGCCTTATCCTGCAAAAAGCTTTGCCACAGAGGGTCCGATCCTCAGTTCTTGAAGGTTTGGATACGTCAACATAGACGCAATGTATTACATATCGAAGGACAGTGTCACCTGCACGCCTGCATCACATAACACCGAAGCCCTGTCCTGCGAGGGATTTTGTTTTATTTAATACTATCTTTCAAATAACACAAAAACCATCTGGTCAGTGAGGCTTGCTCATTCACCTACCAGCATTACCAACATACAGTTGGCAAAGTTGGCAAATTTCCCACTAGAGGACAACATTCAAAAGTAATCCTTGGCTAGTTCTGAGAGACCATCCAAAACCATCCTGAAGTATGTGTATATGCCAGATTATTTAAATGAGCTAAATCAACTTCAGAATAGATGGTGATTATTCCAGAATAATCACTTGAAATCTACAGAATGATCTGTGATCACTTCAGCGTGCATCCATGACAACTTTAAGATTAGGATGGTTATGATATGATAAGGCATTTGTAACGCGCCTATACACAAGTGTTTCAAGGCGCGACGAGGCAAGGGGGGAGGACAAGGGGAGACAGACAACGATCCTACTAGGCCAGGTCTCATTCTGATCGCGCAAGGGTAGAGGGGAAGGGAAAAGTGCAGTACAGGGTTAAGAATACAAGATAAATAATAGAGCCAGCTGGTGGCAAGTGCAAGGTAAGTGCCGGGAGGAGGGGCTCTAGGATACAGAGATAGTCCCGTAGTGCAGGGAGGCAGTGCAGGAAGAGTGGCTGCGCCAAGGACCGAGATCAGTGAGTGGCCCAGTTGCAGATTCAGTGCAGGTTCAGTGATTTTAGCAGGGGATCGAGGGAGAGAAAGCAGAGGCAAAGAGGAAGGTTTTGAGGTGCTTCCGGAACAGAGATGGTTCTCCTCAAGTTTCATGGGGGCAGGAAGGCTGTTCCAGAGGGAGGCCCATGCTGCGGAGAGAGATCTACCCCCAACTCGTTGCTTGGAGAAGCGGCGGACCCTGAGGGAGTTGGAGGTGGATGAGCGAAGAGCTCGAGAAGGAAGATATTTAGGAAGAGAGTTGAAGGTATTTTGGGCCAGGGCCCCAGAAGGCTTTGTGACAATGCAGAGGGTTTTGAACTTAATCCTCACAGCCACTGGGAGCCAGTGTAGTGATTTCAGTCCTGGAGAGATACAGTCCCTAGGCTTGAGGCCAAGGACAAGTCTCGCAGTCCTGTTCTGGATGAGTTGCAAAGGGCGGAGAGTAGAGGCAGGTAGATTTAGATAGAGGCTGTTACAGTATTCCAGCTTCGAGAGAACCAGGGCTCTAGAGACAGTGAGCTTCTGGGGGACGGAGAGGAAAGGCAGGATACCTCTGAGGAGGTGAAGCTGGTAGTGTGACTTCTTAGAGACGTCAGATATGTGGAAGAGAAAGAGTGTGGAGTCGAAGATGACCCCAAGGTTTTTAGCCTTGCAGATAGGAGCAGGAAGAGGGCCAAGAGAGGCTGGCCAGAGAGCTGCAGGGAAGGAGGGAGTGGGTGTGCCGATGAGTAGAATCTCAGTCTTACTGGCATTAAGGCTGAGGTCATTGGCGGCACACCATTCCTGTATAGCAGAAAGACAGTCAGAGATGAGGGAAGGAGAAGAGGAGGCCGAGGGTAGCCTGAAAATGAGCTGGGTATCATCCGCATAGCACTGAAAATTGGGGCAGAGAGCAGCGATGAGGTGGGCAAGAAGTGCCAAGTACTGGTTGAACAGCCAGGGAGAGAGGTTAGATCCCTGGGGGACACCACAGGTAGAGAAAAAGATGTCAGAGAGGAAGGACCCCAGTTGGACCTGGGAGGGTCGATTGGAGAGGAAGGAGGTCAGCCACGCCAGAGTCTGACCAGTGATACCCAGGTTATCACGGAGACGGTTCAGCAGTATGGTGTGGCTGACAGTGTCAAAGGCAGAGGAGAGACCGAGCAAAATGAGAACACAAGGGGTGTTGGAGTCAAGGTTTGAGAGCAGTTCCTCACAGATATTCAGGAGAGCAGTTTGTGCTTCTGGCAGCCCTGAAGCCAGACTGATGGTCATGAAGACTACCAACAGATTCAGCATGGAGATTAAGCTGGGAGATGGCCAGTTTCTCCAGGAGCTTGCCCAGGAAGGGAGTGATAGAGATTGGGCGATAGTTACCTGGGCAGGAGGGGTCGGAAGAAGGTTTCTTAAGAAGGGGGTGCACAAGGGAGTGCTTGAGGGTGGATGGGAAGACTCCAGAGGCGAAGGACTGATTGCAGAAGTCAGCCAGGGCAGGAGCCAAGGAGTCGATGTGGTCCTTGATAGTTTTGGAGGAACAGGGGTGGACTTGTTTAGACGAGACTTTCATAGATCGGATTATTGCATGAAAACTTTAGTATGTGCAGCAGTCACTATAGTATGGCTCACAGAATGTAGTGACATTATATCACAATGATTCCAGTACATCTTCTGAATGGGCCTAATAAAATACATCCTTAATGCACCCAGAAGCTCACACAACACACAGTGACAATGAGATTTTCAATAAAGAGCATATTGAGTTGTATCCCCTTTCTCCTCCTCCTCCTCACCCTCCACCCTCTTCCATGTCTCCAAACCTTCACAAACTACCCACTCTCCACCACTTCTCCCCCAACCCCAACCCCAATCCATCCATCAACCATGGACCTCCAATCAGCCAAAGAGGTCTCATAGTCATCCAACAATACCCAGGTCAGCCAAGGTCCACCTCCAGAATTTAGCAAAAGACTACGCCTCACAACAGACTCCCCTCCCCTTAACCCACCACCACCACCATGGAATTCCAGATTAAATTTGAACAGAGGATGAGGATGGTACACACTACACCTACATACTACTGTGTACTACCCGACTACTGTAACAGCCTCTTTCTAAATCTACCTGCCTCCACTCTCCGCCCTTTACAACTAATCCAGAAATGGACTGCGGAACTTGTCCTTGGCCTCAAGCCCTGGGATCGTATCTCTCCAGCTCTGAAATCCCTTCATTGGCTCACTATGGTTGTAGGGATTCAATTTAAAACCCTTTGCATTGTCCACAAGGCTTTCTGGGGCCTGGGTAAAAATTACCTTCAACTAGCCCTCTGCAAATACCTCCCCTCTAGAGCCCTTCACTCCTCTACCTCCAACTCCCTCAAGGCGAGTCCTTTTTCTAAGAAACAAGCTGGTGGTAGATCTCTGTCTTCTGTAGGGGCCTCCCTCTGGAACTGCCTACCCGTCACCTTGAAACTTGAGGAGAACCACCTACGGTTCTGGAAGCTCCTCAAGACCTTCCTCTTCGCCTCTGCCTTTGCCCCTCTTCTCCCCTGCTGATCTGCTTTCTCTCTCAACAATTGTGCACTTGGCCACCCTCTGACCTTCGGGCCCAGGTACCTGCTCACCCTGCCACCCTCCTGCACTGCCCCCTGGCCACTCCTTGCAGTGGGGCCTGTATCTGTACCCATATAGGTCCCCCCACGCTTTTTCCGCACTTATCAGATTCTCCCTATCTGACTAACTTTGCACTTGGCCACGCACAGGCTGCACCACCACTATTTTGGATCACCTTATATATATTTTTTTTTATTTATTTACTTATTATTTATCTTATCCTCTCTTATGTTCTGCACTTTCCAATTTCTCCCACCTCCCATGCACTTTCCCCCTTTTCCCTTCCCCATGCACTTGCATGTTCTCAATGTCACTGGGCCTAGTAAAATCGCTGTTTCAGTTCTCTCCCCTGTTCCCCTCCTTTTGCCTGGTCACACGTGTACGAGCGCGATATAAATAAAATATCATATCATACATAGGTCTCAGAGTAAGTGCATCTGGAAGTTTTAAATTGGCTACACTTTAAGAAAAAGCCCCAGCAAGAAGCACATATTACACTTCAATCCACCTGTAAAATGAATGTTAAATCTTTTTGACAGAATGGAACATGTCTCCCATATATACTCCACACCTCAGGCTCTGCAAACAGGTGCATTGTGTGCAGAGAAACTGACCAAACCAAGGGTGCAGACCAGAAATATGGAAATTCCTCCTGCTGCACAACCTCCAAAGGTGAACATTCCAGTGCCATATCAGGAGCAGGAGCACAAACTCCCTATACCAGGCGCTACAAGACTAAACAGTAAAACCCTTGAAACAGTCCCAGTTACTGAATGGGGCCCATTCGGCAGCAGTGTCCCACAATTTGTAAGCATAGTAAACCGAAGACGGGAAGGGAAATTAACTAGGGATTAAGAACAGGCCATAAAGAAGCATAAATAAAATATACTGAGAACAAGAACAGTACCACAAACTAGATTGCTATAGGTCATTGGGGCAAATCTTTAAACTTTCAGATTACACATTTTTGGTAAACAAAACAGAGGCAAAGCAAACATTCGGCAAATACAGACTGAGTGACCACAAGCTGCAAACAGAGGCTAGCCGACACAGCTCAAACAAGAATCTCTGTGAGGACAGAATCAGTGAACAATGTGACTTTGGAGAGGTAGAAAATGAGAGACAACTTCTCCGTGTTGTCCTAACTATGACATTTGGGACAGTTATTTCACCACATTTTGCGAGAATGTGGAAGCATTTTTAAAAAAACTGGAGAAGAGAAATACTGCTTCATCGTTGTACAACAGCCAGAATTTGCAGAGAAAACAGCAAAATATACGTTTAGGTTACCTTATTTACCATGTATTAACTTTGACAATATTTCTCTAACTTGACATGACAATAAAGCACCGTCTATTTTAGTTAATTGACTCCCCCTCAACACCGCACCAATTGCTCTCTCCAGAATTCCACCCTCTCACTCTCCCCCAAGACTCTCAAAACTCCCTCTTTAACACTCTCCTACCCCCGCCCCAATTAGGGCTCCCAATCTCAACACTCCACCAAGCGCCCCCTTCTCAATGCCCCCTTGACTGAAGAATTACCTGGTCTTAAAACACCACTCCCACAAAATTAACCCCCTTGAACACTCCACTCTCCACCAAAGGACTATCCCCTTCTGAACACTCCCACCTTCCCACAAGACTATCCCTCATCAAAACACTTCCCATCCCCCAAGGAATATAACCCCTTTCAACACTCTTGATGGTAAAGACTATCCCCTCTCTTGGTACTCCGCACACGCTCTCTGCTCCCCCAAGGAATACCCCCTTTAAACAGTTCCACAAAGGCTACCCTCTACTAAGAACAAAGTGCCCCAAAGCTCAACCAACCAAGGGCTCCTATATACACCACAAGGACAACTACCAAACACTTAGCCAACACCAAGTACTATTTTCCAATAGCATCTACAACTCCCTCAAACAACATACTGACACTCCATCCAATCATAGTAGATGACCACTATTCATAAGTCTTCACAATATGCTTCAGATTGTCCCTGTTACTCATGTTCATGTCCCAAATGTATTCCCCCTCCTCTCGCTCGAGCACAGTTCTGCCAGCTACCTCAGCATAGCCATCCTTTGAACACCTCATTGCTGCTTAAAAAAGTATGTAGAGGGAACTCTTCAAAGCAGTCCCTCATTTCTGCAAACCCAATGGCTACTGACATTAGAGGAATGCGTTTAAGCAAAAGAGAAAGCATCCTCTGCTGAATAAGGCAACCCAAGCCATACAGGTCAGAATGGAAGCCGTCCAAATGAGTATATATGGCTCATGATTGGCAACTGTTTTTCTGTTATGGTGAGTGCTGTGTGCTTCATGTGCTTAAAAGGATCGTATGCGTGAGTCAATAAGTAATAATTTCTTTATTTCCGATTAAATAAAACATCCATAAAAGATACATCATACAAAACCATTAGACAACAACCTTTTCCAAACATTAAAAGCACAGGCAACAATTCATATGCCTCGAGAGGATAACTCTGGGGCAACGCTCTTGCCTTTGAAGCAAGACAACATGGAGCAACACAGGTGCAATCCCTGGGTCCGCGCTTAGAAATCATGGGGTATTAAACGCGTTATAAATAATCAATTATAATTATAATTCACAAAATCATATACATGATACATTTCAACACTCTACAAAATTGTGTAATATCAATAATGGACTTAGCAGGCATAGAACATATAAAGCCAACTCATCCAGTATTTTTCACTTCTTCCAATAATTGCAAGCCCTTCTATTTTTCTCCTTTCTCATGTTTGCCAGGCTTTTCTTATGAATAGGGATACATTCCAAGCAATAGCTGGCGAGGCTGCATTTAGCAAGTATTAAAGTGCCGGCATGTGCTGAGTGAAGCCTCTACCTACAAACAGGGGTATCAAGTACTTTTTCCTTAGCTCACAATAGTCTGGACAAAAAAATAAAAAGTGTGCTAGATCTTCATGCCCAGCTTGGCACATAGGGCATTTAGATTCAAAATCCCAGCCCGATCTCTGATTTAAAACCTCGCCCAGGTCGATACACCCAAAGTGTACCCTCGCGATAGGGTACTTGAAATTAGACCAGACAAGATATTCCTGAATTGTATTTATCGAAATTATCATCAATTGTCTGTTCACTGGTTTCAACATCGCCTGTGTCTCTCTGGCATCATTTACCCACTCCACAAGTTTCTTCCTTTATGGACGACACCTGCCATTGTCCAGTAGTACGGAATTGGTGATCATGCCACTAGCATTTATATTCCCCAACTTTTTCTTTACATTTGCTAGCCATCCAGAGACGTCATTTGGGGGTCTCCAGGAGCCGCACCTGCAACCCCCAAGATTCCCTTGCTACCCCTAAAAAAAAAAAAAAGGAAAAACTTTTTTTTTTTTTTACATTGAAGCTCCATGGCTGTGGCCAGCGCCATGTGGCTCTTTGTTTCTGGAGTGGCTGGCTTTCTTGTTCAGGCCTCTTAAAAAAAAAACAAAGGTTCCACAAGTAACACTTTGAGCAGTGATCCTAAATAAGAAAGAATAGGAATAAAGAATGTGTCTTTCTGGAATTATATGCAATAATGCTAGACTCATTAAAGGTTTATTTCAGGCACACTTCATGGGGTGAGCAACTGATTTAGTCTGTTCTGAAACACCTCAAATTCACAATGCAGACAACTTCCAAAAAGCATCTAGAGTAGAATAATTATCCATTTCGGACTTTATATTTTGCTTTTTGCAAGTTGCATTTATAGCATGTTTTTTTCTGCTGTTGTCTTCGTTACGATCATCACAAGACATTCCATCTCGGTGTGCTTGATCACTTGACAAAATCCTTGTGCCTAAAAGCTTGTGTACAGCGTAGAAATGTTTGTTCATAGCACAAAGCGTGGCCATTGATTTCATTGTGCCACAATTAATGCTTTGTTGTAATTTGTCTATCTTTCCTATCGCCATGACATGCTGTTCAGGATGTTTATTTGCGTATCTGAGGTAACAAGTGTCCAGAGTACGGGATGCTGTTAGAGTGCGCTGCTTTCCCTGCGCTACTCTAAATCCTTCAATACACAGTTATGAACCCTCCCAATGGTACGTTTTTTGCCAACCTCTGAAGCCTGAAAAGTAGATCCACACAGGCTTGACATTTGGCCAACTTTGCACCAGACCTGCAGATAACCTGGCCTGCTGTTCAATCTGTTACCAGTTTAATGGCATCCACTACAGAGTGTAATTTGCTTTCTGACTTTGAGAACATTCAGACGTGCAATTTCTCATTTTATTATAGCCGGTAAGATAGCTATAGCTGGTAAGATAGCTCAGTGGGTTGAACACTCGCTGCTGCATGTGTGTGTGATCTGCAGGTTGCAGGTTCGAATCCTGGCAAGGTCAACCCAGCCTTTCATCCTTCTGAGGTTAATAAATGAGTACCAACACAGGTTGGGTGGTATTGTATGTATGTTAGTTTTATATAAAGCGCTTAAGTATAAGTGCTATTGCTTTGGACGTATGCTTGTATTCACAATAATGTGGCCCTATACACCCGGATATTAATGATCCATTCTTGTATGAAATGTATATCACATTACACTGATATCATAACCACATTTTACGTAGTGTACTGAGGAACAATGCTATGTGATAACACTTCCTGTTTTGTCAAGGGGTGAAATGTTGTGTTCCATCGCTTCCCGTGATGTCACTTCGGGTGGGGTCAAATGATATCACTTCCTGATTTCATCAGAGGTCAAGTGTCATGTGATGTCACTTCCTCTACCCCTGGCATTTTGGTGAAATGACGACCCTGTAGCCATCCGATTTTATCAGCAACTTTTTTTCCCAGAACATGCTTAATAATTTTCAGTTTGAGCCCTACCTTTGGGTTAGACCAAACACACAACCAGAACATGCATGACTCCAAGGCCAGCACATCTTCAAGAAAGCCCAGGCCTATCTCTTTGTGTGATGCACACTTTTCCACTGTGCAGTGCACCATTATCCCCATACACCCAGATTGCAGCACCATTTTTAAGTGAGTCAGTGTCACACACATATTTTTCAAATATACAAATCTCTGTTCATTCTTATGTTCCCAAACTGTGCTTGGATTTTATGCAAATCAGCAGGCAATCACAATAGTGCTTGTCCCCATCCACTTCCTTACTAGTGATTTATTTACAAAAGTGTTGATTTGCTTATATAATTTGTAACCGTGCTTTGCATGGTAATTCCCAAAAAAGAAAACGAATTATATTTGATACTTCTTACATTGTCTACACCATGAAACCTACCCACATGTCAGAGTTCAGGTTTGTAGCATGTTGGGAAGTATGCTGAACATTTCAAACAGACACACACACATTTCCCATATATATATATTATATATATATATATATATATATATATATATATATATAGATATATATATAGAGAGAGAGAGAGAGAGAGAGAGAGAGAGAGAGAGAGAGAGAGAGAGAGAGAGAGAGAGAGAGAGAGGAGGCAGTGATTTATTTATAGTTATTTATTTATAAACTAGCCAAACACACACACACAAATCCATACTTTTCCACCGCCCCCCACAATTATAAAAGCAATATTTATAGTTTATACGTTTAACATTATCTACACCCACGAGCCAAATTTCAGGTTTGCAGCATTTTGGGAAGTATGCTGAACAGACACACAAAAACATATCCAAGCATTGCAGACCGCAAAGAAAAAATAAATCAGAAACATTTACATTTTATACTTTTTACATTGTCTACACCATGGAACCTACCCACATGCCACATTTCAGGTTTGTAGCATGTTGGGAACTATGATGAACATTTCCAAAATGCACACACACACACATATCCACACATTTCTTATATAGAGCGAGGTAGACAGATAGATGAGACAGTGATTTATTTATAGAGTTATTTATTTATAAACTAGCCAAAACGAGCTGTATTTAAAATGGACTGGCTGGATGCAAGCAATCGGCGCCTTGGTGTAAAGCGCTCTATCAGCGCCTTGGTGTAAAGCGCTCTATAAATAAACAAATGAATCAATCAAATCAAACCTACCTAGGTCCATGCTGAGTGACCCAATGCACATATTCGCAGGATCTCATGAAAGATTATTTGGCGGCAGTTGGCTATGGCCTACCCTTCCGTCCTGTATCCCACAAGGACTAAATAACGTAACATAAATTATCTGAATAATATGATGGCACGTAGCAGGATATAAAGAATTTATAGAAACATACATTGGGTTAGATTAAGGCATTCTGGCCAATTTAGCCCTCCAGAGACTGTCTCCCCCCGACACCACCTTGTGCTTTCGTCACCTTTGCTCTCTTCTAGGCTTGTTCCTCTACCATCTCCTGATATTCCTCCTACACCTTCAAACATGTCCGCCTCCATCTTATGCATCCCATTCAAACTCTCCTAATAAGTTGCACCTCTCTGCCACCTGCTCTTTACTCTACCCCTCGTTTACGCCAGCCTCTTTGTTTCAGACTCTTATCCCCTCCCCCATTATCCTGTCCTCTCTGGTTTCCTTCTATCCCCAACACTGCTCTGATGCTCTCACCCCATGCCCCTGCTCGGCTGATAGGCTTCAGGTCGGATACAGCGGTCTGCCCTTTCTCTGATGACTGTCCCTGCTCAACTACATTCAGTTGCATGCATGTTCGTCTTTTAATTTGTGATTAGTTACTGCTTGGTTGCTTACAGTTTTCCAGGACTTTGGAGCCCCTGCCCTTCCCCTACACAGAACTGTGGACCAAGTATTTCATAGGCTGGCTACCATCTTTGTTTTTAGACAATGCTTGCACAGGAAGAGGCTGCAAAATATGAGGCGAGTGCTCCACTATTCTTCCTTCCTTCGACTGCTCATGGGTACAATCTAGTAAGTCAAGTAACTCTTGAGTGTGGTTGCTCACGAATGTGAATCCTGTCTCTCTTACACTGTATCAGCACTTCTTAGTACTGTAGGGTATTTTGTGTAGATTTGGGGCCTAGCGGTATTTTCTAACCACCAAGAATAAAAGTAATTTAGCAACAATCACTCCTTGCATTCAGATTGGGTTTGGTATTATAGTGGCATCGTGGCTATGCATTATTTCAGTACACAGATACATTTAGTTGGTATGCATTTCGTTATGGTATAGTGATGAGCATAATTTCTTTGCTTTATTTGTGGCCCCAACATACAAAACCCCTTTCCTTTGTTTAGACTGTTCTTGTGATCCCTAGAGGCCTCAGGCTTCTACATTATTCAAGAACACCACATTTTCATATGGAGTGCCACATATGGCTGTTATCACTGATTTATCTACACCAGTGAGCTATGCTTCCATAAAGTATTCACAATAACATGT
Source organism: Ambystoma mexicanum (assembly GCF_040938575.1). NCBI lineage: Eukaryota > Metazoa > Chordata > Amphibia > Caudata > Ambystomatidae > Ambystoma > Ambystoma mexicanum. The sequence continues at coordinate 1,489,568,253 of NC_090921.1, forward strand.
GGTATAATCACTAATATATTTACATTAGTGAAACTATTTCCAGAGGCCTCTTTCTCTGCTGACTCATGCACGTCCAACAGACTAGCAGATTGTGTTCCACTCAGAAGTCACACACACATACACTGAGTGGAACCACGCACACAGCTATTTATAATTACTCATAACATAACTTTTTCCACATGGGATGCTTGACATATATTACCTAATAACCTCCCCTTTTATCAGGTGATATGGGCTAACTGTACCAGAGAAAAACAGAAGCAAATAAAAGCCTTTACACGGATTGTGATTTACATCAGTTTCATTTAAAATATCATACATTACCAGTTTTGCGACACAGTCTTTTCTAGAATAAACATAAGAGAAGCAATTGCAAAATACATGGCATTTCATTAGATTCTTTGCAACAATAAAAAGAACAGTGCATAAGTTGACTTCCATTTCTGAATAGCAACATTAGAACGCAGCTATCGCTATGCTGCCTGACTGAAATAGCTTTCATTCACACACCGCATTCTCGCTTTGTGTACGATAATTACCAGCAAAATTGTAGCAGATCAGCACGCAAACTCTCTGGACAGGTCGTTTTCTTTAAATGGCTCAAGGCTTCCCTTTGGAACACCCGGCGAGGACATGCAGTTCCAATCTGCACTCTTTGGTCCTCAAACTGGTGTCAATTGACTGGAATCTCCAGCCTGTGAAGGTCAGCAGTACACTGGAACGACACCCCTCAATCAGGCAGCCCCACACCAACTCCCCTCAGGCTTCTCACCCAAGCTGTGTAAAAATGTCCACTTCCTTTCTCTCTCCCCGAGATTCTTCAGGAAACCTCCGTTACAGCCTCTAAGGTGACGTGTAACCAATCACAATAATCTATCCTCCTCTTTCAACAATGGCTTGGCTTATACGGTTTAGAAACTGTATCTACTCATTTCCTGGCATGCAGATTTCGCATCCAGCTAACACAGTGAACAGAGAAAAAAAATGAATCCAAGTGTACATTTAAAATGACTTTCAGAGCCTGTCTTTTCCACCTCATTTTGCACTGGAGAACACATGATGTTATTTGATTAGAATCATGTTAGTACTGTTAATTATATTAGTTCATTAATCCTCTAATGTGTCTCCTGCAACAGAGGCATTTCAGGTGAGAGAAAAAAAATGATGTGTTTTTGACTGAGTAGCCTGTCTTCATTTACATATCTATATGTTACACCGGCAACACATGGCTTGCTGTACCACATTATAGCAATACATTGATCCCATGTAGTGGTGCTGCACTCCAAAAACACGCTAAATAATCCTACAGTACCACACAATACCTTGAGCAATGTATCCCATCCAAAAGGAGAAGGCTACACTTTCCTGCACCTTATTCCTGATACTACTGCCTGATTTGAGAAATACTAGCGAAGGGATTAGACATTCCCAGGATGTTTTTGGACTTTGATGATTCCTCAAAGGAACACAGTGAAATGTTTTAACTTATGAGATAAGGTCAGTACACTGACCTAGTCAAGAGTGGATGGGACCCCACTCATCCTGGGGTGGGAGGCCTATCAATTTAGAAACCAGAGGCAGTTCAACCCCAAAGGGGGAAGGTCGGAGTTGGGAGGGCCCCATTCCTTGTATCTTCTTTTTTTTTTTAAACTATTTTATTTATTTGCAGTGTGACAATGCATACAATGACACAACATTTCTTGCTTATCCTGCGTGCATGGTGTGGTCTCCCTGTGGGAGTTTGGATTTGAGCCCTTCTCGCCCCCCCATCCTATCCCAACTAGAAACTTAACAAATGCACAACCACTTCTCGCCCTTCCATGTTTTACGGTGTCTGCCCTTGGTGTATCAGCTATCTTTCTTTAGTCTGTGGTCAACAAGTCAACTTCGGTAGTTGTGGATATCTCATCTGTTATGACAACTGTAGTCATGAACAGGTCTTGAATGAGTACTGTCCAGTCTGTTATAGTGACGCTTTCCTCAATATGAGCCCAATGGGTGGTCCTTTGCCAGACCGCCGTTTCCGCCATCACCCATTTCTGCACGTCTTTCCACCAGAGTCCCACATTTGGTTCTTTTGGGACCATTGCTATTCTGCACTTTGCTAGTACGTAAGCTAAGTCTTTCAATTCATTGATTTGTTTCGCTCTTTTAGTCCTTGGGTATACCCCTAACAGGCAGGGTGACGGGGAGCAGACATCTAGCCTTATTTCTGCCCATGATAATTTATTTGCAACTGCTTCCCACTATTGTCGTATTTTTGGGCAGGACCAAAACATGTGCACCATCCTAGCCTTTTCTAGCCTACACTTTGGATAGCACTGTGTCCCTGCGCCCTTAAACTTGGAGATCTTATGGGATATTAAATATGATCTGTGTGTGACGAATAGCTGTAGGAGTTTTAGTTTAGCATTTCTAGATACATGTTTGTGGTATGGGAGCACCCTTAACCATACTGTGTCTGTGAATGGTGCCCCCAAGTCTTGTTCTCACTCCCTTCTTACTTTTCCCACTGTGGTCGAGTGCTGGGTGAGAAGAAGCTTGTACATGCGGGACACTGTATGACCCCCCATCCCCTCGGCTACATTCTGTAAGGTTATCGATCATTTAATTTGGGCTAAGCAGTTCATCCAGTGTGGGCCATTTATGTTTCAGGGTGTTAAGCAGTGTATTAAAGTACATTAGTGCGCCTTCTAGCATCACATCACTGACTGTCGCTACACCATTGGGTTCCCAGTCCCTACGTATGTTTAATTGTCCTTGCTGGTTGACTGCTGTTAGTGCCACCAATGGGATTTGTGGGGAGAACAGTGCTTTTATTTCTACGGTTTTACAGGTCCCGCTACATAACTGTTTGCCTACTACTATTAGGTTCGGAAGGTGTTGTAGGCGAGTGTTAGGTACCCACAATATCACTTTCAAGTAAAAGGGTCTGTAGCAGTGGGGTGTTTTATGTCATTTCATCTGACAACCATCCTATCACGAACTGCAGTTGGCTCGACAATAAGCACCTTTATCCCCCCCTCTGCATGTGGTCTTTGTAGTGTGAATAGGGCAATTCTGCATCTCCTATTGTGCCATAAGAACCTTCTGCATGCGGTGTCCCTTTGTTTAAAGAATTTTTTAGGGATGTTGTATGGGACGTTGATAAAGTGGTGTAACAGTCTCAGAAGCACTATCATTTTTAATAACGCTACTCTCCCCAACAGTGATATGGGCAGTCGTGTCCAGAAGTACATGGATTTTATACCCCATCAAGTACTCGCTTTATGTTGTGCGCGTGTTCCATGTGTGAGTCATGATACATGTCTACACCAAGGTATTTGAACTTTTTCATGTTCCAACGTATTGCTAGTTTGGGTAAGTCATCTATTTCTCAGCCCTGCCAGTGGAACCACACATGATTTTTCCCTGCTAACAGAGCTCTGCAAATGTGTCTACTACCTCCAATATGTATTGTAAGTCCTCTTCAGGTCTTGTTATATATAGCAGCATGTCGTCTGTGCAACATTGATATGAGGTGTTGCATTCTGTGTATCGTTATGCCCGCTTCATTGTATACTTGTCTGAAGAATGCTGCTATCGGCTCGAGGGCTAAGATGAATAGCATGGGGGATAGGGGACCCCTCTGGCTTGTGCCCTTCTCCAGGCGCCATTGTTCTGAGACCTGGTGACCAGTTCTGACTCTAGCCAGTGGTTCGCTGTATAGCATTTGGATCCATCTGATGTATTTCGGCCCTAAGCTGCAGCATCTCAAAACAGAGAAGAGCCATGGCCATTTCATTGAGTCAAACGCTTTTATGGTGTCCAGAGAGGCCACTGCGCAGTGGCCTTCCCAATTAATGGTGCAGTCTATGATGTAGTGCAGTCTACATAGGTTCAACATTGTTTTTCTCTGAGGTACGTAACCTGTTTGATCTGGGTGGATTAACTCTGTTATCACGTTTCTGAGTCTCATAGCCAGCAGTGTCGTTAAGAAAGGATAGTGGTCTGTATGAGCTGCACGGTGTGGATGTTTGTTCGGATTGGGGAGGGGTATTATTACAGATTCCCACAGAGATGTGGGGAGAGAGCCACGTGCATACGCTTCGTTTAACATGTCTAGTAATAGAGGTACTATTTGCTCTATAAATTATTTATAAAACTCGCTCTGCAGCTCGTCTGTGCCGGGCGTTTTGCCAGACAGCAGGCTTCTGATTGTGGCAATTAGTTCCTCCTTAGTAATAGCGGCCTCCAATTCTATAGCCATTGTGTCGTTTAGATGAGGCCTTTTCATCTGTGCCAGCGCCTCTTCTAGTTCTGAGGGTTGTGTTACAGTATGCTCCTTGTACAGGGAGTTATAATATTCAAAGAAGGTTTTATTAATCTCTGCTTGTGCAGTGCGCGTTGAGCCCTGCATGTCTGAGATGGTGTGGATCACTTCGCGCTTTACCTCGTGTTTACAAAGCCAGGCTGGCAGTCGCCCGGTTTTGTCTCCTCCCGTGTGTTGTCTCTGTGTATTTTGGGTAGTTGAGTTTGCTTAGTCTGTCCCAGTGCATTAGAACTTCTTGTTTTAATCTAAGTGTATCGGGGAGATCGGGGAGATTGGGGGTTTGTATCACCCACTTCCTTTTCTTTTTTTTCCCAGTTCTTCTACTTATTTGGTTGACTCGTGGGTGATATCTGCTTGTATCCCCCCGGATTTGGTTATGGCTTCACCCCTAATCACTACTTTGAATGCTTCATATAGTATGCTTGCTGACTCAATGCTGCCCGTGTTGTGGTGGAAATAGCTATCAATGTGCTCGTTTAAGTGGTCTCTGAACATTGCATCTTGCAGGGCTTCCCCCTTAATTTCCAAGTTGGGATGCAGGCTCTCGGAGGCTTTGCTTGCCATGATAACATTAGTGGTGCATGATCTGACAAGATGCAGGCTTTGTATTTTACTTCCATAAATTATCCTGCCATTTCCGTGGGTGTGAAGAAATAGTCTATTCTGGTATCTATGTCATGTGGGGCGGTATAATGTGAGTAATGTCTGTCACTTGGGTGCAATCTACGCCAGACATCCGCCAAGTTAAAGGATTCTAGCATTGTGTTTAAGGTCTTGGTCGGGGAGTAAGATTTGTTAGTTTGTTGTCTGACCTGTCTAGTAGTGGGTCCCGTGCGCTGTTGAAATTGCCTCCCATATTATTGCACTGTTCCTATAAGGGTCTACTCTGGGATACATAGCCTTAAAGAGCGTTGAGGCGTCATGGTTCGGGGCATATGTGTTAACAATGCATATCTCTTTGTTTTCTAGGAACCTGTGTATTAGGACCATTCTGCCTTCATTGTCTACGATCGTCTATTGAATTCTAATAGACACTGTTGGTTATATCCAAATTAATACTCCCCTTGCGTAGGCTGAATAGGTTGAGCCCACTCTGTTGCCACTTCATTTCTTAGGCAGTCTAATTTGTCTTTCTTTGGTCAGGTGTGTTTCTTGCAGTAACGCTATGTCTACCTTACGTCTACCGAAGTATGACATCACTCTGTTTCTTTTTATGTAGATATTCAGTCCATGGTCGTTCCAGGTGATTAGTTTAAGGGTCTCTGCCATTATTAAGCGTTTGGGTGTTATATCTGTGTCTGCCTCCCGCTCTGTGACCTTTTCCCCTTGTGCCCTTTTGGCGTTTTTGTAGGAACTGAGGAGTCTCAGTGTGTGCTAGACACCGTTGGTGGCCTGTTGGAGTTTGCAGGCTGTTTGTGTTATCTAATATAGGTGCGGACCAAGGTTGTGCGAACAAACCTATATAACATACCCCCCTTAACTTTTTACCAACATTTAACTGTCGCCCAGCTATACATGTTCAGACGTTCCTGCTTAATAACTGTGCACCATTTGTTCCAGTTCGACGGTGTCTGGTGTATGGCAGGTGGATACTTTAAAAGTAGTATCTCAAAGGTGTGATACCAGCAGAAGGAGTGCCTTACACCCCAGTGTTAAGTTGTTGGCGTACTGGGTCTTAGTTCATGTCGTTCCTGCTTTCTATGGCATCTTGTGCCTCTAGTTTATGTTGCTTATGTTGGGCTTGCATGGTGTCTCTTGGTCTGTGGGCTTAATTCCGGCAGTGGTGTTAGCCGCTCCATGTCCATCCAGTCTTGTGAGTCTTTGTGGGTTTCGAAGACAAGGGTCCTGTTTTTGTAAATGACTTTCAGCCGTGCTGGGTATTACCTTAGTTTAACTCACTTTTACACATGCGAAAACAACAAGTTGGGCAAGTCCATCTTGTGCCAATCTTATCCATTGATGCATCGCCCTAGGTTCAAGTGCCCTCACAGCAAGAATACAGATTGCCCGCCCGTCAAACTGACATTACTAGTCCAAACGATATGCTCCACCTATTTTCATGACGTTCATGGTCACCATAGCCAAACGTGCCCCGTCATCACCCACGGCATAACGTTACTTAACGCAGAACCAGGAAGATAAACACACACATCCAGGATACACCCCGAAATTTTGCAAACGCTAGAATAGCCGTGGTCGGATGGAGGGCAAGGACAGTGGGGAGGAATACACACTATCCCAGGCCATAGTGGCAAGGAGGACAGCAGCGAGGAAGAGGTGGGTTGCGAGGATTGAGAGGAGAAGGTTTTGGAAGAATGGGCCCTTCACAATGTTGGAACTGTGGGAAATGGGGGCATTTTTCAAGAGAGTGTAGGAGCAGACAGTGGATGGGGTACAGTTACGGTCAATAGAATTATGGTCAACCACCTCAAGGGGCCCCCCCCCCCCCCCCCCAAGGGCTGACGCCCATAATGACTTCTATACCCCATGAAATACACTCGGCATACACACAGTTTCCCCCACAGATCCCAGGCCCACCCTTGCAATAGCAGCAACAGCAAGCAATGCAACTATATGTACAGTAGAACACTTTCCAACAGGCAGTTGGCACAAACCCATGCAATGGAACGCTAAATGGTACGGTCGCCCCGTTTCAAGGCGCAACCATGGTGGGGGGTAACCCCTTCTCATTTCCCGGGACAAATACATATCCTGACTAGGGCAGTTCACAGATAGCTCTTGTGTGCCCAGTCCTGTCAGTGACCATTAACCCTGATGAGGAACCCTTGGTGGGGGAGAGATAGGAAACAAGCAATTCATTTTTATGGTTGATTCGGGTGCAGAGAAATCATCCATCAGTGAAGGGGACTTCCCATTATCTGGCAAAACTCTCGATGCGCAGGCTACTTCTACGGTTCTGTACACTAAAGATTTGGATGTAAAAGTAGGGGAGAGGGTGGTGCGTGCTCCCCTGTTGTACTCTGAGAGTTCTCCTGTCAACTTGCTTGGCAGAGAGCTGCTTAGTAAGTTGAACATGACAATCTCATTCACTGACCACAGCACTGTCTGCGCGACACCAGAGATGTGCGCAATGAGAGCGATGGTGATAATACATGCAATGGCAGGTGAGGTGGTGGTGCGGGAAATACCTGTAGACCTAGACACGTCTATCTATGGCATAACAGTACACTTCGAGGCACTGCCACATATCGCCAAGGGCAGTTGGAGAGTGCCAATAGATTACATTTTTCACCCTGCAGTGTCCCCAGAATTAGTGGCGGGTGCAATATTATCTCTACACTTAAAAGGATTGGTGGTATCTGTAAAAAGAATGGTTGTACTAAGAACAGACAGACAAGAATGCGAATGGAAGACTGTGCTTTACATTGATCCCACCGTGCCTCTCAAGGAGGTAACAGATTCAGAGCATTTTGAGAATAATGACAGTGATGGAGAGATAATATTAGAGATTTGTATTCCCTGTGAGATCATGGTGCAATACAGGAAGGTACAGTGCCCCCTGATGGCCGTTGTTGCGCCACCTCCCTTCATTGAGGCAGACCTGTAATATGTGCCTGCACAGCTGTGGACTACCAATCCACATGACATTGGGCTTTTAAAAAAAAATGACCCAAATCCACATGACACTGAAGACTGGAGAAGTGCTGCCCCAGGTGAAACAGTATCCACTATCAGGAGAGGCAGAAGAGGGAATAAAAGACACAATACAGGCCCTGCTCAATCAAGGGATAATAGTGCCATCCACCTCACTGTGCAATACAGCGGTCTACTCTGTCAAGAAGGCCACAGGGGCGACTGGAGGATGATCCAGGATTTACACCCCCTAAATGATGTGGTACAAAAATAATTTCCTGGCGTTCCAAATCTGGCCACCATTTTGGGTAGTATCCCCAAAGAATCAACCCACTTAATGGTGGTAGATTTGAAGAACGGCTTCTTTTCGATACCCTTGCACCCTGACTCACAGTACCTCACTGCCATTACCCATGGCGAGAAGCGTTATGAACACACTTGTTTCCCCCAAGGCTACTGCACAAGCATCTTCAACAGAGTACTGCGTACTACACACTGACCTCGGTAAGATCCAAGTGCCCAGCATGGTCATCCAGTACATGGACGATTTGCTTGTGTGTAGCGACGGTGATCAGAATTGCTGCAGAGACTCCATTACTCTTCTACAACTTTTGGCATGCAAGGGGTACAAGGTTGACAGGGCCAAACTCCAGTATTGCCAGCAGGAGGTGCTGTACCTAGGCCAATTAATATCAGCAAACAGCAAAAGAATAATACCACATAGAGCGGCATCCGTATGTGCCAAGCCCAGATCTGTGACAGTGAAGGACATGCAAACATTTTTAGGGTTGTGCAATTACTGCAGACCATGGATTCTAGACTATGCAGCATACACAAGGCTATCCTGCAGGGCGTCAAAGAAGCACAGAAAGGCAATCACAAACTCGAATGGTCAGCAGACATGATACAAAATGTCGATTTTAAGGAAGTAATATCCACAGCCACAGTTCTCGCCACCCCAGACTACAACCAGGAATTTTACATATTCTCACATTGCAACGACAAACTTATGACCGCCGTGCTAACCCAGAAGAGTACAATGGGCCACAAGCCACTGTCCTATTACAGTGGTACACTCGACTCCGTTATGCAGGGCCAATTTGTGTGCGAACAAGCACTTGCTGCAGCTGCGTTTGCAATCGAAAAGAGTTCCACAATTGTAATGGGATGCTCGGTCACTTTGTATGTGGAGCATTCAGTATTCGCATTTTAGAAAGATCAAAGCTGAGCTGAGAGGCGGAGCACAAGTGAAATACCTCGCCAACCCGTGCAGCAGACGCAGAGTGGCTGCGAGTGGCAGTCTGCCGGAGCATTCTGCCATGTGGTCCGTCTTCCCTGTCCTTGCTGAGCTGAGAGGCGGAGCACAAGTGAAATACCTCGCCAACCCGTGCAGCAGACGCAGAGTGGCGGTGAGTGGCAGTCTGGCAGAGCATTCTGCCTCGTGGTCTGTCTTCCCTGTCCTTCCTGAACTGCTGAGCTGAGAGGCGGAGCACAAGTGAAATACCGTGCCGACCCGCAGAGTGGCAGCGAGTGGCAGGACTGCCAGGACTGCGGCCTCCTCGGCTGTTTTCCAAGAGGAGGAGGAAGGCTGCTGTCTAAGGAGCTTGCGGCTGCAGCAAGAACTTGAGCGATCTCAGCTGAAAGACACGCGAGGCAGCACAGACAGCTTAATTGGTGCCTCCAAACCAATTGTCAACGATGCAACTTTCATTTGTGACCAAGAAGGAAGGTCTGTAGAAAATGTACTGATAACTAAATCAAGGCGAGATAAACATACAATTACCGCCAACAATATCTTTACGGACCCATTTGAACCTATGGACATCCGGAGCCCAGAGAGACTCGTCATTTTCCCTCCCACTTTCTCACCGTGACTGACTCGCTGACGACCCCCAGAGGGGGATTGGCAGTGACGACGCTGGCTGTTTCTCGCCTGTGCGCGCTGGATGGTGCAGGGTGTCTGGATGTGCCCAGTCAGCCGAGTGGAGGGGTGTTCAAGCTGTTGCCGTTGCTGGGGAACTCGCGCATAGTCGCAGGAGAAGCCGCCCTCGAGGGGAAGGGCTGCCTGAGGGCTTCCATGGAGGGCAGATACTTTGATCGCGTGCCTGTCTGCGAGGAGCGGCCGGTGCGAGGGTGCAGCAATGAGGCTGACTCTCGACACCCCGCCGTGCCCGCAGTACTGCAAGTCCAAGCACAGATACATGCAGCCCCAGAGAGGCGGCCACAAAGCGAAGACCTAGAGTCCTCTCAAGAATTGACAAACACAAACTCGGCCTTAATTCCTGACACGGACACCATCGTAAAATGCCTCAACTTAAAAAAAGTCCTAGAAATAGTACAGATAATTTCCCTTCCACAAAAAGGAAAACAAAGATAACCCTGAAACCAAAAAGGGCATGATTTACCACACTGAAAAAATCAGCTTCTACGCATAAGGGTCGTCGTGGTACCAAAGAAATTCTTAGCAAAATAGGCAATGGAAAATCTGTGCCACTCATTCTTTTGACAGACTCTTTTCATTCTCATGTCAACTGCCAACAAGAAAGTTTTGGAGAGCTGTTTGTTGCTGAGATGTTGGTGGCGGTAAAAGATAATTTACCGCATTTAAAGCAAAGAAGGCTAGATGACCTGCCTGATAAAGTACAAGCAGCTACAGACATAACAGGAAAAAAATGCCACCCAAGTGAAAGCCTAAGTGGCACTACAGGAAACCAAACGCCTTTACGTTTATGAAAGGTATACCAGAAAAATCTGGCTTACTTAAGGCGACTGATACCACTTCTCTGACGCTTCTTGCTTCGCCTCCACTAGAAACAAATCAAGTATCAGGATCTGTACAAAGAGGACATCTGGTAAGAATAGAGACATGGTGGGCGGACCTCCTGAAATGGGCAGACGCAGAAATAGCAGCTTGGTATGAAGCAATCAGTAGAGGAGGGGAGGAAGAAGCGGGACCCCTGATGGCGTGGAGGCAACTGGTGGCCACAATGGCAGGACACCCCCAGGCGGATCTTAGTGAAGATGACACAAGGGGGACTATTGAGTAAGATATGTATCTTGATATGCAAGCCGGCGGCATTGAAACAGGGGCTCGAGTTAAATGGTTAAGAGCGGGGAGGACGGTGATGCACAATGAGCGAACAGAATGAAGCAAAATGTATATGCAAATGTCCTCAATGTTTGTAATGTTTGGTGTGGTGTTAACAAAATAATAAAAATTGTTAAAAAAAAAAAAAAGAGGACATCTGGTCATAGAATTACAACTTTTCAAACAGCCAATTAACGTACAGCAGCGATCACTTCTGCCGCCTCTTCCCTTGGTGAAATGGTGACGGATTTAGAAAAGACATCAGAAAACAACATAGAGGCAGAGCACATCGCCCCTTTGGATGACCATCGAAGAACATCTACGGGCACACCAGAAAAAGATGACGTAATCATAAGTCACATAGATGACAGACCTATGTCACCCTTCAGGGCAAAATTACCTACAGAAATTAAGTCTATGACAATTCCATCTCGAGACCCTTTTCTTCTGCCAAACTCTGGCTCCTTACGAAGAAGCTCTTTAGATTCCTACTCTCGCGTACCTTCACAAAGGATGTGGGGAGAGAGCCACGTGCATACACTTCGTTTAACATGTCTAGTAATAGAGGTACTCTATTTGCTCTGTAAACTCATTCCATAAACTCATTAACCTCTACATCTTCAAAAAGAGCTTCTACTCAGTCCACATCTCCCCCAAAGGACACTCCATCAAAGAAACCAGACATTTTCACAATCATGTCAGCAGTGACAATAGCGCTGGCACCATTTACTAAGCTATATGAATCGATCAATGATATGTTAAAAGATCACACGACTGTGAAAGCGATGCTCCATCTTCTTGGAAGGATATATTACGGCCCTGGAAGAAGAAGCAAAAAATGCAAGAAACACAAACCTAATGTTAGATCACCAGCTACTAACAACACCAGCCTGACAAAACGAGCAAGTACCTTCGCGGGAAAATAAAATTGTGAGGAAACAAGGACAAGAAATGGGGAGACAAACGACAGCATTTATAGATCTAACAATTAACTCCAAAATCCCAGTTGGAAACCAAATGTTGATACAGTTCACCAGGTGCCCAACGGGACACCTGCCCGCCAAGTTGATTCAAAGACGAAATCTGAAGTATTGTTGGTGGTGAATAAGCGGGCAAACGTAACATCTAATTTTTGAAGAAAGCGGTTTAGATCCGGCATTTCCAATTTTTGACATCTCCAAAACAAGACATGATGTAACATTCAAAGCCAGCAGTGGTCGATGGTCGGGTTTGAGTCTTCAAACTCAACCAGAGTGGTTAAACAACCAGAACATGAGAGAAGAAGTCATGAGCCTTATAGAGCCCTCGCTTCAACCACTGTTAGCCAAAAAGAATCGCCAACCTTCGGAATCCAGTACAGAGGAAAAGAAAAACAAATATTCAACGTCTCCTAAAACAGTGGACGATTTCCTTAACAACGAATTGATGATGAATCTAAGTGAACTCCTAAGGGATGAAATTCCCATATTTCAACCGGGCTCCACAGCTGGAGCACCATTGCCAGTAAATGCAGATGATCAACGGAACCATAGCAAAATAGGCAATAAGGAAAGTTCACCAAGACATTTTCAAACACTGGAAGAGAGTTGTAAAAAGCTTGCCCATAAAGTAAATTGGAGTAAATCTGATTTCAGTACTCCGAAACAGGACGCCAAAAATACGAAAAGTCAAACAAAAGAAAAAAAGAGAGACCAAGCTATCAGGAAGAATGTAGCACACAGCACTCAGATTTAAGGGCAAATCATAATGCCAACTAATGCCCTAAAAGACACGCAACACATACAGTTTACTCCTCGAAAGAAAACAAAGATAAATTGACTTTTGGATCCCACTACAGATCCCGCACCGATATTTATAACAGGAAGATCACAAGGTTTAAAGAAGTAAAATGGATCTTTAAACTAGAACAGATACCAGGCAATGATGATGATACATTTTTAATAGAAGATCGATACTAACCCTGTTCAACTACATATAGAAGCTTTGCTCCTTTAAATCAGACAATCTCATAATTGTTGAACCAAGCCACTACCACCATAGAGCATTATCTTACCTTCACACTGCTTCATCAACGGTGAAAAAATTATTAAAAGATGAAATAAGTGAACTCCTAAAAATGAGATATGACTTGACAGAGACTGTCAAGCATAGATTCTCTTCACAGAACCCAACACGATCAAGTCGAGAAGCTAGAGACTTGTTGCTCAGTTCGAAAAAATACAATCAGGCGAAACAAAAAAGAGAAACCGAGAGACTCAGCTAATTCCACAAGTAAATTGTCCCCCACTGGTGGGACTAGGTCTAAATAAGTCTGCAAAAATAGACCAACAGCGGAATCAGAGTCTAAAAGGAAGCATTGTTCACCTTTAAAGGAATTACAAACACACGGGAATGCTATGCAGACGCAAGAGACCAAGAAGGAAACCAAAAATTCAGTGACAACGAGGCCAAGACAGAGCGGACAGATGACTACAAGAACCAACACGCAAATAGTACCCACAACATGGGCTCATTCGCCACAGAAAAGCACATTTCAGACAACGCAAGGTATATGGTCCTGGTTACCAAAAGCGCTTACATCTCATCTTAACAAGTAGCAATTCAGGAATCCTGTGCACATCCAACATAGAGATCATAAAGCCGAAGACTACCATCATGACTTGAGGCTGTGCTCGTGGAACACCAGAGGGTACCACCATTTGATGACCCTGGGTGATGTTAAACTGGGCGACTACGATATTCTTTGCCTACAAGAGACATGGCTGACCCAGGAACCGACTCTCGACGGATACAAAATTGCTCTTGCACCAGCAAAAAAAGGTTCCTTAGGTCGTCCCTCGTTGGGTATCCCGACGCCATGTCGTATAGGATGTGGCCTCTCTATGAAGAAAATCTTGGTTTCCAACTCTTTTCTGTTAGCAGTAATGCTAACTTGGGACAAATGAGAACCCCTGAGGAAAAATGTTTGTCAGCATCAATGATAATTGCAAACACTTACTGGAACCCGGCAGCCATCCAACCCATAAAATACTTAGAAATGATAGAAAATCTGACTGATGTGGCTTTATCAGTACACATGTCACCCTATTTTGTTATCTGTGGCGACTTACATGCCATCTGCAACCCGGTCAGTAATTCGAAAAATCCGACAGCAAAACCAACAGCTGCAAAACAACGTGGTAAACTCTGGACAAACATGATGAAATCGAGAGATCTGTTGAGTTTAGATGAGGTATTTTCAAAACAGAGTCGGCCTCCAACTTGGGAACGAGAATAAGCTTGTGCTACCATCGATCATATCTTTGTAACAAAACCGTTATTACAAATGACAACATCCTTTGAGGTGCTATGTGCAAAGGCTAGTGATCATAATCTTCTTGAAATTATATGGACCTCAAAACACAAAAAAAACGAAAGAATGAAGACCCAACTGGAGGTAAACATTCAAGGCTCAAGAATCAAACTGACAGCCAATTCCATAAGAGAACTGACGGAAAAATATGGTAACATCGAAAACTGTGAACGTCAGAAACAGGTCGACTATCAACCTTTGCTGATGGCATATAAACAAACTGACTCCAGAAAGCAAAAACCGCAAACAAAAGAAACACAGCTGTGATAGAGCACTGGTAGAAAAAAGACGAGAATATAGAAAAATGAAGGAGTGCAGCAAAACTACCTGAGCAGCTGGCAAAAATTAAGATAAATGAAGTCACTAAAATCTATAAAACCTGGACTAGACACCAGGACTCTGAGACCATTCCAAAAGCTATAAGCAGACGTAAGTCTAGAGAATTCTGGTCTCTGTTGAGAGCTACTACCTCGCCTACAGTGGATACCATCTTAAACATCATTGGAGAGTCCACTTGGGGAAAAAACAATTCTAACTTATTCCAACAACCGCCCACAAATGAAACAAAACTGTCACCCCGAGAGGACGTTGCCTGGATTAACCCCGGACACCAGGAAGACATACTGGATTTAAACCAGAAATGAAACAATTCCAGGGCTCTGGGACCGGATGTAATCACAAATGTCGACCTAAAAACCCACCCGGTAGAATGGACAGCGTTAATCAGTAAAAAAAAAAAAAAAAAAAAAAAAAAAAAAAAAAAAAAAAATCGAAGATGCGCAGAAACTCAGTCGATTCCTAATTCGTGGACAACGGCGATAGTGGTTCCCGATTTACAAAAGAGGAAACAAAAGCACCCCTCAAAACTATCGACCTATCGCGTTACTTGATCCCATAGGAAAGGTATTTGGGACTTTGCTACTGAAAAACTTCCAAGTGTGGGAAAACAAGATTGACTGCAATGACCAATTTCAATCGGATTTTAAAAAACACTCAGGAACATCAATAAACATTCTTGTACCAAGTGTGTTAAAGAGTAAAGTCTTGGATGCTGGCCCGCATCTCTGTCACCTTCATTGATCTTACCCAAGCTTTCGACCGAGTCTACAGACAGCGATTGTGGGAAAAACTCGAGGCTTGGAACTGCCCTAAAGATCGACTAGCACCTATCAAAGCCCTATACTCCAAAATGTCCATGAAAGTGCGCCTAAACCAACAAGGTGATTTATCCTCGGAGATTCCAATTGCTAGAGGTGTCAAGCAAGGATGTCCTTTAGCCCCAGTGCTATTTTTGGCTTACATGGGAGACTACAAGGACTCAGAAATGTGGGTACGTTCATTTCCGCCAAAGCTGGGAGAGTCAAAGATCTCCTGCTTACTATATGCCGACAACCTAATTTTATTTGATCATACACCTATCGGCTAGCAGCGATAATTGAATAACCTTCAAGAGTACATTTGCAGGTAATAACCTAGAAGTTAATAAGGAAAAAACCAAATTCCTGATACTGGA
The DNA here is from genome assembly GCF_040938575.1 of Ambystoma mexicanum. NCBI lineage: Eukaryota > Metazoa > Chordata > Amphibia > Caudata > Ambystomatidae > Ambystoma > Ambystoma mexicanum. The sequence continues at coordinate 1,489,584,112 of NC_090921.1, forward strand.
ATCCTCCCGAAAAAAATAGACAAGAACAAATGGTACCCCAAAGTAACTTCAATAGAAAAGGTACAGAATTTCAAATACTTGGGAGTGGTGATGGATAATTCCAAATGCGAAAACTCTCAGCAATTGGCACTACGAGACGAAACCAAAAAACTGGCGGCTCAAGCTAAAGCTGTTTTTTGATACACCACTTGATGTATCACCACGGCACCACTCGGCCAGTATTGAATACTATTATGAACCAGTCAATTATTCTCTGAGATCCTGACAGCTTCTTTTAAACCTACAGATTCTACGGACAGCACCACAATTGGTGTCCCTCCTGACGAAGGCTAGCATAAAGACAAGCTTCAATCAAGCCCTATTTTGGCCGAAACACACGTGTCGATCCCCGTGACACAACTGTACCATCCCCCTCTCGTGTATGTTTTGTAAAGACTGTTGTGTACACCTTGTGTGAACCAATCCTGGAACCATCTTAAGTCTCAGGCGCACTTCCCTTGCATAGTAGGTTTTTTCCACGTCATCTGTCTTTGGAATGTGCCTCCCTGTGGAGTTTTGACCTGAATACCTCTGAGGTTGACACTTAGCCGTGTTACCATCGTCCACAATCACTCTTGTCCGTTTGTTTTCTCAAAACTTTCGTGCTTATTGAAAGTACTGTAAAGTAAATTGTATAATCAACACAAAATGCTCTGTGTCATTGTGAAATAAACATACACACACAGAACAACTTTATGGCTTGTAAGAGCTTTTCATCCTGATTATTTTCTTCTTGTACATGTACTGCGACGCGACAGATAAGAACCCACTACTTACACAACCTTTTTAGTAGTTAATTCACTTTTGACGAGGAAATTTGGTGGTCCAGATTGATAGGTGAAGATAGAAACTGCTGGCCCATTGCAATGTTTCAAATGTTACAACACGTCGTCCACAACATGTTCCCTCAGCGCGAATTTGCAGAGTAAAAAGGCTGTGAAAAAAAACAGGAAGTCAGCGAAACAATAAGACTTGATTAACAAGCAATGAATACGCTATTTTTTGTAAACATTTTTATTTTTGCTTAACACAAATAAAAAATTAAAACATTTTTTTTTAAAAGATCAAAGTCTACCCTGTCAACAAAGAGAGCATTGGCATACAAGATTATCCTTTCGAGCCTAAACATTCATGTTTTACGATGCAAAATGGTAAACCCTGCCACTTTTCTGACGGAAGTACGTACAGCGAAGATTTAGAAAGACATGACTGTGCCACATATGAAGGGGAGGAGGATGACATTCCCGAAGCAAGGGATAGCGCATTGGAGGAGGGGGGGGTGCTTTTCATTGATGGGTCAGCAACAATTGACCAAGAGACAGGACAAAGGCATACAGGCACAGCAATAGTGTGCCTCAAAGGAGGTGAATATGAAAAACTAGTGATGAAAAGACTACCCACGCACTACTCAGCCCAAGCAGCAGAGATTGTGGCGCTCATCAAAGCGCTACATGCATCACAAGGTTGCCACGTGACCATTTATTCGGACTCAACATACGTCACTACAACAGTGCATGCCAGGTTGTCACGATGGAAGAGGAGGGGTGTCCTGAGAGCAGCCGGTTCCCAGTACAACATGCCGCACTGCTAGATACATTGATTTCTGCATTGTCACAACCCTCTGTGGTGGCCGTCGTCAAATGCACTGCCCACATCAACAACATAGATGAAATTTCATTGGGAAACGCTGCTGCCAAAATGGCGGCCTATCTTCCTGTCCTCGTGATTTCCGAGTATGTCCTGACGACACCAACACACGATCATGAACACATACCGTAGACGGCATTACCCATTGCACAGCTCATCGAGCTGCAAGACAAAGCGCCAAATGAAGAAAAATAAATGTGGTCCAAAAGCGGGTGTAAACAGTCTCCGGCAGGTTTGCTATGGAGCCACAAGTGTTCAGGTAAAGCAGTAATGCCATATGAGCTGCTAGCAGTAGCTTTTGACCAACTTCATCACTCCGCCCACAGCTCAAAGCAATACTTTGCAACAGACTACAGGAGCATTGGTTTGTCCCCAAACTTCAGGAGCACCTCACAACCATGATCGTACATTGCACCATGTGTCAAAGTTTCAGCACAGGCATGATGGTCCGGACCCTAAGAGGCACCTTGCTCCACCCTATTGGACCATTCCGCGACCTACACATAGACTGTGCCGACATGGGAGAAAGATGCAATGGGTGACAGTATTTGATCGTTGTGGTATGCCCCTTTTCACGGTGGGTCGAGGCAGGTCCTTGTGCACACCTGGATGCCAAATGTGCGCCTAAATTCCACGTTTGGGATTGATCCCCAATGGGGCATGTGCAATGTACTGAGGTTTGATAATGGCACACATTTTTTAAATGAGCTCTGTAAAGAGATCACAGCACTAGTTGGCTTGAGGGTGATAAATTGAACACATCCGGTGCTTAATGCCAACGGCTTTGTTGAGTGCATCAACGGTCTGCTCAAAACCAAACTATCTAAACTCTGCAGCTCATTGAAAAAGAACTGGGTGCACTGCCTGCCCTTGGCCCTTTTCAGTTTGTGCATGCAACCTTGCAAGGATCACCATCTACCACCCCATGAGGTGGTAACTGGCGTGAGAAACCTGAAGGTGTCTCACCTGCTAGTCTCAAGCTATCTGTCATCCAGGTGGCCAGGACACAGCCATCGCTATTGGATCCAATTCCTGGGGGTGGATCAGTGGGGGAGGATCACCTGGATGGGGGTCCTCAGGGAGTGGAAGTGGGACACCGAAGGTTGAGACACGGTACCCCCTTCCTTGTAATACCTTTGCCCATCCTACCCTGTAGGATATTTAGAAACTCTGCCCCCACCCCTTTCTGACACATACACGTTCTTACTCAGTGACATGAAATGGACTAAGACCAGAGGCATTTACCTGACATGTCCCAACACAAGTGTCAGGCAGAGTCAGGTAATTGACACTAACGACACACACCTGACAACCCATTACCTTGCCCACAGGGATAAAAGGCAAAGCACAAGAGCAAACTACGAACAAGGTTGAATGCACGAGAAACCAGCTACACCAGACAGGCAGTTCAAATAGAGGAGAAAGGCGGAGAGTCCTGGAGGGACGACAAAGGGGGAACTGCCCTTGCCCTTTTAAACCCAGACCCGCGAAGCCTCCGGAAAAGAAAACATAAGACCAGATTTATAGTTGGCGTGTGGAGTATAGTGAAGAGAAAAGGATCAGCCTTAGAAACTGTGTAGGCGCTCCAAGTGGAAACCTTTTTGAAAGTACGCGATAGTGGCGGTAGAGATGCTCCAACTGAGGGATGCCACAGAGGCTGACCTGGGCTTGGACAAACTGAAGGGAAAAAGCCCTCCTGTCGTGCTTCTCAATAAAGGTGGAGGTTAACACAGGTGTGTGAGTTTCAAAATATTTTAGGTTTTTAATTTCTTATTGTTGGTTTAAATACATATGAGTTGGAAACATGAAAATGAATCACATAAGAAATGTCTGTTGTCAAAAAAATAGAATCCAATCGGTGAAAAAAAAGAAAAAGTTATATAGTGTCCTCAGTTACTATCACTAAGTCACAGTATTTGGATCGAAGTTTCAAAATAAAGCAGATTGGCTGTGGCCATAGTTGCTGTCACTAGGTCGTGGTTCTTGATTCTTGGATTAGGGTTACCAGTAGTATTAGAGAGTTATGACCTCCGTTGTTGTCACTGGGTCTGGGTTTCCTTTGGTTGGAGTGAATCCTTGTTGTGGTTATGACCTTAGCTGAATTCACTAGGTCTTCTTGGTTATGAGAGACCATATATTGCTGTGAGTAGCTTAAAGTTCCAGGCTAGAATAGCAAGTGCAGTTGGCTCTTTAGTTGAAGTAAGTCCTGAAAAGAACAGTCCTGTTGTGGACACAGCTTGGAAGTAAAAAGTGAAATGCAGTTCCTCAACACGCGTTTCCCCACCGCACGGTTGCGGTGGTTCTTCAGGATGAATATGTGATTGAATAGGACAGAGGTTGTCTGAGAGGAAGAAGAAAAAAAGAAGATTTTTGAAAGATCATTCGGTCTTATACTTTCTAAACAGTTAGGTGTAACGCAGGTTAACTAATAAATGCGCCTCAAAATAGGTACTCACAGGTCAGAGGATTCGATAATGTGAAAATTGTTGATTCAACTTGGTAGATAGAGCATATGTTGGTTGTTTCAAAAAGATCTGATCTGAGATGATTGAATTGTACACAATTTAGAATAATTGCATTTGAGAAATTCCCAAATGTCAGCAAAAATAACATATATTCTAATCTTAAGATAAATGACTGGAAATGTACATGTTAAGAAAGAATGTAGGTATTCTCAAAATCAGTCTGAAAAAGCATTTGCTAGATCAAGTGTGGAGCAAGCAATGGTAGTTAGTGCTAACAACAGCTAGCGGTAGGCTTGTTGACATGTTAAAAGTTTAAGGCCACATTGAAAATGGTAAAGAGAGCTTAACTGAGATCATAACTATCTTGAAATAGGTAATCATTGTGGCCCAAAGGGATAGTAATTCGATAGAATGCTAGAGAGAATGATGCTTACCGCTGCTGTGTTACAAGGTCCTTCCGGTTCGATTGCTGCTAACATAATGGTCTGGAGCAACGTATTAAAGGTGCATAGCGTTGCGTGATGGCGTGTGCGCGATGACGTCATACGCACGCACGTTGCTGCGTGATGACATCACGCCCGCGCATCATCTCAAAGATGCCGATTTCGGCTGGGGAGCCTGCATCATGAACAAGAAAAGGTAAAAAAATAATTTTACAAAAAAGATGAAAAGGAAAAGTGTGGAAACCTTTTAATACTCAACGAAAGGTTGAATTGGAAAGAAGATGTTAAATAATGATCGCCAGCCAGGTGTCAGCTGGGTCAATACAAGATGGATGCAATAGTCAACAAAGATTAAACTGGATTGAAATGTTTGGTAATGATCACCAGCCAGGTGTCAGCTGGGTCAATGCATACTAAATGCACAATATTAATAAAGGTACTATGGGTAAGAATCAATATGAAGGTACAAGACATGCTCTGTTTTTACAGAGGAAGAGGCAATGGCTGGTTTAATGGTGTAGCATAAAAGTCATACGGTCTGAAATGGAGAGAGGTGAAATAATGTGTCTAATGGGAGACAAACTTGGTAAGGAAAAAGAGGTATCAGGCATGTTGATAAGGCATACCTAGGTGATTAGGTGATGTCTATTGGATTCGTGTTGGTGCCAGTGGTGTAGAGTTTGCCCAGTTTAGAGTTTTACAGGAAGTGGCATAGTTCCTGGTCTGTGTTCAGGCCTGTGTTGCAGGTATCCATTAAACAAATCCAGCGTGCTTCCTGTTGCCTTAATTTGTGTTCCATATTGCCTCCTCTAGGAGCAGGCTTGAGTTTGTCGATTCCATAGAATTTTAGTTGGCTGATCTGGGTTGGTTAGTGTGATTCCAAGAAGTGGTTGGCTATCGGAGATCTTGTGTCTTGGTTGATGATTGTCCTAATATGTTCATTGATTCTGGTTTTTAGTTTTCTGATGGTGCTTCCAATGCATAGTTTGTTGCAGGGACAGCTGATGATGTATATAACAAATTTGCTATTGCAGTTGATGAAATATTGAATGGTATGGATGGTGCCATTTGGTTTAGAGACAGTGGTTCTTGCATTGCCCGAGTACTTGCACATAGAGCATTGTCTTGCACATAGAGCAAGTGTTCATCTCAAAGTGCAATGGACCTAATTCATTCTTAAGATTTTTGGCTTTCTTGAAGGTGATAGTCTTACCAAATACTGGCGCATCCTTCAATCAGACCCTGACCTCACGACCATATTGGAAGCGAAACCAACCATCACCTTCAAGAAAGCCAAAAATCTTAAGGATGAATTAAGTCCATCGCACTTTGAGATCAACACTTCTGCTAGAAATCAAAACCCTCAGACCATGTGGCTATAAAAACCATCAAAAGGGAGTTACAAATGTGGACAATGCTCTATGTGCAAGTACTCAGACAATACAAGAACCACTGTCTCTAATCTAGGTACAGCAAGTCAGGGTCAAAGTCATTTCCAAGCTGCAGTAGGAGTCACTTTCTTTACAAGTCTTTAAATAGACCATCTACTGTCCGCCGCTCCTCGGATTGCAAGATCAAGTGGAGTCTGAAGCTTATGTAGTTGGGCCCACCACAGTGCCATTAACAACTGTAAATGCCTGCACTGCGCAGCTCAGTGGCTATTTACAGATTTTGGGTGGGCCTTGCCCGCTCAGGCCCTACCCTGTCTATGCCTCTGGTGCACCTCAAGTTTTCTTTGGTTCGTGCCCATATCTTCTGCCTGGATTCTGCTGGGATCCCTGTCCTGAATTCCCTTTCCCAGGGCATCATATATGGAAGCTTGTCCTCAACCAAGGCTTTTTCTAGCAGACGGTAACAATTAGAGATTTTCTGAAATCCCTGCCCCTCTGAAACCAGAAGTTCAATCCCTGTGGGGGGACGTGAACTTGCCTGAGTAACTCGACCACTGGAAACCCAGTGGGGGTCATTACGAGTTTGGAGGCAGCCATGGCGGTATTAGCGCCATGGCTGCCTCTAAACCCGGGTCCGGACTCACTGAATGGGGACTTACCGGGACATTCCGACCTATGCAGACCAGGTAAGTTTCCATTCAGTAAACCATTCCCCATTCCCATTTGAGCCCCCATAGGGCTCAAAGGGAATGGGGAAGGCGCTTATAATGGGCCCGCAAATTCCGCAGCCCGTTATTAGCTCCAAGGTACTTAACAGGTCCCACAAAGAACGGCTGGTCAGACAAGCCATTCCTGCTGGGACCCGCTAAGGGACCTCGGAATATGGCAGTAGGGGCTTAACGGCACCACCATCCTTAACGGTGCCGCTAAGCCCCTACCGTCATACTCGTAATGACCTCTGAATGTACCAAAGCGTTCAGTTTCAGGTACGGTGAACTTTTCTTTGCATTCTATAAATGTGAGAGGATGTCAACCTGTATACATGTCCCTGAGCCTCGGAACCCTCTGTGTTTCCCAATGTGCAAAGCTCCCGCTCACCATTTCCGGGGGGAAATTCGGATTCTGTAGTACCAGCGATAGTGGCCCTGGGTCTGTTTTAACCCCCAAATGTCTGAAAGCCTTATCCCCGGCAGTAAGAGTAGACCGGGTGGATTCCTGCAAGGAGGCCCTGGCCTATTTCGATAGGAATGGCAAATGGGCTAGGGGAAGGCAGGAGCACCCTTGCTCAATTATCTTCCATTTTGGGGTCCTATCCTCTAGTGCCTATTCAAACATTGGCGCAATCTGTGCTGCTCGGAAGTAACGCTGTATAGACGGGACACACACTCCCCCATCCCTTTCGACCTCAAGAGTATGTGGCATGTAATTCTAGGTGGTTTCCTTTTCCAATTGAATTGACCCATTGTTTTCTGTAAGTCTAAAATATCCTTTTCGGGGACGAGGAATGGCAGTGCTTGAAAGACAAACAGGAGTCTCGTTAGTATGGTCATTTTAATTGTACTGAACCTACCCAGCCAAGACAATTTCTGCATTTCCCATCATTTTAGAGTGGCCTTAGTCTCCGTCCACAGGGTGGGAATGTTGGCTCCCAGAAGAGTTTTATACAATTTAATAATATACACCCCTAGATATGCAATCTCATTATCCGCCCATCGGAAAGGAAAGGCTGGTTTCAGGTAAGTCCCGGATTGTCATTCCTGCCTGATACCATACAGAATCTCTCAAGGAGATCCAATTAAGGCGGGATCGACAGGAGAGGTTTCTAGAGAAAACAGATATCATTTGCATACAACACCACTTCATGTGTGCTACACTCATGCATTGGGCCCAATATGTGTGGATTGTTCAGAATCATTTGTGCTAAGGGTTCTAAAGCCAGTGCAAACATTAGAGGAGACATGGGGCATTCACCTTGAATATGGTGGATGGAATTTGGAAATTAGCCAATATTAGTTTGATAGAAACAGGACCAAACCCATAAACTGGCAGCACTGCTTGCAAGAAATCCTATGATAAACTATCAAAACCTCGATGGCATCTAGAGAAAGGAGTGACAAACCCTCCAGGAATTTATGATCCATCGGCATTAGATCAACCACCCGCCAGATGCTGTTGTGAGCCTCTCTGTTTTTAATAAACCCGGTTTGGACTTCATTCATGAGGTGAGGAGTAAAACCTCATTAAATCTCCACGGGGGCTTGACACGCCCCGACTTAGCTCTAACTTCAGTTTTATAGGAAAGTGGTCTACAAGTGCTTTTCGGAGGATCTCAATCCCTGTGACCAGTTGGACAAGGGTATTGGAGACCATAAACATATCCAGTCTGGAGAAGCAACCATGCACAGCAGAATAAAAGGTATATTCCCTCTCCCCGGAGTGGAAAAAACACCATGGGGCTCATTACAAGTATGCTGGTCCGGAAACAACAGTGCCAGTAAGCTTACCAGCACTGTTTCCGGACTGCCATACTACAGGTCTGCCTGTCGGAGCCGCCATGTCTGACCGCTCTGACCCTGCCAGGCACAGCAGCCACAGTAGGCAGACGTCACGGTAGGCAGACCGTCACCGTTAGAAACAGTGCCAGTGCTTCCGTGGTCCCTACTCCCATACAGTCCTATAGGACTCTACCGGTATGGGGAAAAATATTTTACCGGCGCCTGACGTTCCGGCCCGCTGGGGTTGTTATCCCCCCAGTGGCACCGGGAAGTCAGGCACGCATGAGCACCCAAGTGTCTATTAGTAGTAGTTACTTCTGTCATTAACAGTGGGAGACAGCAATTTATATACAGTGGAGTCGTCACGTAATTGAAGTGCCCCCCAGTGTGATTTCCCCTTACATAAAGTCCGCCAATGTCTCCGAAAACATCCCCAAAAGGTTAGCCTGTTTTTCCTTAGGACCAGATAGTACACCCAATGTGAGTTTGCAATCCCCCAGATAACCCTTGAGTAGCAAATATCTCTCTTCTGTGTCGTGCAAGACTTCCAATGTGTGTAGCGGCAGTCCCCTGCGAACCATGATGGCTAACCCACAGCAGTTTAACCGCCCAACATGTGTGGCCAAAAAAGCAAGGAAATAAGGATTCTCTGTCCCTCCCCCCCAACAACAATATTACAATTTATGAGGAACCAAACTTCAAACATTCACAATAACCTCCCTATGGGTGGAAATCACCTGTGGCACCCCTCCAACTCCCCAAATATGTCCACATAGCAAAATCAGAACAAACAATTTCCCTTCCAGACCATTCCTGGTGATTTAAGCTCAAGCTCATTGAGACACAGTAAAGCTAGAATAAACTCCAGTAATGAACAGCAGCCGAAGCCAAGGAAGATTAAGACATCAGGTAGGGGCACCTCGACCTGGCCCCAGATCATCGACTGACGACGATTTCCCAGAGTTCTGTCTCCTTCTGGGTTTCCTGGTGCTGCTTCGAATGGACCTGTCCATTCCAGGTCCTGTTTTCGCATCCCCAGAGTCAAAGTCCGGAGAAGAGTCCATCAAATCGGTTGCTTCTTCTTCCGAGCCAATTCGCGTATCTTTGATTCTGATACGCAAGAGGCAGTTTGCATTGAGAACCCCCAGTGGTATATGATATTCTGTGATTGCAGCCAAGCCGTAACTATATGCAGTTTTCGACCTAGGTGAGTCCGAGGTAAGAAGTCCTGGTATAGGAAGAGCTTTGTCCCTCAAAATTCAGCAGGCTTCTTCTTCTGGGCTGATAACATCATTTCTTCTTTCTGTCGGAAGTAGCAGCCCCTGGAAAGTACATCAGGCACCAAATTATGCAACCTATTCTCGAGGTCCTCTTGCTTGCCCCAGATAACCTCCAGCTACTCTTCAATGCCCACCACCCTGTTTGTCAGCTCAGCATGTTTGTGTGCCTGGTCACACAGTGTATTCTCGACTTCATTCACACAGGACTCTAGCCCCATCATATGCGAGTTAAGATCCGCAACCATTTTGACCATTGCCTCTTTCGTTGCCTTGATTTCTGCCTTGAGTTCTTGTTTAAGGGTGGAGATCATTCCCATTAGATCTTCCTTGGTTTATGACGGATTAGAGCAAGTAGTTCCAAGAAGAGGATGGTGGATCTCAACCTGGATTTCCTCAGCACCTTTGTCTTTCTCCTGCATGCCTAATAGCGATTTGATGTTGCTCGCTTTGGGTTTTGCCCCAGATTGCGCCATCTTTTTATGGTAAGAGGTTATAATAATAAAAATTATAATTTAGCATTTATATAGCGCTATGTACCCTCAGGGATCTGAGCGCTGCTTATTATTACCCAGGTGTGTGGTGCTCATTTATTGTCCTCAAAAGGATGAACGTCTGAGTTTGGCGCTGCCGAGATTTGAACCTGTGTCCACAGGCTCTGCACAGATGTCAAAGCGAGCACTCTACTCGCTGTACTATCAGACCGGCATGATCCCAGCCAGTAGCGTTCTTCAGCTTCCTGGGAAGGCATCCCAAGAGCAGCACCAGTCGCAATGATAAATGATATCTTCTGAAATGAATCGCTACCTCTGAGGTATAGGGACCAGCTGTACTCGCAGTTCAGACCAGCCGTTGGCAGAAACTTGGAGATTATCCCTTTTTGCAGCCGGTGTGGATCTTACTCACTGCAGGCTGAGGCCAAGACTGTCTTCGGAATCCAATGAGTCACCCCTGCAGAATGAACTATGCAGTGTTTCCCTGGGGGCAGGATAGGCCCCAGTATACACGCGGAAGAGTATTCATTGTGAACCAAACACACACTGAGGTGGAGTTGAACTTTGCTGGTATACGCGGTCCAACGAGTTGTCAGTAAAGATTGGGCCATTCAGTGCTCTAGTAGGATTGGATCCAATACATAGTGCCACAACTGTTTAACTTTGCTTGAGCCCTGCACTAGTCTCCACAGAGTGACTAGACCGCCAGGTGCATGTAGTAAGTAACAGCGGGCAACCGCACTCACGCCCCTCAGCTGCTGCTCCCATCAGACCATCACATTCCAACTGACTACCCTGTGTTCCACGTCCCTTGCAGGTGCTTCGTATATTAATTCAGGCACCGTCGTGCCCCGGTCTTCTGACTCACTGCATGTAGGTCCATTCTCAGACGGACTGCTGGGACGCTGCTTGGCTCACATCTGGGCAGTGCTACATACATGCCAATATTCAGATGCACCTGGGAGGGAGATTTCCACAGGGAAATCGGGAGGTGCATATTTCCCCATAGGAATGCATTGGAGCTACAGTTATTTTAGGCGGGAGACTGTGAAAATAGAAATATTTTTCACCTCAAAATCGGGAGTCTCCCGCCTAAATCGGGAGGGTTGGCATGTATGGTGCTATGCAGCTTGCCGAACGGGAGAGAGCCACAGGGGTCCGCCACATGCCTCGATCTTCCCGGGCAGTAGGCTCCAGCACAATCCAGTGTTTCCAGGGCCCAGCGGCGCCAGCACCAAATTTCTGGATTCCCAGACAACTTTCTCACTCCCACACAGAGCTCCGCCAGCTGGTCCACTCACCGTGATGGCACCGGTGGTTACGTCCTCAGTCACACAGCGCCCGCCATTTTGTCTTCATCGCCGGCCATGGCGAAAGCTTAATTTTCTGTCGTGGCTCAAGCCGGAACCAGGTCCGAATGCCACCGGCAATATGGACTACACTTCCAGGGATGCTATGCCAAAGTATGGGGAATGATATATTCAATAAAGTGGCATTTTAAGGGGATTTTCAGGGCATCACGGCAGAGCTCACAGCAGGCGCATCCAACATGGCGGCCGCCTGGCCACACCCACCACTAAGTAGCTTTAAAGTAGGTAAAGTAATTTGGGATTTTTTTTTCTTTTTTGCAGTGACAAACACCATGCATCGTTTAAATAGTTAAAGTAATTCGCTTTTTGGGAGGGTTTTTCTTTTGCAGTGACAACCATGTTGCATGTTCTGCAGTTTTTCCATCGTTGACAAACATTTTTTTTCGTACTATCTATTACTGCAGCCAGTGATCTAGAAAATAAGGTACCATGTATTAAAATCGTGGCATAAATGGCCATTTACACAAACAATCGCGGCAAAAAGGCTGTGGTTTTGCAACCGCAATCCATGTAAAGGATGCAGGGGACACCCCTGCAACCCCCAGACCCATTATACCATTTAAGTGGAGCGGGGGACACCCCCGCAACCTCCTCTCCCCTTAAATGGTATAATGGGGTACACCTTTACCGGGTCACACCACAGCATTTTTGCAGTGATTTTTTGTAAAGGCGACATTTGCTGCGATTTTATTACTGCATACCTTAAATAATTCATAGTGGTTTACACAGCTGAAACAACTGTAAAGCCAAAGTAGCTCTAAAAGTATGTCCGGAAATATGGGCGGCCCTGAAAAGGTCACCTCTCACTCAGAGGCTTTGAGATTGGACTTGCATGCCTCAGACTCAGGGCCGCCCGTCCAACTTCCCAAGGTATGGCCTAGAGCTGCGAGCATAAGGGCAGCATGCGTTTAGCAATCTGATTATTTCGGACAACTGACAACACACTTTGGGCCTCATCACGATAGGGCCGGCGCTAATAGCCCTACCGACAAACCCCCTGGCGCTATTAGCGCCGGATCATGGGTTTGGCGGAAAGGTTATTGCCCATTCGAGAATTCCTCATTACCCATTGGGCCCAATGGGGAAAATTTGCGCTATTACAGCCGGCGGATTTCCCGCCGGTGGTAATTGTGCCGAAAATTTGCCACAGTTACCGCCAGACTCGTGAGGAGGCCCTTTATATTGGTAAACGTCAACCGAGTATGTCCAACGAACACTTCCCTCCTGTTATTTGTGTAGCCTCTCCTCTTGACTTCGTCCACACAAATGACAGAAAACCAAACGGCTCTTACCTCTTAGGAACACCACCAACGCACTTTGATCGCAATGACCAATCATTGAGAAAGGCCGCCCTCTAGTGGCCTCTGCCACTGTTTAGGTACTGAAGTCGTAGACCAGACTGTGGAAAAGCACTTATGTTTCTTTTCACTCTCTTCCTTAGGCTTATGAATATGATGAATGTTAAGGCATTAATTTCGAGGACAGCTCTTGTATCTGATGCTTTCAGCGCTTTTAAATGTAAAGACTGGAAATGCATGATTAATGAATTAGTCCCGCACCGTACGCGCGTGTGATTCAGATATGTCATTCACCATGTTGCTAGCAATATGTACAATAATGCGGATACCGTGTTGATAACAAAAAAAGGAGTTGAGGCACAGCCCTGTGCTGACGTTGTGATTGTCATGCTGGTCGATTGTCAAAATTCATAGGTTTCATTTTAATCAGTGCCCGACGTTATCACACTTGCACTTTCTAAGATGCCAACTGGCACGTGTCATCAGATGCATTTAAGATGCCAACTGGCGCGTGTCATCAGATGCATTCGTTAATTTCTATTTTTTCAACAAACATCTTTCTGCCTGAAGGGAAATTGTATTGTATTGGCATACAAGTCTCACCCACCCTTCCACCAGCTTGCAAACCCCAGCGGTGCTCTTTCAAAGTCTGCAGGCCACCCATGGGCTGTTTCCAGTGGAAAACGCTGAATTAGAGAACGTTTTTTTCCACTCCAGTATCCCCAGCACTAGCATTGTTAGCATGGATAAAATGGCGTCTTTCCTCTTCACCTTACAATTGGCTCTGAACGGCGCTCTACCTGAGAGCGTGGCCTGTGTTAGAAGCTACAACATACATTACGGAAATCTGGCAGGGCCCGACACTACCATTCCAGAGAAGGCAACGCTGTTATTTTATTTTTGAAACTTGCCCCACTGAGTGTGCAACACAGTCCGATTTTGAAGAGGGACTTGTCTTTGCTGCTCGCTAATAAGGAAAACGTTGTTGACCAGTGGTATAAATCACACGGTAAACGTTACGCAACCTGCCGAAACCACACAGGGCACTCACCCTCTGCCATCTCATTTTAAAAAAAAGGCCCCGGTCGACTATTATAGGAGGCATCCTCACCGTAAAATGTGCAGATCCAGACATGTCTTCCAGGCACAAGCATATGTGATTAGTTTGAGAAACTGCCACCTGCAAACGGAAACTATTGCATTGGAGTACAGATAGGTGGACATGGCATATGAGGAGGGACACAAAGGTTGTAGATGTCGTTTGCTTATGTGCCCACCAATTGACTGCCCACGGCCATGATAATCCCTATGGCCATTCCCACTCAGTTCCTGCCCTGTCTCCCAAAATACCTCCTGATAGGAACTCTTTGATCTCACTTTATTCAAGTCTTACCATCAAACTTTGCACTCAAAGGGCCTGCCAGCGTTTTTTCAGTGCAGGCTTCTGAGAGTTAATGACTTAATTGTGGCGCTAGGGTGCATATTAAATCTGCTGTGGAAGGTACACGAAACATTGCAGGATTCTGCAGCTAAAAGGTACGTGAGGCCCGCATGTAAAATCTACAAAGCCTGTGGCTGCTGACAGGCATGCAGTTAGTGCCCCCCACCAGAAAAGTAGATGGGCTAGTACTATGGGTGGTGTAAGCAGTCTAGTATCTGTATTAGTATTACCTCTCTGCTGAGTATTCTTCAACACTTACTGATTTTACCAACTTTAGGAGTGTTGATAGTGGGAGGGGACATAATAATACTGCCCGGCAGAAAAGTGGGCTATGTCCTGTAGTAAAACCCTTGGAGTCTGGGTTGGAAGTAATATTTGTGTCTCTCCTGTCTCTCCTGGCCTGCTGATACGAACTATAAAGGTACATAGGTCAAACTTATGTGGTACTTTAAAATAAGCTAAAAAAGCTTAAGAATAGGAAATACAACAGCTGATTACAAAAAATCACTGCTCATCTTTCAATATCTATAGCATTGGACCGCAGAGAGAAGCATAGCAGAGGCCGAGGCAAATGCCAAAGTATAATCGTAGTGGAGTCATGACAGACGACATCAGGACAAAGGAATGGGACGGTTCTTATACCAAGGCTCCACTTCAAACAGAGACAGTAGAACAACATGAGAATGTCGTGCTTCGGTCCTCAAGACAGGAAATAACAGTCAATGCCCAAGTTCACGCAAATGAGTGCAATTATGAGCAGAGAAATCAAGCAAAAAATGGAGAGTAGCCCCTAGACCCAAAATGCCTTCTATAGTGAGGTCTGGAATACACCGTAACCACCTCAAAAATCCAAAATAGAATAAAGGATTGTTTCGGGAAAAAAAGACAGAGTCTAGGAGAGCTTGACCAGCAGGAGCGAGCTATGGAGCAAGCCGCTAGTTAGTCGGTGCCTTCAGAATTAATTACAGGGCAATTGCCTCCGTGGGGAGGAGTCCTAACAAATGAGGAGATGCAGACATCTAAAAGGATGGAAAGTGTCCAACAAATCACTCCGGAAATCTCAGGATCAGTACAATCATCAATACTGAGCTCAAGACCAAGGCAAACCTCCCAGGACAAGAGAGCTCAGGAAACACAAGGAGATGCGCAGAAAAATCAGTCAACAAGCGAGGCGATACTCTCAGCATGGAATTTTGTTCTAAACTCACTAGTTACCGAATTTGATCTATTGAAGGGTGAAGTACAGTCACATGCAGGTATCCTAATGGAGCTCACTAAAGAAGTGTCAGGATTCACAGTCCATGGAAACTGTGGAATGCCTGGCGCATACAGAACTCCAAGGAATAGACTCTCCGTTCTGGTCCTCATCCAATATGGCGGCTGAGACTATAAAGGATAACCACGCCCACATCTCCTGGCATATCTGTTGTTCGTGGGTTTTCTATTTTCAGCGCTTACTCTGCCTTTCGTTCTGCAGTCTTTTGATCCCTCCATCCTTCTTATTCCGGGCTTTCCAGTTTTCCCTTCTCACGACTTTCTACACCTTTGCTCTCCCTTTCTTCTTTACTCAGGTATTCCCGTACCTTCCTTCGCGCTACTCACTTCTGTCCAAACTATCCTTTCCGCCTTTATATTCCATCTTAACTCTGTCTCCAGCTGCTCTGATCTTTCTCTCGCTCACAGCCTCCGCCCGCACTGTTTATTCGGTATGTAGCATTCTTACTTTCCTTTTCTTTCTCGCTTCCTATACTTACAATTCACTCTTGCTCCTTCATCTCCGGTAGGTGAACTCCTCTTGCAGTGGCTTTTGCTGACTATTATTTTTTACCTCTTCCAACTGTATTCTGGGTTCTGTAGTTCGGAAATCTCCATCCTATACTTCTCGACTCCCTAAATTTCGGTATACAGTCTGGGGAGAATACTTGTGTCCTCTTGCACCATTCAGGACTTCCCATCATACAGACCTCTTCAGCCAGTGAATCCATTTCCTCATCATTGGTTTTTGGTCCAGCTCTTCATTCAGTTCAGGACTCCTGTAAGACTTTATTGTGGACTGCAATCCATCTTACCTAACCAGAGGAGCACCTAAAGAGGAACCCATCACTGCCACTTCATCCACGGTTTTTTATTGCCCAGAGGGTTTTTCCCTGTTCTTGGGGGCTAGCTCCCCGTAGGTTCCCCTTAGACAGGTTCCTTTCTCTGTCAAGGTGGCCTCTGGGGAAGCTAGACCCTACTTACACGACAAAAAGAAGAAGAAATCCAAGGAAGGTGTGCTCACCGAACACAAGAGATCAAGAAAGAAGAATCTAACGGAGTCCAAGGACAGTTCGTCTGAAGGCCCAGATGAGGAGGAGGGTGGTAAATCAATACAACTGCCTGACAGAATACAACGCCTAACAAATCCATTGGGTCCTTGGAACAGTACCAGGAGCTGGTAAGCAGCAATGCAGAATCTTACAGTTGAGGTACGAGCCCTCAAGACTGAAAACGTGGCGCTGCGCCAACAGGTGGTCATGCACAGAGATGACAGAGGGGATCTACCACCTATGGCCCTGTCCTACGGAAAATATGATGGCCATCCAGGAGGATTGAAGGACTTCCTAGATGCCATTCAAGTTCATTTTGCTTTCCGGCCACACACCTATGACATGGCCAGATCCAGAGTGGGTTTCATCATTGCAAATTTAATGGGAAACGCGTTAGCTTGGGCCACTCCACTTGTAACCAGCAATGATCAAGCATTGAATGATTTTGAACGCTTTACAGGACTATTAAAAGAGCAGTTTGATCGCACAGAGGTGTTGTACACCTCATTTGAAGCCATATTGAATGTCAGACGGGGTACCGCAGATGTCCAAACCTTTATTTCTCGGTTCTTAAGACTGGCAACTAAGGCAGATGGGCCAGACTCAGCCAAAGAGACTATCTTTAGAAGAGGGTTACACAAAGATTTAAAGGACGAGTTGGCTAGGGTGGCTAGACCAGCTTCATTTCAAGATCTCATGACTTTGGCGTTACAGATCGAGTTTCGATTACTGAAGAGACGTCAAGAGAAGAGAAGACCCAAACCACCCTCCTCCCAAAGAAGTACCGGTCAATGAAGAACCCATGCAGATAGGTACAACCCGTATCAGATATCATATATGAACACCGGGCCAGGGCGACTCGTGTATGGACACCGAGCCAGGGCGACTCATATATGGGCACCGGGCCAGGGCGACTCATATATGGGCACCGGGCCAGGGCGACTCATATGGACACCGAGCCAGGGCGACTCATATATGGACACTGAGCCAGGGCGACTCATATATGGACACCGGGCCAGGGCGACTCATATGTGGACACCGGGCCAGGGCGACTCATATGGACACAGGGCCAGGGCAACTCATATATGGACACCTGGCCAGGGCGACTGATATATGGACACCTGGCCAGGGTGACTCATCTAGGGACACCGGGCCAGGGCGACTCATCTAGGGACACCGGGCCAGGGCGACTCATATATGGACACCGGGCCAGGGCGACTCATATATGGACACCGGGCCAGGGCGGCGACACTGGGTAAGGGCGACTCATATGGACACCGGGCCAGGGCGACTCATCGGTCGGTGTTGGGGAAGCTGGATGGTAAACAATGGGATGATGTGAGAATTTAGGATTTTATGCTAGACCTGCGGTTCTAGTAACTCAGTTTACCTTCTCGGCCTAAGGGAAATGCACTCAACCCTTGGGAACAGATGACAAAATATTAACACGCTTTCTGGAAAATGGTTCAAGTCACCAAAAACCCACTTTGTTTGGCATGCAGCTGCCACCCAGAGGCCAGACGTGCACAGTGAAACATTTGACATTTAATGCAAACAAAGTAAATATTAAATGTCCCCTGCAATTGGTACTTTCACTTCATAAAGCCTACTCAAGTGTGCAAGTAGACGGAGTGCCCTGGATGAGTGTCTGTAAAAGGTTACCTCCATGAATGGGCACAAATAGATACAATAAAAAGGCTCTGGAAACAGTTTGGCCACCTCTCGCGTTTGTGCTGTTTTACAAGGCAATCATAATCTGAGGAAAGTGAGCTGTGGAGTCCAAATACAGTGGATGGTATTGCAGTAGCTGTACAGACTGGATGAAACTATTGATCACTACTTTGTGTGCATATCTAGTTAGTTTTGTGTATTCATTATGTAAGAGAACAGAAGAACCAGTTACTTCTTACCTTGTAACGTTCTTTCGATGGGATGTTCCTCCGACGTATTCCTTATCTTAGAAATCTCTTTCCAGCTTTGCTGGCCTCGGAAATTTTTTCTCTAGAGGGTGCTGCGCGTCGACGTCCGCCGAGTCGATGTCCCTCGACAGCCGCCTTATTGACGTCATCCTGCCTATAGAGGCCCCGCGCAGCGTCCGTTGCTCAGTTCCGTTTTGTAGCCCACAATAATTCTTTCTGGACTAGACTAATCACCCTGAAGGAGCATAAACTGCAACAACAAGGGAAGTAGTACTGCGGGGATGGATGGGAGGGTCGATAAGGAATACGTCGGAGGAACATCCCATCGAAAGAACGTTACAAGGTAAGAAGTAACTTGTTCTTCGAAGGGATTGTGTCCTCCAACGTATTCCTTATCTTAGATAGGCTCCCATAGCAGTGTTCTGTTATTGGAGGTGTGAGTACTGACTTCATGCTTCCTCTTATTGATGAATAGAGTGCAATACTGCCCTTCCAAACCTAGTCTCTTGACTGGAGGAGGAATCCAAGTTGTAAAACCGTGTAAAGGTATGGACGGACGACCATGTGGCAGCCGCACATATGTCTCTAACCGGCACTCCTCTTTTGAGGGCCGATGAAGCTGCAATACCTCTGGTCGAATGAGCCCTACGATTTTAAGGGGGCTCTTTTCCTGCCAGTTTATAACATTCCAAAATGGCTAAAGGAACAAGTTACTTACCTGTAACTGTTGTTCTCCAGCATGGGTCTGGCATGGATTCACATGCTCATGAATATTCCCCGTCGTCAGGCTGGGAATCCTCGGTAAAGAAAAAATCAGTATCAGTTTCGTTTCTGATCTGTCTTTCGTAGTAGTAACCAATCACTGATCTCTGCGTCATACTGACCACAGCCAATGACTGCCCTCTACCTAAGCCCCGCCTCTGGCAGCCATCTTCAGATTTGGTAGCACGTGAAGTGGCAGTATGACCAAGTGAAGAGCCGCAGAGGGGTAGGCGGGAGGGTTCGCATGTGAATCCATGCCAGACCCATGCTGGAGAACAACAGTTACAGGTAAGTAACTTGTTCCTTCTCCAGCATGGGGTCTGGCATGGATTCACATGCTCATGAATAAAGAATACATAGCAGTACACACATGCACAACCACGGGAGGTGGCAAAGGCTCAACATTAAGCATTACATCAAACTCAAAATTAAGCAATTCTTACCTCCTCACCAGGCTCACCTTAGGCGAACAGATTGCGCAGCACTGCTTGGCCGACCCTGGACTCCTCCCTGGAATCCCGGTCGACGCAGTAGAATTTCGTGAAGGTGTGCGTCGACCTCCACGTAGCAGCCTTGCAGATGTCCAGCAAGGGCACACCAGATAGGAACGCCGTGGTAGCTGCGATCGCTCTGGTGGAATGGGCTCTTGGACGGCCAGGCAGCGGTCGGTTTGCCAACCGATGACAGTACATGATACAGCCGGAGAGCCATCTGGAAATGGAAGCCTTTGAGAGAGCCTTCCCCCGATTGACAGGTCCAAAGTTCACAAAAAGTTGTGACGTCTTCCGAAAACACTTTGTGCGTTCCATGTAAAAATTCAGCGCTCTAGCCACATCCAGCGAGTGCAAAGTCCTTTCGGCCGGCGACGAAGGCGACGGGAAGAAAACAGGCAACACCAAGGGTTCGTTGAGGTGGAATTCCGACGCCACCTTGGGCATGAAGGAGGGGTGCGTCCTGAGCACCACCCTCATGTCGTGAAAAGTCAAGTACGGGGGCTTGCAGGAAAGGGCCTGGATCTCTCCCACTCTTCGTGTGGAGGTGATGGCCACAAGAAACGCTGTTTTCCACGACAAGAACTTCAACGGAGCCGAGTGCAGAGGCTCGAACGGAGGTCCCATGAGCTTGATCAGCACCACGTTGAGCTCCCACGCCGGGGCCGGAGCCTTCACCGGCGGGAACGATCTGAACAGTCCCTTCATGAATTCTTTCACCAGACGATGAGACCACAAAGACGTCCGCCCCGTGGTTCTGGTGTATCGGGAGATCGCAGCAAGATGAATCTTGATGGACGCGTGGGCCAGTCCAGCCTTGGCCAGCGTCAGAAGGTATGGCAGTACCTGGGGAGCCGTAATCCGTAGAGGGTTAATCTTCTGTGCGTGGCACCAGACAGAGAACCTCTTCCATTTGTGTCCATAGCATTTAAGAGTTGAGGACGCCCTGGCCTTTGCAAGAACCTCTCTGCAGTCGGCTGGTATGTCGTATCCTCCAAATTCTAACGCTGCAGGAGCCAGGCCTGCAAGTTCAGCGACTTCGGGTCGTGATGGAGGATGGCGCCTCCTTCCCTGGAGAGAAGATCCGCGTCCACTGGCAGCTTGATTGACGGGGACGCTGACAAGTCCAGAAGGTCCGGGAACCATATCTGCCTCGGCCACGCAGGTGCGACGAGGATCATCCTGCACCGTGACCTCTTGAGCTGGTTGATGAGCCGGATCAGCAATGGCAATGGAGGGAACGCGTATAGAAACAGGCCCTCCCAGGGGAACGAGAAAGCATCGGCCATGCTCCTCGGCTGGGGAAACCTGCTGGCGAACCTCGGGCACTTGGAGTTCGTCGCCGTCGCGAACAGATCGATGTGGGGTGTGCCCCACCGTCGGAAGAGGCGGTCCACTATATCCTGTCGTAGTTCCCACTCGTGGCACGAGCGCAGCTCTCTGCTGAGCGAGTCGGCGATGGTGTTTTTTATCCCTGCCAGATGGAACGGCACCAGAAACATCCCTTGGGCGACGGCCCAATGCCACAGATCCTGCGCCTTCTTGGACAGGGCAGGGGACCTGGTTCCGCCCTGCTTCCTGATGTAGAATATGGTGGTGGTGTTGTCGGTGAAGATCCTCACCACCTTGCCCTTGAGGGACGGAAGAAAGGACCTGAGGGCCCAAAACACTGCACGGAGCTCCAGGACGTTGATATGGAGGGACTTCTCCGTCAGAAGCCAAAGGCCTCTCGCGTGCAGATTTTCGGTGTGCGCTCCCCACCCTTCCAGGGAGGCATCCATGGTCACTGTCTCCTGGTGGCCGGGGGTCTGGAAGTCCATGCCCGCCGTCAGATGCGCGCGGGTGCCCCACCACCGGATCGCTCGTCGGAAACTCTCGTCGAGTGTGATCCTCTCCTCGAAGCTGCCCGTCGTCTGGATCCAGCGCGCATCTAGGAACTCCTGCAATGGGCGCATCCGGAGCCTGCACAGGCGGATGAGGTAAATGCAAGAAGACATCATTCCGCGGAGGGACTTGATGGACCTCATCCTGGCCGCGTCCGCGACCAGCATCCGCTGCAACTTGCCCAACATGGCCCTCGTCCTTTCCTCCGACGGAGAGGCCAGAAGCGACACTGTGTCGAGCTTCGCTCCCAGAAACAGTGCGTCTTGCTCGGGCACCAGGTGGGACATGGCGTAGTTTATGGAGAATCCCAGGTCCATGAGTAGTTGGACTGTCCTTGCCGTGTGCTCCACGGCGAGCTCCTTCGTCTTCGCTTGGATGAGCTAGTCGTCCCGGTAGGGGTAGACGTGGATCACCTCTCGGCGTAGCTGCGCCGCCACCGATGCGAGGCACTTGGTGAACACCCTGGGTGCCGACCTCAATCCGAAGGGAAGGGCTCTGAACTGGTAGTGACGCCCACGAACCTGAGAAACTTTCGGTGTCCCTTTAGGATGGGAATATGGAAGTAGGCATCCTCCAAATTTCAACGACGACAGGAAATAGCCCTACTCCAGTTGACCCTGGACGTGTTGGAGGGTGACCATCCGGAACTACTGTGCCTTGATGAATTTGTTCAGTCGTCGTAGGTCCAGGATGGGACGCCATCCTCCCGTCTTCTTCTTCACGAGGAAGTATCTTGAGTAAACTCCGTAGCCCCGAAGCCTCTTTGGGACGAGCTCGATTGCGCCCTTCTTGAGCATCGCCTTTACCTCCAAGAGAAGTTGAGGGACGTGATGTTCTTTCCTGGCCACAGGGGGGACGCGCAGGCACCTCTTTAGAAACTCGAGCGCGTGACCCTGAGCTAGGGCGTCCAGCACCCAACGGTCGGTGGAGATGGACTCCCACACGCTAACGAAGCTCGCCAGCTGGCCTCCCACCGGGGTGCTTTGGTGGGGGCCCGACCCCACGGCCGGTTCAGTCCTGCTTCGACGAGGCTTTGCCGCCTTGTCCTCCTTGGCGACGACGGCGGGGTCCGCCTGACTTGCCTTGTCCCCTGTAAGCTTCCTGTGACGACGAACGGGCCGCTTGACGGTAGGTGGAAAATCCGCCGCTGGAACCTTTGGAGGCACCCTGTTTGCCTCCGCTGCTCCGAAAGGGCGGCCGACGTTGCTGGTGAACCCCAAGAGCCCGGGCCGTCTCCGTGTCCGCCTTGATGGCTTGTAGGGAATCGTCCACTGTTTTCCCAAACAGGTTGTTTCAGTCGAACGGCATGTCCAAGACTCTGGTCTGCACGTCCTGACGGAAGTCAGTAGACTTGAGCCCTCCACGCCGCCTAAGGCACACGCCGTTGCCCAACTGGCGAAATCCAGTGTCGGTGATGTCCGTAGCAATCGTAATGGCATGGTCCGACGCCACCTCTCCTTCCTGCAAGATCTCTAGGGCTTCCGCCCTCTTGTTGTCTGGTAGGAAGTCCAGCAGGGGGGCCAGTTTGAGCCACAACTCCCTGTCGTAGCGGGCTACGATAGCAAAGGCTTGGCCGCCTTAATCGTCGTCGCTGCAGACGAGATGACTCTGCGTCCCATCGTGTCCAATTTCTTTCCCTCGCCGTCTGGTGGGGATGTCGACGTAGAGGCCGCGCCCACCCTGCTTTCTTCCTGGCCGCTGCGGAGACGACCGAGTCCGGGGTCGGCTGTGCCCGAAGGCACAAGGGGGCTGCGTCCGGGACCCGGTACTTCTTCTCGTACCGATCCCTTCTAGCCGGCGTCGTGGATGGGTTCTTGAGGAGGGCGAGGCCCTCATCCCAAATATCATCCAGTAGAGGTACAGAGAGGACCTTCTTCCTCTTGGCCTCGCGCCGTTGTTAAAGGAAACCTTCCTTCTTCTTCTCTTCCGGGCAGAGCTGGAAAAGCTCGGATGCCCTGGCGATCATGGAGTGAAACGATCCAATCTCGTCGGGCGGGGAAGCCCGGGTGGGAGGCGACGACGGGAGATCCTCGTTGTAAACCTCGTCGTCTGTACCCGTCGCGGCCGTGTCAGTCCCCGTATCATCCCCACGTGTCGTGGACGGGGAGGAGGGCTGTACAGGGCGCGATGGCTGAAAAGGAGGTAGAGGATGAATCCTTCTTCTCTTAGGGGGAGGGCTCCCAGAAGGGCCTGGCTCCGGGTCCCCCGTCGGGAGCGGTTCCTCCGCTGGTGGTAACGGCAGTCTCGTCCTTATCTCCGAGCATAAGGACTGTATAGCCAACAAAATGGCCGCCGAGTTGTCTTGCGGCACTGGTTGAGGGGAGTCTGACGGGCGGTCAGGAGCCCCGTCGGCACCCTCGACGTTCTCGTCGTCTCCTACGTCGGGGTCCCTCCCGACGGGCTGGTCTTCTTCCACGCCAACGCCGTGGCTTAAGACTTCGATCAGCTCTTTCTCAGAGGTTGAGGCCGAATCCACGACGACCTCCTGCCCCCTCTTTCTCTTCTCTGTCGGAGTTTTCACAGGGGTCCTGTCGATGGGCATGAAAGAGGACTCCCTCCGCGGTGGCAGGGAGACTCTGAGCCCCGAGGTCGCCACCACTGGTGTAGCCTCCACAGGCTGAGCCAGGGCCGCCGCGACTGTCTCGATAGAGGCCTTGGCCGGATGGATTAAGGCTTTCACCACCTTAGGTGCGCTCACCGCCTTCTCCTTGGGGGAGGGTCACCGCCTCGCTCCCCCTCCGATGGGGCCTTCGAGCTCGACCGGGATCTCTCCAGGAGCTTCGCCGGGTGCTCGGCCTTCCTCTTACCCGAACCAGAGCGTTGGCTCGTGGTTGATGGTGCCGGGGAGGATGCGCGCTGCCTGGCGCCTGTAGAGCCCGACCGTTCGGCGCTCCCGGTGCCAGCGGACTCGCGGTGCTTGGCCTTGTGTTGGACCCCCGTCGCCGGGGCGTCCTCAAAGGTCTTAGAAGACCGCTCGGACTTCTTCTTCTTCTTCTCGCCTGACGGGCTCTTCCCTTCCAGCCAGTTGGGGAGACGTTGATGGCGGTCCTTCATGGTCCGCTCCGACATATTCCCGCAAAATGCACAGTCCTTCTCCACGTGTGTCTTGTCCTCATGTAGGCAGTAAAGACAAAGGGAGTGTTCGTCCTCCTTAAAGACATTCTGAAGCTGGCATCCAGGGCAGACCCTGAACAGCTTTCCGGGCGTCGAGCTTCACTTCTCCTGGGCCATGTCTGAGATGGGCCTGAGAAACTTCTGGAGTCCTCCAAAAGCGTGGCTCGACGAAATCTTCACCCTTGAGGGGCGTAGACGAATCCGACACGGGGCCCCGTTGATCGGATGAAGAAACGGTGGAGCTTGATGCTCTTTTGACTGAAAAAAGAGAATTTTTTTTGAGAAAAAACGTGAAAAATAGCACTAACGCTCGAGAGCAATAGCACGAGGATCCCAACACTTGAACGTGCGGTAAAAATCTGAAGATGGCTGCCAGAGGCGGGGCTTAGGTAGAGGGCAGTCATTGGCTGTGGTCAGTATGACGCAGAGATCAGTGATTGGTTACTACTACAAAAGACAGATCAGAAACGAAACTGATACTGATTTTTTCTTTACCGAGGATTCCCAGCCTGACGACGGGATATATTCATGAGCATGTGAATCCATGCCAGACCCCATGCTGGAGAAATGATCCATCTGGAAATGGTCTGCTTAGTTATCGGTAACCCCAGCTTGTGACCTGCGTAGCCTACAAACAGCTGGTCTGCTTGTCTTAACCTAGCCAGTCTACTAATGTAAAAACTTAAAGCCCTTCTTGGGTCCAGCCTGTGTAACCTCTCGTCCTCTTTCCCCGGATGAGGAGGAGGATAGAAAGATGGAAGGGTAATCTTCTGAGTGATATGAAATTCAGAAACCACCTTTGGGAGGAAATTAGGCTTCACTTGCAGAACAACTTTGTCTTTGTGAAAGATTGTATGAGGGGTTTTACAAGAAAGAGCCTGTAACTCGCTCACCCTTCTAGCAGATGTAAGTGCTATTAATAAAACAGTCTTAAGGGTAAGAAATCTTAACGAACAAGAGTGGAGTGGTTCGAAAGGTGTGCCCATCAGGAAAGTTAGGACTAAGTTTAAATCCCATAGGGGAACCTGGAATGGTCTTGGGGGACAAACGTTAGTTAACCCCTTTAGAAACTGTATTACCAAGGGTAACTTGAAATAGGATGGTTCTTCCGCAGTGCGCTTAAAGATGGATAGCGCTGCGAGATAGCCCTTGATGGTGCCAACTTGAAGGCCTGAATTTGCTAAATAAAGTAGGAAGGACAAAACCATTGGTGTACCACATGAAAAGGGATTGATATTCTTTTCTCTACACCAGCTGCAAAATCTGTTCCAACAGCAGCAGTATAAAGATTTTGTTGCTGGCCTTCTTGCCGAAAGCAACACCTCCATAACATCAGGGAGGTCCCAATCCTTGTACCTCAGCCTTTCAGAAGCCAAGCGTGAAGGTTGAGGGTTTTGATGTCTGGATGGAGAACCTGACCTCCCTTCTGTGAGAGCAGATTCTCTCTGAGTGGAAGTCGAATTGGAGGGCAGATGGACAAGTCTAGAAGGTCCGGGTACCACGTTCTCCTGGCCCAATCCGGGGCAATTAGGATCATGGTTTTCCAGAATCTTCTCAACCTCCTGATCATTTGAGGAATGACTGGGACCGGTGGAAACGCGTACAGAAGCGGAAACTCCCAGTCCACTATGAACGCGTCTCCCAGAGCTCCTCTCGGGGGAAATTCCCTTGAACAGAACAGATCGCACTTCCTGTTGACACTGGTGGCGAACAGATCCACCTGAGGGGTTCCCCAAAGGGCGAAGATCTCTTGAAGGACTTCCTGAGCTCGCTCCCACTCGTGGGAGACTGTGCTCTGCCTGCTCAGAGCGTCCGCTGTCAAGTTCTTCTCTCCGGCTACGTGAACTGCCGATAGAGAGATTCCTTCTTGGATTGCCCAAAACCAGAGCTGCATCGCCTCTCTGCACAGAGGT
This sequence comes from Ambystoma mexicanum, assembly GCF_040938575.1. Classification (NCBI taxonomy): domain Eukaryota; kingdom Metazoa; phylum Chordata; class Amphibia; order Caudata; family Ambystomatidae; genus Ambystoma; species Ambystoma mexicanum. Next base: position 1,489,610,861 of record NC_090921.1, read on the forward strand.
AGTGATCCTACGCCTCCTCTTTTGTTGAGGTAATGCATGGCCACTGTGTTGTCCGTCATTATAATGACATTCTTTCCTTGTACAGATGGCAGAAAAGCCTTCAGCGCAAATCTGATGGCCCTCAGCTCTAACAGGTTGATGTGTAGTCTGGACTCCGATGGAGACCAACGACCGCTGATGGTCAAGTCGTTGGCGTGGGCTCCCCACCCCGTGAGTGAGGCATCCGTGACTACTGTTATCTCCGGCCAGGGTTGCCAAAACTGCTCTCCTTTCAGAATGTTCTCCTGACAGGCCCACCACTGAAGGTCTCGAGCCACCCTGTCGGGAACCTGAAGAAGATCTGTCATTCTCCCTGAGAATTGTGACCACTGAGTTCTCAGTACCCACTGGAGGGATCTCATTCTCAGGCGAGCCTCTGGCACTAGGAAAATGCAGGATGCCATGAGGCCTAGCAAACTCAAAAAGTCGAAGGCTGGGAGACGTTGGGCATTTTGACCATCTGTAGAATGTCTTGAGCCCTCACCTCTGGTGGCGAGGCATTTCCCAGGGAAGTGTCCAGGATCGCTCCGATGAACTGGAGTCTCTGCGATGGTATCATTTGTGACTTCTTTAAATTGAGGGAGAAGCCCAGTCTGTGAAGGGAGTGGCAAACATGATCTAGCTGGATCTGAGCTTGTTCCGAAGATACAGCTCTGATCAACCAATCGTCCATGTAGGGGTAGACGTGAATCCCTTCCCTCCTTAGACTAGCAGCCACTACCGACATTAACTTGGTGAAGACCCTCGGGGCGGAGGTCAGCCCAAATGGCAGCACTCGAAATTGATAATGAGAGTTGCCAATTGCGAACCTCAGGTATTTCCTGTGTTTGAGATGGATTGGCACATGGAAAATAGCATCCTGAAGGTCCAGAGATACCAACCAGTCCTGGAACTGAAGGGCCTGAAGTATCTGAGAAAAAGTTACCATCTTGAATTTGTCTTTCCTGAGGAATTTGTTCAATTCTCGCAAATCCAAGATGGGTCTCAGTCCTCCGTCTTTCTTTGGAATGAGAAAGTAAGGGGAGTACCAGCCCCTGTTCCTCTCCGCTACAGGTACCGGTTCTATGGCACCTTTCTCTAGCAGCTCTAAAATTTCCTGCAAGAGGAGCGGATCTGGAGCTTTTTGAGAGCGGATCCCCGGTGGATGACTCTGAGGTATGCGTAGGAGAGGCAGGCAGTAATCTTGTGCAACTGTCTCCAATGCCCAAGCATCTGACGTGATACCCTGCCATTCCGCCAGATGTTGAGTTAACCTGCCTCCTACAGGTGTCTTGTGAGGGAAGTCCTCAGAGTGGTTTTGGGGCGGCTGATGCAGATACCTGCTGTTGCTGCGGCTTTTGAATATCTACCCCATCCACCTCGGGTAGTTCTTCTTTGTCCCCTTTGAGCCGGTCGTCCTCTACCTCTTCCGAATGCGGAGTAGAAGCGAAAGGACTTGCCTCTCGCAGAGGTTCCTGTGGGACGAAAAGGTGTCTGACGGATTGCAGCGCCTAGGGATTTTGCTGCTGCCTTTGATGTTTGCAGTTTTTCTAAACTGTCATCCGCCTTTTTCCCAAACAAAGAAGAGCCATCAAATGGCATGTTCAAGAGCCTGGCTTGCACATCTGGGGCAAAACCAGACTTTCTCAACCTAGCAAATCTCCTGGTTGTTGTACTTGCCGCCATTGCTCTGCTGATACTGTCAGCCGAATCAATGCCCGTCTGGAGGGATTCGCACATAGCGTCTTTACCGTCCTGTATGATATTTAGGAACGCCTCCCTTTCTTCTCCCTCCGGGATGCAGTCAGCCGCTGTAGAAGCACACTCCCAAAGTGTATGGCTAAATCTAGCAAGGGTGCAAGTAGCATTAATAGATTTTAACGCCATGCTACATGCCGAACAAAACTTTCTTAGCCATAGCATCATATTTTTTATCGTCCCTGTCCTGTGGGATGGTAGGGTAAGCAGTCTTGATGTCAGTAGCAGTCTTGATGTCAGTAGAAGATGCAGCCTGTACCACCAGACTTTCTGGGGATGGGTGTTTGGACAAAAACTCCGGGTCTGCAGAAGATACCCTGTATTTAGTAGACAGTTTTTTATTTATCGCCGGGACGACATCTGGGGTTTCCCAGTTCGTCATGATTTTCCTTTGAAGAGCCTTATGAAAAGGTACTACAGGATCCTCCTGTGGACCTTTATCAAGAATATCCGTGAGGTCATCCTGTTGGAAAGCCTGCGAAGGTGTTGACCACCCCATAAATTCTGTGATCCTGGCCATTAAGGCTCTATAAGGGGTTTCAGCATGCTCCCCCGGGTCTGGCTTAGCGAACTCCACCTCAGGGGAAGTGTCTAAACCACTTGCCTCTTGTAAGGAATCATGGAGTTCTTTTAATCTGCGTTCGTCTGAGGATAACTCCTCTTGAACTGGGGTTGCAGATCCCTGCAACTCAAATGTCTCCTCTTGGTCAGATAGTTCTCCCTCTTCCATAATTGAGGACATTGTTCTCAATTGGTCTGAACTCACAAAGGGTGTGAGACCCACCTCCAAGGCAGAGGGTGCCAAACTTGTTGTAATCGGCCTCGAAAACGTCGATGTCGTCGACGTCGAAGGCTTCGAACGTAGCGTCGAAAACAAAGGCGGAGGCCTTGAGGTCCTCGATGGAATTGGAATTCTGCTTGAGGATGTCGACAATCTCGACGACATCGTCATCGAAGACCTGGGAATAGCCATTGGGTGCGGCGCAACCGTGAAGTTCCTTGGCGTCGACGTCGGTGTTGAGGATGGCGTCGAGTCGACAGACCTGTGTGTCAAATGTCCCTTCGACAACGGCGTCGAAGACACCGACCTCGGCGTAACCTTCGAAGAAGGATTCGAGGTCTTAGCTTTACTCGAGGGTTCGTCACGCGCTCGAGAAGCTTCCTTCGCCGGGTACTGCGACTCGCAGCGTTTTGGACCTTCGGGTCTTTCGACCAGAGCATCGCTCTCAGCAGTCTTCGAGGGGGTCGAGGCCGCTTTCTCGAAGACGCTCATCATATTTTTTCGGAATTCCTCCCATTCAACCCGGGAACTATGTTTCGTGGGGCAAGGGATTCTCTTAGGTGAAACAGAGGAAGAGGAGGACGAAGAAGGGGATCTTCGACGTCTCCACTTCGAGTGCTTCGATCTCGAGGAGTGATGGGACCCGCTTCGAGATCTGGAGCGCGAATGGTGACGAGGAGACGAATGTCTCGACTTCGTCGAGGAAGAAGAAGCTTTAGAAGTCTTAACTTTTTCCAGCTTCCCCCTGAGGGTCAGTCATTTTTTAAACCCAGACCGAGGGGTCGTCGGTTCAGACGAGAAAGCCATCGAGTATGGATCGAATATCTCGAGGAAATTGGATTAATTCTCTACGAAAACTGAGCAACGATATTCCGAGGCACTGAGTAAGCGCGGAAAAACGGAACTGAGCAACGGACGCTGCGCGCGGCCTTTATAGGCAGGATGACGTCGATACGGCGCCTGTCGAGGGACATCATCGGCGGACGTCGACGCGCAGCGCCCTCTAGAGAAAAGATTTCCGAGGTCAGCAAAGCTGGAAAGAGATATCTAAGATAAGGAATACGTCGGAGGACACAATCCCTTCGAAAGCAAGAGACTAAGCAGAGTGGGTGTCATAGCAGACAGAGAACTGGACAAGCTAGGTTGAAAATTGGATTTTGTGGCCATCTCACTTTCAGGCTAGCTGGTATTAAGTAACAGGGGTGATAGTATGGGGTAAAGCACCCATATGTCCAGTTGCAGCTGTATGTGACCAGTAGGTCAGAGAACTATGTTTACCATCTAAAGTATACGGCTGTGTAATCATGTACAAGTGTTCATTCTTCTATAGGATGCATCTTCCCCAATAAAATGAAATCTAGTTGACACAGATTTAGATATACTAACCTAAAGTTTACTGTAAAGCATGGAGACACTGCACTGTTTTACAGTCGCAATACTGCATTATGCAAGGAATGGTACTGCATGACTCTTCCGAAGGTCTTCAATTGCCGGCATCTTATGCCTCAAGTACTGTATACAATTCAAATTTCAATTAAATATTTTATGAGGTTTCATTAAACCAAACACGAATAACAGATTGTTCACTCAAACTAACATACAAAAGAAAAAGTTCTGTTATTTATCACTAACAAGCAAAGAAAAAACCAACACACGTTTCAACCTATCACAGGTTCTCAGGGCTAAATTGAGACAGTATCTGTAGATCACTTTCCTAATCTGGAGCAAATACAAGCTGAATAGCGTGCACTTGAATTAACTTGATATTTAGAACATTCCACCGCAATGCAAAATAAATCTAACGTAGCCTGTGTTCCTGAGACTCTCTTCTACGCCTTAGATTTAGACTGAAAATGGTTTGGGCTTAACTGGGGTCACTACATTCCAAGTACACTACCCATTTGAATCGCTTGTGTACAACTAGTGTTCCAAGCTTCTAGATTGGAGGGACCTCTTTCAGGGTCCCTCCGACGGCTTTCCTCGTGGGCGCCCACGGGGAAAGCCCTAAATATCAAGTCAATTCAAGCGCAAGCTATTCAGCTTGTATCCGGTGCAGATTAGGAAAGCGATCTACAGAGGTCCTCTCAATTTAGCCCTGATGCTTGTTCAGTTAGAAATACTGAACTTTTTCTTTTGTATGTTGAGTTAGAGTGAATAATCTGTTATTTGTGGTATGATTTAATAAAACCTCATAAAACATTTCATTGAAATGTGCATTCAATACAGAATGGGACACCAAAATACAGCCACTTTGAGACATAAACTACTGGCAATTCAAGAGTTTCTATGGGTTTAGCGCTGGAACTGATCTTGAGGTGGAAGAGAAACCAATATAAAGAACTAAGAACTAAAGCAAGAAAGTGGCTAGGACAGAGCACGGACTTGTGACTAGAGTCCAGGGACTAGAAAGAGGGATAGGGACTTTAGAATTACCCATGAGAACATACCGTTCAGGAGTAAAACAAAGTTACCCGGAGTACCTATTTTTGTGAATTGTAAAGCCCTCTCCAAGGTTAAGTCAGATTTACTGAATGCAATTTCTTTGCAAGTCATCCTCCTTTATCACAAAGATGTTTATCACAGTGGCAATTTTGTAATTAATATTCTCATTCATTAATATCATCGAGGGACCTGCCAACGTAATCACTATACAGTGGTATCTTTCTCCATGACTTGTAGTGTTTGTAAATAGAATAGATTGCTTTACATTTGTACTTCATAACATTCTTCATGGCAGATGTCCAGACTGCACACAAGCAATAAAGGTGCACAGTGTTAGTCTAAGATGAAGCTTCATCGTTACCACATCTGGGGCAGAATCCTACAGACTGCTTATTTTAACAAAAAATAGATATTCTACCTACCAGAGCTGAGCCTTCTTCCTCCACTTCCCTACAAATTAAACAAATATGAGATTTAATAAAATATTTGTGTTCAAGGGAGAAAATGCACTTTGTTCTGCTAATCATGACCATCACCCGAAGATGCCATTACATCACGTGCCCGCTATTCCTGTATGGCCTAACTGTCTGTTAAGAGACACTATCACATACTCTTTACATTTTGCCAGTCTACTGAAGCCATACCCAATACTTCAAGTCCATACTGTGTGTGTCTGCATGTGCTGCCTATCATTCCGAACAGAGGACCCTTGGAACTGGCATATGGCGAGGGTTCATTTTCATTGGGCGCATCGAGAAGTTGCCGAAAATTAACAGAGATATCACTTTAGAATTAGATTCCGTTTGATTTTTGCTTGTTTGTTTGTTTTATTATTTGTATTGCGCACCGGACCCGAGGGTATCAGGGCGCATGGCATAAGATAATTCACATCTTGGTTACACATCAGGTTAATCAATACAATACAATACCATACAATACAATAACATGAAAGGTAAAAGCAAAGCAGTCACTAGAAGGTCTGAAACTTAAATATTTTCATAGAGCAGAGTCAATACATTGTCGGTGGCAGATGAATGTCTAGTTGTCACTACTGATGTAATTAAAGTGAAAGGATACAAAAGAACTTCAGGCAAAAAAGCTGAAAGGATATTAAAGTGAAATGTGCATTTAAGCACTACTTCGGGAACAGGGATCAAATTCAAAGGGTTGTGAAAGCGCTGTGGAGAAGGCTTGGGGAGCAAAGAACCACAGATCAGCAATTAATTTACTAATTTGATATTTGTACAGCACCCAATTGTTAAGCCTTCGAAGGGCTTTGGCGGAGGCCAGTCGGACAACCACAGTCTGTGAAAGCAAAGCAATATGGTTGACAAGCTGGATAGTACCAAGGATCAAACCTGGACACCGGGCCAGGGCGACTCATATATGGACACCGGGCCAGGGCGACTCATATATGGACACTGGGCCAGGGCGACTCATATATGGACAACAAGCCAGGGCAACTCATATATGGACACCGAGCCAGGGTGACTCATATATGGACACCAAGCCAGGGCGACTCATATATGGACACCGGGCCAGGGTGACTCATATATGGACACCAGGCCAAGGCGACTCATATATGGACACTGAGCCAGGGTGACTCATATATGGACACCGAGCCAGGGTGACTCATATATGGACACCGAGCCAGGGCGACTCCTATATGGACACCGAGCCAGGGCGTCTCATTTATGGACACAGGGTCAGGGCGACTCATATAGGGACACCGGGCCAGGGAGACTCATATTTGGACACCGGTCCAGGGCGACTCATATATGGACACAGGTCCAGGGCGACTCATATATGGACACAGGTCCAGGGCGACTCATCGGTCTGTGTTGGGGAAGCTGGATGGTAAACAATGGGATGATTTGAGAATTTAGGATTTTATGCTAGACCTGCGGTTCTAGTAACTCAGTTTACCTTCTCGGCCTAAGGGAAATGCACTCAACCCTTGGTAACAGATGACAAAATATTAACACGCTTTCTGGAAAATGGTCCAAGTCACCAAAAACCCACTATGTGTGGCATGCAGCTGCCACCCAGAGGCCAGACGTGCACAGTGAAACATTTGACATTTAATGCAAACAAAGTAAATATTAAATGTCCCCTGCAAATGGTACTTTCACTTCATAAAGCCTACTCAAGTGTGCAAGTAGACTGAGTGCCCTGGATGAGTGTCTGTAAAAGGTTACCTCCATGAATGGGCACAAAAAGATACAATAAAAAGGCTCTGGAAACAGTTTGGCCACCTTTCGCGTTTGTGCTGTTATACAAGGCAATCATAATCTGAGCAAAGTGAGCTGTGGAGTCTAAATACAGTGGATGGTATTGCAGCAGATCTGTAGCTGTACAGACTGGATGGAACTATTGATCACTACGTTGTGTGCATATCTATTTAGTTTTGTGTATTCATTATGTAAGAGAACAGACAGTAAGAGACTAAGCAGAGTGGATGTCATAGCAGACGGAGAACTGGACAAGCTAGGTTGAAAATTGGATTTTGTGGCCATCTCACTTTCAGGCTAGCTGGTATAAAGTAACAGGGGTGATAATATGTGGTAAAGCACCCATATGTCCAGTTGCAGCTGTATGTGACCAGCAGGTCAGAGAACTATGTTTCCCATCTAAAGTATACGGCTGTGTAATCATGTAAAGTGTTCACTCTTCTATAGGATGCATCTTCCCCAATAAAATGAAATCTAGTTGACACAGATTTAGATATACTAACCTAAAGTTTACTGTAAAGCATGGAGACACTGCACTGTTTTACAGTCGCAATACTGCAATTATGCAAGGAATGGTACTGCATGACTCTTACAAAGGTCTTCAATTGCCGGCAGCTTATGCCTCAAGTACTGTATACAATTCAAATTTCAATTAAATATTTTATGAGGTTTCATTAAACCAAACACGAATAACAGATTGTTCACTCAAACTAACATACAAAAGAAAAAGTTCTGTTATTTATCACTAACAAGCAAAGAAAAAACCAACACACGTTTCAACCTATCACAGGTTCTCAGGGCTAAATTGAGACAGTATCTGTAGATCACTTTCCTAATCTGCAGCAAATACAAGCTGAATAGCGTGCACTTGAATTAACTTGATATTTAGAACATTCCACCGCAATGGAAAATAAATCTAACGTAGCCTGTGTTCCTGAGACTCTCTTCTACGCCTTAGATTTAGACTGAAAATGGTTTGGGCTTAACTGGGGTCACTACATTCCAGGTACACTACCCATTTGAATCGCTTGTGTACAACTAGTGTTCCAAGCTTCTAGATTGGAGGGACCTCTTTCAGGGTCCCTCCGACGGCTTTCCTCGTGGGCGCCCACGGGGAAAGCCCTAAATATCAAGTCAATGCAAGCTATTCAGCTTGTATCCGGTGCAGATTAGGAAAGCGATCTACAGAGGTCCTCTTAATTTAGCCCCGATTCTTGTTCAGTTAGAAATACTGAACTTTTTCTTTTGTATGTTGAGTTAGAGTGAACAATCTGTTATTTGTGGTATGATTTAATAAAACCTCATAAAACATTTCATTGAAATGTGCATTCAATACAGAATGGGACACCAAAATACAGCCACTTTGAGACATAAACTACTGGCAATTCAAGAGTTTCTATGGATTTGGCGCTGGAACTGATCTTGAGGTGGAAGAGAAACCAATATAAGGAACTAAGGACTAAAGCAAGAAAGTGGCTAGGACAGAGCACGGACTTGTGACTAGAGTCCAGGGACTAGAAAGAGGGATAGGGACTTTAGAATTACCCATGAGAACATACTGTTCAGGAGTAAAACAAAGTTACCTGGAGTACCTATTTTTTGTGAATTGTAAAGCCCTCTCCAAGGTTAAGTCAGATTTACTGAATGCAATTTCTTTGCAAGTCATCCTCCTTTATCACAAAGATGTTTATCACAGTGGCAATTTTGTAATTAATATTCTCATTCATTAATATCATTGAGGGACCTGCCAACGTAATGACTATACAGTGGTATCTTTCTCCATGACTTGTAGTGTTTGTAAATAGATTGCTTTACATTTGTACTTCATAACATTCTTCATGGCAGATGTCCAGACTGCACAGAAGCAATAAAGGTGCGCAGCGTTAGTCCAAGATGAAGCTTCATCGTTACCACATCTGGGGCAGAATCCTACAGACTGCTTATTATAACAAAAAATAGATATTCTACCTACCAGAGCTGAGCCTTCTTCCTCCACTTCCCTACAAATTAAACAAATACGAGATTTAATAAAATATTTGTGTTCAAGGGAGAAAATGCACTTTGTTCTGCTAATCATGACCATCACCCGAAGATGCCATTACATCACGTGCCCGCTATTCCTGTATGGCCTAACTGTCTGTTAAGAGACACTATCACATACTCTTTGCATTTTACCAGTCTACTGAAGCCATACTCAATACTTCAAGTCCATACTGTGTGTGTCTGCATGTGCTGCTTATCATTCCGAACAGAGGACCCTTGGAACTGGCATATGGCGAGGGTTCATTTTCATTGGGCGCATCGAGAAGTTGCCGAAAATTAACAGAGATATCACTTTAGAATTAGATTCTGTTTGATGTTTGCTTGTTTGTTCGTTTTATTATTTGTATTGCGCACCGGACCCGAGGGTATCAGGGCGCATGGCATAAGATAATTCACAGTTTGGTTACACATCAGGTTAATCAATACAATACAATGCTATACAATACAATAACATGAAACGTAAAAGCAAAGCAGTCACTAGAAGGTCTGAAACTAAAATATTTTCATGGAGCAGAGTCAATACATTGTCGGTGGCAGATGCATGTCTAGTTGTCACTACTGATGTAATTAAAGTGAAAGGATACAAAAGAACTTCAGGCAAAAAAGCTGAAAGGATATTAAAGTGAAATGTGCATTTAAGCACTACTTCGGGCACATGGATCAAATTCAAAGGGTTGTGAAAGCGCTGTGGAGAAGGCTTGGGGAGCAAAGAACCACAGATCAGCAATTAATTTACTAATTTGATATTTGTATAGCACCCAATTGTTAAGCCTTCGAAGGGCTTTGGCGGAGGCCAGTCGGACAACCACAGTCTGTGAAAGCAAAGCAATATGGTTGACAAGCTGGATAGTACCAAGGATCATACCTGGACACCGAGCCAGGGCGACTCATATATGGACACCGGGCCAGGGCGACTCATATATGGACACCGGGCCAGGGCGACTCATATATGGACACCGGGCCAGGGCGACTCATATATGGACACCGGGCCAGGGCGACTCATATATGGACACCGGGCCAGGGCGACTCATATATGGACACCGGGCCAGGGCGACTCATATATGGACACCGGGCCAGGGCGACTCATATATGGACACCGGGCCAGGGCGACTCATATATGGACACCGGGCCAGGGCGACTCATATATGGACACCGGGCCAGGGCGACTCATATATGGACACCAAGCCAGGGCAACTCATCTATGGACACCGAGCCAGGGTGACTCATATATGGACACCGAGCCAGGGCGACTCATATATGGACACCGAGCCAGGGCGACTCATATGTGAACACCGGGCCAGGGCGACTCATATATGGACACCGGGCCAGGGCGACTCATATATGGACACCGGGCCAGGGCGGCGACACTGGGTAAGGGCGACTCATATGGACACCGGGCCAGGGCGACTCATCGGTCGGTGTTGGGGAAGCTGGATGGTAAACAATGGGATGATTTGAGAATTTAGGATTTTATGCTAGACCTGCGGTTCTAGTAACTCAGTTTAGCTTCTCGGCCTAAGGGAAATGCACTCAACCCTTGGTAACATATGACAAAATATTAACACGCTTTCTGTAAAATGGTTCAAGTCACCAAAAACCCACTATGTGTGGCATGCAGCTGCCACCCAGAGCCCAGACGTGCACAGTGAAACATTTGACATTTAATGCAAACAAAGTAAATATTAAATGTCCCCTGCAAATGGTACTTTCACTTCATAAAGCCTACTCAAGTGTGCAAGTAGACTGAGTGCCCTGGATGAGTGTCTGTAAAAGGTTACCTCCATGAATGGGCACAAATAGATACAATAAAAAGGCTCTGGAAACAGTTTGGCCACCTCTCGCGTTTGTACTGTTATACAAGGCAATCATAATCTGAGCAAAGTGAGTTGTGGAGTCTAAATACAGTCGATGGTATTGCAGCAGATCTGTAGCTGCACAGACTGGATGGAACTATTGATCACTACGTTGTGTGCATATCTATTTAGTTTTGTGTATTCATTATGTAAGAGGACAGACAGTAAGAGACTAAGCAGAGTGGATGTCGTAGCAGAGAATTGGACAAGCTAGAATGAAAATTGGATTTTGTGGCCATCTCACTTTCAGGCTAGCTGGTATAAAGTAACAGGGGTGATAATATGGGGTAAAGCACCCATATGTCCAGTTGCAGCTGTATGTGACCAGTAGGTCACAGAACTATGTTTACCATCTAAAGTATACAGCTGTGTAATCATGAACAAGTGTTCACTCTTCTATAGGATGCGTCTTCCCCAATAAAATGAAATCTAGTTGACACTGAGATTTAGATATACTAACCTAAAGTTTACTGTAAAGCATGGAGACACTGCACTGTTTTACAGTCACAATACTGTAATTATGCAAGGAATGGTAGTGCATGACTCTTACGAAGGTCTTCAATTGCCGGCAGTTTATGCCTCAAGTACTGTATTCAATTCAAATTTCAATTAAATATTTTATGAGGTTTCATTAAACCAAACACGAATAACAGATTGTTCACTCAAACTAACATACAAAAGAAAAAGTTCTGTTATTTATCACTAACAAGCAAAGAAAAACCCAACACGCGTTTCAACTTATCACAGGTTCTCATGGCTAAATTGAGACAGTATCTGTAGATCACTTTCCTAATCTGCAGCAAATACAAGCTGAATAGCGTGCACTTGAATTAACTTGATATTTAGAACATTCCACCACAATGGAAAATAAATCTAACGTAGCCTGTGTTCCTGAGACTGTCTTCTACGCCTTAGATTCCGAGTGAAAATGGTTTGGTCTTAACTGGGGTCACTACATTCCAGGTACACTACCTATTTGAATCGCTTGTGTACAACTAGCGTTCCAAGCTTCTATATTGGAGGGACCTCTTTCAGGGACCTCCAACAGCTTTCCTTGTGGGCGCCCACGAGGAAAGCCCTAAATATCAAGTCAATTCAAGTGCAAGCTATGCAGCTTGTATCCAGTGCAGATTAGAAAAGTGATCTACAGAGGTCATCTCAATTTAGCCCTGATGCTTGTTCAGTTACAAGTACTGAACTTTTTCTTTTGTATGTTGAGTTAGAGGGAACAATCTGTTATTTGTGGTTTGATTTAATAAAACCTCATAAAACATTTAATTGAAATGTGCATTCAATACAGAATGGGACACCAAAATACAACCACTTTGAGGCATAAACTACTGGCAATTCAAGAGCTTCTATGGGTTTGGCGCTGGAACTGATCTTGAGGTGGAAGAGAAACCAATATAAGGAACTAAGGACTAAAGCAAGAAAGTGGCAAGGACAGAGCATAGAATTGTGATTAGAGTCCAGGGACTAGAAATAGGGATATGGACTTTAGAATTACCCATGAGAACATAATGTTCAGGAGTAAAACAAAGTTACCCGCAGTACCATTTTTTGTGAATTGTAAAGCCCTCTCCATGGTAAAGTCAGATTTACTGAATGCAATTTCTTTGCAAGTCATCCTCCTTAATCACAGACAAAGATGTTTATCACAGTGGCAATTTTGTAATTAATATTCTCATTCATTAATATCATTGAGGGACCTGCCAACGTAATGACTATACAGTGGTATCTTTCTCCATGACTTGTAGTGTTTGTAAATAGATTGCTTTACATTTGTACTTCATAACATTCTTCATGGCAGATGTCCAGACTGCACAGAAGCAATAAAGGTGCGCAGCGTTAGTCCAAGATGAAGCTTCATCGTTACCACATCTGGGGCAGAATCCTACAGACTGCTTATTATAACAAAAAATAGATATTCTACCTACCAGAGCTGAGCCTTCTTCCTCCACTTCCCTACAAATTAAACAAATACGAGATTTAATAAAATATTTGTGTTCAAGGGAGAAAATGCACTTTGTTCTGCTAATCATGACCATCACCCGAAGATGCCATTACATCACGTGCCCGCTATTCCTGTATGGCCTAACTGTCTGTTAAGAGACACTATCACATACTCTTTGCATTTTACCAGTCTACTGAAGCCATACTCAATACTTCAAGTCCATACTGTGTGTGTCTGCATGTGCTGCTTATCATTCCGAACAGAGGACCCTTGGAACTGGCATATGGCGAGGGTTCATTTTCATTGGGCGCATCGAGAAGTTGCCGAAAATTAACAGAGATATCACTTTAGAATTAGATTCTGTTTGATGTTTGCTTGTTTGTTCGTTTTATTATTTGTATTGCGCACCGGACCCGAGGGTATCAGGGCGCATGGCATAAGATAATTCACAGTTTGGTTACACATCAGGTTAATCAATACAATACAATGCTATACAATACAATAACATGAAACGTAAAAGCAAAGCAGTCACTAGAAGGTCTGAAACTAAAATATTTTCATGGAGCAGAGTCAATACATTGTCGGTGGCAGATGCATGTCTAGTTGTCACTACTGATGTAATTAAAGTGAAAGGATACAAAAGAACTTCAGGCAAAAAAGCTGAAAGGATATTAAAGTGAAATGTGCATTTAAGCACTACTTCGGGCACATGGATCAAATTCAAAGGGTTGTGAAAGCGCTGTGGAGAAGGCTTGGGGAGCAAAGAACCACAGATCAGCAATTAATTTACTAATTTGATATTTGTATAGCACCCAATTGTTAAGCCTTCGAAGGGCTTTGGCGGAGGCCAGTCGGACAACCACAGTCTGTGAAAGCAAAGCAATATGGTTGACAAGCTGGATAGTACCAAGGATCATACCTGGACACCGAGCCAGGGCGACTCATATATGGACACCGGGCCAGGGCGACTCATATATGGACACCGGGCCAGGGCGACTCATATATGGACACCGGGCCAGGGCGACTCATATATGGACACCGGGCCAGGGCGACTCATATATGGACACCGGGCCAGGGCGACTCATATATGGACACCGGGCCAGGGCGACTCATATATGGACACCGGGCCAGGGCGACTCATATATGGACACCGGGCCAGGGCGACTCATATATGGACACCGGGCCAGGGCGACTCATATATGGACACCGGGCCAGGGCGACTCATATATGGACACCGGGCCAGGGCGACTCATATATGGACACCAAGCCAGGGCAACTCATCTATGGACACCGAGCCAGGGTGACTCATATATGGACACCGAGCCAGGGCGACTCATATATGGACACCGAGCCAGGGCAACTCATATGTGAACACCGGGCCAGGGCGACTCATATATGGACACCGGGCCAGGGCGACTCATATATGGACACCGGGCCAGGGCGGCGACACTGGGTAAGGGCGACTCATATGGACACCGGGCCAGGGCGACTCATCGGTCGGTGTTGGGGAAGCTGGATGGTAAACAATGGGATGATTTGAGAATTTAGGATTTTATGCTAGACCTGCGGTTCTAGTAACTCAGTTTAGCTTCTCGGCCTAAGGGAAATGCACTCAACCCTTGGTAACATATGACAAAATATTAACACGCTTTCTGTAAAATGGTTCAAGTCACCAAAAACCCACTATGTGTGGCATGCAGCTGCCACCCAGAGCCCAGACGTGCACAGTGAAACATTTGACATTTAATGCAAACAAAGTAAATATTAAATGTCCCCTGCAAATGGTACTTTCACTTCATAAAGCCTACTCAAGTGTGCAAGTAGACTGAGTGCCCTGGATGAGTGTCTGTAAAAGGTTACCTCCATGAATGGGCACAAATAGATACAATAAAAAGGCTCTGGAAACAGTTTGGCCACCTCTCGCGTTTGTACTGTTATACAAGGCAATCATAATCTGAGCAAAGTGAGTTGTGGAGTCTAAATACAGTCGATGGTATTGCAGCAGATCTGTAGCTGCACAGACTGGATGGAACTATTGATCACTACGTTGTGTGCATATCTATTTAGTTTTGTGTATTCATTATGTAAGAGGACAGACAGTAAGAGACTAAGCAGAGTGGATGTCGTAGCAGAGAATTGGACAAGCTAGAATGAAAATTGGATTTTGTGGCCATCTCACTTTCAGGCTAGCTGGTATAAAGTAACAGGGGTGATAATATGGGGTAAAGCACCCATATGTCCAGTTGCAGCTGTATGTGACCAGTAGGTCACAGAACTATGTTTACCATCTAAAGTATACAGCTGTGTAATCATGAACAAGTGTTCACTCTTCTATAGGATGCGTCTTCCCCAATAAAATGAAATCTAGTTGACACTGAGATTTAGATATACTAACCTAAAGTTTACTGTAAAGCATGGAGACACTGCACTGTTTTACAGTCACAATACTGTAATTATGCAAGGAATGGTAGTGCATGACTCTTACGAAGGTCTTCAATTGCCGGCAGTTTATGCCTCAAGTACTGTATTCAATTCAAATTTCAATTAAATATTTTATGAGGTTTCATTAAACCAAACACGAATAACAGATTGTTCACTCAAACTAACATACAAAAGAAAAAGTTCTGTTATTTATCACTAACAAGCAAAGAAAAACCCAACACGCGTTTCAACTTATCACAGGTTCTCATGGCTAAATTGAGACAGTATCTGTAGATCACTTTCCTAATCTGCAGCAAATACAAGCTGAATAGCGTGCACTTGAATTAACTTGATATTTAGAACATTCCACCACAATGGAAAATAAATCTAACGTAGCCTGTGTTCCTGAGACTGTCTTCTACGCCTTAGATTCCGAGTGAAAATGGTTTGGTCTTAACTGGGGTCACTACATTCCAGGTACACTACCTATTTGAATCGCTTGTGTACAACTAGCGTTCCAAGCTTCTATATTGGAGGGACCTCTTTCAGGGACCTCCAACAGCTTTCCTTGTGGGCGCCCACGAGGAAAGCCCTAAATATCAAGTCAATTCAAGTGCAAGCTATGCAGCTTGTATCCAGTGCAGATTAGAAAAGTGATCTACAGAGGTCATCTCAATTTAGCCCTGATGCTTGTTCAGTTACAAGTACTGAACTTTTTCTTTTGTATGTTGAGTTAGAGGGAACAATCTGTTATTTGTGGTTTGATTTAATAAAACCTCATAAAACATTTAATTGAAATGTGCATTCAATACAGAATGGGACACCAAAATACAACCACTTTGAGGCATAAACTACTGGCAATTCAAGAGCTTCTATGGGTTTGGCGCTGGAACTGATCTTGAGGTGGAAGAGAAACCAATATAAGGAACTAAGGACTAAAGCAAGAAAGTGGCAAGGACAGAGCATAGAATTGTGATTAGAGTCCAGGGACTAGAAATAGGGATATGGACTTTAGAATTACCCATGAGAACATAATGTTCAGGAGTAAAACAAAGTTACCCGCAGTACCATTTTTTGTGAATTGTAAAGCCCTCTCCATGGTAAAGTCAGATTTACTGAATGCAATTTCTTTGCAAGTCATCCTCCTTAATCACAGACAAAGATGTTTATCACAGTGGCAATTTTGTAATTAATATTCTCATTCATTAATATCATTGAGGGACCCGTCAATGTAAGGACTATACAGTGGTATCTTTCTCCATGACTTGTAGTGTTTGTAAATAGATTGCTTTACATTTGTACTTCTTAACATTCTTCATGGCAGATGTCCAGACTGCACACAAGCAATAGAGGTGCACAGTGTTAGTCTAAGATGAAGCTTAATCGTTACCACATCTGGGGCAGAATCCTACAGACTGCTTATTATTTAAAAAAAATAGATATTCTACCTACCAGAGCTGAGCCGTCTTCCTCCACTTCCCTAAAAATGAAACAAATATGAGATTTAATAATATATTTTTGTTCAAGGGAGAAAATGCACTTTGTTCTGCTAATCATGACCATCACCCGAAGATGCCGTTACATCACGTGCCCGCTATTCTTGTATTAGCTTTGCTTTTTGGACTGCAATGTGGAAGGATCTGGTAGGGAAACCACTTTGGAAGCAGCTTTAGGGGCTGGTTGATGCTGAGCGAGTAGTTGCACAACAAATGTAATCCGTTTTTGGCCTGTTTATGTCCTCTATTGGAGTGGTGTGAGTGTTTTTTCAATCGTTTTTGGTGAGCACTGTGTGCTGATCTGGTGGGTTTGTCTAGTGTTTTTGTGGCTTCTGACTCTGTTTTTCTGTGCTGGCCTGCATCTAGAAGGTGCAGTCTGTGAGGTGTAGACCTTTGTTTGTGTCTGGCCTTTTCCCAGTCCCACCCTGGCCCTCCCGCCTCCCAATCCACCCACCACCCGATTGGTACGTTCACCTGGTCATAACTGACCTTCCCAGGGCAGCCCTCTGCCCGTGCAGCCCCTGCGGCTAAGGGCCCCAAGGCAAAGGGCGGCTCCCACATAGGCAGCTCCAGATTGTGTCTGCAGGTGTCAGCAGGGGAGGCCAGCAGCCAGCCGTCAACCAGCAGCAACTCCCAAAGTAAGTGTGGCATGGGTGGGGTGTAGAGCACTCACTACTCCAGAAAGCCCTGTCACTCTACATTACCTTACATCATAACATAGAACAGAGTTGTGAACATTAGCCTGTGTAACATCGACATTGTGGTTGTTAGCAAGTATCACACCTAGATAGAACTGTGAAGGTTTGCCTACGCCGCATCCAGATAGGATTGTGAATGTTGGCAGATCCCAAACCTGGATAGAGCTGTGAATGTTAAGCAAACATGGACTCTTTAATCTAGTTACAGCCTCCCCTTTGCCTATTGTAAGGTGAAACGTACTGTATTGTGAAACTTAGGCCTCCTCACGGCTTTGCAGGACACTCAAATTTAGGTTTGCCATACATCTTTCACTATTGTATGGTGAAACGTGGTGTATTGTGGCACCTGTGCCTCTCTCCCACCATACAGAATTCTCAAAATCTGTGATAGTACTGTTTACTTACTAGTCTTCGTCACAGTCAGAAAATTTCTATAAAATATTAGCATGTTTCACGGAAAAATAGGGGAGCCCCCAGCGTGTTCAGTGTGGGTTCGGGACAAAATACAAAGGAAACAAAAGGGAAAATAACTCAAACTGTAAATTGACATAGAAATTAAAGTCTTATTTTTGCTTAATTTTCCAAACCAATGTATATTCTGCTCCTAGAGAGTCAGAAAATAGGAAAGTATCAGGGAAAACAACTGGAGCGATATTGATCTTGAATCTTTAATGAAACAAGAAGACAATTGGTTAAAATACCCAATATACAACCAAGTGAAAAAACAGTTACAAACAACTAATTAAAGGATTTTTTGTACATAGATTATTCAGACACAAACAGTGAATTAAACAAAATTGTAAAGGTAAGCGGTTAAAACATACACATAGAAAATTTTGTTCAAAGCATGGTCAAAATCACATTTAGCATTCAAATTGCACAGACTAGTGTAGTCTGATGTGTACAAAAGAGTAGGTATAAAGAAAAAGAAAACAAGTTATTAGGAAAAAATCAATGATTCAATAACAGAAAAGTATCTGTATTAGACTTAGTATTTTGTATTTATACAGTATATTAAGACTGTTTTTATTCAAAGGTTTCTATCCTTTGTATGTATCCATGATCAAAATATGATCATGTTTTGTGGAGCTGCCTAAAATATTAGCATTACATTGACTCACACTTACAACATTGTTAGGAACTATTAGCATTGCACTGAACCAAACTGAAACAAACCTAAATAGTACTTTCAATCTACTAGTCTGCATCGCCTGACAGTGCCTTTCTTGTATAACCGGTCTTACTACGATAGACTCAAACCTAGAGGGTGCATGCTACAATACAGTGATTTATTTACACACTTGGGAATTGTTCGTGCAAGATTGATTCACATCTAGTAAGCTACTTTATCTCACATCTTGAAAATACCCCCTCTGATAGCACTATGACTTAGGTGCATGCGCTGCACAATTAGATTTTCTCTCACCTACTCGCCTCACAACTAGAGAATTCTGCCTGAGATAGTACTGTAAGTTACCTACCTATGCTTTAGATCATAACTCAACCCACACTCTCACTTCCCATACCACTACGCTTACTCTCTTCTCTACACCATCACACAATTATAGGGCAGCTATACTCCTCAATCAATTTCGGCCTAGCTGCTCACATATGAACATTAACACAAAAACATCATAGTTCTATAAAACGCAGCTATATCCCATGACAGACCGGCCTAACTGCACACATAAGCGTCCTACAGGGCCAATGCAGCCAGACCCCAGTCTTGGTGTCCACCCGCCAGACTGCACACATTCAACTAATATCAATATCATCACACCTAATGCTACGATGCAGGCAATTACATCAGCTGCACACATAACTGGTGCTCCCAAGCACCATGCAACACCTTATTCTCTCAACTGACCTGGACTACGGTCCCTGTGGGCGTTCAACCTACCAGCGATTTGAGGTCATACCAATGATATATAGAGCGCTATATAAATGCCAAATAACATAACATAACAAGCAATAAAGGTTCACAGTTTTAGTCTAAGATGAAGCTTCAGTCAAAGATGAAGTTTCATCGTTACCACATCTGGGGCACAATCCTACAGACTGCTTATTATAACAAAAAAAATATATTCTACCTACGAGGGCTGAGCCTTCTTCCTCCACTTCCATAAAAAACAAACAAATACGAGATTTCATATATATTTTTCTTCAAGGGGTTTGTTCTACTAATCATGACCATCATCAGAAGAAGATGTTACATCACATGCCCCCTATTCTTGTATGGCATAACTGTCTGTTAAGAGACACTATCACATACTCATTGCATTTTGCCAGTCTACTGACGCCATACTCAATACTTCAAGCACATACAGTCATCCGCACCCTTTGTCTTCTCTCTCCTCACAACTCCATCTCCATCTCACTCTCTTACTTAGGCTGGCTACCCCTCCACTCTCAACTTAAATTTCACTTTCTTTGCCTGGTCTTTAAATCTCTTCATCACCTTTCCCCCCCCTTATCTCTCCTCTCTTGTCTCATTCTATACCCCCTCTCGCTCCCTTCGTTCTGCAGACCTCTTCTTACTTTCTGTTTCCCCTTCCCCATGGGCCTCGTCTCGCTTCTGCTCCTTTCAACTCCTTGCCCCCTACATTGGAACTCTTTACCTCTGTCTATCTGCTCCATCCCCACCTATTCCTCCTTCCGCGCCTCCTTGAAATAACTCCTTTATTCCCCACCCAGACACCACCTTCCCTTTCACCTCTTGCCCTCTCTCTCAAGTACCCCCTCATAGTTCTACTTACCTTCCCCTTCTCTCCTAAGTCCTTCTCTCCTCCCATTGACTCACTTTTCTCCTTACTCTCTCACCCTCCTCCCTTCCTTCCCCATTTCCTCCTTTCTTCTTCATCCTCATTTATAAATTGTCCTACTTACTGCGTTATGGGTTTGATTCATACATATTGTTGTTTGCTTCTACAGTTTTATGTTTAATGTATTCTTGTTGTTTATCTGTAAAGTGCTTTGGATTAAAATGCTATATAAATAAAATAAATACAAATACAGTGTGTGTCTGGATGTGCCTATCATGGAGCCTAAGAACTGGACTATGGTGAGGGTTCATTTTCATTGGGCGCATCCAGAATTTGCCGAAAATGAATAGAGATATCACTTTAGAATTAGATCTCGTTTGATTTAATAAAAGTGAAAGAATACAAAAGAACTTCAGGCAAAGAAAAGCTTCAAGGATGTTATAGTGAAATGTGGAATTAAGCACTACTGAAGGAACAAGGATCAAATTCAAAGGGTTGTGAAAGCGCTAGCAAATAACCACAAATCAGCAATTAATTTACGTAATTTGATATTTGTAGAGCACCCAATTGTTATGGCTTCGAAGGGCTCTGGGGTAGGCTTGTCGCATAACTGCAGT
This sequence comes from Ambystoma mexicanum, assembly GCF_040938575.1. Lineage (NCBI taxonomy): Eukaryota > Metazoa > Chordata > Amphibia > Caudata > Ambystomatidae > Ambystoma > Ambystoma mexicanum. The sequence goes on from NC_090921.1 coordinate 1,489,631,935, forward strand.
CTGTGAAAGCGAAGCAACATGGTTGACAAGCTGCATAGTACCAAGGATCATACCAAGACTCAATCTCTGAGTCTTGAAAAAGTTATATCATGTCTAAATGATCCAGTACCAGCACCAAAACCATATAAATGCAATCCACTAGAGGTTCAGTGCACCTCTTTCAAGGAGAACAGGGTGTATTTCCACAAAAATAAAGATGCGCCAGCAAACAGCCTTACTGCCGCAGATTGTTCTGCTGAAATGGGAAATAGCAAGACTTTGAGGCATACAGAGTCAGTGACGTAAATTATACAGGTTACAAATCAAAATGGCTGGTTGGCACGACCCTATGCATAGGCTACCTGCTCCAAAGGGGATAACAGGCCATTAACCCAGCCCCTTCTTCGACGTGAGTTCCTCACGTCAGCTGGCTCCCCCTCACACGTCAGCTGGCACGAAGCTACAATTAATTGCTCGTTAGAAAAATACATTCTCGATCTCCAACCAGATGTACACCTGGTACTGCAAAAGATAGAAGTTCACTGATTCACATACTTTGGTCTCGAACAGGGAAAGGTTGGAGGCTCATGCCCTACTCGTGTGATTGTGATAAGGAAATTCCATGTCATTTATGAAGTGCCTGTACACAAGTGTTTTGTTGGGTGCTCTCAAGCCCCCTCATACCCTTGCGGGGCACCTCTATAGTCTGGGTTATGATATGATAGGCTATTTATAACGCGCTTAATACCCAGAGGTTTCTAAGCGCGGACACAGGAATCGAACCTGTGCTGCTCCGTGTCGAAGGCGAGCACGTTGCCGTTGAGCTATGGGGAAGTTACAGAAAAACTGGAATGATTGGAATTTTAGACTGCCCTCCACTGAAAGGCCTGTGTTGGGGAAGCTGGATGCTAACAAACGGGATTTGAGAATTTAGGATTTTCAGTCCCGGCTCCCCATCCACCCAAACCCTCTCAAAGTTAGTTGGACAAAAGGATTACACTGATTTAAGAACAAAAACACCACTCTTCCTTAAAGAAGTCGGGGTCAACAGGACAGAAAGGATTTCAGGCAAAAATTAGTTTTCAAAAATTGATTGCTAGACTTTGCCAATTAACATTTTCTGAAAACCGATTTGATAAGCAATGGTACACTAATCCGTTTAATGTCACTAGAAATTGTTAGTACACACAACATAAAACAAGTAACAATACAGCATTTGTGTACAGCTGAAGCAAGACATTACAGAGTCAGGCCTTGCAAATTCTGCTAGACCTGCGGTTCTAGTAACTAAGTTTACCTACTCGGCCTGAGGGAAATGCACTCGACCCATGGCAACAGATGACAAAAAATGTTAATGCGCTTTCTGTAAAATGGTGCAAGTCACCAAAAAAACAATATGTTTGGCACGCAGCTGCCACCCAGAGGCCAGACATGCACAGTGAAATGTTTTTAATGCAAACAAAGTAAATATTTCTTTAAAAAACGAACGTCCCCTGCAAATGGTACTTGCCCTTCATAAAGCCTACTCAATTGGGTAAGTAGACTTTGCATGCCCTGGTTAAGTGTCTATAAAAGGTTAGCTGCATGAATGGACACAAATAGATATACAATAAAAAGGCTCTGAAAACAGTTTGGCCAACTCTCATGTTTCTGCTATTATACAAGGCAATCATAATCAGAGCAAAGTGAGCTCTGGAGGCTAAATACAGTGGATGGTATTGAGGAAGATTTGTAGATGTACAGACTGGATGGAACTGTTGATCACTACTTTGTGTACATATCTTGTATTCATTATATAAGAGGAAGGACAGTAAGAGACCAAGCAGATTGGATGGTGTAGGCAGAGAACTGGACAATCTAGGTGGAAAATTGTATTCTGTGGCCATCTCACTTTCAGGCTAGCTGGTGTAAAGCAACAGGGGTAATAAGATGGGATGTGCAGGAGTATGGGTTCAGCACCAGTTGCAGATGTATGTGACCGGTCAAAGAATAAGTTTGCCATCCAAAGTAGCACAATTCCACTTCTCATCCAATTGTGAAATTCTAAGCTCTACCAAGCTTTGCCTAGACTGGCTTTGGCATGGTTGTGATTGGGTGAGGGAATGCCGTGATTCATGGTCCCCTGTGAGGGAACTGGCATGTGCAATGCAATGGTTCTAAATATTGCCATTGTTGCATATGTATGGAGCATGCACGTCGCTGTAGGAGCTCAGCACTGCTTGTTGATGTTAAAGGACATTTGTACCACATACTTCCACCACCAGAGTGGTTCCCTGACGGATCTGAAAAGGAAAGGGGGTGGGGCGAGTTGGTAGGACCGAGCAGGAAAAGTGCAAGAGAGCAGGGATTTGCTGTTGGCAGCAGTTCTGTTGGCATTGTTCACTGAGCTTAGGTGTGGTTTTCAGTTGGTAGCCACAGTGTTCTGTTATGTGAGGCAATGTGTGATTGGTTTGTTATTGTAGTGAAGCGAAGTTCCTGCTGTTTGGGGTGCTTGTGTTTCGTTAGAGTTGGAGAGGTGTATGCAGAAGGGTGAGATTTTTAGTTGATGGGTTGGTGGCTGGATGTGATGCATTCTAATTACCACATTCTTTCTAGATGTGGCGCGTCAATATCTCTACATTTCTGGCTAGATGTGACGCAGTCTAATATTCACAATTGTACCTAAATGTGGCATTGGCTAATCTTCACAATCCTGTCTAGATGTGACGCAGACTATGGGCAAAGAAACATATGACAGGGCAGAATGTGAACAATTCCATACTCGGGCCACATTATCCAACATATGCACCAGTGCTGAAAATGAGAAAATGTTTACAAAATAAGGAATCGAGCAAACAGGTTCAGCGCCAATCCGTACTATCCAATATCCATCTGCACTAGGGCAAAAACAGATGAACATGTACCATGGTTGCTGCATAACAAAAAAAGATGTGTTTGTAATCTTCTTTTCCGTGTTAAGCAGCAAACATAATAAACAAAACAGCCTGCTCAGTTTCCAACCTAGTGAAAACATCCTTAAACGATAGAAATGGGGGCCCAAACCCATTTGCTATATTCCATATTAAGCGGGAACATTGCATTAATTTGCTAATTTTTTTGCAGCAGGGCATATTTGAGATTCTGACCCCTGGGCACTAGGTTGGCCCAAAAACTACACGTAATTCACCACTGATTTTCCAGCCCAGAAATAAACAAAACGTGTATTCTGGGACATGCAGTTTTGGTCCCCTTTCTATTCTTAACAATGGAGCCACTGTTGCTTAGCAGGACTGGAAAATGCGGAACTCCAGATTACAAGAAGTCTTACTAACTAGACAAAGCAGTCCTGGCTTGCCACACACCTTACATTTCTTTTCAAGCACTCAATGCATTTTGGGAGCTGGAGTCTTTCTTCGGTTCAACGGCACACATTAGGCTAAAGCGTCAAGTTACAGACATATATATATCTATGGCCGTTGCTCCTTGAATTTCCCATAAAGTCAAGTGAGACAGGAAGGGGGAAGCAAAAAGAACCCCCCCCACCCACTTACTCGTCAGCTCTCATACAAAGCAAGGCAAGGCTCCCCTCTGGGCATGGGCAGTGTTAAGTAGTGCAATATGGTTCATACACATGCGCGAGCCTCGTTCCGGCTCGCGCATGCGGATTTGATTAAACGAGGACCGGAAGGCTTCATTCGCCGCCGGGACCCCAACCGATCACACGTGTCAGTGCATCTCTTTGTGTGGTGCGTGTGTGATACGAGGGGCAGCCTGGGGCGCACTTACCTGGTAACATTGGAGACGAGGATCGTGCATCGCGAGAGTGAGCGGAACCCTCGAGGGGTTTCTCAACATCAGACTAGGTGCTCCGACTCTCTCCGCAGCATCGTATCCTACGCGGCATGTTATCCGCCATCTTGGCTTACAGTGCGCGATGGTTGCGGCCCGGAACAGTGCTCGTGCACCGTTCGTGACACGTATTTATTCAATTTTTGGAACCTTTATGGACATCACGAGCACGATGGCCATGATTTCTTAAATCCACATGAGGTTTGGAGACCTCAGCCTGGTGCAATTCTGCAATCACGTGGTGAGAAGCTGCGTGTGCTGATCCTGCCCACGGAAGACACTCCAAAAGGAAGGGCTGCAGAGGCCCCTCAAGTACAATTCTGCAACTGTGAAGATAACTGCGTCACAGGCACATCATACCTGCGTGAAGAATACCAACAGGAGGTGCCATCCAAGTGAGTGGGGAGTGCATCCGAGGTGGAAGGATACAGACTTGCGGCCTCAATCAGGACGTTGGGGCACTTGTGCGGTCTGTAAGCATGGGTGAGCAGGACGGTGCCGCCATTGCTCCCACGCAGACAAGGTACTCTGGCATCCATGCCGGAGTTTGACCTTTTGGGGCCCCCTTCTAAGCTTGGGCCCAAATGGTTGTCATGGGTGAAGAAGTTGGAAAACTTCTTCAGAGCCCTGGGAGAGACAGAGGGTGATGCAAAAGTGGCAACAATGCTTTATTCGGCTGGCTCAGAGGTGCACAGGATTTTTGACTCACTGAACTCACAGGAGACCACTTATGCAGCCGTCAAATTGGCCCTGCAAAATAATTTCCTACCTCTAGCAAACATGGATTATGACAGGTTTGTCATGTGCGCAGAGAAGCAGTTGGGAGACAAATCACTGGACTAGTTCTGTGGAAGGGTAAGACAGCTGGCCAGCACATGCAGGTGGGAGAATGAAGAAGGCAGGGTACGCAACCAATTGATTCAAGGGTGCAGCTCGGGAAAGCTGAGAAGACACATTTTCAGAGAGCCTGGCCTCAAGTTAGCACAATTTCTAGACATTGGATGTGCTTATGAGTTCGCAGAAAGCAGGGGTGCTCAGATGGATGCAGCTGTCCGCCCGGGGAAGAGTGAATAGGTGTTCGCCATCGGCCGGTCAACTCCTACAAAGACAAGGTGGGAAAAAAAGAAACCTGATGGCCCTCTGAACTCCAATAACCCGCACTCCTGCCAGTACTGTGGGTATGACCTACCTCATATAGGCGAATACCCGGCAAAGACAAGAATTTGTGGCAGGTTTAGCATGCCTGGACATTATGCAATGGTGTGCAGGGCTGTGACGCTGGTGGCCAGCTCCAGGGGACCAGCAAAAGTCAGCAGTGGCGGCCCTAGAAAATGTAAGAGTGTTGCGGCAGTGGAACAGGGCGTACAAGAACTGGACATAGCAGAGGAGGAGGATGATGATGAGGAAGTGTTTTTTATTTCCAACATATGACAGGTGCAAAGAAACGGAGGCAGCCTACATGCATGGTTAACGTAGGAGACACCCCAACGCCTGTATTGATTGACATGGGGGCGTCTGTCTGCGTTCTGGTGGCAGAACATTATGAGGCACTCCCAGGTCCCCCAGGGCTTGAAGTCTCCAAAGCAAGGATATACACCTTTGGGGGAGACCCACCTTTACCCATACAAGGGGTTTTCGTGACACCCGTCACCCATGGACAGAATACGATAAAGGCTAGATTTTTCATCACCGATGTGAGCCCTCATTCCTTACTGAGCTGTGCTGCCTCTGAGGCACTAGACATTGTACACTTTACCATGTCGGTATACCAAACGTACATTCATCACCTCCTAACACGATACGCAGGCATCTTCCGTGGGGTGGGCAAACTGAAAGGGGACCTGATTAAGCTCCACATAGATGAATCAGTGCGGCCAACGTTGCTGAAGCACAGGAGAATACTGTTTCACCACAGGGCACAGGTGGAGAAGGAATTACAGACATTGGTCGATACCGACATCATCGAAAGGGTAGAAGGCCCTACCCCATGGGTGTCCCCAATTGTGGTGGCACCGAAACAGCCTGCAGCCGTCCGCATTTGCATCGACATGCGACTGCCCAATGTGGCGATTAAACGGGAGAGACACCTTACACCGACGTTGGATGATATAATAGGTGAGCTACAAGGGGCGAGAGTCTTCTCCAAGTTAGATCTCCGTTCTGGGTATCATCAATTAGAACTACACCCAGACTCCTGTTACATTACGACTTTTACTACCCATGAAGGATTATACCAATTCAAAAGGTTGAGTTTTGGTGTGTCGTCGGCAGCAGAAGTCTTTCAAATGTTGTTCGTGGTGCTTTGGCAGGTCTAAAAGGGGTCATCAACCTAAGTGATGACATCCTAGTTTTTGCTTCCTCAGAAGCTGACCATATGATAAGACTGGAAAAGACTCTAGACAGAATCAAAAACCTAGGTATCACGCTACATAAGGAAAAATGTGAATTCCTCAAGGACCTCATTGAATTCTTCGGGGTCGTATTCCACGCCGGAGGCATATCCCCGGGCCCGGAGAAAGTGCGAGACATACAAGAAGCAGCGGCCCCTGAGACACCCTCGGAAGTCAGAAGCTTCTTAGGTATGGTGAACTACTGTGGCCAATTAATTCGGGACCTGGCATCTCTGTCCGAGCCGTTGAGGGCACTGACCAAGAACGATGTGGTCTGGGCATGGACCGACAAAGAACAGAAAGCAATTACAGACATTAAAACAGCGCTAACCGGCAAAGAAACCATGGCATACTTTGACCCAGAGAGGGAGTCCGAGATTGTGATTGACGCCAGCCCTGTAGGCCTGGGCCCAGTGCTTCTACAAACGGATGCCCAGGGGCAAATGCACACCATTGCCTATGCAAGCAAAGCTTTGTCGGATACAGAAAGGAGGTATTCGCAAATCGAGAGAGAGGCGATGGCCATCCTGTGGAGGTGTAAACACTCTAGACTATACATCCAGAGGAAACCAGTGGTTGTTATCACAGACCACAAGCCACTGATTCCCATCATGGCAGGGGCTTTCTCGAACCCACCCCCGCGAATTGAGCGGTGGATGTTGTCCCTGATTGAATATGGGGTGAAACTTCAGTACCGGCCAAGCACCAACAATCCCGCGGACTACTTGTCTCGCCACCCAGGGGCGGGCCACACACAAGAAAGGCCAGAGGTGGTTGACTGCATTGAGGTGATTCGCAATGTCGTAGAAGCTGCCTTGCCCGTGGCACTTTCACTTCAAGAGATAATAGAGGCGTCGGAAGCAGATGAGGTCTTCCAGATCATCCGAACAGTCATGGACAGTGGAAAGATGTGTTAGCCAATGGCACCAGACGAGAGTCGGGGGCACAACAAGACTTGCAAGCACTGTGGAAGGCCCAAAACAAACTCTCTATGTCAGAGGAAGGGCTGATACTGAGGGGTCGGCAAATTGTCATCCCTCGCTCCCTGGTTATGAAGGTGTTAGAGCTAGCCCACAAAGGGCACCAGGGGGCGGCAAAAACAAAAGCAAGGTTGAGAGCTAAGGTATGGTTTACAGACCTGGAGAAGCGTGTAGACGAGTTTGTGCGCATATGCATCCTCTGCCAGGCGGCCAGTCTGGTCAAGAGGGGACCCACAATTCAATCCATGGAAAGAAGTGAGCAACCATGGGGGACCGTGCACGCAGACTTTGGATCCACGGAGAGGGGGGGTTGTACTTTTTAGTGGTGGTAGACCAGTGGTCCAGATACCCAGAGATCGAGTTGGTGGAGTCGACGGCATGTGACCATACTATACTGGCGCTGGAGAAAGTTTTTCGCCACACACAGATTCCCATATGAACTCTGCACGGACAATGGCCCGCCGAATCAGGGGCAGCTATTCGCCAAGTACCTTGAAGACCGCGGCATCAGGCATCGAAGAGTGACACCGCTCTGGCCAAGAGCTAATGGAGAAGCAGAAAGGTTCATGCGGACATTGAACAAAATTTTCTGTATTTTGCTAAATGGTGGAGGGGAACTACACCAGAACCTTTTCGAATTCCTGGGGGAGTATAAGACAACCCTGCACCAGTCCACGGGGGTAGCACCGGCAGAATCACTGTTTAGACGTTGTCCCAGAGGTCGATTACTCGAGGTGGAAGGAAGGGAACCTGGGGTAATCGATAATGATCGCATCCGACAGGAGCGACAGGCCAAGAATGAGAGAGAAAGCAGTCAGAGAAAACTACAAGATAAGAACATTGCCGTAGGGGACACTGTGCTGATAAGAAACAGACGCCCCGAAGGGAAAATGTCCCTCACGTACGAACCTCAGCCATTGGGGGAGACGCATGTGAAAGGCTCAATGATAACTTCTGCCAACGAGAGAGGAACTGTAACCCGGAACATGTCATATTTCAAAAAGATCAAAATCAACCTGCCGGAAGGAACACAAGAGGACATTGAACCCGAAGACCCGGAGGCTACCCCGATGACGTAGATACAGGAGAGGAACTGAGACTCCCCGTCAAGGGAACCGCCGCCTCCGACCCCTGACGGCAGCCGGAGATACCCAAGATGAGAAGCGCGGCGGCTTCCAGGTCGATTCAAGGACTATATCATGGACACCGAGGCCTAGACAGCTGTGGTGGTAACCCGAGTTCACTCATGTTGAGTTGTTGCACTGTTATTTTGTTTAAAGAAAAGGAGGGATGTTACATAGTGTAATATGGTTCATACACATGCGCGAGCCTCGTTACGGCTCACGCATGCAGGTTTGATTAAATAAGGACCAGAAGGCTTCATTCGCTGCCGGGACACCAACCCGATCAGATGTGTCAGTGCATCTTTGTGTGTGGTGTGTGTGTGATGCGAGGGGCGGCCTGGGGCGCACTTACCTGGTAACAGGTAGGTAATCTCCTGCAGAAGCCAGCCCCTTCACCTGGACTTGAGATAGACCTGCACATGCACCAGGCATCGGCTGGGGGCCAGTCAAGACACACAGACAGACACGCAGTGTTACCTGGAGGGAAAACAGATGTCCCACTTCTGCCGTGAAGACCGGGCTGCTGTGCAATTCCCCCCCCCCAAACAGAACAAGAGCGGACGGCCACAAAGTTTACACCGGAGGGGGAAGAGTGAGGGCAGCATATCCTGATACATGATCCCAAGTGAGGGAAATGGGAGTTACAAAAGCGTTTGTTCTTAATATTGGGTGTCATTACACAAGTAAGGCACTGCGCGTCGCTGTAAGAGCTGTCCAAAGTTAACATGGCCTGTCTTGGGGGTGGGGAGGAGGTGTTATGGTATGATACAGCTTTTATAACATGCCTCTACACAAGTGTTTCAAGGCGCTAAGAGGCAAGGGAGGGGAACAGAGGGAAGACAGAGACAACGATCTTACTAGGCCAGGTGACATTGAGATTGCGCAAGTGCTGGTGGGTGGGGGGGTTGTGGGAGGGGGAGGGGATGTGCAGTACATAGGGTGAACAGTAATAAATCAAAACAATAAATAAGAAGTGCGGCCAGCTGGTGGAAGGTGGATGGTAAGTGCAGATACCAGGTGTCAAGTGCTGCAAGGGAGCTATAAGGATACAGAAACAGCCCCGCAGTGCAAGGGTTGCCAGGGGGCAGTGCAGGTGTGCAACTGGTGGGGAGGGGACTTGGGCCCAAAAACAGAGGGTAGCCAGGTGACCAGGGCAGTTTCAGCTAGGAGTTACACAGGGGAGAGAAGGGAAAGCAGGAGCAAAGAGGAAGGGCTTGAGGTGCTTCCGGAACCAGAGATGGTTCTCCTCAAGTTTCAGAGAAGCAGGGAGGCTGTTCCAAAGGGAGGCCCCAGCTGAAGAAAGAGTTCTACCACCAACTTGTTGCTTGGAGAAGCGACTGACCTTGAGAGAGTTGGATGAGCTTAGAGAACAAGAAGGAGGATTTTTAGGAAGAGAGAGTTGAAGGTATTTAGGCCCCAGAAGGCCTTGTGGACAGTGCAAAGGGCTTTGAACTTAATGCTCGCAGCCACTGGGAGCCAGTGCAGAGATTTCAGTCCTGGAGAGATACGATCGCTAGCCTTGAGGCCAAGAACAATTCTTGCAGTCCTGTTTTGGGTGAGTTGCAGAGGGCGGAGAGTACAGGCAGGCAGATTTAGAAAGACGCTGTTGCAGTAGCCCAGCCTAGAGAGAACCAGAGCTCTGGAGACAGTGAGCTCCTGGAGGAGAGAAAAGGAATGATACCTCCGAGGAGGTGCAGCTGGTAGTGTGACTTAGAGATGTGAGGAGAGGAGAGTGTGGAGTCGAAGATGACCCCAAGGACATTCACCATAATAATGACTGAAACCCCCAAAAAATATATACTTTCGAGCTCAGTATTCACAAATGATAGAATAGTCATACAAGCGGTGGGTTGAACAGTACAGAAGGGTATGGGGGCTTCTTCCATAACTAGCAGGTGGATGTTTAATTATTGCTTTGATGGCTGTTGCAGGAGGCCTACAACTGATCATTGAGCACACCCATAGACACGTTGTCAGGGAGGTGGTGCTGTAGTAACAGGAGAATTGAGCAGAGTGAAGGAGAGGACACCCAGGAGGAAAGGAGAATTCTGCAGTTTGTTGAACTTCAAACACATCTAGATTCTAAGTCAAGACCGGAGGCTCGGATTATGCCTCTCTTCCATATTTACTGTTCAGCAGCAAAATATAACCAATAAAACATGGAAAACAAAACTCAATAAACAACTACAATAACCATGGTTTTAGAGTATTTGTAGTTCTGTTCTTATTGGTCCTCAAACTGACCATGTGATACTTTTAACCAATCATAATGCTCCTTGTCTATAAATCACTGTCCTCCTACTATTCCTCCTCTTTCTTTGCTGCTCCGCAGCGAGTTAAGTGCCCTTTTTCATTACTTGTGTGAATGTGTTTTATATGTTAGTGTTTTATTAGGCATACTAGCGCGCACTATTAGGAGTGTTTGGCGGAGCATATCCGCATCAGTTTATGAGTATTTGAAGTTGCGGTCACGATGGGGCTGGTGCTCCGGCAACCGCAACTCCAAAGAACAAACACAGAGGGCACTGTGGTCACGGAAAGGAGAGCGCGATGGAACCGCGTAGTTCCGACGCTCTCTCCCCACATTCCACGGACCGTTAAGAGTCCGATCAGTCACAGTATACGATCGCTGAGATCATTCTTATATTTACGAGCTTGACAATCAGATTCTATTTGTTTCGCTTTCATAGCGCAACATTCCATCAGAATAGCGCTACGCAATCAAAGAGCACAGCGCCCCTGCAGGCCAGAATAAGGTACTGCAACAACCATACGGGCACAGTCCCAAGTAAAACCTGTTAATTAATACATATCTATCATATATATTTATATCAGACCTTGTGATCACTGCATACATATATATGTATACCTCGCAACACAAAGAGCATATAAGAGATCATAAAAATTCCTGGTATATTATTGAAATCCCCTGTGTTCTGTGCAGACATGAGCTCCTCTAGTGATGAGGGAAATGCTAACACTAGCCAGAAGAGGAGCCATGCGGAGATGATTCAGGTCCTCCAAAAAGCCCTGGGGGCCTTGTTGGGACAAGGGCCACAGCAGATAGCTCTGATGGAAGACTGGCTCAAGTTCTCACAGGGCCTGGAGGAGTTCAAAGGGCGAAAAGCACAGTGGAAAATAGAAAAGGGGCAGAAAAGCAGCCCGTAGGGCAGAGGAAGCCCACCCCCTCACCCCCACGGGCACACCACCAAAGAAGGGTGGTAAGAGAAGGAGAGTAAGAGTAAAGGTGGGGACAGGATAAATCCTCAGACACCTCTGATGAGGGTTGAGGAGGACTAGGAGGAAGAATACTCAGAGGAAGAAGAGGTATATTCTATATCTTCCTCAGAAGAAGGCCACAAAGTGCCAAAGAAAAAGAGGAAGGAGAACACAGAGGAGGATGGTGCAGGTGATGATGTCTTTGATCCTGAAGCACTAATCCACCCAAAGTCGTCCGAATGGGAGCCGCCCAAAAGAATAGCGTCCTATTTAAGAAAACGCCTGAGGGCGACCCTAGATAAGGAAGCTAGGTGTAAAATGAGGGCGGTATGCCCTAGACTTCACCTCACAGAGGGTGCAGCAGATACACCCGAAATAGATGTCAAAATGATCATGTTCATGAGTAAGTACACCAAGAACGTGAGGAAAGGTCTAGATAGGTCCTGGCGTTCATGCCAGGACAAAATGCTGGACATGACAGGGCCCCTCACTCAGATTCTACAGATTGGCGAAGAGGCCAGAGAAAAAGGGGAGCCAGTGGATCCTGATCGGATGGGCCCAGAGGGCAATTTGTATGTTGGGAAATGGCAACCACGCTATCACCACAGAGAGAAGGAGGTCTCTGCTGGTTAAGGTAGACCCAAAGTTAAGCGAGTTAGTTTCTTCGGAATCAGCATCAACCGCGAAGGGAAAACTCTTTGGAGATTCCTTCATTAAGGAGTTAACTAAGTTCGCTAACTCCTATGCGGCTCTGGACAAGGCACAGACCTCTCTCAAGAGAGTGTTTGGGAGACACATTTTTGGACGGGCCAGCAGAGGCAGGGGTCGCTCGGCTGGCCGATTCCACTTTAACAGATCCTACCAGGACAGAAGGAGAGAACACAGTGGCGAGATCAGGAGGATCGAAGACAAACCCTCTTCTTCCCATCAAAGGGCAGAGGAAGGGGCAGAAGCTGGTGACATGGGGAGCGTCAACAAAACAACCCAGGTGAGAGCAAGCAACCCAAGCTTAATTACCCCAGAAGCAAGGGGGAGGATAGCAGAGTTTAGACAACATTGGCTCACTATATCGGGGGATACTTGGATAATAGAAAACGTACAAGGTTTTCACATAGACTTTCTAGAGACACCTCATCAGGAAAACCCACCAAGGGGTTTAGAACTAAACAGGGAAGACAAATTATTGCTGGAAAAAGAGCTGAGAGGACTAGAAAGCAAAAAGGCCATAAGACTAGTAACAGATTACTCAACGGGGTATAAAAGCAATATGTTTCTCGTGAAAGGGAAATACAAGGTAAGACCAATTATAAACTTGAAAGGTTTAAACGAATATGTGGTGTACAGACACTTCAAGATGGAAGGCATACACCTGTTAAGAGATACCTTAATTCGAGGGGATTGGCTAGCCAGAATAGATTTAAAGGATGCATATCTGACCATACTCATAGCAGAGGAACATTGCAGATTCCTGAGGTTCATCTGGGGAGAATCGACATGGGAGTTTCGATGTCTGCCCTTCGGCCTGGCATCCGCACTGTGGTGTTTCACCAAGATAATGAAACCAGTAGTGACGCATCTCAGGAGTCAGGGGGTAAGACTTATAATTTACCTAGACGACATATGTCTGATGTGTCAAAAGGAAGAAACATTACTAGTACAGGTGCAGACGACAAAAAAAATTGTTAGAGGACCTGGGGTTCCTAATAAATTGGGAAAAATCCAAAATAGTACCGGAACAGTCATTACAATTTCTGGGATTCATAGTGGACTCAGTTCAGAGATCTCTCAGCCTACCTGTTCCCAAGGTGAACGATATCAAAAAGCAGTTAAAACACACTCTAGCGAAGAGAGAACTGTCACTGAAGGACATTGCAAGGTTAGTGGGCTGCCTAGCGTCATCAATCCAAGCGCTATTTCCAGGACCACTACATTACAGGGCACTCCAGAGGTTAAAGATCAGACACCTCAGGAGGGGTACTTCTTACGAAACAAATGTTGCCATCTCCCAAGAAGTGAGGGAAGAGTTGGAATGGTGGCTACACCACACAGATGCATGGAACGGGAGGGCTATATTTGGCTCTTCCCCAGACCTGATCATCGAATCCCATGCCAGCAGATAGGTCCCTGCACCGGGCTCCCCAGCCCTAACGACAGGGCAGGTGGTCGGATCAGGAGACGACTCTCCATATCAACTGCCTGGAGTTACTAGCAGGGTCCTTCGCAGTGAAATGCTGGACTCAGAGAGGGCACAATGTTGTGTCCTGCTAAAGATGGACAATTTCTCGGCAGTCAGGTACATAAACAGACTGGGCGGGACAAGATCCAGACTACTGACAGCACTGGTAAAAGATTTCTGGGAACTCTGTCTTCAGAGGGAAGTGTAAGTGACGGCGGAGTACCTGCCGGGCCATCAGAAAGAGGTGGCCTATTGGAACTCCAGATACCTCAGAGATGCCAGCGATTGGAAGCTGGACGAGGAAGTGTTCCAAAATCTAATGATGCGATGGGGGGCATGTCAAGTTGACATATTTGCATCGAGACTAAACAAACAGTTACCCTGGTTCTCCAGCTGGAGACCAGACCCAGAAGCAATAGCGACAGATGCCTTCCTACAGCCATGAGGTCACCAAACAAACTATGCGTTCCCTCCTTTCTCTATGATAGCGAGGATGCTAGCCCAGGTGAGGTGCCAGAAAGCATCCCTAGTACTAGTTACGCCGGACTGGAAGGAGCAAGTGTGGTTCCCCAGTTTACTGGAGTTCTCACCACAACCCAGTGGCGCTACCCAACGACAAATTCATTGCGCGAGACCCCAGGGGTCTCATCCATCCACTAGTGAGGTCAAGCAGATTCAAACTAATTGCATGGGCGATTTCAGGAGGTTTTGGGTTAGGCCAGGACTATCGAATGAGGCTGAAAACATTAACAATTCCTGGGCCGCAGGAACACACAGAGCTTATAAATCTGCATGGGCTAGATGGAGTAGCTGGTGTTTGGAGAGGAATATTCATCCCAATGGAACGGATGTAGTACACGTAGCCAATTTCTTAGCGCAGTTAGCAGCCCAGGGGAAGGCATACAGAACTATTAACACAGCCAGGTCCGCGATATCGATAGGACACCCTAGGATAGAAGGCATAGCAATGGGTGATCATCCCTTGATCTGTAGATTAGTAAAGGGAGTAAAAATGACTAGACCTCCTAGTGAAAAATACACTCAATGGTGGGATGTAGACAAAGTTTTGAGATTATTTCTATCATTGACAGATAATCAGGATCTATCCAGGAAGGCTATTTCAGGGAAACTAGCCATGCTACTATGTCTTTTAGCTTGTAAGGTATCATCAGACGTTAGAGCACTAGAAATCAACAGGAAGAGTGTTTCACCTAACGGAGTGGCCTTTCTCATAACGAGAAGGACCAAGCCAGGTTTGAGACCCATATGTTACAAATCTTTTCCAGGACAACCAAAATTATGCTCGGTCAGATGCTTAACAGCATATGAGGACATGACAAGGGAAGTAAGACCCCAAGGAGTATCACAATTACTGATAGCAATTTATAAACCCTTCAAGGCCATAACTCTGGCTACCATAGCCAGATGGGTAATATAACAGGCAGGCATTGATGTAGTAAAATATGGCACTCACTCAGCTAGAGGCACAATGGCTACCAAGGCTTTCAACATAGGTGACATATCTCTGGCTACCATAGCCAGATGGGTAATGGAACAGGCAGGCATTGATGTAGTAAAATATGGCGCTCACTCAGCTAGAGGAGCGATGGCTACCAAGGCTTTCAACAAAGGTGCCAGAGTAGAGGACATTATGAGGTTGGCAGATTGGTCGAATTAATCCACTTTTAAAACTTTCTATTTTAAACAAACGGAAGGTGTGGTGAGCTTTGAACAATCATAATCCGAGCCTTCGGTCTTAACATAGAATTCAGATTTTCAACACATTAATAACACACAGAGGCAAAGGAATACCCCACATGATCAATCGTAATAATGTAATGCACTGTAATGTTTTAAATGTTTTCTATAACTAGTGAAATGGTGCATGATGAATACAATAAGATGGTACAGTTTTGCGAAATGCACAAAAGGATATTATTGATAAATTGTGGTTGGATTTACAATTGTCCCACCGTCTTTCGGTTTATAGTCACCATTTTACTTTATGTTTCTATAGGTACAGTGGCAGACAAACAATCTGGAAATTGAACTCTTATCGGCATGGAACGGACAGAATTACAAAAGTTCACTGGACACACCCTCGGCTGGACAAAGAAAGAGGGGGAATAGTAGAAGGACAGAGCGATTTATGGACAAGGAACATTATAATTGGTTAAAAGTATCACATGGTCAGTTTGAGGACCAATAAGAACAGAACTACAAAGTCTTTAAAACCATGGTTATTGTAATAGTTTATTGAGTTTGTGTTTCATGTTTTATTGGTTATACTTTGCTGTTGAACAGTAAATATGTTGAACAATAAATATAGAAGAGAAGCATAATCCTTTGCCTCTGTGTCTTTAATAGAATTATGACTTTCTGGAACGAATGTGTTGAAAATCTGAATTCACATCTCAGCCTTCCACCAAAAAATTACTTACTCCAACCACTGTCTTTCCCCCATATCCGCAATTGCAATAAAACCCCCTCCAGTTCTACACAACAACCTTAACCCCCACCTCCCAGTTGTTTTCCACTTGTGCCACTAAACTAGAATGTACCACCGTGCAGCCAGCAGAATGGCTCAGGACAAGGATTGCGCTGCCTCTAGGCAATTTCACAGAACTACATAAATTGTACCCATGTAAATAGTGGCCATACCCACAAACATTTGTTTTGCTCTCTTCCGTTTATATTACCCTCTCACACATACAAGCAAAGAAACTTGAGGCCACCCCGCCCCCCAAGCTAGTAAATTGGCAGTTTTTTTCCATAAACACTTCGAAAACACCACCTGAGACGAAAGGAAAGTGTGATGAGACACATATATACACGTGAACGGCCATGATGCCCACACTCTACTTACAGTCGGGATCATTACTCCAAAATAAATCACACCCAAGCATGACCATAATGTACTCCAAGGTGTTGACAATGTATAATTACATTTTTAAAAATGCATCCCGCACGAAGAGTTTGTATGCTAAACGCCACTGCAGCCATCTCTAGCTATGTGCCTTAGCCATCATTGGTACCGCAACGTGGTAGGAAATGTGGTTGGTCATTTTAATGTATTTAATTGTTCATTTATAATACGCTTAGTGCGGGATCGGATTCGAAGCGGTGTTACACTGCGTTGTCTCGCACTGCCCCCAAGCTATCCTTCATCCCCTAGTGTTCTCTCAGGGGACCCGTTAGCCACGCACCTCAGCCAACTTTTAGGCTTTCATGGAAATCGAACAAACAAAATACGCTGGAACCCATTGCATTAACTTATCTAGAAGGGGGATCATTTCCTATCCTAAATCCAGCCATAGAAAATCAAGAGTTCAGGTTAAAAACCACGTTCTTAGAGTTAAGACCCATCGCAATTTGAATACTTACACATATAACTAGCAGACCACACGACATGAGAACGCAGAAAGAAAGCAGCTACTAAATAGAGCGTAGGGGATAAACGGTTTCAGAACAGCACATTGCCAGCACGCTGCACCCGATCCAAGCACTAGTACGACCTCCGTTCATCGGTGGAACGAGGGATGTTCAAAACCAGCAATGAAAGCAACCTCTAAAGGACATGGGACGTGCACAGCGAAATTACAAATATAACGTTTAGTGCCTCAATAAATGAGGTTGTGCCTAATTCGGTTCTAGTCCATAATTAACTAATCCAAGTTGTAGCGCTTGGTTGATTAGGGGGCGTGCAGCCGGGAGGCTCTGTTATATTTCGATACCGGTCGCCATCTTGCCTTACGTCTATAATACTAATGACTCATTGGTAATGAGGTCTGCGTGATGACGTGCGGCTAAATTTCAGGTGTGTTTCCTTAATCATCCGTTTGGTCAGAACTGCCTGTAATAACATGCAAGTGTCTAGTTCCCATCCGAGAAACGGACCATAGTAACAGCCCGCCTACTCTTCTTCACGTGACTTCCTACGTCTTATTGTGATTTTTTTTTTCTAGAGCAATGAGGCGGTTCTGGAGCAATTTCACGATTCGGGACAGTGTTTTCAGGTGCGCTTATATAAAGCGACTTTGGGCTTCTTTTTGCCCAAGGCGCTTATAAATGGAGGCCACTCGTCGCGGGTTTTGTCCACTTGTTTGAGCAGATGCACGTGTAATTGGGCTTGTTTGCATTGCAGCCAAACCCATTACACGTCGCAGCTCCACATAGCGTCTGCACTGGGCTACTGGCCCAGCAATCTATTGTATGTTTGCAATCAATGCTTCTCTAATTCATCTTTGGTAGGTTGCGATTTGCATAGCTTTAGCCACAGTGACTTGCATGATATTCATCAGGAAGTGTGCAGAGGGGTCGGCTTGCTTACAGTCACGTTCGGGCTACTTGCAACACACACCTGTTTCCAGGCACAAAGATTCAAGGAACGAAAAACACACTGTATGCTGCAGAACGCTCCTGCTCTGACCCATGGGTCATGTATCATTCTAGAAACAGGAGCACTAGGAAACAGTAGGGGTAGGAGCCGAATATGGCATGTGTCATGCCAGTGACACGTGCCACTGCATGTCACCACTACAAGTGACACGTGCCACTGTCAGGTGTCACATGCCATGCCCCAAAAAAAGTTTCACATGCCACTGTAAAACAAATATCAGATGTGCCGTCTTTCTCTTAGTTTTTCAAATTATAATCCTCCTGTTTAAAAATAAAAATGGGAAGTGCCAATTATAATCCTTTTTTTTGTAAAAATAAAATTGAGAGGCTCCACGAGGATTCGAACTCAAGATATCGGGTTTAGCTCCTTAATCACTACACCACTAGTCTCAAGATATAAACCCTTCAAATTCTAACTCTAATGTGAACTGTCACATGGTTCAATGATGGTCACTTTTTTATTTTAAGTTACATCTTAAAACAAACTGCATGTGCGATTCTGAAAGTTTGCAGGATAGAAACAATTTACTTTAAGTATTTGTATCTTGTGCTTTTCTTGCATAATACTAAATTTAAAAAACAGTTAAATCCAAAATCTGTTACTGTGTAAGGCTTTAAATGTCAAACATGTATTGTGTACCTGTTTTCCAAAACCGTATGGTCGCAATATTAAAGTGTGTGTGTTTGTACATTAATTCATGCGTTTCACACTTGACTGTACAACTGTGAAAAATACAGTACAACCATATCCTACTGATAATATTTATAACTTATATAGCAGGGTATATGCACGATCATGAAAACATCATTTACAAATGTTGCTAAATCTTCAGATTTAGGGCCCAATTCATAGAATCCAGTGCAGAAGCAGTACAAGGCCGTGCGCCGAATAGCGTGCGCCACGCGTGCACCAGCTGTGGCGCAAACCAGCAATTGCGCAGCACACATATTCATGGATTTTCTGAGGCATCAGTAGCTGTGGCGCAATGAACAACAAGCAGCGCCAGTAACGCCCCCATGCGCAGGACAAAACCAGTGAAATGCCCAATATGGCGCAAGGCCCACACCATCCGTGGCCCAGCACACAGCCCCCCCATCGTAATCGTGTGAAAAATCAAAGTGTACCCCGCTTGCACCAGCCAAATCGTGTGGGAAGGCCCGCGCGTACCCTGTCCGCACCCCAGCAAAATCGCATGCCCTGCGCGCACCAGCCAAATCGTGTGGGAAGGCCCGTACGGGTACCGGGTCCACACCCCAGTGAAATCGCGTACCCCGCTCGCACCAGCTAAATCGCATGGGAAGGGCCGCGAGTACCCCGTCCGCACCCCAGCGAAATCGTGTACCCTGCTCACACCAGCCAAATCACGTGGGAAAGACCGCGCGTACCCCGTCTGCGCCCCAGCGAAATCACATACCCCGCTTGCACCAGTCAAATGACGTGGGAAGGCCCGCGTATACAACGCGATACAGGCACAACTCCCCTGGAAGCAGACGCCTCCTCACGGGACAGCCAGACCCCAGCAGTGGACCAAAATCCACAGGCAGCCCACACCACATGGCCCCCCATCACCCATGACCACACCCCGCAGGCAGTCCGCACCACATGGGACCCCCACCATCACCCGTGAACATACCCTGCAGGCAGCCCACACCTCATGGCCCCCCCATCACTTGTGAACATACCCTGCAAGCAGCCCACACTACATGGCCACCCCATCACCCGTGACCACACCCCATAGGCAGCCCACAACCATTGGAACCCCCACCATCACCTGTGAACATACCCCGCAGGCAGCCCACACCACATGGCCCCCCATCACCCGTGACCATACTCTGCAGGCAGCCCACACCACATGCCCCCCATCACCTGTGAACATACCCTGCAGGCAGCCCACAGCACATGGGACCCCCACTATCACCTGTGAACATACCCTGCAGGCAACCCACACCACATGGCCACCACATCACCCGTGACCACACCCCGCAGGCAGCCCAGACCACTTAGGACCCCCACCATCACCAGTGAACATACCCCGCAGGCAGCCCACACCACATGGCCACCCCATCACCCGTGACCATACCCCGCAGGCAAGCCCTGCCTCATGTCCCCACCTGTGACGGCAACCTGCAGGCCGGCCCCGCCTCATGTCCCCAAACCCCACCAGTGATGGCAATCGGCAGGCAGGCCCACCACATGTCCCCATCTGTGACAGCAACCTGCAGGCAGGCCCCGCATCATGTCCCCACACCCCACCAGTGATGGCAACCTGCAGGCAGGCCCCGCCTCATGGTCCCAACCCCCACCAGAGACGGGAACCTGCAAGCAGGCTCCGCCACATGTCCCCACCCCTCTCCAGTGACGGCAACCTGCAGACCCCACCACATGTCTGTTAGGCAGAATCCCGTGCAGTGCCCTTAGGGACCACTACACACAATTAAGACTACAGGTGGCAATACAAGTTTTACCTTTGGTTCAAGCCTGTACAACTATGTTAGAGTGGTAGCAGTGGCGGAGCAGCCAGGCTTATCTCAAGAGTATATGAGCAGTAGCAGAGATTACACAAAGGGACCACAATTACTGTGACTCAAGCAAACACTGACTCAAGGTTTCAGGTAGAAAAATATAAGTACATTTATTTTTAAACCAATTGTTATAAACACAACACTTATATTAAACATCAATAAAAACCACACGTTAAATATACTACAACTAACCAATTCACTTTGTACAGTAAGTCTCAAGGTAAGTACCCTGGGTTTGAATGAACCGGTGTTATGAACAAAACACGTTACCGCGAATACGATTGCAATCACTTTTTGACAGTTCTGTCTACTAAACAAACGCGTATCCGTGACATGAAATGCTACTGGGGGGAAAAACACACTTAGCACCTGAGATACCCCGAGGGAGTTGGAGGAAAAAATCACAGGCAATATTTTGGTAAGGCAGGCAGAATCAAGAAACACTCAGAGACAGGAGGTCAAAAGTCAAAGGGCCGGAGCCAGGGTCGAAAGACACCGGGGCCAGTTGCCGAAGATCACACGGTCAGACAGCTCACGATTCAACGTAGCCAAAAGTACTTCGATAATGTCAATGTTCGGAAGCAAAAGTTATAAGAAGGAGGGAAGACAAGGGCAAGCCTTGGAAATGAAGAAGAAAGGGATTCACCCAGTTTCCTCAACAGAACACAGTATCTTGTTCCAGTGGTGCAGCTAGTGCCCTGGTAGTTGTTCCTGTTGGTTTCCCGCAGACCCACGATTCCTGGAGCTTCGTTGTGAAGGAGGACGTCTGAAGGGGGTCTGCACCACACAGGGATGAAGCCGGCAGCAGCGACAAGGAATAAAAGGTGCGCTCCTTAAAAACAGGAGAGGCTCTTCAGGTGGCTATCCGGACCACTACAGCAGTGTGCAGCGATTTCGAGCACGGAAGAGGATACTCTGGCTGTAGAAGATGAGCTGGTTATCCCCACCAAGCTCAAGGGAAGAAGACTCAGGACTGGATCTTCTCTGAGTCGTTGAAGGGCAGATAGCTCAGGACTGCAGCAGGGCTTCACCGGGACCGGGTAGTTGCAGCAGCCGTTGTTATCTCCGCTTCTCTTCGGTTCCTTGTAGTTCCAGTGGCGACTCTCTGACTTCTAGCCCAAGAGACCTGCCTTTTATGCGAAAAAACCCCATTCACACAGCCTGGCTGTCAATCACCCAGCAGGGGGACTTCACCCCTCCTCACATTCAGCCCACCTAGACACCCAGGCGCCTTGAGGAGGGCTTCTGGGTAGAAGGCCGCCAAAAGACAGTGAACAAAGAAGGCAAACCTAGTTTGCATCGCAAAGTAAAACACAAGAAGGACTTTAACAAAAAGAAATGGCGAATAAACCCAACCGGAGCCAAGAGAAAGACGATTTGGTCAAGCGGGTTTATGTTCGAGACTAATATAATAGCCAAGAACAATACCACGTTTATCTAATATAATCGCGGTAGAAAAGTTAGGGTAGATACCACTGCCACCAGCCAAGTCTAAATGTTAAAAGAGTGAAACAATGCTCTCGGAGGTACAGATACAAAGGGATATGAGTTAACCCTTTCCAGTACTCCATGGAAGATGGGGTGTACTGGATCTGTGATAGATTGACTAAGTAAAGTTAATGGTAACTTTACCCTTTTCTGGGGGACAGTAGTCGCTTCAGAAATGGAGTCGAGGGAAGTCTCAAAGACAACCCTGTGTCACGGCACTGAAGGTGCTGTGTGACACACAAAAAGAAGGGAGCTACTGAAGTGGTGTACTTCAGAGTCCACAATCACAGAAACAAGTAGAAACACATAGCAAAACACAGGTAAGAGTGGGGAAAAAGCTCTCACTCTTACCAAATGGAAAAAAATAAACTCCAGAAGTCCAGCAAAGCTGCTGGGGGACACACTAAGTGAGGGAAATTAGCCATAAATGAGAATTCTCCCTAACAATGTCCCCACCCCTCTCCAGTGACGGCAACCTGCAGGCAGGCCCCACCTCATGTCCGCAACCCCCACCAGCGATGGCAACCTGCAGTCAGGCCAACCACATGTCCCCACCTGTGACGGAAACCTGCAGGCAGGCCCTACCTCATGACCCCACCCCCACTTGTGACAGCAACCTGCAGGCAGGCCCTGCATCATGTCCCCAGCCCCCACCAGTGATGGTAAACTGCAGGCCGGCCCCGCCACATGTCCCCACCTGTGACGGAAACCTGCAGGCAGGCCCCACCTCATGTTCCTAACCCCCACCAGTGACTGCAACCTGCAGGCAGGCCCCACCTTATGTCCCCACCCCTCTCCAGTGACAGCAACCTTCAGGTAGGCCCCACCTCATGTCCCCAACCCCCACCAGTGACGGCAACCTGCAGGCAGGCCCCACCACATGTCCCCGCCCCCCACCCCAAAACACATTGGACCAACATACAATCACGCAGCACATGCCAACTAAAAGGCCACCACACGCTGCATCCCTATGGTGCACCTCAACACCCATCCATTGGTCATGCTCCCTAATACAAGCCCCATGTCATGTGAATCCTAACATCACACATGCATGCATGTGTGCACACACATGAACAACATTGGTGAACAGCAGGGACATGCAAATGAGTCATGGAGGAGTGAAACATGCACTAAACCGTTGAGACCAGACACCACTTCGATGTTAATGTCAAAAAAATATATTAAAAAACATGTATCTAAGTCACACACAGTAAAAACATCAAATGAAACATGCATGAACCAAATCAAAAACCAAAAGAAAGTGAAATCCAAAATCAATGTGATGTAAAAAATGAAAGAGTAAAAAATGTGGTCCTTGTCCATTAACGTATGTGCAAATGAAATCACATTTCATGTGAAAATCATTCCTTCATGGTTAAAAAACTGTTTAAATTAAAATCAAAATATTTACAAAGATCCAGGGTCCATGGTCCCAAAACATGTAGAAAAATCCTAAAAATACAATACAAAAACAACTATATATAAGATGCGGAGCAAAGTCCAGGAACTCCAAATGAAACCTACTCCTAAAGAACTATATACAAAGGCAGCAGGCTAGTCCATCTCCTCACCATGCCCTCTCATGGTCACTACCAGGGCATCATCGAACACTGCGTCCACTTCCGGTTGGCGTGCCTCGGCTTCCCCCTCGAGGGCTTGCAGGGACTCCTCCATGCTCCTCTCGAACTTCCTGCTAGTCTCCTCGAGGACCTCCGCCCGCCTCTCTGCCCGACGCAGTGAATTCTCTGCCCTGGCCATGGTGAGTTGCACCTCCTGTGCCCGCTGCCGCTATTCCCCAATTTGCTGGCCCAAACGCTCCAACGCGGAAGACATCCTTGTCGTAAGGACCACGTTTGCCTCCTGCCCGATGGCCCATACCTGCCCCTCTGATGATGAATGCCCCGAGTCCTGTTGCCTCCTACAATGAGCCTGCAGCTGCCAAAATGCCCAGTGCCTGCGCCACAAGTACAGCCTACCTCATCACCCCTGCCGGGCCCCATGTGCTGGGCTGATGTGGCCTCCTCCTCCTCCACCACCACCAACCTAGATGACTCCCCACTGTCTTCCGCATCAGTTTACCCCTATGTGGGCTCACCTGTCCCTCTCACTGCCGAGGTGCCCACAACCAACTTCACCCTCTTGGGCCTCCCCTCAGCAGCTGCGGCCGTTGTCGTGGACGTGGCACCAGTCTCCTCGCTCCCGGAAGATAACGGTACCTGGGAGGAGGACTAGGCCCTGGGTCTGTGCCTGGTGGAGGCATCCCTGCTGTGGTGCTCCACAGCGCCTTCTCCGCCCTCTACTTCCATCGTCGCTGTGGATAGGAAAACATAGAACACAAACATCAGGCTACTGAACATATGTGTGTATGTGTGTTTGTCACAATGCAAATGTACATCAGTGGCACTGTCAAAGGTCACAACCATCGTCACCCTCCAATATACACAGGGAAGTGCCATTCACACATATTCACAAACATGTCTGTCATACACAACAGACATTCACATCCATGGACAAGGCACTCACACAAGGTCGTAATTGTGTATTCAGATCACACACATCATGGGACATATACATCTCATTCACACATATAATCTGACAGTTATGATGCAGGCCATGTAGCTTTCATGTCACAGTGCACTCGAGGGCAAATTGGCAGCGTGAGGCAATCACAAATCAAGAACTCAAGTAACATACGTGTGGAGTGTTGGGCAGTCACACACTCATTACTCAGACACAAGCACATGTACACCATGCATGTCCATGATGGTGACATAAGCACTCATGTGTCACACCTCTTGCATGCCCCAGACCGGACACAGGTATGCAAACATGTGCAGGTCGTTACATGCCGGTGCGCTTCACGCATTGCAACACAGACACCATTGATGTGGGACATGCTTGAATGGACTCACATGCAGCACTGTCAGGGACATGCACACAGACATCTGTACAGGAGGCATGCCAGACATAAGGCCAAGGTGCACACTCCAGCCACACGTCAACATGCACATGCACTATGGTGGACAAGAACACATGAACACTTAACAGTCGACTCCAGGCGGAGCACCAACTCCAAGACCTGGAGGAACAGCGCTGGGTAGAAGCGCTCCAGGACCCT
Organism: Ambystoma mexicanum; assembly: GCF_040938575.1. NCBI lineage: Eukaryota > Metazoa > Chordata > Amphibia > Caudata > Ambystomatidae > Ambystoma > Ambystoma mexicanum. Next base: position 1,489,657,158 of record NC_090921.1, read on the forward strand.
CATCTCGTCAGTGGTCAACCGGCCCCGGCACCTCGCTCGATCATCACCAGCCTTGATGAGGCACCGGGCCTTGTTGTGGGTCCTGGACTTGAAATCTTCCCAGAGCTTGTGGACATGATGGTAGTCGCAGGGTGCCACCCCCTCCGCGTTGATGTCACCTACGATGTCCCCCCAGATCTTCTTCCGTCCTTCATTGCCGACTTGCGTTGTGCCGTGGAAGAGGGCATCATGATGATTCGCCAGGACTTGCTCCACCAGGATGCCAACTTCCCTGGTTGAGAAGCTGACAGCCCTCTGCCTCTCTGCCAGGGGGTTGCCACTTGCCTCAGATGGTGTGGTGTCAGACATGGCTACCCCTGAGGCAGGTGTGGGTGGGCAAGGTTGTTTTGGGGCTGTGCTGTGGAGCGGTGGTAAGGCAGTCGGGAGTCTTCAGGATCAGCAGAGGTGGTCACAACGACAGGATCACTGGCAATGGCTGATGAGCAGGCACCAAAATACAGGGCATGTGGGTAGCAGGCACACAGAGTGGGCAGTTGGAGGCAAGTAAATGGCCTTGTAGGCAGGAGCGTGGGATTTCCGTGTTCTTTTCCGTGGCCGGCCGGAAACAGAGTGACTCCGCACTTGCGGAAACAGCACGTTAGCCTGTAATCAGAGGAAAGGCCCAAAGTGCGTAAGTTACGTGACACACGTTGGGCCTTGCCATTCAGTATCGGGTTAAAGGTCTGCGTAGGACAACAGTGCACTGTATGTGCTTTTCGTGGGGACGAACGTATGAACTTCATATTTTTGTGGGTTCACAAGCGAATAGTTCACTACTGTGGCAGTGCGTACTTCTTGTTTTTGGCGTTGCCTACACCAAAATGTTGCCTACGCGCACACGTACGTGTGATTTTTTTCATTCTATGAGACAGACGGTGAGTCATGCACACATTTTTCCCACTGTGGTTGCCCCTGTGTGTCGCGTACCCCATTTTCGAGGTCATAGTAGCCTACGTGTTCCTCGCATACGCATTTTTTGTGTTGCAGGGTGACGGAGCGTACTGCAGGGGTCACATAGAGCCTTTCTGGAGCACAGTGGTACATTTTCCATCATGTACCCTGCCCCCTCACTCCAATTGCCCAGGACAGTTGTTGGCTGCGCCTCCCATTGCGCTAGTCCATCAGTGCCATGACTGGGAGGGCAAAAAGTGGGAAGGAAGGTGGGCGACTTGCAACAGGTGGCCAAGGTGGGCGATGTGGCCAGGGTGGCGAAGGTGGACGACGCGGCCATGGTGGCCAAGCTGGCCAAGGTGGGCAACGCAGCCAGGGTGGCCCACGTGGTCCACGTGGGCAAGGTGTCCAGGCCCATGCAGGGAGAACTATGCCCCACACCCAACCGGGGCAGGGAGATGCAGCAGCTGCTGACATGCCCAGCACCTGTGGTCCCGGACAAGCAGTGCCATCTGCTGTCCAGAGCAGCCAGGGTGTGGAAGCTGCAGGGGCAGCTGCGGCTACCACTACCCAGGTTCAGGGTCAGCCAGCACGGACTGTAGTGGTACTGGCACAGGGACAGGGTGACTCAATGGCCGATTTCCATGCCCTGAAGGCCAAGACATGTGAAGTGCAAGTTCCAGGCACCGGCACCTGGGGATCTGGAGCAGCAGTGTCATCTGCTGTTCACACCGGCCAGGGTCTGGAAGCTGCAGGGGCAGCTGTAGCAACTGTCACCCTGGCTCAGGGTCACCCAGCCAGGACTGGATTGGTCCCAACCCAGTGTGATTCAGGGGCAAAGTCCCTTGTCACTAAGGCCAAGACACGTGCGGAGCAGGGTCCTGACAATAGCACCCAGATACTGATACCTGCAAGCCGACCTTCTGTAGTTACATTGGTGGCTGATTCCATAGGCCAGTCCACTTGTACTCCAGCCCCTACTGACCAGAGCGGTACAAGCCACTCATGGTCTGCACCACCTAACAAGAAGCAGACGCATGCTTCAGTGGTACAGGCTGACACCCAGACACGGCAAAGGAGTCCCACACGTGGAGAAAGAGGAGTTTCTGTGATGAGGAACTGGACATGCTCCTGGACTACATGTTGGAACACAGCCGTGACATGCTGGTGCAGACAGGGAGCACACATATGGCCCACTGGCAGTATGGCCCACTGGCAGTGCCTCGCAGACCATACTAGCGCCTTGGGCTATTAGAGGCGCACAAATGGTGATGGCGTGAAGCATTGGAATGACCTCCGACTCCAAGCAAAAGACAAGCTGGCTCAAAGTTCACCTCTACTCTGGTGACTGGCAGTGGGTCACCACCAGAGGACGATGAACTCACTGGACATGAGGAGATTGCTAGTGATTTCTTTGCAGTGGAGCAGATCCAAGGCGTGGGAGACCTGCCAATGTATGAGGGAATGTCCAGTGAGTGGTGATGCGTGTGTGTACAGGCCATGTGTATGTTGCTTGGGTGATGTGTTATGATTCTCTGCCAGTTCAGGCTACATTGACATGACTGCCATCTGTGACCCATGTGATGTTGGACTGATACGTGCTTGTTGTCATGCAGACTGCATACAAACCATGTGCTGCACACAGAGGCAATCCTCATCACCACACCTGCTCCCTCCTTCCATGACACTCTCTGTCCAGCCTCTCTTGGCCCTATTCTTGCTGCAACCTGTGGTCACGGATAGCCTGCGATGATCTTCCAATCAACAGTTGACTTCTATCGTCACATGACTGACATCTCTGTGAGGTCACCCTGTGAAGTGAGGGGTGACGGATGAATGTGTATATATATATATATATATATATGGGTTTATTATAAGTTACTAATACATTAACATACTAATGTTATACTCTTATTTAAGGTCTACCGAAGGGGACATTAACGGTGTGCTTCTTCTTCTCCCTCTTGTCACCAACCATCTCCTCCCAACATTCTTCCATGGAACTTCTCTCTCGTCCCTCGTTAGTTTAGTTTAGTTTAGTTTATTCATTTGTATTGCGCACCAGACCCGAGGGTATGAGGGCGCATGAGCAGCAAGGTGATTCAAAGCTTGGTTACAGGATGCTTATACTTTACATTACATAATTATACTTTACATTACATAATTACAGTGTGACGATGAAGGAACATGTGTACAGTTTGGCAGGAGAGAATGCAGTAGATGTATTTAAAGAATTACAAATATATACAAGTTTAGTATTATAAATTTACAGATTCCGTCACATGGAGTGCTTGTGAATACGCTCGCTCACCAAGCACGTACAGTGTCTATGCAGTGTCTTTTGATGCTAAGACACTACACATCCCCCTTCCTTATGGCATATTAAATAACATTACGAATTCACATAGTCCAAAAGATGCTTTGGTTGTCTGTAGTGTCTTCCTGCTCTGGATTTTCTTCTGGGTGTTTCCAAACGCCCATCTGGGATGTTTGCCAAGGACAAAGTGCTCGCAGTGTTGTGGATCAAACAACCTCTATCCATTCCAGCTTCAACAGCTTCACTACCATACTCACCACCCATTTTCTTTCTCCATTCTCCTCACTCCTCCTCTTCTTCAACCTTGTCATCTCACCAGCATTCCTTCTCAGACCATCATCACCTAACACCATCACTCTTTCGTTGTTCCACACTCTGCCATCGTTAGTTTTCACAGCATGGGAGTATACTTCCACAACTCTGACAGGTTTGGACCAGTGACAACCATTCTCCCTTAAAGGTACGGGAAGCTTGATTCTCACTGAACAGCCTACTTGTGTCACAGTCCCTTGCTTAAATTTGTTCATGTCATGTAAGCTCTTGTTGGACATTTGAGTTTTCTTTATACTGTCTCTCACTCCTTCTAGATTCACAGCTGTTCCGACCATCACATTCATCCACCCTGGGAATAATTTGGTGTTAGCTGCCCCTGCTTAATTCAAAGGGAGATACCCCTGTGGTGATGTGAGGCGTGAACCTGTGAGCTACAAGTGTTTCTTTCACAAAAGTCTTCCCATCTTTTCCATTAGCCCAAGCTAGTTTCACAGCATCTTTAATTACACGATTATACCGCTCAACAATCCCATTGGATTGAGGATGATATATCGCACAACATTTATGCTTAATGGATCTCTCAATCAAATATTTTTCCATCATTTTGGATTTAAACTGCGAACCATTGTCCGTCAGAACTTCCTCAGGATAGCCTTCTCGTTCACATAGTTCTTCCATGAACTCAATAATTTTTTGAGTAGTTACTTGTGGCATTAATGCGACTTCCACCCATCTAGTCAGCATGTCAATGACAACCAAACAAAACTTGGAACAACCACCACTCCATATCGGACCAATCACATCCATGGCAATTTTACTCCAAGGAGTTTCAGGAATATCTCTCAAAACCATGGGATACTTTGCGCCCATGCACACTTAATCACTTCTCACACAAAGGATACAGTTTCTGATTAGTTCTTCAACTTGAGGGTCGCATCCGGGCCACCAATATGTGTTTCTGATCCTTCTCTTCGTTTTAACTATGCCTTGGTGGCCTTCATGTCCCTTCTGCATTATTCTTTCTCTGAGACCATCCGGAGGCACCATTTTATCACCTCTCATCGGATACCCACTCTGCAGATATAATTTGCCTCTGACATCCCAGAAGACACTGACTCCATCACTAGCCATTTTATTTTCGTTACATCTTCCTTCAACATGTTTTACTACTTCCATCAGGACAGCATCTCTTCTCATCTCCTCATCCCATTCTTCTTTAGAAATTGATCGTTCAGATATCTCGCAAACAACTTCCTCCTCTTTTGGATCGTCCTCTCCATCATTAAAACTAGTCAAGCGTGATAGACAGTCTGCTGTGTAGTTCTTTGACCCGGGAATATGTACTACTTTGAAGTTGAACTCCTGGAGCCTGGAGACCCACTTTCTGATCCTGCTGGAGACTTTGTCGAGACTTTCCTGTTGAAAATTTCTACCAATGGTTTGTGATCTGTGTGAATGCTAAATTGTACTCCCCATACAAAACTTCTGAACTTCTCTGTGGCCCACTTTTTTGCCAGTGCCTCCTTTTCAATCGTCGAATAATTTTTTTCGACTCTCTTGAGAAGTCTAGAAGCAAAAGCAATCACTGACTCTCGCCCATCGTGAAACTGAGACAGGGACGCTCCCAACCCTACCTCACTTGCATCTGTTGTAATTACAGTTTTCCTTCCTCTCACGTAACTTTTGAGAGTGGCAGCCTTAGCGAGAGCCTCCTTGATGAAGTGAAATTCTTTTTCGCATCTGCTATTCCAAATGAATTTCTTCTTCATTTTCAACAAACTCCTAAATTCCACTGTGTGATCAGAATCATTTTCAATAAATTTTGCATAATATTCTGCCATGCCTAAAAAAGTTCTGAGTTGTTCTTTGCTGCAAGGTGTGATCATGAGCTTAATGGAGTCAGCTAAATCTTTCTTCGGCGCAATTCCTTCTCCTGAAATCACGTGTCCCAAGTATTTGATCTCCTTTCTATTTATTTTTGACTTGTCTTTACTGAGAACCATTCCAGCCTGGTGTAATTTCCTGAGAACCCCGTTCAGTCTCATGTTGTGTTCAGCTTGGTCATTGCCATAAATTAGAACGTCATCTTGAAAGAATGTAACTCCTTCCTCTCCAGCCATAATTCGGTACATTACTTTCTGAAATGCTGATGCTGCGGAAATTAGGCCAAAAGGCATCCTACAATATTGGTACAGACCTTACGGCATTACGAAAGCAGTCAGATGTTTGGAGTGATCATGCAATTTAGCCTGGTGGTAAGCAGCTGTGAGATCTAAAGTGGAAAAGAACTTTGCCAGCCCCAAAGTTGATATAAGTTCAGGGATGTTTGGTAGAGGGTGCCTATCAGGAATTACACACTTATTATGTTCTCGCAGGTTGATACACAATCTCACCTTCCCTGAGCTTTTCCTTACTATTACCATTGGTGAAACCCACTCCGCTGCATCGATCCTTTCAATTACGCCTTGACTCTCCAGTTTCTGCAACTCCTTCTTTACTTCATCTCTAAGAGCCAAAGGCACAATACATAGTTTCTGAGAAATGGGCTTTGAACTTGATTTGAGAAGAATTCAATGTGAAAAACCTTTTAGACATACTACTACATTTTCTTGGAACACCTCATCCTTTATCTTCTGAATGTTCTCACCACCTTCACCATCAATTTGGTACACAGTATGATTGGCATTGGGATCTAAACGCACCTTCAGAAGTTTCTGATGGATCCAGCTGAGCAAAGAAGTCTCACCATTCCTTGTGACATAGATACGACCATTTGCTTGTCTGTCCTTGAACTCTATGGTAGCCATGAACCAACCAATTAGATCTATTTTAGCCCCACCATAGGCTTTGGGCTTTACATCGACTTCACGCAGATATTCTGGACCACAGGCCCTCCAGACATTCTCCGGAATAAGGGTGTATTTGGCCCCTGAATATACCATCATCACAATGGGTCAACCATTCACCGTTATCTCCGCCCTGGGACTTTCAATTTGTACACCTTCATCGGAAACCATGAATACACACTCTTCCTCTCCATCACTATCATCGATCCAATTAAGGGTCGGATTTTCAAGGTAAGAGCTCCTGCAGCACTTAGCCAAATGTCCTTTGCCACCGCACTTCCTGCAGATCATCTTCAGGGCAGGACATGTGTTGCTGTTCGCCCAGTGGGACGGACTACCGCACCTATAACATGCTCTTTGTTTGGTTCTCCCCCTTCTTCCTTGGAGAACTTGTCCCTTGTATTGATTTTCTCCACCTGAAATGGACGTTTTGGCCTCATCTCTATCTGGTCTGCGTCTGCGAAAATTTCATTTGAGATTTACTGAATCTGGGAGTCATTCTTTTGTTTGTACCGCTTATTTCTCCTACTTCTTCATCTTGGTCAGATTGCATGAGCTGATAGAAGGTTTGATATAAACATCTTTCATTCTATTTTCTAAAGTAAGTACACAGGTCTCTGTGTGTTCGACCTCTTTGGCTAGTCTTAGGACAACATCAAGTGAGGGATCATCCTCGGACCAGAGTCTCCCTCTGACTTTACTACATTTGCATTCAAGCATAAATTGGTCCCTGATTCTCTCCTCCAGTTGTTGATTGAACTTTCAATTGCGGGCTAATTTCCTCAATGCGGTGACGTATTGCTCTACTGTTTCATCTTTTTCTTCTTTTTCTTAGACTCTCTTCCCGAATTTATATCGCTCTAGTATGGTACTAAGTTTCTTCTCATAGTGTTTATTGAGTTTGGAAATAGCAATGTTGTATTCGTTCATGTCCCCTCTTTCATCATCCGCTAGGTCAGGAAGATCCTCATACTTCTCTTGCCCTGCTGGTCCCAAACAGTGTAGTAGTAGAGATTTTTTTCTCTCAATGCTATAAGTAGTCCCACATACTACATGTGCGTAGTCTTCAAAGGACTTGAGCCAACGCTTCCAGGGTAGGATTGGCTCTCCCACCTCTGGTAAGAACATGTTTGGTGGGTGAACTCTTTGCAATGCCATGGTGAGAACTGGAACCGGGTGTCTTTAACACTCTGGTTGGTTGAGCAAAATTGTAGTGGTCTGCAGCTTTTTAATGGAACTTGCTGGTCTTGTACAGCAGCAGTAGCAAAGAAATCTGTTTGCATCAATATTGTAGTTGAGTAAACTGCACTATCTTGTGGTCTGCAGCTCTTTAAAGGAACTAGCTGATCTTGTACAGCAGCAGTAGCAAAAAAAAACTTATTTGCTTCTCTATTGTAAGAGTAATATGTTGGACTGATGAGGAAGCTTGTGACAAAACAGTTTGTGGGTTGTGAAAGCAGCGGGAATATGCAAAGATATACAGTTATTTTTTGTTGTTGTTAGTGCTTCATATTTGCAATGGGAAAGTTCATCATAAAACTGCATATATATATATATATATATATATATATATATATATATATATATATATATATATATATATGGGTTTATTATAAGTTACTAATACATTAACATACTAAAGTTATACTCTTATTTAAGGTCTACCGAAGGGGACATGAACGTTGTGCTTCTTCTTCTCCCTCTTGTCACCAACCGTCTCCTCCCAACATTCTTCCATGGAACTTCACTCTCGTCCCTCGTTCTTCCGTCGCATGGAGCGCTCGTGAATACGCTCGCTCACCAAGCATGTACAGTGTCTATGCAGTGTCTTTTGATGCTAAGACACTACACCCTGCAAGTTGCTCCTCCTCAGAGGCATTCTTCCTTTCCTCTCCATCCCCAGCAGCTCACTGTCACCAGAAGACAGGCTTTACCAGGACATATGTGATTCTACACTCTTCCCTCTGCAATTCTGCCAGTCCTGGACTGTGTTAAAAGTTCTTTAGGCTATCTCCCTAGGACTGTGATGATGGCACAGGCTCACAGTGGCTATGAGTGTTCATTCCTGAACCCTGTGCATTCTTAGCAAGTCCCTATGGGTCCTGGGTCAGCAATTCCTTCAACTCCATTTCCAGTATTTACTTCATTCTCATGTTCTTTGATCATCCCTTTCATACTCCCTCAGGGTCAGTTGCTCCTCATGGAAATTAGTTTGTGGTTCACGTCTGTGTTGAGCTGGGGCCCCCCTCTGGTACAGCCTCCCTGCCTCTATGTAACTGGAGGTGTATCTTCTCCGGTTCTGCAGGCACTCCTGATGCTTCCTCATGTGTTGTGCTTTCTGTTCTCCTCTCCCCTGCTGTAGTCCCAGATGGCTGAGAGAATGAACTTAACACCTGCCCACACTCTGCTATGACACGGTCCTCTGAGCAACCATTTTACTCATGCACTGCCTCCCAGCCAACCCTGCCCTTGGGGATGGGGTTTACTGTATCCCTACAACTCACTACCAACACTTTGCACATGATGACAGCACTTACCCTTACACTGCCACCAGGCCACAACATTGACATTACTGGATCTGTGTTTTTATTCATAGTTGAGGCCGTACCCATGTCCTGCACTGCACCCAGACACTTCTAAACCCTGTTATCCCCTTCAACATGCCTATTCACTTGCGTGATGTCAATGTGACCTAGCATTATTGAATCCTTGTGCCTGCCCTCACTGTATTACAACACCCTAGTGTTGTTGCACCCTGTGACACGTGTGTTTTCTAACAGTGAATTCCATGAAATATCATCTGACATGCATTGTACATGGTTCATGGTCAGTAGTATTCAACTTCCATCTGAGGCTGGTTGACAGTTCTGGCATGGCTGTGCTACGTGCCATCTGTGTATTGGCATCAGTCATGTTTGTGGAAGGACTATGCCAGTCACATGCTTGTGTGTGATGCAAGTGCTAGCAGTATATGTGTTATTTTGCCCTTTGACACGCATCCATGTCTGTTTTCAGGCTCCCCTTACATTTCATTGACACTGCGTGCGCGCCTGACTTTGTATCATGTGTGACATGGCAGGTTCATGTATTGGCTGACAACATTGTAATACCTATGTGTGTGGTCTATGCTATTAACATGTGTATTCATGTTTTTTTTTTAATTTGTGCAGTTGATGAGGCACTGGATGCAGTGGAGGATGACGTGGTGTGGTGGCTCATGGGAATCCATTGGTGCTGCAGACCATCGTGGCCAGGAGTGTCTCTGGGTACACCTCTGAGGAAGCCTATGCCTCTGGTGCTGAAAAAGACATGGAACCCTCATTGCTGTCGCAGGTGGGTGATTCTACTGTGGATGCTGTTCAGAGGTCGTTTGGAGCACACCACGACTGAATTGCGGCCAGACAGTCAGGTATTAGTGAGGAAGAGGCTGAGGTTAGCCTGAAGGACAGCTGTGTGTCATCCGTGTAACACTTAATGTTGGAGGTGAAGGTGGCTATCATATGGGCCAGGGGGGCCATGTAGCCATTGAATATCCAGGGGGGTAGGTCAGATCACTGGGGGAAAACTCAAGTAGAGGGTGTGGTAGGGGAGAGGAAACACCCCAGTTCCACTTGGGATGGGCTGTCGGATTGAAAGGAGGTTAGACATGCCAGGGCCTGATCAGTGATGACCAGGGTATCACAGAGACGTGCGATGAGTGTGTTGTGGTTCACTGTACCGAAGGCAGAGGAGAGGTCAAGTAGAATGAGGACAGAGGGAGAGTTAAAACCAAGATTTGAGAGCATAGCTACACAGGTGCTAACAAGAGCAGTTTCCATGCCTCTGGATGGCCTAAAACCAGACTGGTGGTTGTGGAAGGAGCCAACAGATTCAGTGCAGAGGGTAAGATGGGAAGTAGCAAACCTCTCCAGGAGTTTACCCAGGAAAGGAGTGAGAGAGATTGTGCAATCGTTTTCCAGGAGAGGGTGCACAAGGGAGTGCTTAAGAGTAGTGGTGGGGAAAACTCCAGTGGCGAAGGAGAGGTTGCAGAGGTCAGCCAAGGCTGGAGCTAGAGAGTCAATGTTTACCTTGATGATTTTGGAGGGACAGGGGTCCACCTGTTTGGAGGAGGCTTTCATAGACCAGACTTGTCTAGTAACCCCCTCAGGTGTGACGGGGGAGACAGAAGGGAGAAGAAGGGGAGGGGTGGAGTTGGCCAAGGCTGGTACAAGAGATGTTGGTACATGAGGTGGTGAGGAAGAGAGGGAGGATAGGATATCCAGTGTTTTTGAGGTGAGTGTGCAGCCAGGGCCGAGCAAATTGCCTGTGTGGGTGCAATGGTGGCAGAGACTGTGGTAGGGTCGACTAATTCCTTGCAGACTTTGAAAAGTGTGTCCGTGTTATTGGATACCGCAGAGATGTGGGCTTGTATAAAGACTCTTTTCTGGGAGCAGATGCAGAGTCTATACTGCCTTTGGAGGAGGCGGCAGGCCAGTTTGTCAGAGGATGTGACAGAGGAATCCCATTTCCATTTGGCTGCCCTGCACTTGTGTTTAAGGGAAACCGTTTTGGAGTCATACCAAGAGTTTCACTTTTTGATAGGCTTCAGCCGTACCCTCATGACAGAGGCAAGAATATAAAGAGTATTGGAAACAGAGAGGTTAAAGTTTGAGAGGGCTGTGTCAGGGTGGGAGTCAGTCGCAGGAGTGGAAGGAGCATAATAGGTGGAGGCAAAGGCAGCTTCTGAGACTCTTTTCATGGGTCGGATGACCTTGTAGATGGGAGGCAGTTCCGGGCTTACCTATGCAAGGGGAGAAGAGAGCTTCAAGTGAGAAGAGAGGAGAACATGATCACTCCAGGAGAGAGAAGTAGTGAGAGGGATAGATAGCGGAATGTCAGTTGAGAAAGGAGCATCCAAGGTGTGGCCAGAAGTATGCGTTGGGCCAGACGATCAGATGGAAAGAAAGGGAGAGTCGCAAAGGTTGCATAAAGGTCTTAAGGAATCAGGTGAGTCGAGATGGATGTTGGGATCACCCAGTAAGAGGAGATGAGAAAAGGAGGAAAGGAGAGAGGAGGCCAGGTCAGCCCATTGCAAAAGGAAGAGGGAGGGCTTACCAGGTGGCCGATAGAAGTTGGACAGCAGCAGTGAAGAGCTTGGAGAGAGGGACAGCCTGCAGATCAGGCACTCAAAGGATGAGTAGGATTTAGTGGGAATGACAGGGATACACTCAGGGAAGATCAATGCTACTCCCCAACCTGGTCTGTTTGGTCTAGGAAGAGAGAGTATTGTGTAGCCTTCTGGGAAAAGTGTGTCAAAACTTGTGACAGAGCAATCCTTGAACTAGGTTTCAGTGATGGTAAGAACATCACAATCCAGGAGTTCAAGGAGGTCGCGTTATTCTGCACTTCCATGCAGCGTAACGCTCACAGCCGCCTGGGATTAAACTTACCTTTGGAAATCCTGCTTCCAGCTTTCATACTTACCAACTGGGGAACCTGCTCTCACCTGTGCGCATCTTTGTTATTTCTGACATCCTTCACCAAAGCTCCCGGAATGCTGACATCTTCCTCTTGACACCACAGTTAATCTTCAAGGCTTCCGGAATGCTGCCATCTTCATCCTGGCACCTCATCTTCAAATCTTCTGGGACGCTGAAATCTTCATCTTGACACCACAACACGACGCGCCTCGCCAGCGACAGCAGCAGCTGCAAGAAAAAACGAAAGGCAAGGTTAGACACATAAAAGACATTGGGCCTCATTACGAGTCCGGCGTTAACCGAGGCGGTAAAACCGCCTGGTTAACGCCGGACTCGTATTACCATTCCGCCTCCGTGATTCCTGGAATTACCGGGGCATCACAACCCCGGTTTTCCGGGAATCACGGAGGCGGAATGGTGTAAATCCCCATTCCCATTGAGTCCTATGGGACTCAATGGGAATCGGGATCATGGAAACACCGGCAGCATCTTGTAATGCTGCCGGTGTTTCCTCGTCCGCCTGCAGGCGGGCGGTGTTAAACCCGCCAGGTCAGACCTGGCGGGAACATCACCTCCCGCCTGCAGGGGTCGGGATCAGGCGGTCCGGAAACAACGGTGGCGGCGGGTTTACCGCCACCGTTATTTCCGGACCGCCACGGTCGTAATGAGGCCCATTCAGTTTAAGGTTGCGCTACCACCGAACCTCACTCTTTACCTTAAACCATCACTCACCTGTTGTCGGACATTGCAGTTTCTACCATCGTCTTCCTGGCGGCGTTCTGCGTCCCCACAGCTGCTGTTGAACCACATTTCCATCTATTGGGAAGTAAACAGGAAAGAAAACGTTATTCAGGAATTAACAGCAATATTGAGAGCAATAATACCAAGACAGAAAACGAGAAGAGGCAAAGAGAAAACGGAAAGGGGAAGAGACAAGAGGAGAAGCATAGTCACAGCTGGTCTGGACTATTACCAGGGAAAACTGAAGGAACTAGATCCCTTCAACAAGCGCCCCTGCCAGAAGAAGCAGGATGAGGCGCTTACCATCACTAACTATCAGGTGAGCCCTATGAGCCGGTACATGCCCACAGAAATCACACCTTGGGTAGAAGGGTTTGAGCGGCGCAATAATCACCGATCAGTGAACTCATGTTTTCTCATATCCATGCAGGAGCAGTGTCACCAATTACCGCCGCTCGCAACTTATCCCCAGAAGGAAGGACTGGACGGGTGATCTAACTCCTGGGAGGGGTGCAACCATGCTCCAACGACTCCGCAGAGACCAGGTGAGTGTAACAGCACAATAGCATGTAAAATGTGACTCGGTGTGGCTTTGATGGGAGCGTTGGGGTACATTGGTGTTGGGCTGGGGACAGGTATGGGGGCACATAGGTGTGGGTTTGGGGGGAGAGATAAGGCACAGTGGGTCTGGAGAGTGGCATAGATTATCTAGGTGTGGGTTGGGAGAGTGGGATGGGACATCTTGGTGTGGCTCTGGGGAGAGGGGATGGGGCATATTGGTGTGGGTTTGATGGGAGGGATGGGGACATTGGCCCATGTCTGGGGGAGGGATGGGGCACATTGTGGGTCTGGGGGAGCATAGGGCATCTTGCTGTGTGGATGGAGGGATGGTGGGATCTTGGTGGGGTCTGCAAAGGATGGGGGCACAGTGGTGCGGTCTGGAACAGGTATGGGGCATCTATTGTTCTGGAGGGTGGGATGGGACATCCTGGTGTGGGTGGGATGGGGCATCTGTGCATCTGGAGGGTGGGATAGGGACATCTTGGTGTGTCTCTGGGGGGAGTGGATGGAGGCACATTGGTGTCGGTTTGATGTGAGTGGCAGGGTACATTGGTGTGGGCTGCAGGGAGGGATGGTGGCATCCTGGTGGGGTCTGCAATAGAGGGGGGCACATTGGTGTCCTTCTGAAACAGGTATAGTGAATCTGTTGGTCTGGAGGGTGTCATGGGTCATCTTAGGGTGGGATGGGGCATCTTGGTGTGGGTCTGGATGGAGGGGATGGGATGGGGGCACATTGGTGTGGCTTTGATGGGAGGGATGGTGGACATTGGTCTGTGTCTGGGGAGGGATGTTTCATCTAGGTGTGGGTCTGGAAGGCGGGATGGGGCATATTGGTGTCGCTCTGGAGGGAGGGATGGTGGCATCTTGGTGGGGTCTGCAATGGATGGGGGCACATTGGTGTTGGTCTGGAACAGGTATGGGGCATCTGTTGGTCTGAAGGGTGGCATGGGGCATCCTGGTGTGGGTGGGATGGGGACATCTGTGTGCATCTGGAGGGTGGGATGGTGCATCTTTGTGTGGCTCTGGAGGGAGTGGATTGAGGCACATTGGTGTCGGTTTGATCGGAGGGATGGGGCACATTGGTGTGGGTCTGGGCAGGAACGGGGAACATTGGTGTGGGTTTTCAGCGAGGGATGGGGCATCCTGGTTTGGGTTGGATTGGGACATCGGTGTGGGTCTGGAGGGAGGGATGGGGCACATTGGTGTGGGTCTGGAGGGAGGGATGCTGGCATCTTGGTGGGGGCTCAATGGATGGGAGCACATTGGGGTTGGTCTGAAACAGGTATGAGTCCTCTGTTAGACTGAAGGGTGGCGTGGCTCATCTGAGGGTGGGGTCGGGCATATTGGTGTGGGTCTGGAGGGAGGGGATGGGCACATTGGTGTGGGTTTGATGGGAGAGATGGGGGACATTGGTGTGGGGTTAATGTGATGGACGGGTCACATTGGTGTGGGTTTGATGGGAGGGACGGGGGACATTGGTCTGGGGAGAGATGGGGGCATATTGGTGTGGGTCATGAGGGAGGGATGGGGCACATTGGTGTGGATGTCATGGGAGGGATGGGGGACATTGGTCCGTGTCTGGGGGATGGATGGTTCATCCAGGTGTGGGTCTGGAGGGCAGGCTGGGGGTATATTGCTGTGTGGATGGAGGGATGGTGGCATCTTGGTGGGGTCTGCAATGGATGGGGATACATTGGTGTTGTTTTCAGAGAGAGATGGGACATCCTGGTTTGGGTTGGATGGGGACATCAGTGTGGGTCTGGAGGGAGGGAATTGGGACACATTAGTGTGGGTTTGATGGGAGGGACATGCACATTCAGCCATACATAGAAGGTGTGTATCAGCCACTTTTACTCACTACAAATTTGCAAATACTTCCAAAAAATAAAAATAGGGAGTACAAATACTCCCAACAAAAAGTAGGAAACAGACACAGGACCTTGTGCTCTTGTTTTCACCCACAAAGCTGCATGGATAGGTTTTGACCAGAAGTGCGCTTAGTACCACACAAAGAAACTATTACTGCCTGATATGAAGATGAAAAATATCTCTTAATGTGAATAAACTAGGTGCAAAGAAGTATTTATTACAAAAACATTTCCGTTTTACAGTTGAAACATATTTTTACTCGCTCATGAAATACTCCCTTTGGGAATGCAACTTAATGTTTTACTCTCTAAAAATTCATTTTACTCCCAACTTCAAAAAATAGGGAGTAAAGTACTCCTACTTCAGAAAACTAGAGCACAAGGTCCTGTGTCTATTTCGTACTTTTTGTTGGGAGTATTTGTACTCCCTATTTTTATTTTTGTAGTGAGTAAAAGTGGTCGATACACACCTTATCTGTATGGCTGGGTGTGGGTGTAATGAGAGGGCGGATGGCGCCATCTGAGTGTGAGTCTAGAGGTAGAGGTGAAGCATATGGGTGTGGCTCTGAGGGGTGGAGCATCTTGATGTAGGTATGGAGGGACCGATGTTGGTGTCTTTGTGTTGGTTCGGAGGGAGGGATGGTGGCATGTGGGTCGGGAGGGAGGTGGCATTTGAATCTGGAACGTGTGTTTGGTAGGAGAAATTTGGCATTTGAGTGTGAATTGGGACATATAGGGCTGGGGTATTTGCTTGTGAGTGGGGGCATGAAGGATCATTAACAGCTGAGCAGCTAGATGGGGAGCATCCCAGAGGCGCACACCTACAGCCCGGGGTACCTCTCGCAGAGCAGTCCGGGGCGCGCGGGCAACCAGGTGCCGGGGAGCGGGGATTCCCTTCCACTGTAGGGGGGTCCGCGACCCAGCAGATGGGCGGGGACGCCTGGCAGGGTTGGGTTTACTTGCTGGGGATGTTCCTAACCACGCACCGGAAAGGGAGCCCTGCGCTGCCCCCTCTCCTCACTGAGCAGGCCGCTGAGCTGGCCGGGGGCGTGCACTCTCTCTGACCCGCCAGCAGGTGGGCATTGATGGGCACACCCCGGTCGGCATGGAACACCGAGTGGGGGCAGCCAGGAGCCGAGGGAAATCTGAATGCTCTTGAGGGGCGTCTCCCCAGGCAGACAGGGGCCCAGCACGCCAGGCGCGACCCCTGAGCCATGGCATAGCAGGCTTACTCGACACGCGGGCGTCGAGGTTCCAGCCACCCACATCTGTGGGCGAGCGTTGGCCAGGCCCTCTGGCACAGCGGGTGACCTTCCCACTTGCCCAGGTACCTGAAGCTCGCCCCTGCGGCCAGGCTGGCGTTTGAAGACTCTAGAGGTCCCATCTACCCCCCCTTCCTCTGCCTGTGCTGTCTCTGACCCGCCCCGCCGTCCGTCCCACCAGCTCCACCCCTCAAAAGGGGAGCTGAGGGATTGGGGGAAGGATGAGTGGATCGGTCTGGGTGGGCCGGTTGCGGAACGGCCTGCCTACATCCCCCTGGGAAGCAGCATGCTGCAGCAAGTGGCAGGCAGGCTTCCCGGGCTGAGCGCATGGATTTTTTTTTTTGTTTAAACCACAATGGTCTTGGCCGAGCTAGACAGGGCGCTGGGCTGTCTTGCCACAGGCGACGTTGCCTCCTCATGGCCTCTGCTGCACCGGCAGTGACAGGCTGACGTCTGAAAAAAAAAAAACGTTGGATGTGACTCGCGCGTCGATAAACAACGCAACTAGCTGCGAGAATTAGTGTGAATTGCAGGACACATTTATCAACACTTAGAACACACCGTGCAGCCCCGGGTTCCTCCCGGGGCTACGCCTGTCTGAGGGTCGCTTGTATATCAATCGACCTGAGGTTCCCTCCCAGGGACGTGGCTGGGGCTGTCGCAGGGACCCTGTTCCCTTCGTCCCCCTTAGGTCAGACCCCGATCAGCACCGTTACAGGATCCCATGACTTTGTGCTCAGGTTCATTGCCGACGCATCCCGGCCTTCCCAGTTTCCCTGCCTCATGCGGGTTTCAGGAGGGCCAGGTGGCCTGCGCGCCCCGGATGTGGTGGCAGCGGGCCTTAAAAAGCAAAAAAGCCTGGTGCACCTTCACCCGATACTGGGGCACCTGGCCGTGCTTTGTGTGGCTGTCTGTGGTGTCCCACGGCTGCTGGGGCAGGATGGCCATGGAGCGGGGGCCTCGCGACCATGTGGGCTTTGGCCACAGACCGGGACAGTGCACACTTGGCAGTGCCAGAGGCACGGGGCTGGGGAAACCCCCCGTAACGGCCCGAGGCCAGCTGCTCCGAGCTTTGTGCTCCCCCGACTACGGCCTCTGATCGGTTTAGGGTGAAATGATCTATAAAAAAAGGTCGAAATGACCAAAAGATCGAAAAATGCTGCCACCAAAGGATCGAACACCAGAAGTTCGATCCTTTGGTGGTAGCATTTAATAAAAACGGGGGCTGCAGGGGTGTCCCCCGCATTGCCCCGCTCACTAAACTTTATGGTATAGTGAGCGGGGGCTGCGGGGGACACCCCCACAGACGTCCATGTTAAAAAAAAAAGAAACAGGGGCTGCGGAGGTGTCCCCTGCATTCCCCCGCTCACTATACTTTATGGTATAGTGAGCGGGGGCTGTGGGGGACACCCCTGCAGCCATCCGTGTTAAAAAAAAAAAAAAAAGGACCCTGGAGTGCCGTTCCTGATCACGGAAGTGAATGGGAACTGGTGCTGCAGGAACCAGCGTGAAGAAGAAGGTAAGTGGGGTTTGTTTATGTTGGTGGTGTGCTGAGGGTGTGGATGGGGGGTGGGGGTGTTATGGGTATGTTGTGTGTGTGTGTGTTTGAGAATGTGTGTTTTTCGGAATTATCGGGTCTGAAATGACCGAAAACAAAGTGTTCGAACTTTTGGTCATTCGAACACTTTGTTTTCGGTCATTTAATTTTCGATTATTTGACATTCGGTCAAATCACTTGGATTCCTCAGATCAGATGTGGCGACCCACTGAATTTAAGCATATTACTAAGTGGAGGAAAACAAACTAAGTAACGGTCAGTGAAGAGGGAAGAGCCCAGCGCCAAATCCCCGTTCAACGGCAGGTGTGGGAAATGTGGCGTACAGAAGACCGACTCCCCGGCATCGCTCAGGGGGCTGAAGTCCTTCTGATCGAGTCTCAGCCCGCGAATGTTGTTAGGCCGGTAGCGCCCTCTGGCACGCCGGGATCAGGCCTTCTTGGGGTCAAGTAGCTTGGCAATGCAGCCCAAAGCGTGTGGTAAACTCCATCTCAGGCTAAACCCGGGAGCGAGACAGGTGGCCAACAAGTACCGTAAGGGAAAGTTGAAAGGAACTTCAAGAGGGCATGAAACTGTCGAGAGGTAAACTGATGGGGTCCGTGCAGTCCACCTGTAGTATTCAATGTCGCAGGAAGAGAGTGTTACAGCCCCCTGACAGCAGGTTTTCTGTGTCAGCGGGGCTGAGGGAGATTGACTGCCGCCGTGCCCTTCTCCGGCAACCATCCTGGCCCCTCTTGGTGGTCGCCGGGGCGGAGATCGGAGACAGGGCTCCCAATGCAACTGTAGTGTACTGCCCTCAGTGCGCCCCGCCCACGTCGTGCTGCCGGGTGGTGAGGCCCAGAAAGGGCGCCAGGGGTCTGAGGTGATGTCGGTTAACCACCCGACCTGTCTTAAAACACGGACCAAGGAGTCTAACACGTGCACGAGTCGGTGGACCAAATTAAACCCTGTGGTGCAATGAAGGTGAGGGCCGGCATGCATGATTGCGGTGGGATCCCGTCACGGTGGGCGCACTGCCGACCCGTCTCGCCCACTCTGTCAGGGGATGGAGCATGAGCGTGTGTGATAGAACCCAAAAGATGGTGAGCTAGGCCTGGTGGAGGTCCGTAGCGGTCCTGATGTGTAAATCGGTCATCCGACCTGGGTATAGGGGTAAAAGACTAATCGAACCATCTAGTAGCGGGTTCCCTCTCGGCATCCAGTGCGTTAATGCAAATGATCCCAGAGAAGCTGGCGGGATCCCCAGGGCGAGTTCTGTTTTCTTTATGAAGGGCTGGGCACCCTGGAATGGGTTGCCCCGAGAGAGGGGCCGAGCCTTGGAAAGCGGTGCAGTTCCGGCGGCGTCCGGTGAGCTCTCGCTGGTCCTTGAAAATCCGGGGGAGATGGTGTAAATCTCACGCCGGGCCGTACCCATATCCGCAGCAGTTCTCCAAGGTGAACAGCCTCTGGCATGTTGGAACAATGTAGGTAAAGGAAGTTGGCAAGTCGGATCTGTAACGTTGGTCGGGCTGGTGTGTGAAGCGGGGCTGGGCACGCACTGTGGCCGGATGAGCTGTATCCTCCTCGGGGGCGGCGCCGACTCTGGATGTGAGCCAGGCCCTTCCTGTGTATCGCCCCAGCTGCGGTGGTCACCTCTCGCTATTCCCCTCCCGGGGTTCGGGGCCAGCGTTCGGCCTCGGCCGACACCTAGCAGCTGACTCAGAACTGGTGCGGACCAGGGGAATCCGACTGTTAAATTAAAACAAAACAAAGCATTGTGTAAGGCCCATGGTGGGTGTTGACACGATTTTTGCCCAGTGCTTTGAATATCAAAGTGAAGAAATTCAATGAAGCGCAGGTAAACAGCGAGAGTAACTATGACTCTCTTAAGGTAGCCAAATGCCTTGTCATTTAATTAGTGACGCACATGAATGGATGAACGAGATTTCCACTGTCCCTATCTACTATCTAGCGAAACCACAACCAAGGCAACGGGCTTGGCAGAATCAGCGGGGACAGAAAACCCCCTTGAGATTCACTCTTGTCTGGCACTGTGAAGAGACACGAGATGAGGTGTGTAGGATAAGTGGGAGGGTTCCATGTCATTTCATAACCCGCGTGTTCATCCCCAGGCTTTTTAACGTGCACATTCCATCGAATGTGCTCATCGGTTTTCTTTTGGTTTTTTTGGGGGGGTACCCCCCAAACCCACCTCCCACACTTATTATTTGCTATTGCCCACCCATCCAAACCCTTATCTGCCCTTTCCCACCCCTCCTAAAAAATTCGATTAGCACATTCGATAGAATGTGCACATTAAAAAGCCTGGGGATGAACAGGCAGGTGATGAAAGGACGTCGTACCAAGTGGGGGGCCCTCGGGCCGCCGGTGAAATACCACTACTCATCGTTTTTTCACTTACCCATTGAGGGAGTCCTGTGGCGCGACCCGCTCCCGAGACAGTGCCAGGTAGGGAGTTTTACTGGGGCGGTACACCTGGCAAACCATAACACGGGTTTCCTAAGGCGATCTCCGGGAGGACAGAAATCTCCCACGGAGCAGAAGGGCAAAAGCTTGCTTGATCTCGATTTTCAGTGTGAATACAGACCGTGAAAGCAGGGTCTCTGACTTTTGTTGGGTTTCAAGCATGAGGTGTACGAAAAGTTACGAGAGGGATAACTGGCTTGTGACGGCCAAGTGTTCATAGCAACGTCGTTTTTTGATCCTTCGATGTCGGCTCTTCCTATCATTGTGAAGCAGAATTCACCAAGCATTGGATTGTTCACCTGCTAATAGGGAACATGAGCTTGGTTTAGACAGTCGTGTGACAGGTTTGTTTTACCCTACTGATGATGTGTTGTTGCAATAGTAATCCTGCTCAGTACGAGAGGAAACGCAGATTCAGACAACTGGTGTATGTGCTTGGCTGAGGAGCCAATGGGGTGAAGCCACCATCTGTGGGATTATGACTGAACGCCTCGAAGTCAGAATCCCGCCTAACCATAACAGTATTTCAGCGCCGTGGAGCCTCGGTTGGCCTAGGATAGCTGGCCTCTGGGCCGGTGCGTAGAGCTGCATGCCTCAGGACTCGAGTGTGAACAGAAGTGGACTAACTCATTGTCATGATGCCTACCTTCAAGGAGCCAGGTCCGACCCAGCAACCCCAGAGACAGGCATCATTTCCCCCAGGGGAGTGCCAGCGGGCCCAAGCTGGGGCCCTTTGGACGCAGTCCTGGCGCCTTAGGCGCCAGGCTCATGTTGGACCTCTGTCCTGGCGCCTTAGGCGCCAGGCTCATAAAGCTAGACATATGTTCAAGTGTTTTAATGTGCACTTACCTGATGCAGACCATGCTGCCACATCCAGGCCCTCTTGAGGCCTGAATAGGAACTACTTTACCTGTGGGACTACTTTCCACCCGGGTGTGGTCGGGGAAGGATACATACCTGATCGGAGGAAGGATACACACTTGGAACTTCTTCCAAAGCTATTTAAACCACACCCGATCAGCAACTCACGCTTCGCGTTGTTCTGCTCCTCGCAGCTGGACGCTCACCTTGTCAGCTCCTGCATCTGGACTTCAGCCACGCCTGTCAGCATCCTGGGTCACCTGCAAAGGGAGACAAGAGACCTACCAGCTAACCTGCACCACGGAGACATCACCGACGATCCTGAAAGGGAAGACATTTTTAAAAGCATTTCGTTACGATCGCTGCAGCGCTGCATTTCACTCACCTTTCCTGGGTTCCTCCATCTTCAGCAGGGATCATCCGGATACACAGCCACTTCCCAGAGCCTAGAGAAAAAGACAAGAATAAAAGGTGAGAGAAGGAAGGGAATAGGAAAAGCTCAGTTTCCTTCTAAGACTTACCTGTTGGGTCATTCCCATTTCATTTAGGGTCTTGCTGCTTCCAAGCATTTTCCGGACCCCGGCCCCTATGGGAAAAAAGACAAAGACATTAGATGAGCGAATGCAAAAACATTACCTGAGCGCTCATCTAGGACTTACCAGATCTTTACTGGAACTGCACGTTTCACTTCGGGTCGGTGCCATATCTCCGGCATTCCGAACCCCGGCCCCTATGGGGAAGAGACATCAACATTAGCGCTTTGTTGCAAGAAGTCTCCAAAGGAATCTTCATTCATCACCTGAAAAAAGACAATGAACATTATTATTTAAAGCTTGAACTTTTGAACTTGCAACAGAACTTTTACAGCGCCTTACCAGTATAATCAAGCTTACCTGACTCCCATCCAACCTCAATCCAGTGAAGTAACTGGGTTCAACGCGCACCTGCGTCAGAAGCAGGATGGAGAGCTCGTCCTTTCAGACCCTAAGGTGAGACTTCACGGGGAATCGTGGAAGGGTATTGTGGAGGGTTGGAAGAGAGTGGGAGGCTTGAGCATAACTCAGTCAGTAGGTAATACTCCCTTTTCACGCACAGGGGAATATTCCTGCGAGCTGGAGAAGCCAGAGTAGAGGGCCCTTCCTGTCCATCTTCAGAGTCCTGCGCTTCACCATTAAAGAAGCATCAGCACTCGAAGCCAGACCTGCGCCTCCGTGGGAACCAGGTGAGCGTTACAGAACGCGAAGCCTACCCACAATTTCCCACCCGGGCGCTATGGAGACTACCGAGACTGACCAGCTGGCCCAGCTTTTGGGGGAATTACGGGCAGAGGTGCACTCAGCCCGCCAGGAGACTAACGCTCTCAAAGGAGAACTGATCTTATCTAAGGAAAGAACTGATGACCTAGCCAAAAGGTTATTACAGGCCCAGGCAGGGCACACTCCTTTACCTAATTCCGGAGACATTTCCACATCAATGGGTTTGAGTAACCCGGTACAAATTAATCTACCTGGACACATTCCTTTGGCCCCGCCTGAACGTTTTGCGGGGGATCCCAAGAAATATGCTGTGTTTATGAAAAATTGTCGTTTACACTTTCTATGCAGACCCGGAGCCTTCCCTAACGATCAGACCAAGGTAGCCTTTATACTATCTTACCTCAGTGGCAGTGCTGCCGATTGGTCTATTCCATTGGTAAATCAGGATGATCCCATTCTCCAGAATTTTCAGGGCTTCCAGGCCAGCATGGAAAGATTGTTCGCTCGACACTCTCAAGGACAGGCCCTTGATAACGAACTGCTATCCTTACGACAAGGTAATCAGGATCTTCTGTCCTACATAGCCACCTTTAACAGACTGGTTGTGGAAACTGGATGGCCAGAAAGCAAAAGGATCACATTGTTTCAACGAGGCCTGCGCGGAGAGCTTAAGGATGTTCTAGCTCAGATAGTAAACCCACCCCAGGTCTGCACAGACTACATTGACTTGGTGGTTCAACTTGATCACAGACTTCAAAATAGAAAAGCAGATCGGTTCAAGTATGAAAACCGAGCACCGATCAAAACCCACGCTACCTCCAAGAGTACCGACGTATCTGAACCTATGCAAATTGGTGGTGTTAAAGGACCATTAACGCAGAAAGAACGAGAGAGAAGGTGGCAAATGCAACTTTGTCTGTATTGCGGGACTTCCGGTCACTTTCTTCGAAATTGTCCAGTTAAACCACTTAAGAAGGTGGTTGGAGCTACTGATAACGAATTAGTGACACCTGATTCGGGAAACGACCTAGCCCGGCAAGCGTAGGGGTCCGCTTGCCGAGCTTGAAAACTAATTTTTTGACCTCGCATTTCGTCATGCCAATGGTGCTCGTGGACCCAAAACAGCCTCAGCAGTTGCATGCTATAAAAGCATACATCGACAGTGGAGCTATTGGAAATTACACAGACCGTGAATTGGCTTCCAGGATTAAGCTTCCTCTCCGCCCGAAAGTAACCCAAGATGTCATTACTACAGTGGATGGAACCGAAATAGCCTCAGGGCCTGTAACGCATTCCACTGTTGAAGTGACACTGGTGGGTCAGGATGGACATCGGGAAGCAATCGTGTTTGATGTGATCAAGGCCCCACAATTTCAAGTAATTCTTGTAATTCCTTGGTTAGAAACACATAATCCCAGAATTGACTGGCGAGCAAAGAAAATAAGTTTTCCTGATTGTGAACCAACTTGTTATCCAAGAAATCCAGCTATGGGTCTAGCCACAGCAACTTCCACCCCTGTACAGCTACCGTCTGAATACCAAGAATTCGAAGACGTTTTTCAGAAAGAACAGGCTAACACGTTACCTCCCCATCGGTCTTATGATTGCCAGATCGATCTGGTACCCAATGCTAAACTACCTTATAGTAGGATTTATGCTCTTACGGAACCTGAGAACCTGCATTTGCGTCAGTATTTAGATCAGTGCCTAGCCAATGGTTTTATTCGCCCGTCCAAGTCTCCTGTCTCTTCAGCTCTGTTCTTCGTGCCACAAAAAGAAGGCGACCTTAGAACGTGTATAGACTATCGTGCCCTAAATCAAATAACGATTAAGAATCGTTATCCTCTGCCCTTGATCCCGGAGCTTATCGACCAGGTGAAAGACGCTTGTGTGTACACCAAGTTAGATCTCCGAGGAGCTTATCACCTGGTGCGCATAAAAGAAGGCGACGAATGGAAGACTGCATTCCGCACCAAATTTGGGCTCTTTGAATATCAGGTGATGCCCTTCGGTTTGTGCAATGCACCTGCCGCCTTTCAGTACTTTATGAATGATGTTCTTCGGGAACTTATCGATGTCTGTGTCATTGTTTACATTGACGACATCCTGGTGTACTCTTCTTCAGAATCTGATCACAGAAAACATGTTAGGGCAGTTCTTGAGAAACTGCGCCAGCACAGACTATTTGCAAAACTCGAAAAATGCGTTTTTCATACCTCAGAAGTTGAGTTTCTTGGATTCATCCTGACACCTCAAGGAGTCCGAATGGACTCGCGAAAGGTGGACGCCATCCTCAAATGGCCATCTCCAAACTCGGTGAAGGGAGTTCAGAGCATGCTCGGCTTTGCCAATTTCTATCGAAGATTCATGCCGGAATTTTCCCGAACAGTCCAACCCATCACCGCTCTCCTAAAGAAAAACTAACGCTTCGAATGGACTCTTGAGGCCGAACAAGCCTTCCAGGACCTGAAAACCAAATTCACCTCTGCACCTGTATTGAAGCACCCGCACCCAGATCTCCCGTTCATAGTGGAAACCGATGCTTCCAGTTCGGCCATGGGAGCTGTCCTGTCGCAAAGAGACTCAAAAACTAACCAACTACACCCAGTGGCCTTTTGGTCCAGAAAATGTTCTCCTCCTGAAATCAACTATGCAATTACCGATAAAGAGTTACTGGCCATCAAATCTGCTTTCAAGGCTTGGCGTCACTACCTTCTCGGGGCAAGACACACCATCACCGTAATTACGGACCACAGAAACTTACAGTATTTAAAGACGGCCAAAGCTCAATCTTCACGACAACTCCGATGGGCTCTATTCTTTGCGGAATTTGATTTTGTAATTACCTATCGCCCTGGCTGTAAGAATGGAAAAGCAGACGCCTTATCCCGGATTGGGATGGAAGAACCTAATTCGAGCTTAGAACCTGTGCCCATCATACCTGAGCAAAGAATCTTAGGCTTAACTTCATTGCAATCTATTGAGGATATCCAAACGCAAGTAAAACAACTTCTAGACTCTTCAACCTTATTGGAATGGAGTCAAAAGGGTCCTCATTACACCGTTAAGGATGACTTACCCTACTTCCAGGAGCGGTTGTTTCTGCCAAGTAAAGAATTGCAAGAACTTGTTATTGCCCATCATCATGAATCTTTAATGGAAGGACACCCTGGTATCGCTAAAACGGAGGAAAAAATCAAACGCCACTTCTGGTGGCCTTCTTGGAGAAAAGACATAAAGTCTTTTGTACTGTCTTGTGGAATTTGCCCCCAAAACAAGGCTCAAAAGAAAAGGCCAGCCAGCCTACTTCAACCCTTGGATATTACACCGGCACCATGGCACACCCTGTCAATGGACTTTATAACAGATCTGCCTCCTTGTGCTGGTTACAACACAATCCTTGTAATTGTGGACCTATTCTCCAAAATGGCCCACTTTATCCCTTTAAAGGGTTTGCCTTCAGCTTCCACCTTGGCCAAGGAATTCCTGGAGAATATAGTTCGCATACATGGTTTCCCTTCCATTTTAGTCTCGGATCGTGGAAGTCAATTTATCTCACATTTTTGGAAGAAGTGTTGCCAACTAGCACAAATAGATGTGCGGTTATCCTCCAGCCACAACCCCCAGACCGACGGACAAACCGAGAGAACCAATGAGACTCTCGAGCAATATCTTCGGTGCATGTTACACCAATCCGAGTTAAATTGGAAAGACATCCTTTGGATCGCAGAATATGCATACAACAATTCAGTGTATTCTGGAACCGGACAAACCCCCTTTTATACTTTGTATGGTCACCATCCTCGGACCTCTGACCTAGATCCACCTCTGACCCTGGAAATGCCCGCAGTAAATCATCTGCATTCCACAATAACCCGAGCCTTCAAAGAAGCTGCAAATCATTTACAGCAAGCCAAGAAAAAGTATAAAGAAAACGCTGATTTGCACCGAAGTAAAACTCCTCCTTACCAAGTAGGAGACCAGGTATGGCTAGCAACTAAACATTTACCCCTCAAGGGCCCGCGAACCTTCAATCCCAGATTCATAGGACCTTATCCCATCAAAGCTATAATCAACCCAGTGGCCTTTAAACTGGATCTACCGTCCAACATGCGTATTCATCCAGTTTTTCATGCATCACTTTTGAAGCCAGTACAACCAGGAACCCGATTGTCCAAGCCTCCAGATCCAGTTCAAATTGAAGGGGAATTAGAATTCGAAGTTAAAGACATTTTAGACTCCAAGGTGGTAAAGTCGAAACTCTTCTATCTTGTTGACTGGAAGGGATATGGACCTCAGGAGAGATCGTGGGAGCCTAGTAACCATGTCCACGCACCTCGATTAGTACAAAGGTTTCACCGTAGATGTCCGAACAAGCCCAAACCCCCGGAGGGAAGAACCTTGGGAGGGGCCTTGAGGGGGGGTACTGTCATGATGCCTACCTTCAAGGAGCCAGGTCCGACCCAGCAACCCCAGAGGCAGGCATCATTTCCCCCAGGGGAGTGCCAGCGGGCCCAAGCTGGGGCCCTTTGGACGCAGTCCTGGCGCCTTAGGCGCCAGGCTCATGTTGGACCTCTGTCCTGGCGCCTTAGGCGCCAGGCTCATAAAGCTAGACATGTGTTCAAGTGTTTTAATGTGCACTTACCTGATGCAGACCATGCTGCCACATCCAGGCCCTCTTGAGGCCTGAATAGGAACTACTTTACCTGTGGGACTACTTTCCACCCGGGTGTGGTCGGGGAAGGATACATACCTGATCGGAGGAAGGATACACACTTGGAACTTCTTCCAAAGCTATTTAAACCACACCCGATCAGCAACTCACGCTTCGCGTTGTTCTGCTCCTCGCAGCTGGACGCTCACCTTGTCAGCTCCTGCATCTGGACTTCAGCCACGCCTGTCAGCATCCTGGGTCACCTGCAAAGGGAGACAAGAGACCTACCAGCTAACCTGCACCACAGAGACATCACCGACGATCCTGAAAGGGAAGACATTTTTAAAAGCATTTCGTTACGATCGCTGCAGCGCTGCATTTCACTCACCTTTCCTGGGTTCCTCCATCTTCAGCAGGGATCATCCGGATACACAGCCACTTCCCAGAGCCTAGAGAAAAAGACAAGAATAAAAGGTGAGAGAAGGAAGGGAATAGGAAAAGCTCAGTTTCCTTCTAAAACTTACCTGTTGGGTCATTCCCATTTCATTTCGGGTCTTGCTGCTTCCAAGCATTTTCCGGACCCCGGCCCCTATGGGGAAAAAAGACAAAGACATTAGATGAGCGAATGCAAAAACATTACCTGAGCGCTCATCTAGGACTTACCAGATCTTTACTGGAACTGCACGTTTCACTTCGGGTCGGTGCCATATCTCCGGCATTCCGAACCCCGGCCCCTATGGGGAAAAGACATCAACATTAGCGCTTTGTTGCAAGAAGTCTCCAAAGGAATCTTCATTCATCACCTGAAAAAAGACAATGAACATTATTATTTAAAGCTTGAACTTTTGAACTTGCAACAGAACTTTTACAGCGCCTTACCAGTATAATCAAGCTTACCTGACTCCCATCCAACCTCAATCCAGTGAAGTAACTGGGTTCAACGCGCCCCTGCGTCAGAAGCAGGATGGAGAGCTCGTCCTTTCAGACCCTAAGGTGAGACTTCATGGGGAATCGTGGAAGGGTATCGTGGAGGGTTGGAAGAGAGTGGGAGGCTTGAGCATAACTCAGTCAGTAGGTAATACTCCCTTTTCACGCACAGGGGAATATTCCTGCGAGCCGGAGAAGCCAGAGTAGAGGGCCCTTCCTGTCCATCTTCAGAGTCCTGCGCTTCACCATTAAAGAAGCATCAGCACTCGAAGCCAGACCTGCGCCTCCGTGGGAACCAGGTGAGCGTTACACTCATTCACCTGTATTGCACTGCATGTTCGTGGGGAACCTGGTGCTAAATCATTTGTAGACTGCCTGATCCTGGGTCAGGGTTTCCTAAGTAGCAGATCAGCTACCTCGCTGCGATCTATTGGAAGTCTTCCTCTGAGCTAAGCTTTTGTCAAAAGTCAACCCGCGGTGGTGCTGGAAGGGCTTCCACCCGCTGTGCCGCAGGGCGCACAGGAAACTCCCACCCTGGGTGCACACCCGTGGGGGTGTGCAAGCTGGGTGGGGGGCGCTCTCCTTCCTTCTCGGTCACCCTGGCAGACCAGATGGCCGCGGCCCAGCTGGCACAGGCAGAGTGGCTCAACCCAGCCCTTGAAAGGCAGGCGGGGAAGAGGCATGGCAGTGTAAGCACCAGCATGTGGAGGCGGTAGTGCGGGCTTAATTGTCTGTTTGGAAGTGACTCCCTGCAGGGCGGCTCAGTGGCACAGGCGGTAGACACCTGCTCCGCACCTGGACCGATGCAGGGAAGAGACTCTGGGCCTTGGTTTGCCGGTGGCGGCTTAGTGCATGGAGGCTGTGCCTTCAGTCTCGGCCCGAGCGATGCTGTTTCCAAGTGCAAAACCTCCACCGAACGCACAGATGGACGCCAGAAATGGAAATTCGAACCTGGTTTCCGACTAAAGTTTCAGCAGAGCTAAGTCAAAGTGCAAAAGAATTAGCGACCCTGCGGGATTCCCGTACCCATGCATAGGTAGAGGCTGGTAACGCGGCCTGGCCGGAGCTCCGGGACCGCTGTGGCGCCTTCCCCATCCTTGGGGTAATGTCACCAGTGTGAGACCAAGTCTGAAACGTAATGCTGGTGTCAAGGGGTGTCCTGAGCGTGCCGCTTTCCTCTGTGGTACTAGAACTGCTAAGAGTGGCCGGCCCTGAGTTCCGTGGCATTCATGGGTTAGTCCCGGTGGCAAGTGTCACCTTTGTGTGACCAAGTCCCCAAGCCCAGCAGCAGTCGCAGGTAGCCCCAGCGTGGCCCCTGTGCCTCCCTGGAGGGAAAAGTTCCCCAGCCTTATGTGAAAGTGTCCTGTAAAATGATTTCAGAAAGTTGGCCACCCTACTCGCAGAGAGCCATCTGGTTGTGCAATGCTTTCCAATGGGCCCTGATGGGAAGGGCCTTTGGTCCCCACTGGCAGGTGCCCCTGGGCAGGGGGTGGCAGCACCCCACCCCGGTCGTCCTGGAGCTGTAGACGGGGGCAGGGGTTGGGGCCTGTAGACTTTTCTCCTCCATGCAGTGATGGGGACCCTTCTGGGGCTCCCAGGGACCACTGCTGGACTTGGTGATGGATGACCCCCATGCCAGACAGGTGGCCGGGGGCAGCACCCCCGGCCACCCTTGAGCTCTGGCCAGGCCAATTTAGAGCTTTCCCCTCCACCTTGCAGCTTTTCCCTCTGGACTGGGACCCCTGCCGGGGCTCCCCTGGACCCCTGCTGGGCTCTGGGGTGGACGACCCATGCGGGAGACAGGCACCCAAGGCCGGGCCCCCCCGAGCTCTAGAGGGGACCCCTTTAGAGCTTTTCCCTCTGGGGCGGGATGGGGACCCCGCTGGGGCTCTCAGCAACTGCAGCGAGGCTTGGGGACAGTGGACACATGTGGTAGAGAGGCTCCCACAGCCCCACAAACAAAGGATTTACCTAACTGAAAGGAGGTGGGACTTTTATCCGTCCAGCACGGGACAGAGTCCTCCAAAATGGGACCGTCCTGCAGTATCTGGGACAGTTGGCGACCCTATCTGTGAGCCCTGCCATCTGGTATTTGGCCATAGATTGAATGCAAGGACCAGATGGCCGGGCTGCTCTGGAAGTCTGGATGGACGTCAATTAGACATTTTTTTTCTAGTTGTGTCTATAAGGAGCCTGGACGCTTTTACCAACAGGTCCCCCTATGTCACTCTTGGTACACAGATTACAAGAAAGCTTAGTCGCCTTCCTCCAGATCAGATTACTATAGACAGGGTTTGAGGGACCTGTCTCCGCTCCACTTGGTACTCGCTGTCCAACCCGGGCTCCATGGTGAAAATATCCCCAGCCGCCCGGGGGCTGTGCCCCATTCAATGCCGCAGCAGAGACTGGCCTGCTGGGGGCACTCTATCTTGAAGGACTGTGTCTGCTGTTTGGTCCTCTGGTCACGCATACTGTTAATACTTGCTCACAGATAATATCCCAGCATCTCTCAAACATGCATTGGTTGTACCACTTTTGAAAAAGCCTTCTTTAGACCATTTCGTCCCATTTTCCTTCTTCAATTTCTTATGAAGCTTTTTGGAGCCTTCGTCTGCCTTTTCTTGAGTAATCTTTCTTCTTCCACACTGCCCAATCCGGCTTTCATTCAGGACGTGGCACAGGGGGTGCTGGTCTCTAACGCTGATGATGTGGTTCGGCTGGACAACTCGGGCGGCGTTTGGTACTCTATTGTTACTTGACTTATCTGCCGCCTTTGATACCATTGACCATGACGTCTTTCAAGTCCGGGCTGGCCTTTCTGGTGCCGTTCTTTCCTGGTTTTCTTCGTTTCTCTCTGACCAACAGTCAATTCCCCCCCCCCCCCTTTCACTCTGTGCCCACTGCCTTGACATGTGGAGTCCCTCAGGTTTCCTCCATCTTCCAGGTTTTGTTTAACATGTACATGCAACCTCTTACCAAGCATATCTGTTCTCAAAGCTTCCAATGTTATTCTTAACAGATGACACAGATTCTGGTCTGTTTAGATCTCTCTCTTGTCGAGACAGCGACCAGATTTAGGTCCTGCCTCGAGGCTGTGGGTGTTTATGGATGTGTAATAGCTGACCTAAGTTGAAGGGGGAAAAATGTGTTGGTGGTGGGTCCTCCTTCCTCTACTGCCTTTTGGACCTCCTCCTTTTGGCCATCTTTAGGGGTAAGTATATTATCTTTTCTGTCTGTCGAATCTCAAATAAGTCCAGTATGTCAAAGGGGCTATCTTCAACTGAAAACCCTTAGTAGGGTTCTTTGTTTACTCCTTTCTCAGTTACATGCCCCTGTGGTGTCCTCACTTGTTATGTCCTCCATGGACCACTGCAACGCCCTGTTTCTGGCACAACCTGTCTACCTCTTATGGCACCTTCAGGTACTGCAGAACTCTGCAGCCAGAGTAGCCTCTTCCACACCTAGTTGTGCTCACATTACTCCAGTTGTGCACCATCTTCATTGGCTACCCATGGCCAAGGGCATTCAGGTCAAAGGCTAATGTCTAGTTCATCATGCCTTTTATGGAACTGGGGCAGAATACCTGCAGGCCAAATTCTGTTTGTACATTCCTGCTTGGACACTCCGCTTGGCGAATTCCTGATGTTAAATACTGACAAAACTGCCTTATACATACAAATCCATTATGCATCCATATAAAAGTGCTGAGTGCAAAATGCATCATAAAGTCAACGTAGAACCATATTACTTCACCAAGGCAAATTGTAAATATTGGAAATGCCCGGCTAAAGTGCAAAGAGTATAACAGATTCAGAAAGTGCCAGGTGCTCTTCAGAAAATTGTCAATTGTTTCTGAGTTCCTCCCACTCTAATCACATTTTTAATTTTAGGCAGTTTGAGTTGCTTTTCATGTTATTTTAACTCACTGTCCTATAAACCCATATTTCGAGGTACATTTTTAACTTAGAAATGTTCTTTCTGAGATCCTTAGATGTCTATAGTTTACCCGTACTTGTTCACACTACAGCACCATTATGCAATGGATAATTGTGTCACAAACCTCTGGCTCTGTGTATCAGCGTGCCCCTGCTGAAGGTGTGAAGTCATGATATC
Source organism: Ambystoma mexicanum (assembly GCF_040938575.1). NCBI lineage: Eukaryota > Metazoa > Chordata > Amphibia > Caudata > Ambystomatidae > Ambystoma > Ambystoma mexicanum. The sequence goes on from NC_090921.1 coordinate 1,489,689,247, forward strand.
TGTTGAGCCCTTACAGGAAATATTGTGACAAAAGATTGTTAACATTTTCAATAATAAAGTTAACTTTTTCTGTTATCAAATTCTTGCAGATTTTCATGTGCAGTTATGAGAACTGTTTTTCCACAAATATTTCACTATTCAGCTTCTTTTTCTTCCAATCCTCCCAGGTAAAGCAGGTTCATTCCATATGGCTCCACCTATTCGATCTTTGGTTTTAAAAAGGTAATTGCCAAATTTACTGTGTAATGTGTAGTATGTATCCAGTCTACACATGTATATTTACTATTTGTTTCTTAACAGTATAAGCACTTGTCATAATAAAAACACTTCCATTACCCAATTGTCTATTTGTTTCTTTAAGCTAATGTGTTATTCGTTTCTAACCTATTAACTGGCAATGGTCCCCCGACGCCGAGCCCTTTTTTGGTGGTTTCGGTATGTCGCCATTCAATCTCTTGTAACTTTTGCATTACATGTGATATCCTGGCCAAATTAGGCCCCCTTTCTTCCCACATGTAGGCGGTCAGAACGCCACCAAGGAATCCTAGTTTGCTGTATGGGGGGTGAGAGAAAATAACCAAAAAGGGAGCACATTTTGTGTTTTTTCAGAAAATGCCAATAAAATGATGTACAAAGAAGCTGTGGTGTTTTCCTTTTAAGAGCTAGGAACAAATGGTTTGCTGCGCTGAATTTACCATTTTCCAGGCTTTCAAGAACAGGTTGAGTGGAAACCAAATAAAAACATTTTTATAAGGTTACCATCAGTTTTGTGAGAAGTAGGCGATTTTCCTCTTTTTTCCCCCAATAGTCCATGCGTGGACGGAATGGAAGAGGAGGGTAGGAAAGCTGAAAGGGAAAAAAGAGAGCCATACATTTCCCTAAAGTAGACAAAATTCCAAGTTTAACAAAAGGTGATTTGCACAGGTCAGGGAAAAGCTATGTAGGGAAAATTCCCATAGTTTGGGGAACAATTTGAAAAATTACAGATAAAAAAAGTATGTGCTGGACATGGTTGGACCTGTAAGGTAATGGCTTCTGTGAATATTGAGAAAAGCAATGCCCCGCTACATTGCCCTGACTCTTCCAGTTAGGAAATCACACATGTTTTGTATTGTTTCACAAAGCAAGCAATACCACAAGCCAGAAACTGAGCCATGGTACACAAGATTTTTATGCTGACGGCCTAAACAGACGTACTTAGCATGTGTAAATAAGGAAAACAAATGTGAGGAATAACAAGCATACCATTTTTTAAAGAGCACAGGCAGATCTTTTGAAGGGTAGGTGACTTGTGCATGTTACAAAAGCGTAGAGTGCCTAAATCAGCAACTAAATGTAGGTCACGTTTGGGAAATGAAAGGGTTGCGTAACAAAGTGCAGTAGCAAATGTATGAAAACGTTATGAAAACTAAGAGAAAACAAATGTCCTACCTTCCCACAGGTGTCCCAATGAAAACGGTACCTCACATGTGGGGTTGCACCTACCTGGGCGAAAAGGGAAAAGGCTAAACCACTAGTAACCCAAGTTGGGAGAGCACATTTTGCAGAAATTTGCTCTTGTCCACAACCTACAGATTTGGTCCTGGGGTGTCTCAGCCACCAAGGAAAACAGGGAACCCCATGCATTTCTGAAAAGAAGACTCCAATGGGAACCCACAGAGGTCTGACTTGCGCGGATCGCCCTAGAATTTATTACCCAAAAGCCCGGTAAGTCTCAAATTTAGTGGAGAAAACGCAATTTTCAGACATTTCCCACCTGGAAACTATTGAAAAATACCGCCAACAAGACATGTCCTATCTTCCCACATTCCCACAGGTATCCTGATGAAAACAGTAACTTTTGTGTGGTAGCACCTACCTGGGTGAAAAAGAAAAGGTGTTGACCGTCCCCAAGTCCAACAACAGTCCCAAGGAGCCCCGGCAGGGTCCCATCGTTTCCCCGAGGGAAGTTCTGTAATGCTGCATAGCCAGAGCTCCAGGATGGTCGAGGGTGATGTTCCCGGACTTGGACGACTCTACCATGTGGGTCCACCATCCTCAAGTGCAGCAGCACTCCCAGGGAGCCCCGGCAGAGTCCCCAACCTTTCCTGGAGGGAGAAGCTGTAACACAGGCCAAACAGAGCTCCAGGATAGTTGGGGGTAATGTTCTTGGGCAGCTGTCTCCCATATGGGGCGACCATCTCCCTGAGGGAGTGTGACCCTGCCAATCTGCCCACAGGGAGGTCTAAAATAAATGCCCCATCCATTTGGGGTGGTGGAGGCACTCCCCACTCCCCCTTCCCCCCTCAGGCCCCCACACCTCAGTAAATACACATTTTCCCCTTCCTTGGGCAGATTGCAATAGCAATCTGCCTCCAGGGAGGGCTACATGGGATGCCTCCTATCCATTTGGGGGGGGGCACCCCTTTCCACTAAAAACATCCATGGTGGTTTAGTGCCCCACCAAAAACATGTTTATTTTTTTATTTTTGTTTGGTTTTGCCCCTTCCCTAGGGGCATATGGGCGCATTAGTGTGCCCATCTGCCCCCAGGGTGGGGAGATCATACTGCCCCATGCTTTGTGGGGCCATTGCAAACTTTTCTGTCGGCCCTCTCCTCCCACCCCAAATGGATGGTGGGGGCATCTCATATACCCCTTCCTAGGGGCAGAAATGGATAGGGGGCTACATGAGTTTCCCCCTATCCATTTGGGGTGGGGGGAGGATCACCCCACTTTTCATTAGAAACAGCACTGGTGGTTTAGGGTGCTCCCCACCAAAAACATGTTTATTTATTTTTATTTTTGTTTTGTTTTTCCCCTTCCCTAGGGGCAGATGGGCACATTAGTCTGCCCATCTGCCCCTAGGATGGGTAACACATACTACCCCATGCGTTGGGGGATGGAGGGGGGCTGCTTACTATGTCAGCGGCCCCCTCATCCCCCACTTCAAAAACAGATCCCTGGTGGTCTAGTGGTGGTCTAGTGGCATTGCTGGGCGCAAATCGAGAGATTTGCGTCCAGCAACGCTTCAAGGAAGGTGTCGTTGGAAAGGGGAGAGTCTCCCCTTTCCAATGACACCTCCCTTGATCTCAACGGCACAATAATGCTGCAGATCGAGGGAGAAGAAGATGCAAACCTACCGTCACTTTCACCGCCACAGCCGAAAATGGCTGCTGCAGTGACATTTACTTTCAGTTTCACGTCAGCGTGCATTACGCACATTGACGTGAAACTGAAGGAAATCCAACCCCAGGGCCGTGAGGAGGAACCTCCTCCTCCTCACATAGCACAGGGGTTGGATTTTAGTTTTGTGCGATCGCTGCTTTGCAATGATTGCACAAACAGCAGTGCCAAAACGAACGAGCTATCTCGTCCTTGGAAGTGCAAACGTAATGCTAAGGACGAGATAGCTCGTCCTTGCCACTTAAGGGGTTAAAGTTATGTAGATTTGTATTAGGCATATTAGTGACCATAACACCAGTTGAGAGTATAATTATAGGTTTATGGATTCTGGTTGACCCCTCCACCCCCAAACTGGCTGAAATTCCCCCCCTCAATTTCTTGAAATGTTGTATACCACCAAAGGTAGATGGTGGGTTGGGGTCAGGCCATATTGGATTGTGTAAGGGGTGGGGAGGTGGGTGGTGGAGCAGCCACCAACCCCACAATCTGACATTTAACAAAACTAGGTACAAAACATTTGGAAAGAATGCAACTAGTTCAGGTTCAATTAGAACATATAGATCCATAATTATGCCAATGGCTAAGATATTTTACACTTTGGTCCAATTAAATGGTTATAATAAATCTTGAATATCAGAAATATGTAAGAACCATGAACTGATAAATCGCGTAACATAATAAATGAAAATAAGGCCTACATTAACAATAAAAATACTTTCATGGAATATAAATGAATGAAAATATGAAACCGTCAATGAAAAGAATTACATATTGAGTACAACAATGAACTGAATGGAGCTATGAAACCCTCGAGGGCCTGTACCCTCAGAAAGATAATATCCAGTATATAAGGTATTCCCAAGGCATCTACCCTATCAACTTTATTCTTCGCCAGGTACCAGTCATGGTGGAGTCAGGCAGCTACCATGACAGCTCTGCTTGACTTCAAGTTGGTAGCTGACAATTTATAACTGATACAAATCACTAGATCTGAAGATGATGAGTTACTCAGAAGAGCCAATCACTTTGTCAAGTACACACACGGACTTGGGCACATTAATTAACACCCTTCCTTTTTCAGTTTCAGAAGCGGCAGGACTATACAGGGAGGCTTGGGTAGAAGGCCTAGTATGGGAGTTTGGAAACAAGCTTTACAGTGAAGAGCAGAGTAAAAGAGGAAGAAGGAAGGCGAAGGTAGTGGAAGGAGAGTAAGACTTAAAGAGAGGTGGATGGGAGAGGAAGGTGAAAATGCATCAAAAGAAGGGAAAAGGGAGCGTGAAGAGGGGAAAACTAGCAAGGGGAAAAGGAGTGATATGGAAGGTGAGACACAAGAGAAAGGAGGAAATTACTGGAGAACAGTTTAAAAGGTACAGACAAAATCGGTGTAGGAAGATGAAGGCCACCGATGGAGGAACATTTTGGGAGAGGTACTGAGGAAGAAAAGCGAGGTGGAGGAAGGAAGAAGTGCAGAAGGTGGACCCTGAAAATAAGGTAAATACTGTGGAAGGCCTGTGTCTGTTAAGAGGTATGCTAGCTGGCGCCTGGTTGTACATCTTAACCTAATAACTAGCCCATCAAAAGTAGAGAGGGGTAGTGGAAAGACAAGGAGGAGTGCAGTACCCTTGGTAAACCAACTTGAGTGTTGTTTAACTCTCAACACCAAGGTGAGTGGTGCCTCTCTTCAGTTTCAGGCTCTGCCGATGCATCACATCATCAGTTTCTGGCCCCTGGAAGGGCCTATCTTTGTCTTCAAGCTCAGGAGTGCCAGCGCGTCTTCAATCCCAGGACAGACAAATGGTCTTTCTGGACAGGAGAGCAAACAAATCTTCATGCCTAAGAGGGCCAATGTGTTGTCAATCCTAGGAGGGTCAACCCATGCTCATATAGAGCACTAGAGTGGGACTAACTGAACCATTCACACTTGGCAATACAACTCTATTTGAATAATATTAGAATACAGAAAGTGGCTACAGGAATAAAGTCCTCTACAAGAAAGGGGGCCTCCTCACGGTGTTAGGAATGTCAGCAGAAGGAATGTTATGGGTGTGGAATGCGAACAGAGAACACTAGAAGAGAATGCAAGGCAAATAGTACGGTGGTTGGTGAAAGGGTGAGGACAGACAGAGTTGTTGCCGCATAAAGATGAACTAAAAAGAAATGAAGTCACACATACTGGCTGTGTCCGGGTTCACTTCGTTAACTGGTGATGAGTTGCGGCAATGACAAAGAGCCTGCACTTGCCATTGATTGTGGTTGCCCTGGCTGAGCAGGTACAGGGATAGTTGCGCAGTCGAATGGTGGCTCTTTGGGACTCTCCAGGCCTGTATTGGGGAAGTATCTAGGCTGTGCGTGAGCCTATGAGGACACAGGAAGCCCGCTAGCAGCGTAGCTGTGCATGCACATGACAGAACACGTGATCCAAGCATGCATCGGCCGGTGTTGCTAGTTGTTACCTGGCAATTTGAGACATGATAAGGAGTTGACATGTCTGTTGCTTAGCTATGTAACACGGTGAAGGCCATCACTAAGGGCACTGCGCTCTGTGCTGTGCCTGTCCCACATGCAGTGTAGTGACTGAAAGAAACACTTGCACACATAAAGAAGGGAGCATGCCGTAGCACAATTGGCTGTTACTCTGATGAGAGTCTTTTTCTCCATTGGACCTTAAAAGGGAGATTACAGACATTTTTCACTGTGAACAAGCTGACAAATACCAAGCAACATAAACAAATTCAAAGATTATGGAAAATATACTAGGCACTGGGTTATTCCTAGGTTATTAAATGGAAAGCAAGATTCCAGAAGTATATGTTGGCAGTATATGGTCATAATTATTTGAGTAAAAAGAAAGAGGCACTGATTCATTGTTGAGGTCGGGCTGGACAACAAGTTCTTAAAAGGACCTGAATTTATCTAGATGGGCAACCGACTCAGTTTGATATATGCATAGCCAAGATGGACAAACATTACGAGGTGAAGGGGAATAACATTTTGGCTTGTTGTCAATTTGAAAATAGATAACAGAAATATTGTGAGACCGTTGAGGAGTTTGTTACAGCACTGTGAGGGTTGGCTCTAAAGTGCTGTTTTGAACATTATCAGAAAGAGTACATTCGGGACAAGTTGATGATCCACAGGAGAGCAAGAGGTCCCCTCGTCGAATGGCAACTAGCCTACTCACACTGAAGCATCTATTTCCCATTAGAGAAACGTCTCTCCAACCTGGAGAGGCAGAAAAGTCCTCTTGTCCAATGGGAACTAGCCTACTCACACTGAAGGAGCTATTTCCCATTAGAGAAACGGCCCTCCGACCTGGAGAGGCAGAAAGGTACTCTCGTCTAATGGGAACTAGCCTACTCACAATGAAGCATCTATTTCCCATTAGAGAAACGGCCCTCCGACCTAGAGAAGCAGAGAGGTCCTCTTGTCTAATGGGGACTAGGCTACCCACACTGATGCAGCTCTTTCCGATTAGAGAAACGGCCCTCTGACCTGGAGAGGCAGAAAGGCCCTCTCGTCTAATGGGAACTAGCCTACTCACACTGAAGCATCTATTTCCCATTAGAGATACGGCCCTCCGACCTGGAGAGGCAGAAAGGTCCTCTTGTCTACTGGGAACTAGCCTACTCACAATGAAGCATCTATTTCCGATTAGAGATTCGGCCCTCCGACCTAGAGAAGCAGAAAGGTCCTCTCGTCTAATGGGAACTAGCCTACTCACACTGAAGCAGCTATTTCCCATTAGAGAAACGGCCCTCCGACCTAGAGAGGCAGAAAGGTCCTCTCTCCTAATGGGAACTAGCCTACTCACTCTGAAGTAGCTATTTCCCATTAGAGAAACGCCCCCCCACTCGGAGAGGCAAAAAGGTCCTCCCGTCTAATGGGAACTTGCCTACTCACAATGAAGCATCTATTTCCCATTAGAGAAACAGCCCTCTGACCTGGAGAGGCAGAAAGGTCCTCTCATCTCATGGAAACTAGCCTACTCACACTGAAGCATCTATTTCTCATTAGAGAAACAGCCCTCCGACATGGAGAGGCAGAAAGGTCCCCTCGTCTAATGGGAACTAGCCTACTCACACTGAAGCAGCTATTTCCCATTAGAGAAAAAGCCCTCCAACCTGGAGAGGCAGAAAGGTCCTCTCGTCTAATGGGAACTAGTGGACTCACACTGAAGCAGCTATTTCTCATTAGAGAAACAGCCCACCAACCTGGAGAGGCAGAAAGTTCCTCTCGTCTAATGGGAACTAGTCGACTCACACTGAAGCAGCTATTTCTCATTAGAGAAACAGCCCTCCGTCCTGGAGAGGCAGAAAGGTCCTCTCGTCTAATGGGAACTAGTCTACTCACACTGAAGTAGCTATTTCCCATTAGAGAAACAGCCCTCCGTCCTGGAGAGGCAGAAAGGTCCTCTCGTCTAATGGGAACTAGTCTACTCACACTGAAGTAGCTATTTCCCATTAGAGAAACGGCCCTCCGACCTGGAGAGGCAGAAAGTTCCTCTCGTCTAATGGGAACTAGCCTTCTCAGTGAGAATAATCTAAAACCCATCATTATGCAGGACTTGACCACTAACGGCAAAAAGGGCCAATTATCTAATGGGAACTAGCCTACTTACACTGAAGCAGCTATTTCCCATTAGAGAAACGTCTCTACAACCTGGAGAGGCAGAAAGGTCCTCTTGTCCAATGGGAACTAGCCTACTCACACTGAAGGAGCTATTTGCCATTAGAGAAACGGCCCTCCGACCTGGCGAGGCAGAAAGGTCCTCTCGTCTAATGGGAACTAGCCTACTCACAATGAAGCATCTATTTCCCATTAGAGAAACGGCCCTCCGACCTGGAGAAGCAGAGAGGTCCTCTTGTCTAATGGGAACTAGGCTACCCACACTGACGCAGCTCTTTCCGATTAGAGAAACGGCCCTCCGACCTGGAGAAGCAGAAAGGTCCTCTCGTCTAATGGGAACTAGCCTACTCACACTGAAGCATCTATTTCCCATTAGAGATACGGCCCTCCGACCTGGAGAGGCAGAAAGGTCCTCTTGTCTAATGGGAACTAGCCTACTCACAATGAAGCATCTATTTCCGATTAGCGATTCGGCCCTCCGACCTAGAGAAGCAGAAAGGTCCTCTCGTCTAATGGGAACTAGCCTACTCACACTGAAGCAGCTATTTCCCATTAGAGAAACGGCCGTCTGACCTAGAGAGGCAGAAAGGTCCTCTCTCCTAATGGGAACTAGCCTACTCACTCTGAAGCAGCTATTTCCAGTTAGAGAAACGCCCCCCCACTCGGAGAGGCAAAAAGGTCCTCCCGTCTAATGGGAACTTGCCTACTCACAATGAAGCATCTATTTCCCATTAGAGAAACAGCCCTCTGACCTGGAGAGGCAGAAAGGTCCTCTCATCTCATGGAAACTAGCCTACTCACACTGAAGCATCTATTTCCCATTAGAGAAACAGCCCTCCGACCTGGAGAGGCAGAAAGGTCCCCTCGTCTAATGAGAACTAGCCTACTCACACTGAAGCAGCTATTTCCCATTAGAGAAAAGGCCCTCCAACCTGGAGAGGCAGAAAGGTCCTCTCGTCTAATGGGAACTAGCCGACTCACACTGAAGCAGCTATTTCTCATTAGAGAAACAGCCCTCCAACCTGGAGAGGCAGAAAGTTCCTCTCGTCTAATGGGAACTAGTCGACTCACACTGAAGCAGCTATTTCTCATTAGAGAAACAGCCCTCCGTCCTGGAGAGGCAGAAAGGTCCTCTCGTCTAATGGGAACTAGTCTACTCACACTGAAGTAGCTATTTCCCATTAGAGAAACAGCCCTCCGTCCTGGAGAGGCAAAAAGGTCCTCTCGTCTAATGGGAACTAGTCTACTCACACTGAAGTAGCTATTTCCCATTAGAGAAACAGCCCTCTGACCTGGAGAGGCAGAAAGTTCCTCTCGTCTAATGGGAACTAGCCTTCTCAGTGAGAATAATCTAAAACCCATCATTATGCAGGACTTGACCACTAACGGCAAAAAGGGCCAATTATCTAATGGGAACTAGCCTACTTACACTGAAGCAGCTATTTCCCATTAGAGAAAAGGCCCTCCAACCTGGAGAGGCCGAAAGGTCCTCTCGTCTAATGGGAACTAGTCTACTCACACTGAAGTAGCTATTTCCCATTAGAGAAACAGTCCTCCGTCCTGGAGAGGCAGAAAGGTCCTCTCGTCTAATCGGAACTAGTCTACTCACACTGAAGTAGCTATTTCCCATTAGAGAAACAGCCCTCTGACCTAGAGAGGCAGAAAGGTTCTCTCTCCTAATGGGAACTATCCTACTCACTCTGAAGCAGCTATTTCCCATTAGAGAAACACCCCCCACCCCCCACTCGGAGAGGCAAAAAGGTCCTCTCGTCTAATGGGAACTAGTCTACTCACACTGAAGTAGCTATTTCCCATTAGAGAAACGGCCCTCCAACCTGGAGAGGCTAAAAGGTCCCCTTGTCTAATGGGAACTAGCCTACTCAAACTGAAGCATCTATTTCCCATTAGAGAAACAGCCCTCCGACCTATAGAGGCAGAAAGGTCCTCTCTCCTAATGGGAACTAGCCTACTCACTCTGAAGCAGCTATTTCCCATTAGAGAAACGCCCCCCGCCCCCCACTCAGAGAGGCAAAAAGGTCCTCTCGTCTAATGGGAACTAGTCTACTCACACTGAAGTAGCTATTTCCCATTAGAGAAACGGCCCTCCAACCTGGAGAGGCAGAAAGTTCCTCTCGTCTAATGGGAACTAGCCTTCTCAGTGAGAATAATCTAAAACCCATCATTATGCAGGACTAGACCACTAGCGGCAAAAAGGGCCAATTATCTAATGAGAACTATCCTACTCACACTGAAGCAGCTATTTCCCATCTGAGAAATGGCCCTAGCAACCAAAGGTCAGTTTCTCAGATGGTAACTAGTATCGTAATAATATATGCGTTTAGTGTTGCCAAATCCGCTTATCATAAGCGACTTTGGGCTTTTTTTCCCAAAGTCGCTTATAGTAATTGGAGGTCGCTTGCCGTGGTTTTTGTCTGGTAATTAGCCCAATGAAGGGCGTATTGTTGCGCTTGTTTTTATGGTGTGTCAAAGTGCTGACATCACTCATTTCATACACTGCCGTGGCCCTGCCTCTTCCTCATAACATGATAGTTTTTAACTGAATCATTCACAGCCTCTGTGGTACCAAGGGGGTCACCTAGGGGACGAAGAGGCTTGCGCTGTGCTGGGCCGTTAGTGCAAGAAAGGGAACTAACAGAATCACTTTGTCAATACATTTTGAGTTCTGATAAGTGGATTGCCACAAGGGTGATAGCTCAAGCGCTGGCCTCTGACATGCGGCACGCCTACAATTTTCAAGAATCTTGGCAAAGCCACCTCAGCCCTTCATCCTTATGAGGTTGGTAACTCAATTGCCATTAAATGGGGCGATAACATCAGCTGTATCAGGGCCTGAATTACAAAAGCATTTCAATGGTGCAATTCCCCAAAAATAAAACACTTGGTAAATCAGTCCCATCCGAGTGCCTACAGGCTGTATTGAAGCGCTAGATAACAGCTTAATCTTATTGCTATCAAAGAGCGGTTATACAGGTTCCATGAAGTAATTCCAGGCCAGACGACACACCCACCATTTCCCCTTGATCTCGGAAACATGCCAGAGATATTGATGGGTAAGGGAGATAAACTGTGTGTTGATACAAAGAAATGACACTCCAGGCGCCTGCCTCCTCTCATAAAACATCCGTGTGACAGTGGCACCAGGGATGATGGTTATCCCCCTCACTAACGTGAGAGGGGGTTTAGATTCTGTTAAAGGCAAGGAGGCTTCATATTATGCAGGTTTAAAGCCGTTGCATCACATTAATTGCAACATGATCAATACGTTTGTGATAAAATGTTTTGAATGTTGATTCCCTAGACCAATCAGCTGCTTTCAAAATGTGTTCAAGGCTACCCCCAGGAAAGCGGCCTTAGAGGCCATAGCTCCTCTAACTGAATGGGAACCAAAAGAGGAAGTGTCCACCCCCGCTTCTTTCATAACCCACTTAATCCATCTGGCTAAAGTGGCAGGAGACACAGGTTTGTGGGGTTTCCTATAGGAAATGAGAAGCTGAGAGGTATTAGGAGGCAGAAGAGCCTCTGTCTTCAACTCAAAAGATGTTAAGCATTGTATCACACACAGCCTGGAATCTTCTGGAAAAGCTGGATAAGAAATGGAGGAAATCAAACACTTAGTTCTCCTGGAAACAAAGAAGGTAACCCCCTGTGGGGTGAACACCTTGTTATCTACATCCAAAGCCCTAATATCAGAAACCCTCTTAATATAAACAAGGCATAATAACATGGCTAATTTGGAAAATAGTTGTTGCAAAGGCAAATATTCATTAGCAGGCCAAGAACGAAACAGATCCAGCATCATATTAACATCCCATAAAACAGAATACCTATCTTTAGGCTGAAACTTGATGCGTATAGATTTGAGGGCTATGCGCACCAGGAAGTGCCTACCCACTGGTTCACCTTTTACCAACACATGCCCCGCTGAAATTGCATATCTAAAACCATTTATAGTTCTGTAAGCCTTGACCTCCTTAAACAACTCCACTAAGAAATTAACCATCTCTACTGGAGGGGCAGAAACAGGATCGAAGTGTTGAGCCACACACCAGATAACCCAGCGGTTCCATGCTGAAGAGTAACCTGACTTGGTAGAGGCAGCCCAGGATTCCTTGATAACACAGATAGAGTCTTGCGAAAGTCCCTAGAAGAACCAGGAACAGCTGAAATCTTCCAAACCATAACGCAGAGATGCCCCTGAAGGACCACCTCGTGAGGGAGACCCGACAGGCCCGTCATGAGCCATGGGTGGAGAGGGAGAAGACAAGGAATATCCACCGCCAACTCCAACAAGGCTGGAAACCACACCTGGGAAGGCCAAAATGGGGTTACCAACACCAGCGTCGCCACCTGTCTGCACACTTGAACTAGGACTGTGGCTATCATGGCAAAGGAAGGGAAGGCATAGGAAAGGGGGCCCGACCAATCCTGGACGAACACATTGATTGCTAGCGCACTTGGATCCGGTCTCCAACTGTAGAACCGGGGAACTTGTCACGATGCCCGCTCCCCGGGAGCCGGCTCAGGCCCTGCGTCCCCGAAAGCGGACATCAAGTCCCCGGGGAAGGTCCCAGCAACCCCTTATAGGGGCCCTTTGGACAGCGTCCTGGCGCCTATGGCGCCAGGCTCATAGAAAATGTCAGTCCTGGCGCCATAGGCGCCAGGCTCATTATGAAAGTGTTTGGGTGCACTTACCTGATGCAGACCATGCTGCAGAACCCCGGCCTCCTTGAGGCCTGAAAGGAACTACTTTACCTGCGGGACTCATTTACCACCCGGGCGTGGTCGGGGAAGGATACATACCTGATTTGAGGAAGGACACATTCTAGGAACTTCTTCCAACGCTATTTAAACCACACCCGATCAGCCACACGTGCTTCGCGTTGTTCTGCATCTAGCAGCTGGACGCTCACCGTGTCTGCTCCTGCATCTTGACTTCTGCCACACCTGCCAGCATCCTGAACCACCTGCAAAGGAAGGGAACAAGAGAACAGAAGAAGGAAAAGGCCTTACCTGCTAAATCTGCATCCCAGAGACATTTCGCCGACAATCCTGAAAAGGAAGACATTTATTTTTAAAAGCACATCACATCGATCACTGCAGCGCCGCATTCTACTCACCTTTACAGGGCGCCTCCATGTTCAGCAGCGACCATCCGGATTCGCAGTCGCGCCTCCACGCCTAGGGAGAAAAAGACAAGAACAAAGGTGAGAATAAAGAAGGGAAAAGGGAAGCTAACACCCCATGTCAAGACTTACCTGTTGGGTCATTCCCTTTTCATTTCGGGTCCGCGCCGCATCCAGGCATTTTTCGGACCCCGGCCCCTAAGGGGAAAAAGACATCAAAAACTTACCTGGAAGCCAAGCAAGTTTGGTTCTCACCCATCCGAAAATCCAGTGACGTAACTGGATACCAACGCGCCCCTGCATCAGAAGCAGGATGGAGAGCTTGTCCTTCCAGACCCTAAGTTGAGACGCTACGGGGAAGCACAGAAGGGTTTTGAGGAGGGTGAGAGGGGTAAGTGGGAGGCCGATTGCATTACCCCGCAGACAGTTAACCCCCTATTCTCACCTACAGAAGGATACTTCTGCGAGTCAGACAAGCCAGATCTGGGGCCCGGTCCAGTCCGTCTTCCGAACCCAGCGCATCACCTTAGACGAGGTCACAGCAGCGCGAACCAGGCCAGCGCCCCCGTGGGAGTCAGGTGAGCGTTACAGAACGCAAAGCCTTCCTACAAATTCCCACCCAGGTGCTATGGAAACTTCTGAGACTGATCAGTTGGCCCAATTACTGGGGGAATTACGGGCCGAAGTACATGCCGCTCGTCAAGAGACTAATGCCCTCAAGAGGGAATTAATAATATCAAAGGAAAGAACTGATGACCTGGCCAGACAGCTTTTGCAAGGTCAAGCTGGACAAACTCCTCTACCCTGTTCCGGAGGGAACCCGCTCCTGTGGTTCCCAGTAACCCTGTGCAGATTAATCTACCTGGAAACATGCCGCTGGCCCCACCTGAACGCTTTGCTGGGGACCCCAAACGATTCGCCGTATTCATGAATCAGTGTCGTTTGCACTTCCTATGCAGACCTGGGGCCTTCCCTAATGATCAGACCAAAGTAGCCTTTGTATTGTCATATCTCAGCGGCTGCGCTGCCGATTGGTCAGTTCCACTGGTTACTCAAGATGACCCGATTCTCCGTGATTTTCAAGGATTTCAAGCAAGCATGGAAAGGTTATTTGCTCGACACTCTCAGTGGCAGGCTCTGGATGACGAACTTCTATCCCTGCGACAGGGCAATCAGGACCTCCTATCCTATATTGCAGCCTTTAATAGACTAATTGTGGAAACGGGATGGCCAGAGGATAAAAGAGTCACGTTATTTTATCGAGGTCTACGCGGAGAACTTAAAGATGTCTTGGCCCAAGTTGTAAATCCGCCCCAAGAATGCACAGAATATATAGACTTAGTGGTCCAATTGGATCACAGACTTCAAAACAGAAAAACAGATCGGTCCAGGTGTTGGTCAAGACCCACGCTAACCCCAAGGGAGTTGATGTCTCTGAGCCTATGCAAATTGGAAGGGTTAAAGAACCCTTAACTCAAAAGGAACGTGAAAGGAGGCGGCAGTTAAAATTATGTCTTTATTGTGGGAACTCTGGACACTTTCTACGAGATTGCCCGGCAAAACCGCCCGGAAAAGCGGTAGGAGCCGCTGATAAAAACCATGAAGACTCTGTTTCGGGAAACGACTCAGCCCGACAAGCGTAGGGGTCCGCTTGCCGAGCTTGAAAACTAACTCTCAGACCTCGCATTTCATTGTGCCAATGGTTCTCGTAGATCCAGAAAAGCCTAAGCGGTTGCATGCAATAAAGGCATACATCGATAGTGGGGCTATTGGAAACTATGTGGATCGTGAATTGGCCTCTAGGATTAACCTCCCTCTCCGTCCTAAAACCAGCAAAGATGTCATCACCACAGTCGATGGAACTGAAATTGCCTCTGGAACGGTAACACATTCCACTACTGGGGTGACTCTTATTGGTCCTGACGGCCATTGGGAGGCAGTTGTGTTTGATGTAATCAAGGCTCCACAGTTTCAGGTTATTCTTGGAATTCCTTGGTTAGAGACACATAATCCTCGAATTGATTGGCGAGCTAAGAGAATTGTGCACAAACATGCTACCCAGAAAACCTGAAGATTAATCTAGCATCTGTAACCTCTGCCTCCATGCAATTACCTCCGGAATACCAGGACTTTCAGGACGTCTTCCAAAAGGAACAGGCCAACACGTTACCTCCTCACCGATCGTACGATTGCCAAATCGATCTGGTGCCCGGTGCACATCCCCCTTGTAGCAGGATTTATGCCCTTACCGAACCTGAGAACCTGCATTTGAGACAATATTTGGATCAATACCTCGCCAATGGTTTTATTCGCCCGTCAAAGTCCCCGGCATCCTCGGCTTTGTTCTTCGTGCCTAAAAAAGAAGGCGACCTTAGAACTTGTATCGATAACCGCGCATTGAACCAGATAACGGTTAAAAACCGTTATCCTCTGCCTCTGATTCCTGAACTCCTTGACCAGGTGAAGGACGCTTGCATATACACCAAGTTAGATCTCCGGGGGGCATAACATCTGGTGTGAGTAAAAGAAGGCGACGAATGGAAAACAGCCTTCCGTACAAAATATGGATTATTCGAATACCAGGTAATGCCTTTCGGGTTGTGCAATGCGCCTGCTGCCTTCCAATTCTTCATGAATGATGTCCTTCGGGAACTCATCGATGTTTGTGTTGTCGTCTATATCGATGACATTCTAGTGTACTCCTCTTCGGAATCTGATCACAGAAAACACGTTAGGGCAGTTCTGGAAAAACTGCGCCAACACAAACTATTTGCTAAACTGGAGAAATGTGTTTTCCATACCACAGAAGTTGAGTTTCTCGGTTTCATCCTGACTCCCAAAGGAGTCCGAATGGACTCAAGAAAAGTGGATGCCATCCTCAAATGGCTATCACCTAGGTCTGTAAAAGGGGTTCAAAGCATGCTCGGCTTTGCCAATTTCTATCGCAGGTTTATCCCGGAATTTTCACGCATAGTACAACCCATTAGTGCACTCTTGAGGAAAAAATAAACGTTTTGAATGGTCTGAAGAAGCCGAGCAGGCCTTCCAGGATTTAAAAGCTAAGTTTACCTCTGCACCTATTTTGAAACAACCACGTCCAGATCTCCCGTATGTCGTCGAAACTGACGCATCCAGCCTAGCCATGGGAGCAGTTCTGTCTCAAAGAGATCCTGAAACCAACCAACTGCATCCCGTAGCATTTTGGTCCAGAAAATTCTCGGCACCAGAGATTAATTACGCAATCACTGACAAAGAACTGTTAGCCATTAAGTCCGCTTTTAAAGCCTGGTGGCATTACCTGCTTGGCGCTCGACATACCATCACGGTGATCACTGATCACCGGAATTTACAGTATTTGAAAACCGCCAAGGCTCAGTCATCACGGCAGCTCCGATGGGCTTTGTTTTTCACTGAATTTGATTTTGTGATTACCTATCGACCTGGCTGCAAGAACGGCAAAGCAGACGCCTTATCCCGAATTGGAATGGGAGAATCTGATACAAACTCAGAACCAGTACCAATAATTCCCGAACAGAGAATTCTAGGCATGACTTCGCTACAGACGCTTGAAGACATTCAAGTCAGAGTGAAACAACTCCTGAACCCTACAGTCCTACAGGATTGGATACAAAAGGGATCAGACTTTACCATAGATAATGGTTTACCTTATTACCAAGGACGCTTATTCCTGCCGCACACGGATTTACACAAACTAGTTATTTCAGGTTATCATGATACATTAATAGAGGGACACCCCGGTATTGCCAAGACAATGGAAAAGGTGAAACGACAATTCTGGTGGCCCTCTTGGCGAAAAGATGTTAGATCTTTTGTGATGTCCTGTGGTGTTTGCGCCCAAAATAAAGGTCAAAAGAAAAGACCAGCCGGTCTCCTTCAACCTCTAGACATACCGCCAGCACCCTGGCACACCCTATCAATGGATTTTATTACGGACTTGCCTCCTTGTTCGGGATACAATACCATTCTGGTAATTGTGGATTTGTTTTCCAAAATGGCCCACTTCATTCCTTTGAAAGGTTTACCTTCAGCTTCTGTCCTAGCCAAAGAATTCCTCGAAAATATTGTTCGGCTACATGGATTCCCATCTATACTAATCTCTGACCGGGGAAGCCAATTCATTTCCCACTTCTGGCGCAAATGTTGTCAAATGGCACAAATCGACGTAAGATTATCGACCAGTCACCACCCTCAGACCGATGGTCAGACCGAGAGGACAAATCAGACCCTTGAGCAGTACTTACGGTGTATGTTACAGCAATCTGAAAGCAACTGGAAAGACATTCTTTGGATAGCCGAATACGCATATAATAATTCGGTACACTCTCGAACTGACCATAGTCCTTTTTATACCTTGTTTGGACATCACCCTCGAACCTCAAACCTCGACTCACCTCAGAACCTCGGAGTGCCCGCAGTAGAACATCTGCATTCTACCATTACCCGAGCCTTCAAAGAGGCAACCACGCATTTACAACAAGCCAAGAGAAAATACAAGGAGAATGCTGACCTACATCGGAGTGAAGCACCTCCGTATCAGATTGGGGATAAAGTGTGGTTAGCTACCAGACATTTACCGCTCAAAGGGCCTCGAACTTTTAACCCAAAATATCTGGGACCTTATTCTATTACGGCAATAATTAACCCAGTAGCGGTTAAACTTGATTTACCAGCTAATATGTGAATTCACCCTGTTTTTCATGCGTCACTTCTGAAACCAGTGGTCCCCGGAACCCGACTACTCAAACCTCCAGAACCTATTCAAATAGATGGGGAATCCAAATTCGAAGTGAAGAACATTTTAGATTCAAAAATGTTTAGGTCAAAGCTTTTCTACCTAATTGATTGGAAGGGGTACGGACCTCAGGAGAGGTCGTGGGAACCCAGTGACCATGTGCATGCACCTCGATTAGTCAGGAAATTCCACCGACTCTTCCCAAACAAACCAAAACCCCCGGAGGGAACAACCTTGGGAGGGGCCTTGGGGGGGAGTGCTGTCACGATGCCCGCTCCCGGGGAGCCGGCTCAGGCCCTGCGTCCCCGAAAGCGGACATCAAGTCCCCGGGGAAGGTCCCAGCAACCCCTTATAGGGGCCCTTTGGACAGCGTCCTGGCGCCTATGGCGCCAGGCTCATAGAAAATGTCAGTCCTGGCGCCATAGGCGCCAGGCTCATTATGAAAGTGTTTGGGTGCACTTACCTGATGCAGACCATGCTGCAGAACCCCGGCCTCCTTGAGGCCTGAAAGGAACTACTTTACCTGTGGGACTCATTTACCACCCGGGCGTGGTCGGGGAAGGATACATACCTGATTGGAGGAAGGACACATTCTAGGAACTTCTTCCAAGGCTATTTAAACCACACCCGATCAGCCACATGTGCTTCGCGTTGTTCTGCATCTAGCAGCTGGACGCTCACCGTGTCTGCTCCTGCATCTTGACTTCTGCCACACCTGCCAGCATCCTGAACCACCTGCAAAGGAAGGGAACAAGAGAACAGAAGAAGGAAAAGGCCTCACCTGCTAAATCTGCATCCCAGAGACATTTCGCTGACAATCCTGAAAAGGAAGACATTTATTTTAAAAAGCACATCGCATCGATCGCTGCAGCGCCGCATTCTACTCACCTTTACAGGGCGCCTCCATGTTCAGCAGCGACCATCCGGATTCGCAGTCGCGCCTCCGCGCCTAGGGAGAAAAAGACAAGAACAAAGGTGAGAGAAAGAAGGGAAAAGGGAAGCTAAAACCCCATGTCAAGACTTACCTGTTGGGTCATTCCCTTTTCATTTCGGGTCCGCGCCGCATCCAGGCATTTTCGGACCCCGGCCCCTAAGGGGAAAAAGACATCAGCGTTAATGAGTGAATGAAAAGACATTACCAAAACACTCATTAAAGACTTACCTGATTTCCACAAGGATTTCACCGCTCACCTTGGGTCGGTGCCTGTTCCCCGGCATTCCATACCCCGGCCCCTATGGGGAAAAAGACACTAGCATTAGAGCATTAGAACATTAATGCATGGACACAAGGGGAACCACTTATAGAAAAACTTACCTGGAAGCCAAGCAATTTTGGTTCTCACCCATCCGAAAATCCAGTGACGTAACTGGATACCAACGCGCCCCTGCATCAGAAGCAGGATGGAGAGCTTGTCCTTCCAGACCCTAAGGTGAGACGCTATGGGGAAGCACAGAAGGGTTTTGAGGAGGGTGAGAGGGGTAAGTGGGAGGCCGATTGCATTACCCCGCAGACAGTTAACCCCCTATTCTCACCTACAGAAGGATACTTCTGCGAGTCAGACAAGCCAGATCTGGGGCCCGGTCCAGTCCGTCTTCCGAACCCTGCGCATCACCTTAGACGAGGTCACAGCAGCGCGAACCAGGCCAGCGACCCCGTGGGAGTCAGGTGAGCGTTACAGAACTTGACAGCTGGGTCTGAAGGCAAAGAGATCCACCTGAATCGGACCCCAAGATCTTGGCAAAAAGAGCTTTGTCCAACATCCAGTCATCCTGTCCTGGAGATGTCTGGAATTCTAGTCTGCAACAGCGTTGTTGACTCCCGGAAGATACTCTGATTTCAACGCAATGTCCCGTTCCAGGCAAAAATGCCAGAATTCACTCACTAGATCTGCTAGAGCCTTGGACTGAGTTCCCCCAAGATGGTTTATGTATCGAACTTCTGAAATATTGCCCATCCGCAAAAGGACACATCAATTCCCCTGATCCTTGAGAAGACTCTTGACTGCAAAGGAGGCCACTAACAACTCCAGACAGTTGATATACAGCCTCTTCTCTAAAGTGGACCACTTTCCACCCATGGACACGTGCCCTATTCTGGTACCCCAGCCCACTCTGCTGGCACCTGACTCCAGGATGACTTCCGGAGAGGGACCAAAAATCAATCTGCCATTCCAGGCATCCATGTGCCTGAGCCACCAAAGGAGTTCCAACCTGGCCTTGTGAGATACAACCACTAACTGCAAGTAAGACAGACCTTTGCGAAGGTGTTTGGCCTTGAGGTGTTGTAACGCCCTGTAATGGAGGGGGGTTGGATAAATGGCCTGAATGGAGGCTGACACCATCCCCACAACCATGGCTAGTTGCCTGAGAGAGACCCTCCCCCTCTTGAGGAGGAGACAGATTTCCTTCTGTATCTTGGAGAGCCTGCAGTCCGGAAGGAAAAGGATGCACAGCTTGGACTCTATATTGAAGCCCAGAAATTGGATACATTGCTTAGGTTGGAATATGGACTTCTTTACATTTATAACAAAGCCTAATGCTTGTTGCAGAGACACTGTTAAACCTAGATGAGTGTGAAGAATCTGAGAACTCCGAGCCAGAAGAAGCATGTTGTCTAGATACATTATTATGCAAATCCCTTTGGACCTGAGGTGAGCCATCACTGGCTTCATTAACTTGGTAAAGCACCATGGTGCTAACAAGAGTCCAAATGGAAGGGAGAACTACAAAGTGCGAGACCCCCATTGGAACTGTAGAAACTCCTGATGGGGAGGAAAGACTGGGACTACCAGGTACGCATCCTTGAGGTCTATATTGACCATCCAATCTGCTGGGAGAAGGGTGACCCAGAGTAGGTGAATTCCCTCCATCTTGAAGTGATGATACACTACAAATGAGTTGAGGGCTCGCAAGTTTATGACTGGGCGAAAAACCCTCTTCGGGCTTAGGGACTAGAAATATTGTGCTCAGGAACTGGGAGGCTGTCAAGGAAGCCGGGACAACTTCTCCCTTGAAAATGAGGTCCCTGACCTCTGCATCTATGAATTTTTGCTTGTCTTTGTCGAACGTGAGGGGAAAGGGTAAGGAAAGCTGACAAGGGCGAAAATAAAACTCTATTTGAAATCCCCTCACCGTTTGCAACACCCAAGGATCTGAGGTGAGTACTTTCGATTGAGGAAAGAACCTTGCCAACCTGCCCCCTAAACCTTTGTGGGAAGAAACATTTAAAACGTGTGGCATTACCTGGAGCTGCCCTCGCTCTACCAGCACCTCTGTCAGTACGTCCTCTCCAGTTGAAACCCCTCTGGGGATAAAACTCAGCTTGTGTTCCTAGAGCAGAGGAGGAATTGTGTGCACCTCTTGATGCGTATTGTCGGGGGTGGGTAGAGCCCTCGGAGAAACGGCCAGAGGAGCAGGCTCTACCTCTTCCGGCCCTATAAAAAATCTTGGGGCCAAAATGCTTCTTTATATTGACCTGAGCCTTATCCAAGGCCGTGAGAGTGTGCACATAGGCAGATAGGTCTTTGATGAAACAATCACAAAACAAGTTATCTTGGGCCTTAGGACCCGCCTCCACTTCTGTCATGTCCGCCAACTTGGAATCAAGACACATAAGGAGGGACTTGCACCGCTCCCGAGAAATGGCAGCGTTAGTGTTGCCGAGCAGGCAAACTGTTCTCTGAATCCAGCCCCAAAGGGCTTGCACATCAATAGGGTAATTGGAAAGTGCTGCCTCCTTTGCCAGTTCAAAAATCTGGGTCACCAGCCCCAATACATCTAACAATATATCCTGGCAGCTCCTCCAGGCTTTATCCACCCCCTTCTTGGGGTCTTTCCCCTTCTGGGACAGAAAATAGACCATAGACTGGTCGATGTCAGGAGTAAGGGCCACCTTGTCCAGAACCACAGGTCTAGGGCACTCGGAACGTAACTTGTTCCTGTCTTTTTTGGGTAGGGGCGTCTAACCCAATTATTCAAAAAGGCAGACACAGCACCCAAGGGGTGCCACTCCGCTGACCTTGGATGCTGAATCAGGGATGGGTCGAAGAACGGGACCCCACTAAAATTCAACAGGGGCCCTTGGGAAGGAACCACAGGGTCACTCTTTCTCTTGCGCCTTTTTCGGAGGAGAGTCTGAATCCTCTGAACTGTCCTCTGACTGAATGGGGGCTGAAGGGGCATTTGTGGAAAGCTGAGAGTTACCCGACCAAGTGGGACTGACTGGGACTGATGGAACCCCTTCAACTTATGCTTCTGACCCCTTCACATGTGAGATACCTGACCAGGGGAGCTAGACGGACTGAGTTGTCCTTGTAAATGTTTGGATTTTCTTGTACATTTACAGGGAACCTGTACTGGTATCTCAGAACGATCCTCAGGTGAAGGGTGAAAATCATAAATCTTATCAATAAGTCTATCAAAGGCTAAGGCCAATATAGAATTGAGATCCTGAAGGGCAGTATCTAAGGAAGTCGGTATCACTTGAGCCACAGATGGCTGGTTGGGAAGGGATGGATCCCCTGAAGGCCTGTAACTGCAACCTCCCCCAACCTCTCACTTTTTTTGGAAGGCCTAACCTGTGTGCTGGCATCAGCGGAAGAGGGCCCTTCAGACCCTCTAGTAGCCATGGCAGTGCAAGCACCCAATGTGGGAAAGGGTAAGACAAAACACAAAATCACAATTGACAGAAAAATATTTTTCAGTATGTATTTAACTGCAGCCCAGCAAGCAAAGGGTTAATGGAGACTTGAGACACGGCCTACAGGCTGCCGTAACAGAAAAAAAGCTGAGCAGGCGAACTCCAGAATGCGGCTCACCCCAGCAGGGTGTGGCACTAGCAGCACATGAGGGCAATGCCTCGCAATATCACCAGGCAAAGCCTGAGGCCGAGCAGGCTCTGACACGCTAGCAGCGTGGGCGGGCAGCCAATGCTATAAAGTCCCACTGAGGCGAGGGCTGAGCGTAACAGAATATTAATAATAGACCTGCGCGCATCGGGCCTGAATGATAGAATTAGTCAAACAGGCTTGCGCGCGTCGCGCCTGCACCACAGGAGTCCCCGACTGAAGGCCGAGCCCGTAAAGTGTGCAACCGTTACCGCTGTGAAAAAATAAAGCGGCGGTCGCATGCTAAACAGAAATACGATTTATAACAAAGTAATTTATAACAAAGTAACTGCAATAAACCGTTACAACAATGGGGAATTCTAAAGAAAGGCAAGCATGAAGTGACCGCGTCACTAGTAATGACAGAATATACAGCCCTACAATGTTATCAAGCACTGACAAACTACTGACTAGCCATAAAGTTCACAACTAGAAGGAGTGACTTAGCTGGTGGCATCAGCAGCAAAGAAAAGGAGTTGGGATTCGAGTAAAGGACTTATATGAGGGCGGGTCCCTGCCCATGGGTTACCTACAGGGCATGGCCTGGCATCCATGTTGGATTGTTTTTTTTTCCCCTTGATTGACTCTTAAGTTATGTTTTCTGTTGAACAAACTTTTTTGTTTGTAAAGTTTTTTTTTCTTTGCTGCTGTGGTGTCAGAAGTAAAGAATTAATGCATAATATGAAGCCTCCTGTCTTGACAGAATTTGTGCGAGGTACAGTGTAGGGGATGGATGCTTGCGCTGTGCGGGGGCTGGTGATTCAAGGAAGGGAACTTGGGACCTTCAGCTGCTGGCACGCAAACTGGGTAGTGGTTTGTCAGAGGGTTTGGGGTTGAGTTTGGAGGGCTTAAAAAGGTCTTATGAGGCCACGAGTTCCATCGTGACATCCAGAGTAGAAGCTGTGTAGGTTTGTAATTGGGGCAGGGAAGGCGACGTTAGGAGGAACATGAGGCTATTTAAACAGCGCTAAAGATTCAGTGGGGAATCATAATTTGTTGAGTAAAGTTGTGGGTCTCGTGTTGGGTTTGTTGGGGTGCTGGCTGGAGTGGAATTATTGTGGTGGAAGTGGCGTGCATTCTAGGACTTGGAGTTTGCCATTGGACGTGGGGGGGATTTGCCCGTGGTGCGATTCGTGTGGCTCGTGTGTTGTCATGTGATCTTGGGAAGCAGTCTGTAATGTTGGGGGGGAACTCAATGAAACACTGTTGTCAGGGGCATTTGTGGTTCAGGCTGCGGGTGGAGTGCAGAGCTTGGAGGGTGCGTGGCATGGTTGTAGGCAGCGGAGTATTCAGCATTGCAATCGTGGGGGTCGAGCCACAAAAAAAGTCCTGCTACTGTCTCCCCAAATACAGTGCACGCAATTCCATATGGTCTGATTCGCGCCCACAAACCACCCACCTCTGCTACAATCGGCTTTTTTAGTAACATTAGTGGCAGATGGCATTTTAACACATAACCAAAAAAAGAAAACTGCAGAATCATTACAGATGCAGGAAACTCATCTAATTCAGCTCTGACAAAGCCCTCTGGGGCAAAATACATGCATACCTCCAAATGTACATATGGATTGCACCAACAGAAGCGACTTCAAAGAAAATGACATTTCAAGGAGCATCACCAGCCTTTGATACTTGGAGGAACCATGGAAGCAACTTTAGAATAAGTTGCCATAAGTAATCCAAGTGAGAAATAACTTTGTGGCACAAAATACATAAATTGCACTATTTAAGCAATAGGCCCCGAATGGGGGGGCATTACCACTTCAGGTAATGCCCTGGGAGCCATAGTTACAGGACCTGCCATGGGCCTATTGCTATTAGTACTCCGGCCCATAGGACTGGGGTACTAAGAGCATTTGAAGGGACTACAAGAAGTCCCTTCTCCCTTTCCATGGCGGCCATTAAAAAAATAGCGAGACAGAAGTGTTCCCAGCGCGGCCGCTCCCGAAATGGACAAAAAAAAGGTATGTGGGGCTGGGAGGGTGGGGAGAGGATTCTTTGGATTGGGGGGGAGCGAGGGGAAGGAACAACACTTACCTCTGGGTACTCAGCCAATGAGGAGGCTTGGAACGGGGTAATCCCCGCTCCGAGCCACCGCACGGCTGGTGGCTGCCACCCCCCACCCCCCCCACCGGGGACAGAAAGGAAGGAGCATTCTGGGGAGAGGGATTTCCGGTCGGATAACGCCCCGGTGAGGGTCAATGAGATTGAATGTTACAATCTCATTGTCCCTTGCTGGGTACTAATTAGGCAATATGCCCCGAGACTGCGGGTCATTACCACATAAGGTAATGCCCCTGGGGCCCATAGTGACAGACCTGAGTGTAGCGAGGGCCTTAACAAAGGCCCCGGGGGCATTACCTTATGCAGTAATGGCCCGCAGTCGAGGGGCATATTGCCATTAGTACCCCGCCCCATTAGACCGGGGTACTGATGTTTTTTTTTCCCTGTCTCGCAGCCTGAATAAAAATAAAGTAAAAAAAATGCCCGCTGCGGAAAGAAAACGTAGTCCGTTTTCTCTTTCTGTGGCGGCCATCGTAAACAAAGAAAATGCGGCGGCTGTTGAAGTACATTGAAAAAAAAAGTAAACCTAAAAAATGGCCGTCATGAAAAGGGAGAAGGGACTATACGTAGTCCCTTCTCCCTTTGCATGGCGGCTAGTCCCCAGAAGAACTCCGGGTGTGCGTAGCTCTGAGCCTTCTGGGGCAGGTAAGGCCCAGGCAAGGGCCATTGAGCTTGCGTTTACAAGCTCATTAACCCTTGCCGGGTACTAATGTTATATATGGAGCAACTCTATAGTCAGGTTTTTTAAAAATAGCAGCATGATATATTAACATAAGCTCTGAAGTGAAACACTTACAGAGCTGCAGATAAGACAGTGTGATTAAATAATCTGCCTAGGATCACACACTTTGGTTAAATGGTGAAACTGGGATGTGGACAATTTAAGCAAGTGAGCACATCTTCATGTGTTTAGTTTATATAGATATTTATTAAGGTTTCCCATGGCATTTCATGTGCTTCAACTAATACTTTATTTATAGCAATGCCTTGCAAGCAAAGCCATTACACAATAAACTATCCATTCATAAGTAACTTTACATTATATACATCATAGAAATATGTTGAGCAATAAGAAGATGGCTTTAGTGATATTCTCCCCATCCTGCATGCAAAGTCACAATAGCATCATGCAGATTAATGTGAGCCTAACAAATCCCCCTTGGGTAAAGCCATAATAATGATTTCATAAAGCCTGCAGCATTATGCACCCTTCTCACTATGATCATTCCCTCCCATGCACATTTCTGAAGGGACAAAAGTCCCAGCTAATAGCCCTACCTACCTCCCATCAGTGCCTAACGGCTCACATTCGAATGCTCTCTTTACACAGAGCAACGTGCGAGAGCCCCTCTGCTGCCTGGAGCTCTTTGGGGCATTGTCCTGGCAGCAGGACACCTCTCCTGTTTGGAAAGGATAAGGTGTCCTGCTGCCAGGACAATGCGCGTTCTGAGCAGGAATTGCTCAGCACACACTGTCCTCCCAGCGGGACACCTTTCCCATTGGGTACTCTCATCGAGGTGCTGAACGGGAGAGGTGTCCCACTCACAAAAGTCCTGCTCAGGCTCTCAAAATAGCCTGTGGGGAGGCAGCTTTCCCCCCCTGTTCCCCTGCTCGGTACGCCACTGGTTGGAGGGGTGGCGGTTGCCCTCGCATTCTGCCCTAACACATGCAGGACTCAGCCGCAGCACGGTGAGCGCTGCCAAAATACAGAGGTGGGAGTTGGGGGGGTGGGTGCTTGTGGGGGGATTGTCGGTGTCCCGCACTGGTCTGAAAATTGGGTGGGGAAACTGCATGCACATTTTCTCAGAGATTTGAAGGTTAATGTGAATTGCGCACCCACTCCCCATTTCTCGACTCCCCAGTTTCCTTTCTGGACATCCTGACTCCAGGGAATGCAGGCCTCAGATGTGTGGTGATCACTGTGTTAGGCCCAGGCGTCGGCTGGGCACAGCATGGAGTGTTGGGGGAGAACAAACGACACAGACACACTGTTAGCTTCACCACTTCCGACTGTCCGGTTTTCGCAGACAGTCGGGCCTTTTATTTCTTATCCTTGCGTCCTGACGTTGCAATGTCAGGACGCCTCTGGAGCCTTTTTTCAACATAGCAAACCCCTCCCCAACTTACACGACAACTGAAAATAAAGCAGGTGGCATGAAGCACTATTGCTGTCACATCAGGTGGCATTGCCACTCAGGCTTACTGTTCGATGGTAGACGCCATGCAGCACAAAGCCTCCCAGTCTCGTGTATGCCTGCGGGTGTTCTCTCAGCGCATACTTTGATGCAGTGCCCCGTGGTAGGTGGGGGACGGTGCAACATGCTCTGGTTCAGGGCTGGCCATTCGTGAAGACTCCCTTGCTGGACCGACAGTCTCTTGATTCCTTTCCTAGCTGCTATACTGCCATGGCGTCATCTTGGGGTCGGCTTGTCCTGCGGCTGGTGGCGCTGCTGGAGAGGGACCTTCTTCCCACATGGTAGCCGGCACTGGCCAGAAGTGGGACACCTTCCTCGCTACCGACTCTTGTTCTCTTTGGGCTGTTACCATTCTGTGGTCGTTTTTCGTGACTACCCACGGGTACGATTCATATGGGAGTGCTAGCTTAGTCCGGGGCTCTCTGTTCTTCACCTGTACTCTGTTCCCTAGGGCAATGTCACTGGTGATGGCTCTGCAGGTGCAGATTTCCCTTTCATTCCTAGCTCTCCAGTCTTCCTCTATGTGCTCCTGGTCTGGCTCACGGGCAGTCTAACTGTTGTGTGCTGGCAGTCCTACTTGCGCTGGGAATCCAAACATTAGGGCAGCTGGGCTGACCAGGGTGGATGAGTGAGGCATCTGCCGGTACATCTGCAGGAACTGTAGACTTCTGGCAACCACATGTTCTGTTGCTCCTTCGTGATGCAGATCACTTTGTTCAAAGAGGCCATAAAGCGTTCCACATCCCCATTTGCCTGAGACCAGTATGGAGTGACATGATGGTGTTGAACGTTTAGGTTGTCTAGAAAATTCGGCAGCTCTCGCCATTTGAATGGGGGCCCGTTGTTGCTTTTAACTCTTAGGTTTGCCATGCACTGCAAACATTTTCTCCAATGCTGTAATGACTGAGGCTGCGTCTGTTGATCGGACTTGTTCGACTTCGGGGTATCTGCTGAACTCATCGATGGCAACCAGTAGATACGCCTCATTGGCTACTGAACAGAAGTCCAGACTGATCGCGTCCCACCTCTGTTGGATCCGAGGGAGGCAGGCGATGGGTTCCGGCAGACTTGGTAACAGCAATGCTTGGCAGGCTGCACTTGCGATTACTAGTGCTATTACTTACGCCTGTATGTTTGGCAGCCACACTCTTGACTTGAGGAAGGCTTGAGTCTTGGTGATGCCCTGATGCCCTTCATAAGCTAGCTGCAGGGCTCTTTCCTCCAATGTTAAGAGTAACATTTTTCGGTGTCCCTTCAGTATGACTCCTTCTGTGGACACTGACAGCTTGTGTCGCACCCCCAGTAGGCGTTGCAGCATCTCTTGGGCTGCCGTTGTCCGATTTTTTGTTCCTGCTAGCAGGTCTTTCCAGTTTCCTGACAGGATGGACACCTTGACTCGCTGGAGACATGAGTCCTGGTCTGTTTCTTTGATGATTTCTTCCAGTTTCATCAGTTTTGGCCTGGTACATGCAATTATGCGGCACACATGCTTGTCTGTTTCCTGGGTGTCATCTTGTTCCGCCGGCATTGCTGGCCGGGGGTGCCGGGACAGGTAGTCCACCGGGTTGTCACTTCCTGAGCGGTATGCTACGTCGATGTCGAAGGGCTGAAGTTGTAGCATCCAGCGCTCGAGTCTGGCTAGTGGATGCGGGGCAGAACCCTTGAATATGGGGACAAGAGGTTTGTGGTCTCTGTACACTGTTGCGCAGTTCCCCACCAAGTATACCTGGAAGTGGCGGCACTCCCAGAGGATGGCCACGGCTTTTCGCTCTATATGGGCACACCTCTGTTTCGTGCTGGTCAGCGCCCGGCTGGTAAATGCTATGCGGTGTGCGTTCTCCTCTTGGTCTATTTGGGTGAGCACTGCCACTGGTTCTACCAGGCTGGCATCGACTAACAGTTCTGTTTTGCATGCAGTGTTGAAAAACGCCATTGTGGTGTTGGACAGCAGGGACGCTTTGATTTTCTGGAATGCCTCTTCTTGTTCTGGCACCTAGGTCTAGGGGACGTCCTTCCGTGTCAATTGTCGAAGTGGGGCTGTGATGGTTGCCAGGTCTGGGATGAAGCGGATGCAATAGGATGCAATCCCATGAAGGTGCACACTTCCAACACAATGGCTGGTGGGCGGGCGGGGGTTCTGATAATCCGTGACTTTGGCTGGGTTGGGGGACACTCCTCTCGCATTAAAGACATAACCGAAGAATGAGAGTTCTGTTTTGCCAAATTCGCATTTTTCAGCATGTAGGGTGAGGCCGGATTCCTCTAGGCACGCCAGGACGGCAGCTAGCTGTGAGTTATACCAGGATATCATTGCTTACGTTTGTTGTCCCTGGAAGGTCTTGCAGAACTTTTCGAATCCCATGTTGGAAGACTTCCGCCACTGATGAGATGCGAAGTTCTGCCGGTGGTATCGTCTGAGTCCAAGGTGTGACGAAAATGTTTTTTTATATCTGGATTCCTTCACCAGCCAGATTTGGTGGTAGCCAGAGCAGAGATCCAGCTTACTGAACACCGTCGCCCCGGTTAGGTTGACAATCAGTTCATCGATGTTGGCGTAATGTGACGTTCACTCCTGATGGCCAATTTCGGGAGTCTCATGTCAATACAAATCCAGACTGCATTCGGCTGCTTCGGTTTTTTGTAATTACCATCGGGGAGACCCAGGGGGGCGGTCCTGAGGTGTTTTCTATGATAAGGAGGACTTCCTGTCTTTTTAGTTACTCCTCGATGGCTGCACATAGATGGAACGGCACCCTCCGATGCCGGACTGCTTTTGGCTCGATGATTGGGTCAAGGTGGAGCATTACTGTCCTGTTTTTCAGGCAGCCGATGCCGTTGAAGAGTTTTGGGTGCTTTGCAATGATGTTGTCTAGCTCTGGTTGTCGGAGCTGGAGGGCGAAATGGATGATTTTAATTTTCTCCACTGTTCTACAGCTTAGTAAAGTCTCGACGCCGTGTCCCCTACGTAGAATCTGGTTCTAGAGGCTTCGTCATTGTACACAATGACCGCCTTGAATGATCCTTATACGGGAAGGGGGGTTTTGCTCCCATATGCGTACAAGCAAACTGTCTTGTGCTGCAACACAAGTTTTGTGTGCATGGTCGAGAGTCTGGTGAGCAGTATGACGTTAACTGTTGCTCCAGTGTCGATGACAACTCTGGTCGGCGTGCCGTTCATGAGCACCGTGCAGGTTGACTGGAATTTCTGCGTGGTTCTCTTTGACTTTTTGTATGGCACTACTGCCGAAATTAGGGGTACCCTTTTGGTGCACCATTTGCGGTGCCCCGTGTCCCCATTCCTGGGGCGATTCGGCACCTGAACCCTCATTCGCTTCGCTTTCAATGCTGCTTGTGTGCGCTCTCCACTCGACTGTTCTTGCTTTGCCTTTGCGATTTACTTGCTGACTGCCTCTAGCTCGATGTCGCTTTTGCGAGGAGGTTTCTGGGCCTTCTCTTTGGGGGCCGGCGCTAAGGCTGACTGAGGCAAATGGTTGAGTTTTCCACACTACCGGCACAGGGCTCTGATCGCCTGGCAGGGTTCATCGCGTTGCCATGCTCCTCCACACCATTTGCATGATCTTTGATTGTGCGCTGACCGCGCTGGGAGAGTGGAGTTTCCCCCTGGTGGATGCCTTTTGGTGTCGACTGCTGCGACGGCCACTGTTCCTGGCCACGTGTCCATTGTAAGATGACTGATAGCGGCTTCCATCGTGGCTAGCTGGGTTTCCGTTCTCTCTCTCTGGTGCCCGATCTCGAGAATACGGTCAAGTGGAATGTTTCTTTCGCATAGTATGTCTCTCCGGGGCTTCTCAGACAGGACTCTGTGGATGATCTGCTGTCTCACAGAGAATTCTTCATTGGGGAACTCGCAGCCTATGGCCATTTCATTCATTCTCGAGTGGAAGACGTTGATTGTTCCTGCAGGCCATTGCCTTGCTAAGCTCAGCTGAAACCGCTCATAGTCGGGATTCAGTTGTGGACAGAATTTTCCATTCAATCCATTTTTCGCAGCCTGGTAGTCATTCTCCTGACCCCTGGTTGGCAGTGTGTTGAAGAGCCGCAGTGCAAGCATGCCAAGATTTAGCATGAGCAGGGTGTGCTTCTCTTCCTCTGCGATGATTCTCTTGGATTTGACGTGTAGCTCAAATTGTTGGAGCCAGATTTCCCACCGAATGGCTGCACCCTCCGCATATGGGTCAAATGGTTTCATGAAAGCTCCTTGGGCAGTGTCATGCCACGTGTTTCTCTCAGGTCATGCAGCCTGCAGGCTCAGGGTTTCTTCTGAGGCCTCAGGCTGGGGGAGCTAGCAACCTGCTGTCCTTCCGACATGATGCGTACTTGCAGGCTCCCCTCTTTAGTTTGTCGCCTGGCGCAGTTGTGGTTGTGGCCCTTTTGTGGCGACTCTCTAGGGCTGTTGTCCCTGTTTGGGTTAATGTATGATGGGCTCCTCCCTTCTTGCTACTCTTGTGGGCGTCACCGTTCCTGTGTTATAGTGCACACAGGTATTTCTCACCTGGCCAGGGGGTGGCTTTCACCTGCTTTTTGCCTGGGCCGGGCAGTCAGCACCATGCTCCTGTTCTGCACGTGTGCTTGTTTCAGGCTGCTTTGTGGGTGTTTATTTATTTTTTTGGTGCAGTGCCGGGCATTCACAACTAGGTGGCGCGCTTCCAGTGCTTCTGCTCCTTCGCACTGCTGCGGTACCGGGTGAATCTGCTGCTTCTCTGGCATATTATGCACCCTCCCACACACCTCCTGTGGGCACCCGGCCGTTTCCACCTCGTCACCAATGTGGTGATCATTGTGTTAGGCCGCCGGTGCTGGCTAGGCACGGCATGGATTGTTGGGGGAGAACAAACAATGCAGACACTCTGTTAGCTTCACCACTCCAGACTGTCCCGTTTTCACGGGCAGTTGGGCCTTTTATTTCTTATCCTTGCGTCCTGACGTTGCAACGTTAGGTCACCTATCGGGTCTTTTCTCAACATACCACAAGATGGAGGCAGATAAGCTAAGGCCGGGAATCTTACTATGAGCTTAGTTACTAGAGATGTGCTGCCCAGGCCCATGTTTAATGCCTGGGGCAGAAGCAGGGATGGTAATAGATTTCAGCTGGGAGCTGTGTTTATTGTCCGGTTGATTAAACCCGCACATGTGTGTTGTAGCCAGTGCCTAATAGCATGTGTCACTAATTAGTGCTATGTAGGGAGGTAAAGTCTGGTCAATAAATCAAGTATAATTTTTGTGTTCATTATGTTTGGAAAGGCTCAAAAATAGAGACCCGTGATGCGGTGTGGCCTGGGCATGTTATTGACAGAGGGCATATGCAGTATGGTCTGCTCGATCAGCGGGCATTTAAGAAGTGGCTTGCTGTTTAGTTAAAGGGACTTTATGCGTTGCTCCAGCCCGTGATTTTACTTGTGTGCCACTGAGTAGCGTGATAACCAGTTGTCAATAACACAGCAAGCTGGTTGTATTTAGCCCAAGATTTACGCACATGCCCAAGGACTTCATTTTACCGAAATGCCAGGGGTAGCAGAAGTGACATCACATGACCCTTGACCTCTGATTACATCACATGAAGTGATGTCATGTGACCCCACCTTGAAGTGACATCATGGGAAGTGATGGAACACGACCTTTCACCCCATGACAAAACAGGAAGTGGCATCACATAGCATTTTTCTAAGTACACTACGAAAAATATGGTTATGGGATCACTGTAATGTGATATACATTTCATACAAGAATGGATCACCATATGTATCGTTAATATCAGTGTTAATGGGCCCATATTACCATATTACTGTGAATTCAAGCAGACGTCCAAGGCTAAAGGATAATGATGTGTTATTATATAGCACTTAAGCTTACGTGCTTTATACAGAACAAATATACATACCATATCACCCAACCTGTGTTCATTCACATTTATCAACCTCAGATGAATGAAAGGCTGAGTTGGCCTTGCCTGGATTCGAACCAGCAACCTGCCGATCACACCCACATCGTTGCAGCGAGCGCTCAACCCACTGAGCTATCATACCATCTATAAAAATAAAAAGAGCAATTAAATGGGCCTCATCAGAATTCTGGTGTTATCCCAGTGCAAATAGCGTTACCGCTACTCTGTCCGTAGGAGTTGGGTGGTTATTGCCCATTCTCCAATGGGGTTGGTAATTGGACCTCTGGTAATAGCATCGAAAACAGGCAGTAAGTGGGAATGTTTACATGCCAGCATTTTGCTGGATGTAAAACTACAATTTACCGCCCAACTCAAGATTGGCCAGCCCTTAAATGCGGCAGTAATAGCGTTACCGCCGCATTTAAGGGCTACCGCCCAACTCGTGATGAGGCCCCATGTTCTCAACATCAGAAAGCAAATTACACTCTGTAGTGGATACCATTAAACAGGTAACCGATTTAACAGAAGCCAGTTCATCTGCAGGTCTGGTGCAAAGTTGGCCACATGACATGCCTGCGTGGCTCTACTTTTCAGGCTGCATAAGTTGGCCTCCCACGGCATCCCGTACTCTGGGCACTCATTACCTCATACATGCCAACAAACATCCTGAACAGCATGCCATGTAGATAGGAAAGATAGACACATTATAACAAGACATTCATTGTGGCACAATGAAATCAAGGGCCACTTTATGAGCTAAGGTCAAACATGTCTACACTGTACACAAGCTTTTAGGCACAAGGATTTTGTCAAGTGACCAAGGACACTGAGATGGAATGTCTTGTGATGATCATAAGAGAGACAACAGCAGAAAAAAAACATGCTATAACTGCAACTTGCAAAAAGCAAAATACATATTCCGAAATGGATGCTTATTCTTCTCTAAATGCTTTTTGGATGTTTTTTTTCTGCATTGTGAATTCGAGGTGTTTAAGACCAGACTAAATCAGTGACTCACCCCCTGAAGTGTACCTGAAATAAACTATTAATGAACCTTGCAATTATTGTATAGAATTCCAGAAAGACAAATTACGTGTTATTCCTATTCTTTCTTATTTAGGGCCACGGTTCAAAGTGGTACACTTGTGGAACCCACTGTTTTTTTTTTTTTTAACAAGCCTTAACAAGAAAGCTAGCCACTCAAGAAACAAAGAGCCACATGGTGCTGGCCCCAGACCAGGAGCTTCCATTAAAAAAAAACATTTTTTTAGGGGTAGCATTTAGACCACAGGGGTAGCAAGGGAGACCTCGGGGGTCGAAGGTGCGACCCCTAAATGATGTCTCTGCACATGCCATTGTCTTCCAAATAATTGAAGATAATTATCCATTCATTGCCAGATCCAAGAGCTAGCTGCTTTTTTAGTGGCAAGCTGCTTGAGCCCAATCCATTTGCATATTTTGTACAATATCTTCACCAAGCCCCTTTTCGATGATCAGGACCATCTTGGGATCACCTACACTAACTATGCAGATGATACTCAGATTCTCCTCCCACTTTCAGGGGATTATGATAAGGATTTGGCCTTGCTGAATAGAGTGTACCTCATCATCCAGGCATGGATGGCCACACACGGTCTATGGGCCTCACCACGACTTGGGCGGTAACGGTAACACTATTAGCGCGAGCGGTATTAGCCCTACCGCTGAACTCCCCGGCGCTAATAGCGCCGGATCACGAGTTCGGCGGTAATGTAAGTCCCCGTTCCCCACTGAGCCCATTCGGGAATGCCCCATTCCCCATTGGGCTCAATGGGGAATCTTCGCGCTAATACCGCCGGCGGATTTCCCGCCGGCGGTAATAGCGCAAATTTTCAGCAGATTTCCCCCCAGCTCAGAGCTGGGGCGAAATTCGCCGAAGCCCTGATTCGGCGGACCCTTAAATCCGGCGGTAATAGCGCTACCACCAGATTTAAGGGTTACCGCCGAAGTCGTGATGAGGCCCTATGTGTCATGATCTCTGCTTCCAAAAGGTCAGGGTTTTCCCAACTCCCTTGGAAGCAGATCCATAACCCAGGTTCCGAGTGCCAACCAGTCCCAATTGGGACCTTTTGGACCCAGTCCTGGCGCCAGTGGCACCAGGCTCATAAATATGCCCAGTCCCAGCGCTGGAAGCGCCGGGCTCATAATGCTTGGGTGGACTTACCTTCAGCAGACCATGCTGCTTACTTGCCTGCCAGTTGAGCCTCTAATCCTCTTCTGTTTGGAACTACTTTTCCTGTTGGGTGGGGCTGGAGCCACTCCCTAGATTCAGAACACTGGAACTCTTCTGGAAGGCAGGAACTCTTTTCTTACCAGGAACTCTTTTCTTACTTAGGCGTGGCTGTGGAAGGAGACACCTAAGCACTACAGGAGGCTATTTAAACCACACCCGGTGGATGAATCTTGCTTTGCGTTATTCTGCAACCTCTGCAGCAGAACGCTCATCGTGTCTTCTGCATCCGGTCCTGGGCCTGAGGAAAAAGGCTTACCATCCTGAATCCAGTCTTCAGCAACACCTATAAAGACAAGAAAGAACAGGTTAGCATTCCGGCATCTGAAAGGCAAAGGCTTACCATCCTGAATCCAGTCTTCAGCAACACCTATAAAGACAAGAAAGAACAGGTTAGCATTCCGGCATCTGAAAGGCAAAATCTTACCAACTCTTCGCACGCTCCGGAGGCCTTCGGCGCTGCATCCCGCATCTGAAAGACAAAACAAGGTGCGTTTAAAGACATTGGGGAACTTTAATACTCACGTGCCATTACTCCTTTCCACATCTAATCCAGTGGGTATTCCGGCACCCTGCAGCCGCTCCAAACTCGTACCTGCAAAATAAAAAGACAGTTAGAGCGCATCGTGAAGCAGGCAACAAGCGCTTACTTACGTGCTTCCAGGCGCTTCTATTCATCACACGGGCTCCATCTTCAACTCACTTCAGCCTGTCATCCGCCATCGCCGGAACCCTGCAAAACAAGAGACATCATTACTAAAGACTTTAAAGACATTTGAATGACTCGAAACTTACCGTTCGTGCAGTAAACGATCGACAGCAGTCCTCTGAAGTCAAGAGGCCTGCGCTACCTATCCAGTGAAGAAACTGGTTACAGCACCCTGCCCCGAGGCAGATGGAGAGCTCGGCATTCACTTACCTAAGGTGAGAGCGTTAACCTTTGGGGGTCTACAAGAGAGGAGAAGAGGAAAGAGATAGGGACACCCCAATAACCCCAGTTCATTAACCCCATATTTTCTATCTGCAGACATCTTACTCTACACGTCAGGCATACAGTGCACAGAGGTCCAGCCCAAAGAGCCAACCGGGTGCTACACATCACCTTTGAAGATACGGTAGTCGCCCAGTCAAGACCGGCGCCTCTGCGAGAATCAGGTGAGCGTTACAGAACGCAAAGCCTACCGCAAAACTCTCGCCCAGGCGCTATGGAAACCTCGGATACTGACCCCCTAGCCCGGTTACTTGGGGAATTAAGGGCAGAAGTGCATGCAGCTCGTCAGGAAACGAATGCTCTAAGAAGGGAACTAATTATTTCCAAGGAGAGAACAGACAATCTTGCTAGACAAGTGCTACAGTCACAAGCCGGACAGACCCCGTTACCCGCATCAGGGGCAAATCTTCCTTCAACATCCTCTATGAATCCAGTGCAGATCAACCTACCTGGGAATGTACCTCTGGCTCCGCCCGAACGATTTTCTGGTGACCCAAAGAGGTTTGCAGTATTTATCAATCAGTGCCGGTTGCACTTCTTATGCCGGCCAGCAGCCTTTCCAACTGATCAAGCAAAAGTAGCTTTTGTACTTTCGTACCTTAGTGGCAATGCGGCAGACTGGTCGATCCCTCTAGTTAATCAAGATGATCCGGTTCTCCATGATTTTCAAGCCTTTCAGCTTAGTATGGAAAAACTGTTCGCAAGACATTCACAGGGGCAGGCCTTGGACAATGAGCTTCTTTCGTTGCGACAGGGTAATCAATACCTTTTGGCTTATATTGCATCTTTCAATAGACTAATAGTGGAAACTCAATGGCCTGAGGACAAAAGGATTACGCTGTTTTATAGAGGTCTACGTGGAGAGCTCAAAGACGTTTTAGCCCAAGTAGTGAATCCCCCACAAGACTGTTCGGATTATATAGACTTGGTCGTTCAAATAGATCACAGGCTGCAGAACAGGAAGGCCGATCGTTCCAAGTTTGATGCTCGAGTATTTTCCAAACCGCCAACTCCTTCCAAAGGAGTAGACTCCGGGAAACCCATGCAAATAGGGGGTCTGAAAGGTCCTCTAACACAAAGGGAGCGGGAAAGGAGGAAACAGTTGCAATTATGCCTATATTGCGGAAACTCAGGGCACTTTCTTCGAGACTGTCCGGTGAAACCTGCCAAGAAGGCAGTAGGAGCTGCAGTTACCAAAGTTACAAACTCTGAGCAGGGAAACGACCTCGCCCGACAAGAATAGAGGTCCTCTTGCCGAGCGTGAAAACCAGTTCCGTGATCTCGCATTTCGTGATACCTATGGTCCTCATTAGCCCTGATAATCCGGATCGATTACATGCAATTGAAGCTTACGTTGACAGCGGTGCCATCGGCAATTATGTGGATCATGAAATGGTTTTGAGGATGAATCTAACTCTTTGTCCCAAGGCTGTAAAGGACGTCATTACTACGGTGGATGGTACGGAGATAGCCTCCGGGCCAGTAACGCATACCACTCAAGAGGTGACGCTAGTAAGTCAAGATGGACACCATGAGAAGATCGTGTTCGATGTGATCAAGGCCCCTCAGTTTCAGATTATTCTAGGAATACCTTGGTTAGAGAAACACAATCCTCTGATCGATTGGCGAGCAAGAACGGT
Source organism: Ambystoma mexicanum (assembly GCF_040938575.1). NCBI lineage: Eukaryota > Metazoa > Chordata > Amphibia > Caudata > Ambystomatidae > Ambystoma > Ambystoma mexicanum. The sequence goes on from NC_090921.1 coordinate 1,489,726,880, forward strand.
CCAGTTTCCAGAATGTGTCTCTACTTGTCACCCTCCACCTGGTGTTGCACTGGCCGCAATTTCTTCAGAGACTCCCCAGTTACCTCCCGAATACCTAAAATACCAAGATGTTTTCCGGAAGGATCAGGCTAACTCTCTACCTCCTCATAGGTCTTATGACTGCCAGATAGACCTGATACCTGGATCTACTCCTCCTTGTAGTAGAATTTATGCCCTCACCGAGCCTGAGAACCTTCACCTTCGACAATACCTGGATCAATACCTGGCAAATGGGTTTATTCGTCCTTCCAAGTCCCCTGCTTCTTCAGCTTTGTTCTTCGTTCCAAAAAAGGAAGGAGACCTTAGAACTTGTATCGATTATCGCTCCCTGAACCAGATCACCGTTAAGAATAGATATCCGTTACCTTTGATCCCTGAACTCCTGGACCAAGTCAGAAAAGCATGCATATATACAAAGCTGGATCTTAGAGGAGCTTACCACTTGGTACGAGTAAAAGAGGGCGATGAATGGAAGACGGCCTTCCGCACCAAGTATGGGCTATTTGAATATCAGGTCATGCCCTTCGGACTTTGCAATGCCCCGGCCGCCTTTCAATATTTTATGAACGATGTCCTCAGAGAGCTCATAGATGTATGTGTTGTTGTTTACATCGACGACATCCTCGTTTATTCTTCATCGGAATCTGAACATCGGAAACACGTGAAAATGGTCCTCGAAAGATTGCGTCAACACAAACTTTTCGCTAAGTTGGAAAAATGTGTTTTCAACGTGACTGAAGTTGAATTCTTGGGATTCATATTATCACCTGGCGGAGTGCGTATGGATTCAAAGAAGGTCGATGCAGTTCTCAAATGGCCATCACCATCCTCCGTAAAAGGTGTGCAAAGCATGTTAGGCTTCGCTAACTTTTACCGCAGGTTTATCCCCGAATTCTCTCGAATAGTCCAGCCCATCACTGCCTTGTTAAAGAAAAACAAACGTTTTGAATGGTCTACCGAGGCGGAACAAGCTTTCCAGGATTTGAAGACTAAATTTATCTCTGCACCAATCTTAAAACACCCTCGCCCCGAACTCCCCTACATCGTGGAAACTGATGCTTCAAGCCTTGCCATGGGGGCAGTTCTATCACAAAAGGACCCGGTAACCAGTCAGTTGCATCCCGTGGCATTTTGGTCCCGCAAATTCTCGCCTCCTGAAATCAATTACACGATTACTGACAAGGAACTTCTGGCTATCAAGTCTGCCTTTAAGGCTTGGCGGCATTATCTGCTGGGGGCCCGACACACCGTTACTGTGATTACGGATCACCGAAACCTGCAATATTTGAAGACCGCAAAAGCCCAATCCTCTAGACAACTCCGTTGGGCATTATTCTTTGCCGAGTTTGACTTCATAATTACCTATCGACCTGGTACAAAGAACGGTAAAGCCGATGCCCTTTCTCGGATGGGAGTGGAAGAACACTTGGTCAACCCTAAACCTGTACCAATCATTCCCGAACAAAGAATTCTGGGTGTAATCGCCACAGAATCCATAGAGGAAGTTAAGGATAAAGCCAGGCAACTTGTAACTCCAGCAGACATACAGAATTGGCATCTGCAGGGAAAGGACTTTGCAGTAAAGGACAACTTATTGTATTTCCAAGAACGATTATACCTACCCAGCACAGATTTACAGAAAAAAGTAATCTCTTGTTATCACGACTCTTTAATGGAAGGTCATCCCGGTATAGCCAAGACCTCAGAAAAGATCAAGCGCTACTTCTGGTGGCCGTCTTGGAAAAAAGATATCAGAGACTTTATAATGTCCTGTGGAGTATGCGCCCAAAACAAGAGTCAAAAGGAAAGACCAGCAGGCCTCTTACGCCCTATTGACATCCCACCTCGCCCTTGGCATACGCTTTCTATGGACTTCATCACCGATCTACCTCCATGCTCCGGATACAATACGATTCTAGTAATCGTGGACTTATTCTCCAAGATGGCGCATTTCATTCCGCTCAAAGGCTTGCCAACAGCAGCAACTCTGGCCCGAGAATTTCTCGAAAACATCGTCCGACTGCACGGTTTTCCTTCGGTTCTAATTTCGGATCGAGGTAGTCAATTTATTTCTCATTTTTGGCGAAGTTGCTGTCGGTCGGCTCAAATTGATGTGAGACTATCGACCAGTCACCACCCTCAGACCGACGGACAAACCGAGAGGACCAATCAAACTCTGGAACAGTATTTACGCTGCATGCTGCAACAAACTGAAAAAACTTGGAAAGATATCCTTTGGATAGCTGAGTATGCCTACAATAACTCTGTCCATTCGGGAACTGGGAAAACCCCGTTTTTTCTTTTGTACGGCAGTCACCCTCGAACCTCGGAGTTGGATCCCCTCCAAGATCTTGAAACACCAGCAGTAGACTACCTGCATTCTACAATCACCCAAGCCTTTAAGGAAGCTGTTTTTCACCTTCAAAGGGCTAAAGAACAATACAAGAAAGGAGCAGATCAACATCGGAAGGAAGCCCCTCACTATCAAGTAGGGGATCAAGTCTGGTTATCCACCAAATATCTATCTCTAAAAGGGCCACGCACATTCAACCCAAGATACCTTGGTCCCTATTCCATCACTACCATAGTAAACCCAGTAGCGGTCAAGTTGGACTTGCCCCCGCACATGAAGATACATCCGGTCTTCCACGTCTCTCTATTAAAACCCGTGCAACCTCAAACCCGACTAACCAAATCTCCAAAACCTATCCTAGTGGATGGAGAACTCGAGTTTGAAGTCAAAAGCATTCTGGACTCCAAGATCTCCAAATCTAAACTATTCTACCTAATTGACTGGAAAGGCTACGGCCCTCAAGAGAGATCCTGGGAACCTGCTGAATATGTCCACGCTCCTCGCCTAATCAAAAGATTTCACCGAACATTTCCTGACAAGCCAAAACCCCCGGAGAAGCCCGGTTTGGGAGGGGCCTTGAGGGGGGGTACTGTCATGATCTCTGCTTCCAAAAGGTCAGGGTTTTCCCAACTCCCTTGGAAGCAGATCCATAACCCAGGTTCCGAGTGCCAACCAGTCCCAATTGGGACCTTTTGGACCCAGTCCTGGCGCCAGTGGCACCAGGCTCATAAATATGCCCAGTCCCAGCGCTGGAAGCGCCGGGCTCATAATGCTTGGGTGGACTTACCTTCAGCAGACCATGCTGCTTACTTGCCTGCCAGTTGAGCCTCTAATCCTCTTCTGTTTGGAACTACTTTTCCTGTTGGGTGGGGCTGGAGCCACTCCCTAGATTCAGAACACTGGAACTCTTCTGGAAGGCAGGAACTCTTTTCTTACCAGGAACTCTTTTCTTACTTAGGCGTGGCTGTGGAAGGAGACACCTAAGCACTACAGGAGGCTATTTAAACCACACCCGGTGGATGAATCTTGCTTTGCGTTATTCTGCAACCTCTGCAGCAGAACGCTCATCGTGTCTTCTGCATCCGGTCCTGGGCCTGAGGAAAAAGGCTTACCATCCTGAATCCAGTTTTCAGCAACACCTATAAAGACAAGAAAGAACAGGTTAGCATTCCGGCATCTGAAAGGCAAAGGCTTACCATCCTGAATCCAGTCTTCAGCAACACCTATAAAGACAAGAAAGAACAGGTTAGCATTCCGGCATCTGAAAGGCAAAATCTTACCAACTCTTCGCACGCTCCGGAGGCCTTCGGTGCTGCATCCCGCATCTGAAAGACAAAACAAGGTGCGTTTAAAGACATTGGGGAACTTTAATACTCACGTGCCATTACTCCTTTCCACATCTAATCCAGTGGGTATTCCGGCACCCTGCAGCCGCTCCAAACTCGTACCTGCAAAATAAAAAGACAGTTAGAGCGCATCGTGAAGCAGGCAACAAGCGCTTACTTACGTGCTTCCAGGCGCTTCTATTCATCACACGGGCTCCATCTTCAACTCACTTCAGCCTGTCATCCGCCATCGCCGGAACCCTGCAAAACAAGAGACATCATTACTAAAGACTTTAAAGACATTTGAATGACTCGAAACTTACCGTTCGTGCAGTAAACGATCGACAGCAGTCCTCTGAAGTCAAGAGGCCTGCGCTACCTATCCAGTGAAGAAACTGGTTACAGCACCCTGCCCCGAGGCAGATGGAGAGCTCGGCATTCACTTACCTAAGGTGAGAGCGTTAACCTTTGGGGGTCTACAAGAGAGGAGAAGAGGAAAGAGATAGGGACACCCCAATAACCCCAGTTCATTAACCCCATATTTTCTATCTGCAGACATCTTACTCTACACGTCAGGCATACAGTGCACAGAGGTCCAGCCCAAAGAGCCAACCGGGTGCTACACATCACCTTTGAAGATACGGTAGTCGCCCAGTCAAGACCGGCGCCTCTGCGAGAATCAGGTGAGCGTTACACTATGTCTGAATGATGACAAAACTGAACTCATCATCCTGGGCACCCCCACCAACTTAAACAAGCTAGGTCCTGAATACTGATCCTTCACAATTGTTTGTAACCTTATCAAGGTGGCCAAGGAGGTAAAGACATTAGGATTCTATCTCGACTCCACCTTGTCCTTCTCCAAACAAGTTAACACACTAGCGTCCACTACCACATACACGTGTAAACTTATTAGAACTGGCAAGCACTTTCTCTCTAACAACAGCTGCATCATCTTGGCCAGAGCTCTCATCCTGTCCCGCTTAGATTACTGCAATGCCCTTTACATAGGCTCGAACAAAACTATTATCAGGAGAATTCAAACTCTCCAAAATAATGCCTTAAGAGCGGCTCTAGGCATTGCCAGAAGAGATCAAATCTCTGAGAGTAGGTGACAAAACAACTGGCTCTCAACCAATGATAAAATCCTCTTAAAAACAGCATCACTTACCCACAAATAACTAAATAATGCTGCCCCTACTTATCTCACTGCCCAATTCCACAGACGCACCTCTGTAAAACCATCCAGACTAGCCAACCAGAATTGCCTGACCGTTCCCAGATTCAAACTATCCAAGATTGGTGGCTGTAGCTTCCCCATAAAAGCTGCCCAACTCTGGAACTCTCTGCCCCCTTCACTTAGAGAAGACCAAGCCTACTCAAATTTCAGATCAAATACTATCACATGGCTTAAATCCTCTGACCTGTAAAACTGAAGTGGTAATCTCTACCCTATGACACTAGGCCTTTGCTCTCGAGTCATAACTCTGCACTACCCACTCCGGTTCCGGGGTCAAAAACAAAAATGTATATGTATGTATTGTGTGCCATATTTGTAACATGCCCCATCCTGGCATGCCCTCCCCCAACCACAACACTCCCCCAAGAAAGAACATGTCAACTTTGAACAGCTCTTACAGCAACACACACGGGCTATACTTATGTAATGACACCAAGATGAAGAACAAACGCTTTGCACATGCCAGTTGCCTCACAGGGGACCATGAATCATGGCATGGGTGGCATGCCCTCACCCAATCACATCACTGGCCAAGACAGGCTATGCAAAGCTTGGTAGAGCTTATAAAGTTAAGCTCAAGCTTCACAATAAGGTAAGAAATGGAATTGCACTAGGACCAGCTCCCATGCCATGGGCGCCACCTATAGAGGAAAACAGGCACGGTTTAATAAACAGCCTTCCTACATGCATCCAGTGAAGGCATTTTGGCCACCAAATCTTTATAAGGCGTCCACTCCATCACCATGAACTATACAGATCTATCTCTGGACGCACATTGTGCCCTACAGGCATATTAACAATTTTAGCAATGTGCAAGTACGACCAGGCCCATCTACAGGGGTAACTCTTATCAACTCTCACTCCGGCACCTACAAGCACCACAGCAGGACAACAGATCAGAACGGTAGATAACCTCCACTTGGCCCGGATACTTAAGTGGGTATATTGGTACAATCGTGCTCAGTAACTTAATTCTGCCTGAGCCAATGCTGGCCCATGATTCCTGACGGCCAACTCTTTCTCTTTCGCTTTGCTAACAAAAAAACTGCTGAATAGCATGCCACATTGGGTGTCAGCTGGGACCGCTGTCCCCTTTTCCTAAACAGGACTATATTGGTAACAGACCATACCGGGGCAAGAACAGGACAATGGACCCCGGACCTCTTTCCGCTACCCCTCAGCAATGAATGCACTATCACACCACTCTGTAAGACCATGAGCTTACCATTACTCATTTACGAAAGCAACTAAAGGCCAGAACTCCATCCTCTTAGCTAAACAAAAGCTTTTTCTTCCCTGGCGGATTCCATCTTGAACAACCAATATTGCTAATTTATGTATGCATTAATATGTTAAATCAATATGTTCCGATTTTGAAACACCTATGAATGTACATCACTTATATTTATCTAAAACCATCTACTATGAATGAATATATGGACATTATGCTCGCCTGCTACCAAACATGATGCACCTGGTATCTTCACAACAATTTGGGAATCACTGATTCTGGTGTTGAATGTATGCACATGCATATGGTACTATGTCACTATATGAATCACAGCATTGAGAAACACACCTGAGGGTCGAAACACATGTCGGCTGACTTCTCATAAATATAGCACCAACAAATTGGCTTAAATCCATCATTTTGCAAATACCAAATGTTTGAAAGAACTCAGTAACCCATCACACGGAGGAATAGGGCTCAATATCTTTTTAGCAACATACCTTTTGGAGAAAGAAGGGCACTTTCTCATTGGAACCCCATCACTAGCAGCAGGATAACTTATCAAGGACCAAGATCAAGCGCAGTGATCTACCTTTTCAAGTGCCCCACAACTACTTCACAGTCTATAATTTGGTGGAGTACCACATCTTCATTGTCACCAATTTAAAACCACATTGGCTGTGAGAACATTTTAATTCCAATACATGTGCATAGTATGGCAGCGGGCAATCCCTGCCGTCAGCTTTTCCAGCGACATAGCAAAGTAACCGTTCGGTTTGTACAGCAAATGTTATCAGCATGCTGGGTCCCCCTGGAAATCCCACTCTACTTAAATGGATTTGAACTCCAATGAGCAAGCTTTAGAAAACTATTGATTCTCTTGCACAGGCAGGCATAGTGATACACCCAATTCTCCAAGCCCACATGCTAAAGATTACAGTTTCACTTTCCTATCCTTTTTCCACCATTAAAAAAGGAACCCCTGGGAGTGACCTACTGTTTTGCAATTTTCGGGTTTTTTAAGTTTTCCCAAGGAATTAATATTTCTGGCTTCTACATTGTGCCAGTGTTCTCGGCCTGCTGTAGAAGCAACCGCTGTGGCTCTGTGCCTTTATAGCGATCCAGGAAGAAATCGAGATGTGTCTCTCCAAACTGTGCCCCAAGTCTCAGACAAAACATCAGCTTGGAGGATCCCTATGACCCCGGCTCATACTTCCTTAATCCCCATGATGATGAGGCCTACAACCTCTGCCAGGGGCTGTCTTCAAGTACCATATCTAACAGGGAGAGGAGACTGGTGGCCTGACTGCACAGGTTCAGAGATGAGAAGACACTGGAAAACGAGAATTAAAAGCACAGAGGCAGAGCATTGTAGAAGAAGAAACTGCCTAGAAAGGGGCAATAGCCCCAAAACTGGAGAGGGGTTCATTACTCCCAGGTCACCTTCGGAATCTAGCTCAGTTTCAGAAAATGTGGATGCATCCTTGGTTGTGTGCATGTCCACTACAGCAGCCAACCTCGCTCAGTATGAGAGGGATTTATTGGATAAGGGGTAGACCCTCTTTGAGTTTCTCTGTGAGGAAAGTAGAGGAAGGCATAGGACCTGGTCCATGAGGGGCTGCTGATCTTATACAAAATCATGTGGGCTACTGTTGACTCTGTGGATGCTAGTTTCCGTGGAATGAACACCAGAGTGGTGGTCAGGTGGCAACCCTGGTTGAAGCTGTTGGGATTGAGGCCAGAGGTGCAGACTCAAATCTGGGAGCTCCCCTTTGACGGTGTGCAGCTGTTCTGGAAAAGCAGTGAAAAGGTGCTCATTGTGTTTAAGACTGAGACCAAGACAACCGTATCTGCAGGATGTCGTTGGCGAGGCGCTCATCATCATTGGCTGGCCCACCAAGAGATTGGGGCCATTCATCATCATCTACCTCCCACCAGTTTTCAGTCATAGTACCTGGCGTTCACAGCAAGGTTCGAGCATCACCAAGTTTAGCACAGCCAGAGCACTTTTTGTTCACCATAAAGAGTCCACAGAGGAGGTAATTAGGGCACAGAGGGCCAGCCCCAACACCCTAAACATAGCTTATTTTCCACTGGCCCCTCAAACCTGCAGCAACCAGTTGGGAGGAAGTATCTCGAGCAATTTTAGATCTTGGTAATTGATAACTGGTGTCAGACAATGTGGCAAGAGCCCATGCTTTTGCATTTGATGAAAGACCCCTCGACCCCTTATACCACCAAGGGGGTGAAGAGTGCCTAAAGAAACCCGGAGTTGTTGGAGGAAGTGGAGTAGATACCACTCAAAGGTGCCATCATGGTGATCCCAGAGGGAGAGAGGAAATATGTTGTCTACTACAGCTACTTCATCATTGAAAAGAGAGGCAGAAACATGTCTATCATGGGCCCTATGTGCACCCTGAACAAGTTAATTATGGGAAAAACATTCAAGATGATAACGCTACAGAAATCAATCCTACTGGTCCGGAAAGGAGCATTTCTCTGTGTCCTGGACATAAAGGATCCTTATTTCCATCTTCCCGTCCTATAAAAGCCCTCAAGAGTCCTATGGTTTGAGTTCCTGGGTGCACATTACCAATTCAAAATGCTTCCATTTGCACTCAGGTCAGTGCCCAGTTCCGAGCTGGAGGTAATTTCAGCACCCCACCTAAAAAAACTGCCAGTATTACTGGCACCGGTAATACCAGCAAACTCCACGCATAGAGTCCTATCGGACTCCATGGAAGGGGGAGCAACTACCCTTACTGGCACTTGGAATCTGCCCGTGATTCCGGCAGACCAAGTGCCAGTAACGGTATTACCGTTTGGTGGTATCCCGCCAGATTTACCAGCGGGACACCACCAAACATGTAATGAGGCCCAATGTATTGCTGCTGAGAACTAACCCTTGCTTCATCCCTAAAGTGATGTCAAGTTTTCACAACAGCTAGATTATTTCTCTGCCTGTGTTGTTTCAGAATCTGGCCAGTACAACAGACAGGGAATTGCACATGCAGGATGCAAAGAGAGCTCTGAAGTTTTACCTAGCCAGCACTGAATCCTTCACACAGTTGTCGCAACTGCTGATCGCCTATTTTGATCAGAACAAAGGTCAGGCCATATCGAATAAGGCACCACCCAAATGGATTATCGATTGTATCAATTTCTGCAATGAAATGGCCAATCTGCCATTTACTGGGTGGGTCACAGTACACTCAACATGGGGCAAGGCACAACATGTGCCTTGTTTGCTAACACCCCCCTCCAAGAGATCTGCACTGTAGCCACATGGAGGAGTGTGCATACTCTCAGCCAGCATGGCTGAATACTACTTGATGCAAACTGATGCTTGCATTCACCAGCTGTCCAAGATGCGCCTGTCGGCCAGGCAGTGCTGAAAAACCTATTCCGTAAGAGGTCCCCTACCCTCCACCCGAACAACGGAAGCAATTGTTGTTTTTTACCCTCTCTTCCTTCTGCATTGTGTTCTTCGTTTCCATGTACTTGCATAGCTTCCTTATTGGCTGCTTGTTATTCTGCATTCTAAAGTATGTTTGTCTAGAAAAAGACCCAATACTGTGGTGGATATGTTACTGGCTTGTAAATGTAGATCCCCAGTGTTGTTGCTGTTTAGAGATTTACATGTCTGCCCTCCTAGGAGTTTAGGTTTCATTGTTGTAGTTATAGAAAGTGCATAAAGAATCTGAAAGTGAAACTGTAATCTGATGTTCTGGCAGCACTGGTTGTGTCACAATGGCCTGACTGTGCACAAGTTCTTAAATGAGTAGCAGCCTGCTCAGGACGTGATTTTAAATATATGTATGTACAATGGGATTTTCGGGGATCCCGGCCTACTGATGGGAATATTCTAAAGTATGTGTATCTATAAAAGGACCAATACTCTGGATTTGAGGTGTCACAGCTGCCTCTACCTTTCTTCTCACTAACCCTCTCCTACAACCCCGAGTTTTCTAAAGAGACTCTGCCAAAATGGTAGATGTTGTGCTATATAAGACCACATTCAATTACATTACATTAGGAGGAGCATGATGTTGTAATGTAGTCATGTCATGTGATGTCGCTGGCCTGTTGTGCTTGCTGTCAGAATATTGATGCATGAATGCAGCTCAGGAGAATGTTGAGTGGATCAGTAAGTGAATGTTCTGAGAGTGTCAGTTGGGGGCCTGAGCTGGGTTGTGAGGATGGCTGGTGGGTTCTCTCCTGTGTATGTAGGTCCATTACCCCTCCTTGTCCCTGTCCTGTACTTCATGTCTTGTATATAGCTGAAGAGTAACTTGTTTTATGTATATAATGTACATCTGTAAAAGAAAGCTACCTGGAACAACTACTGACTCCACAACAGGTCTGTGTGTGAGTGCCGGCTTTATTAACCACAAAACAGACTTTATAACAGTGGCGACGAGGATCAAAGAACCCCTGAAAGAAAGGAACAAAGGGATAACAGGACAGAGAGAGAGATGGAGAAGTTGCAGCAACTGTAAATACAGTAAGGAGAGCTTTGGGGAGAAACAGCATGTGAATGAGAGACCCACCGTTCCCCCATTCCCCCAATTAGACCATCCTGCCCAGCCTGCAGGGGTGCGTTGACAGCGATATTTTTACAAGGAGTATGACTAAAAGTAACATATGTGCAGCGCCATAACTTTTCTATGGGGAAGAATGGTGATTAAACCTGCCGGATGTATGTGTCAGCTTGAAGTGATGGTTGGTTGTCGAAGCCCAGCGTGATCCTCTCGTCCTGATGCCAACGGTGTTATGATAACGTACGTGGAACATCCACAGGGTATGGGGATGGCAGCGTGAGTTGGGAGGGGCAGTTTGGAACCCGGCAGCAGCAATGCTTTCAATTGTCAGCACACAGGGTTCCAATTTCGTTTGAGGAATGCACCAGCTTTGCTCCTGGCGCCATTATGATTTTCAAAAAAAAGTCTGATGTGAAAGTCCATTGCTCTACAGCAGGGGTGCACAACTGATTTTGACAGAGGGCCGAAAGTAGCTTACATGAGGGCTATAGTGGGGCGAAAAGTAAATGTGGGCGGGGCGGTAGGCGGGGCGTGGCAGGAGGCTTTTTAAACCCCCAATTTGTACTAAACACATGGAAAAAGAATGTTTTTGAGGGGTAACGATTTTTATTTGCATTTCAAACTTACATTTTGTACTACACATTTTCCATTGTTATAATTTATTTCTATTTAGTTATTGTATCTCGCCTGTTTAATTAACTTATATATATTTTATTGACCCTAGATACACTATGCCCCATGGCCCCCTTACCCCAACCAAACACTATGCCCCATGTCCCTCACCCCCAACCAAACACTATGCCCCATGGCCCCCTCACCCCCAACCAAACACTATGCCCCTGGCCCCCTCACCCCCAACCAAACACTATGCCCCATGGACCCCTCACCCCCAACCAAACACTATGCTCCATGTCCCTCACCCCAACCAAACATTATGCCCCATGGCCCCCTCACCCCCAACCAAACATTATGCCCCATGGCCCCCTCACCCCCAACCAAACACTATGCCCCATGTCCCTCGCTACCAACCAAACACTATGCCCCATGTCCCTCACCCCCAACCAAACACTATGCCCCATGCCCCCCTCACCCCCAACCAAACACTATGCCCCATGTCCCTCATCCCCAACCAAACACTATGCCCCATTGCCCCCTCACCCCAACCAAACACTATGCACCATGGCCCCCTCAACCCCAACCAAACACTATGCCCCATGGCCCCCTCACCCCCAACCAAACATTATGCCCCATGGCCCCCTCACCCCCAACCAAACACTATGCCCCATGGCCCCCTCACCCCCAACCAAACATTATGCCCCATGGCCCTCACCCCCAACCAAACACTATGCCCCATGGCCCCCTCACCCCCAACCAAACACTATGCCCCTGGCCCCCTCACCCCCAACCAAACATTATGCCCCATGGCCCCCTCACCCCCAACCAAACACTATGCCCCATGGCCCCCTCACCCCCAACCAAACATTATGCCCCATGGCCCCCTCACCCCCAACCAAACATTATGCCCCATGGCCCCCTCACCCCCAACCAAACACTATGCCCCATGTCCCTCGCTACCAACCAAACACTATGCCCCATGGCCCCCTCACCCCCAACCAAACACTATGCCCCATGGCCCCCTCACCCCCAACCAAACATTATGCCCCATGGCCCCCTCACCCCCAGCCAAACATTATGCCCCATGGCCCCCTCACCCCCAACCAAACATTATGCCCCATGGCCCCTTCACCCCCAACCAAACATTATGCCCCATGGCCCCCTCACTCCCAACCAAACACTATGACCCATGTCCCTCGCTACCAACCAAACACTATGCCCCATGTCTCTCACCCCCAACCAAACACTATGCCCCATGGCTCCCTCACCCCCAACCAAACACTATGCCCCATGTCCCTCGCTACCAACCAAACACTATGCCCCATGTCCCTCACCCCCAACCAAACACTATGCCCCATGGCCCCCTCACCCCCAACCAAACACTATGCCCCATGTCCCTCACCCCCAACCAAACACTATGCCCCATGGCCCCCTCACCCCAACTAAACACTATGCACCATGGCCCCTCACCCCCAACCAAACACTATGGCCCCCCTCACCCCCAACCACACACTATGCCTCATGGCCCCCCTCACCCCCAACCAAACACTATGCCCCATGCCCCCCTCACCCCCAACCAAACATTATGCTCCATGGCCCCCTCACCCCCAACCAAACATTATGCCCCATGGCCCCCTCACCTCCAACCAAACATTATGCCCCATGGCCCCCTCACCCCCAACCAAACACTATGCCCCATGTCCCTCGCCCCCAACCAAACACTATGCCCCATGTCCCTCACCCCCAACCAAACACTATGCCCCATGGCCCCCTCACCCCCAACCAAACACTATGCCCCATGTCCCTCACCCCCAACCAAAAACTATGCCCCATGGCCCCCTCACCCCAACCAAACACTATGCCCCATGGCCCCCTCACCTCCAACCAAACACTATGCCCCATGGCCTCCTCACCCCCAACCAAACACTATGCCCCATGGCCCCCTCACCCCCAACCAAACCCCCCAACTCAGCACACACACAAACATGCACCAATACAGACCCGAACCCCCAGCACACACACAAACATGCACCCATACAGACCCGAACCCCCCACCCCCCAAATCAGCACACACACAAGCATGCACCCATACAGACCCAAACCCCCACCCCCCAACTCCAAACTCCCACCCCCAACTGAGCACACACACACTCAAGCATGCACCCATACAGACCCGAAATAACCCCACCCCCCCCAACTCAGCACACACACAAACATGCACCCATACAGACCCGAACCCCCCACCCCCCCAAATCAGCAAACTCTCAAACAAGCACCCATACAGACCCGAACCCCCACCCCCCAACTCAGCACACAAAAAACATTCAAATCAAAACATTCATACACATCTGACACCCCCCCACCCCCGCATCTCAACATACACACAAAATACATTCAAACACAAACATTCATACACATCCGACACACCCCCCACCCCCGCATCTCAACATACACACAAAATACATTCAAACACAAACATTCATACACATCCGACACCCCCCCACCCCCGCATCTCAACATAAACACAAAATACATTCATACACATCCGACACACCTCCCCACCCCCGCATCTCAACATACACACAAAATACATTCAAACACAAACATTCATACACATCCGACACCCCCCCCACCCCCGCATCTCAACATACACACAAAATACATTGAAACACAAACATTCATACACATCCGACACACCCCCCCACCCCCGCATCTCAACTTACACACAAAATACATTCAAATACAAGCATTCATACACATCCGACACACACCCCCACCCCCACATCTCAACATACACACAAAATACATTCAAACACAAGCATTCATACACATCCGACACACCCCCCCACCCCCGCATCTCAACTTACACACAAAATACATTCAAACACAAACATTCATACACATCCGACACACCCCCCCACCCCCGCATCTCAACTTACACACAAAATACATTCAAATACAAACATTCATACACATCCGACACACACCCCCACCCCCGCATCTCAACATACACACAAAATACATTCAAACACAAACATTCATACACATCCGACACACCCCCCCCACCCCCACATCTCAACATACACACAAAATACATTCAAATACAAACATTCATACACATCCGACACACACCCCCCTGCAACATACACACACAAACATAAAGCAAAACAAACCCGATACACAAACACAAACAGACCACTTACCGGAGACGTGCTGGAAGGCAGGCAGGTAAGCGGCAGGTAAGCTGGAACGCTGGAATCGTACTACGGCTGGTGTGGTCCAAGGCTGAAATGCCTTCCGGCATCAAGCCTTATGGACCACGCCAGCCGTAGTGCTGGCCCTCCATTGGTGCAGCACACACGCATTACGTGGCTCGTAGGAGCGACGTGATGCGTGTGTGTGCTGAGCCAATGAGGGACAGTGTTTTCACCGGCCCGGAAGACAACAAAGACTTTCCTAATGGAGGGCGGCCGCGGGCTGCCCTCCATTGGGAAAGTCTTTGTGCCTCGCGGGCCGGTAAAGGGCATGGCGGGCCGCAACTGGCCCGCGGGCCGTATGTTGTGCACCCATGCTCTACAGTGTACATGGCATATTTGAACTCAGAAATGTTTTCTTTTATGGTGATGTCCATCTGACAGAAATTAAACGTTGTGCTCAACCGAACGAGGAACAGTTGAGAACTACAACACAGTGAAAAGAGGATGTTATACATAATGAACAAGGGAAGCTGCTGTTTTCATTGCTTGTTGACATTTTTTTTTTTAAAGCAGCTCAATGGTATATTTTTATTCAGAGACATGTTCTAATGTTTTAGTACTTTGAAGAGGGGGTATGGAATGTGTTGTTTGCTGCATATGTTTCAAGGTATTTAGTGTGTGGCCCTGATCAAGCCACCACCACTTTTGGTTTAATACAGAAGATAGGTGATAATGCAGAAACTAAGCATTCTAAAAGAGAGTATTGAATGGATTTTGGGAAATTATACTATTAAATTATTTCAAAGACGATGTAGGACATTTTGAATGATGATGCAGCACTCAATATTTTAAAGACAATTTCAAGTAAACATTTTTTGGGGAATTGATATTGCCAGATTTTCAAAGGCAATACTAGTTATGCAATGAGAATTATATATGAAAGGGATTGAATACAATGGGGTGTGGGATGTATTGACCCACTCCGCTATGCTATGTGGCATCACCCTGCCAGTTATGGGGAAATAAACAGCAACAATGGCGGCAAAACCCTTATGCGTGCCAAAAACCTACAGAAACCTACAAAAACCGTGTGCTTCAGCACACAAAAAGAGGGATGTACAACTTGCCACCCATGATGCATGTGCGGTGGAATAGAGCACACCCTGCAGAAATGTGCCAGTGGACTCCATGACCAGCAAACAGAGTGCAGAAAGAGAAGCAGCACTTTGCAAGTGAAACCCAAAAATGTGCCTACAAATGACATTTACTTTGTTGCCAAAAACTCCAAAATGCCTATAACACAACACTTTTCAACATTCACTATCTTGCCTGGTGCTAAAATTCATGTATCAAATGAAACATTGTGAAACATACAAAGTCTGAGAACTGACAGCCTATGCCTTAATCTGGGTGCAGTACCCAGGGCTACCTGAATGACAGCTGTCAGAGGAGTACTGAGGAAGCTTAAAGAGACCTACAACTAAAAAATCTGCTGGATTAGCAAATATAAAAAGGATTGTTGCCAAAAAAGAATACAGATTTAGTTGTGTTTTTGATCCCACAGATTTTAAGGCCAAGGAAGAAATGTATTTATGTGTGTTGCAACAAATGTGGTTTTTGCTGGGTTTAAGAAGTAATTAGCTTGGCTGAAGTTGCGAGAACTGGAAAAGCAGGTTTTTCTCCCAGAAGGAGGGCCTTCCTCTCAGCTGAAACTCACGGGGAGGTGCTAATTGCTGGTTAGCCCAGGACTAAACAATGGACATCCTCCAACCCAGGATATTGAAGGTGTGAAGGGTCGTAAAACTGCTGCAGCCCAGGAAACCCCTGGGTGACAGAAGACAATTCCAAAGGAGGGGGCTACCACATGCTTCAAGGAGAGACAAATACTGACCATTTGGTGTTAACATATGTGAGTTCATGCAAAATGTATACATTTTAGAATTGTGAAAATGTACACGCATATCCCTATGTTAAACACGCATTTTTGTGGAAATTTGCATAAAACCTGGAAATTGTGTTCACAGCTAAAAGGGCAAAATTCTGTAGAAAGTTGAGACAAGATCTCAGGGCTGTGGGATTTTGATGAGCAGATACTCCATAAAATACACAATCTGTGTATGTGATTTTTATAGAGGTTGCACATGTGTAAATATGTTTTTTGCCAAAATTAGAGTTTGTGTTCCAGTGGCTAGGGGTGTATTCTTAGCATCATAATATTATACCATAAATAGGGCACTCTGTTTCTCTCCTCCTATCAAGGCAGAGAGTATACTCTGACCCAATCACCTTTCACAGGGGCAAGCTTAGCTAAGCCAGGCCATACACCCCCTTTGTGATGTCATTTTAAAGGATAAATAGAGATAGCTGACAACACATACGGACTCACTAATCCAGCCACTTTCCTGATTCCCGCGAAGCACTCTGTTCCAGCATTGCACGTCCAGCTTTAAAATTCTTCCAGATCCAGATGCCAAATCCCTTGCCAGCAATAAGAGAACCATTGGTTGTCAGCAAGGCCCAAATCCTCAAATGTATTCTTGCCACCCAGTAAAGCGCTGTGGTGTAAGAAGGCCTTTTGAACCTGCATCCTGAAATTGTTACGGACTTGATGGTCGTGCAGAGTATGAATACCTCCGTCCCCAAGTACCACACAGACAATACCAGAAACACTGCCTGTGCGGTCATTGAGGCCACAGGTGTGGTAGTCTGTCGGGCCTGGATTCGGGAACAGCCAGAAGAACCCCTTGAACGCTGTAAGGCAATAAATGTTTATGTACAGGGCAGAAATGTAATAACACAAGAACACAGGAAGAGGTATCTAAGCACTGCTTACCTATGAGCACTGAAAGGTCACCCAGAGATGAGAGGAGGACTGGACCCCGGGCAATGATCCGTGGCTAGCTTCTCCTAGTGAGGTATGGCAGAGGTGAGCCACCGGGATAGCTTGATGGAGTCAGGGGCACAGACAGGTAAACACCTAGCGTAGGGCCGATGGCCAAAGTTCCAAGACAAAACGTAATCCGTAGAGTATCCAAAAGACAATTCCGTGGTCTGGCAACAAAAGGTCCAAAGTTCCAAAACAGATTCAGGGCGCAGGCAAAGACAGTCCGTAAGACAAAACGTGGTCGCGAAGGAAATCCAAATCCGAAATGAAGAACGAAGCGTCACACAATCCTGGAGGAAACAGCTGTGAAGCAACGCTTCCGTGTTTCCGAACGCATTTAACCAATAGCAGAAGTCACGTGATGCGTAGCACGGAAGCGTTGATGCATGATGGAACGTCACGTGATCCGTGACGCGCAGGTCTCCGTGAATGGAATCGGGGAACATCACGTGAACCGTGACGCGCAGGTCTCTGCGAAAGGCGTCGGGTGTTGTGACCAAGCGGGATTCTCCAGTTTAGTTGCCAATGACGGGAGGGGCAATACACGCCAGGTCTATCGTGCTCTACTAAGGGCGAGAGGACGTAAAGATGTTTGTGTGCCTGGGTGTGTGTGTCGGGTGATGGGATGGATGGAGGCTGAAGGTGGGTGGAGACGTGTACCTGTAGGGGGTGCACTTGGTTGTGCTGGAGACGTGACAGAGTCCCCCCTCAATGGCCCACGACCCTGTGAGCAGGCAGGGCAGTCCCTATGGAAACGTGCAACAAGAAGCGGGGCATGGACATCCCGGGAGGGAACCCAAGAGCGGTCCTCAGGACCATAACCCACCCAGTCCACGAGATTCTGGAGCCGACCCCTGTGAAAACGAGAACCCAAGATAGCACTGACTTCAAAGACATCAGGGGAGGACACAGAGACAGGGGCGGGTGGAGTATTGATACGGGTAGGAGCAAGGCAGGGCTTGAGGAGGGAGGTATGGAATACCGGATGGATCCGCCAAGCAGGAGGAACAGAAAGGCATAAAGCCACAGGATTCAGGACCTTGGCAATCTTGTAGGGACCAACAAAACGAGGCAGCAACTTGCGACAACCAGGGATACGTAAGTGTCGAGTCGACAGCCATACCTGGTCGCCCACGCGGTACTTAGGTGCCACTGCCCGCCTCCTGTCCGCCTTCGCCTTCATAACCGTCTGGGCCTCACGGAGATGGACAAGGGTCTGCGCATGGACCTCGGCCAGATTGCGAGCACAGGCATTAGCAGCAGGAATAGCAGAGGAGAAATCAGAGAGTGGAAGGGTACGTGGATGTTGTCCATACATGGAATAGAATGGGGAAAAACCAGTAGCTGAGTGGCGTGAGTTGTTGTATGCAAATTCAGCGAGATGGAGCATATTGAGCCAGGAATCTTGGTACTGGAGGGTCAGACAACGCAGATATTGTTCTAGGACTTGATTCACCCTCTCAGTCTGCCCATCGCTTTCTGGGTGATAGGCTGAGGAGAAGCGTGCATCAATACCCAGGAGCTTGGTAAGGGCATGCCAAAAGCAGGACGTAAATTGTGACCCGCGATCCGATATGATGACCTGTGGAAGACCAAAGAGACAAAAGATTGTCTTGAAGAATAAGCGGGTCAATGTCGGAGCTGAGGGTATGCCGGTACAGGGAATGAAACGGGCCATCTTAGTGTAGGAGTCAACGATAACCCATATGGTGTCATAACCCTGTCTGCGGGGTAGGTCCGTGACAAGGTCCATAGAGATCGTGTGCCATGGCTTGGGGGGAATGGGTAAAGGCTGGAGCAACCCCAGAGGACATCCTCTACGTGACTTACATTGAGCGCAAATCGAACAGGGGTTTATATAGTTCTCTATATCCCTTCTCGTGGACGGCCACCAGCACCACCGCTGTAGTAGTTCTAGGGTGCGTTGTTGCCCTGGATGACCGTTTATAGCAGCATTGTGAGACCAGACAAGCGCCTGGTTGCGTACGTCGCATGTGGGAAGAAACAGCTTGTTTTGGATGAATGGCAACCCCTCCTGAAGAACAATGTCCCATTCAGCGAGTGCATGAGGGTGTTGAGAGACCCATTGTCTAATGGCAGTAAGCATGGGCGGGGATGGTGTACACATACAGATAACATGGCCCTTCCCCAACAATGTGTCTGGGAACGAAGACAGTGGTTCCCCCCCGGGAGAGCAGGAAAGCGCGTCCGCCTTGCCGTGGATGAAACCAGGCCTGTGCTTGACTACGAAATCAAATGTGGCAAAAAACAAGTGCCAACGCACTTGTCTACTCTTCACGCATTTAAGAGAGGCCAGGTCTTGTAAGTTCTTGTGGTCCGTGTATACCACTGTTTGATGCCTCGCCCCCATGAGATGATGTCGCCATGTTTGGAGCGCGTCCTTGATGGCCAGCAGTTCTTTCTCGGTCACCGTGTAATGGGACTCGGCTACGGAGAACTTCCGTGAGTGGTATGCTACCGGATGCAAACTACCCGTGGCTGAACAAGGTTGAGACAGTATGGCACCCAGTGCAAAGGAGGAAGCGTCTGCCTCTAACACGAATGGAAGGTCTGGGTCAGGGTGTTGCAATACAGGGGCAGAAACGAACCTGGCCTTAAGCGCCTCGAAGGCCTCTTGGTGTACAGAGGTCCAGGTGAATGGAACAAGAGGGCTGGTCAGAGCAGTCAGTGGAGAAACGATGGAAGAGAAGCCGTCGATAAATTGCCGGTAAAAGTTAGCAAAGCCGAGATATGACTGGAGCTGTTTGAGATTGACAGGGGTTGGCCACTCCGTGACAGCACGGACCTTTGACTGATTCATGGACAAGCCTCCGGGGGTAATATGAAAACCCAGAAACTCCACCTCCCTCGAATGGAACAAACACTTTTCGGGCTTGGCGAACAAGGCGTTTTTCTTGAGGCGCGAGAGTACTTCTCTCACGTGAGCTACATGTTCCTCCAGGGAGGACAAATAGATCAAAATGTCATCTAAATAGACCACTACGAAAATATCCAAGATGTCAGAGAAGACGTTGTTGATGAAACGTTGGAATGTTGCGGGCGCATTACAGAGCCAAAGGGCATCACGGTATACTCAAACAACCCCTGTCGAAAGCAAAATGCCGTTTTCCATTTGTCTCCACGCCGCATGCGGATCAGGTTGTATGCCCCTCTTAGGTCTAGCTTGGTAAAAATAGATGCCTTCGTCAACCTATCCAGTAGCGTGGAGATGAGCGGAATGGGATATCGGTTCTTTACGGTGATGGAATTCAACCGTCTATAGTCGACGCACGGGCGCAAATCGCCTTCTTTTTTTGGCACAAAAAAAATAGGGCTGGCAGCTGGAGAACAGGAAGAACGGATGTGACCCAAACGTAAAGCCTGCTGGATGTATTCCTTTAATGTCCGTTCCTCAGACTGCGACAATTAGTAGATCCTGCCCCTTGGTATGGGGGCATCTGGGAGAAGGTCAATAGGGCAATCATAGGGTCTATGTGGAGGCAGACCCTCCGCTGTGGCCTTATCAAAAACCGTGTGATAATCGTGGTACTTAGCGGGGATACCCGCCATAACGGCCACCACGGTATGCGATGATGTGGCGTCGGGTACTACGTCAACAATACGGGAAGAAGCCATAGCGCCAAGGATCGTGGCGGGTGAGGCGAGCGACTCAGATTCTGTTAGGCAGAAATGTTGGCATACCTCAGACTCAAACGTTACTTGACCTGTTCCCCAATCGATCAAAGGGTTGTGGTGTCTCAACCAGGGAATCCCCAAAATGATACCGAACTGTGGCGTGGTGATGAGGTCGAAGGACATGTACTCCCTATGGGTGCTTTGTATCACCACTTCCAGAGATGCGGTCTGATGCTTAATCGGACCAGAAGCCAGAGACGTGGCGTCAACCGCTTGCACCGGTTCTGGGTGTTCTTTTTTAATCAGTGGTAGATTGAGACGATGGGCTAATGCAATGTCGATGAAACAGCCAGTGGCCCCTGAGTCAATCACGATATGCACAGCATGGACGATCTCCCGAGTAGGCTTCAGTAAGGCATGAACTACAACCGGTCTGATAGGACCGAAAGTGGGCTCAGTGGGGGTTGTAGATAGGCTCGCCGGTGCCCCCTGTCTCATGGGCGAGCCTTCTGAAAACCCGGCATCTTGTTATTTGGTCGTCGGGGGCATTCCTTTACATAGTGCCCGTTTAGCCCGCAATAAAAACAGGCATTATCGGTCCTCCGACGTTCTCGTTCAGACTGTGTTATTGGGCTCCGGATCCCGCCTATTTGCATAGGTTCAGAGCTGGAGGAGGGAGCCGGGGCTGACTGGCTAGTGAATGTAGTTTCTGCCTTCCGTTCGGCTCTACGGGAATCCACCTGTAATGCAAGATCTACTAGATCCGTGAACACAGAGGGAAGGGCAGGAACCACAGAGAGAGCGTCTTTCATGGTATTACATAGACCTCGGTAAAACACGATTGCCTTCTTTTCCTCTGGCCAGGAAGTCTCTGCGGCGAGCTGATTGTATCGGGTAATGTACTCAATTAGCGTTTGCCTACCCTGTGTGAGGTCTAACAACTCCAGATCCCTTGACTGGGCCTTATAACGGGTATCGAACACTTTAGCCATCTCTGTCACTAAAAGATCAAAGTCGTACAAAGCAGGGTGGTCGTTCTCCAGTAACGGGTTCGCCCAGGTACCCGCTACCCCGGACAAATGAGACAAAAGGAAGGCGGCCTTCGTGACAGAATCGGGGAAGGCCTGGGGCCTACACAGGAAGTGGAGTTTGCATTGGTTTATGAAAGTGCGATACTTCCGGGGGTCGCCCTGGTAACGTTCTGGAGCAGCGAGAGGGAAGGAGGTCGGGAGCAATACAGGAGTGGGGACAGGGGCACGAGTAGGGGCGGGCTGGACTGGAGGGGCGGGGTCCCCAAACTCGGTGTCTGCGGGCAGGGGATAACGTGTGCTCTGCAAAGCATCAAGACGATGGTGTATGGCGGTCGTGGCGGCGACCATGTCGGTCCTAAGGGCCGCCACAGCCTGCATTAAAGCGGTCACTGGGTCCCCGGCGGAGTGATTCATGGTTTGAACGACCAAGAGGCTTCACAGTCTGTTACGGACTTGATGGTCGTGCAGAGTATGAATACCTCCGTCCCCAAGTACCACACAGACAATACCAGAAACACTGTCTGTGCGGTCTTTGAGGCCACAGGTGTGGTAGTCTGTCGGGCCTGGATTCGGGAACAGCCAGAAGAACCCCTTGAACGCTGTAAGGCAAAAAATGTTTATGTACAGGGCAGAAATGTAATAACACAAGAACACAGGAAGAGGTATCTAAGCACTGCTTACCTATGAGCACTAAAAGGTCACCGAGAGATGGGAGGAGGACTGGACGCCGGGCAATGACCCGTGGCTAGCTTCTCCTAGTGAGGTATGGCAGAGGTGAGCCACCGGGATAGCTTGATGGAGTCAGGGGCACAGACAGGTAAACACCTAGCGTAGGGCCGATGGCCAAAGTTCCAAGACAAAACGTAATCCATAGAGTATCCAAAAGACAATTCCGTGGTCTGGCAACAAAAGGTCCAAAGTTCCAAAACAGATTCAGGGCGCAGGCAAAGACAGTCCGTAAGACAAAACGTGGTCGCGAAGGAAATCCAAATCCGAAATGAAGAACAAAGCGTCACACAATCCTGTAGGAAACAGCTGTGAAGCAATGCTTCCGTGTTTCCGAAAGCATTTAACCAATAGCAGAAGTCACGTGATGAGTAACACGGAAGCGTTGATGCGTGATGGAACGTCACGTGATCGGTGACGCGCAGGTCTCCGTGAATGGAATCGGGGAACATCACGTGAACGATGACGCGCAGGTCTCTGCGAAAGGCGTCGGGTGTTGTGACCAAGCGGGATTCTCCAGTTTAGTTGCCAATGACGGGAGGGGCAATACACGCCAGGTCTATCATAACGTGCTCTACTAAGGGCGAGAGGACGTAAAGATGTTCGTGTGCCTGGGTGTGTGTGTCGGGTGATGGGATGGATGGAGGCTGAAGGTGGGTGGAGACGTGTACCTGTAGGGGGTGCACTTGGTTGTGCGGAAGACGTGACAGAAATTCTCTGGCTTGCTTGGATTACAAAAAGCTACTAGAGCACACCAGTTGGTTGGAGGATGCCTTGGAAAAGAATAACCAGACCAGTAAGGACCAAACTCAGGAGGTGAGTCTCCTGCAGCAAAAATTGGCACAATACTCCCAATTCAGGCAGGAAGCACAGAGAGACAATGAGGCTCTCTGTGAAAAGAATGACAGGTGAGAGAAACTCCTGAGCATAACCTCAGGAACCCTGGCATTTTAATCCATTCAGTTCCATGGACTTTGCCACCCCCATGTCCACTGGCTCATATGAACCAAGGGCCACGGGGATGGTAGACTTCAACACAATGGGAAATATGGGACTGATAGACCAACCCCTCCCAGAAATGGATAGGTGGGCATCGATGTACAGGTTCCCAAATATTAGGGCCAGCCTCTCTAATCAGGGAGACTCCAGTGAGGGGAGAACTATATCCTCAAAAATATCACTTACCGAGAGATCAGTCAGCCAAATTCGGTGGGGAATTCCATGAGACCAGGCCCACAAAGAGCATTTTAAAAACCTCTTCCCAGCTAGGACAGTGGGGGGTGGGGGAACTCAGCCAGTCCTAATAGCAAGGGAGAGTCTGAAGACTCTTCTGATCGCCACAGGTCTCAAGAGACTAGGCCCCCACATTCTGCCAGCCATTCCCAAGCTCGCAGAATCAGGGAGAGCCTAGAAGACCAGAAAGCCACCTCAGGTAGCAGTGCCTCTGAGTCAGAGGAAGAGTGGACCAGGGTGACCAGGAATAAAAAGGCCAACCAAGTTAAGAGAGCTTTACTGAAAGATCCGCTGAAGCAAATCAAGGCGATTAGGAGTGTCATCACGCCCTACCATAAAAATGCTAAATATCCAATGTGGGAGCACCTGGAGCTGTTTGAGCAAATGATGGAGACTTTCCACCTGAAGGACAGCCAAAGTTGTATTCAGTATGTCAAGTGGACATTTTTAACTGAATACTCCAGCTTCTTTGCTAGGCTGGAGGATCAGAACCATTCAAGATGGTCCTCCTATAGGGCGGCAAACTTAAAGCATTTTTCAGTCCATAGAAACCCTCAAGAGGCCCGCAAGGCAGTCTACAACCTGCAATGTGGGGAAGAGCGGGCCCCAGAAGAATTTGTCCAAGTACTTAAACGTGCCTTTGGCACACCACCAGAAGGGTGCGAACAGACAGCAGGGAGTTTGTCAATACCTTCTTTCATGCACTCCCTAAATACATTATGACCCAGCTGGTGAGGGACTTTCATGAGAAAAGATCACTAGACTGAGTCATAGAACAAGCAACTCGCATCTACGAAGTGCAGAAGACACTAGAAAGTAAAAGTACTAACAAAAGCCCAAAACCAACCAACACCCCCGCTACTGCTAAGGTGGAGGAGGTGAAGGCTGCCCCCATTTTACATTTGGAGATGGGGGGCCTAAAAACACTCCTGCACAGAATCCTACTAACCCAAGACCCAGAAGGCCCTCGGGCCAATCCCAAACAGGCAGTCAGGAAGGTAACCCCACAAATGGGACCCCTACATCCCCTGACTACATCAGCCCCTGTTACAAGGGCAACAGACCCATCCTGGGCTATGTGCGGACTCCTCCAGCCCAAGGGGGGGGTCCAACTAGGCAGCTGCCTACCCAGTAAACTTCCTTCCTTACTTTATCCAGGAGGGCAGTAATCTCCCAAGTGCCTGGTTGAGTTTCTTTCCCCGGTACCTGCCAAACCTCACCCCCCAAAACAACGCTTCTTTCTTTCCCCACTTTCCTGAGCCCAGACAGCCTAATCCGGGAGAGGGGAGGCCAAGGGTGGAGGGGTACCAAACCTATCCTAACCAGGGGTATTATGGGAGAAGGGACATGTACCCTTTGCATGATCAATCAAGGGTAGACCAGAGGACCTCGTACCAGCCAGAGCGGGTGTCCCAACTGCAGCGCCAGGTCCAGAACATGGCACAGGATCTGGGTCGCATGCTGAGGGCTCAAAAGAACCCTCAGACGAGCATGGCGACTCAGAACTCCTCAAATCAAGGGTCTGGTGCTCCAGAGCAATGATGGGGAGAGAACCCCCGACAACCCACCGGTTCCCAAGGAGGAGGCACAGGAGGAAGGGGGGCGTAAAGCCTTAGAGGAAACAGACTTCCTTCCCCACTTGTGGAAAGCCCCTGGAAACCCAGGACCGGAACCAGAATCTCATGCCCCCGAAAGTCTGCAACCTAAGGTGGGTCGGAGAAATAAAGAACCTAAAAAGGCCCATTTTGTGGAAGAGGTGCGTATCTTCCAATTTGAAGGGGAGGGGCCCTCAGAGGATTCTGGGAAAAGGATCTTCTCATTCACGGATGGGGGAACTCCTCCCAAAGCAAAATGGGTCTCAAGAGATCCTGATCAAGACTGGGCAGATGTGGGACCGAGTTAAAACCGCCTATCATCAAATCCCAGAACGACCAGCAAGAAAATCCCTTTGTTCAAAACAATTCTGGTGATGGCCTCCAAAAAGGGGGGGGGGCAGCCCAGAACCAGAACCAGGGGAGCCCAAAACTCCCCCCGTATTCAACTATCCTGTTTTCTTTGCAGATCCCCAAGCTCACACCCAGGATTATGCCCAAACCTATTCTGGGGACTGCCTCCAAAAAGGGGAAAGGAGGCCCAGAACCAGAGGAAGAAGAATCCCTACCTCCCCAAAACCCTTCTGGGGACTGTCTCCAACAGGGGGGACAGACCCGAATCAGAAAGGGGGGAGCCCGAGACTCCTCAAATAACTGAGTATGAAACTGTGTGCCCATATACCCAAACTATCCAACTCTATTCTGGGGACCACCTCCTAGAAGGGCGGAGCAACCCAGAACCAGCCCAAGAGGAACCCCAAACCTCACCAACCACGTCTGTTGACTGCTTCCAGAAAGGGGGGGCAGCCCAGAAACAAAACAAGGGGAGCCCGACACTTCCCAAATGGCAATGTGTCAAAATTTTGTGCTAGATTCTTCATGTCCAACACCGTCTCTTGTCCCAACTATCCCAGTGTCAGAGTCAGAAATTAGCAAATTGACCCTCAAGCTTACCCAGAGCACCCATTACCTTTGCCCCTTGAAGGAGAAGGAAGGTAGATTCTACGCCTCCATCCAGGTGCAAGGGCAATGTACAATTCCAGTACTGGTGGACACTGGATACCAAACAACTTTGCTATCAAAAACCGGACCTAATTAGGTTCTTCTTTCAAAACAATGACACACCCCATGTCACCGTCATAGCTATGGGACCACCAAACGGTGAGGTGAACTCTTCTCCATTTCTGCAAATCAGCCTCCCTCCCACTCTCAAGTGGCATTCCACCCTGGAGGGAGATAGATTGAAATTTCATACTAATGTACAATCCGAAAATCCCAAGTTCATAGCCAAAATTGACATCAAATCAGCACAGAACTTAGCTCGCATTCTGAAAAAGGGTGAACAGGGCTTCCTCCCGATTCAGTTAAATGACAGGAAGGAGTCTGTCCTCGTCCGAGTTGACTTGAATAGCGAAGAAAGCTTCATCAGCGAAGAACCATTCAACAAACTCCCAAAAGACCAGACCCTACCCGCCGTAGAGTCAGTGCAGAAATGGGTACGGGATCTGGAAGTGCCCCACTCCAAACATCCTCTGCTTAGTAGTTGTATGATCAAAATTTCTAGGGATAACAAAAGCATAATATATACTTGTTGGGTTGTGCGAGTTGTTCCTTCCGCCTTTTATATGAGCAGGGACCTCCTCAACCAACTTGAGATTAATTTGGACCCTAGTTATTAATGGGATTTCAGAAATGGAGGAGAGGTGATCATCCCAGGACTCACCTACAGAATCCACCTGTTAAAACCATTAGAGAAACATAGATAGGGAATGTTGCCAATTATAACCAATGCAAGTGTCTTTCCCACTGCTGACATCTCCAGATGACGTGTGGACACAGTAGTGGGAAAATATCCATAACCATGTTATGTTCTATCTTCTAGCATCTGAACCAGCCAAAGGATTACCAAGGAGGACCACTCGGGGACCAGGAGGAAAGACCCAAGGAGCCCGGAGTGCCGCTTCATACTCCCAACCAGAACCAGCAAAATTCCTGACCACAACCAGCGAGGAGACCGTGTCGCCTCCATCACTGACGGGAGAAGCAGCTGAATTTCTCCACATGGACAAAAGAAAAGAACATCCCAATCTCCCGACTTCCCCTTGACGGGCGGTCAAAACTGTGTCTGGAGGGGAGCTCTGTGGGATGTATTGACCCACTCCGCTATGCTATGCGGCATCACCCTGCCAGTTATGGGGAAAGAAACAGCAACAATGGCGGCAAAATCCTTGTGCGCGCCAGAAACCTACAAAAACTGTGTGCTGAAGCACACAAAAAGAGGGATGTACAACCTGCCACCCATGGTGCACGTGCAGGGCAATAGAGCACACCCTGCAGAAATGTGCCAGTGGACTCCATGACCAGCAAACAGAGTGCAGAAAGAGAAGCAGCACTTTGCAAGTGAAACCCAAAAATGTGCCTACAAATGACATTTGCTTTGTTGCCAAAAACTCCAAAATGCCTATAACACAACAGTTTTCAGCATTCACAATCTTGCCTGGTGCTAACATTCATGTATCAAATGAAACATTGTGAAACATACAAAGTCTGAGAACTGACAGCCTATGCCAAAATCTGGGTGCAGTACCTGGGGCTACCTGAATGGCAGCTGTCACAGGAGTACTGAGGAAGCTTAAAGTGACCTAAAACTAAAAAGTCTGCTGGATTAACAAACATAAAAAGGATTGTTGCCAAAAAGGAATAGAGATTTAGTTGTGTTTTTGATCCCACAGATTTTAAGGCCAAGAAAGAAATGTGTTTATATGTGATGCAACAAATGTGGTTTTTGCTGGGTTTAAGAAGTAATTAGCTTGGCTGAAGTGGCAAGAACTGGAAAAGCAGGTTTTTCTCCCAGAAGGAGGGCCTTCCTCTCAGCTGAAACTCACGGGGAGGTGCTAATTGCTGGTTAGCCCAGGACCAAACAATGGACATCCTCCAACCCAGGATATTGAAGGTGTGAAGGGTCGTAAAACTTCTGTAGCTCAGGAAACTCCTGGGTGACAGAAGAAAATTCCAAAGGAGGGGGCTACCACATGCTTCAAGGAGAGACAAATACTGACCATTTGGTGTTAACATATGTGAGTTTATGCGAAATGTATAAATGTTAGAATTGTGAAAATGTACTTGCATATCCCTATGTTAAACATGCACATTTCTGGAAATTTGCATAAAACATGGAAATTGTGTTCATCGCTAAAAGGGCAAAATTCTGTAGATAGTTGAGACAAGATCTCAGGGCTGTGGGCTTTTGATGAGCAGATACTCCATAAAATACACAGTCTGTGTATGTGATTTTTATAGAGTTTACACATGTGTAAATATGTATTTTGCCAAAATTAGACTTTGTGTTCCAGTGGCTAGCGGTGGATTCTCAGCATCATAAAATTATACCATAAAGATGACACTCTGTTTCTCTCCTCCTATCAAGGCAGAGAGTAGACTCTGACCCAATCACCTTTCACAGGGGCAAGCTTAGCTAAGCCAGCCCATACACCCCCCTTTGTGATGTCATTTTAAAGGATAAATAGAGACAGCTGACAACACATAGGGACTCACTGATCCAGCCACTTTCCTGATTCCAGCAAAGCACTCTGTTCCAGCATTGCATATCCAACTTTAAAATTCTTCCAGATCCAGATGCCAAATCTCTTGCCAGCAATAAGAGAACCATTGATTGCCAGCAAGGCCCAAATCTTCAAATGTATTCTTGCCATCCAGTAAAGCGCTGTGGTGTAAGAAGGTCTTTTGAGCCCCCATCCTGAAATTCTCTGGCTTGCCACCACTAGGCTTGCCTGAGGAACTCGCCATCCAGCTGATTCAGCTACCCACATACTAGGAGAGCAGATCCTGTGCCAATCCGGCGACCGCCCAGAGGATCCAGTCCTGTGCCTGATGTGCTGTCTTTCCTAGACCAGACCCAATCCATGACCAGAACTGACAGTCCCATTTAAAAACTTATCCTGTGAGTATTAATAGAAAGAACTGTATCCCATAGTATAATTGCATTGTCTTATCCCTATCTCTAACCCATCCTATCTTTCATTCAGAACCAGTATTGTTAGGAGTATCTTTGCGCTGACCCTTTTCTCATCTGAAGAAGTCGAGTTTCCTTAGCAGGCAGGTCACCCTGATCAAGTGACTGTAAGATTCCTTTGTGGTATTCGTTTTTTCATAGTCATCCTCTAGTGTAAGCAAACCCATTGATTCTCCCGTTATCGCGAATATCGCGCAATGAAAAGTTTGCCACGATTTTAAAAATCTGAAAGTTTTACACGTGTAAAATAGCTCTAAACTGCTTCCAACTTGGATTTTAAGATTTCAATTGTTTTCTGCTGACCAAATCATTGCTTGTGCTTGTGTGCAACTGTTCGAAGCGGCTCCCATAAGAATTTAGAACAATTTAAGTATTTTTGACCATATTTGGTGTTTTTGCCCAGTCCATTCTAAAGATCATTTAAAGCCATTCTGACAGCTGAAAGTCAATTCCATTTTTCTCTTGTATTTGAAGGGGGACAAGGGGACTGATATTCTATTTGATTTGTGCTATTCCTGACTACCTGCTCTCTCCTCCCATCTCTTTACATTGCCTATTGGGGGGTTGAGGGGTGTTGCAGGGGGAACCTCTAACCATAGTGCTATCTGATCTGAACCAACAAAAAAGTATTATTTTCTGTGCTGCATTTGTTTTGCATTTGTTTTGCTTATCCCTTATTCCCAGTGTATTAAAGATAGTATTCAGTGTTCTGTCACCCCATTAGTGATTGTTCTGTATCTATTAAAATATACTGTGATTACATTTTCAATACATAAATAAATATTTACCTTTGCAAACCAGCCTGATTCCTGGTTCAGTGTGACTGGGGGAGAGGGGGGGGTTCCAGGAGAAGGGTGTGATATGAGTGGTATATCGTTCAGAATAATGAACTTTTAGATAAAAATAAATGAGGATTTCAGTTGTTCACTACATGCTGGGCTTTGACTTTGGTGTGTGCCGGATGGAAATCACTTACGGGGGGTCATTACAAGGTTGGCGGTAAGGGGTTAACAGCGCCGGTAAAGGTGCTGGTGCCATTAACCCCTTACCGCTGCATTACGAGGTCCTTTAGCGGGACCCGCTAGGGGCGCCTGGTTTTACCAGGTGCCCTTAGCGGGACCCTCTAAAGGACCAGCATGCCAACAACGGGCGCTTTGTTAGCATGGTCCCCATTCTCATTGAGCCTTATGGGGGCCCGAATGGGAATGGGGATGTGTTCCCTGAATGGGGAAATACCGGGTGCTCCAAGGTTGGAATGGCCCGGTATTTCCCCATTCAGGGGACCCGGACCCGGTATGCGGTATGGGGGTAGCCATGCCGCAAATAGTGGCATGGCTACCTCCAACATTGTAATGACCCCCAATGTGTTTTATGTCAAACATATTAAGGTCTAATGTAATTAGGGGATGTTTGAGTATAAAGTTGAAGTGAGAATTACAGTACACGTATAGAGGTATTAATGTTAATGAATATTGTGTCATGGTTTTGTTGGGCTGTTGTTTTGTGACAGTTGCGTGATGTGTTGTGGCCCCAATAATGGACCATTTTATTAATCCAAGCATAACTTGTGTACCATAGTTTATGTTTGTGGGAGGGCTAGTAATTGTTATAGGTAACAATTAAACTAGTACACTCCAATGGGAGGTACAGGTGGAAAAAAGGATTAGATACGCTCATATTTGAGGTACGATGGTAAGTGTAAAAGAATTTATTGAATACATGCATAGCATGGACAATTAAGGTCATAGGATAACGACCAAAGGTAAAAGTGCACGGACAATTGAGGTCAATGGAAAAAGAAAAGGGACTAAAAGGAAAAGGTTAATGTTAAAAAGTGAATGTTACTGAGTGATAATGAAAAGTATAAAGGATTCACGTATATAAAAGGAAATGTTATATTCAGGAGAGGAATTTGTATTGGCTAGCAGAGAGAGAAATGTAAAAATGTGCACAGCAATTTTGATGGTACCTTTTGTTAATAGGTTTCTTAGTTACGTTTATGCTCATTTTAAAATTGCAGTGCTACCAGGAGCACAATATATGTTTAAATGTTGTTTCATTGTGCGAAAGTCTGGTAGTGTTGTGGTTTGGGTGACGGATGCATGTGTATACTGGTTTAAGGACGTATATGGCGCGGGTGGGTATGAATGTGCTCGCCTGTTATAAAAAGCTGCACCTGTGTGTGTGTTGCTTTGGTCCACCGTCCCCTGTATAGATATGTCTGCACCGAGTGAATGTTGTGTGCAGTGTGCATGTACCTGATATTTGATTGGTTGGAAGTTGTTATGCCATTGTTTCTGATTATGATCTGTGGGTTGAGTGCCAGGGTGACAAGTGGGAGCTGATTGCGATGAATGAGTTTTTGGTTGTGAGAGTGGAAGGACAGTGATCTATGCATCCCTCCTGCAAACATTGTCTGTCGTGTTAGAGTGTTTGGACTTCTCGGACTAAAGTTTCCAGTTGGCTTTGCTTCACGGTTTCGGTACTGCATCCGGGTCCGTTGTGAGGTAATTTGTGGTACCCCCCTCCCGTTTCCCCACCTGTATGGTTGATTGATGTTCCCCTGATTGTTTGGTTTGCGCCAGAGTGTGGCAGGCTCTGTCTCTGTATGTGGCGGGTCTGGACGGAAAGGATGTTGTCGTGGTTGGAAGGTTTTTGTTGTGTGAAAGGGAGATGTTGTGGTTTGTGTCTGGGTATGAAAGGGAGATGTTGTGATGTAGTGTGGTTTGTGTCAGGGTATGAAAGGGAGATGTTGTAATGTAGCCTTGTCATGTGATGTCACTGGCCTGTTGTGCTTGCTGTCAGAATGTTGATGCATAAATGCAGCTCAGGAGAATGTTGAGTGGATCAGTGAGTGAATGTTCTGAGTGTATTCAGTTCAGTTGGGGGCCTGAGCTGGGTTGTGAGGATGGCCGGTGGGTTCTCTCCTGTGTATGTAGGTCCATTACCCCCCCCTTGTCCCTGTCCTGTACTTCATGTCTTGTATATAGCTGAAGAGTAACTGGATTAATGTATATACTGTACATCTGTAAAATAAAGCTACCTGGAACAACTAATGACTCCACAGCCAGTCTGTGTGTGAGTGCAAGCTTTATTAACCACCAAACAGACTTTATAACACATGAACATCTCCTGAAATAATTTTGGAGATGGAATTTGGTACTTTAAATGAGATGCTGGAAGCACTAAGGGCAAAGAGAGAGAATGCCTTGTTGCTGATGTTTTAGGACACAGGGATCCTGGGCTGGGACTGTTGAGGAGAATTCCTGTCACCCCAGGCCAAAGTGCCATTTTGTTCCCCACTTTATCATGATGCCAGATTTGATGTTCCAGAGCTAAATCGTCATCCCTTGGTTCCTCTCTGCCGGTGGTGCCCTGGGAAACTGCCCAGAAATACCTTTTTGGAGAACTAGCCACGGTCCTGGATTAACTGGTCCATGGCAATCAGGTAACACTTTGATGCTCACATAGCAACACATTCACTAATGCAAACAGGAGATGGCATCTCAACCTGAGAAGCAAACAAATGTATTGCATTGTATTGTAACAATATTTCTAAAGTGCTGCAAGGCCGGGTGGCATCTAGGCACTGGTAGGAGCAGACAGGAAGAGGGCAACTATTCACTCTAAAACAACAATGTTTTGATTTGTTTGAGAAAGCTGGATAGGGCATGGTTGCTCCTAATGTGAGATGGGAGAGCATTACATAATGATGGATTCAGCACAGAAAAAGATCTTCCGCCAGCTCGAGCGCGACTGTACACACAACAAAAATGAATTGGCGGAGAGAAGTGCTCTTGTTGGTTGGTAGATGGAAACCTTAGATTGAAGGAATTGGGCTCCCACAGCATGGATGGCCCGGTGAACCCCATAGAATCTTAAAATTAACTATGGCCTTGACTGGCAACCAGTGAAGGCGTTGGAGAAGATCTTGTGGATTACCATCTCTGGTTGACAGAGATAAATGCTGTTACAATAGTCTGAAGCCCCCATAATGGAGGCAGTAAAGATCTTAGCCCTAGCTTCATCTGGAAGAAAATGGAGAACCTTCTTTAAGGTCTTCAGTTTGACCCTGCCTGGCAAACTGCAGAGATTTGAGATTCCATGGAGTCAGAGTGCATAGCCTTGATGCCTAGGCTTTTGACAACCACTGATGGAGATGGACATGGTCTCAGACAAGCAGGCCAGTAGCCAGAGGTCCAACAAGAGTTGTCCGACTCCTTGCCAATCACCAGTTCCTCCGTCTTCTCTCTATTCAGTGTTAACCAGTTTTCTGACATCCACTTTCCTACCGCTGAGAGGCAGTCTCTCAGACGCTGGGGGGGACTTTCTTGGGAGGCATTGATGCGAAAAAAAGAAGCTGGGTGCCGTCTGCATATATGAAAATATGCACTCCAAAACTAAAGATAAGCCTAGCCAGGGCTACCATTTACAGATTAAAAAGTAATGGTGAGAGTGCCGACCCCTGAGGGCCTCCACAGCCAAACACCATGGGGGGAAGTGAAAGTGGGAAGAGACACCACCTGAGTGTGATCTAACAGAAAAGATGAGAACCATTTCAGGGGAACCCCTGAGACTCCCGCGTCAGAGAGACAGTGTAGGAGTCTTTCATGATCAATAGTGTCAAAGGCCACGGAGAGAATGCCTTTGAAGTGAGTCGAGGGGTGGTGGAGGTTTTTGTCTTGCAATTGAAGCTTCTTGGAGCTGTTTCGTCTATTTTGAGATTTACGTTTAGCTATCTGCTGAGTGTTGACAGCCTTAAAAGCTGGAGACAGCTTCTGAGACGGATTGGACAGTGTCTGTCATCTTTTGGCTGTAGTCATATTTTTCATTTTATTTTATTATTGTGGAATTTATTGCAGAACATAGCACTTACATTTAACTAAAACATTTTGACAAAAACATCAGATTTCACATCAAAGTTCCATAAGTAGCTGGTATGCAGAAGTGTGAATCGCAACTGTGTTAGCTTCTTTTGGGGTGTGACATACATTTTTGCTTGCTATTGAACATTTAACATTTTCTTGAAGTCAAAGGTTTCAAACAAAAACATAAAATAGGTAAAAAGTATATATATACCCATTGCTAAAGGGTATTTTTAGCTTGCACTTTTGAAACCTGTAGAAAGTTGTGAACATGCCTACTTTTAAAACGTGCAGCAAATTCCTGGGGGAAAACAGCAGTCAGGAGGACCTCGATGGCCATTCAGAAAGCTAAAGATTTACCTGATTCCAGACAGTGGTCTACCTTTAGGTGACCCTTCAACACTGCCAAACCTGTAAAGAAGAAAAGACAAGACACTGTCAGACTTGGCAAGTGGCATGGATGAATAAAAGGCAGAGAGCAGTTCACTCAGCCATACAGGACATGGCCAATTTGGGACCACTTCTTGTGAGACATTGAGACCCTAGCAAGCACTATTGTTCTGGCTTGAGTGTCGTGTAGACCGTTGATGCCTCCGTCCTCAAGTGACGCACAGGGGAACTGAAAGAAACCCGCTGTGCGACCTTTGGGGCCACAGGTGGGAGATGTTACTTCCCGGATCCACAGAACCTCTGGAACACTGATGCTGCTGTTAAAAAGAACAAGGTTAAGTACCAGGCAATTACAATATATCACATTAACCAAAGGATCTGAATAGCCTTACCTATATGGTGTTAGGAAAACCCAGGAGACCTAGGAGGGAGGTTCGAGACTCAGATGAGGCGGTCCCTAGAACAAGAGGACCGCAGACAAGCGTGCATGCAGGAGAAGCCACCTGTAGGACTGTAGACGTGACTTGAATCGCAAAAGGGAAATGGCATAGAAGTTCAGCAAGATACCAAGGGATGATCCAAAGGCAAGTCAGGGTCGGGTCCAAAATACGGCAACAGGTAATCAGTTCCAAGCAAAGGTACAAAGGGGTAATCCAAAGGAGTCCAAGATAGAGTTCCGGGATCAAGGTAACAGCAAAGCAAAACGTAACGCCAAACAGGGTCTGAAGACAGCTGAGAAGCAATGAGTGTTTTGTGTCTCAAGCCTTATATACTGTGCATTTCTGGGTCATGTGACGTCCACCAAGGTCACGTGAGGAACGCCACTCTGGATCACGTGATCGGCGTGGAGATGTAACGCCGCCCCTTCTGCTGTATGTTCTCCATGGCAACTGCCAGTGCACGAAGGGTTGCAATTGAGCCTGTACACCATACCTGGTACGGAGCTTTCAGTCCTTTGGGTAAACCGAATCACATGAGCCTCGAACCCTAGAGAGAGGTGTTGGGGAAATGTGAGCAGTGTTCTGGTGTGCAGTGGATCGGTGTGCAGAGGATCGCCTAACAACTATTGTAAATGATCATCAAAATTGGATATGAAGCATTTGCATAACAGAAGGGATGGTTGAGCTTGTCAGTGTTCGGTCAGTAGCACTTGGGTTCCTGTAGAGCAGTTAACTATAGATTAGTGCCTTTAGTTATTCAAAAGGCAGAAGGGTCCTAGTTGCATCCTTTTCCACCACATGTTTATGTGATCCAGTTCTCGCGCCTCATTAGGCTTTCAGAGTCCTGTGATGGGCATACTTCTCCATCTGTTCCTTCTGTACCCTTCTCTTATGTGCTGAACCAGCAGTCATTGGAAACTCAACAGTTGGTTGTTTTCCCCACTTACCAATTTTCCATGGGACCCAGAGAGAATTATCATACCATCAAGGTGGTGGATGTCTCCAGAGGACTTCATGCCACTTCTATGATGGATTATGAGGGACCTTACATTACCCTGTGCGTTTCTGGGTCATGTGACGTCCACCAAGGTCACGTGAGGAACGCCACTCTGGATCACGTGATCGGCGTGGAGATGTAACGCTGCCCCTTCTGCTGTATGTTCTGCATGGCAACTGCCAGTGCAGGAAGGGTTGCAATCGAGCCCGTACACCATACCTGGTGCGGAGCTTTCGGTCCTTTGGGTAAACCGAATCACATGAGCCTCGAACCCTGGAGAGAGGTGTTGGGGAAATGTGAGCAGTGTTCTGGTGTGCAGTGGATCGGTGTGCAGAGGATCGCCTAACATAGCCCCCCCCCAACGGCCCACGACCCCGTGGGCAGGACGGTGATCCCTATGGAAGCGAGCTACCAACCGAGGAGCGTCAAGATCCAAGGCGGAAACCCAAGAACGCTCCTCCGGTCCATAGCCCTTCCAATCCACTAAATACTGGAGCCCACCCCTAAACCAACGGGAACCCAAAATGGCTGACACTTCAAAAACATCAGGAGAGGCCAGGGACACCGGAGCAACAGGGGCCCGGAGGCGGGAAGAATCAGGACAAGGCTTGAGGAGAGAGACATGAAATACAGGATGGATACGCCAAGAACTCGGGAGAACTAGACGAAAAGCCACCGGATTCACAACCTGAGAGATCACATATGGGCCAACGAAACGAGGTAGCAGTTTCCGGCAACGCACTAGGCGAAGGTGACGCGAAGACAACCACACCCTAGAACCCACCACCAGGGGAGGAGCAGCCAGACGCTTGCCGTCAACACGAGCCTTCATAGAAGCCTTTGCTTCAGTAAGATGGACCACAGTACTAGCATGAACAGCAGACAGATCCCTAAAACAAGTCGTGGCCGCAGGATTCGAATAAACAGAAGCATCAGGGACAGGCAAGACATTGGGGTGTTGACCGTAGAGGGCGTAGAATGGAGAAAAACCTGTAGCAGAATGAGCCGCGTTATTGTATGTGAACTCAGCAAGCCGTAAAGCGGTCAACCAGGAGGTCTGTTGTTGCAATATAAGACACCGAAGATACTGTTCCATAGATTGATTCGTCCTTTCGGTCTGCCCATCAGTCTCAGGATGATAGGCCGAAGAATACCTGGTATCGATGCCCAGTAATTTAGTCAATGACCTCCAAAAACGAGAGGTGAACTGTGACCCCCGATCGGATACAATGACCGAAGGGAGTCCAAATAACACGAACACATGCTCAAAAAACAAGTCTGCCAAGACCGGGGCCGAAGGAATACCCTTACAAGGAACAAAATGAGCCATTTTTGTGAACGTGTCCACCACCACCCAGATGGTGTCAAAACCTTGTACCTTGGGGAGATCGGTTACGAAATCCATTGTCAGTGTATGCCAAGGTCTTGGAGGTACCGGAAGCGGAAGCAGCAGTCCAACCGGTCATCCTCTTCGATGTTTAGCCTGACCACAAACAGCGCATGAATTGACATAGCATTCCACATCGCGCTTCATAGAGGGCCACCAACACCAGCGCTTTAGGAGATCCAAAGTGCGCTCTTGACCGGGATGGGCATTGAAGGGAGCATTATGAGACCACTCAAGGGCCAAGTTACGAGTGTCAGGTGTGGGAAGAAACAGACGTTCATGCACGAAAGGCAAACCATCAGAATTAACGGGGTCCCAATCCCGCAATTGGTCGGAATGATTGCTAGTCCAAGATCGTACAGAATCTAACAATGACAAAGAGGGAGTGCAGAGACAAATCACATGACTCTTTCCGAGAACAGTGTCAGGGAAGGTTGGCAATTCGACCCCACCCGGGGAACGTGACAAGGCGTCCGCTTTTCCATGTGAGGTTCCAGGACGATGCATAATATGGAAATCAAAAGGGGAAAAGAAAAGATGCCACCGGACCTGTCTGCTATTGATGCACTTCAATGAGGCCAGATCCTGTAGATTTCGATGATCTGAGTATACAGTGATTGGATGTTTAGCCCCCAGAAGATGATGGCGCCAGACACGAAAGGCATCCATGACAGCCAGGAGTTCCTTCTCCGTTACGGTATAATGGGTCTCCGTATTGGAGAACTTACGGGAATGGTATGCCACCGGATGCAATTTGCCTGTTGTAGGACATGTCTGAGACAATACCGCACCAAGAGCAAAAGAAGAGGCATCCGCCTCAACTATGAACGGAAGATCGGGATTGGGGTGCTGGAGCACCGGTGCGGTAGTGAAAGCGGTTTTCAAAGCATCAAAAGATTCCTGATGTTCCCTCTGCCATCGATAGGGTACCTGAGGGCTGGTCAGAGCCGTGAGTGGGGCAACAATTGTGGAAAAGGAGGAAATAAAACGCCTATAAAAGTTGGCGAAGCCCAAAAAAGCCTGCAAGGACTTGAGTGTTTGAGGAACTGGCCAATCTAGGACTGCCTTAACCTTGGATTCGTTCATGGATAATGCCCCAGGGGTAATGTGGAATCCCAGAAATTCAACAGACGTTTTATGGAACTGACATTTCTCGGGTTTGGCAAATAGGGAATGTTCCCTCAGACGGGATAATACTTCTCGGACATGCTTTACATGGTCATCAAGATTTTGTGAAAAGATCAATATGTCGTCCAAATAAACAACCATGTATACATCCAGAATGTCCCTGAATATGTCATTCATAAAACGCTGGAATTTTGCCGGGGCGTTACATAGGCCGAAGGGCATGACCAGATATTCATACAGGCCGTAACGGGTACAAAAAGCAGTTTTCCACTCATCGCCTTCGCGAACGCGCAATAGATTGTATGCGCCGCGTAGATCCAGCTTGGTGAAAATAGAAGCATGAGATAAGTGATCCAGCAGGGGTGTGATTAACGGAATTGGATATCTATCCTTTTTCGTGATAGCATTAAGACGCCGGTAATCCACACAAAGACGTAAATCCCCCTCTTTCTTAGGTACAAAAAATATAGGGCTTGCAGCTGGTGAAGTAGAGGGGCGGATGTGTCCTAATCGTAGGGCGTTCTGTACATACTGTTTCAATGCTTGCTCTTCCGAGGGAGACAAGGAATAAATCCTGCCCGAAGGAATGGTGGAATCAGGGATTAATTCAATTGGGCAATCATATGGTCTATGTGGAGGTAGTACCTCGGAAGAACCGCGATCGAAAACTGATTCGAATGCTTTATACTCAGATGGAATCCCTGACACCACCCCCCCAACGGTATGGGTATTCACAACCTCTGATCCTTCATCATTCAGCGTGAGTTGAGCTAGAGCTCCCAAGGCCCGAGAAGGAGTATTGGTTGCTGGATGGATTGGGAGACAATAGTTCTGACAAATCTCAGACTCGAAGAGCACTGTGCCTGATTGCCAATTAATCAAAGGATTGTGTTCACGTAACCACGGTATTCCTAATATGATACCGAATTGAGGTGTGGTAATCAAGTCAAAACTTAACGTCTCTGTGTGAATGTCTTGTATGGTCAACAATAGAGGTGCAGTTTGGTGTCTAACAGGACCAGAGACTAGTGCAGTGCCATCTACGGCCTGAACAGGTTCAGGTTGGGTTTTTACCACTAAAGGTAGATTGAGGGAATGGGCTAACGCAATGTCTATGTAGTTCCCAGTGGCACCTGAGTCAATGATGATCGTGACTGCATGAGAAATACCTGTGGAGGGACAAAGAGTGGCCAATACAGAGATGGGTTGGACACGAGCAAAGGCAAGAGAAGTACCCGGAGATGAAGGCTGAACACTCGACCTGGTCTCCGGATCTAAGGTCGAGCTGTCCGAAAAACCTGACTCTTCTTGGGACGTCGAGTACATTCCTTCACATAATGTCCCGTGGTACCACAATAAAAGCATGCATTATCCACCCTTCTACATTCTCTCTCAGATGTTGTAATAGGGCTACGTAACCCTCCTACTTGTATAGGTTCTTCAGTACTGGAAGCAGGGGTACTGACAACTGTAGGGTGGGAAGAAACCCCCAACTCAGCTCTGCGCTCTGAACGCCGTGCATCTACCTGCAGAGCGAGATCCACTAGTTCCTGATACTGAGTGGGCATGGAAGGTATCACTGCTAAAGCATCTTTCATTACGTTATTCAACCCCCTATAAAAAATAACTGCCTGCTTGCTTTCTGGCTATGATGTCTCGGCAACCAATTGATTAAACCGGGTGATGTAATCTATCAAAGTCCCTCTGCCCTGAGTTAGTTCTAACAACTCCAAATCCCTAGACTGTGCCTTGTGTCTGGTATCAAAGACTCAAGACATTTCTAGGATTAACAAATCAAAATCATAAAGAACCGGGCTATTATTCTCCAATAAAGGATTAGCCCAAGCGGCAGCAGTCCCGGCCAAATGTGAAAGGGCAAAGGCGGCTTTAGCAGTGGAATTAGGAAAGGCCAGAGGTCTGCACAAGAAATGTAATTTGCACTGGTTGATGAAGGTCCTGAATTTCTTGGGATCACCTTGATAACGTTCAGGAGCGGCCAGGGGGGAAGGAGTTGGGAGGACCACCGGAGTTGGAGCTTGGGTATTTGCCAAGGGAGGAGGTGTGGTTGAAGTGCTAGCATCCCCGAATTCAGGGTCTGCAGGAAGAGAATGCTGAACACTCTGTAAGGAATCTAATCTTTGGTGAATCACCGTATTCGCGGCAGCCATATCTGCCCTTAATACTGTAATTGCCTGAACTAAAGCAGCTATGGGTTCTTCCGTGGATCCCTGCATTATCTAACACGACTATATACGGCTTCTCAGTCTGTTCTGACTTGAGTGTCGTGTAGACCGTTGATACCTCCGTCCTCAAGTGAAGCACAGGGGAACTGAAAGAAACCCGCTGTGCGACCTTTGGGGCCACAGGTGGGAGATGTTACTTCCCGGATCCACGGAACCTCTGGAACACTGATGCTGCTGTTAAAAAGAACGAGGTTAAGTACCAGGCAATTACAATATATCACATTAACCAAAGGATCTGAATAGCCTTACCTATATGGTGTTAGGAAAACCCAGGAGACATAGGAGGGAGGTTCGAGACTCAGATGAGGCGGTCCCTAGAACAAGAGGACCGCAGACAAGCGTGGATGCAGGAGAAGCCACCTGTAGGATTGTAGTCGTGACTTGAATCGCAAAAGGGAAATGGCATAGAAGTTCAGCAAGATACCAAGGGATGATCCAAAGGCAAGTCAGGGTCGGGTCCAAAATCCGGCAACAGGTAATCAGTTCCAAGCAAAGGTACAAAGGGGTAATCCAAAGGAGTCCAAGATAGAGTTCCGAGATCAAGGTAACAGCAAAGCAAAACGTAACGCCAAACAGGGTCTGAAGACAGCTGAGAAGCAATGAGTGTTTTGTGTCTCAAGCCTTATATACTGTGCATTTCTGGGTCATGTGACGTCCACCAAGGTCATGTGAGGAACGCCACTCTGGATCACGTGATCGGCGTGGAGATGTAACGCCGCCCCTTCTGCTGTATGTTCTCCATGGCAACTGCCAGTGCACGAAGGATTGCAATCGAGCCTGTACACCATACCTGGTACGGAGCTTTCAGTCCTTTGGGTAAACCGAATCACATGAGCCTCGAACCCTAGAGAGAGGTGTTGGGGAAATGTGAGCAGTGTTCTGGTGTGCAGTGGATCGGTGTGCAGAGGATCGCCTAACAACTATTGTAAATGATCATCAAAATTGGATATGAAGCATTTGCATAACAGAAGGGATGGTTGAGCTTGTCAGTGTTCGGTCAGTAGCACTTGGGTTCCTGTAGAGCAGTTAACTATAGATTAGTGCCTTTAGTTATTCAAAAGGCAGAAGGGTCCTAGTTGCATCCTTTTCCACCACATGTTTATGTGATCCAGTTCTCGTGCCTCATTAGGCTTTCAGAGTCCTGTGATGGGCATACTTCTCCATCTGTTCCTTCTGTACCCTTCTCTTATGTGCTGAACCAGCAGTCATTGGAAACTCAACAGTTGGTTGTTTTCCCCACTTACCAATTTTCCATGGGACCCAGAGAGAATTATCATACCATCAAGGTGGTGGATGTCTCCAGAGGACTTCATGCCACTTCTATGATGGATTATGAGGGACCTTACATTACCCTACCATTGATGAACACTTGTCACTTGTGTTGCTCAAAAATGCCATATCAGCTGAGCAAGTATTTGTTCCAGTTTTTAACTATGATTAATTTGGTAAAGACCTGACAAGGCACCTTAGGATGTGGAAATGTAGGATTAGATATGGAGTATGTTAAAGGGTCGATAAATTGCTGGTATATGTTTTTAGGAATTGTATGTGTTTTGTTGGGAGAAGTGTTTTTTAATGTATTGATATTTTAAATTGTATTTTATGTAAAGGATTGTGATGATTTTGTGTAAGGTTTTAATGTGGTTTTAAATCTGAATGTACTTTAAATGAATACATAAATAAACTTGTCACTTCAAACTGACCAGTCAGTCATCAAGAAGCCCTTTGATCTCAGTGACAGAAGTGCACCCACTTGCTTTTGAACTGTTTCCTAGATGAATTATTTCAGGACACATGCATAATATGAATGGTGGCCCCAGAAATGCTGCAGTGATTAGAAGTACCACTCTAATATGCTGAACAATGGTAGTGAGGAGTAGAGGACCAACCGTCTCTTTGGAAAGAAAGACTTACCATAAGACTGATTCAGTTTGACAGCAGTAGTAGATCAGAGTACCAAAACAGCTCAGGCCATTTGGAAGCAATCAGAATCATGTTTCTGAACTTCTGTACAGCCTCAAGCAACCTTATTAACAGTGTTGGAATGAAGGTACACAGAAACCAACCTAACCAATCCACAAGAAAGTTATCCCCAATTAATTATGCTCTTTCCCCTTGAGGGATACATAGAAATTATGTTTTGGTTTGTGTCTTGCAGTAAACAAAATCGGTCTGAGCGGCACCCCACTCCAGAAAAATGCTATTCACTACCACTTGAAGATCTCATTCATTAGGGGAGCGACCAAGGCTACTAAATTGTTCTGCCT
Source organism: Ambystoma mexicanum (assembly GCF_040938575.1). Lineage (NCBI taxonomy): Eukaryota > Metazoa > Chordata > Amphibia > Caudata > Ambystomatidae > Ambystoma > Ambystoma mexicanum. The sequence goes on from NC_090921.1 coordinate 1,489,770,273, forward strand.
CTGTGCCGAAAAAACCCTGGGGTTGGACTGCTACTGGAAAAAAATTGCCACAGCTGGACTACAATCAGGCACTCTGAGCAAGAGCGGGTCCTCCCCTGCTTGTTCACATAACAGAATGTATTTAGGGGCCAAATTAATGGCCTTCAACTTCAACATGTTTATATAGTTCTTTTTTCCCCCTGTGAAGTCTGTAGTCAGTGTACTTGCAGCGTGCCGCAGTGGGGACCCCAACCAAACTCTGAAACATTGTTTTTTAGAAAATCCTGAAGGGAATGACTCCAAAAGTGTTCAATACCTGTGGGGAAATCTCCAGCAACTTACGCTGAGAGTCTCAATCTGATAGCATTTTTTGGACACTTTAAGTTGTCCCTGGTGACCCTGAGTGTTGCCCTTCAATCAAAGCTTTGCATAACTTTGAAACCCCTGTTTCCCTTGTTGTGATGATAAATCATTCCAAATCTAGTCAAAGCTCTCCAAAATAATTTCGGTTTCCATTTATACTGAGAAAGTACCCCTTTCACTTGTAAGTAGAGAAACAGATAACATTTCACAATGTCCAGCCTTTGGTTTAGTAATGTGATAGAACAGCCTTTTCTCTCCACAACTAATCTCCCAAGTATGCTTTCAAACCAAACCTGAACTCTGATGGCATCCTTCAATTCTTCAACTAATGGGTAGGTCCAAATACAGTGGAGATGAGAAAGCCATTAAGGGAAACTGGGTATCTATGATCTCTACAGGCCATCCAAGTGTAGCCAGAACCGAGTGGTGCCAGACTGCTCCAGGTATAGCTTTCTGGGACATCCATATCCCCACCATGAATGGATATAATACCATACTTCACAGAGGTGCTGTTAGGCAAGAATTGATGTAGTAACACTGTGTGAGAATACACAACACTTGTCCTCTTGATATAGGGCTGTGCTACACAAGTTGGTAGTGTGATTGAGCAGCCAGGCCTATCTCAAGAGGGGTACATATGAGCTGTAGAGCTGTAGCAATGACATTCGAAAATACAAGTAGCCAAGTAGCACTTATACTCAAGGTTTCAGTTATAAATAGTTATTTATTTATTTAACATCAATATTTAAATAAGCGTTCTTTAAAAAGGGCAATATATGCAACAATCAAATATCCTTTAAAATACTTTTCTAGAATCAGCATAAGTTTAGTAGATACTCTTTGGAGATGCTTTTTACACACTTTCTACACCCGGAGGTGACTTCATTCACAAGGACACTAATGGCATTTATATATCACCAGCACACTTTGCAGATTCTGAGGTTGCAGAAAGGAAAGGTTAAAGGAAGGAAAAGGGTTAAACGGGTTCTCAGGGCATGTGAGTATACTTTAAATCTTCCAATGAAGTCTAGACAAAACCTTTCCCATCAATAACAGTCTAAAACCAGGTTATCACCTCTGAGGGACAGAAAATATCAAAATCAATGGACTAGAAGAGTCTGCAGGGAGCCAAGACAGCGAGTCAATTGGAACACAGTCTATGCACTTTGCAGTTAATAAATGTCTTGCACAAAGTTAGAGAGGTTTATAGACATCACTTGTAGGGTCACAAGCTGTTACACTTGTGGAAAGCAGAGTTGAAATCAACTTTAACAAAAATAGCCACTGCAAGTCTCAACTGAGAAGAGCAAAGTTAAAGACACAAAGGTAAGTACCCCAAGTCTGAACAGCACCTCTGGTTTGAAGAAGAGTGGTCCAGCTGGATTCTGTCCTGTTACAGCGATGCAGAACCTGGGTTCCTGAGCTTCAGTTGTGGGGACAAGATGGAGGACGTCTGGAGGACTCCTGTGGCTGAAATTTGGAGGTCGTCGGCAGCTAGAGGCTCTTTTCAGATCAGTAGCACTTCGCTGTTTCAGCATGTGGTAAACAGCACCATCGCGGATCTTGGATACCGTTTGGGCTTCCTTCACTCCTTGGGCCCCATTCCGAGTAGGGCGGTAAGGGTTAATGAGACCGGTGCCGTTAAACCCTTACCGCCCTACTACGAGTTCCCTTTGCGGGTCCTTCCTTAACGCCTGCTTTTAGCAGGCGTTAAGGACAGGACCCGCAAAGGGACACCGGGGTCAATAACGGTACCGTAATTTATGGTACCGTTATTGCCGCCTTCCCATTAAGCCCTGTGGGCTCAAATGGGAATGGGGAATGGCCCTGGTGAATGGGGAATTACCTCTGACCTCGGAATGGACCGGTAATTACTCCATTCACCAGGCTGGAGTTTGGACGAGTTCGGAGGCAGCCATGCCGCAAATAGCGGCGTGGTTACCTCCGAACTCGGAATGAGGCCCCTTGAGTCCTTCACTCTGGTGAGGGGACTCGAGCTCTGGTTGTCCTGCTTCTGGAGGGTCCTTAGGAGACTCCTGGAGCTTCTGGCCAGATTACAGACATTTGTCAGCGTTTGTGAGTCTCACCTGTGATTCCTCGTTGCTGTCGCTGGTAGAAACCTCTGATCCTGAGAGGGTGGTTGCGAATTCCTCGGGAGATCCCTTCTTTGGGAAGACATAGGGTCTATTCCAGGGAGCTCAACACTTTTGTTGGACTGCGGAACAAGGCCAAAACGAAGGGTGTATTCCCTGCGCAGCCCTGAAAGGGGAAAAAACCTGAGGGCACAAAAAAAACCTTTGTATGTTTCCAGACGAATGAAGAGCAGTCCTGGGATTCAGGTACAAGTCCACATGGCCAGTATAACACAGGATGACTTAGTCCGGAGACTGAGGGTGTTTGTAGTGTAATCCAGTACCGGGTCTTGAGCAGTATGAAGACTGTAGGTGGTAACCAAGATAAGAAGCAGCAGGTCAAAAATGGATGAAGTACACGGCGAGCAGATAAGAACACAGAAGAAAAAGCAAAGACAGGAAGAAGTAATAGTAAGGAAAAGAGAGTATGTTTAAGTAGGATGCTGCGAACCGCTGGAGCGCGTTGGTAAGCGGGAGAAATCACTCCAGCTGGTTTGCAAGTAGACGAATAGGGAGAGGACAGCACAAACCCAAATGTGTCATGGCCATGACTAGGTCTCCCTCTTTCCATTCTGGCACCTGGCGGCAATGAGTGTCTGCTAGTCTTTTATACCTGCCACGGCTTTCTTCCAAATTCATGATGGCTGAGCTTTGAGCGCCAGCAATGGATTCCAGGAGTGAGTCTACTAAGGGTAGGTTAGATTCCTGAAAGGATCCTGCAGGAAATGTTCTGGGGTGACATCCGTAGGTACAAAAAAACTGAGACATCCGAATGGCTGAGTAAGTGGCATTATTGTACCCGAATTCGGCCATCGGCAGGAGTGAGTACAAGTTGTTTTGTGCCTTGTTGGTAAAGCACCGGAGGTACTGCTCCATGGTTGCGTTCAAATGTTCTGTTTGCCCATTTGATTGTGGGTGATAACCAGATGTAAGAGCTCTCTTAACACCTATCAGGTCACATACCATCTTCCAGAACCTGGAGGTGTACTGTGTTCCTCGGTCTGAAAGGATTGTCTCTGGTATGCCGTGTAGTCTTACCATGTCTCTGAGGAACACTTGTGTCATTTCAGGAGCAGAAGCGGTTCCTTTTAGAGGAGAAAAATTAGCCAATTTGCTGAAGCTGTCTACTGTGACCATCATGGCCGTATGGTCTTGGGATGGGGAAAGGTCCACCAAAAACTCTGTGAATACGTGAATCCAAAGCTCAGCAAGAAGTATGGGTTGTTCAAGTAATCCAATGGGTTCAGTCGTGGGGCTCTTGCTTCTGACACATAAAGGACACGACAGGACGTATTGCCTGATGTCCTTAACCATAGATGGCCACTAAAAGGTCTGCGAGATGAGATTGGAGGTAGCAGCCACCTCTTTATGACTTGTGTGACTTCCAGCAGGAACAGTCTGTTCTGAAGGAACCAAAGGCCTTCTTTTTCAGATAACCTGTTCAACTGGTCTTGAGGGAGTGAGGTAAGTGCAGGTACAGAGGCTGCCTTGACCTCCTGAAGGAAACTGGAGACCACACCCACAAATGATATGCCTTGCAGTGGACGATCTCCTTGTAATGGAGGGTTGTGATAGACTAGCGGGTTCCTTGATAAGCTGTCAGCGATGATATTCTTGCTGCCAGGGAGGTACAGGATGTAGAAATCGCACTGTGCAAAAAAATATGCCCTTCTGGCTTGACGCATGTTCTTGCAGGCCATTTGCTGCAGCAGTTTAAGGTTGCTGTGATCCGTGCAGATCTCAAAGGGGTGTAAGGAACCCTGCAGCAAGTGTCTCCATTCTACACAGGCTTTTTTTATGGCCAACAACTCCTTTTCGCTGACTGAATAGTTGTTCTCGCTTGTGGTCAAAGTACAGGAGAGGTAAGCCACAGGATGTTCCAAACCTCCATGGGCTTGTTTCAAGACGGCTCTGATCGCCCCAGCTGAAGCGTCTGTTTCCACTATGAAGGGTTTCCTTTGATCTGGCTGCTTGAGTATAGGAGCGGATCAAAAGGCTGCCTTTAGTTTCTGAAAGGCCTCTTCGGCTCGAGGATTCCACTCAAAAAGAACATCCTTCTTTAGAAATGCTATGATGGGAAGAACCAGCTCAGAGAAGATGGCAATGAACTTCTGATAGAAGTTGGCGAGTCTAAGGAATGCTTGGACCTCTTTCACAGAGGTAGGAGCTGGCCAGTCAAGGATGGACGAAACCTTCTTGGGGTCCATGGCTACCCCATTTTCAGATAGAATTAAGCCCAGATACGGAAAAGTGGGGACTGCTATGAGGCACATTTTTGAGGTTGTCATAAAGGCTGTGCCTTCTCAGTCGTTCCAGGACTTCAGTAAGATGTTGGCTGTGTAGTATGTGATTTGTAGAGTACACCAATATGTCGTCCAAATAGACGATGACACTGACAAACAGTAGATCAGTAAACATGTGGCCTATGAAACGCTGAAATATGCCTGGTGCATTAACAAGACCGAATGGCATCACGCAATACTCAAAGAGCCCGAATGGGGTGCGGAATGTGGTCTTCCAGACGTCCCCTTTTTTTACTCTTAGCAAATGGTATGCACCCCTCAAGTCTAGTTTGCTGAAGACCACAGCTCCTTTGACTGCTTCCAATATGTCCTTAATTAATGGCATGGGGTATCTGTCCCTTATCGTGACCTTAGTGAGCCCTCGGAAGTCTATGCATGGCCTCAGTTCTTGTGAGTGCTTCTTGGCGATAAAGAATAAAGATGCTCCGGCAGGGGATTTGGCAACACAGATGAGACCTTTCTTAATATTCTGATCCAGGTACTCATGGAGGGCCTTGCGTTCCGGAATGGTGAGAGAGAACATGCGTCCAAAAGGAACTATGGCATCAGTTGTTATCTCAATGCCGCATTCTTCTGGTCGGTGGGGAGGAAGTGCCTTGGGAATGTGACCTTCAGAAACGTCAGCCTATGACTGAAAAACAGAGGACAAACCGTGTACATCCAAGGACAGTAGGGAAGGGGAAGATACTGACACACCGTCAGTTGCGATATGCTGAGTACATTACTTCTGGCAGTATTCAGATCCAAAGTGCAGGGTGTTGAGTGTCCAGTCTATACAAGGGTTATGCTTGTGCAGCCATGGGATCCCCAGAATGATGGGAAAATCTGCTGCCCGGATGACATCGAAAATAATCTTCTCATGATGGTTAAGGATGATGACGTGTGTAGGAGTGGTGATCTGAATGATGGGACCAGAGCAAAGGTGTCGTCCGTCCACTCCTTCTATTTTTTGCTCTTCGCCTTTGTGGACTAGGGCGATGTTTTCTTGTTTAGCCCATTGGATGTCCACGAAATTACCTGCTGCCCCGCTATCCACCAAGGCGAGTACTTAAGTCTCTACTGAGTTGATCCATTTCAAACTGACGCTTACCACCATCAAGCGGGAATCTCCTTCTTCCTTGGCTGTGCACTTTGAACATTCAGATGAACCCTGGTTGGTGGTTCCTCCTAAAAAGGGGTTTGTCGTTTCCCTGTCTCCTTGGGGGAACCTCATGGCAATACCTTAGTAGATGGGTGTCCGATGCGCAGTACATGTATAGTCCCTTGTCACAGCGCTGGTTCCTTTCAGTTGGTGTCAAAGGTCCTCGCACTGCCCCAATCTGCATTGGCTCTTCGGGGTTGTGGAGGGATTCATGGGTGTCTGTGGACCGGACTGAGAAGGGGCAGGTGTTCTTCCCTTACGTCTTTCGGTTCTTCTTTCGGAAAGTCGGTAGTCGATCTGAAGAGCCGCTGAACATAGTTCCTCAAAAGTAGCTGGGCGTGGGATGGGAGCCAGTTCATCTTTTAGGTCCTCATGAAGACCCCTCCGAAACACAGTGAACTGGACCGACTCCGGCCAGCCCACCTCACGAGCCAATCGTTTAAAGGCTGAGATGTAAGTCATGAGATTGTTTGTTCCTTGTCGGATGTCCAAGAGGGCTTATCCAGCAGAGAAGCCAATTTCCTGTCTCTCAAAGGTTTGCCAAAGAAGCCCCAAAAATGCTTTATACTCCTGTAATACTGGATTGGCAGACATGACTAAAGGCGTGGCCCAGGCCAGGGCATTCCCCACCGTGTTGGAAATGAGAAATCCCACCTTGGTGCAGTCTGAAGCATAAGTAGTGGGTTGAAAAGTGAAATAGACCACGCATCCATCCAGGAATTCTTTGACTTTCTTCGGGGCCCCGTCGAACTTTCCCGCCACCAAGGCGAGAGGTGGTAGATCTAACTGATGGCCATCTCTAGCAGTCACCATCTGTCACAAAACAGTATTCTCTAGCTTGGTTTCTTGCATCTCCATAGACAGTCCTTGTACTGCATTGACTAGTTCTTGCACTTGTTCTGCTGTGGCCATTGTTTGACATTGCAATCTGTCAGCGTTTGTGTTGTGAGTCTTACCTGTGATTCCTCATCACTGTTGCTGGTAGAAACCTCTGATCCTGACAGGGTGGTTGCGAGTTCCTCGAGAGATCCCTTCTTTGTGAAGAGATAGGGTCTTTTCCGGCAGCTTGCCACTTTTGTTGGACTATGGAACAGCGCAAACACGAAGGGCGTATCCCCTGCCCAGCCCTGAAAGGGGGAAAAGCCTGATGGCACAAAAAAAACGTTCGATGTTTCCAGGCGATGGAAGAGCAGTCCAGTGATTTAGGTAAGAGTCCACAGGGCCAGTGTAACACAGGATGACTTAGTCCAGAGACTGAGGGTGTTTGTAGTGTAATCCAGTACCAGGGTCTTGAGCAGTATGACTGTAGGTGGTAAGAAGCAGCAGGTCCACAATGGATGAGGTACCCAGCGGGCAGATAAGAACACAGAAGAAGAAAAAGCAAAGAGAGGAAGAGGTAATAGTAAGGAACACAAAAAGAGGGAACCAGAAAAGAGAATAAGTTTAAGTAGGACGCTGCAAACCGCTGGAGCGCGATGGTAAGCAGGAGAAATCACTCCAGCCAGTTCGCGAGTAGACGAGCAGGGAGAGGACAGCACAAACCCAAATCCCTCAAAAGAATATAGAGAAAAGCGACTATTCCGCTCAAATGGAAAAATGCACTGGAGTAGTTGCGTAGCCCAAGGGACGACGAACAACAAATAGCCCGAGTCAGAAGGATAGTGAAAGAGACAGAGTGAGAGCTGGGGAGAGGAAGTGAGGAGGACTCGTGATGGGCAACAAGGAGGAACTCAAAGAAAAAGTACACACAAGAGGTGAAAAAGACCAGAGGAGCGGGTCAGAAACTTGGTCCGAAATAACTTTACCGGCAGGCAAAGTCGAGCGAGCAGGAACGGAGCAAGAGTACTCCTAGAGTTGCAATGCGCAGGTGGGTGGGGCCACTGGATTGATATAGGAAGTAAGAACACACAACTAGAACGGTACTCAAAGGTCCTGCGGCATGTTAATTGTAACTCTTCCACTTCGACCAACTTCCAAGAGCCTGCCCTCATGACAACGTTGCACCCGACTACAGATTTCTCGACCCATGGCACTCAGTTCCTGCAGCAGCAAAGAAGTATAGCCAGTCAGGGAAGATAGTCCAGTGGAGTTCATCTCGGGGTTAGTTGGTCGAACTAACCCAAGGTAAGAAGTGTTCTCTTCCGGAGCTTCTCTTGTCGATCAGAAAAAGGAGTTTCAGCACAGCAGCAGGGCTTCACCGGGCAGTTCAAAGGTCCAGGGGGATGCAGCAACCTTTGTTCACGGTTTTTTCATTGGGTATTCTTCCCAGTGGTCGACTCTGCCTCTATTCCAAAGCCCTCGCCTTTTAAGCAGGTTTCTCCCATTCATGGCCAGCCTAGGCTGTCAATCACACACCAGGGTGTCACTCCTAGAGACAAAGGACATGGGAGTTTCGGGAACCTCCCACACTTCCTGCCCTTCCAGACACACTGGAGCCAGAGGCGGGTTTTAGGGCTGAAGCCCACCAGAGGCAAAATGATCAAAGGACTCAAACCTGGCTTGGTGCCCAGAGTAAAACCCAAGAAAGACCTCACAAACAGAAAATAAATGGCAAAAATTGGCACCCATGGGTGTTATACTGCAGCTGAGGATTCAGCCTCGGTAGGAAAGCACTATAGTATGATAATTAAACCACTGCCACCAGCCATTTTAAGTAGTGAGGGTAACATAACATTTTTTACATGAGAATGTAGGACAAGCGGCTACTAGTTAACCCTCTAGCACTCCACATACGATGGTGTGTGCTGGACCTACAAAGAGAAAAGGTAAGTAAAGTCAATTTCCCTTTACTATTCCTGGGAACACTAGTTCACACAAGAAAAGGTATTTAAACGATATGAGAAATCTAAAGGGTTTCTCTGTGACACTGCACTGAGGGTGCTGTATGACACCATAAAAAAAGTAGATGCCTATGGAGTTTGTCAAACTCCAAAAACTGTGGAAACACATAATCCAAATCAGGTCAAAACACACGAGAGAGTGAGCAAAAGGTCTCAATCATTCCAGGGTTAAAATTAAAACTTCCTAAAGTCCAGCAAAAGAGCTGGGGATCTCTAAGGTTGAAGGGAATTAGCACAGAAATGAGAATTCTCCCTAACAGGTGCCAACTGCTTTGATTGAGTGTTTTAAAAGTGGTAAGGTAGTTGCGCTGTCTTAAAATAAGATTCCATATCTGGGAAACCAACCCCTCGCCATACTGGTGGGCGTACTAACGGGAGGTAAGCAAACCATGGGTGTTTATTTTTCCAAATAAACCTGAGAAAATCAGTTTCATGTTGAGAAATAGTTGCCATGGGGCAGGAGTCAGGAATATGGTGAACGAGAAACAATTATATGTAATGCATTTATTTTGAGCATTGTAAGAATGCCCTTCGAAGAAAGACCCAAAGAGTAACAATGCTGTAAATCTAGTCAGATCGCTTTCCAAATTCCAGGGATAGTTTATGTTGTGATGCAGGGAGGATAAGTTGGAAGACAGTCAAACCCCCCCCCCCCCCCCCAGGTACTTAATTGTATCATCTGCAATCATAAAGTGGAGGGTCTTCAGGTCTTTAAGAAAAGAAGGGTATTATGGCACGAGGGGGAGCAGGGCAGATGTGTCACTATTCAGCTGATTATCCTGCATCTCCTCATTTGTCTGGCGAACAGACAGTAATTTAGGAACAGAGACCAGAGAATAGATAAGATGTAATAAAAGGTCATCTACAATAAAGCTAAGGTTGAATTGGCTGGGTCTGATTTGAATACCCTTCATGCTTTCATTCAGCCTGGGTGATAGCCCAGGGGCAACACACTCTTCTTAGAAACAAGACAGTGCTGAGCAGCACAAGTTCGATACCAAGTCCCATGCTTTGAGGCTGGAGTCAGGCATGAAGCGCCTTATAAAAACATTTTATTTTTTAAAAAGCCTGATTAGGTTAGCTAACAACTCATTCACCTATGCAAACAGCAGATATGAGAGAGGATACCCCACTGTATGCCCATATCCAAACCAAATGTCTTAGAAGAAACCCCATTCACCCACATTGTGACTCTGGGCACCAAACATATTTCCCCAATATAACTAATCGACTTGGAGCCAAAGCCAAATGCCTGACATGTGTCTATTAGAAATCTCCAGTTGACCCGATCGAAAGCAGTTCTCAGCATTGAAAGATATCTGCACTGGGCCAGCTTAGTGATACCTGACTGTGTAGATCAGTTGGATAGCTTTTTTTAGAAATGCACCTGATCTGTGTGAATGAGGTTAGGAAGATCTTCATTAAAAATACTGCTAAACACCTTAGTGTTAACATTCAACAGGGTTTTACGCCTGTAGGAGTCCCAATTAGTAGGATCTTCTTTAAGAACAGTTTAAATCGAGGCCTCTAAGAAGGAGAGGAGAAAAGACTAAACCTCAAGGATCTCATTGAAAGAATGTTGCATAATTTATGTGACAACAGCTTACTGAATCTTTCAGCGAAAAACTGTCTGGGCCCTATGATTTACCAATTTGCATTCTTTTAATCACTGATTGGACCTCACATACTGTAATGGAAGCTTTCAAAGGTGGCTTCCTCCAAAGGTTTGGGTAATCTGAGGGGTATAACTTACTGGGGGTGGGCGGAATCCCATTCTCCACTTTTGCAGAAGTTTTCAGGATTGAGTTATTATTTTCCGCCTTGAGCTTGGATTCTGCTTGCTGGTGGATACTTTTTTAGCTTCCCCAGAAAAGTGGAATTTTGTTGGGATTTTGGCTACTTTTCCCCATGTTTATCTCCTGCAATTCCTTCATCTAATCTACATTTAGCAGCTGCGATAACACGAGTGGCGCGGTTCCTTTCATCTCCACCTCCCTCGTCTCCTGCAGTGTGTTCATCCAATCTATGCATGCGGTAGCTGCAAATGAAATAGCACAAGTGGCACAGTTGCTTTTGTCCCCGCCTCCCTTGTCTTCCGTGATGCATTTGTCCAATCCATTCATGCAGGAACTATGAATTTGGTGATTTGAGCAGTGTGGTTGTTTTTGTCCCCACCTCCTCCTACTCACGCAATGCATTAGGTTCAATACCCGTGGGGGAGCTGCACTGACACAGGGATACATACAGATGTTCCGGATTAGATGTGGGCCCAGACTTGCTCAGGAATCTATTCCAGAGAATTTATATTGCCAGCTGAGCCAACCATTTCCCTTTCTCTCCCCTTTATTTATCATTATCCTACTTTCTGGTGCCTCCACTCACTTTCTGTTTGGTTGATAATGCACCGCGCTTTCTACTGGCTTTGTCGCATCCCCTTTTTCTCCCCCCATTGTTTTCCTTTTTGCTTCTACAGGAAGGGCCAACGGCCCCAGGATTGTGTTGGCAGGCTCACCATAAGCGGTAAGCACTGGCATCAGCACCCCACACCACAACGAGGAGTGGCAGGTGCAAAAGCAGCATCAGCAACCAGCGATGCCACCAGTGGACAGCAGTGTGATTAAAAGCAACAGTTTTCACCACTACGATGGCGACAACAACCTTTAAAGCCACAGCTAATCTTCTCCTGGACTTCTCCATGACGAGATTGGCTTAAGCAACACATGCTTGGAAGACCTCTCCCAGCACCACAGTCCGAATCGGATGAGGCCACCATCATGGAGGAGCCGCAGGAAGGAAATGTGTCCATTGCCACACCATTGTCTTTGCCATCACCTGTCAAGTGGATGGGGAAAGCCACCACCTTGTCATTGCTGCAGATGATGACACCAACCCTGATGGAGATGATGTAGAATGCCCACCGGTGAAGGGCAGGAGATAAGGATGGAAGCAAGAACCATCAGGGAAGGGAGCATCAGCACCACCACCAGCCCAGCCTAGACCAGAGGGAGCACCGGCACAACCACAGCCAAAGGACTGAAGCCACTGCCTCCTTTTGTGTCGTTTTGGACTTGGGGGTAACAAGCTGTGGTGCAACTGCCACCCAAAGCCTCCTGCATTTTGGATGGTAAAATATTTGTCACTGTTCCACTGATTGTGCTTTTGAAGGTGCGCATCACAAAATAAGCCCATCACACAGAGGAAATGGCATGCTTCATGTACATCCTCTGACAAACTGGCCTGCTGCCTTCTCCAATGGCAATACCTGCTCTCTGTCCTCACTAAGAAGAGAGCTCACATCCAAGTCTGCATCTCTGCGGCATCTAACAACTCGGCTGAACTCTTTAAAATCTGCAAGGAACTGGCCAATCCTTCTGCAGTGTCTACCTCTCCTGTCCCTTCCCAGGCCCTCTGCATGGCACTGGCTTCTCATTTCATCTCTGGACATCCTGTCCTCTCTCTCCTCCTCTCCCCTTCCTCCCTCTACTCCGGGCTCCTCCTCTGGTCCTTCTGCAGCCACCTTTCCTCCCTCCTTCTCTGCTTTCCCCTGTTCTCCCCCGACAAGTTTTCTAGACAAGTCCGATCTATGAAAGTCTCGTCAAAACAGGGTCACCCCCGTTCCTCCAAAACCATCAAGGACCACATCGACTCCCTGGCTCCCGCCCTGTCCGACTTCTGCAACCACTCCTTCGCCTCTGGAGTCTTCCCGTCACCCCTGAAGCATTCCCTTGTGCACCCCCTTCTTAAGAAACCCTCTGCCGACCCCTCCTGCCCAGCTAACTATCGTCCAATCTCCATCACTCTATTCCTGGGCAAACTCCTGGAAAAGCTGGCCATTTCCCAGCTGATCCTTCACTCTGAATCTGTTGGTTGTCTCCGTAACCATCAGTCTGGCTTCAGAGCTGCCAGAAGCACAAAACTGCTCTCCTGAACATCCGTGAGGACCTGCTTTCCAATCTTGAGGTTGGAACACAGGGGGTGTTGGAGTCGACTCCAACACCCCCTGTGTCCTCATCTTACTTGATCTCTCCTCTGCCTTTGACACATTTAACCATTCCATCCTGCTGAATTGTATCCGGAACAACCTGGGGATCAGCGCTCAGGGCCTGGCGTGTTTGACTTCTTTCCTTTCTGCCCGACCCTCCCAGGTTCAACTTGGGTCCTTCCTCTCCTCTATCTTTAGCTCTAACTGTGGTGTTCCCCAGGGATCTAACCTCTCTCCCAGGCTGTTCAACCAATACCTGGAACTTCTTGCCCACCACACTGCTGCGCTCTGTCCCAACTTCCAGTGCTATGCGGATGACACTCAGATAATTTTCAGGCTACCCTCAGCCACCTCCTCTCCCTCTCTCATCTCTGACTGTCTGTCTGCCATCCAGGAGTGGTGTGCCGCCAATTTTCTTTGCCTTAATGCAAGTAAGACAGAGATTCTCCTCATCGGCACACCCGCTCCCTCCTTTCCTGTCACTCTCTGGCCGGCCTCTCTTGGTCCCCTGCCTGTCCCCACCTGTGAGGCTAAAAACCTCAGGGTCATCTTCGACTCTCCTTCACTCCTCACATCTCTGACATCTCTAAGAAGTCACACTACCAGCTGCACCTCCTCAGAGGTATTCTTCCTTTCCTCTCCTTCCCCCAGAAGCTCACTGTCTCCAGAGCTCTAGTTCTCTCTAGGCTGGACTACTGCAACAGCCTCTTTCTAAATCTGCCTGCTACTACTCTCCGCCCTCTGCAACTCATCCAGAACAGGACTGCAAGAATTGTCCTTGGCCTCAAGCCCAGGGATCGTATCCCTCCAGGACTGAAATATCTGCACTGGCTCCCAGTGGCTGTGAGGATTAAGTTCAAAACCCTCTGCATTGTCCATAAGGCCTTCTGGGGCCTGGGGCCTCAATACCTTCAACTCTCTCTTCCCAAATATCTTCCTTCTCAAGCTCTTTGCTCAGCCGCCTCCAACTCCCTCAGGCTCAGTCGATTCTTCAAGCAACAAGTTGTGGTAGATCTCTTTCTTCGGCTCGGGCCTCGCTCTGGAACAGCCTCCCTGCCTCTTGAGGAGAACCATCTCCGGTTCTGGAAGCACCTCAAAATATTTCTCTTTGCCTCTGCTTTTTTCTCTCCTATCCCCTGCTGACCTCCTGGCTGAAACTGAAACTGCACTGGTTACCTGGCCACCCTCTGATCTCGGGCCCAGGTCCCTCCCCCGCCAGTCACACACACCTGCACTGCCTTCATTTCAACCCCCGCACTTGGCGACTGATTCTGTATCCCCACATCCCACTACCAGCACTTGACACCTGATGTCTGCACTAACCGTTGCTCCTGCCACCTGCTGGCTGCACTTCCACTTACTGCTTCTTTATTCTTATTCTTATTTATTCTATTTCCCATGTACTATTTCCCATGTACTGCACTGTCCCTTGCCCCTCGCCTCCCGCACTTTTCCCCCTTTCCCCCTTCCCCATTCCCATGCACTTGCGCGATCTGAATGACACCTGGCCTAATAGGATCGTTGTCTGTCTTCCCTCTGCCCCCCCCCTTTGCCTCGTCGCACCATGAAACACTTGTTTATAGGCGCGTTATTAATGCCATATCATATCATATCATATCACGGTCCAAGAAACCTGGGTCCAGAATGGTTGCCAGAAGGTGGATGTCATTCACCTTCATGGCACTAAGGCATTGGGTGCTGTGCAGGCACAATAACATTTTGGCACAAAGGCACACAAGTTCCTCGGAATCCCTTGCATACAGTGAACCTGCTGTCCATGTTATTCACACTCCTCATGCACATCAGTGGAAGATTTTCACTAAGACCCGGTTCTTGACTGTCCCTCATGCTGGCCTCTTGTTAGGGCCTTAGAACTTGGTAGACTAGGCAAATCATCGCCCACTAGATAGTTGACAGATCAGTGCCTCCAAGTGCCTTGGCATGCAAATGTGTAATAGTATAGACAAGGAAACTGGACAAAATGACCGAGCTTAGAAGCCAGAATGCGTGATTTGGCAGAATTTCGGCCATTCAAAAATTCTGAGTGGCCGAAAAGTTTGACCAAATCACGCATTCGGTGCTGGGGGCTGCCCTTGCTCACTATATTGTGAGCGGGGGCTGCAGGGGTGTCCCCCGCAGCCATCCCAAAAAAATAAAAACAAAGAAAAGGACCATGCAACGCCGGTTCCTGAACAGGAACAGGCATTGCAGGGACACAAGGTAATTAGAGGAGTGGGGGTGTTGTGGGTGTGTGGGTGTGGTGGAGGTGTGGGTGGGGGCGGTGGCCAAGTTGTAAATGTTCAGGGGAGAAAAGACCGAAGATTATTTCAGAATAATCTTCAGTCTTTTCTCCCTCGAACATTTGGATCGCAGGTTTTCCTAGACAATGAAGGTAAAGGTGGTGCTGAAGCATATAGAGGGTTGAGTTCCACCAGGTGACAACCTCTACCTTGATTTGGTGGTGTGGCACATTGGTATTTGCCATGGCATTCCTTGCCCTGTAGGAGTAGTCAAAGTGGGCTCATCTCTTCCATGCATACAGCAACATCTAGGTAACGGCCAGATTAAGCACCTGGGCAAACAGGGGATGTGCGTTATTCCCTCCTGGTTAAGGGCAGCACCGAAATTGCTGCCTATGACTGCTGTGACAAAGCCAACATTAAGAGCTTTGGGACAAAGCCAGTCCTCAATGACGCCCCTGAGTTGTATGCACACATCTGCAGCTTTATGTGTAATCTTGTTGAAGCTCTGCAAGCAGACCATCACCTGTTGAAGGGGTGTTCTGTGTCCCTTTACAAATGAAACCCAGTGGTTTGTCACTGTTCCGTAGTCTGTCCATAGCAGGCTTGTCCACATGTCCCCACATGTCCCTAGTGTGGTTCACCCTATCAGCCTTAGATTCCTCAAGTGTGCTGTGAAGCTGTGCCATGACTTGGTGTGCATCTCAGGGACAGCAGTATGAGAGAAGTAATGCCAACGTGGGATCTTCCATCTTGATGCAGCGTATGTCATGAGTGCACGAAAGCCAGGATTCTCCACACATGAACATTGCAGCAGGTCCCGCGGCCACATTAGTGCTGTGCTCTCACAGCCATGACTTATCAAGTGGCAAGATGTTTGTGGTCATAAAATGCCTGCTGCTCCAAGGACCCCATCCAAATCTGCTGGTGCATGGAAATGTGCTCTTTTTTTCTTCATGAACTATGGGTTTGCTGCGCCAGGTAGCAAAACACATTTTGTCAGTGAGCACATATATATTCAAGTGCCAGAAATGGATTTGATACTTGGAATGCAGACCCCTTGACTCTGAAGCCAACCTCTCTTATCGTTTATCCGAAGGTATCCTTTGTGAATATGTGTCTTGCAAGGTAATGGTCCTAATTTACAAAAAGTTTAGCGGGACGCAATTTACTTTGCGCCAAAAAAGTACACTTTGTGCCAACCATTGGTGAGTCAATTCGTGCTTTTTCATGCTGGATTTGCCCTGGGGTTGTATTGTTGCCAGTGAATGAATCCCACTTGGATTTTTGGTGCATCTGCATGTGGATAATTTGCCTTGATGGACACTAATGGGAGCTCACTTTGCCTCTGCTGACCTCATCCTTGCAAATGTCCCAAACCACAATGTTGGTCTTGGTCGCATTGAAGGAAAAGCAAGCCCAGGCAGCTGACTTTGCTGATGGGTGGTTAGAGGCTGCTGACTGTCAGGACTTAGCTCGATTTTTGTGTTTGTTGAACATTCAAAGATGACATAAACAGCTTTAGGTCTCCGCCAGGCGGGTCAGTGAAGCCATGGGCGGAGGACAATGGATATGGGTGGAGGACAATGGATATTCCCCACCGCTCAGGGCCTTCCATGGGATCCTCACTTCAAGAATTGAATGAAGAAGCACTGTTGCCTTCGCTGATGGATTGCCTTGCTTGCTCCAGCTGTCACTGACCAGCTGATGTTAGTCGCAGTGAGCACCTCCTCCACTGTACTGGTGGAAATGCACAGTAGGACTCTAGCTTCATTCACCTTGTGTGCTTTCATGCTGCGTTTGCTGGTTTCCTATGTTAGCCAACATTCAAAACGAAAGCTGGCACACCTGTGTCACAGAAAAGATTCACTGTGCCCGACCTACCTCGTACATTTATAGTACCCAGCGTGGGCCCTTACATTAAACTCTACAGTGACTAGGCCCAGGTCACAGGACCAGGGTGCCATGATTCCGCCCACAAAACCTCACCCGCGGAGATTGAAGGGGGTGGGAGTTTTGTGGAAAGGAGAGTCCGTTTTGCCCAGCTGAGATGCCGACACCAGGTCCTGACCCCCTCGCCTCCACAAAAACCAGCAGGCAACTTGTGAGGCAACCGGGGAGTTGAGAGCGCAGGTGTTTTGCTGCCTGCAGGACAGCGGTAGTGGGAGATCTGCAGCTCAGTTTGGACCATCTTGCAGTCTTTGGAGGAGCGAGCGAGCGGTAGCCCTCACGGCGAACATGAGTACTGGGAAACTTTCTTACTTAACTTGTTATTATCTCTATTACGGGCTAGGGGTGACGCTGTCTGGTGACGTTCAGGGACGTTAGACGTCTTGGGTAAATACAGCTGTTTTCCCCTCACGGCTTTGAGCCCATCAACACAATCCTACAGACCATGTGAGAAACCCACAGTACAACTAGAAGGTAGTAAGGAAAATGACTGGACGCTGTATTTTAAACCCAGGCAGCTAAGAAGAGCAAGTAAGCCACAGATGGTTGCGGTCGTATCCACTGACACCCTTTCTCAGGCAACTGCTGACATGCGGGAGGTGGTCAGACCTTGATAGGACCCTGAAAATAGACACATTGATTGATACTGACCCCTCCCCCTGGGCTAAAGTAGTGCACTGCCCCACAAAGAGAACCTTTGCAAGTGGTTGCACCAAGTATAACATCTCCAGCAGTATCTCTGCTATCTCGGCTGCTGCAAACTGGGCTATGATAGCACATGGAAAGGGAGCGACGTAGCATAGTCTTCTAGCCACATGGGCCCCCACCAGTGGTCCCACTACCACACCGTCCTACCGCCCAAGCGCTCACAATGGGCAGAACTTGTGAAACAGGAGCAACAGAGACACTGCCACCACCATCTAACTGAGCCTGGTGTGGACGACCCACCTGTGGGGTTAGGTGAGGGGAGCCTCGGACTAGGCGCGCTCCTCAAGTTGTCAGGCGTGCCTACCCTGCCTCTCTGTTTTCCCTGGGACCTGCCGGACTGGGATTTTTTGACTTCTCCTAATCTGGCCATTTGGGCTGACATACTGTTTTTAGTTTCTTAACCAGTTAGTCGAAGGCCGCTCCTGTAAAACATTGACAAGCTGAGGAGGATCAAAGCCACAGGCGGCCCTCTTTATGGTCTTTAAATTGGTTATTTCTTTCTACCTCTTTATCAAAATCATTGTGGACTGGTTTTAACAAAACATTTTAAAGTATTGTATTGTATAAAAACTGCATAATTGTATAACTCATGATGTCCCACCACACATCTCCAATATAACAAAAAACAGGCCATACTAAAAATAATCCCTTACCCACCTAACGATGAAAAGAAAAGCGGTCCACCCTATCTCCCAAAAGGGGGGGAGCAAGAAGGTATATAAATTGTTCCAATCCATACAGGACGTAAACGTTCTCATTATAGAAATAGAGGACTTACTCCATAATATTGAAGGCGCAATAAGCAACTAACTCGCTGCACAGGCATCCCAGAAACCAATCCTGGCATATAACTGTGTGTCCAGGATTGAGGACTTTGAAATCCTTCCTGAAAGCGTAGCACCAACCCTAAAATCTATGCAACAACCGAGCATAAACAGGAGGGCTGAGAAACGAACACACTTTATGGATGACTTTGAGATCGGGAAACATATGGGGCAAGAGGGGGGTCAGAACTTTGCCCTAGAGCCTAAAATTAGCAAAGCTGACAGGGTACAGATTATTGAACTGCACCCCAAAGGAGATGACCTGTAATTAATGGACAGCCCCACCCATGCAACAAACGAGCCAGACCCTAAGAAAGTGATAGAGTCAATTGCTAAACCCGCTGCACTAGAAGAATCACGGTACCTGTATCAACCCGATACCAAGCGCTGGAGGAGGGTGAGCCAGAGGGAACCGGTCCTTATCTACATATCAAAAAAAGGATCTTAAGACCAAGCAAACATCCCCCTAGGAACACTGTCACCGCCCCCCCCCCCCCTCCACAAGGAGGAGGGATTAGTAGAGGGGCACAAACTGATCAAAGTGATGGAAACAACCATGTAGAATGGGAGAAAGAGGGGGAGCATGTGGGGAAACTGAAGGAAGACCTCCACTCACTAAGACAGTTATGTGCCTCAATCGAGGAAATGATTAGTGTAAAACTAGAAAAGTTCAGGATCAAATTGTCCTGCATTAAGGAGCAACTGGCCACAGCCACTAGCCATAGAGCCAGCCCCCATATAATCAAGCCAGGAGAGCAAATAGTTCCCACCATATTGCTGATATGGCTCTTAATTGCCCAGCCCATCACATGCTCCCCAAAGTTGGATCAAGCCGTGAGAGTAAGACACAAACAGGGCCACCAAATGTTAGGGAGAAGGGAGCAACACAGGAATATGAATTCCCCCTCCCCCCCGCCTCCCAGGGGGCACCTGACCAGTATCCATTATAAACACAGGTAGAACCCATTTGCCACAACTTAGCTCTCCCAATCTGACTACCATTCGCCAGGGAGAAAACGGAGAAAGGGGGAGTGATCCCAAACTGGCTTCCGGAACCCTGCCCATGCCTTCTTTTGAGGTGGGGAACCCCACCAACTTACACAATGTAGCTGGGGTGGGGAACATGGCAAACGAAACCCAGGAATCCTTGATAAACAAATGTATACCTTACATAAGGAATACAAGGGGGTGTAAATCAGTAATTAGAAGCGATATAACACACTGCGAAATACGTAGTTCCTCTGATGGCCACAATTATGCAATAGTAATTGCCCTGAGAAGCGCACACCTTATGGAAGGCCTCTTGTCTATCGGACATACGCGCCGTCAGGATCAATAATATTAATCAGGCCAACCGTAAACAGAACATCAGAGAGAAAAACAGGGGGAAACCATGTCCAAAGGATAGAATATAGAGGCCCAGTGGCCCCCAGACAGCCAGCCTGTACCAGCCAGGAGGGAACTGACTGGGATGGGGTTGAATGACATCCTATCAGCCCCGCAGCTGAACCCTAATTGTGTGAAAACGCCATCAACATAACATCATGGAATATAGCAGGTCTAAGAAAACATCTTCTAGACCCCGAATGGTGCAGTCATGGGCAGGGCTTTGATGTAGTATGCCTTCAGGAAACCCAGGAAGTACAATCAGTCCCTTTCCCGGGTTATGTTATGATATACCAGCTGTCAAAGGGAAAAAGGGCAGATCCTCAGGTGGTCTGTCCATATGGATCAAAACCGACATGGATGGGGAAGTGGCTTCCATTGAATCCGGCTCACCTCATGTACAAATTCCGGAGTGAGGCTCTCAGTGTGGTGACACACTAACCCTTGCAAATGTTTACAATCGGTCGCTAACAAGCATGCACCAAACACAATAGACGAGGTAAAAAGACTCACGGAATCAAGGTAAACTATGGTGGGTGAAGCCCTTAGAGTTATAGTGGTGGGGGATTCGAATCTACAAATAGAACCCCTGCGGGACATGGAGGGACTGTGGGACGATCTTGATGAGGCATGGGACATTCCAGACTTAAATGCTCATGGGCTGATAAGAGAACATCCAAAGGCTTTGAGCTCTGCAATAGAACTCCTGGGACTAGGCCTGAGGGCATGTAACGGGTGGTTTATAGATGGTCAGCCGGCAAGACCCACCTTCATGGGGATAGATAAAGCCACCAACATAGATTACATCTTCCTGTCCATGGGGCTGTGGCTATTTGCAATACATTTTAACGTCCTTGATATCTTGGGAAGTGATTACAGGCCCCTGACGTTGAGCCTGATGTATATGGGTATATCTAAGAAAGCTCCCCAGCACAGGCCAAGCAACTCCCTAATAATACAAGGCCAATCGAAAAAAAAGGATAAGGTGGACCGATCTGAATCTCCCGGCCCTAAAGCCAGAGATCTATGACACAGCCCCCCCAGACATTGGATACATGCTTTCTCTGGATACCCCAGACCAAGAAGTGTTAAAAGCATATGTTAAGTTAACCCTGGGTGTACTGTCCTTTGTAACTAAACCGAATAAGAAATTAAAAAAACACGCTACAAAAGGGGCCTGTTCCTATGAAACAGAGTGCAAAAAAGCTACGCTAGGTGTCCTGGCCTGCTGAAAAAGTGATAAGCGTATCAATCGGGACGTAATGAGGTCAAGGAGAGCGCTATATAGGCAGTTAATGAAAACCAAAAAGGATGAGTTTCTCCAGCAAGAATGGGTAAAACTTCAAGAGGCACCTAACCAGAGGGACTATAAGCTATTCTGGGGAATTGTCAGTGGAAGTAAAGAAACCAATGCTAATGGCCCTGCCAATAACATCAAACCATCTGTGTGGAAAGCACATTTCTAGAACTTGTATGGAACGAGAGGTACACTCGAGCCCCAGACCACAGCATTGAGGGAACAAATTAGAGAGGGCACTACAAATCCAATTCCGTTAGAAATTATGGAAGTCTTGGACGCAATAACATTACAACATTGGGGCAATGCCCCAGGACCAGACTTTATGCCTGTTGATCTGGTTAAGGATGAACCGGACATCTGTGCTCCAGCGTTTTGGCACCTCTTTCATGTGATCTTTAGGGTTAATAAAGTCCCCCAGTATTGGTAGGAAGCTACAATAATCCCCATATATAAAAAAGGAGGGAGGCAGAACCCGATTGACTACAGGCACATATCCCTTTTAGATGGGGTAGGAAAAATATTCGCTAGAATAATTTATGAGCACCTCCAAGAATGGGTTGTTAATGAGGGCCTAGTAGATCACTTACAGGCAGGATTCTGGCCAAAGACAAGCACAATCGACCAGGTGTTCCACCTGAACCTGATCAAGCAGAAATATGTGGCCCTGAGGAACATGAACCTGTATACAGTGCGCCTGGACTTCAGGACCGTGTTCGACTGCGTGTCAAGAGACAAGCTGTGGGCCATTACGGCCAGAAGGGGGATTCCAGATAACCGCCTCCAGATCATCATGCACCTATATTCAAATAACACAGCAAGAGTATGCTGGTACCTGGGGGGAGAACTGACCAAACCTTTCACGGTAACAATAGTGTTCGTCAGGGGTGTGTCCTTGCCCCCCTCTTGTTCCTCTTATACATTCATGAAGTCGTCCGTCATGTCAGATCAAGGAGCAACAGTCAACCTAAATTAGGGTTGGAAGCTATCCCAATCCTTCTTTTTACGGATGACGCTGTCATTTTATCCACATCTGTCAAGGGTTGGAGATCACTCTGGATGCTTTTCTGGAGAAGTGTACTGACCTACAAATGGAGGTCAACATCGAGAAAACAAAGGTTATGGTCTCCTACCAAAATTTATAAAGCTTCCCAAAGTTAGACTTATCATAAATGGTAGTCCCCTGGAACAAGTACGCAGCTACGACTACTTGGGCGTAAGGTTGCACAACAGGGGTAACTGGAACATGCAGCTGGTCAAATCAAGTGCATTTTCCGGCCCTCACCATATATTCTGCCTAAGCGAAGTCTGCAGCACTCTACGGTGCTGAGATCTGGGGTCATGCTCCCAACAACAAATTGGGTGTGGGAGAGAGAAGCTTCCTCAAGCGCTTACTTGGCTTGCCATCCGTGTGCCCGTGAATACCAATTTACCTAGAGCTCAGGTGCAATTCCATAGGTGTCGATATCACCCTTAGGCCCATACTCTACTGGATTAGGATTTGGACTACACCCAAACTCAGTGTGTACCACAACTCCCTATTGCACCTGATGGACCAAGAGGGTGCTCGCTCTCTGCCTTGGTTCACCCACGTGAAAGGGTACCTAACTAGCAACCATCTAGAAACATACTGGTCCAATCCAACAAGCATACCGAAAGGTGCCAGTGGCAGAATAAAGAACATAGTGTGGGAGACAGCAGTAGCACACATGCTGAATACATGCGGAAACCTGACCAGGGTTTTATTTTTACCTGGAATGTAAAATGGCTCTGGTGTTTGAAACTTATCTGGATGTGGCCACACACCCCTCAGCCCGGCACCTTTACACAAGATTAAGGATGGGCCAGTTAAATCTGGCAGCTCGCACCTCCAGATGGGCTGCAGCAAGAAATTATATCTGTCAGATTTGTGGTAAAGCAAGGGAGACCATAAGCAACTCTCTGTTCTTTTGCAAGAGTTATGCTGGTGCAAGAAATAGGTACCTGAAATCACTTTGTAATAACTATGGTATTCAACGCATATGGGATGCTTTAGTACTATTTTGTTACTCCCAAAATATCAATATAGTGTACTTTGTGGCATCTTACCTGTATCAGGCATGGCGTATAAGATCAAGCGCACTGAATAGTGACTGCGCCTAGCGCTCGACCGTAACCCACGTTGCAGGTTCTAACCATTTAAGCACTGTCCATGCATACAATCCATTCCTGGGGGCACAACAATGGACTATGAATACAGATATGTGAGACAAGCTTGCACTTTAAAATAACTGCCCACACGTATTATCATGATAATTTGCGCAAAAGCTACGGTTAAACGATACCTGTGGTTGGTTGATCCAAAGGGTTGCTGACCATATCACGTCTCCCAGTATTAAACAGAGGTAAATAACTGCTGTGACAGGGATGAATTGCTTTAATATGCGCCTGTTGATACATTTTTCAGATTTTAAGACTCGCAATTTCTTGCCCACAACGATATTTTAAATGCATACAATGTATCTGTATGGTTATTTATGAATTATTCTTTATGTAAATGCATTGTATCTCTATCTGGCTAATTACTATGTCGAATACAGCCTTGTGTGATGATGATGATGATGATGATGAAAACCTCACCCACCGCTATTAGATGCGCTTTTCTTTAACACAGTGGGCCTCATTACGACTCAGGCGGTAAGGGTTTTACGACGGCGTAAACAGCGCCGACCCTTACCGCCTGAGTACAAGGTCCCTTAGCGCCATGGCGGATTTAACACCTGCTTTTAGCAGGTGTTAAAATCCATGGCGCTAAGGGACCATGGAGTTAATTACGCCACCGTAATTTACGGTGGCGTAATTAACGCCTTCCCCACTCCCATTATGCCCTATGGGGCATAAATGGGAATGGGGAAGGGTAAATGGGGATTGGGGACTTACCGCCCCGCCAAGGTCGGAATGGGGCGGTAAGTCCGCCAACCACCATGGCGTAAACGTAGTTTACGCCATGGTGGTAAAGTCACGGCCCAGGCGGTAACTTACCGCCTGGGTCGTAATGAGGCCCAGTAAAGGTATTCTGACAGATATAAAGACTTGTAGTAAGAGGCAGAAGTTGCTGCAATGTCCTGCACTTCCTTGCACCTCTTTTGAGAGTTCCAGAGCATCTGATGCTCAATTCTATGTTTTTGGAGTCTCTTTGCCATTAGTGTGGGTGTCCTGTCTCCTTTATCGTCATATCAATATTTGAGGAAGCAAATCTTGCCATAAACCTCAACGAATTGTAAACATCTAAGTCTCCCATCACAGTCCAGATCATGGGCCTCATTAGGAATCAGGCGTTAAGGGGTTAACGGCGCCGTAAACGGCGCCGACCCTTAACGCCTGATTCCGAGGTCCCTTTGCGCCATGGTGGGTGAGTTTAACGCCTGCTTTTTGCAGGCGTTAAAATCCATGGCGCTAAGGGACCATGGTGCTAATTACACCACCGTAATTTACGGCGGCGTAATTAGCGCCTTCCCCACTCCCATTATGACCTATGGGGCAAAAATGGGAATGGGGAAGGGTAAAATGGGAAATGGGGATTTACCACCCCACTCACCTTGGAATGGGGCGGTAAATCCGCCATTCAACATGGTGTAAATGTAGTTTACACATGGTGGTAAGGGTACGACCCAGGCGGTAACTTACCGCCTGGGTCGTAATGAGGCACCATGTCTTGCATACCCTTTATACAACTTTTCTCTCATCCAAGCACAATTTCGAGATAGGACAATTAGTAGAAGAGATACCTTTCCCTTTTCACTCGTTCTCTTTCTGTTTTCACACATTCCAACATTATCAAACCTCAAAATGTTGCCTTGGCTGTGCCACAGGCCGTGCCTGTGGAATCGTTATTCCCCTGATTCACCTTAAAGAACCTTTCTTTCTCATCCCTCAAGAAGTCCTGAAATTGATGGCCTTGGAGCAGGGTATCATTACTCTGTCACTTGCTATTTCCCCGACCCACAGTGTGATCGGATCATGGTATCGGGTGTTTGAGGAACCCTTAAGCAGGTGCTGCTTTCCTTCCTCTATTAAGAGTCTAGCTTAGAATTGCTCTAGTGCGAATGGGGAAAGAGAGTGTATGGCCTGTGATTAGCGTTCTCCATCATCCATGTGTCAAACAGGCCAAAAAGTTGTAACATGCATTGAAACCTGCCCGGTGACAGTGATGAATCAGAGAATGAAAACTTGTCTATCGAGGTTTCAACCACCACTTTTAAGTCCAATTGTAAAGGGGATGCATGTCCAACACAAATCATCAAAGAGTGTGCATCCGACCGAGCGCCGTCCCTGACAGTTTTAATTAACGCCTACTTTTCCTCTGGAAGTGTTCCTCCATGTCTCAAAGAAGCTTGGGTATGCCCACTCCTGAAGAAACCCGCTCTCGACCCCATTATCCCAGGGAACTATATTTCCCTTCTTGTTAAAACATTTAGACAAAGCAGCCTACAAGCAGGTCCAAAACCTCCTCGAAGCAAATCAACTCATTGGCCTACGAAAATCAGGCTTCTATTCAGGCCATGGTACAGAATCTGTTCTCCTAGACCTTAAAAATCAAATTGATGAGCTCAGCAACGCTGGCCAACCAGCTCTGCTCCTACTACTCGACCTATCCGCTGCTTTTGATCTGGTGGTTCACAGCACCCTATGTCATCTCCTATCGTCCACAACCAACTTTTCCCCAAGTGCCACAGCCTGGATCGCATCCTTCCTCCAATGCAGAATCATTAAATTTTTCTCGGAGCAAGCATGCGCCAAGCCAAATACCATGAAATGCGGTGCCCTTATTTAAATACCTGGACGAGCTATGCATAACATCCACAAACTATGCGGATACCATTCCAAACTGATCCTATGATATGTTATTTATAACATGCTTAATACCCAGAGGTTTTTAAGCACGGCCCCGGGGATCGAACTTGTGCTACTCCGTGTCGCCTTGCTTCCAAGGCGAGCACGTTGCCACTGAGCTATCCTCCCTTCCTGTCCAAACAGAACTGCCTCACCATAGCTAGGGCAATAATTGGATCCCGGTTAGACTACTGCAATCCCCTCATAGTAGGCACTGCTGCAAAAAACATCAATGAAATGCAAACCATACAGAACAATAGCCTGCGGGCTGCATCCGGTATCTCGAAAAGGGAACACATTTCTGCCACCAGAAGACTAGTCCACTGGCTCCCCATTAAGGAACACATCACATTCAAAACCCTCGCCATCGCACACAAATGTCTCAACAACACTGCACCACGTTGTCTACTCAGGAATTTACTAAATCTCTTTCAGCCAGACCTACAAGAGCTGCCTACTTCAACATGGTCATTGTTCCCAAAACATGCAGGTCACGCCCACGAGGTTCGAGCTTTCCTTACATCGATGCTTCTGAATGGAACTCCCTACCAACTCACCTAAGATGCATTGATTCTCACACAGCCTTCAGGAAAGCCATCAAAACATGGTTGTTTGTATAAACTAGCCAACGGGGCGTATGCACCCTGCCTGCTTTGTAACACATCACCCTTGTTACCTGTTGTTGTTTTTTATGATGTGAATCACGCTATTCCACCATGTACCTGCATTCTTTCTCATGCGTTGGTCTTGCTCCTTGTAACCCACGAGCACACCCGCATATTCCTGTAACTAAGACATCTTCATGCAACAGCGTCTCCATGCCTAAGGGCTGTAGTGCGCTTTACAAATCCAAATAAATAAAATAAATAAATAAGTGCTGCACAAATACTAAGAGGCCTTCTGACCAGGACGTAATGTTCAACCGTGCCTTTGCCACAAACTGTACCTGCTCTTGATTTTGGACAGTAAAGGGTAAACCCTCTGTAGAGGAGCAGCTGAACGCCTCTGCCGGAAGTCCCACCCCCATCCTTCCTATATGCTGAAAGCCAGAGATTGCCACATGCACAACACCAGTGATGGTGCCCATTCCACTGCGAACCTTTGAGGAAAGGTATCCATTGAGAAAACCGTATCTGATATAACCCTGTAGAGATGATAATCTCTTGGAAGAGATCCCTGAAGGAATATAAAGAAGAGAAAAGGAGAAGTTGGTGACGTCACAAGAAACGAATGCGGCGCGCAAAGAAGAGTAGCTGAAGAAGAGAATGTCTTGACCTTATAGAATCTGATGACAAAGTAAAGAATTGAGTAACCTTTTGTGTGCAAAGTGAAGATGACATGTGTGAAAAACACTGCAGAAAATGCAAGCCGTTTTATAACTGTACAGATGCAGCAACGCAAGTAGACTAAGTGATCATAAAGGCTGGCTATACGTAGTGAATAGACTGCAGACGGTGCCGCCACTATATCGAATCTAAACATTCGATGTCACAATTTTAGTAAGCTCAGACCCACAGAGAAAGGAGGATAGAAAGCTGTGTCATAGCAAGACAGCAGCTGAAGATCGAGGAAAGACTGACAAGGCTGTCTGGCTTGGTGTAAAAGGCTGGATTGCCCAAGAACTGGTTATCAATCTTTGAAGAACAGTTAACGTGAGAAACAGAATCAACCCTTGTTAAGGTGCGAGGAAGAGACACCATGAGTGACAAGTTTTATTCATTTCATACATTTAAATGCGAGAATAGTAGCCGAAGCACTGTCTCCTGTCACATGGGTTGGATGGAAATAGAAACTGGGCATGCAGCACTAGACTTAAGAGAAGAACATGCTCACACTCCAGTATAGTCTCAGGAGCAAGGATACTTTACAAGACCAACTTCAAAGGCATGACAGGAGACATGAGTGATGATGGATGTCGAGCTAATTGGGTAGGGAGATGTTCTCGGGGAGAGGAAATTACTGACGGGCCCATTGGTCAGTACTCAACACCCAAAAACTTGTAATACAAGATAGCTGCACCGTGTGAGGACAGGGTGCAGGACTTACATACTCCAGCACAAATCAATACTAGGGACTCAGTAAGTTGGCAAAGGGAAGTCTGTTTAATAATACATACATCAGCTTATGGATATCAGCAGCATTGCGAACACCTGTCTCGCCCGACTTCCCCGAACTTCAGTCAAACAGCCTTTTTTATTGGCAAATTCCGTCATCAATGCCGTACACTTCTATAAAAAATCATCATGCAATATAATTGGTTGGGAAAGGTAACTTAAGTATAGGTGTTATATCTGAATATGAAAGTAAGGCATACGGATTGGATAACTCTTATCGGGTGGGCGTCTATGCCCATCCCTCTACACCACACGTGATTGACGTCACTACTAGTACGACGTCTCATTGGTTAAAATGTCTATAGAACCCTAGATTACATGGCCCCCTGTGATTGGGCGAGTTACACCCCTAAACATAAATCTCCACTTTTAATTAGCAGCATGCAGAATAGACACCCTGGTGCCTGGTGTCCCAAGATTCACCCTGTCTCCCTTCCATCAATCAGTGGTTTAGGGCTATGTGTCAATTAGTTGGCTGGGTATGGCCTTGGATCTGTAGTCTCTTATCAGGAAAAGTTATGGCACCCTCTGGTTCTGGATGACATCAGGCGGTGGTACATCTTCGCGCCTGTCTGGTCACGTGCTGGTCCACCGTGAATCTGCTTCAGTTTCCAACCTTTTGTGCATTTAATTCTGTATGCGCTTGGCCACCTGCATGGGCCTCTCTTATCTTGACCTTCACGGGCGGGCTGGCATGCGCTGAAGTTGGAGCCTGGTGAGCTCATGCTCACCTCCCCTTCTCTGGTTGACCTCGATTTCCCCGGCATGAGCCATCCTTTGTTAAGTTTCGATCCCGCTCTTTTCCTCCGCTTGGACCTGGATATGAAACTTGGCCAGTAAGGCCTTGGCCGCCTGGGAGTACTTCTGTTTATACAAAATGGAGTTGCACGTGTACATTGTGCTGTATTGAGGTAGATGTATACTGTCAGCGCTTGCCGCTCTAACTTCTACTAAGCATTGCAAGCAGACTCGATTACTTAGCATCTTGCATTTCAAGCTTATTTACACACGTTCAATAAGGCGGTTGCTTCCGTCTTGTCTCATGGCACCATTCCCATACGTTTTTCACAGTGTCTCTCCCCTTCGTCCATTACAATTATCCTCGCAGTTGTCGGTACTGGCATGCATAGCTTTCAGTAGCCACTTCTGGTTGTTCTCGGGGCTGCCCAGGCCCTTAGTCTATTTCCATTAGCCTTCCATTAAGGCCTTCGGGGTTTCCTCGTGGACAGTCTGTAAATACTCGTTGTTTCGTACCAATGGCAGGTACGGTTGTCTGATTGGGTACCGTGCTGCTCAGGGTTGCCTGGTTAGGGGTATTTCAAAAGGTATTGATCTTCTAATGTACACAGGGCAGGGGCCCATTGCAGCCCTTTGTTGGTTCAGCTGCTCCTCGTACGTCACATACCTTGGCGAGTACCTTACTGGCAACTCGCAATGGGGGCAGGGGTGCAGGTTGTATCTGGGACCTCCTCTACACTCCCCCCTCTGGTTGGTTCATCGACCACTCCGGCTTTCTGCTTTATATTCAATCCCTTTGATTCCTCAGCTTCTTGCTCATCGTCTCCTGGGTTTACACAAGATGGCGTGAAAGTATGCAATTTTGGTGTCCATATCTTTATCACCCCTTTCAAGCTTCCTGCTGTTTTCACATGCTCATCTTTGTTCCATGTCATCAATTGGCATTGTCCATTTGGACTGCAGTAAATCCATTTGCCTTCATACCTTCTTCGTTTCTTGGGATAAGTGAATTTTGTTCCCTCTGGTGCAAATTCACTGGCCTTCACAAAGTCCTTTATCTCCTCGTCTGTCAGGTCTCTGGGCTTCCAGCCTGGTTCGACATCAACCATAATTTTCATCCCAATGGCCTTCTTTGCAGTTTTCTGGCACTGTGTGATGATTATCTTGATAACACAGAATCCTAGCAGCACCATTGCTAGCAATGTTCCCAGAAACTTGAATATGTCTGCCATCCATTGTGGGACCCATGAGAATAGGTTTCCGAACCAGCTATCATCATCCACTTCGTCCGTTTCATCAGTCATCTGGTTTTTTAAAGTTGTCAACATGCTTATGGGCTCTGTGAGGGTTCCATTTCCCTCATCATGCAATGGTATAAATGTGCAACATGATTCTCCGATTTTTCTCCGATTTTTGCACAAACACCCATTGCTGTGATCATGTCAAGCACATATCTGTTCTGGAGGGTCATCAGTCTAACCGCTCTCTGCTCTTCTTTGATCGCATTGAATCCTTTTATTGTGGTGTTGTTGGTCTGCAGTAACCCCCATCTGGTTATCTGCAACCATTTAGCATTCACTCCAATTTGGATGTGTGGCAGGAGCATTGTGGTGAATACTGTTGAAGTGAGGCTGAACAGCCTGTGTTCGTATGGAATCACATAGAATGCTTCTTCTGATTTGGCAGAAAAGTAGTTTTCTCTCTTCATTCTGGATATCAGTTCTGCAGATCTCCTCCTTCTCAGATGAGCATCTGCTTTCGGGAAGCTGTCCAGATTCAGATTGTTTTTTGGAATCACCAGTGCGGGAACATGGACAGTGACCAATGTACATATACCCCCCAATTTCTTGGCAGTCTTATGTATGCTTTGGATCCACACGCCCAATAGCGGTCCATCAGGACTGCCATTTCTGGTGCCTCATATATTCGTCCACAGTTTTGAGTCTCGCCCATTTTCCTTGTGCCATTACTTCTGAAGCACAGTTTCGGGTTTTCCAGTGGCACTATTTGCAAGGGTCCTCCTCTGTCTTCGACCCATGTTAACAGCTTCACCAACTTCGGCCATAGAGGTTTACATAACCTCTGTGAGTTTTCTACTGCTTCCTTGCAGGCTCCAAGGACCATTCAAGCTCGGCAGATTACGACTCCTTCCTCCCATCCGTTAGGGGAAACTACTGATCCCCAGATCTGCATTTGTCCCCGGTTCCTCCATATTTCAGCTTCTTCTGCCGTTTTTCCTTGGACGTTCAGCCTTGAGTTTATTTCCCACCTTATTCCTGATCCTTTGACGTCAGGGTTTTCATATCTAATAATGTGATTCTTGGTGTGCGCCTTGTTTCTTGTTTTGATGCCCTGGACAAACCCGTCTTCCTCAGGGTAGTCCTGTTTGTTGGCCCATATCAATGAGGCATCTCTTACCATGAATTGTCCTCTGATGTTGCACAGAGCCACGTGTGACATACAGTGTGCTGTGGGGACATCTTATTCTAAATCCACGAAGATCTTGGACTTTCCCATGCTGTATGGCAGGAGTGCACAGACGAAACATTCTCCTTCTGATTGCCTTTGTCCAATTTCCTTCATTTGCTGGTACCATATGTTGTTTCCAAGATGGGCTGTGCTGTCCAAGTAGTCGTTTAGTTCATTGTCCGTTTCATATGGGCTTCTCTTGATTCTTAACGTTTTCCTGTAGTTGGCCAACACTATGTCTTTGAATGCGTCTGTACTGCTCTTTCGTTCAGGCAGTCTCTCGGGCGCTATCCTTGGTGGGGCAGGTCTCACTTCCTGCACTGTCATAGTAGAGGAAGGGCTTCCATTTCTTTTCTTTCCCTTGTACACTCTGTTGTAGAACTCTTCCCACCACCATTGGCTCGTTATCTTCCCATCGCGTGGTGGCATTGTAGGCCTGTTGCTTATCTCTGGCGTTAGAGCAGACGTGCTCGTTATTACAGGTGCTGCAGTTTTCTTTCTCAGCTCCTCGTGTAGTTTCTTCGCTCTTAGTATGAGCGGAAACACATACTTGACTACCGCATGTGTCTTCCCCATGAGTTCTTTTGTGGCTTACTCTGTTCTAGAGGGATTTTGTCATGCCATCTCTGTCTTGTTGCTCGCTTGGTTCTCTGTTCTCTGGAGCTGTTCGTTTCACAGGTATCTTTTTGTTTTCTGTCGTTGTCATTCATTCCGTGCTGACCCTGTCTCCAGCTTTTCTTGTTATTCATAATTTTAGGTGCATACATATCACTGCTAATTAAATTCAACTGTAAATCATTTGTTTTATCATCAATTTTTCTTGGTATAGAGATGACAATATAAGGTCTGGGTGCCTTTGTGGGGCCCAGACGCTCATTACCTGGTGGATGCACGGACATTGGGATGCTTCGTGCACCAATAAAAAATGCAGTTCTGATCATTAACGACAAAAATACTACAATAATCACTATACATATACATATAATTGCCTTGAAGGACAGTTTGCAGCACCTCCTTCCAGGAAAGCGGGTGCGCCCATCCACTGGTGGCACAACTAAATTACTGTTTTGGGCCCCCATTTCAAATATGTTCATAGTCAATAGTCAATTTTTCTTCTTGTTCTGGCTCGTTGCTCAAAGTTCAAGTGACAAGTGCAGTTTAATGTCCCCCCCTCTTGCGAGTGATGACGGAAGTCTCTAGTTATGGAGTACAGATCCTTTGCTAGACTATGGAAAAAGGTTAGACTACCGTTTTTTGCACATCACATTCTTCTTGCATTTCTGTATACAACGCATTCCCAGGGCACCTTCCCAATTCGTCTTGGCCCTGAGGACATGCAGAAATTTGTTTGCAGTTACACCATAAAAGGATGGCTTCGCCGCACATCACGCATAGATAAACCATTGAAAAAATAAAAACAAAAATAAAAATAAAAGTGAACATATGAGAAGGTAGGAAAAAATAAGAAAAAGGTTGAAAAAAGTAAACACGGCAGTGAATTTTGTTGCTCTGCTCCTTTCGCTTGGTTCTTCGAGGTCGAGTTGCTGCAAAGTCTCCCTCTCCCATTTACTCCACTGCGGGATGATGATGAAAAACAGAAAAATAAGAAAAATAGGAAAAGAAGTTCAGGATGTAGTTATCCCCTTTCGATTCGTTCTATGTTGGAAGCATGAAGAACTGTTTCTTTGCTTCCTTGCTCTGCCCCCGGCTGGGGCTTCTAAAGGGTTTTATCTTGGATCTCTCCTTTCTAAGGGTCGCCTCAGCAGCGGATGTCCATAATTGCTTCTCAGCTGTGATGCAATAGCTCTCAGGAGTCTGTTTGAGTTGTGCATTTTTTACTGGATCACAGAGAAGGTGTGGGCACGTCGACAGTGATGGGTCTACCCACTAGCTCTGGAAAGTTCTCGATGAGGTGAAAGAAGACTGTGAAGGCAATTCTGCTATCTTCAGGTGATAATGACATTTGCTCTGGTTCTCTGTCTCTTAGGTCACTGGTCTTTTTTGCAGTATGATCAGTTTTTACCTCCTCGATCTGTCCCTCGCTGGATAGTTTCACTGGAATTGTCTCAGAAACTCCCTCTGAAAGCTGGACAGTTCCATTTGTAGCTGTATGCTATAGAAGAGTGTTCCTATCTTTCTCGCGTTGGCAGGGTCTCTGAGGAAGGTGAGGGCGTCAACCTCGGCAGGTCTCCCTACCATTTCCGGAAAGTCATTTACTAAGCCAAAGAGGACATTGTGGGCTAGTAGGCTGTCCCCAGGGGACAGGGACATGTATTCGTTTTGCAGAGTATCAATCACAAGGTTTTCTTCTGTCGTGAACAGTTTCTTTGCTTATCTCCCCGATCTGTCCCTCGGCGGAAAGTTTCACTGGAGACTCCTGAGGAATTCTTGCTGAAAGTTGGTCAGTTCTACCTGGAGCATGATTCCGTGGAGAAGAGTCTTCATGTGTAATAAATTGCCTGGATTTCTGAGGAAGGTTGCAACGCCGACACCAGAGGGCTTTGCCACCATTTCAGGAAAGTCTGTAACCAGTCTAATCAGAACATTGTGGGCTAGCTGCGTGTCTGCGGGGGACAGTGGCATTTGCTTCGCCTTGCTGGGTCCCAATCACACGCCTCGCTTTTGCTTTGAGCAGTCTTTGCACTTGCCTGCTGTGTGGTCTGCTACCACATTATTTAGTTTACTCCATATCTGGTTTAGAAAAAGATTGTTTCAGGGATCTCTGATGAACGTCAGTGTATCTGTGGTCCTCCCGACAAGTTCTGGGCACTCCTCAATGATTCGAAAGAATAACGTGTAGGTCACTTTGTCAAAGACTGCTTGAGGTGGGAGCATTGGTCTTTGAGTCACTGTGCTCAGGCAACTCGGCGAAGACCTCTGCGATGACAGTCAATAGTTGCCTGATTACCTTCTTGTTTTTTGGGTCTTGAATGTATTCAGTGACACTTGTTTCTCTCCCTATGAGTGACGGTTTTTGACAGTACCACCAGTTGGAAGTAGGCTAGCACATCCCACGTGAGGCTTCTGCTGGGATGAACCATATGATCACGAACAAAGACTTTATGCTGGGTCCTTCAGAATAACAGTTTCAGTTCTCAGGAGTGTCCGGTTCTGTTGCTTACCAGAATCTTAGGTTTTTCAATGCTTTGTGTGGCTTTTAAATGTTCATGAGCTTAACGCTTTTGCTGATATGAATATGTGTTTTTCTTCATTTACCCTGCACCTCTGGCTGCACATGGTCTTTGCTTGCTTCATATTGTCTTTTTTATGCCTATAGAAAAGTGTGGACAAGATTTTCACAAAAGTTCTTTGTTGGCTACATTGAATGTTCATTTAATTGTCCCCTTATCATCTTTCACTTGGTTTGAATAACTGTCTTGTTTTGAAAGTCTCAATTTTATATATTTTTTTTCCTTGTTCTTGTAACTTGTCTGCTCATGCGTTCTTCTTCCTCGCCATAGATCTTGTCTGCACGTGCTGAGGTTCTTCTCTGTTGTCTGTGGATTCCTCGGCAGTAGATGTAGTAGGAGTGCCTTCTCCTATAAAGGGCTTGACGTCATTCAGGAAGATCCAGGCTCTTCTTCCTTGGAGCTTGACAGCGGACGGGGTGAAGTCCTCTACGATGAAAGGGCCATTAAATCCGGGTTCGTCCTATTTCTTCCTCGTAAAGTTCCTCACCAAAACACTGTCACCAGGGAAGATGAGTGGTGCACAAAGACTGTGTGCTGCGCCTGTCTCAGCACTGTCTGTTGTGGTTTGTGGTGTGCTGTTCCCTTTACGCCGTCGCTGCAGCTGGCATGAAATGACAGATGTACTAGAGGTAAGGCAGTCAAGGTAATTCTTCACTTCTTCTTCCGGAACCTCCCTAGCAGGCTGGGCATCACATCTAGCCCTATCTCAGGGGGTAAGAGGGGTTCTCATTCTTCTACCAGTGATAATTTTGTGCGGCGTGAGGTGATGGTCGCAGCCTGGCTGGTTCCGAAGCGCATATAATGCCAGTGGTAGGCAGTGCAGCCATCCCTTCTTTAATGTGAACTTAAATTTGGCTATCCTTTCTTTCAACAGGTCATTGAGCCGTTCACATATGCCATTTCCTTCTGGGTGATACGCCGACGAGAACTTGTGCTTTATACCAAGCAACAAGCTAATCTGTTCAAATACTGAGTTTACAAAATGGGGCCCGTTGTCTGACCTCATAACCTCACACACCCCCCACCTGGGGAAAACCTCCCTCACCAGGAATTTTGCAGCACAGGCAGCGTCAGGGTGTGTACAGGGCCCTGCTTCTATCCATCTAGAGAATGGACACACCACGACAATTAAATACCTATACCCATTACAAATCTGAATCATATCGACATAGTCGATATGCAGGTGCTGGAAAGGCCCTTCAGGTCTGGGAATGATTCCTCTCATCACCTTCAATGTGTGCCCAGAGGTGAATTGCTGGCAAATTATGCAATTGACCATAAAGAATGCAACATGCTCCGCTAGATTCGGCGTGAACCAGTCTTCTGAGAGCGTTGCCGCAAGATTTTCTTTTGACATATGGAAAGGGTAGTGGAGCTGTTCTAACGCTACCTTTAGAAGGGTTTCAGGCATTACTGGTTTACCAGTGCTGTCCTGCCTCCATAAACCATCAGAGGGGTTTAAAGAACATCCTCGACGCTTCCATAAATTCTTCTCATCCTGAGGTGCCTCCCCCTGGAGTTCCATTAACTGTGTCTGCCCCATATTGCTATAGGCTTCTGGAGTGGCTCGGGCAATCATAATTCGTTCATGGGTACGTGCCACCTTCATGTTCATGATTGTCTCACCCTTGGATGCCATGTGCTTGGCTTCTGTGTCCGCTTCATGGTTTCACGTGACACGAAATCTGTTCCCTTGGTGTGTGACGGCGCACTTAACGACCACTATGCACGCTGGGAGCTGTAGTGCTTTTATCAGCCTGTCCAACAAGGCTGCATGTTGCACTGGCGTGCCGCCCGCTCAGAGGTAGCCCCTCCTTTTCCATCGTGCCAGGCCTGCGTGCACGGTGGACGTCACATAGGCGGAGTCACTGTACACTGAAACTTCCTGGTCTGCGTGATTCTCAATGGCGAGTATCAATGCCACTAGTTCTGCAGCTTGTGCCGAATAGTGGGATGGTATTCGTGCACTGACAAGTACTTGGAACTCTCCATTTGCCATGTGTTTGATCACGGCCACGCCTGTATACCGTTGCCCGTCTTCTTGGTCAATTCTCGATGGCCCGTCAATGAAGACGACTTCTCCAGTTGGCAGCGCATTCTCTCTTACTCTGGGAATTTCATCATAAAACTCTTCATAATTGGCGCAGTCATGCACAGGTTCTCCCTCTGTGACTGGCTCAGCAATAAACATAGCAGGGTTCACAGTTTTGCATCGCACTATTTTGATCGATGGATTTGAGATAATCACCTCATATGCAGATGCTCTCTGTGAAGTCAAGGTGCCTTTTGGCTTCTCCAATATGGCAAATAATGAGTGCTCAACATACAATGTCATGGAGCATCCCATCACAATGGATGACGCTTTCTCGATGGCAAACGCGGCGGCTGCTAAATTTTGCTTGCATGGGAAGTGGCCCCTCATGATCGGGTCCAAGCTCCCACTGTAGTACGCTAGGGGCTTGTACTCCAGCGATGTTCGCTGAGCGAGCACTGCCGTCATAAAATTGTCATCGGTATGAGAGAAGAGATAGAATTCCTCTGCATAATTGGGGATCCCGAGAACTGGGGCCTTACAAATTGCCCCCTTTAGCTCTGCAAACCCCTTTTCCATTTCTTCAGTCCATTCAATTTTTCCCTCTGTTGCCTGGGCTTTCTTTAAGGCCTGGAGCAAGGGCTTGGTGTATGAGCTGTAATCGAAGATCCATGCTCTACCATAATTGCATAGGCCTAAGAATCTCTGCATTTGTTTTACTGTGAGTGGCTTAGCCGTGTTCATGATAGCTTCAGCCCTCTCATGTGAGATTAGTTGCCCTATGTATAGCACCTCCTGTTGGCAGTACTACAACTTCTCCTTGTCCACTCTGTATCCCTTCTCAGCTAATATGGTCAATAGCTTGACAGAGTCATGTCGGCATTGCTCTTCAGTGGTGCTGCAGATCAGAATGTCATCTACATACTGCAATACAACACTGTCTACCGCAATGTTGCTTAGGTCCATTTGCAGGACTCTGTTAAAAATGGACCGAGATTCACTATACCCCTGTGGCAGCCTTGTACTTTTCAGGCGCATTTGTCTGAAAGTAAATGACGTCAGGTCTTGTGAGTCACGGTGCAATGGAATTGAGAAAAATGCATTCTTCAAATCGATTACCGTGAAATATTTTGCCTCCGTGGGTATGTTGCACAAAATAGTGGATGGATTAGGGACTAGAGGGAACTCGGCTTCGACTGTGTCATTCAATGCTCGTAAATCCTGAATTAAACGCCAAGATCCTCCCTTCAATTTCTTGACAGGATAGATCACTGTGTTACAAGGTGATTCTGACGTTACCAGAATGCCTTGCTCCATCATGGCAGAGATTGTCTTCGCAATCCCCTCATCCACTTCTCTGGACATGGGGTATTGCCGCACTCTTGGTAGGATCTCTCCAGGCTTGAGTTTAAACTTCACCTCCCCTGCCCCCTTCAGGAGTCCTACGTCATAAGGCCCTTTTGTTCATAATGCGACTGGCACCTGGGCCATGTCCTTCTCAAAGTATTCTGGTCGTGCCATCAATAGCATCATTCGCTGTGGCACTTCTCGTTTGATCATTTTGACCCAGAATATGAGACTTACTTCCACCCGTGTCTCCTCTAAGTCAGGGTGCTCTTCGAACAGAGCATCATCTGTGACGTCAGTCACTCGATACCCTTCTTCAATGGCGATAACTGCGCACCATTGCCTTCCTTCGTCATCGTATCCTTCTACTAAAACCACCTTCCCCTTTACTGCGGCAAACTGTATTCCCAAAGGAAATATTTGTCCCTCTTCTACATGCATGGGTATCCTTGGTCTAAAAAGAAACTCATCAGGGGTCCTCATAGTTTTGCCTGCGAGGCCCGGCAATCCCGCCATTAGCACTCGCACGCCATATTCGAAGACCTCTGGCTCCAGCGGTAACGCTCTCATAGCTGCACGTCCCGAGTATGCTCTGATCATTTCGCATACGTTGGAATAATGCATTCCTGGTGTGGAGCACATTATGCCATCCTCAGTAAATAAGATTGACATATTCAGCTTTGTCATAAGATCTTGACCCATGATGTTTACTGGGGACTGACGGGAGTACAGTAAAGGCACATTCATTTCATGCTCTCCCACTGAGACCGGGAGAGTGTCTGTAAAGGGAACTCTACTATGATCGCTCCAGTGAAACTCTGCTTGTCTATTGCCTCGCCGGACAAGGAAAACTTGCCTTCTCTTATGCACGAACGCGTCGCGCCTGTGTCAACTAAGAAGGAATACTCTTTTCCCCCTATGGTGACATTTACCCTCGGTTCCCTATTAGGGTCTGGTGTCACCGATAGGATAGAGCACATCAGAGATCCCTGTGAGCCATCCTATTTCATGTATGGGTTCGGTCCACTGTATACCTGTGGGTTTCCCCACTAGTGTTAGTGCTCTGAGCCACTTGCGTCAGTGTCTGCTGGGGTTGTCCCTGTGGTACATTCCCCATGTTCAGTGGTTGGACCACTTGCTGTGCACCTTGCTGCGAGCCAGCTGCCTGCTGCTGCACGGTATAGTTTTGTGCATTGCCCTGTTGTGGGGTAGCCGGTTGATTCACCATGCCTGCCCCATCCCTTGATTGTTCTGCCACATGTCTTGGCTTCTGCACATGCGTGCCACATGTCCTGTCACTCCACACAGCCAACACACTGGTGGTGGTCGGGTCATCTGTCTATCTGGCATAGCTGGACTGCCCATTGGTGCGCTCTGGATACCACCTTGAACATTTTGAAAACCTCCTTGGTTACCTCTAAAGCCTCCCTGATTACCCTGCCATCCTCTTCCTCCAAATCCTCCTTGCTCTCGGTTAATATCCCGCGTTACCCTGATTGTTCTGCGGCGGGTTAGTGGCACATTGCGCACTTGAATCGGCTGGGCTTGTTAGCATGGCTCCCTCGAGTGCATACTTTGAGAGCTTCCTTTGCACTAGCTTCACATCTTCTCCCTTACGCGTTGCCTCTTTCTTTCGATTCTTTTCTTGCAACAGCCTACAATAATGGGAAATTGTCAACTGGATTTCGGCCCACGGTTTAGCTTCTATTCCTACCAATTTTTTTAGCTGTTTTTGCACCAGTTCTGGTAACCCTTGGCACAATATATGATAGAATACAGGGATAGATTTCGTCCAAGACTCATGCGTTTCAAGCACCCACGCGTCTTGAAAATTCTGGATATAAAGCAACGGATCCTCCGACTCCTTCATTTTTCGAGTCATTATAGCTCCCATATCGGATGTGTCTGGATATAGCGTATGTAGCGCTTTCCATACTGCTGCTCTACAGTTATTAAACGGTGCTCCGTCATGAGAGGTCTTAGTTATGGTTACCCTAGGGTACCCTGCCCTTTTCCACACATCGTCTGCTCTTTCTCCGAGTATAGCAATTAGGAGACCCTTGATGTCCCCTATGGCTAGGGTGACACCCCCTGTCATTTTCTCTAACTCATGTATCCACTTCCCAGCCCCCGACGTCAGCATGGGAAGTTTATTTTTAAGATTCTCACGGTTCATGTGCGGCCAAGGAATATACTGCGGTCTTGCTCCCCCTTTCTCTAACAGCAGGAATTGGAATGCGCTGTCCTCTCTATCTTTCTGGTCTTTTGCCAGGGTGGCATTTCCGCCTTGCCGCCTGCCTTGTAATGCTCTTAGCCTGTCCGCATAGGCAGGGGCTGATGCCCCCCTCTGACCATGGGGTGTCTCTTTGTGTCGGCTGGACTGTCCAGCGGACTTCGGTGTCCCACTTGTGGCCCCTCTAGCATCTGACCATCGTACCTCTTGGTTCCCTGGGTGCTGCTTTTCGCACCGTCTCCCTTCGTCATACACAGTTTTTTCATGTTTCCCCTTCGGAGTCAGACTCTGAATACTCCCAGTTCACACAGCTTCTTGTATCATCTTCGTTCTGCTCGGCTTCGAGACTATCTAGGGAACGTCCCCTACTCCAACTACTTTGGGTGACATCCTCAGTGTCATATAACTGAGTGCTCTCTAAGCGCTCATCTTCCCTTCCCTCTTGGGAGATTCGTTTCAGTCCCATTTCATCATATATTTTATGAATCGCTTCCCCGATGCTTCTGGTGTCGAAGTCATCATCAATAATTGTCCCGCTTGTACCTGGTACTGCATCACTTGCTGTAAAGAACTCTTCTATGTCTTCCCAGTCTACAGCAGGATTGGGTTTTTTCACTT
This sequence comes from Ambystoma mexicanum, assembly GCF_040938575.1. NCBI lineage: Eukaryota > Metazoa > Chordata > Amphibia > Caudata > Ambystomatidae > Ambystoma > Ambystoma mexicanum. The sequence goes on from NC_090921.1 coordinate 1,489,811,032, forward strand.
CCCGCTGCAAATATTCTAAATCTCGCGCCCTTTGCCTGTGCTTACGCTCTGCTTCCTCATCCATTTCCCTTCGCTTCTTCGGCTCCTCTCTAGCCTTATCTACTTCCCTCATCCGTTTGTTTCTACGTTCTTTTGCCCTTCTACTTTCCTCATCTTCTCTCTTCTTCACTTTCCTTTCGTGCACCTTCCTTTCTTCCTCCAACTTTAGCATGTTCTGCCTGCACTTTTCATAGGCTGCATATTGCGTGCGACAGAGCGTTATAGCCTGCTCTTCGCGATATAGTTGGTCTCGCCTCAACCTATCCTTTTTTCTCGCCCTCTCGTCTCTCATAGCTATTTCTTTCTTCTTTTCCTTACTTTGCGCCTCAACAGACCGTTCACTCGGCCTTGCGTCATCACTTCCTTATCCATCTAATTTCAATAGTGTCTGCCCTCCCATCCATTCGTCCTTTGCAAATGTTACCTCATCGGTTCCTTTCCACTTCTTTCCCTCTCTCTCTCTATCGAGAGGTGCACTCGTTTGTGCCTGGTCCTTCCGTTCCTCATCTCGCTTCTCTTTGTCCCACGGGATCGTGGAGGCCGAGTCAATTTCCTGTTCCTTCTCTTTCGTCTCGTCACTGCTACACGCAGGTGACTCGTATGCTGGGTTGCTATAACCTGTGGCTGCCTTAAGCTCTCGTAGTGGGTAAAGGCCTTCCGACCTACTTCCCTCAACAACTGGTTCCGGCGGGGCAGGTGGCATACATTTAATATCCAGTCTGCGGGAGGTTCTTCTTCCTTTACTTGTTCAAACATTTTCTAAAGCTTGAGAATGGCAAGGCGTTTCTCGAGTTTCTCCCCGCTATATGTGGCATGTAGGAACGTGGTCATGTGCTGTAAGACAGCCTTAAACAATTACCCATTCTGGGGCCACGGCATAAACATTTTATTTGCGGTGCTCTTAACCCACTCCTGGCTGTATTTCTTCAGCTTTTCTGCATGTTTTGGCAATTGCTTGCACAAGTGTGCAAGTGGGGTAACTTCTTCCATTCTTAATTTTTGCACCAACAATGATCACACAGTGTTTCAATTTTACACTATTATGAGAGAGCACCACATACGCAAGCTCCAATCCAACTTTTCCGCAAACTTTTTACACCAACAGTTTTACTCGAGACACATCAATTCAGTGGCGATTCCCTCTCATTTACAGAATCGCGAAAACCAAAATGCATTGACATCATTTAATATCCCAATAATTCCACATTCAGCATACACAGAACATGTAGGACAGATGCTTGACAGACTAGACAGACACCATCTGGTCAACGTATACCTGCCTTCTAATTATTACCCCATCATGGGATTTAAACTACCCCTTTATGACGTCTTTAAACGTCAGCGTGGCCTAGCGTCCCCCTCCCTGTGGGCTCTGGGTTCAAGTTCCTTATGACCACTCTTTAAAGCGCAGGAACAAGGCGAATTTACAGTTTTCTCTCGGGTGCCCCCCCGGTATTCCTTACAGTTTTTAATCTCGGGTGCCCCCCCGGTATTCCTTACAGTTTTTAATCTCGGGTGCCCCCCCAGGTATTCCTTACAGATTTTAATCTCGGGTGCCCCCCCGGTATTCCTTACAGTTTTTATTCTCGGGTGCCCCCTGGTATTCCGCTATACCTGTCTTCCTTTTATATTCGAGTCATTAACCCACTATATAAATACTGTCTTCTCTACCTCTAACTATTTTATCTTTCTCCGCCACCCTTCGTTACCTTTCCCCCACTTGCTCTAATGCCTATAAGTCATTTGCCAAGGTAACGAGTTTCGTTGTTTCACTCACTGATCGTCTCTTTTCCTCTCTGGATCTCCGGGTTCACCGCCCCTTCCTCTTCCCGCTTTATGGTTTTAGTCCGATCCGCTTCCCTTGGGAATGAAAAGGGGTATGCTTGGAAAAGCGGGTTCCTTCAGTCACACTGCAGATTTTTGGGAGTAAATACACTATCACTGTCCACGGGAAGCTTCTCGGCCTACTCAGCCGGAATTGCGAAAGGACTCGCGATGTAACCGGAGGCCCAGAGTTGTTTCGTGCCGTCGGTTTAAAGGTGTCTTATAACTATATTAATCGATTATCAATAATCGATGGCCGAAACCATTCTCACGCTACCAAGTGTTCTCGGGGAGAGGAAATTACTGACGGGCTCATTGGTCAGTACTCGACCCCCAAAAACCTGTAATACAAGATAGTCGCACCGTGTGAGGACAGGGTGCAGGACTTACATACTCCAGCACAAATCAATACTAGGGACTCAGTAAGTTGGCAAAGGGAAGTCCGTTTAATAATACATACATCAGTTTATGGATATCAGCAGCATCGCGAATACCTGTCTCGCCCGACTTCCCCGAACTTCAGTCAAACAGCCTTTTTTATTGGCAAATTCCGTCATCAATGAAGTACACTTCTATAAAAAATCATCATGCAATATAATTGGTTGGGAAAGGTAACTTAAGTATAGGTGTTATATCTGAATATGAAAATAAGGCATACAGATTGGATAACTCTTATCGGGCGGGCGTCTATGCCCATCCCTCTACACCACACGTGATTGACGTCACTACAAGTACGACGTCTCATTGGTTACAATGTCTATAGGTCCCTAGATTACATGGTCCCTTGTGATTGGGCGAGTTACACCCCTAAACATAAATCTCCACTTTTAATTAGCAGCATGCCGAATAGACACCCTGGTGCCTGGTGTCCTAAGATTCACCCTGCCTCCCTTCCATCAATCAGTGGTTTAGGGCTATGTGGCAATTATTATGGCCTCGGATCTGTAGTCTCTTATCAGGAAAAGTTATGGCACCCTCTGGTTCTGGATGACATCAGGCGGTGGTACATCTTCGCGCCTGTCTGGTCACGAGCTAGTCCACCGTGAATCTGCCTCAGTTTACAAACTTTTGTGCATTTAATTCTGTATGCGCTTGGCCACCTGCATGGGCCTCTCTTATCTTGACCTTCACGGACGGGCTGGCATGCTCTGAAGTTGGAGCCTCGTGAGCTCATGCGCACCTCCCCTTCTCTGGTTGACCTCGATTTCCCCGGCATGAGCCATCCTTTGTTAAGTTTCGATCCCGCTCTTTTCCTCCGCTTGGGCCTGGATATGAAACTTGGCCAGTCAGGCCTTGGCCGCCTGGGAGTACTTCTGTTTATACAAAATGGAGTTGCACGTGTACATTGTGCTGTATTGAGGTAGATGTATACCGTCGGCGCTTGCCACTCTAACTTCTACTAAGCATTGCAAGCAGACTCGATTACTTAGCATCTTGCTTTTCAAACTTATTTACACACATTCAATAAGGCGGTTGCTTCCATCTTGCCTCATGGCACCATTCCCATACGTTTTTCACAGTGTCTCCCCCCTTCGTCCAATACAATTATCCTTGCAGTTGTCGGTACTGGCATGCATAGCTTTCAGTAGCCACTTCTGGTTGTTCTCGTGGCTGCCCAGGCCCTTAGTCTATTTCCATTGGCCTTCCATTAAGGCCTTCAGGGTTTCCTCGTGGACAGTCTGTAAATACTCGTTGTTTCGTACCAATGGCAGGTACGGTTGTCTGATTGGGTACCGTGCTGCCCAGGGTTGCCTGGTTAGGGGCATTTCAACAGGTATTGATCTTCTAATGTACACAGGGCTGGGGCCCATTGCAGCCCTTTGTTGGTTCAGCTGCTCCTCGTATGTCACATGCCTTGGCGAGTACCTTACTGGCAACTCGCAATGGGGGGCAGGGGTGCAGGTCGTATCTGGGACCTCCTCTACAGAGACATGGTCAAGTCCACCCACTGACACCTGGGGTACCAGCTTACATGCTACTAGTGAGCCAAAAGTTCTAGAAGGGCACGAGCATGCCAACCAATTGTAGAGGGCCGTATAACGAAGGGCCCTATAGTTTGATAGCCTATGATGTACCGTGTATCTAATAAGTGTCAAAGATGACTTGCACTAGGGGTGGGCATGAGTTGCCCACCTGACTATAGAGACCCAATCACAACCCGTTCCCGTATAGTAAGTATACTTAGATGTTGCCCTTGATCCTATCACAACCCCTCGCGGGTTTTTCTTGTTTGCCACGTCGTATGACGTCACGTATGACGAACACGTTTTATAAAATCTGTGTTTTTTATGAACTGCACTGAGCAAGCTTGTGCGACGTCCGTTGATGTCTGTTGTAACTCCCTGTTTTAGACAATTGATAATAAAACAGTTGGATTGAGACTTTTTGCCAATTTCCTGAGTCGGTCTTATCATTTGGTGTAAGAGTTATTCTGCATCCCCATCCATAGATGATGGGTTAGTGAATTTAAGGATATTCGAGAGGGGTCTGAACCCGCAAGAGGGGGACCCCGGGGTGAAGAATCATCATCCAAGTGAAATCAGAAAATAATGTTTGGTTATGGCTTTTGTAGAAAGGAACTGTTTCAGGGTCTGAGCCCGGAAGAGGGGGATCCAGGGGTGAAAAGTCATCATGCAAAACAAAAGCAGAAAGGAACATTTGTTTGCAATTTTTGGAACACATCCGGTCCTCAGAAGAAAGAGACTTTTGTAAGAAAAGAGACTTAACCACTGAAGGTCCTGATAGCTGAGAGTAGAACTGTCAGCTCGTGCTGGGGAAGCCCAAGTATGTGCTGTGCTCAGGAGACCCACCTTGTCCTGTGCTGAAAACGTGGAGAAGAGATACCCCGGTTACCGCATTCTAACTTATCATTTGTGAACCCTTCTTTCTTTCTTGTGTATATTATCCCAAACCCTTTTGTCTTTAGATGTAAGGATTGGCAATAGGTTTTTAGTACAGGCCCTTTTATTTGACAAGACGCCACTAGGACTGCCTTATTATTATCTGAAGGTCATAGTTTGCTCCGATCTCAGAATTAGGTTTAGATTAGGCATTTTTCCAACCCACATATACAGTTTAATAAACACCCTTGAACTGTGATCACTTTTGTCTGTCTTTACTGTTGCCACTATGAGTTCCTTGCATATGGTGTCAGAGTGGGATATGATTCAACTGATAAAAACTGAAACCCATGCTAATAATTGTGATACCACCCGAAGGGGAAAATAAGATAGTTGATCGCCTTGATTCGGATCGCGTATCCAGACTGAAAGAGGTGTTGTTCTTTTAATTGGGTGTCCCACCTGGTCAACAAGATCTGTTCTTTAAGACCAAGGGCCTCATTACACGGAAGGCGGTGATCCAGGGTGCTATTAGCACCCTGGACCATGCCGGTAAATTACCGGCACCGCCTTGGCGGTAAGGGGATTTACCGCCCCATTCCAAGGTCGGTGGGGCGGTAAATCCCCCTTCCGCCATTGCCCTTCCCCATTCCCATTTCTGCCCCATAGGACTCTATGGGATGGGGAAGGCGCTAATTACGGCACCGCAATTTTGCGGTGCCGTAATTAGCTCCGAGGTCCCTTAGCGGGTTGGTTTTTAACGCCTGCAAAAAGCAGGCGTTAAAGCACCAACCCACTAAGGGACCTCGTAGTACGGCGGTAAGGGTTAACGGTCACCGTTGCCATTAACGGTGACCGTTAACCCTTACCGCCGTCCGTGTAATGAGGTCCCAAGTGTTGCTAGATACCCTTCCTCTCTCTCGTTACCACATTCAACCATGGGACCGGATAATTCTAAGGGCCTCATTACATGGTAGGCGGAGGACCAAGGTGCTAAAAGCACCTTGGTCCATGTTGGTAAAATACCGGCACCGCCTTGGTGGAAAGGGGAATTACCGCCCTATTCCAAGGTTGGCGGGGCGGTAATTCCCCCTTCCACCATTGCCCTTCCCCATTCCCATTTTTGCCCCATAGGGCATAATGGGGGTACCGCAAATTTGCAGTGCCGTAATTAGCACCAAGATCCCTTAGCGGGTTGGTTTTTAACGCCTGCTAAAAGCAGGCGTTAAAGTACCAACCCGCTAAGGGACCTCATAGTAAGGCGGTAAGGGTTAACGGTCACCGGTACCATTACCGGTGACCATTAACCCTTACCGCCTAGCATGTAATGAGGCCCTAAATGTTCAACCTGTTTTTTTCTTCATCAGACCTAGTGCCCTGAATCCCCCTCCTTATGAAACTTTTTATGTTGGTACCTAGTCATTATCTATTGCAGGACCATTGGGTTTAGGGATCAATCTACCACAGCCCACTGCTTCGACAGACTCAGAGTCGGAAGAGTCAGACGATTACAAAACCTTATCTGACAGAATTGAAAGTTGTTTCCTTTCTGATTCAGGAACATCTACACAAGGGACCCTTACACCAATGGAGGAAATGGCCGATTTAGCCAATGTCATCACCCAGTTAGCAACCCATCAGATGCAGGCCGAGATTAGACTTCAAAAAATGTTGTTAAGCTAATTAAATTGCAAGCAAGGTCCTTGCTACCACAGGGGGTGCTTCAACCCTATCTTGAAGGTGAAGATTTAGGAATTTCTTTTCTAAACTTCAAATGCCTAGCTGAACAAATAGGATGGGAATAGAACCTTAAAAGATGCTATTTAGCCCCTCTACTGAAAGGTGAATTACAAACCTCCAATCAGCTACTTTGCACAGGGAACCACCTTTTGATCCATCAAAGAAGGGCTGGTTAAAAGAGTGGGACAAACCTGCAATTCTTATTGGCAGAAATTGAGGACCATTAGATTGAACCCAGGAGAAACCCCCTTAGAAATGGGTGTACGTTTCAAAAACACAGTGGCCCTCTGGATTAGTGACAAATCCTTAGAAGAACTGACAGAAAGGATCACCCTGTAACAATTCACTTATTCCTTTCCTCAATGTTTTCAAAAATGCATTCTGCAGTTAAAATGACCTACCCTAGCCCTAGCTATATAAACTGCACAAAACCGTTCAGATGCAGCTAAACATTTCCACTCGGTCCATCGTTGGGAGGATTGGAAGGATCATAAACCTGTCCACCAACCTCAGACTCAGGAAATAGATAAACCAGGGGTGGTCGTTCCAAAGTAAAGAAGTCTTGACACGAGAGAGAGTAGAGATTAGGAAGACTGACTCGAAAACTAAAGAAGAAGGTAGAAGAGAGGATATAAAAGAGGGCAAACCACCTCCTCCAGTCTGTTTCTCCTGTAGAGAAACAGGACACTTAGCTAGGCACTGTCTAAAGAATAAAAAGGAGGAACCTCTAGAAATAGGGTGTTTAAAGGGTGAAGAATGGGAAGAACGCAAGGAAGAGCTAGCAACCTTTAGCATCTGTTTATGTCAAACTCCTACCGATTTCTCCTATGAAAAGACTCAGATAAACGGGAGGCAAGTACAGGCCTTAGTTGACTCAGGGAGTAAACAAATGGCTATACAAGCCAGTTTGGTTACAATAAAAGACCTAGATGGTGCAGCCCTAGTCAAAGTTACATGTATACATGGAGACAGTGAAGTGTAGCCTAAAATACCTGTATGCATTGAAATCCGGGGTGAATCATGTGAGGTACCATCAGCCATCCTTCCAGGACTCCCCGAAGAAATTATTCCAGGGAGAGACTTCCCAACATTCTCCACTCTTTTACAGCAGACTACACCTCCTTATGGGGATTTTCTACCCCATAGTTCTTGGAAGGCAAACTATTACTCCCAAAACTTTCCAATACGGGACTGGGAAAATTCTGACCCCATAAAACCCAACAAAGACCTTAAATCCCAATTCATAAGTTATTGTACAGAGGCCAGTAAAACCACTCCACCTCTACCTACCACGACCAAAACCTATCAGTGGAATATGAGAGAATTCATGGACATCTCTCGTCCCTGTTCTCTTCCAGGTAGTAACAACACAGGACCTGGGCAAAGAACCGGCTGTTACGCTCACCTGGTATCCACAGGGACGCTACCCAGCCGGGTTACTCGCTGGTATACTTCTCAGCTTTGCCCAGATGTGGTCTGAGGGGAAGGTTCTGCCTGAAAATACAGGAGGACCGTTTACAAGACTGACCGGCCAGGCTAAGTATCCTCCCTCCATCCCCGTAGGATTTCAGCCCCTCAAGGGGCTCTCTCCTCACCTTGTGGTAGAGTTAGGCGTGCTCTCCGTCCTGCCTTCTTTGCAGGGGCACGTTGTCTTTCGTGGGCGCATGCGGTCCAGTTACTTCATTGACGCCGGTCCGTTTGATATTGTTCAGGTAGGTCTTATTGCTGTTCTTTAGTATTGTTGCTATCCTGCATGCCTTTCTTTGTTTAAAATGTCTCTTTTTCTCCCTTAGGTATGCAGAGCTTCAGCATGGCAAACTGGCTTGGTTGAGCCTCGCTGGTAAATGGTGGCGCATTAAGGGCGCTATGATGCGGTAAGTAAGCGCTATGCGCAGCGCTGCAAAGTCTTGCCTTTGCTAACCTGTGTTTTCCTTCCTTGTAGGTCGCGGTGTTCTTCAGCTCGAGTGGTGCCAGCCAAGAGGCGACCAGCCAGGTAGGCCTTTTGAGCAGTTCGTAATTTGCAAATGTCTCTACTGATTTCTTTAATGTTGCCTCTATCTTTCTCTTACAGGTCGTTCTGTCCGGGAGGCGTGCAGATTTGAGGAAGCTGTTCTCAGGAGCTGCGAGTGGCTAAAGATGAAGACTGCAGGTAAGATGCTGCTGCTAATGATGTTCCTTTTGTCTCCTTGCAGGTTCTGCTTCTCCGGGATTCGAGGGGAATAGCTGGACACGGTGAGCGTCACGTTGCAAGCTGCAAAGTAACGCGGAGCGTGTTGTCTTGCTCGGGTGTGGTTTAAATAGCCCCAACAAAATAGTCCAGGTAAAGTAGTCCCTAGGCTACCACACCCAAAACACTAGACCGCATAGCTTGGTTCTTAAGAACCAAGCTATGTGGATGCCTCCATGTTGGCTGACAATACAATAAAGCAGTTCCCAAGCACATTGTTTTTCATGTTGTATGAGGACTGGCCCCATGAGGGCTTTTGAAGAGGATGCTAGGCTTTAGACGCCCGAGTCCTGACTCCATCTGGCCAATGGGTTTGCCAGAGGGGGTTTTGGGCGAGGGCCGTGACAGCACTCCCCCCTAAGGCTCCTCTCACAGTGTTCCTTCTGTCTGGCCCCGGTTTAGTTGGGAAGTTCTGATGGAATTTCCTAATTAGACGCAGTGCGTCGATGTTCTCACTGGGCTCCCAGGATCTATCTTGTCGTCCAAATCCTTTCCAATCGACGAGGTAATTTATTCTATTTAGAGTCCAAGATATCTTTGACTTTGAATTCTGGTTCTCCGTCAACAAGTATGGGTTTAGGTGGTGTCCTAATCCGTGTGCCGGGTTGCATTGGTTTCAAGAGGGTACATGAGATACCGGGTGGATTTGTAGATTAGGTGGTAAATCCAATTTCACGGCTACTGGGTTGATAATTGCCTTAATGGTTTAGGGTCCTAAGTATCTGGGATGAAAGGTCCGGGTGCCCTTCATGGGTACGAATTTAGCGGCTAACCAAACTTTGTCTCCTATTTGATAATCAGGGGCCTTTTTTCGGTGTTGGTCGGCAAATCTCTTTTGTTTTTCTTTGACATGAATAAGGTGTTCCTTCGCCTTCTTGAAAGCCTGAGTAATGGTTGTGTGTAGAGTCTTTACCACTGGCATTTCCAAGCTGGCTGGAAGGTCTAGTTCAGAAGTACGTGGATGTCTGCCATAAAGGGTATAGAAGGGCGTTTCCCCCGTGCTTGAATGCAAGGAATTGTTATATGCATATTCGGCTACCCATAGTAAGTCTTTCCAATTCCTTTGTTCGTGGTACAGCATGTACCGTAAATATTGCTTGAGCGTCTGATTGGTTTTCTCGGTTTGGCCGTCTGTTTGGGGATGGTGACTGGTAGATCACCGAACGTCGATCTGCGCCATAGCACAACGTTTCTTCCAGAAGTTAGAAACAAACTGGCTGCCTCGATCAGAGACCAGAACCGAAGGGAACCGAAGGGAAGCCATGGAACACCCTCTAGGAATACTTTTGCTAAAGTGGCTGCGTCTGGGAGGCCTTGGAGGGGAATAAAATGTGCCATTTTCGAGAATAAGTCCACAACTACAAGGATGGTGTTGAACCTTTGGCTGCGAGGTAGATCAGTGATGAAGTCAAAGGAAAGAGTGTGCCATGGAACTGGAGGAATGTCCAATGGTTGTAGGAGGCCAGATGGTTTTTGTTTCTGTGATTTATTTTGTGCGCAGACACCACAGAACTGAATATACTGAATGATGTCCTTATGCCAGGTAGGCCACCAAAAGTTCTCTTTCACCTTAGCTAGGGTTTTGGCGATTCCAGGATGCCCTTCAATCAGTGAATCGTGATAATTTGAAATAATATGCTGTTGTAATTCCTTCTTGGGTACATATAGGCGATCCCTAAAAAAGGGTAGATGGTCCTTGATGGTATATTGTTCTCCTTGAGTTTGCCATGCGAGGAAAACATCAGGATTCATTGTCGGTTGAATTTCTTTTCGTAGTTCTGCTTGTGTTAAGGCTGTCGTGGTACCCAAGAGTTTGTCTTCAGGTATAATAGGTACTGGATCTGGAGTTGTATATACCATTTCATCTATGCCCATGAGAGATAAGGCATCCGCCTTTCCGTTTCTGACCCCTGGTCGAAACGTGATTACGTAATGGTATTCGGTGAAGAAAAGAGCCCACCGTAATTGGCGCGAGGACTGGGCTTTGGCTGGTTTGAGATATTGCAGGTTTCGGTGGTCTGTGATGACTGTAATGGTGTGTCTGGCCCCCAGAAGGTAGTGCCTCCAGGCTTTAAAGGCGGATTTAATAGCCAGGAATTCCTTGTCCGTGATGGCATAATTAATCTCGAGGTGAGAGCATTTTTGACCAGAAGGCCACAGGATGTAGTTGGCCGGTTTCCGGGTCTCTCTGTGAAAGGACAGCCCCCATTGCGAGACTGGACGCATCAGTTTCAACGACATAAGGGAGATCTGGACGAGGGTACCGCAGGATTGGAGCGGAGGTAAACCTTTGTTTAAGTTCCTGAAAGGCTTCTTCTGCTTCTTCGGTCCAAGCAAACTTTTTATTGTTTTTTCGTAACAGTACTGTGATTGGGCGCACAACCTGAGAGAAATCTGGGATGAACCGGCGGTAGAAGTTCGCAAAGCCCACCATGCTTTGTACCCCTTTCAGAGACTTTGGTGAAGGCCATTTCAGAATGGCATCTATCTTGTGCACGTCCATTCTGATGCCTCCTGGAGTAAGGATAAAACCAAGAAACTCTACTTCGGTAACGTGAAAAAAGCATTTTTCAAGCTTTGCAAACAAACGATGTTGACGGAGCTTGGTGAGGACTGAACGAAAGTGCCTGACATGATCTTGTTTCGAGGCTGAGTATACTGAGATGTCATCTATGTACACTAAGGCGCACACATCAATTAACTCCCTCGTGATGTCATTCATGAAATATTGGAATGCCGCAGGAGCGTTGCATAACCCGAAGGGCATGACTTGATATTCAAGCAAGCCGTACTTAGTACGGAAGGCGGTTTTCCATTCATCTCCATTTCTGACTCAGACTAGGTGGTACACTCTTTGAAGGTCCAATTTAGTATAAATTGGGCATTTTTAACTTGGTCTAGCATCTCAGGGATAAGTGGCAAGGGGTAGCGGTTCTTCACAGTGATCTTGTTCAATGCGTGGTAGTCAATACAGGTTCTCAAGTCCCCTTCCTTTTTTGGTAAGAAGAACAAACGACTGGTTGCGTGGGACTTCGAAGGAAGGATAAATCCGTTTGCAAGGTACTGGTCTAAATAGGATTTGAAATGAAGGTTTTCTGGTTCTCTGAGAGCGTAGATCCTGCCGCAAGGGATTTGTGCACCAGGAAAAAGGTCGATCTGACAATCATAGGGCCTGTGCGGCGGCAATATATTGGCTTGGTCCTTTCGGAATACATCCTGGAAATCATGGTATTCACTTGGCAAGGTATTAGTTACTCCCAGTGTTGATACTGTCGCTCCGGGAGTCATGGGGACACAGACGTCGGGTTTTTCCTCTTGATAATAGCAGGCAGGGGAGCAGTCATCGGGGAAGGTTAATTTTCGTGCCCGCCAGTCTATCAAAGGGTTGTGAGCAACCAACCATGGCATCCCTAGTATTAGCCTAAACTGAGGTGCCCTGATGAGATCAAACCAAATAGACTCCCGATGTCCGTCCTGGCACAGCAAGGTTACCCTGGCTGTGCACTGGGTTACTGGTCCGGAAGCAATTTCTGTCCCATCCACTGTGGTTACCTTGTCCATAGTTGGTTTAGAACACAAAGGAAGCCCCATCTCCGCTGCTAGTTCTTGATCAATATAATTTCCAACTGCTCCACTGTATGCTTCAATGGCATGTATTCTTGACGACCGTTGGTGGTTGATTAAGATCACTGGTATTGCAAAGTGCAAGATCAACAACTCTTTCTTCTCACTCGACAAACTGACCTCTAAGTTTGTCGAGCTTGGTAGTTTTCCGATTCCTTAGCTTCATCCTTCTCTGTGGCCCTGACTGTTCTTCTTGGGGGTTTTACTGCACAGTCTTTCAGGAAATGTCTTGGTTTCCCACAATACAAACAAAGTTGTTGTTGTCTTCTTTTGTCCCACTCTTGTTTTGTTAATGGAGGCCGTATCCCTCCAATCTGCATGGGTTCTACAGCATTCTCAGGTACATGGGATGTGTTTTCCCTTGGTTGAACATACACGGTCCAAGGGTCCTTCTTAGACCGGTCTGCTTTTTGGTCCTGCAACCGGTGGTCTAGCTGCACGACCAGATTTATGAATTCGGCACAGTCTCTGGGCGGATCAACCACCTGGGCAAAGACGTCCATTAATTCGCCTCATAAGCCTCGATGGAATAACGTGGTTCTTTTGTTTTCTGGCCACCTAGCTTCGGCAACCAGTCTGTTGAAGGTAGCAATGTACGTTAACAAGTCCTGATTCCCCTGTCGGAGGGATAAGAGTTCATTGTCTACTGCTTGTTCCTGGGTATGGTGAGCAAAAAGTTTTTCCATTTCTCTCTGGAACCCCCCAAAGTCCTGTAATAGAGGATCGTCATGGGTCACCAACGGCACCGACCAATCTGCTGCACTACCACTCAGGTATGATAAGACAAAAGCTACCCGAGCTTGGTCGTTTGGAAATGCTCAAGGCCTACTAACAAAATGAAGGCGACACTGATTGATGAATGCTGCATACTTCCGGTCGCCCGAGAACCTTTCTGGTGGTGCCAGGGGAACTGTTCCAGGTAACGTGATCTGTACCAGAGTGGAGGTAGTGGATGGTATGGTGGGGTTTTGCATTGTTGGATTGCTTCCAGGTAGAGGCGTCTGTCCTGCCTGTGATTGCAAGTATTGCCTGCTAATCTCTTCAGTGCGTTCTTTGGTCACTATTAGGTCTCTCCGGAGGGCATTAGTCTCTTGTCGGGCAGAATGAACCTCAGCACGAAGCTCTCCTAGTAATTGGGCCAATTGGTCAATTTCTGATGTCTCCATGGCGCCCAGGTGGATTTGTTATGGTAGGCTTCACGTTCTGTTAAGCTCACCTGGTATCCACAGGGACGGTTTATAGTGATAATACCGAACTTTAAAATCTCGAAAAAAAAAATCTCGCAAAAAAAAGGCCGAAAAAAAAATATCGAATTTATTTTATGACGTTTTTTTTTCGAAATGGGGGGGGTTCCCCCCAACCCCCCTTTTTTTCTATTTTTTTTTTATTTTAACCCTTTTTTTACTTACCTGACCCCAAAAACACATATAAATAAATAAATAAATAATTCAATATTTTTTTCAAGATTTTTTTTCGAGATTTTTGTCATTCGGTATTATTTTTTCGGCCTTTTGACTGACCACCCACAGGGACGCCACCCAGCCGGGTTACTCGCTGGTATACTTTTCAGCTTTACCCAGATGTGGTCTGAGGGGAAGGTTCTGCCTGAAAATACAGGAGGACTGTGTTCTAGACTGACCGACCGGGTTAAGTATACTCCCTCCACCCCCGTATGATTTCAGCCCCTATGGGGCCCTCTCCTCACCTTGTGGTAGAGTTAGGCTTGCTCTCTGTCCTGCCTTCTTTGCAGGTGCGCGTTGTCTTTCGTGGGCGTGTGCGGTCCAGTTACTTCACTGATGCCGGCCCGTTTGATATTGTTCAGGTAGGTCTTATTGCTGTTCTTTAATATTGTTGCTATCATGCATGCCTTTCTTTGTTTAAAATGTCTCTTTTTCTCCCTTAGGTATGCAGTGCTTCAGCTCGGCGAACTGGCTTGGTTGAGCCCTGCTGGTAAATGATGGTGCATTAAGAGCTCTATGATGCGGTAAGTAAGCGCTTTGCGCAGTGCTGAAAAGTCTTGCCTTTGCTAACCTGTGTTTTCCTTCCTTGTAGGTCGTGGTGTTCTTCAGTTCGAGTGGAATGTCCGGAGTGGTGCCAGCCGGGAGGCGACCAGCCAGGTAAGCCTTTTGAGCAGTTCGTAATTTGCAAATGTCTCTACTGCTTTCTTTAATGTTGCCTCTATCGTCCTCCTTCAGGTCGTTCTGTCCGGGAGGCGTGCAGATTCGAAGAAGCTGTTCTCAGGAGCTGCGAGTGGCTAAAGATGAAGATCGCCGGTAAGATGCTGCTGCTAATGATGTTCCTTTTGTCTCCTTGCAGGTTCTGCTTTTCCGAGGTTCGAGGGGAATAGCTGGACACGGTGAGCGTAACGTTGCAAGCTGCAAAGTAACGCGAAGCATGATGTGCTTTGATCGGGTGTGGTTTAAATAGCCCCAACAAAATAGTCCAGGTAAAGTAGTCCCTAGGCTACCACACCCAAAACACTAGACCGCATAGCTTGGTTCTTAGGAATCAAGCTATGTGGATGCCTCCATGTTGGCTAACAATACGACAAAGCAGTTCCCAAGCACATTGTTTTTCATGGTGTATGAGCCTGGCGCCATAGCGCCAGGACTGGCCCCATGAGGGCTTTTGAAGAGGATGCCAGGCTCTAGAGGCCCAAGTCCTGACTCCACCTGGCCAATGGGTTTGCCAGAGGGGGTTTTGGACGAGGGTCGTGACACTGGCATATCCACCTCGCATAGATGAAGGGTATGCGAGAAACTTGAAGGTGTCTCCCTTACTATTCCCCGGGGATCTGTTATCCAGGTGGCCAGGACACGGCCATCACTATTGGATCCAGTTCCTGGGGGTGGACCAGTGAGGGAGGATCATCTGGATGGGGGGTCCTCGGGGAGTGGAAGTGGGATACCGACTGGTGAGACGCTCTAATCCCCCTTCTTATAACACCTTTTCCCCAACCGACCACATAGGATATTCAAACACTCTACCCCCGCCCCCTTCCAACATGAACACTTTCGCACACCACGTAAAACGACGGACTAACTCCAGAGCCGTTTACCTGACATGTCCCAACACAAGGGTCATGCAAAGTCAGGCAATTGACCAGAAGTACACACACTTGATGGCTCTTTCACTTCCCCACAGGGATAAAAGGTGGCGCACAAGAGCATAATACGAGCAAGGCAGACCGCATGACGACTCAGCTATCCATGTACGGCAGTTTAAGAGGAGGAGAAAGGCAGCAAGAATGGAAAGGTTAACAAGGAGCCAAACAACCCTGCCCTTTCCGAACCAGACCCAGAGAGGGAATCATAAGACCGCAAACAATAGCCAGCGTGTGTTGCAGCAGATGTCAACGGTACACAGGGCCCTCCCCTGCTGATAATCAAGCCAGGGAGAGACGCCTGCCACCATGGTACCGTTCTTGACTCCAGAGACAAGAAAAGCCAAGCGGTTCATCACAGCTGGTGATTCAAGGTGGAAGTTGATAAGAAACCGAACTGTGTTGAACAAAAGAAGCAAATGGCTAGTTGATGAAAAGTACAAAGACCTGTTAATACGAGAGGGGAAAACCAGCTGCAGAGGAGCCCGGCACCACGTGGGTGCTCACTCGAGAAACGTTGGGTGATTACCCTAATGTTGAAACTATCGTTACCAGGAGTCCTTGGGAGAGGCGCGAGAAAGGGGTCAAAGTGGTCATACAGGGGTCTAGAAAAATCCTCTGTACAGTCATAAGTCTTTGACTGGCAGATGATTGTAAAGCTAAGGGAAGTGAATCCTGCATTGTAAGAAAGCAGAAGGAACGGTGTGATTGACAAAAGTTGACAAGTTTTAACCCCGACGGAGGGATGCCGATGGAATGGGCCGAAGGCCTAAAGTCCCAATGGCCAGTGTGTGGATAAATGTGAACCGGACAGAGGGATGTCCACATTGAATGGGTTTAAAAAGACATTAAGATTTTTGAATGCCATTAGCGAAGTTGATTTGAGGAAAGCCGTAGTGAACCCAACGGAGGGAGGCAATTATTTGAAATGGATCTGACCCGGGAAGAGGGGGATCCATGGGTGAAAATTCATCACCCACAGGAAAAGGCCATAGTGAACCCGACGGAGGGAGGCAAACATTCGAGAAGGGTCTGAGCCCAGAAGAGGGGATTCAGGGGTGAAAAACCAGCACACCACTGACATAAATGCAATGTAAGAAATCTTTTTGAATACAAGCCAGAGTGAACTCGACGGAGGGAGGCTCATATTCGAGTGGGGTCTGAACCCAGAACAGTGGAACTCAGGGGTGAAGAATCATCATCCAAGTGAAAACGGAAAATAACTTTTGGTTAGGATTTTTGTAGAAAGGAACTGTTTGAAGCTCTGAGCCTGGAAGAGGGGGATCCAGGGGTGCAAAGGCATCACCCAACGCAGAAGCAGAAAGGAACTTTTGTTTGTTATTTTTGGAACACATCAGGTCCTCAGAGGCAAGAGACTTTTTGTAAGAAAATAGACTTAACCACCAAAGTTCCTGATACCTGCCTTGTCTCATGCTCAAAACGCGGGGAATGGAGACACTGGCTACCAAATCCTGACTTATCATTTGTGAACACTTCTTTCTTTCTTGTCTACATTATCCCACACCCTTTTGTATTTAGTTGTAAGGATTGGCAATAGGTTTTTAGGACAGGCCCTTTTATTTGACAAGACGCCACTAGGACTGCCTTATTATTATTTGATGGTCGTAGCTGGCTCCCATCTTAGATTTAGGTTTAGATTAGGTGTTTTCTCACCCCACATATACAGTTTAATAAACACCCTTGAACTGTGATTGCTTGTGTCTGTCTTTACTGTTGCCAACATGAGTTCCTTACACACCCAACACATACTCTGCAACTTGGAGGAAACAACTTATAATAACTTTTCTTGAGAAAGTTGTGTGGGTGTTGAGTGACAACCGGGGCTAAGGCATATGCTCTAATCTAGAGAGATGCTCTTGGAAAGGTCCAAATATCCTTCTATCCACTTCTTCCATCGTCCCATGAAATGGTGTCCAACAATCCTTGTATTTTAAGGCTTCAGAAATGAACAATTTAAAAAAAGGGGAGCCCACATTTTCTAATCAATAACACACATAAGGCCTTCAAACATGTCAAGATCAACGAGAGATCGGATATTTGATAACATGAAAAAACAATCTACCAAGAAAGTCTTCATGTGTCAGGCAACACAAACTATTGTCCAAATTCCAGAACACAGTGTGCATATTCAGTGAAACCTGATATTTAATTATATCAACTTGTTTTTAAGAAATACATATAGCTATAAAACATACTGCTTACAGTTTTACTGGGTAGATGTGTTTAGTCAAAAGGATACTTGCATTGTAAGTTCATGGAGGTCGATCTTCAGTTAGCCTTATGAAAGTATGGCTTTGATTAAAAAGTGGCTTACACTATAGATGGAGTCTTATATAAATCTCGACTCTAAAGTTGGCTGAAATCCATCAAAATACCACGGACTAAGGTCAATTATATGCCTTTTGCCTAATTTGTAGTTGGCTGAAAGGCGTTAGTGTTGTGGGATTGATCTGGGGTATTGGGCAATAGACGGGTCACATGTTGGAGTAAACGGGAACTGGTCAGACACTGTTCATGTGATCTATCAATCTGACTGTGGATTGTAAAAAATTAGGAAAATTAGATCCACAATGCTGATATGCTGCACTGTATATGTATCTGGCCACCTGTACAGCAAAAGTATATGACGTTACAAGTATAGTTGCACAGTGCATTGTGTGGGAGGTTTTGTGGGGGAATAATGGGTGGGATGGGTGATACAGTTTTATGTAAAAATTCTCATCAGAACTGCGTATAAACCCTCGGGTTACATGTGGGATGATGCGTTTTCCCTTAAAATGAATAAGGTATTTTGTAGAGAAATTCGGATTAGACTGTCTGATTGTGGGCAGGCGGGGTTGTTTTATTTGATAGCGGTATTAATTTTAGTCAGTAGATGGGCAAAGGGTCCTGATAATTTGTAGCATGTATAGAATTAAGTTTTCTATCGTGATGTTTGAAGCGTACTGGCTGCTTGCATTGTCACAGGCGGTAGTGTTTTTGATATTGTTTGGTAGTGTTGATTTGTGTTTGTTTCTCTTTGTTTGTGTTGTGAGTGTGATGTATGGATGTAGTGCATTCCGACTTTCTCTATACTCATTCGACCAAAACCTTTCCAAAGCAAATTGTGCTTATTCATAACAGGTTCAAATTGAGCTGTCTTGTACTGAGAATGATACCTGGAAGGTTATTTCCGGTAAATATAAAATGTTTGGATTATAAATGAGATCTCCCACATTTGTCACCGGGAATGTGAAAGGTCTGAATTGCCCCCAAAAAAGGAAGAATGTATTTGCTAGGATTTGAAGAACTAGGTCGGATGTGGTCTTATTACTTAGCGACACACCAGGATCATATTTGCTTGAAAAATTGGAAATATTTGCAGGAACTGTTGAATAATTACAATTAGTACCCGGGCGAGAGACAATCAGAATGAAACAAGCATTCTGATTGGCTCTCGCCAGGTCCATACCCGGCCGGGAATCCCTCCGTCGGGATTCCACAGCCTTTTTCCCCGGCGAGGGGTGTGGCAACCCCTCAGCCTATGGGGATGCTCGAAGCGGGGCCTCCCTGCGGCTGAGAGGCTGCCTTCGCCCCCCGCCGGGGACTCGGGTAAGTATTTTTTTTTTTCTCCCTTCCCTCTCCTCCCACCCACCTGCCCCCGCCCAACTTACCCTCTTGTTTCTGCGTCCCCGGCGGGGGACGAGGGAAGTCTCCAGCTGTGTGGAGACTCGGAGCGGGGATGTTTTTTTTTTTTTTTTTTTTTTTCCTCCCAACCCCACTTACCTTTTTCTTGATCCTTTTTTGGGAGTGGATGCGGTGGGAACACATGTGTTCCCAGCGCTTCCGCTCCCGATGACCGCCATGGAAAGGGAAAACGGACTCCGTTTTCCCTTTCCATGGCGGCGGCCATTTTCTTGGCTGTTTCTTTTTTTCTGTCCCGAAACACTGCAGCTTTTCGGGACAGAAAAAAATTGCTTTTAGTACCCCGGTCTCGCAAATATTGCGAGCCGGGATACTAATAGCAATATGACCCTCACGGCGGGGGCATTACCGACTCTGGTAATGCCCCGGGGCCTTCGTTAAGGCCCTCGCTTCGCTCGGGCCTATAACTATGGGCCCCGGGGCATTACCTGAGTCGGTAATGCCCCCGCCGCTCGGGTCATATTGCTTAATTAGAAATCTAGAGGGGTGTGTATTCTGATTTGCAAGGGGGCAAATGCAATTGTTGAAAGAGTGTATGTAGAGGAAAGGATATTGTTGGCAAATATCTTATTTGATGGGTGGTATTTAATAATTGGTTCTGTGTATGGACCATGTACACCAGGAGGAGATTTTATTTCAAGGTCTGTCGGCTTCGCTGATGAATCTTCAGGGTTAGAGAGTCATCATTTGTGGGAGATTTTAACTGTGTCCCGGACTATAGATATGATCGTTCAGCAATTTGTAGATATACCAATGTAAAGGCCAGTAAGGCCCTTCATTGTTTTATGGAGTATTTTAATTTAGTTGATATATGGAGGTCACTAAATCCGACAGACAGAGCTTATTCCTTTTATTCACCAGCTCATGACTCATATTCAAGGTTGTATTTATTCTTAATAACTGACAGACATATAGAGAAGGTAGAGAGTACAATGATTAGAGAAAGAGGAATTTTGGATCATGCATCGGTAGAGATCGTGATTAATTTGGAGCAGCGAGAGGGAAATTATAATAGATGGAGAATGAAATCAGGCATTGTTAGGAAAGATTTCGTAATTGTAGGTAATTTTCCTTCCATGTGGCAACCCCTAAACTTTTTGCTGTTGTTTTTTACCTTGTTCTCGACTTTGCCAGAGAAGTGCAGCCTTCTGCCGCACTCCTCTGGGCTTTCGCTCCATTCTTACGGGGAAACTGACATGCCCTTAAGACAGTCAGTACCGGGAAACGCTGTTTTCCGTAGTTTCTTTTATCATGTTGCGGCTTTCGTGCAACATGACACAAGAGGGCACTGTAAGCTAAGTTACAGCTCTCTTGGGTCTCTAGCCTTCTACAGGCCCTACATACTCGTTTAGGATTGTAACTGATTGGTGCAAGTGATTCACGGACGGGAATGGTGGCAGCGATCTTTTCTTGTGTTTTGAGCTCCTTTTGGCGTTCTAAGCGCGTTTCTCGCGCTTAACCCAAAATGGTGGCCTGGCTCCCAAAATGGCCAGACCACGAGGCTCCTTTGTCCTGCCCACTGACCGTCTTGCTCCCTTCACCTTCCCCAGGTCGAGCCGACCCGGGGCCTTCCTTATTTGGGCATGTACTTTCCCGCGAAACACGGATGCTTTCGCGGGCTTCTACATGTCTTGTGTGTGCCTCCAGGATGTGGGCTGGGATGTCTGGTCCCAATACACATCCTGGGTGCCAGAGAGTCTAGGTTGGTGTGAATGCCTGGGACCACCGTGGTCCGTTAATGGTCCACGAATGGTGTGAGTGTTGATGAGGGGATCTCCCATTGGGTCACCTCCGTTTTGGCACGAAGGGAACCGTGGATAAGAGGGGGCTGGAAACACCACTACCATGTCGATCTCCTGAGTTCTCACGAACGAAGGAATACAGGAGCCAAGTATCCTGCAACCAAGAGGCTGAACCGAGGAATCGCTGGTGACCCGCTGAAGGACTGCTCCTCTGCACTGCTGTCGCCTTGTGAAACCCTTTTCACCTTTGATCGAACCAGAAGGCCTGTACTGGTTCTTCGACCCTTGGAATAGCGGGAACAGCTATTCTCGGCATCTTCACCATCTCCTGCTAGTAAGCCTTCGGAAGCGTCTTTGGGCCATCCAGTAGACTGGCCAGCTTACACCTGAGTCTTGCTCTGTAACCGCCGCCAGGTTGTGTAGTATTTCGAGTCCTTGTCACTCTCACACGCTTCGTACACTTGGCGTTCCCAGGTCTGAAGTGAGTAGTGTACATTTGGCTCAGATACACACGGCCGCTCCGTTGCCCTGCTGTGGTAACAAACTGTGCGGGTTTCTTCGTTTGGGACATCTTTTACTCAACTCTGCTGCTGCAGACTCAACACGACGACGAGACGCTCCCTGCTCTTCTGAACCTGCCAGCGACTGAAACTGACGCGGAGAAGCCTGGGTCTGCTTGCATCGGGGACCGGTGAGTAGCATAGCTAGGAACTGGTCGCCCTCCGGCAGGAGCCCATAGCTTTTCCCCGCTGTGTCAAAACAGCACCCTTTTCCGTACTCGCGCTCTGCTTCTGCCCACAGAGGAGGCTGCGCTTGAGTCGCGGAACTTGTTCTTCTTCATTTGTGCACTAAACTGAACTGCCTGATTTCCTTCGAAGAGACTCCCCTTTTGCCCGTTGGCACCAGAGTGTGCAGGTACTTTTGAGCACAAGGCTCCGCTCTTCGCAGGGCTCGGACTTCCTTTTAGTTAGGTGCCTCTGAAGGCGGACTGGGTCTAAGCATTATTTCGCACTGCCTGTTTTCCTTCCCTTTTAGGTGGACTACACATTTCGTGCATCTAACGCTTGAGACTTGTTGTATTTGTATATATATTGTATTGGTATGGTATGTGTTGGTTTACTAGAGTTGTATTGTGATTTCTCGCTACGGTCATTGTTTTACAGGCCTTGGAATAAATGTGTATATATTTTTAATATAACACCTGTTTGGAGTAGTTTGTAAGTGTCCTTGCTTTGTGTGCTCATTGCGGGCTTTCAGTCACCTCACCCCTCTTGAGACCTAGTCTTGACCGCCGCGATCGCTACCTTGATTGGTCTGGCTCGTCCAGATGTTACCCTGTTCCAAGTAATTAGGTTGGCCTTCTGAACTTCTGCGCCACCAGGACAGAGTTCAGAAATCCGTCTTAACAAATTGGTGTACAGCGGTGGGATACGACTGAAGGTATCCAGTGTTGCGCACGAACTAAGGCATTTCAAGTTATTCCTAACAGGACACGTAGTGAATTGTTGTAGTATAAGGCCATAGTCCTATCTAACAGTATGGAAACAAATACCTTGTTAACTTTAAATGCTTCCAAATCAGAAACTTTGAAAACGATGTGTGCGGAGAGAGGTGTTTCCTCTCAAGGCACGAAATTGGATATGATCCACAGAATCGTGGCGTGGCAAGAAGCGCAGCTTGACGCTATAACTTCTGAGGACAGTGCGCAAGGAGGTGGGGCTGCTCTCACTGGTAGAACCGACGGTTCTGCCGCTGCACTGATCCACCGCGACCACGAGGACAGGGAGGATGAGATGTCTAATGTTTCCTCTGCCAGTGCTGATGGGGAGGTTATGCTTGAATTCAAGAAGCAAGAGCTGCGGTTTAGGCAGAAGGAGCTTGAATTCAGCATAGCCAAACTAAAAATCGAACAGGCAGAAAAACAGAAAGACAGGGATCACCAGTTGGAACTGGCCAAGCTTCAGGTTGCAAATGGGTCCAAGGGTCCTGGACATGGGTCTGGGGCTTCCTCTCATCCACAGTTTCCGAAAGATCTGCTCAGTGTGTTTGAGGAAAGGAATGACATTATGGACTGGCTGAATGTGTTTGAGTATGCATGCGAAGTTCAACAAGTTGACAATGCTGATAAGATTGCCTGGTTACTCAGCAGACTGCCCCATTCTGGCTGTAGTACCATTATGGAAATGTCGAAGGCTGAGCGAGCTGATTTCGCAATGTTGAAGCAAACTCTCATTTTAAATTTTGGGAAGACTCCAGCCCAATATTTGAAACGTTTCAGAGAGTATAAGAAAAAGGAAGGTGGTACTTGGGTATCTTATGTCACTGAATCCTTGAAAAACTTAACTGGCTGGGTCGAAGGTTATAAGGTTTCTACCTTCGAAGGCATGATAAATCTTGTCATGCTGGAACACATTTTTGCATCTTCTTCCCCGGAGCTTAAGCAGCATTTGGCCGATTCGAAGGAGATAGATCCTAAGAAGCTGGCCATTGCAGCAGACTTATGGGTGTCACATCGAGTGTCCCATAAGGACAAAACTCATCCTGGTAAGGAGGAGGAAGGGAAAAAGTCCAAAGATAAGGAGGGTGGAGAATCTGATAAATCTTCTTCTCAAAAGGGCCACAAAAAGAAAAATAAGGGTAAGACAAAAGAGAACTCACAGGGTAGTGGAGGTCAGCCTCCGAAACAGAACTCTGGTTACAATAAGCCTCCCTATGTAAACAGACCCAATGGATCTTGTTTTGCTTGTGGAGCAGCTGACCACGTGAAGGGGGATCCCCGGTGTAAGGTTAGACCTTTGGGGGTCCACTCCGCTAATCTGGCCTTCTCCTCCTACGAGGAAGAAGAGATTACAGGAGCATCCTTCTCCTCAGACTCATTTCCCAGCGGGATAGAGGTAGTTTTAGTTTCCCTGGGTTCCTGGGAGCCTAAAGTCGCAGAGGCTTATGCTAGGATTCCAGATAATACCAAGCACTACTTTAAAGACAGTGTGCTGATCAATGGAGTAGATACTCCAGCTCTTAGGGATAGTGGGTGCAGTCGAACTGTAGTGGATTCTACCTTGGTAGACTCAGAGGAAGTTGCCAGAGCTACTCTGATGCCCACTAATTTGGCTGACGGCCCACTCCGTATGTTCCCAGTAATACCTGTAAATCTTACTTTAAATGGTACAGCAGTCAGGATTCCAGTGAGCATTCAGAGAAACGTCCCAGGAAAGGTCTTGTTAGGTAATGATCTCAGAGCTTTAGGGCTCGTAGGAGACACTGCCGAAAGACCCTACACACGGTCTCAAGCACGGGCAGCATTGGCCAAGACCAATACGCCGCCCCAGCCGAAGGGGAAACCCAAGGCGAAAGGAGTCAACAAGTCAAGACGAGGGAAAGAGAATATTCCCCCGAGCTCGCCTACCACTGCGGTGGAGGAAGTTGGTCAATCGCCCGGGCCTGACGAGGAGGTGGCGATGCCTGAAGTATTTGACCCCAACGACCATCCTGAACTGAAAGACTTGTTAGTTGAAGGAGGTTCTGATAGGGACGAATTCAGTAAAGGCCCACGTGAGTGCCCATCTCTGGAAGGCCTAAGGAGACAGGCCTGCTCCCAGCTTGAGGGTGAACCTCCTGGGACGCATAGGATTTATTGGGAAGGTGGACTCCTGTATAGTGAGCCCACAGAGTCTACAGAAGGAGACCATAGGAGGTTGGTGGTTCCCCTTGCTGTTAGGCCCTTCCTCCTGCAGTTGGCGCATGAAGTTCCCCTTGCTGGTCACCTTGGTATTAAGAGGACCAAGCAAAGGTTATCCATGCACTTCTACTGGCCCAAGATGGGGGTGCAAGTAGAAAGTCACTGCAGGAGTTGTGCCTCCTGCCAGTTATCTGGTAAGGTTGGTTCGACAATCCAGGCTCCGTTGGTACCGCTCCCAGTTGTGGGGGTACCATTTGAAAGGGTAGGGATCGACATTGTTGGTCCCCTTGACCCGCAAACATCCTCGGGCAATAGGTTTATCCTGGTGCTGGTCGACCATGCAACCAGATATCCTGAGGCTATCCCATTGAAAACTGTAACTGCCAAGTCAGTTGCAAAAGCTTTACTTGGCATATTTACTAGGGTTGGCTTCCCTAAAGAAATTGTGTCGGATCGTGGCAGCAACTTTATGTCGAAGTATATGCAGGCTATGTGGAAAGAATGTGGGGTCACCTACAAGTTCTCTTCTGCATACCACCCCCAGACCAATGGTCTGGTGGAACGTTTCAACAGAACGTTAAAGAGCATGATTGGGGCTCTGGAGGAACCTCAGAGAGGAAAATGGGATCTTCTTTTACCATGCTTACTGTTTGCCTACCGAGAGGTACCACAGGAGGGTGTTGGCATTTTCTACTCCAGACGGCCTTCACCAATTCCGGGTAATGCCGTTCGGGTTGAAGAATGCACCTGACACTTTCCCGAGGCTTGTGATTCATGTTTCGAATGTGTTGGACGAATTCTGTCTTGCATATCTTGACGATATAGCAGTTTTCAGTGCCACCTGGGAAGACCATGTGAAACACCTCGGGATTGTGCTCCAGGCTCTTCAGAAAGCACACCTGACCATAAAGGCTAGTAAATGCCAGATTGGACAAGGCTCAGGGGTTTACCTTGGACATGAAGTAGGTGGAGGGAGGATACAGCCTCTTCCCAGTAAAGTACAAGCAGTACAAGACTGGCCTACCCCCACTACACAAACCCAAGTGAGAGCCTTCTTAGGACTCACGGGTATTACTGAAACTCCGTGGCAGACTATGGCACCATAGCTGCCCCTCTGACTGCCCTCACAACTCTGAAGAAACCCAAGAAGGTAACTTGGACCGACAAGTGTGAGAAGGCCTTCAATGACTTAAAAGACTCCTTGTGCCAGGCCCCTGTCCTCAGGGCCCCTGATTATCAAAGACCTTTTATCGTGCAGGCGGATGCCTCTGACACTGGGATAGGAGCTGTACTATCACAAGTAGATGAGAAGGGTAAGGAACACCCTATAGGTTTTATTAGTCTCCAGCTTAAGGACAGAGAGCTCAGATGGTCCACGGTAGAGAAAGAATGTTTCTCTGTTGTGTGGGCCCTAAGGAAGCTGAGGCCCTACCTCTATGGGACCCACTTCACTGTGCAAACTGACCATAAGCCCTTAAAGTGGCTAATGAACATGAAGGGGGAGAATCCAAAGTTGCTTAGGTGGTCCATAAGTCTACAAGGCTTCGACTTCACTATTGAGCATAGGCCAGGTGTCCAACATAGCAATGCTGATGGGTTGTCCAGAATGTTTAACCGACCTGAACAATAGACTCATCCAGGGGTGGATTAGTTCCCCATGTCCATAGTCTGGGAGGGGCGAGTGTTAGGAAAGATTTCGCAATTGTAGGTAATTTTCCTTCCATGTGGCAACCCCTAAACTTTTTGCTGTTGTTTTTCACCTTGTTCTCGACTTTGCCAGAGAAGTGCAGCCTTCTGCCGCACTCCTCTGGGCTTTCGCTCCATTCTTACGGGGAAACTGACATGCCCTTAAGACAGTCAGTACCGGGAAACGCTGTTTTCCGTAGTTTCTTTTATCATGTTGCGGCTTTCGTGCAACATGACACAAGAGGGCACTGTAAGCTAAGTTACTGCTCTCTTGGGTCTCTAGCCTTCTACAGGCCCTAGATACTCGTTTAGGATTGTAACTGATCGGTGCAAGTGATTCACAGACGGGAATGGTGGCAGCAATCGTTTCTTGTGTTTTGAGCTCCTTTTGGCGTTCTAAGCGCGTTTCTCGCGCTTAACCCAAAATGGTGGCCTGGCGCCCAAAATGGCCAGACCACGAGGCTCCTTTGTCCTGCCCGCTGACCGTCTTGCTCCCTTTACCTTCCCCCAGTCGAGCCCACCCGGGGCCTTCCTTATTTGGGCATGTACTTTCCCGCGAAACACGGATGCTTTCGCGGGCTTCTACATGTCTTGTGTGTGCCTCCAGGATGTGGGCTGGGATGTCTGGTCCCAATAAACATCCTGGGTGCCAGAGAGTCTAGGGTGGTGTGAATGCCTGGGACCACCGTGGTCCGTGATTGGTCCACGAATGGTGTGAGTGTTGATGAGCGGATCTCCCATTCGGTCCCCTCCGTTTTGGTGCGAAGGGAACTGTGGATAAAAGGGGGCTGGAAACACCACTACCATGTCGATCTCCTGAGTTCTCACGAATGAAGGAATACAGGAGCCAAGTAAACTGCAACCAAGAGGCTGAACCGAGGAATCGCTGGTGACCCGCTGAAGGACTGCTCCTCTGCACTGCTGTCGCCTTGTGAAACCCTTTTCACCTTTGATCGAACCAGAAGGCCTGTACTGGTACTTCGACCCTTGGAATAGCGGGAACAGCTATTCTCGGCATCTTCACCATCTCTTGCTAGTAAGCCTTCGGAAGCGTCTCTGGGCCATCCAGTAGACTGACCAGCTTACACCGGAGTCTTGCTCTGTAACCGCCGCCAGGTTGTGTAGTATTTCGAGTCCTTGTCACTCTCACACGCTTCGTACACTTGGCGTTCCCAGGTCTGAAGTGAGTAGTGTACATTTGGCTCAGATTCACACGGCCACTCCGTTGCCCTGCTGTGGTAACAAACTGTGCGGGTTTCTTCGTTTGGGACGTCTTTTACTCAACTCTGCTGCTGCAGACTCAACACGACGACGAGACGCTCCCTGCTCTTCTGAACCTGCCAGCGACTGAAACTGACGTGGAGAAGCCTGGGTCTGCTTGCATCGGGGACCGGTGAGTAGCATAGCTAGGAACTGGTCGCCCTCCGGCAGGAGCCCATAGCTTTTCCCCGCTGTGTCAAAACAGCACCCTTTTCCTTACTCGCGCTCTGCTTCTGCCCACAGTGGAGGCTGCGCTTGAGTCGCAGACCTTGTTCTTCTTCATTTGTGCACTAAACTGAACTGCCTGATTTCCTTCGAAGAGACTCCCCTTTTTGCCCGTTGGCACCAGCGTGTGCAGGTACTTTTGAGCACAAGGCTCCACTCTTTGCAGGTCTCGGACTTCCTTTTAGTTAGGTGCCTCTGAAGGCGGACTGGGTCTAAGCATTATTTCGCACTGCCTGTTTTCCTTCCCTTTTAGGTGGACTACACATTTTGTGCATCTAACGCTTGAGACTTGTTGTATTTGTATATATATTGTATTGGTATGGTATGTGTTGGTTTACTAGAGTTGTATTGTGATTTCTCGCTACGGTCATTGTTTTAAAGGCCCTGGAATAAATGTTTATATATTTTTAATATAACACCTGTTTGGAGTAGTTTGTAAGTGTCCTTGCTTTGTGTGCTCATTGCGGGCTTTCAGTCACCCTCACCCCTCTTGAGTCCTAGTATTGAGCGCCGCGATCGCTACCTTGATTGGTCTGGCTCGTCCAGAGGTTAGTACTTGGAAAAAATCCTGAGGCAAAAAAACTAAAGGTGGGTCGCCTCTAATTCACAAGGGCAGGGAAAGTCAGGAGGGTAGCAAATCCAAAAGGGGTAAAGGCTTCAATGTTCAGAACTGTGGATTAGATTCTGGAACTGTGAGCTGATGGTCCGATCAAGATCGGGATGGCTGTTCATTTTCTGTGTTCTGTGTTAATTCTTTAATGGTTCCCGTGGGTAACAGAGAATCAGAAGTGTTGAACGTTTGGAGATGCACCAGAGTAAAAACACAGGGGAGACTTCTTTAGCCGTGGGGCCAAGAGATCGGAGAGAGCTCTTCTAAAAATGCACCCTCATAGCATCTGGGGGTGTACTGGAGAGGTAGTTCACGCAATATCTGATTCCTTCCAATTGAGATATTTGCTGAAGGTCATGAGAGCCCTCATGACCTGTGGGGTCGACCGGTTTCAATGGCTAGTAGTGATTCAAACCATCTTCTTCAGGACCGTAGTTCGGGATAAGGAGTAGATCAGGGTTTCAGGAGATTGAAACCAGGACAAATGCTGTATTGAAAGGATACAGAAGGGAAGGGGGGGCGAAACACAGGAGGAGAGCATGAAAGCTGGAGCAATCTATCAAGGAAAGTGCTTACTGGATGGACAACAAGCCCAAATGAGTAAGAGGAGACCCAGGTGAGTTCTACCAATATCACTTGGAGGTGCAATATAACAGGATGATTGAAGTGCCTGATCACCGGTGTTTTCTAGAGGCGGTTGGCCTCATTTTCACATCGAGCTCATTTCGAGCTGCAGCAGCACCGCGAGCAGGACACCTACAGGCAGACGGATCCAGGTACTGCCCTTCCAGCCCCTGCACTCCTGATTAGCTGGCTTGTTTCCAGTTTTTATTTGACTTACCTTTGCTGTTTCCCTTGAGGAGCACCGTTTCACGTGTTCTGCGGCACTCTCTACGGCCGATTGAGCACATTCTGCCCGCACGTACCTACACCGCTCCATGCTACGCGGTCACGACGTAGGCGCACGTCACGTGACGCGAGTGTGGAGCGCGTTTTCCCTATTTTCTAGAGGCGGTTGGCCTCACTTTCACATCGAGCTCATTTCGAGCTGCAGCAGCACCGCGAGCAGGACACCTACAGGCAGACGGATCCAGGTACTGCCCTTCCGGCCCCTGCACTCCTGATTAGCTGGCTTGTTTCCAGTTTTTATTTGACTTACCTTTGCTGACAGCACATCACCTCTTGTCTTTCAGAGAGACTGCACTGACAGCTCCAGCCCAGTCTGACCAAAGGTACCCATGTTACTAGCAGCTTTTCTGCTTCATATCCCTTTTTACATTGATGCCCTAGTTCCCCCTCCCCCCCACCCCCCCGCCTACCTTGTTGAGACCATGTATTTCACACCGGTGATCAGGCACTTCAATCATCCTGTTATATTGCACCTCCAAGTGATATTGGTAGAACTCACCTGGGTCTCCTCTTACTCATTTGGGCTTGTTGTCCATCCAGTAAGCACTTTCCTTGATAGATTGCTCCAGCTTTCATGCTCTCCTCCTGTGTTTCGCCCCCCCTTCCCTTCTGTATCCTTTCAATACAGCATTTGTCCTGGTTTCAATCTCCTGAAACCCTGATCTACTCCTTATCCCGAACTACGGTCCTGAAGAAGATGGTTTGAATCACTACTAGCCATTGAAACCGGTCGACCCCACAGGTCATGAGGGCTCTCATGACCTTCAGCAAATATCTCAATTGGAAGGAATCAGATATTGCGTGAACTACCTCTCCAGTACACCCCCAGATGCTATGAGGGTGCATTTTTAGAAGAGCTCTCTCCGATCTCTTGGCCCCACGGCTAAAGAAGTCTCCCCTGTGTTTTTACTCTGGTGCATCTCCAAACGTTCAACACTTCTGATTCTCTGTTACCCACGGGAACCATTAAAGAATTAACACAGAACACAGAAAATGAACAGCCATCCCGATCTTGATCGGACCATCAGCTCACAGTTCCAGAATCTAATCCACAGTTCTGAACATTGAAGCCTTTACCCCTTTTGGATTTGCTACCCTCCTGACTTTCCCTGCCCTTGTGAATTAGAGGCGACCCACCTTTAGTTTTTTTGCCTCAGGATTTTTTCCAAGTATTAAAAAGATATTATTTCCTACAAAACCGTTGTTTTTTGTGCTACCATCCTTGATATATTTAACGGTTCTAAGGAATTCAACGGCTTGTCCGTGCTCTCTTTTTTGTTTATCTCAACAACATACCCTGTTTATTATTACATCGTCCAGAGGTTACCCTGTTCCAAGTAATTAGGTTGGCCTTCTGAACTTCTGTGCCACGAGGACAGAGTTCAGAAATCCGTCTTAACAGGCATTCTGAAAGATCAGGAATTGGTGGTATCACTTACTGCATTCATAGAGGTTTACCTTGTAGAGAATGAAGATACAGCAGACTTACTAGTGGTTTAGGGCAGCTTGAAGGCCACAATAAGAGGCAAGCTGATTGGTCGTACATGGCATCTACAGAAGGTAGGGTTGGCAGAGATTTGAAAAATTGGAAAATGACATAGTGTCATGATGCCTACCCCCGGGGACCCAGACCAAGTCCAGCAACCCCGGAAGCAGGTATCAAGTTATACTAAGCAAGCCCAACAACCCCTGCTAGGGGCTATTTGGGTGCAGTCCTGGCGCCTATGGAGAGTCAGTCTCATATGGAGAGTCAGTCCTGGCGCCATAGGCGCCAGGTTCATAGATTAAAACTTACCTGATGCAGACCATGCTGCAAACTCACCTGATGCAGACCATGCTGCAAGAGCTCCAAGCCAAAGGAGGCTTGGAAGGGACTACTTTACCTAAGGGACTATTTTTTACTCGGGTGGGGCTGGGGAGGAATACTTACCTGTGACTACTTTGGAGGCTATTTAAACCACGCCCGAAGACCAGCACACGCTTCGCGTTATTCTGCATCCAGCAGCGTAACGCTCAACGTGCCAGCAAGTCTGCATCCAGTCTTCTGCCACGCCCGCCTCGAGTCCGGAGCTCCTGGAAAAAGGGAGAGAAGGAGAAAAGGTTAGAACAAGAGCAATACCTTTGATCCTGACCTGAATTCCCGATCCATCACGCCTTCGAGCAGGAAGAAAGAAGTTATTTTATGCGCGTCGCCTCGCCTGCAGCAGCGCCGCGCTGAACTCACCGGCCTTTGCAGCATCTTCATATTCCACCGCATCCTTCTGCATGCTCCCGCCGCACTCCGGCACCTAAGGGGAAGATAAGAACAGCAAGGTGAGCCAAGGGAATACACAGAGGCAATATTATTTACCCCCATAGACTTACCTGATTTTACCACCGGGGTTACTATTCCTCTTCACGGGTCGGCTGCATCCTCGCCGAACCCCGGCCCCTAAGGGGAAACAAAAGGACAGCAAGGTGAAACAAAGGGACAAAAAAGGGGAAACCTCCTCACCACAATAGACTTACCTTATTTTACCGCTGGAGGAATTATTCCCCGAGACTTCATACTTTCTCTCAGCGCCTGAATAAGGGAGAAAGCAACAGGTACATATTGACATTATTTTATCGAACTGTGTTGGATAATACAAATCCTTACCTGAATATTACCGGTTGCCACGAGGAACTCTTCGCTATGGTCAAGCTGCAACCTGCAAGAATCGGACAATAGTGAAAGTCAGACATTTGAACTCTTACGAACCACATACTTACGGCGTCTTGCCGGGAATCTCAGAGTCAATATTGTTCGTAACTCACCAATTCCTTCGAGCCAGTGAAGCAACTGGTTATCTACGCGCCCCTGCGCTCAATGCAGGATGGAGAGCTCATCTTTTCAAACCATCAGATGAGACTATAAGAGGGGACACCAAAGGTGATCAGTGGGGAGAACAGCGGGAGTGGGGGGGTTAACGCTCAACTCCACGGGTGGTTAATTCCCTTTCTCCATTTGCAGAAGAATATTTCTACGGGCCAAGCAAACGAAGCTAGGTGGCCCAGTCCAGTCCGTCATCTCGGCACTACGCTTC
This sequence comes from Ambystoma mexicanum, assembly GCF_040938575.1. Taxonomy (NCBI): domain Eukaryota; kingdom Metazoa; phylum Chordata; class Amphibia; order Caudata; family Ambystomatidae; genus Ambystoma; species Ambystoma mexicanum. The sequence goes on from NC_090921.1 coordinate 1,489,843,310, forward strand.
ACATTGGTGGAGACTGCAGCTGTCCAGTTCAGATCGACGCCCCTGTGGGAGCCAGGTGAGCGTAACACCTAGGAATGTTGTCAATACAAAGACGGAGAAGGGTCTTTTCTATCAAAAACAAAAGTACTGGGTAGTGGGAGATAAGTGTGGTAGGTTACTGTCAAGCAAACTAAAGAACATGGTCAGAAAGGGCCCTGATCAAGGAAGTGGAAAGTTATAGGGGAGAGTTTGTAGTGAAAAATTCAGAAATATGTCAGTGTTTTCGATTGTTTTACAAGACTTTGTATGAGGAGAAGAATTATCCACAAGAACAGGATATGGATAACCTATTTCAGATGATTGAGGTACCTAAACTGTTTGATGAAAGTAAAATAGTCTTCGAGGTGAAGATCACAAACATGGAAGTTTTAACAGCTATTTCCCAATTACAAATTGCTAAATCACCATGGTTGGATGGTTTACTAGAAGAGTTTTATAAAGTCTTTCAGAGTCAATTGACCCCTTTTTTGTGTGAATTATTCTATTTTATACTTGGGGGTGGGGGATTGTGTCTGTCTATGCGGGAAGCTCTTATTACACTGATCCCAAAGCCAGGTAAGGATCATACGAAATGCGACAACTACAGTCCGATATCACTGCTTAATGTTGATCTAAAAAAATGTACGAATATTTTGACAAACAGGCTGGATAGATGCGTAAGGGAAATCATCCACCAAACTCAGTCTGGGATTATGCGTCAGCATTTTGGCTAAGATAGTATTAGAACATTGATTGACATTTTGGGACTACAAAAGAATATAACAGATGGTGCTGCAATGGTTTTTTTGGCGTAAAAAAGGTTTTCGACCGGTGAGTTGGACCTTTCTGAAGTGTACAATGAAAGAGATGGGGTTTGATGAAGGTTTTCTGGGTGCAATAGATTGGTTGCATGTTGGAGCAAAAGCTAAGGTTTGGTTAAATGGGTTACTTTTGAAAGAGATTACCATGTTACAGGGTACCAGACAAGGTTATCGCCTTTCTCTATTTCTCTTTAAAATAGCTCTGGAACCTCTTACAGCTAGAATAAGGTAGGAGGCAAATATTGGGGGTATATGTGTAGTGAGGCATGAGGATATGGTTGTACTTTTGTCAAAACCTAGAGAGAGGGTAGTACTTTGCTGAAGAGGATTTTCGATGAGGTTGGGCGACTAGCTGGATGCAAGATAAGTTGGGACAAGACTGAAGTTTTTCCATTGTCTTCTAATTGTACTCGAGAACATTTCAACACTTGGGATTGTAAGTGGGCAGATCAACATGTGAAGTATGTGATTTACTTATTGAGAAATGTGAATATAATTGTGGATTTAAATGTGGATAGACTGATTGAGGACATTTTTACATTACATTACATTACTGAATTTATATAGCGTGCTGTGGACCCTCAGGCATTAAGGCGATAAATGTTGGACAGACAATAACACTTAACAATTAAGGCAGTGAGAGTGGGTGAGTTAAAGCCACAGTTAGGTATTATCCAAACAGATGCGTTTTTAGCGTTCTTTTAAATGCAGGTAAGGAACTCTGGAATCTTAAGCCTTTTGGTAAATTGTTCCAAAGTTTGGGAGCCGAAGAGAAAAAGTCTCCCTTCTCGGCTTGGCAGTTCTACATCTGGGCTGAATAAGCAGGTTCTGTCCATTGGACCTCAGACTCCTACCAATCGGTTTATCAATGATGGACTCCTGTAGGTTAAGATGGCATAGTCCCTGACCTGCACTTGAAGGTAATGGTGAGGAGTCTAAACAATATTCGCTCTACAATAAGTAGCCAGTGCAGTGACCACCTGGCGCCCGTTACATGGGCTCTTCTAGAGAGACCCAGTACTACCCTTACTGCTCTGTTTTGCATGGTTTGAAGCCTGAGCAGGTTGCGTTTATTAATACCAGCTTGTAAACTCCCACAGTAGTCCATCTTCGCGCCGATGATGGCTCTGGCGATGATCTCTGCACTCGCCTGGGAGATAAGCGGTTTGAGGTGGTGAAGTAGTTTGATATAGTATGCAGAGGCCGAAACAATGCTTGAGACATGGGATTCCATAGTTAGAGATTGATCAAGCGTTACATCTAGAATCTTGAGTTTAGTAACAGGGATGATGAGGTCAGTTCCTAGCCTAAACAAACCAAAGTTGCTGTCTAGTTTTTTTAGAGCGGCAGTACTCCCCACTATCATGAGTTCAGTTTTGATTTTGTTGAGGGCCAGATTATTGTTGAGCAGTGAAAGTTCTATTCAGCTCCAAGTCTTCCTGAGTATGGTTGCCTGATAGCGGGACAACACATTGTGTTTCATCCGTGTAGTTACAAAACATTATGCCCTACGCTTCTAACTTGGAGAAAAACAGCGTCATAAATAGATTGTAAATACAAGGTGAAGTGCTGGCACCCTGAGGTACCCCAAAATGGACCGGAAAGGGCGAGACCTCTGCTATTTCAGAACAGACTCTACTGACTCTTTTCTCTAAGAATGTGGATACCCAGGAGACAGCCAGCGACAAAAAATTGGCCACCTCAACAAGTCTGGGCTTTAGTATAGAGTGGTCGACTAAGTCGAACACTGCAGACTGATCAAGCGAGACTAGCAGGGAAAGCGCACCTTTATCTAGTTGCTTGAGCAGGTTAGATTTGAGTTCTAGAAGTGAGGTTTCTGCACCAAATCTCCTTCTGGACCCTGATTGATGTTCGTTCAAAATGGGATACAGGTTTAGATGTTCTGATATTTGACCGTAAACCACCTTATTTAAGATCTTCAAAATAAAAGGTGTATTCGAAATGGGACGGTAATTAAGGGGATTATCCCTAGCTAGTTTGACTTTCTTCAGAATGGGTAAAACCATCGTTTATTTCAAGTCATCAGGTACTAAACCTTTGTCCAAAGACTCATTGACAAATATGCAAACAGCTTTTATAAGATGTGGGGGGCAAGTCTTTATAATCAGGGAAGCACAAGCGTCGCCATTACACCAAGAGGGTTTTAATTTCTCAATGACTTCCTGTAAAGTCTCCTCTGTTATGGGCTGAAAATTGAATTGAGGGATAATCAACTGACGTGTTGATGGATTCTGGGGCTCACTTGTAGGCTTAGTGGGTAAATTCTTCTTTCTTTCCAGCATACCTGCCATAATACCCAAGAGTTTGTTATGCATGCCCTCTTGTATGCTGTGGCACCAAGCGACATCTCGAATCTCCAGTTGGTAGGCTGGAGGTGGGACATCCTCTTGTTATTTTAGTATTTTAAAAATGTCCTTGACATCGAGGCCGCAGTGTGTATTCTTAGGTTGTGATTGTTTTGTTTGGCCTCTAAAATTGCTAATTTGTATCTTTTTGACAGAATCTTGTAATTTTACAGAAGGACAGACGTCTGCGTGGATTTCCATGGAAAGAAGGCTTTAAGTACTGAGGCCTTAAGCTTTCTAAGGTCAGACGAGAACCAGGGTTGACTTTTGGGGTTGTCGTTCTTCTGTTTCTTAAGCCTTACCGGAGCTACTGTGTCAGAGCTAGAGGCCATATTAGAGGCCAGGTTTAATGACATGGCTTGAAGAGTAGAATCCGGCGAGAAGCATATTTTAAGGTCCAATAGCGGTGTTGTGTTATCCACTGTGAGCCGTTTAAGATTGCGAGTGAGCGATTGTCCCTTGGATAGCTTTCTCAGTTTGAGTGGAAAAGGGACAGCTATTGAAAAGTGTATTAATGCGTGATCTGACCAGGGACATGGTATGATATTCACTTTGTGACAAGTGAACATCCGTGAGGACCTGCTCTCGAACCTTGACTCTAACATTCCATGTGTTCTCATTTTGCTTGATCTCTCTTCTGCCTTTGATACTGTCAACCATACCATCCTGCTCAACCGTCTCCGTGATAACCTCGGTATCACTGGTCAGGCTCTGACGTGGCTGACCTCCTTCCTCTCAAATCGACCCTCCCAGGTCCAACTGGGGTCTTTCCTCTCTGACATCTTCTTCTCTACCTGTGGTGTCCCCCAGGGATCTAACCTCTCTCCCTGGCTGTTCAACCAGTATCTGGCACTTCTCGCCCACCACATTGCTGCTCTCTGCCCCTACTTTCAGTGCTATGCGGACGATACCCAACTCATTTTCAGGCTACCCTCGGCCTCCTCTTCTCCTTCCCTCATCTCTGACTGTCTTTCTGCTATCCAGGAATGGTGTGCCGCCAACGACCTCTGCCTTAATGCCAGTAAGACTAAGATTCTACTCATCGGCACTCCCACTCCCTCCTTCCCTGCTGCTCTCTGGCCGGCCTCTCTGGGCCCTCTTCCTGCTCCTACCTGCAAGGCAAAAAACCTTGGGGTCATCTTCGACTCCACACTCTCCTTCTCTCCTCACATATCCGACGTATCTAAGAAGTCACACTACCATCTACACCTCCTCAGAGGTATCCTTCCTTTCCTCTCCTTCCCCCAGAACCTCACTGTCTCTAGAGCCCTGGTTCTCTCTAAGCTGGACTACTGTAACAGCCTCTATCTTAATCTGCCCGCCTCTACTCTCCGCCCTTTGCAACTCATCCAGAACAGGACTGCAAGACTTGTTCTTGGCCTCAAGCCCAGGGACCGTATCTCTCCAGGACTGAAATCACTACACTGGCTCCCAGTGACTGCGAGGATCAAGTTCAAAACCCTCTGCATTGTCCACAAGGCCGTCTGGGGCCTTGGGCCAAAATACCTTCAACTCTCTCTTCCTAAATATCTTCCTTCTCGAGCTCTTCGCTCATCCGCCTCCAACTCCCTCAGGGTCAGCCGCTTCTCCAAACAACGAGTTGGGGGCAGATCTCTTTCCACTGCAGGGGCCTCCCTCTGGAACAGCCTTCCTACCTCCCTGAAACTTGAGGAGAACCACCTCCGGTTCCGGAAGCACATCAAAACCTTCCTCTTTGCCTCCGCTTTCTCTCCCCCTCTCCCCTGCTAATACTACTGAAACTGCACTGAATCTGCAACTGGGCCATTCACCGTTCTCGGCCCAGCCTCTCTCCCCTGCACTGCCTCCACGGCAACCCCTGCACTACGGGACTGTGTCTGTATCCATACAGCCCCCCTTCCCAGCACTTGTCTGCACTTACCTCGCACTTGCCACCAGCTGGCCCTTGTTATTTATCCTGTATGCTGTATGCTAATAACCCTGTACTGCACTTTCCCCTCTCCCTTGCCCCCATGCACTTTTCCCTTCCCCTCTACCCTTGCACTTGCGCGATCTGAATGACACCTGGCCTAGTAAGATCGTTGTCTGTCTCCCCTTGTTCCCCCCCCTGCCTCGTCGCGCCTTGAAACACTTGTGTATAGGCACGTTACAAATGCCTTATCATATCATATCATATCATATCATATCATATCATATCAAGAAGTATTGGTCGATGCGATCCAACCTAGTGTGTGTCCTAAAATGTGAGTAGGTTCTGTCACTTGTTGCACAAAGCCTAGGTCTGAGAGAGCCTGTTGTACCTGTAAAGCATGCACATCTTCAGGGTCCACTAACCAATGGTTGAAGTCACCCATAATAATAAAGTGCGATAGTGATTTAAGCCGAGGAAGCACAGGGTTAATTAGTGCTTCTATCCAGCTGTCCTTCAGTGTTGGAGGACGATATAAAAGAACAATATTGAACGTAGACTCTGCGTTCATGCCAATCTTAATGTATAAAGAATCAACTTTTTTAATTCTCTCTTCTGGAGCTTCCCATATAGAGAGGGAGTCTCTTAGGATAAAGGCTACCCCCCTCCTCTACCTTCCTGCCTACTCTTGCGTATCATAACGTACCCCTTGGGGATTGCTAGGTTCAAGCTAGGCTCAACCGACTCAGAACTCCAACTGCCTCATTACGAGGCTGGCGCTCCCGTAATGAAGGGTGCCGGTACGGGACCGGCACTGTTCATTACAGGATGCCTGATTACGAGGTCCCCTAGCGGGACCCGCACAGAACGTCTGGTCAGACCAGACGTCCTTAGCGGGTCCCGCAAGGGGACCACGGAGCTAATAACGGGTCCGTTATTAACGGGCCCGTTATTAGCTCCATCCCCATTCTCATTGAGCCCTATGGGGGCTCAAATGGGAATGGGGATTGGTTTTGTGAATGAGGAATTACCAGGTCCTCCAAGGTTGGAATGACCCGGTAATTCCTCATTCACAGAACCCGGAGCATGAACCCGGTATGGAGGTAGCCATGCCCTTGTTAAGGTCATGGCTACCTCCATACTCGTAATGAGGCAAGTCTCTGATAAGGCGCAAATGTCAATGCTGTTGTGTTCTATGTAATTAAATTAAATGAAATTATATTTTATTTATATCACGCTCGTACACAAGTGTTTCAGAGCGCGACCAGGCAAAAAGGGAGGGGAACAAGGGAGAAAAAATAACAGAAAAACAGCAATCTTACTAGGTCCAGTGGCATTTAAGAAAACGCAAGTGCATGGGAGGGGAAAATGGGGGAAAAGTGCAAGGAAAAGAGGGGAGTGGAAAGTGCGAAGCAGAGGAGAGAAAACATAAATAAATATTAAATAGATTAAATAATAAATGAGGGCTTTAAACCATGGTAGTGCAGCCAGCATGTGGCAGGTGAAAGTTAGTCAGAAAGGTATGGGTACAGATACAGAACTCTAGTGCAGATGGTGGCCTGGAGGCAGTGCAGGAGGTGGCAGGGTGAGCGGGTACCTGGGCCCGAAAGAACAGAGGGTGGTCAGGTGCACAATGCCATGAGAAGAAACAGATCAACTGGGGAGAAGAGGGGCAAAGGCAGAGGAAACAAAAGGGGAATGTCTTGAGAAGTTTACGGAACTGAAGATGTTTTTCCTCAAGGTTCGAGGTGTCCGGGAGGCTGTTCCAAAGGGAGGCACCAGCCGAAGACAGAGATCTACCCCCAGCTCGATTTTTTGCAAAACGACTAACCCTGAGGTAGTTAGAAGTAGAGGAGCCAAGGGCTCGAGAGGGGAGGTATTTACGGAGGGTTAGTTGAAGGTATTTTGGACCCAGGCCCCAGAAAGCCTTGTGGACAATGCAGAGGGTTTTAAATGTAATCCTTGCATCCACTGGGAGCCAATGAAGGGATTTCAAGGCTGTAGAGATACGATCCCAGGGATTGAGGCCAAGGACAAGTCTTGGAGTCCTGTTCTGGATTGGTTGTAGAGGGCGGAGAGTGGAGGCAGGTAGATTTAGAAAGAGGCTGTTACAGTAATCCAGTCTGAAAAGAACCAGAGCTTGGTTGACAGTGAGCTTTTGAGGGAAGGAGAGGAAAGGCAGTGTACCTCTAAGGAGGTGAAGTAAAAAGTTAGATTTTTTGGAGACATCAGAGATGTGTGCGGAGAAAGAAAGTGTAGAGTCAAAAATAACCCCAAGGTTCTTAGCCCTGCAGGTGTGGGAGGGAGGAGGGCCAAGGGAGGCCAGACAGAGAGTGAGAGGAAAGAATGGAGACGGTGTACCAATAAGGAGGATCTCAGTCCTGTTGGCATTTAGACATAGATCATTGGCGGCACACCAATTTTGAATGGCGATTAGACAATCAGAGATGAGGGAAGGAGAGGAGGAGGCTGAAGGAAGCCTGAAAATGAGTTGGGTGTCATCAGCATAGCACTGGAAAGTTGAGCAGAACGTTGAGATGCAGTAAGCGAGGGTTGCCAGGTATTGGTTGAATAGCCAGGGCGAGAGGATAGACCCCTGGGTGACACCACATGTGGAGAGGGAGATAGAAGATAGGAAGGACCCAAGTTGTACCTGGGAGGGTCGAACAGAGAGAAAAGAGGTCAGCCAGGCCAGAGCCTGATCAGTGATACCAAGGTTGTCACAAAGACGATTGAGCAGGGTGGTATGGTTGACCATGTCGAACGCAGAGGAGAGATCAAGTAGGATGAGGACGTAGAATGTTAGAATCGATGTTGGAGAGCAGGTTTTCACAAATGTTCAGGAGAGCAGTTTCCTTACTTTTTGGCAGCTCTGAAGCCAGATTGGTGGTCATGGAGGGAGCCAGCTGTCATGACCCTTGCCCCTGGCCCTCACTGGCAAGTCAGCCTTCCAGTTAGGGCCAGGTCAAAGGCCTTAAAACCTCATCCAAGACTCTCTTGGAGTCAGTCCTGGCGCCTTTCATGCCAGGCTCATAACCATCATGAAGACCAACATTAGAATGAGACTATTTACTTGGGATTATTTAACTTGGGGGGGGGGGTTCAGCCAACATGGAGGCACACACATAGCTCGGTTACAAGGAACTGAGCTATGCGGTCTAGTATTTTGGGTGTGGCAGGCCTGGGACTACACAGGCAGGACAGACCCCATTGCCTGGTAACATTCCGCCAGCACCTGTACCAACTTCCACCAATCCAGTACAAATAACCCTTCCTGGGGCAGTTCCTTTAGCTCCACCTGAACGATTTACAGGGGACCCCAAGAAGTATGCAACGTTCATGAACCAGTGTCATCTTCATTTCCTTTGCAGACCTGAGGCTTTTCCGAACGACCAAGCGTGGGTTGCTTCTGTTTGGCAGTGCTGCGGATTGGTCGGTACCATTGGTAAGTCAGGATGACCCGTTGTTACGTGACTTTGGGGGTTTCCAGATGGAAATGGAAAAACTCTTTGCTCGTCATACCCAAGGCCAAGCATTAGACAACAAACTTTTGTCACTCCGTCAAGCAGGTCAAGACTTGCTTACATATATAGCAACATTTAACAGACTAGACGTTGAAGCTGGGTGGCCTGAGGAAAAAAGGACCACACTATTTCATCGGGGTCTACGAGGGGAACTAAAGAATGTCCTTGCTCAAGTGGTTAACCCACCTAAAGACTGTGCAGAATTCATCAACCTTGTGGTGCAATTAGATCACAGATTACAAGACCGAAAAGCGGACTGGATAAGGTTAGACACTCGAGCTGTGTATGTCCGGTCAAAGGATAATGTTCCACGTACATTGGGAAACACGGTAACCCATGCAAATCGGAGGTGTACAGCCCCCTTTAACTAAAACTGAAAGAGACAAGAGAAGGCAACAGCAATTATGCTTATATTGTGGAAAATTAGGCCACTTCCTCAAAGAATATCCAGTGAAACCATCAAGGAGAACTGTTGGAGCCACAGAGAAGGAGATAATAACTAGGAGTCGGAAAACTACCAAGCCCGGCAAGCGTAGAGGTCCGCTTGTCGAGCGAGAAGGATGAGCCACAGACCTCACACTTTGCATTACCAGTAATTTTGATCAATCACCACCAATCATCTCGGATGCATGCTGTCGAAGCATACATAGACAGCGGAGCAGTTGGGAATTATGTAGACCAAGATCTGGCAGCAGAGATGGGGCTTCCCTTATGCTCTGAGTCGACTACTGAAAAAGTTGCTACTGTTGATGGGACAGAAATAGCTTCTGGATCAGTAACCCAATGTACAGCAGCACTAACCCTACTGTGCCAGGATGGACACCGAGAATCTATCGCATTCAATCTCATCAAAGCTCTTCAGTTTCGACTAATCTTAGGGATGCCATGGTTGGTAGCTCACAACCCTCTAATAGATTGGAGTGCCAAGAAGTTGCCCTTTTCCAATGATTGTGCTTGCACCTGTTATTACCAAGAAAAGGGGAAAACAGACTTATGTACATCTGCTACTCCAAGTACGGTGGGGATTGTACTAGGTGTGATTAGTACTCTACCAAATGAATACCAAGATTTTCAAGCCGTGTTCCAGAAAGAACAAGCAAATACTCTACCACCGCACAGGCCCTACGATTGTCATATGGACCTCATACCTGGTGCGCAAATTCCTTGTGGCCGAATCTATGCACTTACTGAACCAGAAAACCTCCATTGAAATCTTATCTTGATCAGTACCTGGCAAACGGATTTATCTGCCCGTCTAAATCACCGGCAGCCAGTCCCTTATTCTTCGTACCTAAGAAGGAAGGAGATTTGAGGACTTGCATCGACTATTGCGCATTAAACTGGATCACAGTAAAAAAACGTTATCCACTGCCCCTTATTCCCGAATTATTGGATCAAGTCAAGACGCCCAAATCTATACCAAACTGGACCTTAGGGGGGCGTACCATCTTGTTCCAGTGAAGAAAGGAGACGAATGGAAAACCGCCTTTCGTACCAAATACGGCTTGTATGAACACCAGGTAATGCCTTTTGGACTTTGCAATGCTCCCGCTGCATTCCAGTACTTTATGAATGATGTTTTGTGGGAGTTCATCGACATTGCGCCCTGGTTCACATTGATGACATTTTAGTGTATTCTGCTACAAAAGAAGACCATGTCAGGCATGTCCGCTCTGTCCTTACTAAACTCCACCATCATAAACTGTATGCTAAACTCGAAAAATGCTCTTTTCATGTCACCGAAGCGGAGTTCCTCGGTTTTATTCTCACACCAAAAGGTATCAGAATGGATAGGCACAAGGTAGATGCCATTCTTAACTGGCCGTTACCAACTTTTTTCATTTAAAGAAATCCAGAGTATGTTGGGCTTTGCAAACTTTTACCACCTATTCATCCCAGATTTTTCCCAAATAGTGCATCCAATTACATCACTATTGAGAAAAAACAATAAAAAGTTCCATTGGACCGAAGAAGCAGAGAAGGCCTTTCAAGAACTTAAGAAAAAATTCACTTCTGTTCCAGTTCTACGGCATCCTCACCCCGACCTCCCTTATATAGTTGAAACAGATGCCTCTAGCATGGCTATGGGAGCTGTTCTCTCGCAAAGAGACCCAGGAACTGGCCAGTTACACCCTGTGGCCTTCTGGTCACGAAAATTCTCACCTCCCGAACTCAACTATGCTATCACAGACAAAGAACTCTTGGCTATAAAATCAGCTTTCAAGGCAGGGCGACACTATCTCCTTGGTGCTAGACATACTGTCACGGTCATAACTGATCATCGAAACCTGCAATACCTAAAGACAGCAAAGGCTCAATCATCCCGTCGTGGGCTCTTTTCTTTGCTGAATATGACTATGTGATCACCTACTGGCCAGGAGTCCGAAACGGAAAGGCTGACGTCTTTTCCCGCATGGGTGTTGATGAAAAGGTATACATAACTCCAGATCCAGTAGCCATCATTCCAGAAGACAAACTCCTAGGTCTTACGACAACATTGACACAGGGTGAACTCCAAAACAAGATCCAACTCTTATTGGATCCCACTTTCTCACAAGAGTGGTGTACTCAAGGAGAACATTACACCATAAAAGACCAGTTACCATATTTTAGGAACCGTCTATACTTGCCAAGTAAAGATTTACAAGAGCAGGTTATTTCGGGTTATCATGGCTCCCTGATTGAAGGTCATCCTGGAATTTCCAAAACTCTAGCTAAAGTGAAACGAAACTATTGGTGGCCCACATGGCGTAAAGACATCCTACAATTTATCCAATCTTGCGGTGTGTGTGCACAAAACAAGTCCCAAAAGCAGAAACCAGCTGGTCTTCTCCAACCATTGGAAATTCCTCTGGCACCATGGCACACACTGTCCCTTGATTTCATTACAGATCTACCTCCCAGTCAAGGATTCAATGCCATCTTAGTAGTTGTAGACTTGTTCTCTAAAATGGCACACTTTATTCCTTTTAAGGGTCTTCCAAATGCATCCAATTTAGCAAAAGTATTCCTGGAGGAAATCGTACAGGTACATGGCTTTGCATCGGTCTTGATCTCAGATCGATGTAGTCAGTTTGTATCCAACTTCTGGAGGAAATGCTGTTCAATGGCCAAAATTGACATTCGACTATCCACAAGTCACCATCCTCAAATAGATGGCCAAACAGAAAGAACAAACCAAACCCTCGAGCAATACTTACGTTGCATGTTACAGCAAGTGGAAAAAAATTGGAAGGACTTGTTATGGATAGCTAAATATGCCTATAATAATTCTTTACACACCAGCACTGGACAAACCCCTTTCTACACTATGGGCCTCATCACGAGTTTGGCGGTAACCCTTAAAATCAGCGGTAACGCTATCAGCGCCGAATTTAAGGGTCCGTCGGATCACGAGTACAAATACTGCCAGCGCCATTACAGCCGGCGCAAGTACAGCCGGCTGTAAAAGTGTTGGCTGTAAAAGCGCCAGTATCCATTCTCGCTAAAACATAGCAATCACGAGTCTGGCGTAGGCGCTATTAGCGCCAGAAAGGCGGTAGATAATCTGCCGAAAATACCCCCAGCAAGATGCTGGAGGTAAAAGAACACAGGGCACAGCTATAAGGGCCCAGGTGAAACCAATGCGAATCAGAGGCCTTCAAAGGACCCACCCATGCACAACACACCCTTCCCAACACCATTACACCAGCAGGAACAGGGAGGAGACAGCAATAAGGGCCCAGGTGAAACCAATGCAAATCAGAGGCCTACAAAGGACCCACCCATGCACAACACACACTTCCAAACACCATGCTGCCATTTGGAGCCAGGAGCCTTGATGTGGACATTTACCTGCTGCGCCTGGAGCAACAGAGGCCAGCCAACCAGGCCAGGGCCCTGGGAGCGCAGAGGGGGGTGGGGATGAGGAGAAGGAGGAGGAGAGCAGCACCAGCAAGGCGACCAGCCATCCCCAGGCCAGGCCAACACCCTGGGCCCTGACTGATGGCCAGTTGGTGACCAAATATAGGCTGGACAGGGCAACCCTCACCCAGTTGCTAGACACAATCCAGGCTGACATCGGCAGCCGTATAGCCATCAGCACAGCAGTATACCTGCTTGTGAAGCTTGTGTCCGTGCTACAATTCCTCGGGACTGGCAGCTACCAGCACACCGTTGCCTTGATGCACAGCATGGCCCAGTCCACCTTCAGTGCCATGCTGGGACAGGTGCTGGATGCACTGTTGATCCATGTGAATGAGCACATTGCATTGCCAGCCACACAGGCACAGGTGAACCAGCTGAAGGGTCAATTCCATGCCATTGCCCAAGTTCAGAATGTAATAGCAGCCCTGGACTGCACACATGTAGCACTCGTACTACCCCAGGCACATGAGGCAGCCTACAGAAACCAGAAAAATTACCATTCCCTGAATGTGCAGATGACATGTAGCCCTGACCTCACCTTCAGCCACTGCTGTGCCCGCTACACAGGATGCACCCAATACTCCATGGTCCTGTGCAACAGTACCCTGCCAGCGTACATGGAAAGGCACCGAGGACAAAACACATGGATGCTGGGTGAGTACAAATGTAGTCCGTAATGCATGTTGAATTACATCTGATGGGGCTGGTCACACACAGTGAAATCCCTGCATGCCAATAGGCAGCACCATCACTGCAGCATTTCCATGCATGTACCTTGCACGAGAACCCTTGGACATGTCCAACACAGCAGAACACACCCAGTCTGGATGTCAGTGTGGCAGCACAGTCACATATGGAAGGCCTACTACCACAAAGCCTCCTGTGTGTGTTGCAGCATAGCTTCCCACCCTGACACAGCACAGACATCCCACCCTGGCCACCCGACAGTCATGCCAATGGTACACAAAAGTCGGCACATCCACAAAAGCACTACACAAAAGTAGTCTGATTAACGACAAAGTACATCCCTGAAACACTGACCCCTGATTGGCCAATCAAATGCCTGGAGAACAGTACATAATAGTGGCAACCAGCAAATGCAACAGCAGCCAAAGGGAATGCCAATGACACATGGGCTAACCACATGTCGCATGCACAAGCAGATGGAAGAGTCCCCTCCTCCAGTGACAAGGGACAGAGTACTTTTACATTTGGAAACAGAGGTTAGCAAGTTGTAAGTAGTCCATTGATTCAATGCTGCTCCTAGCACAGCACACTCCACAATGTAAGTGACCAAGTGATAAGTAGGCCACATGTAATACATGAGTGTGATGCACATAACAACTTACAAATACATAGATACACTGCTGTATGGCAACCTCACACCATGCATGTCCTGGAAGTCAAACGTTGGATGCCAGCATTGCAATGAGATAGCATGACCTTCTCGACACAAACTTGATCCTGCTGACAATGTCACTGATGACTGAGGCTTGTGCACCCACTGAACCTACCTTGTCCCCATACCTGCTTTCTCTCCCCTGCGGGTGATTCTGGATATCCCCAGTACACATGGCTATGACCCCTGTGCGTCATCCACACACTGCAGCTGAGCGGGCATACAACATTGCCCATGGACGTACACGCATCTGCGTGGAGAGGGCATTTGGACTGCTGAAGGCACGCTTCCGGTGCCTAGTCCGTACGGGAGGGGTATTGATGTATGCACCTGAAAAAGTAGGAAAAATTGGACTTACATATGCCATGCTGCACAACATTTGCTGTCGCAGGAATGTGCCACTGCCCCCCGATGCTCATGTGCAGCCACCTGAGGATGGGAGTGAAGATGATGATGTGCCAGAAGGTGTTGCACGTGCACACAGGAATGGGGTGAGGGAGGGGAGGTTGGCCAGACAGGGCTTGATTGATAATTATTTTTGATACGGGTGACGGCTATATTTTGCACATGTCACTTGAACATTAAAGAGCACTTAATCACAATCACAACTGTCCATGCTTTGTATGAATTCTAAACGTGATTTATTAAAAGATTGTCTATCCCCCTCCTCCCAGTGAACACCCAGCACACAATCCCCCCTCCCCCCAGTGAACACCCAGCACACAATCCCCCCTCCCCCAGTCAACTCCCCACAACAGTACAGGTAGGTGCATGTTCTCAGGGCACCCACAACAATGCCATGTCCAACTTTGATGGTCGCGGGCGCTTTCCATGTCCTGGCCTCTCTGGTGTGCGGGATCTCAGGTGTCGCAATGAACGGCGCCTAGGTGAAGGCTCAAGGGATCCCTCCGTGGGTGTAGTGGAGGTTGATGGGACTGACCCGGTTGCCTGCAGATGCTGACGGAGAAGGTTGTTCGATTCCCTTGTCTGCTCAGCTAGTGCAGATACTGCCTCACACAACTTCTGTACCCTTTGGCCAAAACCTGTCAGGGCTGAGGTGCATTGCTTCACCACTCTCCGTGCGCAAGCGTTGTCTCGGGCAGTGTACTTGCAGCCATGACGCGCTGATGGCCTTGATGTGCCGGCTGTGCACTTTGGCCATGGATTCCACTTTTGCCTGTTTGGCCTCAATTATGTCCAGACGTCCCATCACAGCTGCTCCCGTGACGAAAGGTACCCCTTGTGTGACAGGTCCTGGCCTGCCACTTGTGCGCTGTTGGGGGGGGGCTGCATGGGGACATGTTGGCGGCTTGGATGGGGCTGCCTGGCTCTGAGTGCCAGTCTTCAGGGCTGCCATATGATGGTGTGTCTACATCTGGCGCTGGTGTGCGGACACGACGCACATGCACACGTGGGGTTTGTGCTCCCTGTGTGACTGGGCCTAGAGTCCCCTGTGGTGTGCCCATCCCTTCGGCGTTGCTTCTTCCGGGGGAATGCAAATGTCCTGCCTGATGCGCAGCTGGAGGTGTCAGTCCCACATCGGGCTCTGACCCACAGGTCACTCCCTCTGCATCGGAAGTCTGCATGGTGGCTTGGGGTGAGCTAGGTGCTGACACCCTGCAGCCATGTGGGTGCTGCAGCGGTCTGGTTGGCTGCGGTGTGGTGATGTGGGATGGGTCCAGCGTCGTTTCCCTTCTGCGCGACCCCTTTGCGGGGTGGTGGTGCTGGTCGAGGTACGCTGCCTCGGGCGCTGTGATGGAGTGGCCTCCTCACCGTCATCGTCATCCCGTGAAGATCGCCGTGTGCCTGTGGGATACATAGGGTACATAGGGTGTGGATTGAGTTCAAGGCAACCTACATAAGTATCAAGCAGTTCATGCCATCAAGTGGGATTGTAGGCAGTAGCAATTATGCATGGCACTTGCATTTTGTTCAATCCCCATGTAGTGATTGGTGGAATGTGTGAGTGTGGAGGAACACTGCATGGAAATGTTTGTGTGCCATCATCACATGCGGGATTGGTATGCACCATGCTCAAAGTCCTGGGGGTGTATTCATGCACACTCACACTC
The DNA here is from genome assembly GCF_040938575.1 of Ambystoma mexicanum. Lineage (NCBI taxonomy): Eukaryota > Metazoa > Chordata > Amphibia > Caudata > Ambystomatidae > Ambystoma > Ambystoma mexicanum. The sequence goes on from NC_090921.1 coordinate 1,489,859,304, forward strand.
TACGTAGCTGTCCCATGGCTATGGATGTCTCTCCTCTGCCCCTTGTATTGATGCACTGCACATGCAGGGGAGTCTAGGCGGCACTACGGTTCAGTGGTTCAAGGGCTCAGTTATGGGTGTCTGCAGTGCCTCACACACTTTTCATCACAGTCATTCACTCAGGGTCTGCATGTGTGGTCCTTTCAGAGGCACGCATCCCTCTATGGTACCCATGTAGATTAGGGCAGTCATCTTCTCCTCCCAGGTTGTGAGTTCAGGTGATGGTGGTGGTGGCCCTCCTCCAGTGCCCCTGCTTGCACTCCTGTGATGTGAGAGTATGCCGCGGACTCTCACACGCAAGTCATTGAGGCGCTTGCCACAATACTCGCTATTCCGGGGCATGCGCCCCACTGCAGACACCCTTTGGCTGATGTTCCGCCAGATCTGTGCACGACACTGCCCACTTGTCTTGCGCTGCTGCAGTTCATCATGGTGGATCTCTGCCTCCTCCACCAGTACGACCAGCTCCTGGTCACAAAATGTTGGTTTCCTGACTCTGTCCAGGGCTGACTTACCCCTAGTGCGCTCCTGTGACATAATTCACTCTTCCCAGGGGTGGATGGCTTGCAGGGGCTGTGATATCCGACGGATTGTGATTTCCAAGATGGCCGCCGATTTATTTCCCGTTCCGGCAGTGACGCGTTTCCTGCGCGCTAATAGCGCATGCTATTAGCGCAGTATGGCCGTAGTGCATGGTGCGCTGGATTTACGGGTTCTTGGGCCTTTTTCCCGTCAAGCGCTATTTGCGCTACCGCCATGTCCCTGTGCTTGTGTACGCAAACTTTTGATGTGGCGGACTATCCGCCGGGGGGCTTGGCGTTAGCCCTAATAACGCTCGACAGGAAAACTACTGCATTACCGCCCTATATATGGTAGACATCCACGTACTTCAGAATTGGATCTCCCAACCCCTTTGGAAATGCCAGCGGTTAAAACCCTACATACGACTATTTCCCAGGCCTTCAAAGAAGCAGCATAACATTTACTCCAAGCCAAGAACAGACAAAAGAAATGTGCTGACCAACATCGTATTGAAGCCCCCGACTATCAAATTGGAGACAAGGTCTGGTTAGCATCAAAATATGTGCCCATTAAAGGGACTCTGGCCTTTCGTCCCCGATACCTGGTACCTTATTCTATTGAATCCATAATAAATCCAGTGGCAGTTAAATTAGACCTACCACCCACTATGCAGATTCATCCTGTGTTTCACGTAATACTCCTGAAACCGGTACAACCCGGTACTTGGGTTACAACACCACCAAAACCAGTTTTAGCTCACAGAGAACCACAGTTTGAAGTAAAGGATATCCTAGACTCAAAATACACCAGATCCAAACTATACTACTTAGTTGATTGGAAGGGATACAGCCCTCAAGACAGATCATGGGAACCTAGTGAATACATCCATGCACCTCGCTTAATTAAAAAGTTCCATCAGAATAACCCAGCCAAACCAGGACCAGGCAGAAGTGCCACAGTGAGAGGGGCCTTGGGGGGGGGGGGGTTGCTGGCAAGTCAACCTTCCAGTTAGGGCCAGGTCAAAGGCCTTAAAGGCCTTAAACCCTCATCCAAGACTCTCCTGGAATCAGTCCTGGCGCCTTTCGTGCCAGGCTCATAACCATCATGAAGACCAACTTTAAAATGGGACTATTTACTTGGGACGAAGGAATTTTTCCTGGTTATCTTGCTTCAGTGGTTCAAATAATAGTTCTAACACAGTAGTTATTGCGATACGAGTTTCATTTTTATTTATTTGTGCTCATGCTGAGTTGTTTTTAACATTTGGTTGGTTTGCATTAAGTACATTTACGGTCAAATGTATGCCATGGTTGTCAGCCGACACGTGTTTTGACCCGTGGGTCTTTATCAAGGCTATCGTAGACAGTCTCTAGCCCCCTATTGGGTCCTGGTCTGTGATATGAAAACTGTCTTGTAGAGACAGTGGCTCCTGTTGGGCCCTGAGGGTTACCAGAAGGTTCCGGTCTATGAACAGGTCTGTCGTGTTAAAAACAACTCAGCACGAGCACAAATAAAAGCGAAACTCTTGAACCACTGAAGCAAGATAACCAGGAAAAATTCCTTCTTCTATTTAACAATTGGCATGCTGGCTAAACCCCAACAGCTCCTGTGATCTTGCCACTTAAAAACCCCATTATTAGACTTGGACAACAACAGAGCTTAGCAAAGGCTGTTTCCACACCTAGAGCCAACCACAATTCTATTTACTTGGGACTATTTAACTTGGGGGGGGTTCAGCCAACATGGAGGCACACACATAGCTCAGTTACAAGAACTGAGCTATGCGGTCTAGTCTTTTGGGTGTGGCAGGCCTGGGACGACTTTATCTGGACTACTTTGGGTGTAGCAGACCTGGGACTATTTTACCTGGACTACTTTACCTGAGACTATTTAAACCACACCCAAACAGCAGAACATGCTTTGTGTTATTCTGCTGTGGGCAGCATAACTCTCAGTGTGTCCAGTTCTTTGATGCCAGTTTACCTGAAAGCAAGGACCTGCAGAGAGAGAAAGAACACTACGAAACTTACCTGGAACAGTATCCTGTCTTCAATCGATCGCTGACTTCAGTTCCACTCACCTGAAGGTACAAACTCCATCATCCGGCACCGCATGCATCCTGGAATACCATAACCTGGAAAGAGGAGAAAGAAAGACAGCATTAGTAAGCGTTTACTCACGTTTCCTTCCGAATGAAGAAAGCCACACAATTCTTACCTGGGTAGTCATCTCCTGGTCAGTATCATTGTTGGAACATTACGGCGCTCGGTGAGGAACATCGCAACCTGCAAGGAGAGAAAAGACACAGGTTAGCAATATAAAAGGCGAAACAGCGCCGCGCATCACGCATTACTGGACATCATCGCGCACACCGCCTACCGGCCCATGCTCATCTTCAAACTGCATGACAACTCCAAAATACCTTTCCATGACTAAAAGGAAAGAAGCAAGACATTATTATTCGAACTAAGAGGAACATAAGAACTGCATATAAAGACTGTAAAGCAGCAAACCTACGGAGTCGCAGCAGGCCTGGATTCCCACAGGGGGGGGCTTGCACCAGTGAAGTAACTTGGTCGCTGCTCGTTCCCCACATTTATGCGCGCCTGCCACGAGGAGCAGGACGGAGAATCCACCTTCTACAATATTAAGAGCCATCTTTAACCAGAGGCCTTACCAAGGGACCGGGAGAGGGTTCGAGAGTGCAAATCATCCAACCGAGACTGGGTGGCGTCCCCGTGGATACAAGGTGAGCGTAACACCAACATAGTGAAAATGGAGATTAAGCTGAGAGATGGCCAGCCTTTCCAGGAGCTTGCCCAAAAAGGGAGTAATGGAAATTGGCCGGTAGTTTTCCAGACATGACGGGTTAGCAGTGGATTTCTTGAGGAGAGGATGCACAAGGGAGTGTTTAAGAGGGGTGGGGAAAGAGCCAGAGGCAAAGGAGAGGTTGCAGAAATCAGCAAGGGCCGGCGCAAGGGTGTCAATTTGGTCCTTAATGGTTTTTAGAGGAACAGGGATGGACCTGTTTTGATGAGGTTTTCATAGATCCGACTTGTCTAGATATCTCCTCATGGGAGAAAAGAGAAAAGGAGGAGAAAGGGGGATGAGGGGTAGCTGAGGGAGGGTCAGCAGGCCGAGAAAGAGAGGGAGGAGGAGGGGGAGCAGAGGAGAGGGTGGACAGGATGTCCTGGGTTTTAGAGATAAAGTGAGAGGCAAGGGAATTGCAAAGATCCTGGGAGGAGAGAGGAGGGGTGGAGACAGCAGCAGGGTTGGCCAGCTCCTTGCAGATTTTGAAAAGTTCGGCCGAGTTGTTAGATGCCACAGAGACGCAGGCTTGTACGTGGACTCACTTCTTAGTGCGGACAGCAAGTCAGTATTGCCTTTGGAGCAGGCGGCAGGCCAGTTTGTCAGAGGATGAGCAAGAAGCCCTCCATTTCCTCTCCGCTGCCCTACACTTCCGTTTAAGTGTAGCTAGGTCAGAGTCATACCAAGAATTGCACTTGGCTTTGGATTTCAAACGGATCCTCATGACGGGGGCAAGAGTTGCAAGAGTAGCAGAAAGAGTAGAGAAGAGAGAGGGCTGTGTCAGGGTGTGAGTCAGCCTGGGGTGAAGGAGGGGGGAGAAGGTTGCAGCGAAGCCATCGACTGACACATGCTTCCTGGGCCGGATATCTGAGAAGGTGGGTGGCAATCTAGGAGTGGACTTGGCTTGTGGGGAGGAGATGGAAAGATGAGAGTAGAAGAGGCAGTGATCACTCCAGGAGAGAGGAGTGGTAAGGGGGCTAGAGAGGGGGAGGCTGGATGAGATCAATACATCAAGTGTGTGGCCAGATAAGTGAGTCGGGCCGGAGGGAAGGATGGAGAGGGAGAGTGAATCGCAGAGGTCGCGAAAGAGTGAAGATGTGGGACAGGTAGAATAAAGATGAATGTTGAGGTCGCCAAGGAGGAGAAGTTGAGTGGTTGAGGCCAAGAGGGAAGAGGAGAGGTCAGCCCACTCAGAGAGAAAAGAGGCGATTTGACCAGGGGGCCGGTACAGAGTAGCAACAGTAAGAGGGTGGCTAGGAGAGAGAGAGTGCCCGCAGACTGGGCATTCAAATGAGGAGTAAGCCTGAGTGGGAACGAGAGAGGCAGGGATCCACTCAGGGAAGATAAGGGCTACACCCCCACCAGGCCGATTGGATCTGGGAGCTGAGAGGATCTTGTAGCCGTCGGGGAGCAGAGTGTCAAAACTCATGATAGAGCTTGCTATGAACCAGGTCTCGGTGAGACTGAGTACATCAAGGTCGTGTTCTTCTAGGAGATGACAGATGTTAGACGAGTGTTTAACGGCTGAGTGAGAATTTAGTGTGGTGAGATGAAGAAGTTTGCCAGACTTAAAGACCTTCCGGGGAGCGGTAGGTAAGCCCTGCAGAGGTGTGGAAGGAACTTGAGATGGGGCAAAGGAGGGGGCGGAGGAGGGCAAGGTAGCCAGGGGAAGAGAGTAGGGGACAGCTGGAGATGGGAGGAAGTTGATGAGGTGAGGGAACTGCCTATCAAAGAGGAGGAAGTTAGCCTGAGGGCCTTGCACCATGACAGTACCATTTAGATAGATGTTAATAAAGACTCTAGAGGAGTCAAAGAGATCCATATGTACTTCCCAGCAGATGCCACCATCTATGGGAGAGTAGGAGACAGGACAGAGCACAGAGATCATATCAGGGGTCCAGAGATATTGTGAAGGTACGAAAAAGGGGATGTCAGTGAGGGTTTGTCTGGCAGAGGCGCTGGAATAGGTATCAGTGATGGGGAGACCAGGGTTAGAAACCAAGATATCCTTTTTGAATTTCGTCTTACCAGAATTAGTGAGAAGGGAAGGAAAGTTGATAGAAAAACAGTTGGAATAGATAGGAGAAACAGATAATGCCATGGGCAGGTAGAGAGAGGAGGCAGTAGGAGAAATATACAAGATCAGAGGTATGGAGCGGTCACTGGGCTGGCAGGTAACAATTTAGGGTCAAAGTAAGGTGAACAAAAACACACCCAAATTTGACTTTCTAAAACACACCCAAAATTGACTATCCCAAACACACCCAAATTTGACTTTCCCAAAACACACCCAAAATTGACTTTCCCAAACACACCCAAAATTGACTTTCCCAAGACACACCCACATTTGACTTTCCCAAACACACCCAAATTTGACTTTCCCAAAACACATCCAAAAATGACTTTCCCAAAACACCCAGATATTGAAATTCAAGGCAATAGCTAAGGCACCAATTGGTAAAAGAAATAAGGTGGGATTATAGGTGAGTGCTCAGACAAGAACATGAAGGGAAGACCAGTTGAAAAACAAGAAGAAGGTAGAGTGAAGGTCAGTGAAGTGAAAATAGAAAGGGTAGGCAGAAAGAGCGAAACTAACCAATAGATGGGGAAGTGGGACAGTCTTGGAAGTCCAGGTTCATAGTTGAAAAGAGATGGCAACCCCAGGGAGGGTCAGGCTGTTGTATTAGCACCCCGCAAAGGAGACAGGGAAACTGACAGGAGCCTTAGAAGTGGGTCTTGGGTAAGGGGGCTGGCTAAAGCCTGTCAGTTCCTCGTTGGTCAGGAAGAGAGAGTCCCCAGCCAATGGCAGAGCACCATAGAGGCAGCCAGGAAGGCACACACAGCCTCAGATGGAGATGAGGCCAGGGCGGCCATGTTGAAAGCACTGCATGGTAGTATGGTAGTGGCAGACTTCTATGGCGTGTTAAACTAGGGAACGTGTGTTAAGCAGCACACATCTTAAATGTGAGACCAGTGTAATAGGAGGAGGTGGGGGAGAAATCGTATTGGTACTAGTCAAAGTGCTATATGTTACCATTGTTTGTTCCGTTATATTCGTGAATGCTGCTTTCTCCGCAATATTAGCTACAGGACGGTTCAGTGGGTTCGTTTTTGATGCATGCAAGTGTCAACATGAACAGACTCTGACTCGCAACAAGGTCACTAACCCGGGTAACACTTTATAGGATTTGAGGAGATGGGAGAGGCTGCAGTTGGGTATTTGGGCCAAGGTTAATACAAATAAAATGACGCTACTCCCTAAGTTGCTTTATGTTGTACAATCTTTATAACTGAGATTTACAAAGAAAAATCTGCAGAGTATATATAGCATTTTTCAGGAATTTCTCTGGAGTATTAAGAAACAACTCAAGATTCCTAAATTCATCTTGTCACAGGGTGTCGATGAAGGCGGATTTGGCTATCGTGGTCTGTAGAACTATTGGAAAGGGTTTATTTTAAATAAGTCAGCATATTACTTTAGTTCGGTAGAAAATATAATGCCGGGATGGCTGGAGTTGGAGAGGGAGATTATGCGCCCCTATTCTTTAGATAATGTTTACTCTCTCAAAAGAAGGGCATGTGGATGCAATTGTTGCTTTCGATTGAGGCTTCACGTGTGGCGTTAGTTTCAAGGTTTGAGGACAATGAACAGGATTGGTGGGTAAACTCTGAGGCCTCTTTATGGAAAATGTATGAGTTTTACGGCATTGAGACACAAGTTTCATTTTGGGTTGCAGGAACTTGGTAGATAAAGGATACTGAGGGGGTTACTGGTGCACAGATTGGGTTTGTAGTAATCTCCACATGAGAAGAGGCCCGGTTTATGTACTATTTTTTCAAACCACCCTGTATGGTTTCAACTTTCTTAAAACTGATGCCTACACCACCAGTGTATCTTGAGCGTTGGGATAAATTACATCAAGAGTGGGAGGAAGAGTTGCAATGCCAGATCTCATCTGATCATTGGGAGTTTGCATTGAGAGCTGGGCATAAAGCAAAGTTAGGCCTGAACTTGAGGTTAATTCATCAGAAGGTAGTAGGGCGTTTATACTGGACACTGGTATGCATGCACAAATTAGGACTGGTAGATGATAATATATGCCGGGGTTGTGGTTCGGGAGTGGGTTCTTTGTTACATATGCTGTGGGAATGTGTGAGGGTGTCTGATTATTGGAAAGACATTTGGAAAGGGTAGATTTGATTATGGGTATGGCATTTCCACGTTCACCGTTACCAGCGGTACTACTATTGAAGGCTGGTAGATGTGCTGTGGCCCGGGCTAATAGCTATTGGATAGATGAGCCATTGGAGATGGAAGTTAAGGAAATAACAAAGGTCTGGAAGACATGGAAAAAGCTGCAGGTGGAGGATTGGGTTTTGTGAGATGCAGGTTTGATCTAGTTTTGAGAAGGTGTAGTTTGGTAGAAAGGATATTACAAAGATATCTTGAAATGTGGACTTCATTTAACGAGTTGTATGGTTGAACTGAGAGTATGAATATGTGTATGAAAGGTGGTTGAATTTACTGATGGTTGGGTGGATTGTGGTATATGTGTGTGAATAAGTGTATTTTTGTGTTTTGCCTTTTTGGGGGATTGGTTATATATAATTGTGACTTGCTCATTGCTTAGTTGACTGTTTCCAAATGCACATGAATTTTCAGTTATGATTTTCTTTATTGTTTATTAATTCATGCTATATATTATTCTGTAACCACTTGTTATGTTTATGAAAAAAGAAATAAATATATCAAAAAATATTCCAGAACCTATTGTTCATACAACAAACTCCTCTGTCCCTGTAACCTTATTTAGCAGACTTCATCAAACTTGTGGTATACTGAGTCTCTAAGAATCCTGAGATCCAGAGACTCACAACCAGCTAACAAAGGAGTCATTGCCCCATTTATTGCAATCTATCCAGAAGGACACAACAGCTGCACTTCAAGATCGTAAAGGCTTTTTGAATTTGCCAAGCTGCAGTGTTGGCACCGCAGGTGTTTGCCGGTGATGGTATGGTGCCCCAAGACCAGTTACTAATATTGGATGTCCTTGCTCCAAGAAGTGGCCTGTGACTGGTGATTTGAGGCACGTTGTGCGTATTTTGGAGTAGGGTCCGGTCCACCTGAGTCTTGCCTTCCTTCTCCATCAGTTGTATGATCAGCGTGAGGTCCCTGCTGCCTCGGTCTCCTGGCACCTCTCTTACCATCTGGAGAAGCTGTGGATCACTCCACCCTCGTACTTGTGCCTTGGAGCTTTTCTCCCTCGCTCCTGGAGCAGCGCAACACCCCATTTTCGGCGACCCATGGGACGTAGACTTGACTCGTCTGCGCCTGTCTTGCTGCTAGACTGCCTGGTGAGTTTGTCGTGCATTGTGCAGTTTCCCCCGTCTTTCTCTCTACCCCTTTCCATCTTTCTGCTCTCTCCCTCCATGGTGCTCTCCATCGCCCCTATTTACTCTAACTGCTTCTCTATCACCTATCCTACCTCTTTTTCAAAAACTGGAAGTAAAAAGTAAGAAAAAGATCTCCTGGTCTCCAATCTGGGCCTGCCCATCACTGACACCTACTTCAATGATTCTTCCAGGAAAACTGTCACTGACAATCTCTTTGTCGCTCCCTTTTCGGACCTATGGGCTCCTCCATGGTCTCAGTACTCTCCCCTTTCTCTTCTTCGCCCATTAATGGTGGAACCAAATGCAAAGTACTCTTGGCATACTTCCCATCCACTAGGTGCATCATTAATGTCTACCAGAATGGCACTGTCATGGCTCAGGGCTCTTAGCCTAACCTCCACCTTGTGATGGGTATCTCCCGTCTCTCATCAACTTCCTCCCTCCTCCTGCCACTACTACTTCTGCCACCCTGATGGCCCCTTCGCCACCACCAACGGGCATACCACATTCCTGTACACCTCCTCGGAAGACCTTCAAAGGTGGCAACCAGCTTCACCTAGCTACCCTTAACTCTTGCTCTACTATCTACACATCAAGGACCTTGCCAAGAAGGCCCACTTTCAGCTGCACCTCCTCAGAGGCATTCTCCCTTTCCACACCTTCTCCCAGAAACTGAGTGTCTCCAGGGCTCTGGTCCTATCCAGGCTGGACTAATGTAACAGTCTCTTCCTCAATTTGATTTCATCCTCCCTTCGCCCCCTGCAACTAATCCAGAATAGGACTGCAAGACTTATCCTTGGCCTCAAGCCCAGGGACTGCATCTCTCCAGCCCAAAAATCTCTCCACTCACTCCCGGTTGCTTCGATGATCAAATTCAAGACCCTCTGCATCACCCTGCTACATCCAACTCTATCTCCCTGAATACCTTCTTGCTACAGCTCTTCGGTCTTCAACTGTCGAGGCAGATCAGTTGCTTTTCCAAGCACAGAGTGGGGGATAGATCTCTCTGTTCCGCAGAAGCCTCCCTCTGGAATCTTTTCCCTGCCCCCCTCAGGCTTGAGCTGGATCTCCTTAAGTTACGGAATCTCCTCAAGACTGCCCTTTCCTCTTCTTCCTTCACTCTCCCCCTCCCCTGCTGCATTTGACTGGCCAGCTGGTTCCTTCTGAGTATTATAGACCACCAGGCCATCCTCGCCAAGTTCACCCTCGTCCTCACCCTTAGCATGTGGACCTTCACTCCCTGCATTCCCTGGCACTTGTCTACCTGGCCTCCCCTTAGCACTTGTCTATCCCCTGCCCCGCCCCCCACCCCAGCACTTGCATGCTCTCCACTCTGCCCTGCAGTTCCCTTCCCAACCTACCATTATCGCATTCTGCTCTGACTGGCACCCCCCCACCCTCCTCCCTACTCCCTTCTCCCTTGCACTTCTTGTTACTGCACTTGCACAATCCAAATAACACAAGGCCTAGTAGAACCGTTATTGTTATTTTTCTTCCCTGCCCCCCCCCCCTGTTTTGTCTTGTGGCACCTTGAAATACCATTTGCTGTATAGGTGCTTTATAATTACCCAATAAATAAAATAAAAAATAAATAGACTCTCAACCACATTTCTGAAGAACGTCCTACTGGTGGTGTTGCCTCCTTTCCATCTGAATGGGTAGCCCTGACTAGTGTTCATCTGATATGTTGAATTTCGTCCGGATGACTCAGAGTCGCATTAATTGCCAAATTCACAAATTAATGAAAAGTGATATGGCCATCTATTCCATTTTCACGTAGTCAGGTCTTGAGGAGAAGCAGAGACATCTCCTGGATAGAGTAAGTGTTAAAATCTCTTGAACAATTTTAATGTTGTGGCCCATATAGTCAAAGGAGTCCTTGACCCAAATCTTGTTTAGTCTTACATCTTGAATACAAAATAGTGGCATGTGACCACAACCGTACATGGTCCATTAGTGGTTTTCCTCCTCAATGAGCTCTTCCCAGAAGAGATTTCAGGCCTTGGACCTCTTAAAATGTGGCATTCAACATGCCCTTAAAGGTTGGATCCAGATATGGTGTAGTCTTTCCCTGAGTGCCAGTTACCCCAACTAAATGAAGATTGCACCAACTATCTCTGTTTTCCATATCACCCTCCTTCACTTCAAATTTCCTATTATTTGTTGTTAGTTCAGTAAGATATGCTTGATATTTTAGCTTAAAAAGGTCTGTACTCCACTGGCTATCCACTGTCATCTCCAGCCTTCCCTCCACTTTCATCGCCTTTCATGTGAGCTCACTTGATAGAGGCCTGAACATCTGAGCGTAGTGCCTGAGATAATTGTGTTCCTTTCTGACCTGCCTGCAGGTGCCCTAAATGTCTTGAGTTTATTAACTGCATCATCTAGTTTTTCTAATTGCTGGTCTGCTGGTGCGCATTCTCTGCCAGCATTCAGCATCTTAGTCCTAATATCTGGCTGTTAGGATTCCGTATGCTGATGTGGTGTGATCTTGGTGCGACTGTCAGACTATGGAGACAGTAAGACATCTTCTTGTTCTGTAAACTCAGTGAGTCCTATAAACTTCTAAACTTCCATGAGTTGCCCAATATCCTTTGGATGTGGATGATCCCGTTGACTTTCAATGGGCTGCCGCATGTCTAAAAAACACCTGACCCGACCGAATGAACCAGATTTAAATTTGAACTTTTCTGCCACTTCTTTTGCTTACTGGGTCCAACATGACTCTGACAGTAATTGTCTCTGTCTTACTTGTCCCACGTGATTGTGCATATCATCGATTTTAATAGAACTTTACTCCAAAATTTTCACCATTATTCAATGGACGTGATTTGGATCCTGGAAACAGAAAGCTTTGAATAGGTGGGCCTGCCACAACAGTTTGAGGTTCAACGTAATTTCATGCTAACTATTCTTGACTGGGCACCATCACCAACAATTGGTGGCCCCTTAAGGCACTCGGGCACTTCCTGCTGTGGTGTAGGATATCAACATGAAGGATTATGATTTATTTTACTGACAGGTCAATTAAAGGAAAAGTATTGGACATTGCCTACACCTCAGTCTTTTACAGATTGTTTTGTGATTTTTCAATGGATAAAGGATGTTGTTTTATTTTATTAGATATTATGTTATGTTAAATTATACATTCTTTTTGACTTGGATTATTGGTTATGTACATTTCTGGCTTCCTTATTTGGAAGTCACGCTCAAATAGTAAATAACCCAAAAAACCATTAGTGCATTTTGATTTGTGGTATTTATGGTTAACTTTGTTTCTATGGTGGACTTTAGATATGCTGTTCACTTTTGCAATTAATCAACTATGATATGATATGATATGATCCCAATCATAAAGATGAAACAGGTGCAATTAAGTGGTAGACCTCCTTCTGTGTTTGTGGTAATGTGGGGGTGAAGGAAGGCTATACTCTCAAGAGGGGTGTGGATGTGATCCGGTAGTGACCCAAAAAGTGAAGTATAACAGTCCAAGAAAAAGGAATGTCCAATCAAGGAAAAGTATGTATATACTTTCATTAAACACCCCCAATGAAGAAATGACTAAATAGAATACACTACAAAAACCAACCGCTGTGGAAAGAACACAGAATATGCAAAGTTAGAAAAGATGCAGCACACTGGATAATGAAACAGGGGTGAAAGGCAATCAAAAACCACAACAATCTAAAAAAGGGTATGTTCTGATGTGAAAAGGGATACAAACCAGTCTTTAAGGCACAAAACAGGACCAGGGCAGTTAGTCAATAATACCTTCTGGCATTTTTGGTGGAACCAGACTTCTTTGTGAGTTTTGAAGAAGGCTCGAATGGGGGAGTCACATTGTTTCAGACAGGCTGCAGGTATAGAACTAGGTTCTAGCTGAAGTTAGTTGCAGTTCGAAGCAGCATTCAAAGAAGTATAGATTTTGAGGGCCACCAGTGTAGGCTCAACAGTTAGTTCGACTGATGCTGATATATGATAGGTTATTCATGATATGAATATCATAACCCAGAGGTTTCTAAGCACGGACCCGGGGATCGAACCTGTGTTACTCAGTGAATCCCAGTGATTTGGCCGAAGCCAAAATTATCGAGGCTGAAATTACCGAAACCAAAGTGTTCGAATAACCAAAAGTTCGAACACTTTGTTTTTGGACATTACAGCCGCGATAATTTGCAAAAACACACACACACACACATATACACACACACAACACCCCCCCGACCCACACCCCCAACATACACAAACCCCACTTACCTTCATCTTCACGCTGGTTCCTGCAGCGCCAGTTCCCTTTCACTTCTGTGAAAGGGAACTGGCGCTGCAGGGTCCTTTTCTTCTCCTTTTTATTTAACAGAAGGCTGCGGGGGTGTCCCGCAGCCCCCGCTCACTATACCATGAAGTATAGTGAGCGGGCAATGCGGGCGACACCCCCGCAGCCCCCGCTTGCTTTTTTTTTCTTTTTTTTTTTACACGGACGGCTGCCGGGGTGTTCCCCGCAGCCCCCGCTCACTATACCATAAAGTATAGTGAGCGGGGCAATGCGGGGGACACCCCCGCAGCCACCGTTTATTAGATGCTACCACCAAAGGATCTTTTTTAGAGCATTTCAACCTAAACCTTACTCAGTGTCGTCTTGCTTCCCAGGCGAGCATGTTGCCGCTAAGCTCTCCTCCCTGAGCTATCCTTCCTGACTGGATGCCCAGTCTGAGTCGAGTGGTTCAGTGAAGCATTCGGTGGTCGTGGTGTGATGGGGCCACTAGGGTAGGTTTGACTGTCGAAGATCAGCAACAAAGATGCTGACTGTTTGAGAAGCGGTTTGAAAGCTGTGGGTGCAATGATGAGCTTCAAGTTCGAGCAGAGGCGATGACATGCTCAGCTGGCATGGTGAGCATCAAACTTGGTTGAGAGTGTGAGACAGCCGCTCAAAGAGCGGTCAAGGCCCAACAGCAGCTCCAGAGCATCCTCATGGTTCAACAAGGTCAACAGGCTCCAGTGACGGTTCGCAGCGGTTTTGCCGTGAAAATGCAGGGATTCTCAGGGCCAAGTTTAGTCCTTGTTCTCGGACTCCCAAGCAAAGGGAAGGCTGGCACATACTTTCAGGGGACCTCAACACAGTGAGTTCCTGGGCAGCAATGTGGCTGGCAGAGATGCAGTTCTTGCTCCAGCAGTAGGCCTCCTGTAATGTGCTCTAGATATGGTTAGGGAGCAGAGCTTGCTTCTGTCTTGGACACTCAGTCTTCACCTCAATGGAGGAGAGCTTTGGAAAGTCAACTCTCCCAACTGTTGCCCAATAATTCTGCCTCAGGTGTTTGGTCAAGAGTGAATCCAAGAAGGAGCCAGAGCAGTGGTCGAAGTGTAAGAAAAGAACTAGTGGAACTATGTTCCCTGCTAGCCTGCCCCGCTCCTAACAAACCCTATTGCCCTGCCCCCTCCCACACACAATACAAACCCCAAAACACATTTGCCTGCTGTTTAAGGGAATGTTCAGTGCAGTGCACTGAAAGAGCAAGTTTCAACTTCTTCCTACACTGTTATTTTAAAACTAAACTGTTCCGGAACGGTTTCTTTTTAAAATAAAAGTATAGGAGCTGTAAAACTTAATTTAAAAAAGTAGAGGAGCACCGCTCCCAACCGCTCCCGCTCACTTCAACCACAATTCCTGTTCTTGAGACAAGCTGTCTTTGACTTCTGACATCATACCCAAAGTGCTTTGGAAGTGGAGGAGACAGGAAGGAAAGAAAGGGATAGACGGAAACAAGATGGTAGAATCTTCCTCCAGCTATGCTGAGCTCACTTTGTCTACACTAACTCTACCCCTTTTCCTTGTCCACAGCATCAAAGGCCCTTTTGGCATGCAGCACCCCGTTGTGAAGCAAGATTTTTGGGGAGTGGCCCTTTGATTCCTACTTCTCAGGACAGTTCCTGCTGGGAGGCTGTCCTACTGGAGAGATGTGTTATCTTGCCTCACAAAGTGTCAGGAATTGGGTTTGGGGCAAGAGAAGGCGCATTATTTGCAAGAAATAAGCTAGGAACTACATTTCCCAACAGCCTGTGGCCCAACGTGTAGTTCTGTGTGTATCGCGCGCTGAGCCAGCTGGAGGTAATTGTGGGGCTTACTAAACCTCTGGCCGCCCATGCACTGGTGCGGATAATTAAGGATTGTGCAGCACGGGCTGTCACGGCGTTCGCAAGTGAGGAGATACAGTGCAGATTGGGACGTCGGTATGCTGATTGAGAAGCCTTGCCGCGGCGGTGAGCAGGATGGCCGATGCTGTAACCAGCATCATTCCGCGGAGTCCGGGTGTTCTCACGAGGCACCCGGACACTCAGATAAGTGCAGAGCATTCATTATTGTGTTGGGCGGTGTTCACATATCTCTGCCTGTTTATGGGGCTAATGTGTATGAGTGTTTGCAGAGATATTGCGGGACCCCAAGTCTTGCGAGATCTCACGCAAAGCGGAAATTAAAGCTCCCGCGAGCGCGAAGCGCAAGAATCCAGAGCAGAGAGCACAGAGCAGGTTCAGCTCCCAGTGCTCCTCTTAAAACTGACGATCATTCATGAAATGGACTTTATTCTTTGTCATACAGCAAGCTTAGTTGCAGGGTCTGTTGCCCACAGTTTATATACAGAGTTATATTTGCATTAAGGAAGCTTATGCTGGAGCCACAATAAAGCAGTTCCACCAGAAACCCTCAAGTCTCCTGCGCATCATTATACTACATAATTGGCGATGAGGATCAAGATTTAAACTCACGTGGCGCCATGCAAGGAGCAACTCCACCACCGCCATTTCGTCAAATGCCAGGTAGGCCTGCCATCCAATGGCCACAATGGCAACCCTTATTCACCACGTACCTAGAGGCTTTGAGTGGTGCAGACTACACGGCAGCGAGACGCAGAGCCATGCTACTGAATGCTCTAGGCGTTGAAGGTCAAAGGGTGTTTGAAGCCTCACGCCTGAACCAGTGGCCGGCGACAATGACGATGTATTTAAGGAGGCGGTTAGAAGAATAGTCAAACGATTTGCTAGTAAGGAGAATACCGTCCTACACAGGATAAGGTTTTACAGCCGAAAACAGGAAGCGTCGGAACCAGTGGACGACTACGTGACCAAACTACGCGAATTAACCACACTGTGCAACTTTGGTAACAACGTGGAAGGACTGATCTGCGACATGCTAATGGTACATACATAGAGCACGAAAGTGCAAGACAAATTCATTCTGGAAAAACAATTACAGCTGGAAAAAGCCGTTGAGATCGCAAGGGCAGTGGAAGATACCGCAGGAAGGAGGAAAGAATACGCAGGCGGACACAGCCCAGCAGAAGTACAAGCGATAGCCTTCCGACCCAAGAGGGAGAAACCAGTCGCCGACACGAGAGATGGGAAGTGGGGAAGGAAAGAACCGTTGAACTGTCATAGGTGCACCAGCACCAAACACTTAGCCTTTGACAAAGAATGCCCAGCAAGGGGCAAAGAATGCTCAGTGTGCAAGAAGATAGGACATTTTTCATATTGTGTGCAGATGGCGGAACAAAAAAGTCACCAACGTCAATGCCGAGTACAACGCAGAGAGGGAATCCTCCTCCGACGAACAAGGGAGGCATACAGTGATAATGGTAAACAGCCCACGTGCCAGGAGAGAAAATCCTCACTGCGCCATCAAAATAAATGACTTGGAAACGAGAGTCACGGCAGACTCAGGCTCAGGCTTAACTATCTTGACCCTGCGCACATACAAAGAGATGGTGGGTACTGAAACAGTCTAAGTATTCAGCACCCGACACAAGCCCACAGTGTTCGGAGGTGCATCCATCAACCTACTAGGCTACATCAAAGGGAAAGTGGAGTTTAAAGGGAGAGAGACCACCACAAGAATATACTTCAGTCAAGAAGGCCCAGCAGTTTTAGGTTGGGCCGATCAGGCAAAAATTAAAATTAGTTTGACCCCAGCACAGAGGACCAGGTGTTTTAAGTCAGTTCAGGAGGAGCGCCGGTTGTCAGAGAAGATTATCCAAAACTGTTCTCGGAAGGGACTGGACACATCAAAGGCGTTGTCCATAAAATACTACTCAAGGCTAATGCAATCCACGTCAAACACAGAGTAAGGCCAGTACCTGCGACCTCTAGAGACACGCTCAGAAACCAACTTGACAGAACGGTGAAGGAAGGCACCATCAAAGAAATCGAGACATCAGAGTGCTTGAGCCCGATCTAAGGGTATGCATTGATCTCTGCAGTCTGAACCTGGAAGTAATTGCAGACAGCTTCTTCCTGCCAAGCATCAACAAGCTAATTCTCATGATGAAAGAAGCCAGAGTGTTCTCCAAGTTAGACATGAGGGATGTGTATCATCAAATACAGTTACACAAAGACTCCAAGCCATTGACCGCATTCATCAACCCATTTGACACCTACCAGTTCACGAAAATGCCTTTCAGCCTATCATCGGCAGCCTCAGCATTTCAACGCATGATCGACGTGCTACTGCGAGACGTAATGAATGTGTCCTATTTCCAGAATGATATCCTGGTGTATGCTGCAGACGAACAAACACATGATACCACCTTGAAGAAAGTTCTCACCAAGCTACAAGAAGCTGCAGTGAAATTAAGATATGAGAAATGTGTATTGAAAGCACATGAAGTCGAATATTTGGGGTCCAAAATATCGTCACAAGCCATAAGCCCCAATCAAAACCTGCTGCGAGCAGTAAGCAAAGCTCCCGAGCCTACAAATAAGGATGAAGTGAGGTCATTCCTAGGACTAGCCGAATATTATGCTAAATTCACCCCCAAGTTTTTGGAAACTTCAATGCCGCTTCGAGATCTACTCAAAAAAGGGTCTGAATTCACATGGCAAGAAGCCCAGGAGAAAGCGGTAGAAAGCATCAAACGACATATAGTGGAAGCACTGCGCCTACAACTGTTCAATCCAGACTGGTGTACAGTCATCACCAGGGATGCCAGCGCGTATGGATTAGGAGCCGTTCTCACCCAAAAGAAAGGGGACAGAGAACACATAGTGGCATTCTGCTCCAAAGCCCTATCCATAGCTGAACAAAATGACTCTACAGTTGAGAAAGAAATGTTGGCCTGTGCATGGGCCGTGGAACACTTCAGGACGTACATATGGGGCACAAAATTTAAATTGGTCACCAACCACAAGCCTCTCATTCACATGCTCAGTCCGTGAGGCACAAAAGTGTCGACACCCAGGTTGGCACGCATAGCAGGCAAGCTGCAGGAATACACCTTAGAGATACAGCACATATCGGGTGGAAGAATTCGCAGGCAGACTGCATGTCAAGATTGCCTGAAGGAAAAGACAAAGCCACCACCTTCCTCCAAGAGGAATGCATAGTAGCATCTATCTTAGACCTCAAAGCCCCAGAATACCTGGAGCTGAACGAAAGACATTGGATTGAAGAAGATGGGAAAGACCCCACCATGGTGCGAATCCAGGAATGGATAAGGAATGGATGGCCAGATGAAAGGGCAGTGCCATAAGGAATGTGACCGTACTGGAAAGTGGCAGAGGAAATTTCAGAGACTGACGGTATAATCATGAAAAATGATCAAGTGATACCACCCACGGGGATAAGGAATATTATTCTGTGCAGAGCCCATGCAGGGCATCTAGGGAACACCATGACGCGACGAAGAGTGAGAGAAGCATACTGGTGGCCTTCCATGGATCAGGAGATTCGCATGATTGAGAGATGCCATGAGTGTCTCAACAGTGATAAATGCTTGAAGATCAGACACGCTCCCATGAATCCCACCGAGATCCCCGAAACAGTGTGGTCAAAAGTAGGACTGGACTTTATCGGACCACTGGAGGCAATAACGCCAAACATCCGTACGGCATAGTGATGGTGGACTACCTGTCGAAGTGGGTGGAAGCTGAGTTTGTCCCCAATATCACAACTGCCACTGTGATAGAATTTCTCATAGCTATCTTTCAGAAGGACGGGCTCCCCAGTGAGTTAGTAACAGACAATGGGTACAGTTAGTTTCGAGGGACATGGAGTCGTTCCTGTAGAAACACAACATTTGCCAGAGGAAAGCAGCGCTGTATCATCCCCAAGTCAATGGACTCGTGAAGAGAGCCAACAGGTTAATTAAAGGAGCCATCCAATTAGCAACCGCCTCAGGGATGGATCCACTCAAGACGACCAAAGAGGCCATTGCACCTCACAGCCTAACGCCCAACGGCATTACCCAAATCTCCCCATTTCGCATGTTGAGAGGGAGGAGAGCAGGGTCCACACTAGTGCCACCATGGTTGGCCAGAGTAAGAGAGGACGACGAAGTAGACATGTCGGACGTAGTATGGAGAATAGAGAACAGCAAAGCACACATGAAAAGGTGGAGTGACAGAAGAAGGAGGACAACTCAAGGGTGTGAAGTAAAAGAAGGAGACTGGATTAAAGTATATCTATCAACCAAGGACCAAATGGCTGGCTCAAAGTTCAGCAAACCGATAAGAGTGATTCATAGAGGAACCAACCATGTCTGCACCGAGGATGGCCGCACATGGAACATGGAGAGAGTAGCCATGTTCGAAAAGAATCGTGAGGGAGAAAAGCCACAAGAGGGACCCAAACCCTATGAGGGACCTGACAGAGAGACTGTGAGAGAACAAGAGCCGAAGCATGCAGGAAAGAGTTTGAGGAGGAAGAGGTTGAAGAAGACGCACCAGATATCGTTCAGGAAACAGATCAAAGCTGGACACCAGCAGCAAGATGGACGACTGGCCGAGAAGAGAACACAGAAGACCGGTGAGATACAATGACTATGTTATGTAATGATTTGTTCTGCATTATCGAAGGGAGGTGTGTAGAGATATCGCGGGCCCCAAGTGTCGCAAGATCTCGCGCAAAGTGGAAATTTAAGCTCCTGCTGGCGTGAAGAATCAGGAGGAGAGGTCACTTTATTCTTTGTCATGCAGCAAGCTTAGTTGCAGGGTCTGTTGCCCACAATTTATATACAGAGTTATATTTGCATTAAGGAAGCTTATGCTGGAGCCACAATAAAGCTGTTCCACCAGAAACCCTCAAGTCTCCTGCGCATCATTATACTACAGTGCTGCATGAAGACTGCCATCTCTAACCCTGTGATAAACAAAAAGGGAAAATGTTAAGAGACACGGGCTTACGCATACTATGTTGGCGCAAACGTTTCAAACGTTTCATTTGAGCTCCTGACATACGGGTTTGCAAGCCAGTATTCTGTGTTAATGAGCAACATTAAGGACACGTTCATTTACGGAGTATGATGCGAATACCTTTTGGAATACCCACACACATGAGGATGGGTGCACACCATTAGTTTTGAGAATATAACATGCCAAATAGAGGTGCTCCTTTAGTCAAGTGTAGAAGAGCGCTTCACAATGTAATTGTGGTTTGTTGCTTTTGCTAGCCCAAAGGGCCATGTGTCTTGTTTCTTCATCCCAGGGAAATTCCCTTGTTTGTGCCATAGAGCTTGCTATCAAAATCATGTCTTGCATTTGGGTCCATGTACGCTTTATGTCTGGTGTTCTATTACATCATGTTTCATGTTAGTGAGAACTATGTGCTATCATGTTTCTGTAAGTTGAGCATGCAGTTAATATGATGCATAGGTTATGCCTTTAGGCAGGAGTTATGAATGATTAGTGATTATCAAGTTTTGGAGGTCAGGCTTAGGAGTGTAGGATTTCAGTAGGTTTTGATTGTGATATATACATATATGCATGTTCTCTCATTCCCGCCTTTCCCTAACTCTGTCTTCCCCCCATTGACTGCCACGTGGTTACCTGTGTTATTAATATCCAGGCGCCCGTGTCAACCACGGTGGGAGGGTCGATCTATTCGGGTCCTGTGGTTCTGGAGAGAGGGTTGATACCCTTTCATCCCTATGCGATTTGACACAAAGGATCAAAGGAGAGGCACAGACAGGCATGCAGTCCCCTGCCCAGCAAGATGGTAGGGCCAGGCTGTCTGACCAGAATACACATACTCCTTCCATAGCTGGGGTGGGCTCACAGTGCTGACAGATGTATGATATTATTGTAACGTGCCTTTGATATTTATGAGAGATAGTAGTCACCATACCTCAAACTCAGGCATGGCTTATGTTTAAAGTTTACAAATGCCACCATGATAGTGACTATCATAGTTATATGGTTTGGGAACAGAAGTGCATGATTTAAATGCAACCCTTGTGCTGAAGTGACTTGGTTGTCACTGCAGCTGTCAAGAGGGCACCTGTACTTACTGAATCTGCTCTGTTCCACCGGTGAGCAGGTGCTGCAGATCAGAATGCTGATTCAGCAGGGCACAGGTCTACACTATGCTTTTGGCATGGAGGTGACTAAAAAGGGGTCTTGGTTAGCAGGCTATCAATGTTGGGATGGATTTACCAAAAACCTTATTATAACTCAACTGTCAAGTAACGCAGGAAATTCTCGCTCTACCATAACTTAGTCTCAAGGTTCTGAACACCAATATAATTTTTTTTTAAAACAGGCAGTAATATGCAAATTGACATTACTTCTTGGATAATGACAAGGCAAAGTGTTCATCCCAAACTTAAGGGTTATGGACTGATGGTAGGAAGATTGTCATGGCTTTAGCCCACCAAACAGTTAATCCTATTTTGTCTGCAGCAGTGAGAGATGGGCTTCTTTTTGACATGTCTCTATTCAGCTATTTCTTTGCTTATTCATTTCTCTGAAATATCAATCTTTTGAGAAATGTTTTTCAGAAGACTGTGAAATTGTGAGTTAAGAAGATAACGGCATCTAGCTTTAGTCATACATCCACCGAGTCAGAAACTGAGAAGAGTGTTTATATGGCTAAATTGCTTGAAAAGTTTGTCCTGTCTGGGCTTTACCTGATCCTATGTTTAGTTCACTGAGAAGTCCTCTACTATCAAAATGGCCAACGTTAACTCTGATCTACTAAGGGGGTCTTTCTTATTGCACACTTCGAGGATAGGGACCTCTGCATTCACATTTTAGATCTGCTCCAGAAGTTCCTGAAGTTCCTGAGCCTGTTCCCATTGCAAGAGAAAACACGTTAATTTTTATCAACGAGGTCACTCATTGCATAAATACCAACATAAGGAAATTGTATCAATCCAAGAGAGGTACTCATTGCCAGCTATGTGTCTTGAGTGGGTTGACTAGTTAAAACACGTAGTGGTGAGTCCACTGTTATATCTCTTAGAAGTCGTGAAGTGGCAAAGTATTTGTTAAATTCTAACTTGACCACTTAGCATCCCCCAACACCATTTTGCACTCCCTCTTCCTTATGTTTACTCCAAGTGAATTGCATTTGAGAGGCAGCATCCTTTCTAGACTTTGGCAGGTTCTACTCTTCATTGTATTGAATTGTTTTGTATTTATTTACTATAGCACCTTATGGCAAGGCGCTTTATAAACATTAACATCAAGTCATGATGGAAGACCAATAACAGATAGATAATAGAAAGAAGCGGAAAAGAAGAACAGAAGACCAAGACAAAGACTTAAAAATGTGATGGAGATTTGTAAATACAGCGAAAACAATGACAGTCAAAAAACATAATGAACTGTGAAGGGTCACAACAACCCACACACTCTCAGAGCAATAACAGAAAAGAGAGAGGGGGTAAATCCTAAAAGTCCCGCAGTTCAGGTGAGCGACATACCACCTCACCCCAGGGCCAAACACCACCCCCAGAGTGCAGTGACTGGCATCATCCAGGAACCAACTGCATTGCGGGAAAGCGTCCAACATTCTTCTAAAGGATTACGCCTCTCCAATTAAAAAAATTAGCACCCACCATTGCTAGGAAAGGAAGTTGGTCCTATGGCTACTTTTTCACACCGCTGCTGATGCACCTGGAGCAGGGGAATCAGCTAGAGGAAGCCAGCCCTACGTTGGTGGTGTGGGGAGGGTTAGGGGGACTAAGGGATGAGAGGGAGTACTTTTGAAGCACAGTTATTGGAGTAAAGTCTGAGGACTTGCTTATTAAAAATGTGTCAGTAATGGTAATACTCCTGGTAATTGCGTTCCTGATGGTTTTATCGTTCCATCACATGATGAGTTTCGTTATCAAAACTCACTTTACTGGCTGAGTTTGTGTGGCGGATTTTACTGCACGAGGAGGTTGAGAATGATACAACGGAGGCAGTGGCTGAGGTATTAGTTGAAGCTTAACCACCTTTGTAAAGTGTCTTCTAGATATAGCCTTCCTGTCACAGGTCACAAAGCAAATCATATCATTACACTGCCTCCAAAACCACCCGCCCCATCATGTCTGCATGAGCACAACCTGTCTGCTAGTCCACTATGAAAGACAAAAGTGTGAAACTATTTTACAAGAATAAGTAGCCACTGAATATGGCCACTTGCACGCTCTGCCACAAGCAGTATACCAAATGAAGGAAAGATCAACCTGGCTATACATCTATACGTTTCCATATCCTGCGGCACCATACATAAACATGGAAATAAGTCAAAAAATCTAAGGTGTATCCCTACACATACCATCAGATAAGCAGCATACATCCACCAGTCCACACAAATACCCCTGAAAATACTACAGTTGTATTATTCCTTGCAAAAGGGACACCAAGCTCTGCCGCTCTGCACTCCAAGCAGTGGTCCCCATTCTGTCAGGCCGGTGTTGTGGAAGTGTTGTCCAGGAATATCACATGACAGACAGCACCTGCATGATGATAACCTGGCAATATTGCTTTTAAGAGATCTCTTGCACAACTATTTCGCGGAAAACCCTGGATTCCGGTGGTTTATGGGAAAAGTTGATCACCAACGGGAAGTTCCCAGCCAAAGGTTTTTTTTTTCTCACAGAGTAGTTATTGAATTTTACAGTGAGGTTACAGATACAGTGAGGTGGGTACTACATCAGTCCATGGGATCAAAAGGCCACTTCATAGTGAACATGTGGTTCTGTAGTCAGAGCATTGACGTCATAGCTGCCAGAGCACAATGGGCGGCCTTTCTTTCCTCTAACAACCTGAAGAGGTCCAGGAGTAAGTCTAGTGAGCAGCAGGTGTATGCAGTTGAACTCCAGGTAACGTTTGTGCATCAAAGGATTTCAGGGAAAAAGCCACCGTCTCTGAGAAAATGGAGTAGGTGGAGGCACAGTAGATAAGGCCTTGCAATTTGCATTTAGGCCTTTGTACAGTAGACAATTGGATCAAATGTCCTGTCCTTGCTGCATTACAAATAGGCAAGACAATGCATGCCCCTACAGTGCGCATTTCCTTTCCCTCATGCTCACCTGCTGTCTCATTATTTGTGAGCCTGAAAAGGGTTAATGTGACCCAGAAAATCAGCTCCTATTTCAGCCGTTTCCTACAGCAAAAATGCACTGAGCCAACTGTGGGTGCGCCATGAGTTGCCATTGCATAATCTGACCTCAGTGGCCACCCTTTGGAACTTCTACGTCGTACATGTTGGACAGGCTATATGAGCAATGCAATTGTATCACAGATTACTGCAGCACTCGGAGCAAAGCACTAGATGAGGCATTTCTATCACTGTGCCAATGACAACTGCTTTCTAATGTCTTCTCCACACAACAACTTTTCAGGTAGGCCACTAAGTGTGTAAGTCATCAAAATGCAGGTCTGAGTGAAGCTCCTTTGCTCAACCTAATAATAAACTGATGAGGGCCGGTGCCTTGGCAGGTGATGGCGATGCAGCACAGCTGCTGAGGGACTCATTGTTCCACCTTGAAGAGAACCACAGGTAGTTGGATACAAAGGCACCAAGTATCTGCTAGTGTTCCTTATAGACCCATGCTTCAAAGTAAAAGTGGCTGCCTTTCATTTGCATTTCTCAGGGGAGAAAAACTCCCAGTAAGAATAAACGGGAAGATACACTGTGCAAATGGGCAAGGATGCTTTGCAACAGAGCCTGCAATATTAATTGGAGAAAGACTGCAGACTGCAGGAAGAACACCAACTAACCCACATTTTGCCAAGTAGACCTGAAATGTTGAGATCAAGGTTGCTGTTGACAAACGTCAATACCTCACTGACAATTGTTGAAAGCTTTGAGAGCAGTGCGGGTGCAACTTACAGGAAGTAGAAATTGTGACACACCATCCTCAGTGATAGAGGCATCTTGAATACAGTTGGGTCCTCAATAGGAACATATAGCAGATCATCAGCCGTACAGATGCCTGATTCCATTCAACTGGACACTTCACCCGTGAAAAGGTATGGGAACCCTTTACATTATTAGAACAGCAAGTAGTCCATCTCGCTATTGAATGGCAAAGCTGTCCCCCACTGGCGGGCAGTCAAGAAAGTGTTTAGTTTCTCCGGGGTTACTGTCTCTTACCATAGGAGATGCCTCGTAGTGGCAAATGGTGAACAATTGGCAGATATAAAAATGAACCTTCTCTTCGTTGTAAACTATGGAACAGCATCCACCCATAACATATGCGATTTTGATTCCATCTATGGCATACTCGGGAGGTGTTGTTTATGAGGAAACAAATAACCTAAAATCAAAATCATTGTCGATTTTGTTTAAACAAACTTCAAGAAGAGACTTTACAACATCTCATTGTGGAGTGTCCTCTGTTCATTTTGACTCGAGAGAAGTTTTTCAAAAATCTGTTTGCGATAGATGGTTTGTTAGCTTCTAACCATATATGGCAATTGATCTTTTCGAGTCCAAGATTGGCTGTGAATGTAGCTAGACATCGAGAGCTAACTTACAAAAATATACTTAATAATGTTTTTGTCATGGTCTAAACATTTTGCATCTCTCATTGTAAAAGAAGAACTTGTTTGTGCAGACATTTTATTTGTGTGGAATTTATACTTTGCTTAGGTTTTAGGTTCTATGTTTATAGTTTTTTTTTTAATGTTTTGTTATCATAATTTCTTTCTTTTATCCTGTTTTGAAATGAATTGTGAATACGTTTTAAATCAACAAAGAAGCTTAATGTATTGTAATGTTAATTAATTGACATTTAAAAAGTTGATTTTATCAACTACCCAAATAAAAAAAAATTAAAAAAACAGTGGAACACAACCCCCACTAAGGTTCTCCGTTTTTTTCACACTTTTAGTTTTGGTAAATATTAGCTGACCCTGAACAATTCCAATTATTGCGTGGGGCTATGCAGCTAAGGCTAAGTCCTGGGTGCTTTATGGTTCAAAGACCCGGGGATGAGCCTTGGGAGTTCCCTGCAGAAAATAAATGGTTTTTGCAGAATGCTATTGGGTCTTCCACAGTAAACTCCATACGAGGTGACCCGGACCCCGGTGTGCACCTGTAGGAAGTGGTCTCTAATGTTGCTATTCTCTCATCAACCAAGCCTGTGAGAGTGCAGTCAGTTAACACATCATGGGCATCACTTGTATCTTCTTCCCTCTGGTTCTCTGGGAACAGTTTTTTCTGTGAGGGTCAGGTGAGTTGAGACCACGAAATGGACCCCTCTTGTCTAAAATAATGAGGATTTTAGCCTGAATTTCTGCAGGTGGCTCACTAACTCGGTAGCTGGAATTTTCCTGCTTCCACTTTGTCCTTGGCTGGGTGTCCTGTTTCTGTTCTCCTCGAGTTGCGAAGATCATGTCAGCTTGTCTCCCACATTTTCCTCTCCTTTCTTGCTCGTTTCAGAGGCCTATAACTTCAATAGTGTTCCTTATGACTTCTCCATGTTAGTGGCAGTCAAGCATGTGCAAGCATGTGCAAGCTAAATGTATGTATTCTTTGCATCATGCGGTTTCATCTTTGGCGAAAGATAGAAATATAGAAATATGTATTTGTGTTCGTCCTCTGCCTACGTGGGTCATAAGCTTGTGCTTCATGCTTATCTGCAATAAATAATTGCAGGTCCATGTAGCTTCATGAATGGATGAATATCTACTTCATGCATAAGCGCAGCTACGTCGTGATGTCAGCGGTGATGTCATTGGTTTCCTATTTCCCAGTCCATCGACCTGATCGATTGATGTCAGTTCCATGTTGTCCAGATCATCAATTGGGCATGGTCTGAACGGTTTTCTAAGGAAATATCGTTTTCACACCTGCAATACATCGATGATTGTGGTGATGTGCCTAAGAGTGAGGTACATCTATCATTCCTCTGTTTTGTGTTGAGAGTCGTGTGGGGGGCATGAGGGTCAGATTTGGCCCCTCATCTACAATCCCCCCTCTGGTCGATAAGTCGACCACACTACCTACACAACTCTCTCTACTCATCTGAAGTTTTGGGAGCCAAACTTTCGTTATCCCTCTGAGATGTCCATAGTATTTACCATGATCATCCAAGCTCCATGTGATATAACTGTAGTCTCTGACAGGGGTGCGCCAAACCCATTTTCCCCAATAGTTACAAGTGTTGATGGGTACTCGAACGTTGCTTCTGACGGGAACAGAGGGCACTGCGTCAATTGTGTTCTTAATGCATTTAGTGTTTTTGTTTCCTTATCCTCTTCTGTCTCCACGTCAATCAGCACCTTCATCCCTAGAGTCTTCTTAGTTTTCTTTCTACACTGAGCTATCCTTTTCCGGATAAGACAAAGTGCTTGCAAAACTAGTATTAATGCTGCTGCCAACACCTTCAGTTCATTTGCCATCCATGTTGGCATCCTTGAGAATATGTATGACAGCCAACCTTCATCTTTTCTGATATTCTTCCCTTCTGGCTCCATTTTCGTGTGTACTTCAGAAAGTGTTACGCTCACCTGGCTCCCACAGGGGCGTCGGTCGGACCCGGACAGCTGCGGTCTCCACCCACGTGATGCGTAGTGCAGCGATGACTGACTGGATCTGCCCTCCTAATCTTGTCTGCTTAATCCGTAGAAATATTCTCCTGCAAGTGGAGAGATGGATTTAACCACTTGTCGATTCAAGTGATGGCACCCCCACAGTCCTCCCCAACTAATCACCTCCGAAATGCCCTCACAGCAATCTCACCTTATATTCTTGAAAGATGAGCTCTCCATCCTGCGCTGATTTTCAGGGGCGCGTCGATTCCAGTTACTTCACTGGTTTGAAGGCTCGGGAGAGTTCCGGAGAGTATTGACTCTGAGGTTCCTGGTGCGGACCAGTAAGTATTAAGTTCATAGAGTTCAATATGTCTGATGTTCACTCTTGTTCCCCCCTTCCTTTCTTTTCTTTCAGCTGGCTCGTGAAAAGATGCTCTTGTGGCAGCTGGTGGCGCTCAGGTAAGAGTCTGTATTACCCGGCGCTGTCCGGTAAATGGTGCACGAGGAAAAGGTTTTGTTTTGTCTCTCTTTACAGATGCGGCACGTGAAAATATGGAGAGTCACAAAAGGATGCCTCTGGTGGTAAATCAGGTAAGTCTATGGTGGCAAGAATTATATTTGTTGGTTCCCTCGGCTCACCTTGTGGTTTTCTTTTGTCTCCTAGGTGCCGAAGTTCGGCGAAGAAATGATGGAGGCAGCGCCGACCCGAAGG
Organism: Ambystoma mexicanum; assembly: GCF_040938575.1. Lineage (NCBI taxonomy): Eukaryota > Metazoa > Chordata > Amphibia > Caudata > Ambystomatidae > Ambystoma > Ambystoma mexicanum. The sequence continues at coordinate 1,489,887,514 of NC_090921.1, forward strand.
ATGCTGTGAAGACTGGTGAGTATGGAGGTGCGGCGCGTGCAGAAATTATGTTCTTTACAGGTCCGGAGACAAGATGGATCCAGAATCAGGTGTGGAATAGAAATAAGTTTGTTTTCTAACCTTGTCCCTTTCTTTCCTCTTTGTTTTAGGAGCTCCAGATTCAAGGCGGGCGTGGCAGAAGGCTGGATGCAGGCTGCAGGCACGGTGAGTGTTACGCTGCTGGATGCAGAATAACGCGAAGCGTGTGTTTCTGGTCGGGCGTGGTTTAAATAGCCTCAAAAGTAGTCCCAGGTAAGAAGTCCCTAGAACCACACCCGAGTAAAAAATAGTCCCTGTAGAAAAATAGTCCCTTTCAGGCTTCATGTTGGATTGGAGTCATTTGCAGCATGGTCTGCCTGAGGTAAGTAATGACTATTAGCCTGGCGCCTTAGGCGCCAGGACTGATTCCTACTATGAGCCTGGCGCCTAGGGCGCCAGGACTGAACCCAGATAGCCCCTAGCCGGGGCTGCTGAGGTTTTACTAAATGTCTAGATGCCTGCTCCCGGGGCTGATGGTCTTGGTCCAGATGCCTGGGGGTAGGCATCATGACAGCACTCCCCCCCAAGGCCCCTCCTAAAGTTGTTCTTCCCCTGGGCCCTGGTTTGTCTGGGATGTTCCGATGGAATCTTTTCACCAACCGAGGTGCATGGACATGGTCACTAGGTTCCCATGACCTTTCTTGTGGTCCGTAGCCCTTCCAATCGATTAAATAAAAAAGTTTTGGTTTAACCATCTTGAAGTCCAGGATATTTTTTACCTCAAATTCAGGTCATCCATCTATCAAGATGGGGTCGGGTCGTTAGGTTAATCTTGTTCCTGGTTGAACTGGCTTTAAAAGTGAAACATGAAAGACAGGATGAATGCGCTTATTAGGGGGTAATTCCAATTTGACGGCTACCGGGATGATAATGGCCTTAATAGTGTAAGGTCCCAAATATCTAGGGTTAAAAGTCTGAGTTCCCTTCAGAGGTATGTGTTTTGTAGCCAGCCAAATTTGATCCCCAATCTGGTATTGTGGAGTTTCACTTCTATGTTGATCAGCATTTTTCTTATATTTCTCTTTTGCTTGTTTCAAATGTTCTGTTGCCTCTTTAAAGGCTTGTGTAATAGTAGAATGCAAATGACTAACTGCAGGCATTCTAAATGCAGAGGCGAATCTAGTTCTGAGGTTCGAGGGTGATGTCCATATATGGTATAAAAGGGGCTTTGTCCGGTTCCTGAATGTACAGAGTTATTGTATGCATACTCGGAAATCCATAAAATATCTTTCCAATTACTTTCGGTCTGGTGTAGCATGCAACGTAGGTACTGTTCAAGGGTCTGGTTGGTTCTCTCCGTCTGACCATCGGTCTGGGGATGGTGACTAGTTGATAACCTCACGTCGATTTGCGCCAGTTGACAATATTTCTTCCAAAAATGTGAAATGAATTGACTACCTCGGTCAGAGACCAATACGGAAGGAAATCTGTGTATTCAAACAATGTTTTCGAGGAACTCCTTGGCCAGAATTGAAGCAGAAAGTAATCCCTTTAGAGGAATAAAGTGGGGCATCTTGGAAAAAAGATCCACAATAACTAGAATGGTGTTAAATCCATTACATGGAGGTAGATCTGTAATAAAGTCTAACGATAAGGTGTGCCATGGTGTAGGTGGAATATCCAAAGGTTGTAAGAGGCCAACTGTTTTTTCTTCTGACTTTTGTTTTGGGCGCAAATGCCACAAGACATTACAAATGACTTTACGTCTTTTCGCCAGGTGGGCCACCAGAATTGTCTCTTAATTTTAACTTCAGTTTTTGCGATACCTGGGTGTCCTTCCATCAGGGTGTCATGATAATTGGAGATGACTAGTTCTTGTAGTTCCTTGTGTGGTAGAAATAGTCACCCTTGATAATAAGGTAGGTCATTGATGACTGAGTAGTCCGGGCCTTTCTTCATCCAGTCCTGCAGGGCTGTTGGATCGAAGAGTTGTTGGATCTTTACTTGAATATCCTCTAGTGTCTGTAGAGTGGTTATGCCAAGAATTCTTTGTTCTGAAATAATAGGCACCGGTTCCGGGTTCGCATATGCTTCTCCCATCCCTATTCGGGATAATGCATCTGCCTTGCCATTTTTACAAACTGGTCGATAAGTGATCACGAAATTGAACTCGGCAAAGAACAATGCCCATCGAAGTTGACGCGGCGATTGGGCCTTGGCTGTTTTTAAATACTGCAAGTTCCGGTGATCGGTGATTACCGTAATGGTATGCCTGGCACCGAGAAGATAATGCCGCCAAGCCTTGAAGGCGGATTTGATGGCTAATAATTCTTTATCGGTAACCGCATAGTTTAACTCGGGTGCCGAGAACTTTCTGGACCAAAATGCTACTGGGTGAAGTTGACCGGTTTCAGGATCCTTCTGGGACAGGACAGCTCCCATGGCTAAACTGGATGCATCAGTTTAAACTATGTATGGAAGTTCGGGGCGTGGTTGCTTTAAGACATGTGCAGACGTGAATTTCGCTATCAGCTCTTGGAAGGCCTTTTCAGCTTCTTCGGTCCACAAGAAGTGTTTGTTTTTTCACAAAAGTGCTGTGATAGGGTGTACAACATGTGAGAAATCCGGAATGAATCTGCGGTAGAAATGAGCAAATCCGAGCATGCTTTGTACCCCTTTAACTGAATTGAGTGATGGCCACTTGAGGATTGCATCCACCTTTCGAGAGTCCATTCGGACTCCTTTTGGAGTCAGGATAAATCCCAGGAATTCAACTTCCGTAGCATGAAAAACGCATTTTTCCAATTTTGCATATAACTTGTGCTGGCGTAGTTTCTCAAGGACTGCACAAACGTGCTTCACATGGTCTGATTCTGAAGAGGAGTACACTAGAATATCGTCTATGTATACAACAACACAGACGTCAATGAGTTCACGAAGGACATCGTTCATAAAATACTGGAAGGCTGCTGGTGCATTGCACAACCCGAAGGGCATCACCTGGTATTCGAATAACCCGTACTTAGTGCGAAAAGCAGTCTTCCATTCGTCGCCTTTCTTTGCACATACCAGATGATATGCCCCTCAGAGATCTAATTTAGTGTAGATGCAAGCGTCCTTTACTTGGTCTAGTAATTTGGGGATCAGAGGCAATGGGTATCGGTTCTTAACCGTGATCTGATTTAATGCGCGGTAGTCTATGCACGTTCTGAGGTCACCTTCCTTTTTAGGCACGAAGAACAAAGCTGAAGATGCAGGAGACTTGGATGGACGAATGAAGCCATTAGCAAGGTATTGGTCCAAGTATTGTTGTAGGTGAAGGTTTCGGGTTCCGTAAGGGCGTAGATCCTACTACATGGAGGTTGTGCACCGGGTACGAGATCATGATCTGTGAGGTGGTAGGGTGTTTGCCTGTTCCTTTTGGAAAACATCCTGGAATTCTTGATATTCCTGAGGTAACTGCACGACTGGAGTAGCGACTGTGGCCAGGCCTTGGTTCAAGGGTTTTTTTGGCTAACAAGTATGTGCACAATCTGGGAAGGTTATTCTCTTCTCTCGCAAATCAATACAAGGATTATGTGTTTCCAACCAAGGTATCCCCAGTATTATTTGGAACTGCGGGGCTTTGATTAAATCAAACACAATAGTCTCTCGATGCCCATCCTGACCCAATAGTGTCATCTCTGCGGTGGAATGAGTTACAGGCCCAGAGGCAATTTCAGTTCCATCGACTATGGTTATGACATTCGAAGTGGTCTTTTTGCAAAGAGATAGATTCATTCTAGAAGCCAACTCATGGTCCACATAGTTTCCTATGGCCCCGCTATCAATGTATGCCCTCACTGCGTGCATACGTGATGGCTGCCTTGGATCTATAAGGACCATTGGTATGATGAAGTGCGAGGTCTGAGTATTCTTCTTCAAGCTTGGCAAGCGGACCTCTACGCTTGTCGGGCGTGGTCATTTCCCGAATCAGGCTCTGTTTGATTTTTATCAGCAACTCCGACTACTTTTTTAGATGTTTTTATAGGGCAATCCCGTAGAAAATGTCCTGAGGCCCCACAGTACAGACACAATTGCATCTGCCGTCTTCTTTCTCTTTCCTTTTGAGTTTAGGGTCCCTTGACCCCCCCCAATCTGCATCGGTTCTGATACATCTGTTCCTTTGAGTGTAACATTGGGTTTAACCAATACCTGATTCTCGAACTTAGCTCGATCTGCCTTTCTATTCTGAAGTCGGTGGTCTAACTGGACCACTAAGTCTATATATTCTGCACAATCATGAGGTGGGTTCACAACTTGGGCCAAAACGTCTTTGAGTTCACCCCGAAGTCCACGATGAAATAATGTAATTCGTTTTACCTCTGGCCATCCGGTTTCCACCACTAACCTATTGAAAGTGGCGATATAGGTTAGTAGATCCTGGTTACCTTGTCGTAATGATAAAAGTTTGTTATCCAGGGCCTGTCCCTGTGAATGTCTGGCAAATAGTCTTTCCATGCTCAATTGAAAACCTTGAAAATCCCGAAGAAGAGGGTCATCCTAGTTAACTAATGGAATTGACCAATCCGCTGCCCTGCCACTAAGATATGATAGTACAAAGGCTACTTTGGTTTGGTTGTTCGGAAAAGCTCCAGGTCTGCATAAAAAGTGCAAGCGGCATTGGTTCATAAACACGGCGAACTTTTTTGGGTCCCCAGCAAAACGTTCGGGTGGAGCTAAAGGAATGCTCCCTGGTAGAACCACTTGCACAGGATTTCTCGATGAAACAGGAGTTGGATTGCCCCCGAGTCCAGGTAATGGTGTTTGCCCAGCTTGGTTTTGCAGTAATTGTCTAGCAAGATCATCAGTGCGCTCCTTTGACACAATCAGTTCTCTCCTGAGGGCATTAGTCTCTTGGCGCGCGGAGTGCACTTCTGCCCTAAATTCCCCTAACAATAGGGCTAGTTGGTCGGTTTCTGAGGTTTCCATAACGCCCGGGTGGGGATTTGTAGATAGGCTTCGTGTTCTGTTACGCTCACCTGGCTCCCACAGGGGCATCGGTCGAACCGGCACAGCTGCGGTCTCCACCCACGTGATGCATAGTGCAGCGATGACTGACTGGATCTGCCCTCCTAATCTTGTCTGCTTAACCCGTAGAAATATTCTCCTGCAAGTGGAGAGATGGATTTAGCCACTTGTGGATTCAAGTGATGGCACCCCCACAGTCCTCCCCAACTAATCACCTCCGAAATGCCCTCACAGCAATCTCACCTTATATTCTTGAAAGATGAGCTCTCCATCCTGTGTGGATTTGCAGGGGCGCGTCGATTCCAGTTACTTCACTGGTTTCAAGGGTCGGGAGAGTTCCGGAGAATATTGACTCTGAGGTTCCTGGTGCGGACCAGTAAGTATTAAGTTCATAGAGTTCAATATGTCTGATGTTCACTCTTGTTTCCCCCTTCCTTTCTTGTCTTGCAGCTGGCTCGTGAAAAGATGCTCTTGTGGCAGCTGGTGGCGCTCAGGTAAGAGTCTGTATTACCTGGCGCTGCCCGGAAAATGTTGCATGAGGAAAACGTGTTGTTTTGCCTCTCTTTACAGATGCGGCACGTGAAAATATGGAGAGTCACAAAAGGATGCCTGCGGTGGTAAATCAGGTAAGTCTATGGTGGTAAGAATTATATTTGTTGGTTCCCTCGGCTCACCTTGTGGTTTTCTATGTCTCCTAGGTGCAGAAGTTCGGCGAAGAAATGATGAAGGCAGTGCCGACCCGAAGGATGCTGTGAAGACTGGTGAGTATGGCGCGGCGTTGCAGCTGGAGGGCGGCGCGTGCAGAAATTATGTTCTTTACAGGTCCGGAGACAAGATGGATCCAGAATCAGGTGTGGAATAGAAATACGTTTGTTTTCTAACCTTGTCCCTTTCTTTCCTCTTTGTTTTAGAAGCTCCGGATTCGAGGCGGGCGTGGCAGAAGACTGGATGCAGGCTGCAGGCACGGTGAGTGTTACGCTGCTGGATGCAGAATAACGCGAAGCGTGTGTTTCTGGTCGGGCGTGGTTTAAATAGCCTCAAAAGTAGTCCCAGGCAAGAAGTCCCTAGAACCACACCCGAGTTAAAAATAGTCCCTGTAGAAAAATAGTTCCTTAGAGGCTTCATGTTGGATTGGAGTCATTTGCAGCATGGTCTGCCTGAGGTAAGTAATGACTATGAGACAGGCGCCTTAGGCGCCAGGACTGATTCCTACTATGAGCCTGGTGCCGAAGGCGCCAGGACTGAACCCAGATAGCCCTTAGCCGGGGCTGCTGAGGTTTTACTAAATGTCTAGATGCCTGCTCCCGGGGCTGATGGGCTTGGTCCGGATGCCTGGGAGTAGGCATCATGACAGAAAGCCTGTTGATGGCCTCTGTCATTGTCCCATTATCTTTGTCATTGGCAGGAATAAATGTACAGCAAGAGGACCCGATCTCGGCACAAACACCTCCTTCAATGGCTGTGAGGAGATCCAGAACGTATCTGTTCTGGAGGGCCATCAGCCTCACCACCCTCAGCTCTTCCTTGATGGTGTTGAACCCTATGACAGTTGAGTTTGTCTGCATCAGCTCCCAAAGTGTGATCTGGAGCCATTTGGAATTCGTGCTTGTCTGGATTGCTGGAACAATAGATGCAAAGAACATCTCAGTTCTGCTGAACAGCCTGTGCTCTGGCTGTATCACATCTATTGCCTTTTCCATGTTTGATAAGGCATAGGTCCTTCTTTTTCTTCTAGTCAGTACTGCAAACCTCTTCTTTCTTTTGTCATTTTCTATCTTAGGGATCCCTTCAATTTGTATGTCCTTCTGAGGCACTACTAATGCTGGGGTATTCAGATATATGAGTGAGCATATTCCCCCCCAGTTGGGTGGCAGCTGCAGGTATGCTATCGACCCACAGGCCCAGTAGGTGCATGAGCACTGCTGTTCCGACCTACATTCCTGGTATCTTCGAAATCTGTTTGCATCCTTCATTCTCCCCAACCTCTACTTCCCCAGTGTTCTGGAAACAGAAAGCAGCTCCCTTGAGTGGTATGCTGGGCATGGATCCTGCTTTGTTTTCTACCCATGTGAGCAATTTGGCGCTTGCTTTCCATTCCTTGAGGCACTGGTCATTTTCTTGCTGTACTGCTTCCACTGTAACCATTGGGAGAGCATGTGCTTTGCTCCCGACCACTTCCTCTTTCTATCCTTCTGAGGTGTCTACTTGTCCATACACCACCATCTGTGGTCTTTCCCAACATCCTGGCATTCCTCCTATCTCTAGGTGCCTTGTCATGGGACACTGTAACTCTTTCTGTGTCATTGTCTGTACTTATCCTTTGCACTGAACTTCTGTAATATATTATATACTTTTATCGTTGTCCGGTCAAAGGATCAAATGCAAAAGGATCGAATGCAATAGGGTCGAGTCAATAGGACCTAAAACAAAAGGGTCGATTATTTTTTTTTTCCATGTATATTTTTTTTTGGGTTTCCGTATAGGAAAAAAAAGTGATTTATACACCCAAAAAACGGCGGTTTGGGGGGTACCCCCCCCAAAAAAAAAAATAATTTGACCCTTTTGTTTTTGTCCCTTTTGATTCGACTCTATTGTATTTAGATCCTTTTGATTCGATCCTTTGAACTACAACCCTTTTATCTATATTTGTCTAACATTTCCTGAGTCTTTATGTAGTTATCTTTGTACAGGAACGTTTCTTAGACATCCACCTTGAAATTGTCCTCTTGTGGTGAAAAGTGATAGATGCACGAGGCATTGTGCGCTTGCCGCTGGAATTTCAGTTTCCACAAACGTTCTGGAAGCACTCATGGCATAGGGGATGACAGAGCAGACATAACAGCTCTCTTGTTTTGTTTGTTTCCCCACCTTAGCCATGTGACTATACCAGATGTTATTTGATATATGGGCCAAATTAGTTATGTATGAGTTTTCCTGATTGAAATCTACCTCTGCACTGTGCCTAACTCTTTTGACCTTTTCAACAGTGCTTCTTGCTTGCCTAGTTATAGCTTCAGTAACAGCATAGACTGGGGTTACATTAGAAAGGGTCCAAGCTTGTGCATGTGCAAACACCAATCTTCGTAAAACAAACAGTGTGAAGAAGTAGAAACAGCAGAAGGCACAACACACCATTACAACAGTTTGTATAATAATTCCCATTTTGTTGTTTGCAGTGCTCCAGGTGTCTGTAGATTGATGCTGAAAAGCCTCAAAAATGCGTTTGTATTGAGTTAGTGTGTGTTAATTCAAGCTCTACGTCTATAATATTGGACGAGTGCTGCATAGAACAATCGCTTCCACACTTCTCTCGGGTTCCCAAGTAAGGAAATAATGGATGTGTCTTCATGTGTCAATTGTGGATAGGTATGACTACATATAATAGAAATGCATGAAAAAATGTCTTGGAGGTATCATTCGCTCCGATTCTGTTTGTATTAAATATCTAATAAAGCATTCCTGGAATGAGTTACATCTTTGGAAGATCATGCAGTAAAAACAGTCTTTACTTTCTCAATGAATGCTGCTTGTAAGGATCTCATTCCAAGTTGGGCGGTCTGGTAAAAAAGTGCCGTATTTGTGGATACCAGCACTTTACCGAACGGCCCGACTATGGGTTTTCCGGTGGGGCACCTTGGCTTACCTTCAGCTAAAAGCCGTAGATAAGGCAGCCACCCTACTGCAAACAAGGCCCTCATTACCGGCACCAACATTGCTGGTGCCGGTAATCATGGCAAAGTCCCTCATAGAGTCCTATGGGGATTTACTCCGTCCCACTGGCACTCGTTATCCAACGACAATGCTGCTGGACCAAGTGCCAGAAACGGTAGCAGCCTTTGCAGGTTTACCACCAGGATACCGGCAAAGGTTGTAATGAGGCCTAGTGCATCTAATCTAGGTGTATGTATCGTCTTTTTCTAGCTCTGTTGCTCTGGATCTAGTTATTCATGGCTGTAGTTCTTCTTCTTTGCCTTTGTCTTCTTCTTGCATCAACTCGTCTTCCTTTAGACGGGAAGAGGTATGACCTCGGCAGTAGTTAACGCCTCCAATGTAGTTCCAGACCTTTTTGCCATGTAATTTTACTGCACGGTCTGTGGGTTTTTCTCGACAACAAAGGGATTTTCAAACCGCGGCTTATACCACAGTATTACGAAATTGCGCAGTAAGACAGTGTCCCCAGGGTACAACAATGGTGGCTTTAATAGTCTTTCAGTTTTGTCTGTGCTGTTGTCATCTTTACTGTTCTTTGACTTCTCCCCCTGCGCCTGTAGTTGATGAGAAATAAAAGATTCCCTAGCCATCAAAGAAGCCACATATTCGAAGTGATTTCAATAGAACTCGAGGCGGTGATAGTGAGGGGAGAGAGGATAATGTTGCATGGGACGGATGCCACAGGATGATCCTGGAGGACAGTGATTGCAGTGGGGGAAGGGTACAGATTGACTGACGTGACTGATTAGGAACTGTTCCAAGACGATCGATCAGATCATGTAAGTAGTGTTTGAAATCAGCATTACATATTGGGTGAGAAAACAAGGGGGGTCCTGGGAAGTCCCTCTGCTGTACATTAGTCCCAGTTGCAGCCTTACCCAGATTCTTTAGCTCACTACCTTTCACAGAGGAGAAATTTCCAAAACATATCAATCTTTGTCCTGCCCTGTGGCAGTCCAGCACCAAAATGCTAGGCAATTCTCCTCTGAACAAGAGTACCAACAGCAACCCCAGACACGTGTTTCGGTCTGGTTGGACCTCATCAGTAGGGTGGAGCTGTGCCTCTCTAAGAATAGTGAGCAAGGTGGTCCATTTCTGGATTCCTCTAGTAAGTTATCTCAAATCAAGCCATAAAGGTAGTAAGATGCAGGATCGTGAATCCGGCAACATTTGTAGCCAAACCCGTAGAAGAGGGAAACTACGTGCACGACTACACTACATACATGGAACAGTATGACGACATTCCTAAGGTGGGGGAAAAGACTCTTGAGGGGGGAAGTGCTCTGTATTGATGGTCTTTCGATAATAGACCAGACGACAAGGGAGAGACACACAGGGATAGAACAGCTGAAGTCGTAGCAAGCTCAAGGTTGCCATTACATTTGGCGTAGCAAGCAGCAGAATTACTGGCTATTATATTGGCATTAGAAGCACGCAGGGATCAGGAAGTGACAGTGTACTCAGATTCCACTTATGTGATGTCTACAGTAGACTCTGGGCTGTCACGATAGCAGAGGAGGGGCTTTCAACGTGCTTATGGCATGCCAGTCCAGTACACGCCCCTATTGGGCAGACTCATAGACGCGCTTCAACTCCCATCAGATGTAGCTGTCGTGAAGTGTCAAGCCCACATGAGGGGGGAGGATCCCGTCTCCAGGGGCAACGAAGTAGCAGGTGCAGAAGTGAAGCGTGCAGCATATTTTAAGGATATTTCAGATTTTGATACTCCATATAACACACATATCTGTGTGTGCACAAAGGTTTTTTAAACGAAGGATCCAGCACTTGGCCAGAAACACAAATATTGGAACTCCAGAGAAGGGCACCGGGGGAGGAGAATGAATTATGGATGAGAAGGGGATGCTCTATCTCTTCCACAGACACCCTTTGACGACAGGAGAGTGCAGGCAAGCTGGTGATGCCATCAACACTATTACAGACTGCACTTACACAACTGCATCACCCTATCCATATGGGAAATTATGTAATTGCTGCTCACATTGGAGAAGGGTGGTTCTGCCCAAACCTGGTGGAACGTGTGGCCACGTTTATCGAAATGTTTATTACATGCAAGAGGATTCACTGCGGTGCATACTTTAAGGGTGCAAAGCAACGGAGGGGGGTGTCTGTACTCCTGCTTTCTATATGGCAGAGGAGAGGCACAGAGGACCCCAGCCAAGATTCTCTATTTGGTAAAACGTGGACAAGCAATCAAGGCCGAGCTCTCAGGAGGTGATGCAGGCTGGTTCTTAAGTACAGTGTACTCCACAAGCACCCACAAAAGAATGTCCACACACTGTATTAGTGTAAACACAGTTCTTTATATAATAAGGTTCACGTTATACACACAATCACAATAGCTCACTTTGTGCTCCGACAATTCTAAAATGGTAAATATATACAGTTCTAGGTGGTACCACGATTACTCTGATTCCATTAAAATGCATCAACTGTACTCAGTTCAAATAGCATACGAATCAACACAGCAAAACAATATCAACCATAGACGTAGGAGGAAAACAAGTTGGTTAGACAATTGGCAGAATACTGAGCCCCTACCACTCGGCACAGTTCTGTATGAGGATCCCCCCACCTGTGCAACCTGTAAATGAAGATGCACTACAAGCCCAGTCCAGATATTGTCTATTAGATTCGGTGAAGAAAGAGGCAAACATTGTTATGGCTGGAGCAGCTTCGATATTCGCGGTGCTCGTTGATGAAAGCTTGTCAACGTCCTGTGAAGAAGAGGCATGCGGTACACCTCAATGACGAGTGTTCATTGTCGCAAAGCATAAATGAAGAACTTTGGGCCAGCAAGGGCGTCGGGTCATCGGCGTCTGGCATCGGCGAACGGGACGGGAACCCGGCTAGCTTCAGTAGCTTCGTTGGCGTCTCTGAGGTCTTTGGGTGGCAGGAAACCCACCAGCGGATTCTCCTCGGTCGTCAGCGGCTGTGACTTTCTCCGGCAGGAAGAAAGTGGTTGACGAGGATGAGCAAGGGAGTCCTTATATCAAAATGTTCTTCGGCAAAGGGAGCACTGTGGCTCTGGTCGGCGATGCGCGTTCGGCTACGGTGGACGGCTGTACGGTGCTTCTCTTCGTTTCCTCGGCAGTCCCCTTCTCCAGTCAGGAGGCCTTTGGTAGGTCTGTCTACCAGGGAGCTTTGGCAAAGATCAGCTGGTGCACAATGGTCCCTCGTAGCTCGGGAAAAGGTCTCCTAGCCAGGTCCTCTCTTAGATCAGTTCTTGAAGGCGCAGCAGCTTTAAGATTGCAACGAAGGGAACAGCGGTTCACCTTCTTCTTCTGGCTCAGCTTCGAGAGTACGCATCAAGTACCAACTTCCGCTTCTGAGCGTTTTCTAGCAGTGAGAGGACCCCAGATATACTGTTGATCTCCCATTCACTCTGCTGGGTCACACTCAGGCAACCAATCACTCAGAAGGGTATTCAGGCAGTCAGGCAGCCAATTGGCTCACAGTGCATTCAGGCCATTCTTCTCCATCCAGACACTCACAACACAGAATGTGGATTCGGACAAGTACTCTGCCATTCAGCACTACACATTGCATTCATACCAGTTTCGGGCAGGGCTGTCTCAGTCATTATGTCAAACACCAGATACTAGACACCCATAACATGGAATGCGTATTCTTCACACACTCCATTCACCCAGGTCCCACCCCACTGGCGTACCAACAACATACAGGGCCTCATTACACAGACGGCGGTGGACCAAGGTGCTAATAGCACCTTGGTCCATGCCGGTAAAATACTGGCACCGCCTTGGTGGAAAGGGGAATTACCACCCTATTCCAAGGTTGGTGGGGCGGTAATTCCCCCTTCCACCATTGCCCGTCCCCATTCCCATTTTTGCCCCATAGGGCATAATGGGAATGGGGAAGGTGCTAATTACGGCACCGCAAATTGCGGTACCGTAATTAGCTCCCTGGTCCCTTTGCGGGTTGGTTTTTAACGCCTGCAAAAACCAGGCGTTAAATTCTCCAACCAGCAAAGGGACCTCGTAGTAAGGCGGTAAGGGTTTACCGGTACCGGTAAAATACCGGTACCGGTAAACCCTTACCGCCTACCGTGTAATGAGGCCCACAGTCATTGGGAAGGCTCCAGCCAGTCTGGCCTGGACTTCCATATGGAACTTCCACCCAACAGCCAGTCAGCAGAGTCAGGTCCTCCCGGGACTTCAGGAAAAGTAAGGTAACAGGCGATAAAAAGCAAGAGGCCACAGGGGCCATCTTGTTTCCTATCAGGAATCCCCTGATTCCAATGACAGGGCCTGGGCATCCCAAAATGGAGGACCCTCAGGGCACCTGTCAATTCAGCACAGAGCTGCCACTAGCCCATACCCTGGTCTGTGGGCCACACACAGGTGCCCAAAAACATACACTAGGAGTACAGGGTCGTACTCCCACCCACGGTTGCCATATGGGTATCCCAAGGGTCGGTTCACCAAACCAAATATAGGAAGAGCCGCACCGCCATGAGTCCCACATGAACTCCTGCATGGACAACTAGACAGAACATACATGATAAAGCAATAAAGGACAAGGATATGGAGGTCCTGTCCCTCTAATGCATTTCCAGCATCCAGCCCCCTGCCACTGCTGGAGCAGTGCTACATCCACTTTAGGTGAGGCCAGGGATGTATTCCCTCTTTGCCCAGGCCACCGCACCTTTTTGGGACGCTTTCCACCATGAGCAGATTTGAATTCTGCTTTGTGAACGTTAATTCGCTACATGCTGTATTGAGACAGTGTTCTTCTAAAGATTGCAACTGCTGCTGTGGAAATCGTGTTTGGATCTTAGCCTCCATTAGGCTCCACGAGGCAGATGCATTTTCAAGATGGCCGCACGTAATTTTATTTCTGCATTCACTGCCCCCATCAGGCTGGACTAGCCGTGATTGGCCCACTGAATCTTCTTCTACCAATCCCCTTCGCCGGTAGGGAACGCCAGCCCACCCACTAAGGCTACCCAACAAGGCAGCCTCCTGTCCTGAGCCTGTCCAGAGTCGACAGAGGCCAGGGCCAGGAACTTGTCTATTTTGCGCAGTGAGAATTTGACTCTGCAACCTCCTGATGCTGGAAACTTAACTGCCTGGTAAGCACCATCTTGCTACTTCACCAATGACTTGAATTTGCATTGATCACTCTGATGTTCGTAACGCTGCACGTGATTGGATACTGCTATCAACAATTGTGTATGGACCCTATTACGTTCTAATTGTAGCTTTGTGATCACCTCCTTATTGTGCCCTTTAACATACTACACCTTGCGCTGCTGTTCTTAGTCATCATTCCCACTGTGCATAATTTTCGGCCTAGGTTTGCTTAGCATATTGATTGCCATCTGATTACTTTGCGTGCATCGATCTAAAACCATAGTGTTAATGGCGCCCTTACCTCAGCCGTCGAGCCGTGCTTCCATCTGTCTGATGTGACTGTGGTTTTTGAATTGCACTATGCCCCTTGGTCCTGTCTCAGCTATTCTCTACATAGGGGTGCACCTCCCATGCGAACTAGCTAGTTGTAAGCTTTGAGCTATACTCAGTAAACTGCCCCCTCCTTCCAGATGGCCATGGAACTATATGGATAATTATATTGTGTGATCCCTACACCACTGCACAACGTTGTCTGCTCCTAAAAGTAGTCAAAAGTGATTAATATGCACCTAGAACTAATGTTCAACATCACTTGCCTCAGCCCCATCCCTCCTACCTGTATTGTAGTGTGCAAAATTGTGATATCTCCTTCCCAATAGTGAGATGTTTTGCTAATTGATCCATGCTTATGCTCCGTCTGCATTGCCTTCCATTTGTCTGGCCACTCAGTAAAACTCTGTAGCTACTCAACTAAACACAGACCCTTGCCCACTGTTCACACTCTGGATTAGCCTGGCCCCATGCCTACTGTTGTTATACTGTACTAGCCTGGCTCTATGCTGACTGCTGCTATTTTGTACTAGCCTTGCCCCATGCCTACTGCTGCTATTGTGCACTAGCCTGGCCCTATGCGTGCTGTTGTTATACCATACTAGCCGGGCCCTAGCCTGGCCCCATGCCTACTGTTGTTATACCATACTAGCCAGGCCTTATGTTTATTGCTGCTATTCTGCACTAGCCTGGCCCCATGCCTACTGCTGCTATTCTGTACTAGCCTGGCCCTATGCTGACTGCTGCTATTCTGTACTAGCCTGGCCCCATGCCTACTGCTGCTATTCTGCACTAGCCTGGCCCCATGCCTGCTGCTGTTATACTGTACTAGCCTGGCCCTATGTTGACTGCTGCTATCCTGTACTAGCCTGGCCCTATGCCTACTGTTGTTACACTGTACCAGCCTGGCCCTGTGTTGACTGCTGCCATCCTGAATTAGTCCATTCCTATGCCCCAACACTTGCCAACAATAGGCAAACACCCCTACCAACACTGATATGACATCTCCTATGTCCAATCTATCTACTTGCTCCCCAGCTGTCCTTACCACACTTACTGCCTTATCTACAATGGCAGCCCTCCACTATAGACCCCTGACAGCAAGGGAACTGTCTAGCAAGATGCACCCCCTTGCTCTCCTTGAGCCCTCGCCTCTCCAGTCTTCCAGCCTCCTACCCAAGATACTCCCCAGCTCTCCTTGTGCCCTCGCCTCTCCAGTCCTCCAGCCTCCTACCCAACAGTCATTAGATCCCATTACCCAGATCTACCAGAGACAGGTCTGCCCTACCATACTAAGAAACCATAGACTAGGATCTAGACTCCCCAAGCCACCCCGAGCCCACCTTTCAAACGGTCACTGCAAGACGGAGCCTACACAAGCCTTTCGCAACACTTTAAAACCAAACCTATGTGTATCCAGAAACCCTGCACTAAATCCTCTGAAACCACAATCAACAATGACCACTCTAGTGATACCATGAAAGTAATACATAACCTTAAGGGAGGCCTCATCAACGTTAGATCCTTGATAGCCCAGATTTACCAGAGACAGGTCTGCCCTACCATACTAAGAAACCATAGACTAGGATCTAGACTCCCCAAGCCACCCCGAGCCCACCTTTCAAACGGTCACTGCAAGACGGAGCCTACACAAGCCTTTCGCAACACTTTAAAACCAAACCTATGTGTATCCAGAAACCCTGCACTAAATCCTCTGAAACCACGATCAACAATGACCACTATAGTGATACCATGAAAGTAATACATAACCTTAAGGAAGGCCTCATCAACGTTAGATCCTTGATAGCCCATGCATCTGAAATTGCCGACATCATCACCTGCAACCAACTCGACTTCCTAGCAGTGACTAAAACATGGCTGCATAAAGCAAATGGCCCAGCCCTTATGCTAGCCATACCCACGAACTTCACCATCTTTAGAAAAGACAGAGAAACCTCCAAAGGAGGCGGCATAGCTTTCATCTGTAGAGCCGATCTCACTATCAAAGAAATAGATCATATGACTATGCCTTCAGCAGAACTACTCTCGCTAAAACTAGGAATCTCTGCCTCACGCACTATTACTGTGCACCTTATCTATAGACCTCCGGGTCCATTCGGGACCTTTGAAGATGACATAACTACCCTTCTGAACACCAATGCCAAACCGGCGACACAAATCATCCTACTCAGCGATTTCAACCTAAGCCACAATGACCCTAAAGATACCAATGCCTCTATCCTAGCACACAATTCTGGAAGCAGGCCTTACCATCCGGAACAATGGCCCCATGCATTCCAAAGGCCGCACACTGGACTGTGCAGCAGATATCAACTGCGCCTCCCTCATAACATCCATTGAACCATGTATATGGACTGATCATTATCTGATCTTGCTGACCATCTCAGACTTACCTCAATCCAAGACAACTAAACTAACGGTACCTCCAGCCCTCACCCGCTGTAAAAAAAACATAACAGTCACGAATCTCCTCCCTCTGATTCAGCCCATCACTCCAATCTGATCACTAACCCCAATGATCTGGTTGACCTGTACAACAACACCATCAACTCAGCTATAGACGCCATTGCGCCGTTGAAACTAAGCAAATCTAAACCTCTTGCCCATCTGAACACTTGGTTCACCCCAAGCCTAAAAGCCTTGCGTAACGAAAAAAGACAAGTAGAAGAATGCTGGAAAAAAAATCCTTCACCTCATAACAAAAATCTCCTCATTGCCCTCACTAATAGTTATAAGAAACAAATCATTCAGGCAAAAAAGAAACTTTTAATGACAGAATCAAAAAAGCAAACTCTAACACTAAGGAAATCTTTTCCATTCTTAGAGAATTAGAATCCCCTATCGCACCTGTAGACTCTTGCCCCAAAGATAAAGTTTGGTGCACTAACATTCAAAATGCCCTATGCAATAAAAATTACCATGTTACAAGACAAAATATCAGCCAAAAGATCCTCCCTCCACAACGTTGCGCTCTCCACTCAAGAAGCCATCCTACAGGAACTTGCCGTCAACCAATTCAACTTTAGAGCCATCTTGGCGACACCTGTCCAGCCCCAATTATCAAAGAAGCTGCACAAGAACTAGCCCCCTTCGTCACCTCCTTTATCAATTCATCCTTTAAATCATGCTCTGTGCCTACCAACCTTAAAGATGCCTGTATATTACCCCTCCTAAAAAAAGCGAACCTAGATCCTAATGTACCAACGAACTACAGGCTCACAACGACAGTTTGTTCCTCCTTAAAATCTTAGATAAAGCTTCCTATCTACAGATTCAATCCAACTTGGAGATTAATAACCTACTGAGCACAAGACAATCTGGATTCAGACCGAGACACGGAACCGAGACGGCACTCTTTGATCTCAAAAACCAACTTGATGAGCGTAAAGATAGAGGAGACACGTCCATTCTTCTACTCCTAGATCTGTCAGCGCCTTTGACTTGGTAGATCATAAAGTACTATGTAACCATCTCAAATCGGCTGCCAACTTCTCTACTAAGGCCACTGCATGGATAAATTAATTTCTGGATAATAGAACTATAAGAGTCTTCTCGCCCACTTCAGCAGCTGATCCAGTTCCCATCACCTGTGGTGTTCCTCAGGGGTCATGTGTCTCCCCTACTTTGTATGATATTTTTACAAAGCCACTCTTCGATATCTTGGATAAACTGGGTGTCTCATATATTAATTATGCTGACGACACCCAGATCCTCATCCCAATCCAAGGAGACTACGACAAAGACACTGGGCCTCATTAGGAGGCTGCCGCTCCCGTAATGAAGGGTGCCGGTATGGGACCGGCACTGTTCATTACGGGATGCCCTATTACAAGGTCTCGTTGCGGGACCCGCACAGGACGTCTGGTCAGACCAGACGTCCTTAGCGGGTCCCGCAAGGGGACCAGGGAGCTAATAACGGGTTCGTAATTAACAGGCCCGTTATTAGCTCCCTCTCCATTCCCTATGGGGGCTGAAATGGGAATGGGTTTCTTCAAAGAGGAATTACCGGGTCCTCCAATGTTGGAATTCCTCATTGAAGGAACCTGGAGCTGGAACACGGTATGGAGGCAGTCATGCCTTTATCAAGGGCATGGCTGCCTCCATACTCGTAATGAGGCCCACTGACCTTATAAACAAAATCTATCAAATCATTCAAACCTGGATGGCCACACACGGTCTATGGGGGTCAGTACAAGTTAGGCGATAAGGGGTTAACGGCGCAGGTAAAGGTGCCGGAGCCATCAGCCCCTTACCGCCTAATTACGAGTTCTGCTTGCACAACCCGCTAAGGCCGCCTGCTTTTACCACGCACACTTAGCGGGTCCCGCGAGCAAACCAGGATGCTAACAACGAGCCTGTTATTAACGGGCTCGTTGTTAGCACCCTGCCCATTCCTATTGAGCCCTATGGGGGCTCGAATTGGAATGGGGAAGGGTTCCTCGAATGAGGAATTACTGGGTCCTCCAAGGTTGGAATGGCCCGGTAATTCCTCATTCGAGGAACCCTGACCCGGTACGGCTACCTCCAAACTTGTAATGACCCCCTATGTTTTAATGATGATAAAACCGAGCTTTTAATCATTGCATCCACCAGTAAACTAAAACAACTATCCCACATGTACAAATCCATCACTATTGATGGTATCAAAATCAATGTAGCCAAGGAAGGTAAAACCTTAGGATTCTACTTAGGGCCTCATTACACGGATGGCGGAGAACCATGGCGCTGTTAGCGCCATGGTTCATGCCGGTAAAATACCAGCACCGCCTTGGCGGAAAGGGGAATTACCGCCCCATTCCAAGGTTGGCGGGGCGGTAATTCCCCCTTCCACCATTGCCCTTCCCCATTCCCATTTTTGCCCCATAGGGCTCAATGGGAATGGGGAAGGCGCTAATTACGGTACCACAAATTGCGGTACCGTAATTAGCTCCCTGGGTCCCTTTGCGGGTTGGTTTTAAACGCCTGCAAAAAGCAGGCGTTAAATCCCCCAAACCGCAAAGGGACCTCGTAGTAAGGCGGTAAGGAATTACCGGTACCAGTATTTTACCGGTACCGGTAAATCCTTACCGCCATCTGTGCAATGAGGCCCTTAGACTCAGCTCTCAACCTCGACACGCAAGTAAATGCCACAGTGTCAGCAACTAGTTACATCTGCAAACTAATTCATGCATGTAAACCATTTCTGTCTACTGACAGTTGCATCACCATTGCACAAGCCCTTATCCTATTGAAACTAGACTACTGTAACGCATTTTATCTAGGCACTAGTAAACACAACACCAATAAACTCCGAACCCTGCAAAACAACGCCCTTAGAACAGCATTAGGCATTCTTAAAGGACAACACATAACTGACCAAAGAAGAGCCGCCAATTGGTTGGCCATCAATGACAGAATCAAACTAAAAACCCTGAACATTACGCACAACTGTCTCAAGAACAAAGCACCTGCATACCTCACAGAAACATTCACTAAGCATACATCCGAATGCCCCATCAGAAAGGCCCAAGCCAATAATATTAGAATCCCTAACTTCAATCTGAAAAGAACTGGAGGTTCAAGCTTCCCAGTAATGGCTGCCCATCTATGGAACTCTATACCGTACTCACTAAGAGCCACACCCTCCTTCCACTCATTCAAAACCAATGTTAAACTCTGGCTACTCACCAACTACTGATGACGCTTTACCCCTGAATGACCGGGTCTCCACCTACCTAAACAATTCTCTCCTCTCCCTATACCTCTTCTAATCCTTTATGTCACCGATAACTGTAAATGTAATTCTGTAAATGTAGGGTGCCATGTCATTTCATCGCCTGTCTTTTCATGCCCAGGCATTTAAACGGGCACATTCCATCGAATGTGCTCATGTGTTTTTTTTGGGGGTTTTTTGTTGTTTTTTTGGGGGGGCACACCCAAACCCTCCTCCCACACTTATTTTTTGCCATTGCCCACGCGCCCAAGCCCTTATCTGCCATTTCCCACCCCCTAAAAAAATCCGATGAGCACATTCGATGGAATGTGCACTTTGAAAAACCTGGGGATGAAAAGGCAGACGATGAAAGGACGTTGTACCAAATGTAGTGCTGCCTCAAGCTGTTTCTCCTTGTAAATACAAACACAACCTCAATTGTAACTGATACTCTGTATGTAAATGTAAGAGATTTATGTAACTGTAACATAAGAAATGTAAGATATTTATGTAACTGTAACCTAAGAATTCACAAGCACCCAGTTGCCTAACGGCTCGGTGCGCTCTACAAATAAATATACAATACAAACAATGCAATACGATACAGCCGCCCGCCCCCCAAGACTAAGGTTAGGGCATCTAATCTCCCACGAGATTGACACCCTCATCCAGATGGTCAACATACCTTCTGGAAAGGCCATCTGCATTATCATGACTCTTCCCTGCTCTATGCTGAAGTCTAGCCCTTGTAGGCTAATGGACCACCTGAGCAGTTTCGGGTTTTCACCCTTCATCTGCATAAGCCACTTTAGGGGCTTATGGTCTGTTTGGACCTTGAAGGTAGACCCTGTAAGGTAGGGCCTAAAACGCCTAAGGCTCCAAACTATACTGAAGCATTCCTTTTCAACAGTAGCCCACCTAAGTTCTCTACCCTTGAATTGTCTACTGATGAATATGATCGGATTTCCCCCCCTTTGTCATCTAACTGGGACAAGACAGCTCCAATTCCAGTGTTGCAGGCATCTGTATGGACGATCAAGGCCTTGCTGTAATCAGGCGCACACAACACAGGTGCCCTACACAGACTTTCCTTCAAGCCAACAAAGGCCCTCTAACAGTCTTCTGTCCAAGTAACCTTCCTTGGTTGTTTGGGCGAAGTCAGAGCTGTCAGAGATGCAGCTATGGTTCCATAATCTGCCACGAAGATGCAATAATACCCTGTGAGGCCCAAAAAGGCTCTCACCTGGGTTTGAGTAGTGGGAGTCTCCCAGTCATGTACATCCTGTACCTTACTGGGGAGAGGTTGGATTTGACCCCTCTTACCTCATGACCAAGACATGTGACTTTCCCGTGAGCTATCTGGCCTTGATAGTGAGGTTATCCCTTTTCAAGGCCTGCAACACTTTATACTGGTGAGTCAAATGCTCCTCCCAAGAGGAACTGTAGACAGCGATGTCGTCTAAGTAGCCCACACAAATGGCCTCCAGCCGACTGAGTGTATGATTGACTAAACGTTGGAAAGTGTCAGGTGCATTTTTCAACCCAAAAGGCATGACTCTAAACTGGTAGAGCCCCTGAGGTGTTGAGAATGCAGTCTTTTCCTTGGCATGGTCCGTCAGAGCTATTTGCAAATAGTCTGACGTAAGGCCAAACGTGCTCACAAATTTGGCAGCACATATGGTGTCCACGAGCTCATCAGCCCTGGACAATGTGTGCGCGTCAGTTTTGGTGACGGCATTGACCCCTCTGTAGTCCCACAGAACCTCCAATCCTTGGTACCTGCCTGGGAACTTGCCTTGGGGACAAAGACCACTGTACTGGACCAGGGACTGGTTGAGGGTTCAATAACACCCAGATAAAACATCTTGGCGACCTCAGCCTGGATGTGGTTCTTAACTGTATCTGACACATGGTTGCACCTGCTTTTTACAGGTACACTATCACCAGTGTCAATTCCATGCCTACACCACGGTGTAAGGCCTGGTGTCAGTGAGAACAGAGAGGTATACTGCTGGAGCAAAGTCCTGCAGGCCCTCTGCTGCTCTGTCGTCAGATCTGGAGAGAGATGCACTCCCTCCACTGAGCCATCCTGAGTGTTGCTATGCAGAAAATCAGGAATGGGCTCACTCTCATCCTCTTCTTGCTCCGAAGCCAGCAAGAGACATAAGACTTTGGCTCGCCTTTGGAAAGGCGAGCCTGTTAACATGGGATACCTGAGGGTTCACCCGAGGGACTCCCATGTAAACCAGATAATTGACTTCGCACATCTTGGAGATTATCCTGAAGGGTCCAGTCCACTTATCTGCAAAAGCTCGAGGCTTGGTAGGCTCCATCACAAGGATCTCCTGTTCTGGAGTCCAATCCACTTGTGATGCTTTACGGTCATGCCAGTACTTGTTCAATTCCTGACTTGCATTAAGGTTTGCTGTCATCTGACCCATCATCTGTGTCATCCTCTGTCTGAGGCCTAACACATAGTCCCCCACTTGCTTGGCAGGACCTGAAGGGGTAGCTTCCAAACCTTCTCTGATCAAGGCAAGAGGGCCCCCCTCACTGGATGGCCAAAGAGTAACTCAAAGGGGCTGAAAGCAACACCCTGTTGAGGTACCTCTATGTAAACAAACAGCAGGCATGGCAGTAGGAGATCCCATTTCCTCCTTAGGGGCTCTTCCAATGCGCCTAGCATGCCCTTGAGAGTTTTATTAAATCTCTCGACTAGACTATTGGTCTGGGATGGTAAGAGGTGGAGAACTTGTAGGTTACCCCACACTCTTTCCACATGGTTTTCATGTAACTCGACATGAAGTTGGATCCTCTGCCAGAGACAACCTCCTTAGGGAATCCAACACGGGTGAAAATTCCCAGGAGAGCCCTGGCAACCACCTTGGCAGTAATAGTTCCAAGGGGTATAGCCTCAGGGTACCTGGTGGCATGATCAACCAAGACCAGGATGAACCGATGTCCACCTGAAGTGGGAGGGTCAAGGGAACCGACAATGTCAATGCCCACCCTCTCAAATGGTGTGCCAACCACTGGCAATGGCTGCAGTGGAGCAATGACACGGCCTTCAGTCTTGCCAGACAACTGACATGTTGAGCAGGTCCTGCATTGGGACTCCACTTCTACTCCCATCCAGGGCCAGTAGAAATGGGCAGAGAGCCTTTGCTTTGTCTTCTTGGTCCCAAGATGACCAGCTAAGGGCACCTCATGCGCCAACTGCAGCAGGAAGGGCCTGTAAACCTGGGGTACCACCAATCTCTTGAGGGCATCAGGTTCAGGCTTAGTGGGCTCTATCTAACAAGGAGCTCACCCTCCCAATAGATCCGGAATGTCCTAGGCACATCTCCCTGTGCCTGGGACAGGGACTGTTTCCTCAGACCCTCAAGAGAGTGGCACTCTCTCTGACCCCTGCAGAAGTCCGCCCGGACGGTCCCCCTTCAGCCAACAGGCATTGAAGGTCGGGTGGTCTTTCGGGTTGAGCATCTCTCCCGCAGGAGGGTCTTCTGCCTCGTCTCCCTCAGGAGTTGAGTTTGGGTTTACCACTAGATCCAGCGCGTCTAAAGCATGATTCCCATTGGTTCAGCAGCAGGCATAGGAGCAGCAGGCAGAGAAGGGGTCCCTTTCGCAGAGGCGGCCTTCTTGCTCTTCCTTCTTCGTCGTGCCTTGGGTTTCCCCATCAGTGAGGGTACCGGACACACATCCGGACCCGGTGTGACCTGTGATCGGGTGACCGCCGCAGCAGCCATGGGTAGACCATCCGAGATCATCCCCATTTCCACCAAATCATTTCCTAACACAGTGTTAGCAGGCATGTTGTCCTGAACCTGGACAGGAAGCTTTGCTGTCCTGTCTCCAATCGTAATGTTGACTAAGGCAACAGGCGATCATTTGGGAGGCACACCAGCTAACCTGGTAGTTCTCAGAGGAGCACCTAGATAGTCCTCTGGCTTGAGCAGGGTCCTGTCCACCACTGTCATGCTCGCCCCAGTGTCTCTCAAGCCAGTAGAAGGCTGGCCATTTAAGAGGACACTTCTCAAAAACCAGCGGGTGTGGGATTGTCGCCAGTACTTCTGTGTACTGGTCCCAAGCCCCAAGGGACACTAGGGAATTCTCTACAGGGGCACTGAATGTGATCCCTGTAGAGGAGGGGAGGATAGTGGCCTCCACCTCAGGCATGGGGTAAGGGTAGGTCAGGCTGTCAGCCTGGACTCCAAGTGCCTTACCTTTACAATTGGGGTCACCCTTTTTGTGATCCAGAGCCCCACAGTTCCAACAAGTGCCAGGAATCAGGGGTACGGTACTGGAACCACTGGGAGCCTGCTTTGCAGCAAGTGGACCACTACTCTTACTCCCATCCACATAGGATTTATCCCAACTAGATGGTTGGGTCTTAGGAGAGGAATGTTTAGTTTACCCGACTGTGACTGCTTTTGGGACTCCTCAGACTTCTGAGAGGTCCCCTTTTCTTTGTCCTTGTCCTTCCCACTGGAGTGCTTAGGGGACACCCTGTGGGAGACCCACTTGCCAGCCAGCCTGGCCAGCTTAAAGGGATCTAAAATGTTCTGGTCAACAACATACTGACGCAGCTCTGGTGAACAGGCTTCAGAAAAATGCTCAAAAAACAAAAGGTGGTACAATTCAACACACGTTTTCACTTTGTAACCATCAATCCACCCCATCATGTTCATATGGGCAGCACTCACCCAGTCAACCCAAGAAACATTCTCTCTTTTCTTTAATTCCCTGAACTTTTTAAGGTATTGGGTAGGTGTCTTGTCAAACTTGGCAATCAAAGCAGACTTAGGCACTCATAGTGACCCCTTCCACACTCAGTTTCAAAATACAGCCATATCCAGTCTGAGGCACACTGCTTAGCAAACAATTGGCCCAATCTCTTTTATCAACCTCATGGATTCCACAAGCCATCTCAAATGCTTCAATCCATTGGAGGATATCAGAACCCTCCACATACACACCAACCAAATCTTTCATAAACTTGGTGGCTGGGGACCTGACACTCTCAACTGGTTTTGCTGAAGTCTCCACTCTAGCTCTCTCCAGCTGAATTTGTTGGTGCTCAGTGTCCCTATCTTTGAGCATCACTTGTGCCAACTCCTCTTTCTTCAATTCAGCTTCTATTGCCAACTTTTTGTATTGCAAGGCTAACTGTTCCCGTTGTAGTTCCAATTTTAAAAGTTCAATCTTCAGGGCTTCCCCCTGAAGAGCAGTGCTGGGGTTCGGAACAGAATGCCAGTCTCTAACGATTCTTCCCCGGGGCTCTCCTCACCTGGATCTTGAGTCGTGCCATCTGGACGTGCTGCCTGACTCTTTCTTCTGATCTTCTTAGGATCCTTTTCTTCTTCTTCTTTCTTCTCTGCCTTCTTTTCCTTCTTCCGTTCGTGCAAGTAGGGGCAAGCTTCCCCAGAGGCCACATTGACTGTGATAGGAACAACAGCCAGGAGTGATCCAGAGGAGCCAGCCCCCTAACAGGGAAAAAGCCTTTACAGGCAGAAAAAACCCTGTGCGGATGGGGGGGTACGACAGCTGTCTAAATGAAGGGTGCTGACCTCAAGGAGACAGCGTCTGCAGATGTCAGTGGCAGAGGTATGTAGGGTATAAGCATGGTATAAAGCAGAGGTGCAGATCTTAAGGAAAACCAAGGAGTATTTAAGACCCTACTAACAGACAGGAGGGGCGGTATAGAACCTTAAGGTGGAGATTGAGGGATGAAGCAATCAGGAGCGCCGGACTGTTGTGAGGTCGGCAGCGGAGACAGGTAAGTGTGTACAATAATACAATAAAGAATACCACAAGGAGAGAGAGAGAGGTGCGAACGAGAGAGAAGCGAGAGGGAAGAGAGTGAGAGAGGGAATAGAGTGAGAGAGAGAGAGAGAGAGAGAGAGAGAGAGAGAGAGAGAGAGAGAGAGAGAGAGAGAGAGAGAGAAGGGAGCAAGCGAGCAAGAGCAAAGCCCGCTCCACAAATGAAGAGGAAACACAGAGTGGAATCGGGAGCGGGTGAAAGGGTTCAGTGCAAACCAAAGTGAGGAAAGAACAGAGCTGACAGTTCTGACTCTGCATACATGGGGAGGAAAGAGCGGAGTCGGAAGAGCGGGCTAAGAGCACCGTAGGGCTGAAAGAACACTCCGTTTGCAGGTGTCAGTCAGTGGCGGAGGTATGTAGGGTAAGCACGGTATAAGCCAGAGATCCAGATCTTAAGGAAAACCAAGGAGTATGTAAGACCCTACTAACAGACAGGAGGGGCGTTATAGAACCTGAAGGTGGAGCTCGAGGGATGAAGCAGCCAGGAGCCCCTTGATGTGCTAAGGTCAGCAGCAGACACAGTTAAGTGTGTACAATAAAGAATACCACAAGGAGAGAGAGATAGGTGCGAGCGAGAGAGAAGCGATAGAGAAGAGAGCGAGAAAGAGCAAAACCCGCTCCACGAATGAAGGGGATACACAGAGTGGAATCGGGAGCGGGTGAAAGGGTTCAGTGCAAATCAAAGTGAGGAAAGAATGGAGCTGACAGTGCCGACTCTGCATACAAGGGGAGGAAAGAGCAGAGTCGGGAGAGCGGGCTAAGAGCACTGTCGGGCTGAAAGAACACACTGACTGTGCTGGCTCCGAGAGGCAAGGAGACGGGCACAGTGGTTGGCGTAGCAGGGAAAAGTAAGAAAAGAAAAGAAAATCAGCCAGGAGAGGCTTCTGAAGGAGTCTAGGGAAAGGAGGACAGGCAAAGAACCAACCCCTAACAAGGAAGCTGAACAAGGAAGGACCAAGGCTACCGCTAGAAACTTGTGCGTCGATAACTGTGAAAGTTGCAATGCTCCGAGTTGGGGGTGTGGCCATGTTTTAACCAGCTGATGTCTGGAAAGGCTGGACTGTCAACGGCAATGATGAAACGGCCCTCCACCGAGCCTCCATTGTTGCCACATCTTGCAGACCCGTAGCATGACACGGAGGCAGCAGGAATGGGGCATTTCCAGAATCAGATTCAGTAACACCCCCAGGGGTAGGGCCCTCATTAGTTACACCCCCCCTTCAAGAGCTTCACAATCAGTCTGGTAGTCCACCAGGGCAGCTATCAGCTCAGCCCTAGACTTATCCTCAAAGTCTAACTCACTGGCTTCACAAGAACTCTGGAGAGACTCTAAGCTCATCCGAGTCAATTTACCATTTACAATAGATTTAATTGCTTGTAATGTAGTTATCTTGTGCACAACTAAACCTCAGTTTAACAAAGTGTGGATATTTTGTAAGTGGCAAGGTTGCACACTGATTCTTAAAACCATAAGCATCCCACTGCTGCCACCAGTGTAAAGCACTGGAGGGGGGTTTCTGGACTCCTGCTCTCTATATGGCAGAGGAGAGGCACAGAGGACCCCAGTCAAGATTCTCTATTTTGTAAAACATGGGCGAGCAATCAAGGCCTGGCTCTCAGGAGGTGATGCGGGCTGGTTCTTAATAACAGTGTAGTCCCCAAGGACCCACAAAGGAATGGCCTCACACTGTATTAGTGAAAACACAGTTCTGTATATAAATAAGGTTCACGTTATATACACAATCAAAATAACACACTTTGTGCTCCGACAATTCTAAAATGGTTGATATATACAGTTCTAGGTGGGACAGGACCCCGGCTGGCTTCAGTAGCTTTGTCGGCGTCTCTGAGGTCTTCTGGTGGTGGGAAACCCACCGGCGGATTCTCCTCAGTTGTCGGCGGCCTTGACTTTCTCCGGCAGGACGTAAGCGGTCGATGAGGAAGAGCAAGTGAGTCCTTGTATCAAAATGTTCTTCGGCAAAGGGAGCACTGCGGCTCCGGTCGGTGACAGCGGTCGGCGATGGTGGACAGCTGTCCAGTGCTTCTCTTCGTTCTCCTCTGCAGTCCCCTTCTACGGTCGGCAGCCATTCATAGGTCTATCTACCAGGGAGCTTTGGCAAAGATCAGCTGGTGCACGATGGTCCCTCGTAGCTCGATAAGAGGTCTCCTAGCCAGGTTCTCTCCTCTCTTGGATCAGTTCTTGAAGGCACAGCAGCTTTCAGATTGCAATGAAGGGAACAGCGGTTCACCTTCTTCTTCTGGCTCGGCTTCGAGAGTAAGCATCAAGTATCAACTTCAGCTTCTGAACGATTTCTAGCATAGAGAGGCCCTCAGATATACTGTTGATCTCCCATTCATTCTGCGGGGTCACACTCAGGCAACCAATCACTCAGAAGGGCATTCAGGCAGTCAGGCAGCCAATCGGCTCAGAGTGCATTCAGGCCATTCTTCTCCATCCAGACACTCACAATACAGAATGTGGATTCAGGCAAGCACTCTGCCATTCAGGACCACACACTGCATTCACACCAGTTTTGTGCAGGGCTGTCTCAGTCATTGGGCCTCATTACAGCTTTGGCGATAGCCATGCTGCTATTGGCGGCATGGCTGCCACCAAAACCGGGTCCGGGTTCCCTGAATGGGGAATTACCGGGCCATTCCAAGTTTGGAGGGCCCGATAATTCCTCCTTCAAGGAACCCGGGCCCGGACCTTCCCCATTCCCATTTGAGCCTCCATAGGGCTCAATGGGAATGGGGGAGGGAGCTAATAACGGGCCGATTACGGCCGGCCCGTTGTTAGCTCCCTGGTCTCCTCGCAGGGCCCGGTAAGGATGTCTGGTAAAACCAGATATCCACATCGGGTCCCGCGAGGGAACCTCGTAATTTCGGGGAACAGGTTTAAAGGGTCCGCCTCAATTAGCAGAGCCCGTTAACCCGTTCCGCGAAGGTTATAATGAGGCCCATTGTGTCAAACTCCAGATACTAGACACCCATAACATGAAATACGTATTCGTCACACACTCCATTCACCCAGGTCCCACCCCGCGGGCGTACCCACAACATATAATCATTGGGAATGCTCCAGCCAGTCTGGACTGGACTTACCCACAACATCATATATGTAACTTCCACCCAACAGCCAATCATGGGGAAGGGATAGATTCAGGGCTTCCTGGGACTTCGGGAAAAGTAAGGTAACAGGCGATAGAAAACAAGAGGCCACAGGGGCCATCTTGTTTCCTATCAGGAATCCCCTGATTCCAATGACAGGGCCTGTGCATTCCAAAATGGAGGACAATCAGGGCACCTGTCAATTTAGCACGGAGCTGCCACCAGCCCATACCCTGCTCTGTGGGCCACACCCAGGTGCCCAAAAACATACACTAGGAGTACAGGGTCCTACTCCCACCCATGGTTGTCATAAGGGAATCCCAAGGGTCTGTTCACCAAACCAAATACAGGAAAAGCTGCACCGCCAGGAGTCCCACATGAATTTATGCATGGAAAACAAGACAGAACACACATGATCAAGCAATAAAGGACAAGGATACGGAGGCCCTGTCCCTCCAATGCATTTCCAGCATCACAAAGGGTAGTGAGAGGAGCCATACCTCATCCAATAGGTCCTTTCCAACATCTCCATGTAGACTACATCGACATGATTCAAGTATGCCAAGGCTATCGTTACATTATTGTAATTGTGTGACCATTATCACGATGACCAGAGGCCGGTCCCTGTTCACACCCTGATGCTCTCAGAGCAGCCCAATTCCTGATTAGAGAGGTTTCCCACGCTGGGGAGTATGTGAGGTCCTGCTGTCTGACACTGGTCCTCACTTTACCAATCAGGTATTCCCAAACATCACAACACTACTGGGTATACAGCACATGTTTTCCTGTGTCTATTACCCGCAAGCAAATGAGGTGTGTGAACGTTTAAACAGCCTGTTAAAGGAAACAAAATGACAAGATAAAGGCCACTCTAAATAAGGGATGGCTTCATTGTCCGCATTGCGCAATCAGCCTGGGTCCAACCACTATTTAACACCACGCGAGGTGGTAACCAGACAGCGCATTTGACTGCCCCTGGCTCCTCCCGCTAGGGCATTAACATATGCACATGCTGTTTCTGAGATCTTTAGAAATTAAATGTATGATTATGTGGCTTCTTTGATGGCTAGGGCGTCTTTTATTTTTTGCCAACTGCAGGACGGTGGGAGAGGTTGAAGAACAGAGAAGATGACAACATTGCAGATGCAACTGAATGCCATTTGATACCGCCATTACTTTACCCAGGCGACTACGTCCTACTGCCCAACTTTGTGCACCCTTGATACAAGCCCAGGGTCAGTGGCCCCTACATTGTGGAAGAAGCAACTGACAAAGAAGTGCGTTTAGAGGGGAAGACATCTTGGAATTACATTGGAGACGTGAAGCCTTGCGAAGCATAGACCTCTCCCTGATGAGAAAAAGAAGATGACAAATTGTTGCGAGAAAAAGAACCCAATACCAGGCAAAGGCAAAATCAAGGAAAGAGTTGCAACCACGACTGATGTGATTGAGAGCTAGAGAATAAGGGCAAGGACTTCATGCACACCTAGAATAGGCATACTGTTGTTTTCCTCACAATTAGCCATTCACTGTGAAAGCAAAAGACTTTGCGCTTTTTCCAATCCCCATGAGTTCTCGCCGGTCTCTTAGCTTTCAAGAGTATTTTATTAGATTCGAGATGCAATCTGAATCGGAAAGGAGAGTCCCTCCAGGTCTGTGTTTTCATGCTTTTGTGCTTTATTGGGCTCAAATTTAGCCACGTCTTAACCGTGGCAATCCCGCTATCATTGTGTGCTAAGTGATTCCAGGATTTGTATTGTGTGGCAACGACTGTTCTTCATCGCACTTGCACAATGCTTCATTCGTAGAGCTTGATCTAATACATACTATCCACATAACCATGCATTTTTGAGGAATTCTAGGCAGATCTACACAAAGAATTTGGAGCAACGCAAGAGCATACCGAAGAGGAGTAAGTCATGGGTAATGTGATTAGAACTGCAATTGGGGTATTTTGTGCCTTCTGCTGTCTCTACTTCTTTACCCTCATTGTTCTAGGAAGACTGTTGTTCACAGATATACCAGCTGTGACCTCTACTAACATGACCCCAATCCAGGTAGGTACGGCAGCCCTATCAGGTCAGGCGATAAGCACTGCCAAGCCAGTAAAGATAAGTAGGCGCAGTGCAGACTTAGACTTAAATCAGGTTGATTCATACCTAACTGATTCGGCCCGAGTATCCAACAATATGTGGTACAAGCACATGAGTAAAGTAGGTAAACAAACAACTGGAGAGAGCTGTTATGTCTGCTCTCTCATACCCTATGCCATGAGTGCATCCAGAACATTTGTGGCAACTGAAATCCCGGCATCAAGAGCACAATGCCTCATGCATCTATCATTGTGCACCACAAGAGGACGATTCCAAGGGAAAAGAGCCACACTGAGATGGATGTCTAAGAAGACATTCCCATACAAAGATAACTATATCAAGACGCTAGAAATGATGGACGATTATTGGAAAAAAGATCAGGCCATAGAATACGTCACTGAAGGTCTACAAAAGGGAGAAACAAGGATAGTGACACAGAAGGAGTAACAATGTCCCAAAAAAGGACCAGTAGAAATAGGAGGAGTTCCAGGAGGCTGGGAAAGGCCCCAGATGCTGGTGTATGGACAAGTATACAAAGCTGACGGGTGGAAATAAGGAGTGGTAAGGAGCAAAGCTCATGCGCCCCTGACAGCTTCAGTTCAACTAGTGCAAAAAGAAAATGACAAGTGCCTGAAGGAATGGGATGCAAGTGCAAAAATACTAATATGGGTGGAATACAAAGCTGGATCAATGCACATACTGCCAATCAAAGGAGCTGCCTTATACCAAGATCTGTCCCCCAAAGCTGAAGGTGAACAAAGCTGGAGTTTTGGTTGACCGGTCGACCAGAAGGTGGACTGAAGAGAGTGTTTCAGGAATGGCCCTTATGACCCATATGCAAATGGCAGCCCTGCAGAATGAGGAATGAAAGGTGTAACGCGCTCTGAGGCCTGTCACTCACTACACCTCTACCTCACAGATATGAAAAGTGCTACTCACTCAGACAGCCCTTCAAACCGCATCCAGTTGATGGTTTTGAGGAGACAGAGGTCTCATCAATCAACCAGGTCAACTGACTGTGAAGTCAGATATCAATGATGTAATTAGTGACATCATGACTTAGTGACGTTTAGACATGAAGCAAATATGCGTCCATTCATGAAGATACATAAACATGCACATAACGTGTAATGCTATTAAGTTCTTTACGAAGGCGAGACTGCAAGAAACCTGCAAGATGCAAGATGTATACGTGGACCAAGCTTTCACATGCATTACTGCAACTAACCATTAGAAGCCATTAGTGCACATATGAAGACTATGGGCCACTGGGGTTAATGATGAAGCAGAGCAGGCCTCATAAGGCATGGAAGGGGAGACATGATCCCTGCAGCCAGAGATGAGGAGAATAGGGTGCCCAACCAAGGACACTGGCAGATGGAAAGTGCCCGATTGCCAGGATGGCAAGCCAATTGCAAGAATTCAAGCTAAAGATCCTCATAATTACAAGCAGAACAGATCCAGTTTGCTGTCCTCTCACACGTGATCTAGCAGAATGGGACAATGCCCGTTTACTCTTGGTAGGAAGAGGAGCTGTTCCCAGCAAAACAGAGGAAAGGCTGATACAAGTGTTCCCAACTGATTTGCTATATGTTCGCACTCTCTCAGGCTTACATGATCAGACAGTGGCTACAATACAGAAACCACAGCCCTCCAGGTTTGTTCCCATCACCTTGAAAATGTCCACGCTTCTCTCTGAACAGGTCCCAGGCCTCGGAGGACACACCCAGCCAATTCCAGAAGCTCCCTTTGTGAGATAGAACAAAATGTTGCATAGTCCAATGCTAATCCTGCAACCCTGCAACAGTGTAGTTAGCAACATTTAGAGATGGTCCCAGGAGGAGCCACCTGATATCGCTGGCCAACGAATGTGGTAACACCGATAGATTGTGTATATGGCCAGCATTGACTGACCAATTGTGGTACCCTATAGGTTTACAGGGTTGGAACTGATTTTGTGACATCACACCTGTAGAAGACCTTGTCACACATGCTCAGAAATTGAGAATGCTGGAGTATCCTCGTTTTCCTATATGATCCCTGTCTGCTTTGGATAATAAAAGACAGTAAACTCTACCCCATGGCTGAGTCTTCCGTTCTTGGGATGGGGAGTCTTTAATGGGCCCCGGAGTCTTAACAAGTGTTGGGATATAACTACTGTGAGTCCCCAATGCTCAGGTCCTTGACACTTGTCTTCCACAAAACCAACATACTATGGGACTCCCCCCTATTGGTCTTTGCTGTCCCCCTGGGAACCTTCCTGTGTTCTGCTGCATTGGGTGTCCAAACCCTCTTCCCTGAGACATTCCTCCTCGTCCTCTTGACCACTGGTTTACATCCCCTCATCCAGCGAAACCTCCCCCGCCATCTGTGGCCTGTTCTGATCATGCTGAGTAACTACTCCTTCTCTGCTTGTTAACATCGCCCCTTCCATTGTATATTTGGATACTTTTTTCTACACTCATTTTGCTTCCTCCTGTTTCCTCTCCTTCTGCTTCTTTCTTGCATTCTCTTGCATTAATCGGCAATAGTGCCCTATAGTTAGCTGAATTTCTGACCACGGTTTAGCCTCCATCCCCACTAGCTTCTTAAGTTGATTTTGCACTTGGTCTGGTAGCCCCTGACATAATATATGATAAAATAACCCCACTATTTTTCCCATGGTTCCCTCATCTCAGGACGCCATCTTTCTTGAATCTGTTGAATGTATTGAAGTGGGTCTTCGTCCTCATGCATTTTGCATGCCATAATCGTGCATATATTCGAAGTGTCTGGGTATTTCAGTTATAGAACGCGGCGCAATCGTGTGCCATGTTTTATGCTGTCACGCCAGGATACCCTGCTCTTTTCAATACATCATCAACTATCTCCCCAAGAATGGCTGACAGTAGACTTTTCATGTCTCCTACTCCTAATGTCATACCTGCCGTCCCTCTGTCTATCTCATAGATCCACTTGCCAGCCCCGGCCATCAACGAAGGCAGTTTGTATCTTAAATTGTCCTTGTCCATTCACTGCCATGGAATATTCCAACACAAAGCAGCCCATGGAGGAAGTGCTGCCTGCACCCCATATGCTGCAGAAGCAGCATACATCCAAGAAAATCATTCAGGTAAGCCTGCTGGCTTACCGCTTCAGCACCAGACTGCAAGACAACTTCCAAACCATCTGCAGTGACACGCGCATTAAGCGCCCCTTTTCTCTGCCAACCCAATGCATGTATGCAGTTGAGGCACCACCTTTCTTATCTACTTTCACTTTAAAAGTGTTTATTGCCTGTGGCTTCACTGTGTCTTGCATTGAGCGATGCAATTCTATCCTCGCTAAGATGGCCACCGAATGTGCATTCTGAACGGCACCGTCCAGATCAACTGATTGGCCAGCCATGTGCTTTAGAGCCTCACAGGCCCACCGATTTGAAGGAGGTGTTCCAAATGTAGTAGTTTAATTTTCAGAGATGTACATTAGGAGAGGAGAATGTTCTAAGTATGTAGATGGAACGGGTGTCGTATATGGATAGAACGGGTCCCGTATATGGATGGATCGAGTACCATATGTGGATGGATCAGGTGCCGTACGTGGATGGATCGGGTGCCGTATGTGGATCGATCGGGTGCCGTACCTGGATGAAACATGTGAAACAGGTGGATGGAAAGGATGAAGTATGAAGATGGTACGGGTGAAATATGTGGATACAATGCATAAAACAACTTAGAATACACAGATTGGTACGGGTGAAATATGTGGATGAAGTGCATAAAACAACTTAGAATACACGGAACGGATCAGAGTAAATAGAGCAGACTTGAGTGCGTGGGGCGGACAAGAGTGCGTGGGGTGGACAGGAGTGCGTCGGGCGGACAGGAGTGCGTGGGGTGGACAGGAAGTGTGCAGGGCAGACAGGAGTGCGTGGGGCGGACAGGAGTGCGCGTGGCGGACAGGAGTGCGTGGGGCGGATAGGAGTGCGTGGGGTGGACAGGAGTGCGTGGGGCAGGCAGGAGTGTGTGGGGCAGACAGGAGTGCGTGGGCAGACTGGAGTGCATGGGGCAGACTGGAGTGCATGGGACAGAATTGGAATACGTGGGGCGAACTGGAATGCATGGGGCAGGTCTCTAGTGATTGGAATGGACTGGAGCGCAAAGAATTGCGTGTCGTATATAGTATGGTTTAGAGTGCAGGGAACGTTTGAAAGAGCATATAACCCATCATATCACACCACCACGCTTGCTCTCTTCTTTACACCACCACTGAACTAGAACACAGAGATACTATGATACCATTCGGTATAACTGTTCTCATACCAACATCTGCCGCACACTCCCCATCATTCTAAGTAAACACTGCTGGATACACACCCCAGCCAGGCGTTCTCCTCAGGCCTAACGCAGCCACATTCGGTCAGGATAAATCCTGCCAGAACTAACACATACTCCTGATCTCTCAACCACCACACTTACCGCTAAGAAGCAGCTATTACACGAATACCGCACCAGCTGCACACATATCCGGTGCGCACACGAACCTTTGACTCTCTCTACTTTCTCTACTGATCTGAACTTCGGTTCCCAAGGGCGTTCAACCTACCAGCGCCTTAAGACCATACCAATGGTATATAAGGCGCTATATAACTGCAAAATAACATAACATATGGCCTCCTTTGTAGGCAATCCTTGAACTTTCTGGTAGACTTGGGAATATTCCCCTTTGTGGTAGAATTTGAAGTGGGCTTTGAAGAAATAATATTCCTGTTGTGTTCTTCTCCATTTCCTCAAGGACTTTGACATTCTGCCTCTTACCAGGTCGGAGGATTTGAAAGGAGATTTTCTGGGTTAAAATCTTATACAAATGGAACTATCCTGCATTGATAGAAATTCCATTGTTACCGCCATGATCTTCTAAGATGATACTTTGGGTCTGCCACCAATTTAAACAGCTCTCCTGTCTTCTAAAATAAATGAATAAACAGGGCAGGGGCGGAGGCCTGTAACTGCCTCTGGTGTCCGCTTCAAAAAAATCATCATTGTCCTGAAGATGGCCCATTAACGATTTCTTAGACTACCGTAGACAACGGTGGTACTAGTATAAGGGGCCGAAACATATGTCGACCTATAGAAAAACAAATTGTTTTTTCTGATGTCATGTATATTATCAACAAATAATATGCCAAAAGAAAATTTAAATTGTCAAACCCTGATGTCACAGTACGAATGAATAGTTACGAAAGGTATGAGTGATGTATGAAAAAGTCCACAAATGTAAAAAATTTTTAAAAAATATGTGGTTTTTAACCAATTATTAAAATGATTTATATCTTTATAATTTAACGGTCTATGTTAAATAAATTTTTCTCTCAAAAAATACCTACTGTAGATTTACGCAACAGTACTTTAGCACCTGCATCTGTGTTGTCGAAAGACCTTAGAGAGAGGGGTAGTCAGTCGGTTGTGTTTCCTTGTCTCTTAAGAATCTCCCTGTTTACAGACTAGACCCCCCGACAACAAAAAACCTGGGAGTACCCATTGTTATAACCTGACAAACATTGGCCAAATAAATAAATATACAGGACTGTGGCGGGGGCCTGTAACTGCCTCTGGTGTCCCCTTGTCCTGCCCATGTCGCGCTCCTCTGCCACAGATAAGTAGACAAAACCTGTGAGAATCGACCAGGAAAAAGAAAAAAAACGGTTTGCAATACACTCAATTCCACATTCAGCCAATAGGAGGCAATGGTGTGTAATCATTTAAGTCATTAAATACAACTCTTTCATAGAGCTGCCAGGATAGCTCACTGGCAATGCTTCTGTCTTGAATTCAAGACAACACAGCTTCAAATTCAAAGAATTAGCGGTGGGTTTTGAAGAAATAATATTCCTGTCCTGTTCTTCTTCCATTTCCTCAAGGACTTTGATATTCTGCCTCTTTCCAGGTCGGAGGATTTGAAAGGAGATTTTCTGGGTTAAAGTCTTATACAAATGGTACTTGCAGGGTGCACCAGAGGCAGTAACAGTCCTCCCCACGTCTCGCTACTCTGCCATGGCCTTGTTTATTTATTTATTTTTTCCAATGATTGTCGGGTCCGTGGACCTGATTACTTTATTTATTTCTGCAATGCAAAAATAAAGTAATCAGGTCCACGGACCCGACAAACATTGGCCAAGTAAATAAATAAGCAGGGCGGTGGTGGAGGCCTGTCACTGCCTCTGATGTCCCTTGCAGGGGGCACCAGAGGCAGTAACAGTCCTCCCCATGTCCGGCTCCTCTGCTACGGCCCTGTTTATTTATTTATTTTCCCAATGTTTGTCGGGTCCGTGGACCTGATTACTTTATTTATTTCTGCATTGCTGAAATAAAGTAATCGGGTCCACGGACCCGACAAACATTGGCCACATAAATAAATAAACAAGGCTTCAGCGGAGGCCTGTAACTGCATCCGGTGCACCCTTGCAGGGGGCACCAGAGGCAGTCACAGTCCTCCCCACGTCCCGCTCCTCTGCCACGGCCCTGTTTATTTATTTATTTGTCCAAAGTGTGTCGGGTCCACGGACCCGATTACTTTATTGCAGAAATAAATAAACAGGGCTGTGGCGGAGGCCTGTAACTGCCTCTGGTGCCCCTTGTAGGGGGCAACAGAGGAAGTAACAGTCCTGCCCATATACCGCTCCTCTGCCACAGATAAGTAGACAAAATCTGCGAGAATCGACCAGGAAAAAAAAAACAGTTTGCAATGCACTCAATTCCACATTCAGCCAGTAGGTGGCAATGGTGTATAATATACGGACCCGACAAACGTTGGCCAAATAATTAAATAAACAAGGCCGTGGCTAGGCCTGTAACTGCCTCTAGTACCCTCTTGCAGGGGGTACCAGAGGCAGTAACAGTCCTCCCCACGTCCCGCTCCTCTGCCATAGCCCTGTTTTTTTATCTATTTGTCAAATGTTTGTCAGGTCCGTGGACCGGATTACTTTATTTATTTCTGCAATTACTTTATTTATTTCTGCATTGCAGAAATAAGTAAAGTAATCGGGTCCATGGACCTGACAAACATTGGCCAAATAAATAAATATACAGGGCTGTGTCGGAGGCCTGTAACTGCCTCTGGTGTCCCCTTGCAGGGGCACCAGAGGCAGTGACAGTCCTGCCCAAGTCGCGCTCCTCTGCCACAGATAAGTAGACAAAACCTGTGAGAATCGACCAAGAAAAAAAAAACGGTTTGCAATACACTCGATTCCACATTCAGCCAATAAGAGGCAATGGTGTGTAATCATTTAAGTCATTAAATACAACTCTTTCATAGAGCTGCCAGGATAGCTCACTGGCAATGCTTCTGTCTTGAATTCAAGACAACACAGCTTCAAATTCAAAGAATTAGCAGTGGGTTTTGAAGAAATAATATTCCTGTCCTGTTCTTCTTCCATTTCCTCAAGGACTTTGATATTCTGCCTCTTTCCAGGTCGGAGGATGTGAAAGGAGATTTTCTGGGTTAAAATCTTATACAAATGGTACTTGCAGGGTGCACCAGAGACAGTAACAGTCCTCCCCACGTCCCGCCACTCTACCATGGCCTTGTTTATTTATTTATTTTTTCCAATGTTTGTCGGGTCCGTGGACCTGATTACTTTATTTATTTCTGCAATGCAAAAATAAAGTAATCAGGTCCACGGACCAGACAAACATTGGCCAAGTAAATAAATAAGCAGGGCGGTGGTGGAGGACTGTCACTGCCTCTGATGTCCCTTGCAGGGGGCACCAGAGGCAGTAACAGTCCTCACCATGTCCGGCTCCTCTGCCACGGCCCTCTTTATTTATTTATTTGTCCAATGTTTGTCGGGTCCGTGGACCTGATTACTTTATTTATTTTTGCCTCCATCCCCACATGCTTCTTAAGCTGATTTTGCTCTTTGTCTGGTAGCCCATGACATAATATATGATAAAATAAGGATCCCTCATCTTAGGACGCCATCTTTCTTTAATCTGTTGAATGTATTAAAGTGGGACTTCGTCCTCACACATTTTGCATGCCATAATCGTGCATATATTTGAATTGTCTGGGTATTTCAGTTATTGAACAGCGTGCCATCATGTGCCGTGTTTTGTGCTGTCACTCCAGGATACCCTACTCTTTTCCATACATCATCAAATGTCTCCCCAATAATGGCTGAGAGTAGACTTTTTATGTATCCTACTTCTAATGTCATACCTGTCGTCCCTCTTTCTATCCCATAGATCCACTTGCCAGCCCCGGGCATCAACAAAGGCAGTTTGTATCTTAAATTGGGCTTGTCCTTTTGCTGCCATGTAATATTCCAACATGAAGCAGCCCAAGGAGGAAGTGCTGCCTACACCCCGTATGCTGCAGGAGCAGCATACATCCAAGAACATCATTCAGGTAAGCCTAATGGCTTATTGCTTCAGCCCCAGCCTGCAAGGCAGCTTCCAAACCATCTGCAGCGATGTGCGCTTTAAGCGCCCCTTTTCTCTGCCAACCCGACACCTTAATCCAGTTGAGGCACCTTTCTTATCTACATTCACTTTAAAAGCCTTTATTGCCTGTGGTTTTACTGTGTCTTGCATTGCGCAACGCAAATCTATCCTCGCTAAGATGGCCGCTGACAAATGTGAATTCTGAACAGCACCGTCCAGATCAACTGATTAGCCAGCCGTGTGCTTTTTGAGCCTATCAGGCCCACCGGCAGGTGGAAGCCGGCCCTGTACACTAAGGCCCTACCACAAAGGCTCCTGTCTGGGCCTTCCATTGCTGCTGGAGTCTTGAGTCACCACCCTGCTTTTACATCTATCTGCCATATACCTTAACACCGACATCACCCACCAACCAGGTGTACACAGGAGACACGGTAAGCCCGAAACATTTCATAATGCAACCCTGTGTCAGAGCCTGCTTCTTCTCAACGCAGAGGCAGCACAAACGCGGCTAGAACACCTCCCTCCCCGTCAGGTCTTGGCACCTGGGAGCAATCAACACAACCCACCTTGACCCTTGGGGGAAAGAGGGTTATGGTCCGATGGTTGGATGGGTAGAGGATGATTAGGAACACCGGGAAGAGGGAAAGGGAGAGGTTGTGGATGGGAATGGGGAAGAACAGGGTAACATGCTCCTCAGCTCCGCCTCCTGTATCCGGAGTTCTCCGTCCTTGCTCTCTTGCACTCACTTGCAATCTCACTTTATGCCAGGTGAATAGGGCCTTTGTACTGGAGCCCCTGACCAGTTACAGTTTCAGTTTACATTCAATCATGCACACTGTTATGCCAGAGAAGTTAGGCCTTTGTACTGGAGCCCCCAACCAGTTACTGTACTTGTTAGTTTACGTTTTCATGTAAAACACAATTACAATCCCCACATTACATCATGGAGGAAAAACACTGTCTGCATTAACACGATGCAGAAAGGAATACACTCTACCCCGTTTCTAAACGTGCCCCTAAATAAACAATTTAGATTGCACTTAGCTTCGGCACTGCTGGGTAAGTCTTCTGGCCTCTTCGTGCTGTTTGGACCACTATGGCATTCACAACCTCATTTGCGCTGCAAGAGGCAAGATAAAAGTCAGTATTGGAGCGCACACATACGCGGACTCGTTGTCTGGGCTAATCATTCAGAGTTAACAATTCTGCTCTACGGATTCTAAGTCAAAAACACATGCGGGAGGCACGCTTCATCTAGGATCACAATCGCGTGTTAATGGTGTCTCATGCTGGGTTATTGAACGGAGCGCCATGCATTCCTAAACCGCTTCGGGCGCGGTTCCTGTACGGAAGTCCAAACGCGACTTCTTTTAACAACACCTTCAGCAAAATACAGCCGGAATGTGCACTTGGTTAAAGTACTTATCTTATTAGTCACGCGGAGCCTGGGGAAGGCTGACAGGCGGCGGGGTGCCCCGCGTAGGCTTGCCGACTGGAGCTCAGGCTCTGCACGTCCTTCCTCTCTGCTGGCCGGAGTCGCAAGCGTGGGATTTCGGGCACGGTTCGCGCATGCGCATTAGCGCGGGCGTGGCTGACTTCGTCCCAGCAGGCCTGTGCCACGCACGGCCTGCTGGGAAATGTAGTAATTGGGCTGTTCTTCGTCCCTGAGGCTGATTTCTGTAAAAGGGATGAAGGACACACCTGGAATACTGTGTGGGTTGAGTCCTGCGCATTATGAGGGCACCCACCACCCCATCAGAACCCCTACCAGCCCCAGTCCTGACAGTACTCCCCCTCCCACCGGCAGGCCCAGGCTTAGATGGATTTGACAAATGAAAAAGGCGAAAAAGCCAAGGAGCATGGATGTTTTCGGCGGGTTCCCAGGACCTATCCTCCGGGCCATACCCTTTCCAATCTACCAAGTAAAAGAGTTTACTCCGTGTATAACGGGAATCAAGGATTTTGTGGACCTCAAACTCGGGGTGTCCATTAACTTCAATGGGAGGAGGTTTCTTGGTTCTGGAAGTGGCTGGGGCTGGTTTGAGCAAAGCAATGTGGAACACTGGGTGTACTTTCATGTGTGCGGGTAAAGTCAATCCCACAGCTACTGGACCCACAAATGCTTGTATGGGAAACGGGCCGATGAAACGGGGCATGAATTTCCGTGAACCCTGTAGCCGGAGATGACAAGTAGAAAGCCACACCCTGTCCCCAACTTGGTATTGTGGACCTGGCCGCCTTCCTTTGTCTGCTTGATGTTTGTAAGCTTTTTTAGCTGCATTTAAGTTAACCTGTACTGAATGCCATATTTCCTCGAGTTGTTTTTTCTTCTCGGCAGCTGCTGGCACCTCCGGTACGTGTCCTAGGAGAACTGGCTGAAAACGGGGATGATACCCATAATTACTGTAGAAGGGAGTCGTTTTGGTTGATGTATGTATCGCGTTGTTATATGCTAATTCAGCAAGCCAAATAACATCCGCCCAATTTTCTTCTTTACCAAGTGTAAGGCACCGGAGGTATTGTTCTAGAGTCTGATTCAACCTCTCCGTTTGCCCGTCTGTTTCTGGATGATAAGCGGTGGAGAGTCGTATGTCCATACCTATGGATCTACAGAAGGCCTGCCAAAATCTTGACGTGAACTGCGGTCCTCGATCAGAGACGACAATGTGCGGCAAGCCATGCAGGCGAATGACATGTTGCAAGAACAGGTCCGCCAGTGTGCTGGCTGATGGCGTTCCGGCGCATGGTATAAAATGAGCCATTTTGGTCAGATAATCCACCACTACATAAATAGTGTTAAACCCCCGACTTAGCAGTAGATCCACAATGAGATCCATTGACACGGAGTGCCAAGGATCAGGTGGCGTTGGTAAGGGCTGTAGAGTTCCTGATGTCCGTTGATGATCTGATTTGTTTCTGATGCATGTTTCGCACTGGGTTACATACATATGGACATCTTTAAGCAAGGATGGCCACCAGAAGTGGCGTTTAACTAACTCAATGGTCTTTACCTTCCCAGGGTGGCCCACGAATGAGGAGTCATGACACCATTTAATGGCTTGTTGGCGCAGGGGTATCGTGGGTAAATACAAGGCCGATTTATAAAAGGGCAATCCTTCCTTAATGGTCTGGTCCTTATTCTGGAGAGCCCATTGAATTAATTGCTGTGCAGACATTGCTTTTCTTACATTATCGAAGGCCGCATCCACAGCTACACTTCCGATAACACGACCGGGATTCACCATTGGCTTAGGTTCTTCCATTCTCACGGTGGATTGATCGGAATCTGGTTCTGGATATCTTGATAGAATGTCTGCTTTTCGATTTTCAACTCCTGGGCGATAGGTGACCACAAAATCATATTCTGAAAACTGCGTGGCCCATCTTAGCTGCCTGGGGCTGAGAGCTTTTGCTGATTTTAAGAACTGTAGATTCCGATGGTCAGTATAAATGGTTACTGTATGTTGAGCCCCCATAAGGTAATGTCGCCATTCGTCGAACGCCGTCTTTATGGCCAACAGTTCATTGTCGGCTATGGCGTAGTTCTGTTCTGCGGGCAATAACATCCGGGAGTAATAGGCAACTGGGTGTAATTGTCCATTTTCCCTTCGTTGCAAAAGAATGGCCCCCACAGCGTAACTTGAGGCGTCCGTCTCGACAATGTATGGTTTGGTTGGATCAGGATGCATTAACACTGGAGCGGTAACAAAAGCCTTTTTTAGAGCCTGAAACCCTGCCTCGGCCGCTTCGTTCCAAGAAAAGGTTACTCCCTTTCGTAACAGTCTAGTCATGGGCTGTACCTGTTTAGCAAATCCGTCTATGAAGCGACGATAAAAATTGGCAAAGCCAAGAACAGTTTGAATATCCTTTACTGATTTTGGTGAGGGCCAATCCAGAATGGATTGTACTTTCTTCCTGTCCATGGTGACTCCTTGAGGTGACAGAATGAACCCCAGAAACTCGACAGTGGATTGATGGAACTCACACTTCTCGAGTTTGGCGGATAGTTGGTGCTCTCGAAGCCTCTGTAGAACTGCCCGGACGTGTTTTTGGTGGTCCTCCAGGTTTTGGGAATAAATCAAGATGTCATCGATATAGACCACTGCGAACACGTCCAGGTAGCCGCGAAGTACTTCATCCAGAAAGTGCTGGAACGCTGCTGGGGCATTGTATAGTCTGAACGGCATAACCTGATATTCATACAGGCCGAATTTTGTCCGGAATGCCGTTTACCACTCATCACCGTTGCGTACCCTCACCAGATGATAGGCCCCTCGAAGGTCCAATTTGGTGTATATTGTTGACCCGCGCACCTGGTCCAACAACACTGGAATCAAGGGCAGGGGGTAGCGGTTCTTGATGGTAATCTTGTTGATTGCCCTGTAATCAACACATGTTCTTAGGTCTCCGGTCTTTGTGGGCACGAAGAACAAGGGGGAGAAGACTGGGGATGTAGAGTGCCGGATAAATCCCTTTGCCAGATTTGTTTCTATGTAGTCTTTCAGGTATTTGTTCTCTGCTTCAGTGAGGGCATATATCCTACTACAAGGAAGCACTGCCCTTGCTTCCAAATCAATCCGGCAGTCAAACGGCTGATGCGGAGGTAGGGTTTCAGCGGCGGCTT
The DNA here is from genome assembly GCF_040938575.1 of Ambystoma mexicanum. Classification (NCBI taxonomy): domain Eukaryota; kingdom Metazoa; phylum Chordata; class Amphibia; order Caudata; family Ambystomatidae; genus Ambystoma; species Ambystoma mexicanum. The sequence continues at coordinate 1,489,931,478 of NC_090921.1, forward strand.
TGCTGAAAACATCCTGATATTCTTGATATGCCTTTGGTACTTCTGAAAGTGCACTCCCTGCCACGTACTGCGAAACTGACTGCGAGACGGACACTGAACAGTGTTCTTGACAAAAGACGGAATCAAATGTGACTGAACCGGCGTTCCAGTCCACCTGTGGGTTGTGAAGTCGCAGCCAGGTCAATCCCAGGATGAACCCGAATTGAGGGGCCGCTATTACATTGAAGCTAATTATTTCCTGGTGTGTGGTACCAATTTTCAGATGCAACAGTTTGGTTTGCTGAGTCACTGGTCCTGAGACTAATGGGGATCCGTCCACAGACTTCACTTCTTCTGGTAGAGTCTTAGCACTTAAGGGGAAGACCCATTTTCTGAGCTAACTGAATGTCCACAAAGTTACCTGTGGCGCCCGAATCCACCATTAGAGTGAGGGTACCCGTTTTTCTTGCCAGTGCAAATATCCGATTACTGTGATATGGGCTTCTTGGGTAGTATGCACATTTGCCAGAATCAGTGGGGTGTTTTCTGCTCCGCTCGCTCCTACCACCCTCATGGGCGAGCTTTCTCGTTTTCCTGAAGGCCCTCCTTTAGCAGGCTTAGTAGGACATTCTCGCACGAAGTGCCCTGCTTTTCCGCAATATAGACATAATTTGTCTCTTCGCCTCTTGTCCTTTTCCTCTTTCATCAGAGGCCCTCGCACCGAACCGATTTGCATAGGTTCCTCTGTTCCCTTCTCCACTGCTCTAGTTTTTGCTGGTCCAATCTCACAATTGGCTTATTGTCCCATTTTCGCTTGTCCTGCCGCCGCTCACTCTGCCTTTGATCCAGCCTGAGTGCTAGGTCGATCATCGTGGAACAATCAACAGGTTGAGGATCTACCTGAGCCACGAGGTCCTTTAAGTCCTCCCTTAGACCCTGATAGAACAGAGCCATTCTTTTCTCCTGTGGCCAGTCTGTTTCCATGGCCAGCCGGTTAAATGCAGTTACGTAAGACACCAAGTCTCTGCTCCCTTGCCTCAGCGTCAGTAGTTCTCTGTCTTTAATTAAGGTTGCAGCTCGCCTATTGAAAATCTTGCCAAACTCTTCAAGAAAAGTTTCCCAACTATAAAGCAGAGCGTCATCCTTTCGAACTAAGGGTGTGGCCCAAGAAGCTGCATCCCCACTTAAATAAGAGATCACAAAGGCCGTACGGGCCTGCGCTGTACGAAACACTGCCGGCTTGGTTAGGAAGTGCAACTGACATTGCATAATTAATTAGTTAAAGTTCTGGGGGTCTCCATGATACCTCTCGGGTGCTGCTAGAGGCAATTGAGGTTCGGTGGCCGCCTGTACCTGAAACGGGGTTGGCGGAGGTGCTCTAGATAGTGGAGTAGCTTGGGCTTGTTGTTGGATCGTAAGGGCGTGCACCTGACCCGCCAGGTTCTGATAGTCCTGCCTAGTAGCCACCAACTCTGCCTTGAGTTCTTGGAGTAAGGTTACTGCGTCTGCCATGGTTGTGCTGCCCAGGCGCCCGATAAATACTTGGGCTTGCGATTCTGTCAGAGCCTGCTTCTTCTCAGCGCAGAGGCAGCACAAACGCGGCTAGAACACCTCCCTCCCCGTCAGGTCTTGGCACCTGGGAGCAATCAACACAGGCCACCTTGACCCTTGGGGGAAAGAGGGTTAGGGTCCGATGGTTGGATGGGTAGAGGATGATTAGGAACACCGGGAAGAGGGAAAGGGAGAGGTTGTGGATGGGAATGGGGAAGAACAGGGTAACATGCTCCTCAGCTCCGGCTCCTGTATCCGGAGTTCTCCGCCCTTGCTCTCTTGTACTCACTTGCAGTCTCACTTTATGCCAGGTGAATAGGGCCTTTGTACTGGAGCCCCTGACAAGTTACAGTTTCAGTTTACATTCAATCATGCACACTGTTATGCCAGAGAAGTTAGGCCTTTGTACTGGAGCCCCCAACCAGTTACTGTACTTGTTATTTTACGTTTTCATGTAAAACACAATCACAATCCCCACATTACATCATGGAGGAAAAACACTGTCTGCATTAACACCATGCAGAAAGGAATACACTGTACCCCCGTTTCTAAACGTGCCCTTAAATAAACAATTTAGATTGCACTTAGCTTCGGCACTGCTGGGTAAGTCTTCTGGCCTCTTCGTGCTATTTGGACCACTATGGCATTCACAACCTCATTTGCGCTGCAAGAGGCAAGATAAAAGTCAGTATTGGAGCGCACACATACGCGGACTCGTTGTCTGGGCTAATCATTCAGAGTTAACAATTCTGCTCTACGGATTCTAAGTCAAAAACACATGCGGGAGGCACGCTTCATCTAGGATCACAATCGCGTGTTAATGGTGTCTCATGCTGGGTTATTGAAATGGAGCGCCATGCATTCCTAAACCGCTTCGGGCGCGGTTGCTGTACGGAGGTCCAAACACGACTTCTTTTAACAACACCTTCAGCAAAATACACCCGGAACGTGCACTTGGTTAAAGTACTTATCTTATTAGTCACGCAGGGCCTGGGGAAGGCTGACAGGCGCCAGTAACCTCACACTCCCCAAACACCTGACAACCTGAATGATTAACACCTGTGCAGTAATTGTGTGTGAATGAGGAGCACTGCCTGCAAACTGCGTAATTACCGGCACTGCTAATTGCTAGTATAACCACCCGACCCCTCCAATTTAGGTACTCTTCCACTTGAGCTCTACATAACTACCGAGGCAACCACCTCAGCACTCACTATGCTGCCCAAGCTCCCAGACTCTCCTCCATTTCATCGACTTACTGCCTACCGCCACTCACCCTTCCCGCCAAGTCGGACTGTGCCAAGCTTAAATCTCAGCGACCCAGCACCTATGCACACCGGTTTGAGACCAATGGATGTAAGCATCTCCTTCCTATGTCTAGCCTAACACCACAAACCACTCCAGATGATCTATACCACAGACAACCTTAGGGCCCATGGCAAGATCCCTAACCTCCAAGCTACAACTACCATTCCACCTATTCCATGGAGGAACCTTCAATTGAGGTCTAGACTCCCACACTTTGTACGTGATATAGCCAACAACCCCCCCAGAGGCTCCAATACTCCAGCCGATAAATTAGGCATTCGAATACCACCTGGTAGACACCAGACTGACTTGAATTCTAACAAGTCACATACCCTGCCCCAAATACTGAACTTGGACACTATACCACCACCCATTGACACCACACATATAGGAAAGAGACAACTATACAGGGTGCACTCATCAATGCTAGATCACTACATGCCCATGCACTTGACATCGCAGACCTCATCACATCGAAGGACCTCGACTTCCTAGCAATCACGGAAACTTGGCTCCATGCAGCTGCTGGCCCAGCCCTTTCACTGGCTGTCCCAACAACTACTGCATATATAGGACCGACAGGCTCACAATTAAAGGGGGCGGAGTAGCCTTTATGGTTAAGAAGAGTATCAACATCTGGGAATATCCCAACTCCATTTTCCCCACATGGGATATACTGTGAATCAAAATGACCACCTTAACCACGAGTACACTAAACTTACACCTGATCTACAGGCGGCCTGGCCTTATCTCTTCCTTCCAGGATGACTTAGCTCAACTCATGTCCACTAATACCAAGGCTAATACTCATACCAGCATATTAGGGGGCTTCAACTTGGGATTCAATGACCCTAAAGACCACCATGCATTGAATTTAGCCAATAACATCACTTCACTAGGATTCACGCAACGCATACTTAACCCGACACATAACAAAGGCTGCACGCGCGATTGGCTTATCGACCTTAACTGCAACACTACTATCACCTCCAACGCCCATTGTCCTTGGTCGGACCATCACTTATTCACCTTCAACTTATACAAGAATAGCAGGAGAATACCTCTCCTCCCCAGGTGCCTGCTACACTTGCCAGAAATGGACACAAGATCACAGCCAGTAACATCCTCCCGCTGCTCAGTCTTATCACCACCCTCCATGACTCACATTCCCATGACACCACCACACTAGCCAACCTTTACAACCAAACCTTGCTAACAACTCTCAACAAAGTAGCGCCTTTGAATCTTCGCGAAGCCAAACCTCACACTCACCTTAACGCATGGCATACACCCAACCTGAAAGCCCTCCTCAATCTGAAAATCGCCCTGATCAAATACTTCCTCACAGACAGAATCATGAGAATCTTCTCACCACTCTCAGCGGCAACACCTGTCCCCGTCACCTGCGGCGTACCTCAGGGTTCTTGTGTCTCCTCGACTTTATATAACATATTCACGAAACCCCTATTTGCAGACTGGACGGGCTGGGTGTCACCTACACGAACTATGCAGATGATACCCAGATCCTCATATCTATCACCAGCGACCATGACACAGGCTCTGAGTATTTAAATAGAATTTACCAGACAATCCAAGCCTGGATGGCTTCACATGGGCTATGCCTTAATGATGACAAGACGGAACTCCTCCTCATTGGCACCAACCATCATCCCCACAAACGACCCAACTCCTTCAAATCATTCAACATAGACGGAAAATCATCAAAGTTTCCAACGAAGTGAAAACCTTAGGCTTCTATCTCGACTCTTCCTTAACTCTGACATGACAAGTCAATGCCATTGCCTCTGAGGCCACCTACACATCCAAGCTCATTGCCGCCTGCAGACTATTCTTATCACCTGACAGTTGCATCACCCTAGCTAGAGCACTAATACTGTCTAGACTAGACTATTGCAATGCACTCTATTCAGGCACCACGATCCAAAATATTAACATGCTCCAAGTGGTACAAAACAAGGTTCTTAGAGCTGCATTAAACATTCCTAAGAGTTCACACATTTCAGAAACCAGAAGAAACCATCACTGGCTCCCCATCTCAGAGAGTATCCATTTCAAAACACTTGCGCTGACACACAAATGCATACACAAGCAAGCACTGAAATACCTCACAGACAAATTCACTCCCAACCAATCACCCAGACCTACATGAGTTGCATGCACGCACTGCCTTGCCATTACTAGGTTTAAGCGCCAGAAGGCAGGGGATGCAGGTTCCCAGTGATAGCGGCAAACATTGGAATATTCTACCGGCTACACTAAGATCTGCAGGCTCCTGTTGGGAATTCCGCAAATGCCTCAAAACCTGGCTGTTCACCCAAGAACTTGTTAGATAACAGACCGTTTTTTATTGCTTGGCCTGTCTCTTACATTTTGTATCTGTTATTGCTGCCAAGCTTGTAACCTCTGCCATATTAAAGCATGTTATCACCTTGAGTTTTCTGTGTATTATATCAACAATATAATGTCAATACTACAACTATGTCAAATGCAATTATGTAACCTATGCAACTCGCTCTGTGGGTTTGTTTGTTTGTTTTATTATTTATAATGCGCGACATACCCTCAGGTACCAGAGCGCAGCAGTTACACGTATATGCGAAGCTTAGTTACAACAACATAAAATTTGCAGACAGTTATTAAATACAGTACAGTACAAGGTATATACAGATGAGGCCTATTTACATGTGGCTAGTGTGAGAGCAAGAATGCGAGTTAAACATTCAACTTGCTTGCAGCCGTAGTATGTACCGGTAAAGATAGTGGTAGAGGAATAGAGAGGCAGTCTTTATAAGCAGATCTGGATGGTCTCACGGATATCTGTCTGTGAAATCTGTTGACCAGGTAGGTGGGCAGCATTGTTAAGGGATTTGTGAGTGAGTGACAGAGTTTTTAGTATGATTTTATCATGGGTTGGAAGACAGTTAATCTGTCGGCTCCTCTCAGAAATTTGGTCTCTTCTAGAGATGCCTAGTTCTGCTCTAAGAGCATTGTTTTGGTTATTAGTCATGTAATGGTTATTATTCAAGTAATGCACCGAGATGCCTTCAGGCTTTGAGCGCTATATAAATAATAAATAAATAAATACATAAAATAAATTCATTCATAAAACTTTATTTCGGCGTTAAAAAACCATAAAAGCACATGTAAAATACAACAACATGAGATAAAATGTCCCCTACAAATACATTAGAAAGGATATTAGTTACAAAGTTCAATGAAAAATATATGAATCAGAAAAATTGAATATATTGAGGTTGCCCATCTCCCTTCTCTAACAATGGGAACTGTGTTAGTCTCACTCCTCGGTCCTGTCCTCCTATGTCTTTGGTGGCTGTAAATGCCCTTGCAATCCCTGTGCTTTTCCGTCCTGGCCATGCCCTAAGCCTCTGTGCATACAGAGTGATATCGTCTGTGTCTCGCGGCCCCCTCTGTGGGACGTGACAGTTGCCGCTTGATTTCTCCCCCTTCTCTGTCCGTGCCTTCCTCATCTCCCCATACAGTGTGTCTGTCTGGGCTTACTTCCCTGGAGCGGCAAGAGTGTTTTCCCTCCTCATCGTCCTCACTCCCCTGTGAGTCTTCGTCTGACCCATGCTTTCGATGCTACTGTCACTGTTCTCCTTTCTATCGTCGCTGAAACTTAGTCTCCTTAACATTATGCCACCCTGCTGCTTTCCCTTCGTCTGATCTGTAACTTCCTGTTCCCCCCTCACCGAGGGGTTAGCACTACTGTTTGCCCACGGGGCAGCCGTGCTGCTTCTCCTGCTCCACTAAAGTTCCTCTATCCTTCTCCGTAAATGTCCCCATCCTCATCATTTAAACATGGCACATCAATCTTAATCGCTACTACTTTGGCTGAGCGCATCTCTCTGTCCTCATACCTGTCTTTCTCATTTCTACGCTCTTCCTCTTGCTTGTATCTGTTTTCATCCTACAGGGTATGTTATAGTCATGTTGGCACACAAGTGGCTTCCATTTAGGCAGCGTCACAAAAGCTACTGGTCCATTCCCAGATGGTACAAGGAGAGCCTACAAAATAATGCACACCTTATCGTAGAGTATACTTCACCTTAGCATATATATTAACCAGGCATTCAGGGTTCCTTGACTCCTAAACATTGATTTCTAATCTCCATGACTGGTTGCACATGTGGCAATAATAACACAGGAGGCCCAAGAATATGTACATCCACATGCCACCTTGCCCAGAGCCCACAACCAACACGCCCACTCAGCCTCCTGTGTTTCTTTTCTTTGTTCTACTTGGATGATGTACACACAGAAATACAATAGATCGGACAGTGTGTTGGTGATATGAAGAAGGCAGAAGAAGGAATAAGAGTACTTTTGTTACTCAGTTGAATGACTTATTCTTACCCCTAAATCCCAGTTCATTTGCCTATACATCAGAAGAGAAGGTAAGGATAGATCAAGGAGATCTGAGCAATATCTCAATTTAAATGCGTACTAAGAGCAGAGGCCACAATAAACACACATGGAAGAAATAAGGATTTTGTTTATTTATCATTGGTATATTTATCATGTTCCTAGCATTAGGAATACACCCTATGGGTATAGAAAATAAGATTTGGAAAATATAATAAAGGGCAGTGAGAGGGTGGAGCCAACTGGTCTCGGAGTAAGATGGGTTCTCTGAGAGCTCTGGCATGGGCTGCACTTTCGGGGGTGGATATGCTGATGAGAGACATGGTATGGCACTGGCGGATCTGTTTTTTCAGAACCAGAGATCTCCTTACATGTGAGCCATGAGGAAACAGGAGGCCTTTGGGAACATATTATGAAGAGGAACCCATTTCCACTTGGCATGCTGCATAAAGGGTTCAAGATGGTTTCACTGAGTGCTACTACAGCGTCCCTGTGCCATCCTCCCAAGGCCAAACTCTTGCATGGCAGGAGGCACCACTACCTCTCAACAACAGGTAGTAGGAAGAGAAGGTCCAGCCAAGAGGGGATTAGAGTTTAACCAGGTTTGGTGTGAAGTCCTACAGGTCGGGCTTTCCATAGTACCTAGCTGGAAAGAAACAGAGCTCTGTACAAGCCATAGAGGCTACAATAAAGCATGGTCTGAGGGAAGTGTTAGGATGGGACAAGGAGGGCCTTACTGGTGCTCAGTGATTAGGAGCGGCCAAGATGCTCCTTGAAGCATGGGACCTTCAGCTGAGCTCCAGAAATTGAGAGTTTCCCAGCCAGGTAGGGGGTGCTTTACCACAAAGCAATGCAGTAACAACCAGTGTTTGTTTTGTTTGTTTGTTTGTTTGTTTGTTTGTTTGTTTGTTTGTTTAGCACACCTGACCGGGGGTTAGGGGGGTATCTGGGTGCTTGTGGTTACAGGTAGGTTGTTACGGACAGTGTAATCAAAATACAGTTACAGAAATTGGTGGTATAGTCACGTTACTGATACAGTGTGGTCAGTATACAACTGCATAGGTGATGTTACATGACCATACAGAACATATTCATAGGGTGAACATGCAGAAGAAGCAGGCAGGGATTGCTGAATGAGCCAATAAGTGCAAGTGGAGGGGAGGGTTTACTGAAGTTGGTGCAATGAGGTCAGACTCTTGATCGATTGGGCTCAGTTATTCCTTACTAAGTAGCCAGGAGATGACATTTCTCCGGAAGTTGAGAACAGTTGGGTGGTCTTGAGTGCAAGTGGGAGGGTATTCCACAGTTGGGCCACCATGACAGGGAAGATTTGTACCTTGGGACCTCTAGGCTTGAGGTGTTGGACGACCTGGTGACCTGTGTTGATGATCTGATAGTGAACTTTTCAGTGAGGTAAGGTGGGGCAGTGTGGTTCAATGCTTTAAAGGTGAGACGCAGTGTTTTCAGCTCGATCTTTTCCTTTATAGAGAGCAATTTGAACTGTTTTCTTGTTGCTGAGATGTGCTCTCTTCTAGGTATATTTAATGTGGCTCGGAGTGCATTATCTGCAAGATTTGTAATTTGTTAAGCACAGATTTGCTAGCACCCAAGTATAGGCTGTTGCAATAGTCCACTTTAGACACTATGAGTACTCTAGTCAGGGTGAGGCAGTTTCTGTTGAGAGCAGTGGTCTGCAGGTCCTTATTTGTTTGCCCGTGTAAGCGGTAGCTGAGGCAGTCATGTTGACATGTTTGTTTAGGTTGGAGGTGGCGTCCAGATACAAGGCTAATGTTTTTACATATTTGGCCACTGGGATGCTATTCCCATCTATGATAAAGGAGGAATAGCTCGTACTCATTTTGTTTATGTTGGCTGGAGAGCCCACCAGTTGGAGTTCTGTTTTGTCGTCATTCAGGCAGAGGCCATGAGTGGCCATCCATGACTGAATAACTTGGTAGATTTCATTTACAAGCCGTGCATCCGAGTCGTAGGTACCTGTTAGAGGAAGGAGGATCTGAGTGTCATCTGCGTAATTCGTGTAGGTGACACCCAGACTGTCTAGTTTGTTTGTTTGTTTGTTTGTTTATTATTTGTAATGCGCCAGAATACCCTAAGGTAACAGGGCGCAGCAGATACAAGAATTTGCAAAGCTTAGTTACAACCATAACGATATATACATACACAAGATCAAAGTAATAAAAGCAGGATTATATACATATATACAGGTTATCACAGGTGAATACAATATGTACAGAAGGCAACGAGTATGCAGGGCTTAGGGACTCAGTATGTTAGAGAGCTTACATCTTCAACCGTGAAATAATTTGGATCGGAAGTTTTGGTAAGGTAAGTCCATTCTGAGAGTTGTTGGTAGGGAGTTTCACTGGGAAGCTTTTGCCCCCTATAGTGGAGCGCTTGTAGTTGGGGACAGAGAGGCAGTATCTATATGCTGTTCTTGTGGGTCTCAGGGAGGTCTGTCTATGAAATCTGTCGATCAGGTAAATAGGAGCAGCGTTATTGAGGGACTTGTAGGTAAATGAAACAGTTTTAGGAGAATTTTGTCTTTAATAGGGAGCCAGTTGTTCTGTTGGCTGTATGCTGAGATATGATCTCTTCTGGAGATGCCCAGTGCTGCTCGAAGAGTGTTATTTGGCAGAGTTTGTAATTTGCTAGTGGTGGCTTTGGAGGATCCAAGATAGAGGGCGTTGCAGTAGTCCATATGGGACGGTATAGGGGCTCTGGCAAGGGTCAAGCAACTAGTGTCAGATAGAAAGGGTTTAGCTGTGCGGATCAATTTGCACATGTAAGCCGTGGAAGAGGCTAGTGAGTTCACCTGTCTATTGAAGGAGAAGTTGGAGTCCAAATAGAATCCCAATGTTTTAACTTCATGATCCACCCTCATACTGTTGCCATTGATCATGAAAAATTAATAGGCAGGGCTTAGTTTTTTTAGGCTGGCAGTAGTACCCAAGGTGATGAGTTCAGTTTTATCATCATTCAGGCATAGTCCATGTGTGGCCATCCATGCCTGGATGATGACGTACACTCTATTCACCAAGGCTAAATCCTTTCCATAATCTCCAGAAAGCGGAAGGAGGATCTGGGTATCATCTGGATAGTTAGTGTAGGTGATACCGAGATGATCCAGATCACTGGAAAGGGGCTTGGTAAATATATTGTACAGTGTGGGGGAGACACAGGATCCCTGTGGTACGCCACAGGTGATAGGTATGTGGTCTGCTGCATCTGTAGGCGAAAAGACCCTCATGGTTCTGCCGTTAAGGAATGATCTGATCCATGTAATGGCCTCGGCGGAGAAGTAAGCTGATGTGTGCAGGTGTGTACATAGGACAGAGTGGTCAACCAGGTTGAATGCTGCAGAGAGGTCGAGGAGGAGGAGTAAGGCGGCTTGACCATTATCTCTGAGCATGTCAATCTGTGTTTTAAGGTCAATGAGAGCCGTCTCAGTCCCATGTTGAGGACGGAAGCCTGACCGTCTGGCTCCTAGTAGGTGATGTTCTTCCAAGTGCTTCTGTATTTGTACATAAGCGACCTTGTCCAACATTTTTAGAAGGAATGGTACAGTCGTTATGGGTCTATAGTTTGGGGGAATGGCTGGGTCAAGTGTGTTTCTTTTTAGAAGAGGTAGTACCCAAGATTGTTTTAGATTGGTGGGGATGGAGCCGGTAGAAAAGGAGGCTTGATTAACCTTGAGATGAAGGGGGAGAGGTCGCGGGCGGCATCTTTAATGAGCTGTGCCGGGCACAAGTCTCCCTGACAGTTAGAGGGTTTCAAAGACAGGATGATTTTTTCGACTTCAAGTATGGTCACTTTGGAGAAATTGAAGCGGGTGGTTTCCCTTAAGGTCGGCTTTTCAGGTGGTTTGGACAGGTGGGGATTGTTCAAGGAAGCTTTTTTGCTGGAGATTTTGTTTTGTAGTGTAGCAATCTTGTTAGCTAGGGCATTTTGGATTTCTGAACACGAGTTCTTATCTTTAGTGCAGGTATCTGCTGGTGCTATGGGGGTTTCTACTTCTTTAAGGATAGAGAATAATTCCTTCATGTTTGATTTGGCCTGGGAAATACGGGAGTCGAAGGAAGTACGTTTTGCTAGGAAGATTTCTTTTTTGTACAGGGCCGCTAGTTTATTGAGTTTGATTTTATTGTCTACAGATGGGATTTTTTTCCAAGTATCCTCACAGTTTATTTTTTCCTGTCTTAAGTTTTTAAGGAGTGGTGTATACCATTTGTTCAGGTGCATTTTGGGCTTGCTTGGTCCGAGTTTGAGAGGGGCAATTAGATCTAGTGAGGTGGACATAATTTTATTGTATTCCTCGACCAAGGTCCCAGGATCCAGGTTGTTAGGGAGTGTGTTGAGTGTAGGGAGTAAGTTCGGGATAAGTCGCTCCACAGTGCTACTCTTTTTGTTTCTCGTGAGAGTGGGTGGAGTCCTACTGGTCGGCAAGGGTGGAGGTCTAGTGGTGGAAAGCGAGAACGATACCAGGTGGTGGTCAGTCCAGGCAAGCGGTGATATGTCGGTAATGTTAGCTTGACAATTGTAGTCAGCTACCCAATCGAGTATTCTACCTTTAGCATGGGTGGGTTCCATACTTCTTTGGGTAAACCCTAATTCTGTAAGAGTATTGAGCGTAGTGATGGCAAGTTGGTCTTCCGGGTCATTGAAACCCATGTTGAAGTCTCCAAGGGTGAGTACTTGAGTGGAGTTTTTAAGTTTGGTGGATAAGATGGTATTAATGTCCTCATCAAATGTGCCTATTCGGGCTGGAGGGCGATAGATCAAATGGATGTTGAGAGTTTGGGCATTATTGAGGGGAACTTTGACTGAGAGTAGTTCGCAGGAGGGGACATTGATGGTGGTAGCTAATCTCATAGTAAAACTACATTTGTGGATAATGGCCACACCTCCTCCTCTAGAGTTGGGTCGGTCTTGTCTCAGGATAGAATAACTTTCTGGGACTTCAAGCATGAGCATAGGTCCTGCTGCCGGAGGAAGCCATGTCTCCGTGATAGCAAGGAGGTCAAGGTCTTCTTTAAGAATTAGGTCTGCAATTTCTGTTGCATGAGCTACTAACGATCTGGCGTTAATCAGGGCTCCCTTGATTTGGGGACTCACTGTGGTTGTGGCAGTTAAAGTGGGAGGGAATTCCTGTGTTATTTTGGTACTGCTCTGATTAGTGGGACTGTGTGGGGGTTTAGGGTGGGAGTTCTTAGGTGAGCGATGTTTAAGGGTATTAAGGTTGACAGTCGTGGATCTTAGTCTCTGTGCAGTAGGCAAAGAACTGGCGAGTGGCTCGTAGATTTTAGCTAGTCTAGCTCTAAGTCTTAAGTTCCTGTCTATGGTGGGCATTTATAATTAAAGCTGAACTACTAGTTGATTTAATGTTAGGTATGGTCGAATACATAGTGATCGGATGGTGAGGTGGCATGCTGAACAGTGCTATATTATTTATAAGCAGCAGGAGGCAGGCAGGCAGGCAGGCTGATGAACAGAGGAGACATGCTAAGTGGTTTTAGCAAGTGTATTCATAAAGGATAGATAATCTGGTGCTTAGGAGAGAACCTTGGATTTGGGCAGATGCAAGGTTCAGCTCTCAGACTGTGCAGTGGCGAGGCAGAGGACGTAGCGCAGGGCAGGGAGAGATACTGTCCTCAGTCAGGTGAGTGGGTGAGTATAGATTCTGTCTTAATGCCCTAGTGGCATGTAGCACGTGCACATATAATGGCAGAGCGTCAGTGGGCACTATAAGGGAGCTAACCTTTATACATAGGTGGCACATGGAGATGGTCTAGGAACATATGGCTGACAGGCAATAGTGAACCTCTGGGGTAGAATAGGCATACATCATGAGCAACCAAAAATTAAGAAAACAATAGGACAACAAGTCATGCCCAATATCTAGAATCTAGACTGAGTTGAGATGGGATAATGATAACTAGAGTCGGGGTGGGCACAACGGACGGAGAAGTAGTGCAGGTCAACACAGGTAACGTGCATAATAACGCAAGCAAATAATAATGCGAACAGTTAAGAAATATAGAGCAGGTCATACAGGCACTAGACAGGTCAGACACTGGCATTGATGAGAGTTTATCAAACAGTGGCTTTGTAAAGATATTATATAAAGTCGGGGACACACACGAGCCCTGAGGCACTCCGCACGTGATCGGTATGAGGTCAGCTGATGCAGACGGTAAGAAAACTTGCATGGTCCTTTTGTTTAGGAGTGTCTGAATCCAGGTGATTGCTGACTGGGAAAAGTGGGCTGCAGTGGCGAGGTGATCGCAGAGTACTCTATGGTCGACCAAATCAAAGGCCGCGATAGGTCATGGAGGAGCAGGATTGTCGTCTTTCCTTTGTCTTTGAGTCTGTCAATCTGGCTTTTGAGGTCAATGAGGGCCGTTTCGGTCCCGTGTTGGGGTCTAAAGCCAGGTTGTCGGGTTCCCAGAAGCTGATTTGTTTCTAAGGGTTCTTGGATTTGCAGGTATGCTACCCTGTCCAGAATCTTTAACAGAAATGGAAGCATTATGATTGGTCTGTAATTTGTAGGTATAGATGGGTCTAAGGATTGTTTTTTGAGTAGTGGGAGTATCCATGATTCCTTCAGGTTACTGTGTAAAATGCCCGTTGAGAATGAGACATTAATTTGTTTGGTTATAAAGGGGGTCAAGTCTCTGTCGGCATCTTTGGTAACCTGTGCTGGGCATCTATCGCCTTAACATTTTGAAGGTTTCAGAGAGGATATAATATTTTGTACTTCTGGTACAGTTATTTCTGAAAATTCAAAGCATAGGTGTTGTTGGATGAGAGGCTCATGCGATGGCTGATTAGAGGCTAGGTTGGTTAGGTTACGACGTTTGTCTGCTATTTTAGCCTGCAGGGTGGCAATTTTATTGGTGAGAGCATTCTGAATGTTCATACACCAGAGTTTATCTTTAAGGCATGAATCAATGGGGGGGTTGGTCGTCTCCATTTCTCTCAAGATGGTGAAGAGCTCTTTAGTACTGGACCCCGTTTGATTGATTCTGTTATTGTAGGTATCCCGTTTGGTGTGGATAATCTCTGAATTGTATTTAGTGGAGAGGGTGGCCAGGTTGGTTTTGTTCTCTAAGGTGGGGGTATGTTTCCATAGTGATTCAAGTTTTCTATTTTGAGTGCGTAGAATTTTTAACTCGGGGTTAAACCAGGAGTTTAAGTGGGCTCTTGGTTTACTTTTGCACATTTTGAGAGGTGCAACTATGTCTAATGCTTTAATCATAGTAGAGTTGTAGGTATCTACCAATAGGTTGGGGTCCATAGTGTTTGGGAGAGAGTTTAAGATTAGGATTGCCGTGATATTTCGTTTATTTCTATTTGGGCATGGCGGTACTATGGGGCTAGTATTGTTCAGTGGTTTAATGATGCTGAACTCGAACAATATCAGGTGGTGGTCAGTCCATGGTTGAGGGTGGATAGTATTCACTGTGATATTACAGTTTAGGTCTACTACTTAATCAAGGGTCCTCCCTTTCTCAAGGGAGGGCTGGGTAATGTTTTGGCTGAATCCATGCTCAGCCGGGGTGTGGGCTATTGATAATGCATGGGGGTCATTAGGGTCATTGAAGCCTACATTGAAAACCCTAGTATTAGAATTTGGGAGGCAGTTGTGATGTTGTCTGAAAGTAGGGTCATCAAATCTTCCTTGAAGGAGCCTACGGGTCTTGGGGGGTCGATAAATTAAGTGAATTGTGATGGTACTTTTATGCGATATTTGTAGCTTGGCTGTGAGTAGTTTGCAGGAGGAGAGTGAGGAAGTATTGACTATTCTCATATCTAAGGCATTTTTAAAGATGATGGCAATGCCCCCTCCTCTGGAGTCTGGTCTGTCCACTCTGATGATAGAGTAGTTATCTGGTATCGCTAGTAGAAGTGAGGGGCCCGCTGCGGCATGCAGCCAGGATTCTGTTACTGCTAGGAAATCCAAGTTATTGTCTAGGATGGTGTCTGCTATGTCAGTGGCGTGAGCTATCAAAGACCTAGCATTTATTAGAGCTCCCGAGATGATGGATTGGTCCTCGTTAGGGGTAGTGGTAATAGTGTTTGGCTGTTTCCGGTACTCTTTTTGTCTAGTTGGGGTTATGTTTGCTGCTGGGAGTCCCCTCGCTGGGTTTTTCTTAGTGGTTAGAGTGGGTTTGTTCTGATAGTTTTTGAGAAGTGGCTGGTTGGGTGATGGGAACCTAGAACAAAGTCTGTAGTTTCTGTCCTTGATTAGGCATGGGCGGTTAGTAAGTGTTACTGCTATAGGAGTATATTTGTTTGTAGGTTGGTTTAAGACTGTGATGTTGGAGCCTGCAGTCTTATTCGTGCCTTGTGAGTTAAAACATAGTATCGGCAAAAATGTGGTAGGCTTGATTGAGGCGTTGGGTATATCAAGATTCAGTGAGGGCAGGAAGGAGGTTGCTTTGATCCTAGAGGGCAGGTCTTTGGTCATGATCGTATTTAAGGCCAGGAGGTACTCATTAGCGGGATGTGGTGGTGAAGGACCTTCTCCGACCTAGCCACTGCATCACCCTCTATCATGCTATGTGGGGTGCCCCAAGGCTCCTGCCTCTCCCCCACCCTCTACAACATCTTCACCCGCCCCCTCTTCCTCATCCTTGACGCCATGGGCATCTCTTACACCAACTACGCAGACGACACACAGATCCTTCTCACTCTGACAGGCAACTATGACACGGACTCTGCTACCCTCAACAACATCTACAACACAATTCAAATGTGGATGGCTATCAATGGCCTCTGCCTTAACTCCGACAAAACTGAGCTCCTACTCGTAGGCTCCCCTGACACCATCAAGAAACTTGATGCTCAGTTCAGCCATTTCACCATTGACTCAATCACGATCCCAGTACTTGACACGGTAAAAACACTAGGCGTCTACTTAGACTCCAATCTATCCATGACCAGACAAGTAAACGCCATTGCCTCCTCTGCCGCTTACCATGCAAAACTCCTTAACGCAATCAGACCTTATCTGTCAAAAGACACCTGCACTAACATAGCCAGGGCCATAACCGGCTCGCGACTTGATTACTGCAATATTCTTTTCCTTGGGACCTCCAACAAAAATCTTGAGAAGCTCCAAGTAATACAGAACAGTGCCCTACGCGCTGCACAAGGCATTGCCAAGAGAGAGCACATCACCGCTGCCAGAAAAGCTTCCCACTGGCTCCCCATAAAGGAGAGGATCCTATTCAAGGCTCTAAGCATCACCCACAAATGTGTCCATCTTGCCGCCCCAATGTACCTTTCGCAGAGGATCCACCTGGTCTCCTCCACAAGACCCACTAGATCACCCTATGCCAGCATGCTCTCAGTACCCAGGGTAAAAAAGACCAGAGCAGGTGGCTCCAGTTTCCCGTACCTCGCTGCCGTACACTGGAACACCCTCCCTAGCTCCCTGCGCTCTGAACCCTCACTGACCGCCTTTCGGAAAACCCTGAAAACGACCCTGTTCATCTAACAATTACATGGCCTAGCCCTCATAATTGTATTGTATGATGTATTATGTGATATATCTGATCACAGGTCACTGCCTTAATGTAACCCAAGGCACAACCTGCTCACATTGTAACTAAATCTTCCTGCAAGTAACAGTGCCACAATGCCCTTGGGCTGCCTGCGCGCTATATAAATTTAATAAATAAATAAATAAATAAATAAGGATGCCTGTTGGTGGCCCCAAGGAGACCTGAAACTAGTAGTACTTATAGTGTTAGAGGTAGGGTGTACATGATGTGCCCTTGAGGCGTTTTAGTAACTAGCTAGGCTAAATAAGATGCGGATAACATCCAAAGCAGATGTGTGGTGTGGAGTCTATCATTGTAACATTAATGAGCATGGAAGAGTAGAGACTGCGAAAAGCACCGTGGGCAGTTATGGGATTACTAGCAGGTCGTTCCACTAGGCAGTATGGGGTAGTGTGTAGACTGATTGTAGTATAGTTGGGCATAGGCAATACAGCGATAAGGAGAGATAGGGCATTGCGGTGAGATAATGCTAATGCAAATCAGCTAGGCAAAGTCATAAGTATTATGGGTGATCAAATATTAGAAACACATAGGGCCTCATTACGACCCTGGCGGTAAGTTCCGTAAATTACCGCCATGGCGTAAATTACGTTAACGCCGAGTAGCGAAGACGTAAATAGCACCTAATTCCGACCCATCGGGCACGTGCTTTACGCCATGGCGGTAATGTAAAGTACGCCATGGCGCTAATGGGCCAAAAACGGCCCTTACCGCCATCGCACACCGTCCATGGAGCACTACCGCCACGCACACCATAGCGGTCACCGTACTTAGCGGTCACCGCAGTTAGCGGTCACCGTAAATAGGCGGAAGCGGAAATAGCGCCATCGCGCAGGAACGGGAAATGGCATGGCGGCCATCTTTAAAAACACAATCCATCGCCATCCTCCACTACCATACCTCATCCGGCCCCCATAACCATCCACACCCATCACCCACCCCAAAACCACATCCAACATGCCCAAAGTTGTAAAAAAGGCATGTGACAGGCAGCGCCAAGACCGCTTCACCAAGGAGGAACTTAACATGCTGGCAGAGACCCTGCAAGAGAATGCGGAAGTTGTATTCTCGACACAGATGACAAGGGCGGCTATCATGAAGAAGAAGGCGATATGGGCCCTAGTGGCACAGCGAGTGAGTGCAGTGGGGGCCACACCCCGCACAGCCCAGCAGTGCCGGAAGCGCTGGGACGATCTGAGGCTCCGTGTCCGTAGCATCATTTCGGCTAACCGCAACCTAGCCATGTCAACTGGCGGAGGCTCAGAATCACCTATCCAGCTCCAGGCGTGGGAGGAAATATGCGCATCCACCATAGGGATGGAGAGCATTGAAGGTGTCGGAGCCATGGAGAGAGGAGTGCCGACCCCAGGAGACGCAGGTAGGTGGCCAGAGCTATGCATGCCACACTCAACAAAGCCCCACTGTGCGAAGTACCCAGTCGCCCCATAGTGCACATGCAACACATCGACAGGTGAACGTGCACAGACACATCCCAACACCACCCTGCAAACAAGCAGCATGCACACCCTAACTGCTGGAACACACATAGCACCATGCTACCTCCACACAAAAG
Source organism: Ambystoma mexicanum (assembly GCF_040938575.1). Classification (NCBI taxonomy): domain Eukaryota; kingdom Metazoa; phylum Chordata; class Amphibia; order Caudata; family Ambystomatidae; genus Ambystoma; species Ambystoma mexicanum. Next base: position 1,489,949,880 of record NC_090921.1, read on the forward strand.
CCACCAAACCTGTATGAAATGCGCTGCATGCACCGACTGTATAGATGTCATCCCCTAATGCACGTCCAATGTCCGCGGACCCATCAATAACACATCCCTCCTTTGCTCCACCACAGATTCCGACACAGAGCCCCAGGAAGAGGGCAACACCGCATCCTGTCCCTCCAGAATGGCCAGCCCGCAGGCATCCACCCCAGCCGTCCGGAAGGGAACCCACCGGCAGCCACCAACCCTGCCTGGGGTAGAGGACAGGCAAGTGCCAGCCCCCACTACTGCTGACACAGACACAGCAGCAGCAGCAGACATGCCACTAGTTGTGGCCACTGAGGGGACAGCCTCTGCCGCAAGCAGCACCCTTGGGGAGAGTGCAGCCATAGCGGCAGACTCTGACAGCGGGCCAGGCAGCATTGAGGACATTGATGTTGAAGGGCCCACTGCCCATCCACATTCCCCCGCAATTTCCCTAAGCCCCCTGCAGGCGGATGCCACACAGGGGCAGTCCGACTCCGACGAATGGCCAGCCACCCCATCCCCCCAGCCTGAGGTGGGCATCGCACCGGAGATGCAAATGGCACTGGCCATATGCCAGCAGAACCAGCAGGCACTACAGGACATTGCAACACGGCAGCAACAACTAACTGACCTCCTCAATGCACATGTGGCACAGTGTGGTGGGCCAAGGGATGCCATGGAGCGGTCAGCTGACCGTGTCACAGCTGCCATAGAGAACTCCACAAGGAGTATATGCACTGAGCTAGCGGCTGTGCGCAATGAACTCAGTGAACTTGTGCACACCATCAGGGACATGCGACCGGATGTGGGGCGTGGAGCCTCATCAACCACCAGCTCAGCACAGAGCAGCCCCGTCCGTAGATCTGGGCGCACTCTCCGCAGCACGGCCAGGGGTGCCCCAGGGGCCATGGGAGGGGATACACATCCTTGACTTGCCTGTTCAGCAGGACTACTCCGCACCTTGTAGCACGGACACTACTGCACCATTGTTGGGGTGTTCAGGGGGGAGGTGGGAGGGGGTTGGGGGGGTGTTGGGGTGTTCAGGGGGGAGGTGGGAGGGGGTTGGGGGGGTGTTGGGGTGTGCAGGGGGGAGGTGGGAGGGGGGAGGGGGTGTGTCACAAGATTTCACTGTTGCAATACACATTTATCATTACCACAAACCAAATGTGTTGACATCTTTATTGCGTCCATGTGCTACATTGTTGTAGAGTCCACAGTGTGCATGTCCCACACACACACAGTGCGCCGAGTGCCGTCTCCATGTGACACGCATACGCTGTGTGTGCTAGAAGCATTGGTCAATGAGAGTCTGACGCATGACACGCCCCTCCTGTGCATCACTGCCTCCTTGAGGTGGTGCCCCATCCCCACCCTCATCATCCTCATCGTCAGGTGGTAGCAATTCTACGTCAGGGGGCAGGGGCACATTTCTTCTGACGCACATATTGTGTAGCATGACACATGCCATGACGACCATTGCAACCTTCTCATGCCGGTACAGGAGTGCCCCGCCAGACCTGCTGATGCAGCGGAAACGTGCCTTCAGTAGGCCAAAAGCTTGCTCGATCACTACATGCGTACGGGAATGGGCACGGTTGAAGTCCTCCTCATGCTGGTTCTGTGGGTGACCTGGCACGTGTCCCGTGAGGGTTGCATTCACATGATAGCGGGAATGCAGTCTGGCTCATCATTACCCCAGTGAACAAGACTGTTGCACATGGGGACAGTCTGTGGGCCTTGCTGTCTGTGTTTTGGTGCATTGTTCTTCCAGTCCATCATGTGCCTCCTTTGGGCACAGTCATGGGGAACAGGCCTTTCAGTAGGAGCTGTTGGTGACGTGCATGGACGTACATTTCTTTGGAGTGTATGTGGTCACGGTATGGTCAATGCACTTGTAGGTGGTTGTGTCAGGGTTGGGTGACACCTTCATTGACATGTCAGGTCTTCTTAGGTCAGGCCTCATGTATGCAGGTGTCAGGTGACGTGAGTGCTGCCTCAGGGTGTGTTGTGGCTAATGCTAGTCGCAGCCAGATGGAGCATGCATCATTCCCCCCCCCCTTCCCGCCAGTTGGAGTATGCATCATTCCCCCCCCTGCATTGGTATGTCAATTACACACCCACTTCACATTTCAATGCCCATGACATTGGACTCACCGAGTAGCCAGGTTCTGGGCCCTGCCTGTTGCTCCATGTAGCGTGGTAATGTTGAGTTCCTCAGGACCAATGAATCATGGGTTGATCCGGGGAATCGGGCACAACAATGTGTGAAGATACTGTTGGAGTCACAGACCATTTGCACGTTGATTGAGTGAAATTGTTTGCGGTTCCGGTACGGTACCTCCTGGGCACGTGGGACCGTCAATTCCACATGGGTGCAGTCGATGGCACCGATGCAACCAGGTATGCCAGCTAGTGCATGGAAACCCACTTTGGTGTTGGCAATCTCCTGGGCAGTCCGTGGTGGTGAGATGTGGTCATCTGTGTGCTTGAGGAGTGCATCCAGCACTTGCGTCAGTGTACGCGAAAACGATGGTTGTGATATGCCATGCAAGTGCCCTACTGTGTGCTGGTAGGTGCCTGTGGCCAGGAAGTGGAGCACGGACACTACCTTCAGTAGGGGGGGGGTGGCGGTGGGTGTTTCAATCATGCTGGCGATGTCGTTGTGTATCATGTCCACGATGGTGGTGATGGTGTCCCGGTCCAGTCGATACAGGGTGTGGATCTGCTCAGCGGTGAGGTTGAATGGGTTGGGTCTGACGCGTGGGATTGGGGGCTGCCTGTGTGGTAGCACTGGCTGTGCTGGTGGGGCATGCTGGGCCTGCCTTGCCCTCCTTCTCTTCCTGCGTCTCCTCTGTGCAGCCTGTTGTTGTTGTTGTAGTTGTTGTTGTTGTTGTTGTAGTTGTTGTTGTTGTTGTTGTAGTTGCTGTTGTAGCACTCGCATTGCTATCAGGTCCTCCAGCCCCAACATTGCTAGTCCTATCGGCAGCATTGTGGTGTGTGACTGGGTGTGGGCAGGGGTGGGGTGTGCTCTTTTTGTGCTTCCTGTGTCTGTATTGCCTTCACCTGTGCTGTTTCTGTGCACCTGTGGCAGCTGCATTCACTTAACTTGTCCCTTTGCGGTTGATTCGCGATGGCGTTGTTAGCGCCATGGCGGTAAGGTACTTTACGGGCTGGGTGATGGCGTAAGGTGCATGTCCGCTTGGGTCGGCATTCGCGTACCTTACCGCCATGGCGCTAGTTACGGTGTGGGAGGTCGCGTGCACGCGCCCTTGGCGCAGTTAGCGGCAGCGTTGTCTACGATGCCGCTAATGGCATCGTAGTTAACGGTCAGGGGTCGTAATCGGCCCTAGCGGAAAACGATGACGGTAATCGTTTACCGCCATCGTTTTACGCTTAGCGCCAGGGTCGTAATGAGGCCCATACAGTCTAAAAATTGCTAACTATGATGGTAAAGGAAAATGCGGTTAGATCACTGGGTGTGTGGGACAGCGGCACGCTAAGCGAGTGGGCACATTTCGTAGCAATGAAACAGGCAGTAGCGGCAGAATGGTGCACAGATCTATGGCATTTTGGAGTGCACAAGCAATACAGTTTGATCAGCGTAGGTCGGTAGCGGCTGACTGGCGCACAGATCTACAACATTTGGCATTCACAAGCAATATGTTTTAATTACTGGGTGTGTGGGACAGCGGCATGTTAACAATGAATCAAAGCAGTAACGGCAAGATGGTGCAATAGTGTACAAAGTTTCGGGGTGCATGTGGGAGCTACGTACAATAGCCAAGGTCAGATTAGCGCGGGCCAATTAACAAATGCACAGAAGCGTATGCTGATGTAACACAGAATGCAAGGATAAGTGTCTCACCGCTATTGTTCTATATGTCTATATTGAAATATTATAATATTAGCCTCTGGTACACAAATGAGTCTTGAATTCTCACATTGTGGACTAAAAAACCTTTTTTACAATCTGTGTACGAACTACATCATTATTGAACTTAAAACATTGAAACTTAGTAACATAAGTAACTAACAATTGGTTGTCTATACAATTATATTGGGTGTGCAGGGGATGGGAGAGATCCACAAGATTGTGGACATCTGTTGTTATGAAGTATAGTTATCCCGGCACCCCAACACTTATCCTTGAAATATCTAACTTTGTTAACTAGAACAGGAGTGCACTAGGACAATTAGTGCTTGGACCAAATATTGTTAGGAAACGTCTCATTGGGTAGTACAGCACCCGACTTGCGGAGGACTTTGGAAAAAGAGATTCTAAACCATAGGAGTTTAAAAGGATATGTTCTTGGATGTAAAACGTGCTAAAGGGACTTAGCTAGACTGTAGGGTCCCAAATATGGACCAGGGGGACAGGGCCTCTGAAAAGTACCCTATTCCAACTCTTGGCAGTTCGACATCATCAAGCTGTGCTTCAAGTAAATCCAGGCTGTGAATCGGTGTTGAGTGAGGTTTGAGCTGTTGCTGTATGTGGTTTCGAAGCAATGACGAGCAGGGCAGTTGAAGGGATCACCAGGAGTGGTTTGATGATCAAGCGTTTTTCGAGATGATGATTACCACTGGTGAGGGTCGATAACTGACGCAATGATCGAGCAGCCCGAGTCAAGCAGCGAGGCAAAGTCTTGGTGGTTTGATGATGTGTCTGCTGCAGCGATTTGAAGTTGAGTGCAGTGTGCTGCTGCTTGAGCCAGACAGGTGACAAGACTCTGCTTGGGGGATACAGTGTTGATCCGAATTGATGATGCAAGCACAGTGGTTCTAAGTTGAATGAGTACCAAAGGAAGTACTGGGCAGGGATGCTGCCATCCCTGGCTCTCAGGAGGCTGTAAACCACACTGCATCTGCATGACAAATGTACAAGGTGAGTCCTTTCAGTCTCTGTTTTCCCAGCATAGGGATGTATGCAGCAGGGTGGCAGGCCTGTTCCTCAGCAGGAGTGACCCCAATATGCCCAGGAAGCGGATAGAGAGCAGAACTGGCCTATGCCCTGGAGTACCCCTCCCTCCTCACCTCAATGGCTGGGGGCTTTGGAAAGGTCAACCCCTTCCAAAAAAGGCCCAGATTAATTCTTTCTTATGTCCTGGATGGCCCAAAAGTGTATCAAAGAAGGAGTGGGAGTCCCCCTCTGTTATATCCAAATGTCCACATGTAATTGAAGAAAAGCAAGTCTGCTTTAAGGAGTCCAGTTCATGGTGTTGTGACAAGACGTTCTTGCCTACTTGCATTATACACAAAGTGGTTTGTACTAAAATAAGTGGAGGGTACAAGCTGAAAATAGAGGTACAGAGAGAAACAAGATGGTGCACCTCTTCCCCAGCTACATAACGCTTCGTCTGTCTACACTAACTGCACCCCCTTCTCAGACTCATTGCAGCAAAGGCCCTTTGGCATGCAGGACCCTGGTGTGAGGCTAATCCTTTTGTGTAGGATGTGCCCTTTGATACCTGTTTCTTTCCAGGACATCTAACGGCTGAGATGCTGTCTTGTTGGAGAGAAGTGTTACACAATCTCACAAAGGATCAAAATAGAGAAACTCCCACCGGCTCTTGTCGTGCTGGGTGCAGCAAGACAGCCAGTCTATGGAAAATACACATAACCTGTTCATGTCTGGGTTGGGCCCAGAGGGCCAACATAAGTGTGATACCAATTTGATGTGGCTTTAATAATTAAGAGAAGTACAATCCATTGAACTGTAACTCAGGTATGGCTTATGTTTAAAGATCTTAACCGCCACCAGGATGGTGATAATTTTATAATTATGTAGTTTGGGAACAGCAATGCTATTTTATATACAGCCCCTGTTCTGAAGTGAGTTGGCTGTCGCTGAAGCTTTCAAGAGGGCACCTGTGACCTCTGAATCTGCTCTATGTTCCGGAGAGCAGGCACTGCAGATTACGATACGGATGCAGCCAGGTACAGAAGTGTACTGTGCTTTTGGCACAGAATTTGCTGAAAGGCGGATCTGGTTAGCAGGCACCCTTCTGAGACAGAAGTAACTTCATTATTTTATTATTTAATACAAAGATGGCTTCTACACTCTTGTCAGATGCCAATTCCTCTAGGTGTTAATGGGGATGACCATGTAGACTTATTTCTGACTTGGATACCCCAGAGATCACCTAAGGCCTTGAGTGGGCATGCCTGTAGCTGGGAAGCTCTGGAATGCTTTTCGGAATTCACATGCCCTGGGTTTTCCTAGAAGAATGTCAGTGAATCTTTATATATGGTGGCCAACACTTACTGGCTAGCTGCCAACACCTTGAATGGTGCATAAATGAGTGAGTGGGGGTTACGTTTGCAGGGGGCACCAGAGGCAGTAACAGTCCTCACCACGTCCCGCTCCTCTGCCACAGCCCTGTTAATTTATTTATTTGTCCAATGTTTTGTCGGGTCCAAATACCCGATTACTTTATTTATTTCTGCATGCAGAAATAAATAAAGTAATCAAGTCCACGGACCCGACAAACATTGGTCAAATAAATAAATGAACAGGTCCGGGCGGAGGCCTGGAACTGCCTCTGGTGCCCACAGTCCTCCCCACGTCCCGCTCCTCCTCAGCCATGGCCCGCAGAAATAAATAAAGTAATCAATGGACCCGACAAACCTTGGCCAAATAAATAAATAAACAAGGGCATGGTGGAGGCCTCTAACTGCCTCTGGTGACCCCTTGCAGGGGGTACCAGAGGCAGTAACTGTCCTGCCACATGCCACTCCTTTGCCACAGATAAGTAGACAAAACCTGTTAGAATCGACCAGGAAAAAAGAAAATACAGTTTGAAGTGCACTCAATTCCACATTGAGCCAGAAGGTGGCAATGGTGCATAATCATTTTAGTCATTAAATAGAACATAGAGCTGCCAGGATAGCTCACTGGCAATGCTTCTGTCTTGAATGCAAGACAACACAGCTTCAAAGACAACACAGCTTCAAATCCCACTCCCTGCGAATTCCTCACAGCTCCAGTTCAACTAATGCAAGAAGAAAATGGAATGGGTTTTGCAAGTGCAAAACTACTCATGTCGGTGGAATACTAAGCTGAACAACGAATCCTGGCAGGGCCAAACGCTCAGATACCTGAGGGTTTGTAGCACTATATAAATGCTAAATTATTATTATTATTATTATTCTTCATGAAGATACATACACATGCACTACTTTATTACATATAGGCACGAAGGACATGCTTATGACTCATATAGGCCAGAGGACTTCTACACTTACATAACGTTTAATGCTATTAACCAGCTGATTCATGGAATTTGTGCGCCGAAAAACGGGGATTTGTGTGCCATTCTGCCTGCAAATCCCTGTTTAACAAATGGGAATTTGCGTGCAGAATGGCGCACAAATCCCCGTTTTTCGGCGCACAAATTCCATGAATCAACCAGTAAGTTATTTACCAAGGCGAGACTGCAAGAAACCCGCAAGACGCAAGAAGTATACGTGGACCAAGCTTGCACATGCTTTACAGCAACTGACCATTAGAAGCCATTAGTGCACATAGGGAGACTATGGGTCACTGGAGTTATTGATGAAGCAGAGCAGGCCTTGTGGCAGGGGAGACATGATCCCTGCAGCCAGAGATACAGAGAATAGGGTGCCCAACCATGGACACTGGCAGATGGAAAGTTCCCAATTGCCATGGGGGCAAGCCACCTGCAAGGATTCAGGCTAATGATCCTCATAATTACAAGCAGAACAGCTCCAGTTTGCGGTCCTCTCACACGTGATCTAGCAGAATGGGACAATGCCCTTTTACTCTTGGTAGGAACAGGAGCTCTTCCCAGCAAAACAGAGGAAAGGCTGATACAAGTGTTGCCAACTGAATTACAATCTGTTCGCACTCTCTCAGGCTTACATGATCAGAAAGTGGCTACAATACAGAAAACACAGTTCTCCAGGTTCGTTCCCATCACCTTGAAAAGGTGTGCTCTGCTCTGTGAACAGCAGGGGTGGACTGACCTATAGGGAACTCGGGAGATTTCCCGGTAGTCCTCTGCACCCTGGGCCTCTTTTGTGTGGTATTTCCAAATTTTCCATTAGGAACAGGGTTGAGCTTACTGAAAATGTGTAATATGAGGCCACTTTGAACATTCTTTCCAGGGCCTGTTTTGTTTCTCAGTAATTATTTCCAGGGCCTTTTTTGCTTCCCAGTGCACCCCTGGAGACCAGGTCCCAGGCCTCGGAGGACACGCCCTAGCCAATCCAGAAGCCCCCTTTGTGAGATAGAACAGAATGTTGCATGGGCCAATGCTAATCCTGCAACCCTGCAACAGTGTAGTTAGCAACATTTAGAGATGGTCCCAGAGGAGCCACCTGATATCGCTGGCCAACGAATGTGGTAACCCCGATAGATTGTGTATGTGGCCAGCATAGACTGACCAATTGTGGTACCCCATAGGTCTTCAGGGTTGGAACTGATTTTGTGACATCACACCTGTATAAAACCTTGTCACACATGCTCAGTAATTGAGAATGCTGGAGTATCCTCGTTTTCCTGTATGATCCCTGTGTGCATTGGATAATAAAAGACAGTAAACTCTACCCCATGGCTGAGTCTTCTGTTTTTGGGGTGGGGAGTCTTTAAGGGGCCCCAGAGTCTTAACAAGTGTTGGGATATAACTACTGTGAGTCCCCAATCCTCTGGTCATTGACACTTGTCTTCCACAAAACCAACATACTATGGGACCCCCCTATTGGTCTTTGCTGTCCCCCTGGCAACCTTCCTGTGTTCTGCTGCATTGGGTGTCCAAACCCTCTCCCCTGAGACATTCCTCCTCGTCCTCTTGACCACTGGTTCATATCCCCTCATCCTGTGAAACCTCCCCCTGCCATCGGTGGCCTGTTCTGTGCATGCTGAGTAACTACTCCTTCTCTGCTTGTTAACATCGCCGCTTCCATTGTATATTTGGATACTTTTTTTCTGTACTCATTTTGCCTCCTCCTGTTTCCTCTCCTTCTGCTTCTTTCTTGCATTCTCTTGCATTAATCTGCAATAGTGCACTATAGTTAGCTGAATTTCTGACCACGGTTTAGCCTCCATTCCCACTAACTTCTTAATCTGATTTTGCACTTGGTCTGGTAGCCCCTGACATAATATATGATAAAATACCCACACTTTTATTCCCATGGTTCCCGCATCTCAGGACGCCATCTTTCTTGAATCTGTTGAATGTATGGAAGTGGGTCTTCGTCTACACTCATTTTGCATGCCATTATCGTGCATTTATTCGAAATGTCTGGGTATTTCAGTTATTGAACGGCGCGCCATCGTGTGACGTGTTTTGTGCTGTAACACCAGGATACCCTGCTATTTTCCATACACCATCAACTATCTCCCCAAGAACGGCTGAGAGTAGACTTTCCATGTCTCCTACTTCTAATGTCATACCTGCCGTCCCTCTTTCTATCTCATAGATCCACTTGCCAGCCCCGGGCATCAACAAAGGCAGTTTGTATCTTAAATTGTCCTTGTCCATTTGCTGCCATGGAATGTTCCAACACAAAGCAGCTCAAGGAGGAAGTGCTGCCTGCACGCCGAATTCTGCAGGAGCAGCATACATCCAAGAAAATCATTCAGGTAAGCCTGCTGGCTTACCGCTTCAGCACCAGACTGCAAGACAACTTCCAAACCATCTGCAGTGACACGCGCATTAAGCGCCCCTTTTCTCTGCCAACCCAATGCATGTATGCAGTTGAGGCACCACCTTTCTTATCTACTTTCACTTTAAAAGTGTTTATTGCCTGTGGCTTCACTGTGTCTTGCATTGAGCGATGCAATTCTATCCTCGCTAAGATGGCCACCGAATGTGCATTCTGAACGGCACCGTCCAGATCAACTGATTGGCCAGCCATGTGCTTTAGAGCCTCACAGGCCCACCGATTTGAAGGAGGTGTTCCAAATGTAGTAGTTTAATTTTCAGAGATGTACATTAGGAGAGGAGAATGTTCTAAGTATGTAGATGGAACGGGTGTCGTATATGGATAGAACGGGTCCCGTATATGGATGGATCGAGTACCATATGTGGATGGATCAGGTGCCGTACGTGGATGGATCGGGTGCCGTATGTGGATCGATCGGGTGCCGTACCTGGATGAAACATGTGAAACAGGTGGATGGAAAGGATGAAGTATGAAGATGGTACGGATGAAATATGTGGATGCAATGCATAAAACAACTTAGAATACACAGATTGGTACGGGTGAAATATGTGGATGAAGTGCATAAAACAACTTAGAATACACGGAACGGATCAGAGTAAATAGAGCAGACTTGAGTGCGTGGGGCGGACAAGAGTGCGTGGGGTGGACAGGAGTGCGTCGGGCGGACAGGAGTGCGTGGGGTGGACAGGAAGTGTGCAGGGCAGACAGGAGTGCGTGGGGCGGACAGGAGTGCGCGTGGCGGACAGGAGTGCGTGGGGCGGATAGGAGTGCGTGGGGTGGACAGGAGTGCGTGGGGCAGGCAGGAGTGTGTGGGGCAGACAGGAGTGCGTGGGGCAGACTGGAGTGCATGGGGCAGACTGGAGTGCATGGGACAGAACTGGAATACGTGGGGCGAACTGGAATGCATGGGGCAGGTCTCTAGTGATTGGAATGGACTGGAGCGCAAAGAATTGCGTGTCGTATATAGTATGGTTTAGAGTGCAGGGAACGTTTGAAAGAGCATATAACCCATCATATCACACCACCACGCTTGCTCTCTTCTTTACACCACCACTGAACTAGAACACAGAGATACTATGATACCATTCGGTATAACTGTTCTCATACCAACATCTGCCGCACACTCCCCATTATTCTAAGTAAACACTGCTGGATACACACCCCAGCCAGGCGTTCTCCTCAGGCCTAACGCAGCCACATTCGGTCAGGATAAATCCTGCCAGAACTAACACATACTCCTGATCTCTCAACCACCACACTTACCGCTAAGAAGCAGCTATTACACGAATACCGCACCAGCTGCACACATATCCGGTGCGCACACGAACCTTTGACTCTCTCTACTTTCTCTACTGATCTGAACTTCGGTTCCCAAGGGCGTTCAACCTACCAGCGCCTTAAGACCATACCAATGGTATATAAGGCGCTATATAACTGCAAAATAACATAACATATGGCCTCCTTTGTAGGCAATCCTTGAACTTTCTGGTAGACTTGGGAATATTCCCCTTTGTGGTAGAATTTGAAGTGGGCTTTGAAGAAATAATATTCCTGTTGTGTTCTTCTCCATTTCCTCAAGGACTTTGACATTCTGCCTCTTACCAGGTCGGAGGATTTGAAAGGAGATTTTCTGGGTTAAAATCTTATACAAATGGAACTATCCTGCATTGATAGAAATTCCATTGTTACCGCCATGATCTTCTAAGATGATACTTTGGCCTCTGCCACCAATTTAAACAGCTCTCCTGTCTTCTAAAATAAATGAATAAACAGGGCAGGGGCGGAGGCCTGTAACTGCCTCTGGTGTCCGCTTCAAAAAAATCATCATTGTCCTGAAGATGGCCCATTAACGATTTCTTAGACTACCGTAGACAACGGTGGTACTAGTATAAGGGGCCGAAACATATGTCGACCTATAGAAAAACAAATTGTTTTTTCTGATGTCATGTATATTATCAACAACTAATATGCCAAAAGAAAATTTAAATTGTCAAACCCTGATGTCACAGTACGAATGAATAGTTACGAAAGGTATGAGTGATGTATGAAAAAGTCCACAAATGTAAAAAAAATTTAAAAAATATGTGGTTTTTAACCAATTATTAAAATGATTTATATCTTTATAATTTAACGGTCTATGTTAAATAAATTTTTCTCTCAAAAAATACCTACTGTAGATTTACGCAACAGTACTTTAGCACCTGCATCTGTGTTGTCGAAAGACCTTAGAGAGAGGGGTAGTCAGTCGGTTGTGTTTCCTTGTCTCTTAAGAATCTCCCTGTTTACAGACTAGACCCCCCGACAACAAAAAACCTGGGAGTACCCATTGTTATAACCTGACAAACATTGGCCAAATAAATAAATATACAGGACTGTGGCGGGGGCCTGTAACTGCCTCTGGTGTCCCCTTGTCCTGCCCATGTCGCGCTCCTCTGCCACAGATAAGTAGACAAAACCTGTGAGAATCGACCAGGAAAAAGAAAAAAAACGGTTTGCAATACACTCAATTCCACATTCAGCCAATAGGAGGCAATGGTGTGTAATCATTTAAGTCATTAAATACAACTCTTTCATAGAGCTGCCAGGATAGCTCACTGGCAATGCTTCTGTCTTGAATTCAAGACAACACAGCTTCAAATTCAAAGAATTAGCGGTGGGTTTTGAAGAAATAATATTCCTGTCCTGTTCTTCTTCCATTTCCTCAAGGACTTTGATATTCTGCCTCTTTCCAGGTCGGAGGATTTGAAAGGAGATTTTCTGGGTTAAAGTCTTATACAAATGGTACTTGCAGGGTGCACCAGAGGCAGTAACAGTCCTCCCCACGTCCCGCTACTCTGCCATGGCCTTGTTTATTTATTTATTTTTTCCAATGATTGTCGGGTCCGTGGACCTGATTACTTTATTTATTTCTGCAATGCAAAAATAAAGTAATCAGGTCCACGGACCCGACAAACATTGGCCAAGTAAATAAATAAGCAGGGCGGTGGTGGAGGCCTGTCACTGCCTCTGATGTCCCTTGCAGGGGGCACCAGAGGCAGTAACAGTCCTCCCCATGTCCGGCTCCTCTGCCACGGCCCTGTTTATTTATTTATTTTCCCAATGTTTGTCGGGTCCGTGGACCTGATTACTTTATTTATTTCTGCATTGCTGAAATAAAGTAATCGGGTCCACGGACCCGACAAACATTGGCCACATAAATAAATAAACAAGGCTTCAGCGGAGGCCTGTAACTGCATCCGGTGCACCCTTGCAGGGGGCACCAGAGGCAGTCACATTCCTCCCCACGTCCCGCTCCTCTGCCACGGCCCTGTTTATTTATTTATTTGTCCAAAGTGTGTCGGGTCCACGGACCCGATTACTTTATTGCAGAAATAAATAAACAGGGCTGTGGCGGAGGCCTGTAACTGCCTCTGGTGCCCCGTGTAGGGGGCAACAGAGGAAGTAACAGTCCTGCCCATATACCGCTCCTCTGCCACAGATAAGTAGACAAAATCTGCGAGAATCGACCAGGAAAAAAAAAACAGTTTGCAATGCACTCAATTCCACATTCAGCCAGTAGGTGGCAATGGTGTATAATATACGGACCCGACAAACGTTGGCCAAATAAATAAATAAACAAGGCCGTGGCTAGGCCTGTAACTGCCTCTAGTACCCTCTTGCAGGGGGTACCAGAGGCAGTAACAGTCCTCCCCACGTCCCGCTCCTCTGCCATAGCCCTGTTTTTTTATCTATTTGTCAAATGTTTGTCAGGTCCGTGGACCGGATTACTTTATTTATTTCTGCAATTACTTTATTTATTTCTGCATTGCAGAAATAAGTAAAGTAATCGGGTCCATGGACCTGACAAACATTGGCCAAATAAATAAATATACAGGGCTGTGTCGGAGGCCTGTAACTGCCTCTGGTGTCCCCTTGCAGGGGCACCAGAGGCAGTGACAGTCCTGCCCAAGTCGCGCTCCTCTGCCACAGATAAGTAGACAAAACCTGTGAGAATCGACTAAGAAAAAAAAAAACGGTTTGCAATACACTCGATTCCACATTCAGCCAATAAGAGGCAATGGTGTGTAATCATTTAAGTCATTAAATACAACTCTTTCATAGAGCTGCCAGGATAGCTCACTGGCAATGCTTCTGTCTTGAATTCAAGACAACACAGCTTCAAATTCAAAGAATTAGCAGTGGGTTTTGAAGAAATAATATTCCTGTCCTGTTCTTCTTCCATTTCCTCAAGGACTTTGATATTCTGCCTCTTTCCAGGTCGGAGGATTTGAAAGGAGATTTTCTGGGTTAAAATCTTATACAAATGGTACTTGCAGGGTGCACCAGAGGCAGTAACAGTCCTCCCCACGTCCCGCCACTCTTCCATGGCCTTGTTTATTTATTTATTTTTTCCAATGTTTGTCGGGTCCGTGGACCTGATTACTTTATTTATTTCTGCAATGCAAAAATAAAGTAATCAGGTCCACGGACCAGACAAACATTGGCCAAGTAAATAAATAAGCAGGGCGGTGGTGGAGGACTGTCACTGCCTCTGATGTCCCTTGCAGGGGGCACCAGAGGCAGTAACAGTCCTCACCATGTCCGGCTCCTCTGCCACGGCCCTCTTTATTTATTTATTTTCCCAATGTTTGTCGGGTCCGTGGACCTGATTACTTTATTTATTTTTGCCTCCATCCCCACATGCTTCTTAAGCTGATTTTGCTCTTTGTCTGGTAGCCCATGACATAATATATGATAAAATAAGGATCCCTCATCTTAGGACGCCATCTTTCTTTAATCTGTTGAATGTATTAAAGTGGGACTTCGTCCTCACACATTTTGCATGCCATAATCGTGCATATATTTGAATTGTCTGGGTATTTCAGTTATTGAACAGCGTGCCATCATGTGCCGTGTTTTGTGCTGTCACTCCAGGATACCCTACTCTTTTCCATACATCATCAAATGTCTCCCCAATAATGGCTGAGAGTAGACTTTTTATGTATCCTACTTCTAATGTCATACCTGTCGTCCCTCTTTCTATCCCATAGATCCACTTGCCAGCCCCGGGCATCAACAAAGGCAGTTTGTATCTTAAATTGGGCTTGTCCTTTTGCTGCCATGTAATATTCCAACATGAAGCAGCCCAAGGAGGAAGTGCTGCCTACACCCCGTATGCTGCAGGAGCAGCATACATCCAAGAACATCATTCAGGTAAGCCTAATGGCTTATTGCTTCAGCCCCAGCCTGCAAGGCAGCTTCCAAACCATCTGCAGCGATGTGCGCTTTAAGCACCCCTTTTCTCTGCCAATCCGATGCCTGTATCCAATTGAGGCACCTTTCTTATCTACTTTCACTTTAAAAGCCTTTATTGCCTGTGGCTTCACTGTGTTTTGCATTGCGTGGCACAAATCTATCCTCGCTAAGATAGCCGCCGACAAATGTCCATTCTGAACGGCACCGTCCAGATCAACTGATTAGCCAGCCGTGTGCTTTTGAGCCTATCAGGCCCACCAGCAGGCGGAAGCCGGCCCTCCACACGAATGCCCTACCACAAAGGGTCCTGTCTGCCACCCTGCTTTTACATCTAGCCGCCATATACCTTAACACTGACATCGCCCACCAACCAGGTGTACACCAGAGACACGGTAAACCCGAAACGTTTCATAATGCAACCCTTGCGAAACATACAGCTCTTTTACCATACGTGCTGTTCGCTACCCACCTTGTTGGCCCAGTTCTCTTTGGCGAGTGCTGACTATATTGTGGACTTATAGTGTAATTGCTGTGCTCAGCCATCCTCGCCCCCAACTATGAGCAACTTTGACCTGTGCGAGAGATTGCCTCTACACAAACCTTCGTCAAAAATTGGCTCTTTTAAATTTAAATTGTGTCTAGCACACCACCGCGCGATTCCCGCATTATAGCACCTGACGACCTTGCTGCGTGTGTCTCTGCCCGTAATTTCTAACTGTTATCCACAGTACCCATTGCGCTAACCGTTCTCTTATTACCCTGCATATCTGGCCTGGCATGCTCCTACCAAGACCGCCTGCAAATTAATTTCGTACTTTGATGCCACCTTAATTTGTACTGCTTATTGAAATTGTGTTATTGTGATGATTGCAATCGGCTATGCGAAACACGCATCCCAGCATCTTATTACATCGCCTATATGTCTTTCCACAAAAACTGCTTTTTAAACTGCGATCCGCAGTCCATAACGTGCAGCCGGCATCTCAACGTCCTGTACATCCTGTCCAGCATGCTTCAGCCTTAACCGTCTTGCAAGTTGTAACTATAATTCGTTTCTACCTTTAATACTGTACTCTATTTCGTAATTGTGATAGGCAGTCCTATATGGGAATATTGCATCCTTGCCAAGCATGCTTTTGCCCTAAATTCTATAGCAACCTGTAACTATGATTTATATTCTCCCACGTGGTTCAACCTGCCCATGCCCATATCGTGAAACTTATTGCCTGAAACTGTACCGCAACTTGTAACTGCGCTATAACCTCCCTTGTGCAACCTTTATCCGAATGCCAGATTACCCTGTCCCGCATAATTGCGCCCAAATGTGTATAACAACCTGAAACTGCGACCGTCAATCTACCAGGTTCTACACACCTCTTAGTGACACACTACTTTGCCTCCTGCCAACCGATAGCGCATAGCAACTAGAAGGGCATACCCTAGCACTAGATCACCTCGCCTGGCATACTAGTTCTACCTAAACCACATATCAAATCGCAATCATGGTCAGCAGTACCCTAGCACTCTAGAGACTGTCACTCGTGAGCTGAGACACAAATTGCACGTTACACTGCAAATTGTCGCCAGTAACCTCACACTCACCAAACACCTGACAACCTGAATGATTAACACCTGTGCAGTAAGTGTGTGTGAATGAGGAGCACTGCCTGCAAACTGCGTATTTACCGACACTGCTAACTGCTAGTATAACCACCAAACCCCTCCGACTTAGGTACTCTTCAACTTGAGCTCTATATAACTACCTAGGCAACCACCTAAGCACTCACTATGCTTCCCAAGCTCCTAGACTCTCCTCCACATCATCGACTTACTGCCTACCGCCACTCACCCTTCCCGCTAAGTCGCTCTGTGCCAAGCTTAAATCTCAGCGACCCAGCACCTATGCACACCGGTTTGAGACCAATGGATGTAAGCATCTCGTTCCTATGTCTAGCCTAACGCCACAAACCACTCCAGCCGATCTACACCACGGACAACCTTGCGCCCACAGTAAGATCCCTAACCTCTAGGCTACAACTACCATCACACCTATTCCATGGAGGAACCTTCAATTGAGGTCTAGACTCCCACACTTTGTACGTGATATAGCCAACAACCACCCCATCGGCTACAATACTCCGGCCGATAAATTAGGCATTCGAATAGTACTTGGTAGACACCAGACTGACTTGAAGTCACATACCCTGCCCCAACAAAAAAAACTTGGACACTATACTACCACCCATTGACACCACACATATATGAAAGAGACAACTATACAGGGTGCACTCATCAATGCTAGATCACTACCAGCCCATACACTTGACATCGTCACATCAAAGGACCTCGACTTCCTAGCAATCACGGAAACTTGGCTCCATGAAGCTGCTGGCCCAGCCCTTTCGCTGGCTGTCCCCAACAATGACTCCATATATAGGACCGACAGGTCACAAATAAAGGGGGCAGAGTAGCCTTTATAGTTTAGAAGAGTATCAACATCTGGGAATATCCCAACTCCATTTTCCCCACCTGGGATCTACTTTCAATCAGAATTACCACCTCACCCACGAGTACACTAAACTTACACCTGATCTACAGGCGGCCTGGCCTTATCTCTTCCTTCCAGGATGACTTAGCTCAACTCATGTCCACTAATACCAAGGCTAGTACCCACACCAGCATATTAGGGGACTTCAACTTGGGATTCAATGACCCTAAAGACCACCATGCATTGAACTTAGCCAATAACATCACTTCACTAGGATTCACGCAACGCATACTTAACCCGACACATAACAAAGGCTGCACCCTAGATTGGCTTATCAACCTTAACTGCAACACCACTATCACCTCCAAATCCCATTGTCCTTGGTCGGACCGTCACTTGTGACTTCTACAAGAATGAAGGTGCCGTCACTCCTCCTCCCCAGGTGCCTGCTACACTTGCCAGAAATGGACACAAGATCACAGCGAGTAACATCCTCCCGCTGCTCAGTCCTATCACCACCCTCCATGACTCACATTCCCATGACACCACCACACTAGTCAACCTTTACAACCAAACCTTGCTAACAGCTCTCGACAAAGTAGAGCCTTTGACTCTTCGCAAAGCCAAACCTCACACCTTAACGCATGGTACACACCCAACCTGAAAGCCCTCCGCAATCTGAAAATCACCCTGATCAAATCCTTCCTCACAGACAGAACCATGAGAGTCTTCTCACCGCTCTCAGCCGCAACACCTGTCCCCGTCACCAGCGGAGTAGCCCAGGGTTCTTGTGTCTCCTCGACTTTATATAGCATATTCACGAAACGCCTATTTGCAGACTGGACGAGCTGGGTGTCACCTACACAAACTATGTAGATGACACCCAGATTCTCATATCTATCACCAGCAACCATGACACAGACTCTGAGTATTTAAATAGAATTTACCAGATAATCCAAGCCTGGATGGCTTCACATGGGCTATGCCTTAATAATGACAAGACGGAACTCCTCCTCATTGGCACCAACCATCATCTTCACAAACTACCTAACTCCTTCAATTCATTCAACATAGACGGAAACATCATCAAAGTTTCCAACGAAGTGAAAACCTTAGGCTTCTATCTCGATTCTTCCTTAACTCTGACACGACAAGTCAATGACATTGCCCTCTGCGGCCGCCTACACATCCTTAGCACCTTACAGTTGCATCACCCTAGCTAGAGCACTAATACTGTCTAGACTAGACTATTGTAATGCACTCTAATCAGGCACCACAACCCAAAATATTAATATGCTCCAAGTGGTACAAAATAAGGCTCTTAGAGCTGCATTAAACATTCCTAAGAAACCAGAACAAACCATCACTGGCTCCCCATCTCAGAGCGTATCCAATTCAAAACACTTGCGCTGACACTCAAATGCATACACAAGCAAGCACTGAAATACCTCACAGACAAATTCACTCCCAACTAATCATCCAGACCTACATGTGTTGCATACACGCACTGCCTTGCCATTACTAGGTTTAAGCGCCAGAAGGCAGGGGATGCAGGTTCCCAGTGATAGCGGCAAACATTGGAATATTCTACCGGCTACACTAAGATCTGCAAGCTCCTGTTGGGAATCCCGCAAACACCTCAAAACCTGGCTGTTCACCCAAGAACTTGTTAGATAACAGACCGTTTTTTATTGTTTGTCCGGTCTCTTACATTTTGTATCTGTTATTGCTGTCAAGCTTGTAACCTCTGCCATATTAAAGCATGTTATCACCTTGAGTTTTCTGTGTATTATATCAACAATGTAATGTCAATACTACAACTATGTAAAATGCAATTATGTAACCTATGCAACTTGCTCTCTGGGTTATTAGTCAAGTAATGCACCTAGATGCCTTCGGACTTTGAGAGCTATATAAATAATAAATAAATAAATAAATAAATAAATACATTAAATAAATTCATTCATAAAACTTTATTTCGGTGTTATTTCTCATTAATATAAAACTATATTAATGAGAAAAATTGAATATATTGAGGTTGCCCATCTCCCTTCTCTAACAATGGGAACTGTGTTAGTCTCATTCCTCGGTCCTGTCCTCCTATGTCTTTGTTGGCTGTAAATACCCTTGCAATCCCTGTGCTTTTCCGTCCTGGCCATGCCCTAAGCCTCTGTGCATACAGAGTGATATCGGCTGGGTCACGTGGCCCCCTCTGTGGGACGTGACAGTTGCCCCTTGATGTCTCCCTCTTCTCTGTCCATGCCTTCCTTATCTCCCCATAAAGTGTGTCCGCCTGGGCTTACTTCCCTGGAGCGGCAAAAGTGTTTTCCCTCCTCATCGTCCTCACTCCCCTGTGAGTCTACGTCTGACCCATGCTTTTGATGCTACTGTCGCTGTTCTCCTTTCTATCGTCGCTGAAACTTAGTCTACTTAACATTATGCTGCACTGCTGCTTTCCCTTCGTCCGATCTGTAACTTCCTGCTCCCCCCTCACCAAGGGTTTAGCACTCCCGTTTGCCCATAGGGCAGCTGTGCTGCTTCTCCTGCTCCACTAAAGTTCACCCTATCCTTCTCCGTAAATGTCCCCATCCTCATCATTTAAACATGGCACATCAATCTTAATCGCTACTACTTTGGCTGAGCGCATCTCTCTGTCCTCATACCTGTCTTTCTCATTTCTACGCTCTTCCTCTTGCTTGTATCAGCGTCCTTTAACGATCCACTCGACTTCTAACTTCCTTTTTTACTCCTTTAGCTGCACTTGCCTTTCCTGCTCTTCTTCTGCCTTCCTGTTTGCTATGTCTTCTAGCTCTCTCTGTTTCCATTGGTCCTTCTCTTCTCTCAGGCTTCTGCTTGTTCTCTTTCCTTTTGTAATCTCTGATTTTCCTCTTTTTCTTCCTTTTCTCTCCTATGCACTTCCTCCATTGTCTCTGCCCATTTTTTTAGCTTTCTCCTGCTTGGCTTTACTGTGCAATGTTTCTTTTCCACGTTCTCTGTTTCGCTTGCTGATTATCTGTCTAATTTGAGCAATATCTGTCCACTTATCCATTTGATCGATGCTACTAACTCTTGGCACATAGCAAGTCCTGTTTTTCCTGTGTCACTCTCCTGTAGCTTTGCTTGTATCTCGCTGTGCTTCCTGCATTCGCTGCTACTGTCCCGTGTTGCTTTATTTGCTTGCTTTGCGCTATCAAACGTGTCCCTCGTACTATACGCTGGTGGCACGAAAGTGAGATTTCTGTATCATGTGCTGCTTTTAATTCTTTCATGGGGTAAAATCCCTTGCTTTCTGTCGCAGCGTCTACATCTACTGTTTGAGGAGGAGGAGGGGGAGTCAAGGGCTGTTTGTCCCCACATCCCGTTTGCTCATCATCCAATGTTGTTGAGTCAAATCCCCTTCCTCGTCCCGAAAATTTTTCCACATTTCTAGTATGGCCAGTGGGTTTCTTAATTTACTCCCCTTATATGCTGCCTGTAGATAAGTGACCATTTGTTGCTGCACACATTTGAAAAAGCTTCCGTCTTTGGGCCATGGCTTTGCCAACTTGCCCTCTGTGTTGCGAGTCTATTCTGTGCTATACTTGTGTATTTTGTCTTGATATCGCGGAAGGGACTTTCATAAGTGTTGAAGAGGTGTATCCCCCATTGTGTTACCTTAAACAATACTTTTGTCAACACTTAGTTGACCTCAAATGGAGGTTTTTGACACGTCTGATTTTAATCAATACAATATAACATATCTTTTCCCAGCGTCTCTGGCTCAACATCATAAACTCAGGCGTGCTCCCAGCACCGCCCCTTTGCGGCTCTCTGCCCTGAAAGCTTAATTCACAATTCCACTTGCGTGCTTCTCACACTCCCCCCCAATGGCATAACCCATGTTCTCGACCACAATCGGCAAACCTCCTACCAAATTTCACCACTTTCTATACACTTCAAATCCTATTGAACAACCTCATCAGTGACATCACCATTACCATAGAGGAAGCATAGTCACAACGCAACAACATGACATAACATAACATATATACAGCCGCCTTCCTGCTCTTCTAACAGGCTAATCCAACCAATCTTGTGGTCCCTCTTCTGTAGCGTCGCCTTACAGGATTACATCTCAGAGAGAAACTTAGGAAACCACATTCCATAATGTAAGATAGCCTTTTTTCCTCTAACTAATATAGCCAGGTAGACCACCATATACTTTTTTCCCCCAAAGTTTTCTTCTTCCGCAAGTTAAACTGAATGTCTAAGTGTACCGCCCAAACTGACCGCCCACCAAACAGGTATCCTTACATCACCCCAGAAAAAAACTTCACCCAGCCCACTGAAAAGATCTGTTCTCCCCACATTTTCCGTATAGCTGAGTCTATACTTACATTCTGTAATCAGTTTAGGTCTCCAAGAACTGGCTCTCCCACAACCTGCCACTCTGCCGTCTGGTCTGATAGGTGTCCCATGGGAAGCAGACATGAATTTCTCTCCAAAAGCTGCTCCTGTCGACCTCTTTGCATACATGCATGATTATAGGTGTCGTTTTATGCTGGTCACCACACAGCCCCTCGGACATGCTGCAGGACAAGACGTTTTCTTGCTGAAAGAACCTAGCAACCTCCTCTGCTACAACTTTGTATAGCATGGTAGTAGTCCTCTAGCAGTCACCTCAATTATTGGCAGAGTACACTTGGCCGCTCAAAACCTCCCAGACCCATGAACGGAAGACTCAGCCATGGCAAATGTTACTGTCGTTTATTAGCTAATACATATAACTACATATAACAGGGTTCACACCAGGAAAACAAGTTTCATCTAGAGCTCTCAGCTTCTAAGCATGTGTCACCTGCTTTTATCCTGGTATGACATCACAAATCCAGGTTCGGTGCTCGAAACTTATCAGACATTTGCATTGGTCAGTTTGGGTAAGTTATATATATAGAAAGTATAGGTTCGTTTTGTAATTGGTTAGCCATATCCAGTGGCTCCTCCTATGACCACCTCTACTAGCACCCGTCTACAATGTTGCAGGGTCGCCGAAAGGCCATAGGCCCTTGCAACAAATTTTATCCCCACGTGAAACGTGAATTTGGATTGGGCAGAATGTGTCCTGCCAGGCCTAGGACCCTAGACAGTTCTCAGCCTGAATGAACCTCTTCAAAGTAACGAGAATGAACATGGAGGTGCGAAGCGTTCTCTAATGTTAACAAATTGTGCGCACCACTTGTATCTTCTTCCCTCTGGTTCTTTGGGAACAGTTATTACTGTCTGGGTCAAATGTGTTGAGACCATGAAATGAAGCCCTGTCGTCTATAATTATAAGGATTTTAGCCTGAATTTCTGCAGGTGGCTCCCTAACTCAGTAGCTGGAATTTTCCTGCTTACACTTTGTCTTTGGCTGGGTGTCCTGTTTCTGCTCGCCTCGAGCTGCAGCGATCCACCAGCTTGTCTGTGTTTCCCGAATGTTCCTTTCCTTTCTTGCTTGTTTCAGAGGCCTATAACTTCTATTGTGTTCATTATGGCTTCTCCATGTTAGTGGCAGTCAAGCATATGCAAGCTAAATGTATGGATTCTTTGCATTTCTCTGTTTCAGCTTTGGCTAAGGATATTAATATAGAGATATGTATGTGTGTTCCTCCTCTGCCTAAGTGGGTCATAAGCATGTGCTTCATGCCTATATGCAATAAACTATTGCAGGTGTGTGTAGCTTAATGAATGGATGACTATGTACTTCACGTATAAGCACGGCTATGTCGTGATGTCAGCAATGAGGTAATTGGTTTCTGATTTTCCAGTCAGTCGACCTGATCGATTGATGTCAGTTCCATGTCGTCCAGATCATCAATTGGGTATGGTCTGAATGGTTGTCTAAGGGAATATCACTTTTCACACCTGCAATACATCAATGATTTTGGTGATGGACCTGAGAGTGAGGTGCATCTATTGTTTCTCTGTCTTTGTGCCGAGAGTCGTGCAGGGGGCATGAAGGTCAAATGTGGCCCTCTTCTACACTTGGAGGGCCAAGGAAAGGCCCTGCGGGGAAGTTCCCAACTTCAGAGGGTGTCTGATAGACCAGTGGAGACGAGAGCTATTGGAGTGCGCAGGCTATTGTTAAGGAGGGGTTCTGTGGAGTGTTTGCATGATCGAGGGAGAGTGTGAGTATTAGAGGTAGAGTAGGAGTAGTGTTAGATTGCAGTAGTGGTGGTGTTAGTGTTAGAGGTGTTGGTAAGTAGGAGGTGGTGGTGGTAGCAACTGAAATTCAGTGAAGAAGGTGATGGGAGTATGAGTGAAGGAGATAGGTGGCACTGGGTAGTAGAGGGGTGTGCAGGGCATCTTATCCCTGGGTATCCTTGGGGGTCTGACCAGGGGCTAGTGAGTGAGGTGATCAGGTCCAGTGAGAAGAAGACAATGGTAGTAGAGAGGTGGTGGTAGTAGTGGAATAGGAACAGTAGTAGAGGTGGAGCGGGAAGAGCGACTGTGAGTGTGAGACGAGGAGTAGCTATTGGCATTAAGTGAAATAGAAATTATAACAAGAGGAATAGCAACAGGTGGGGAAGTAGAGTGAGAGGAAGGAGGGAAAAGGAACCAACAGAGGTAGAGGTACAGTTGGAGTTACAAGTAGGAGTAAGAATGGCAATAAGAATAAGAGTGGGAAAGGAAGTAATATCAAAGGGTGGAGGCGGAAAAGGCGGAGTGAGAGATTGGAGGGACACTGACGTGGTGGGAGGAGAACAGCTTAACAGAACAGTACGGCAAAGGGTAGGTGTGAGAGGGTGTGAAAAGTGTGAGCCAGAAGATAGAAGATCCTTAAGAAGTCAGTTAGCTAGCGTCTTAGAGCAAACACCTGAAGTGTTATGAGAAGAAGGGCAGCTAGGGGTTACCAATCATATAATTACTAACAGCACGCTCGGGACGTCTGCACAAGGGAGCTGCCTGGGGAAGTTGAGAGAGGAAAGGGCCGGCACTAGTGCCCCATTAGGCCCCAAAGAACCTTGCAAATCAGCCACGCTGACCATCAAAAGACTTCAATAAACACCCTTGAATGTGACTCTAGGAGACTGCGTGGTTCTTTGTGATGGGCTGCCCTGTCACATGTGCGATCGAGTTACAGGCAGCTTTGAAACAGGGCTATCGCCTGCGGCGCATACACGAAAAATTGCCTTTTAAAACAATCACCATCAAGCTCTTATGTATCTATATCGGGATGTTCCTATAACAGAAACAAAAAGTCTGGCTTCACGGCATGGTGTGTGGACAATGTCTCTAAACAGGCCTAAATAGACGATTATTATAAACATCAGGGCATACGCTTGGCAGTTGTTGGCTGAACTATGCCTTAGTTCGATGTGTGGTAAGTATACACAAAGAGTTAATTTGCCTAACACAGCCATCATCACAGACCCTGATGCGCTCCACACTTATCTATTTGATCATTCTTATGATGTGAGCTGCTGCATCTTCACAGATGATGAAACGGCCTGCCTATGCTGGAGCAACGCCATGTCGTATCCAACAACTTCAGGCAACACCAACATATTTATAGCCAAGTTCACAAACTTTCACGCTCACGCTCACTTCAAGCTATACGCTCTGATGGAGCAATTGCAAGAGCGGGTTTCAATATCATGACACCAACAGCGTTATGTTTGTCAGCCGCCCCAGGGATGTTAACCCACCCACCAGCGATTATCCAGGGGATCTAATTTCAGAGCTAGCTCTCTACGAGTGCATTGTGGAGTTTGTATCCACGGGTCCCAAAGTATGCACTTAATGCATATTGTTAGTAACCATTAATATGAAAGTGAGGGGTATAACCTTGAATGTTAACAACACAGCTAAAATAAATGTTGACAGTTTAAAAGATCTGGTACATTCCTTTGTACAGGGAGACACATGTAATAACCCACTGTGTATCATCGTTACACAGCTGGGTAAGTGAGCAATAAAAAACAATGGGAAATTAGCACGGTGACTACAGAACACACTCATCGTTGTGCTTGATAAGAGATCGCCAGCACTGGGTGCCTTGACGCACCCTTATGGCTATTAAATATTTTGGTATTAGTCTTCACCCATCCCACCCTCACTATGCCATGCTGCCCTTGCTGCCTCTACCGCTGGTTCATCTAGGCCCCACATGAGACACGTTCCTCCCAGCTAACTGTCTGAGAGTTGGGAGTTTGAATGTATGTGTTTATTTTTCCTTTTTACATTAAATTGCTCATGGTATATCTCCTATGTATTAAATATGTCTTTTTTTCCTTTCTGCATTGAACTGTTTGTGCAAATACACGGTTTTTCCTTTCTGTATTAAAATGTCTTTTTATAAATAAATATTTTTTCAAATTAATAAAACGGCTTTGTTCTTTAATTCATTGTCCTATTTAGAATTTATAATAACACACATCACTTGTTGATTTAAAAAAATATCAATTTTATTCAGAGGTGTAACTCTTGGCTGTGGTGAGGTCAGCAACTCGATATGGGGTACAGAAACAGTTTCTTTGTTTTTAATCACACTGCGTAAATTAGGACACAAAGTAGAATTATCACTCTGTTGTTTCAAATATTGGCTTTTTTATTTTCACAGTTTATGCTACAAGTTCTTAACACCCTCTATACCTACCAACACCCCTTTGTCATGCTATATTTTCGACAGCTTCATGCCATGACATGTACACCCCTTAACCACCAGACATAGAAACATAACCAGGTATTATAAAGAATAGGTTTTTATTAACATTTAAAACAGCAATTTGTATTCAGATTCTATTCACATTAAATAGTTTGGATTATCAGATGCTGCACAACGATCCTTTTGGCTACAAATTCTGCAGTATCAGCAATTACTTCATACACAGACTGTCTTTCATTGCGTCGATAAAAAAACCTGCATAATAGAGAGACGGTTCACAGAAATTCAAAAAGCACCCTGTCAAACAGCCACTGTCCTTTAACACATCAGAATCTCTGCTTCATGTTGGCTGCCATCAGTCGTAATGAGGGGCTCACAGGTGACCTTAAATTGCCAAAACCCCCTTTGTGATCCTTTTGCCAATAGTTGTACATTAGTGGGTGGCTGTTGTTGGAACATATGTTTGTGATGCATAAATCAGTGTTACATTAATGTCTGCATACCTCATGTGGTGTTTCCCGATAACACAACATCCTTGGACATATTTTGCTCAGATGCTCTTCAAGTAAATTCAGCATTAATTGTTGTACACATTCAGTGCTGGATTTCACATTAAATTAGTTGCTTTCCAGCAGGTGTTCATATTTCATTTCCTGCAAATAAGGGCAAATACACTTGAAAACAACTACATTCTCAATCCACACCTCTCCAGCTCTCAGATCAGTGCACACGACCGTCCCTCTATACCTGCAAGACAAGCTAAAACTCTACCACCCACAGCGCTCTCGAAGATCAAGCTCTGCCCTCCTTTTAGTGATACCAACCACCAACTCAGTCAGGATAGGAAGATCCTCGTTCTCAGCCTTGGCCCCCACTCTATGGAACTCGCTTCCACTCCACATCCAACTCACCAAAGATTTCTTGTCATTCCGCAACCTACTGAAAATGTGGCTCTTCCCTTAACACTGATGTCCACCCAAGGTGTGTCCAAACCACCCAGCAACCGAACGACAAAACACACAGCGAAACTGTCCTACGTGGTGCTCAACCACATGATAGGACAGAATGGATGCATTAAAGATAATGATTGGAGTGAATGGAGTCAATGGATGGAGTAAACTGGGTGAATGGACACCGTAAACAGAATGTCAGAGTTGATCAAATAGAGAAAATAAAGATTAAACGGAGAGCATGGAACAGATGTGACTGAAACAGATAGACTTAATAGAATGGATGGAGCAGATGGAATGGATGGAGTGGACGGAACGGACGGAGCAACACCTGTTCACCAAGTTGTTGCTATATATCTGTATCCCTATATATGCTATCTACCTGTATCCCCATATATATATGTATCCCATATATACCTGTATCCATCCTGTCGACATATATCTGTATGTCGCTATGTACGTCCCCACTGTCCTGCTCACATGCCTGGTCTCAGGCGCTTATACTGATAACCACCATATCACACCACTACGTCTACTCTCTACTATACACCATCATTCAACCAGAACACAGCTATAATCCTGTTAATTCGGCCTAGCTGTTCACATATGAACACGACTCCATGAGCACGTCACCACCCTAATAAAATGCAGCTAGCTGAGCACATTCCGGCTAGCTGCTCGCATAGGCGTCCCTCAGGCTTAACGCAGCCACAACCCAGTTTGGGTGTCCACCCACCAGACTGAACACATCCAAATGATTTCCTCAGGATCGCACCTATCGCTAGGAAGCAGCTATCATCCAACAACCACACCAGCTGCACACATATCCGGTGCACCCACGTACCCTACAACACTCTCTACTGACTACAGTTCCCGAGGGCTTCAATTTACCAGCGCTTTGAGGTCATGCCAATGATGCATAAGCGAGGACTGTGGACTAGAAAATGGCTTCTTGATTCAGTGACTTAGATAGATATCTTGCATCAGTCGATTATAGAGGTTGACTTTTGGCCTCTACAATGGCTAGTGGTAATAGGTCTAACTGACACTTTACACATAATGCATGTTTGCAAGTGCAATCTAATCCAATTCAGGTATTGCCCACATCCTAAAGAGGTCTTAAAGCATAAATAATGTAGGTATTGGGATCCAACAGTTGGGCTATTGATAAAGTGATTCAGTGCCCATTCTGCAAAACAATCCTCGATTTTACCTTTTGCTGTTGCCATTTGATTTCTATTCTCATTCCATAGGTCTGCCAGCTTAAGATTTATTAGGATCTGTTCTATTAAAGTAACCCATTTCCAATGAGGACTCACCATCTGATTAGTAAGCTTCCACAAAAACCTTCTGTGAAGCTGTAGGTCTTCAAAGCTATTAATTCTTACCCCTAATAAAATGTGTTTTAGCCAGGCTTTGTGAAGACCCCTGAAGCTGATATTCAACTAATCAGCTTAACTAATGTTGCAAGAGCTTTGGCAGCCTCCAAGATGCTTGAAGGTACTCCAATACAGCCAGAAAGGGTCACAAAGGTACGAAATACATACAAAACATGAGGCTAGATGATCTTCGCCTCACATTCCACCAAGGTCACAGCCTTTCACACCACCAAGATCACTTAGCCTGTGATACTGTCCTACAACTAATTTGGACTAGCCATTGCTCTCTCTATTATCTTTATTCCATTCCACCAATGATTTCTCTAATAGATGACATTGTGAGCTATAGGAGGGTTCTAGGCGAGTGTTCGCAAAACTAAATATTGCAACAACAAAGCCTCAATCAAAGCCTTTAGTCCTCTTCAAAACTCTACAAATTGAGACCTTCTAGTCCTATTCAAATGTTGGTTCTAGGCATTCCTGAGTTCACTTTGGAGACCTGCCTGATTCCACCAGATTCAATCAGAGGGAAAGCCACTACAGAAATGCAGATCCCTGGATTCAGACCTGCTGTTTTTTAACTGATGAGTGTAAAATGCTTACCTAGTGTCTTCTGAGCATGGCATGCACATTCTGTGTGTGCAGGTGTTCTTCGCACAGCACAAGCAGCACAAGGGATTATCACAGAGGCATTACTTGCATCCAAGAAAACAGACAAGCCAATTGTTGACTTGGTCAGTTGTGGATGGTGATTTTATTAATTGTAAGGGTTTAAATATTTCCCACAAATATGCCAGACTGTAGCATGGGTGCTTGAGCCTCCCAAGGAGAGGTTGGGGGATCGGGGAGGTTTCTCTGGGGAAACATTTTTTAATACTGGGTTAACATGCTATCTATCTATCTAGAAAAAACAAAGTAGTGTTTGTTTGTGGGTTGTGTGTGGCGTTGATCTTGGGCACGTCCAATTTGATAGCTGTCCCATGCCAAGGATGGATTATTTAATTGATCGATTGGGAGAAGCAGTTGACCTCTCCATGATTGATCAGACAAAGGGATACTGGCAAGTCCCTGTTAAACTGGAGGACAAGGAGAAAACTGCTTTTTTCACCCCCATTGGAGTATTACAGTTCACAGTATTACCTTTCGCGATACACAGATCCTTTCAAAGGTTGATGAACCAAGTCTTATGACCTTACTCTTCCTTCTGTGGGGCTTATATTGATGACATAATCCACAGTAAAACATTGAAAGAGCATTTTCACCATTTATATTTAGTCACCAGAGCATTGAGAAAAGCCGGACTCACAGCCAATCCAAATAAATTTCACTTGCCACAGTTGGCAGTACTTTGGTTTCTTCGTTGGCCACGGGCTAGTATAACCCCCAGGATGAAAAAGTTAAATCAGTCAAAGGAAACTCCAATTCCCAAAACAAAGACCAAGGGGCCTTTTTTGGGCTTAGTGGGGTACTGGAGACAATTTATTCTCAATTATTTGTCCATTACATCATGCCTCACAGACTAGCTTAAAAATGCTGAACCCCAAAAGATAAAGTGGAGGGAGGAAGACCAACTATGTTTTGACAAACTTAAAACCATTCTCTGCATTGAGCCTGTGTTGAAAGTGGCCAATTTCAATAAGGAATTCATTGTTCAGAAAGACGTGTCACATGTTGGGTTGGGGGATGTTCTCTCACAAGATCATGATATTATAGAACATCCCATTCTTTAAATTACTAGAAAGCTATTCCCCAGAAGAGGAACTACACTACTATTGATTTGGAGGCCTTGGTAATACAATGGGCAGTGTCATATCTTAAGTACTATCTCACTGGCTGGAAATTCTGCTTAATCACTGATCACGCTCCCGTAACTTTGATAAGCCTTCGTAAAAACACCAATGCATGGGTCTTGCACTGGTTCTTAGACTTACAGCCCTATTGCTTCACGATGGAACACTGAAAGGAAGAGAACAGGGAAACATAGACTTCCTTTCCTGTTTCCCAATAGGTGCTGAGAGAACAGCAGCATTAGGGGAAGGGTATGTAATTAATCTGATGGCATCATTACTCCCTTTCCAGCTGCGACTCCCCCGCTCTTCTCTCCCCCGATGTGGCCCGGGAAAGGCAGCCACTACCTGATCCTGTCCCTGGCGGTGGCTATATGAGGGAGGATCACATGGGGGAGGCAACCTCCGGGAGGGAGTAGTGGTGTCAATAGATAAGACATGGTATCCCCCTTTCCCGGAACATGACGCTTCCCCCATACACAACATTTTAATGGCCTGTTGCAGCTCCTTCCCTGTTTTCCCAAAGGAGAGTTCTCCAGGTCAGCTTTCTTAAACAAATCTCCAGAACAGTTCTCAAATCTTGACTTGTTGAAACCATTCCTATACTGTTTTCGTGCAAGTTCATAAAATGAAACTACTATTCCCAGAAACCCCTTATCAGTGCAACGAAGAAGAGGAATGGAGGAATGCAGTTCAGAGAAAGCCCTGAGCACGGACAACACTTGTTGTGAGCATACACCTGTGCCCGGGATGTTTGAAAGGAAATTATAAGAAGAAATGTCAGACTGCAGGTGTGAGCGGGCTGCAACTCTTCGAGAGGATGGGGAACAGAGCGAAACACGGTCGAGCCAATCGGCTCATGTGGTGAGCAGAACAGGAAGATGCAGAGAAGCTTTCCTGCAGGAACGCCAGAAGTGAGAACAGTGCTTCTAGGTGTTTGCCGGTGGAAGAGCATGAAGAAAAACTTACCGGGAAGCTGCTAGCAACAGAGAAACCCAGCCAGCACCACGACAGGCGTGGAAATTGAAGGCCAGGCAGCGCATGGTAGAAAGAATCCAGCAGCTGTCATTGGTGATCTGAAGACCGAGGAGGAGACACCATGAAGAGCCAGTGAGTCCACACCAGGACGAAGGGAGCACTGGGGCGTATTGGCAGACATGCCATATGTTAAACATTGAACAATGTACATCACCGAAAAGAGGAAATTGTTTCTTGATACTAAAAGTGAGAAGTTAAAAGCATGATTGTCTCAGAAGAGAAGTTTTGATGGACAAAGCACATTAGCACATACCTCTTTCCCTTATAAAGTAACAACAAAACTTTGGGAATTGGATTGGATACACACAGTTCAAGAAGTGCGTAAATACCATCTGTGTGTGGGAATTCTGCTTGATGTTAATCACTGGGCGAAATCCCCAGCTATCTGATCCAATTCCCAAGTGCTACATGGAGTTCCCAAATACTATGTTTAAAGTTAAACCTGCTGCCAACCAGAGAAATTGTAGGGGCTAGGGAAAAGCTTTAGCGGGACCAGA
Source organism: Ambystoma mexicanum (assembly GCF_040938575.1). Lineage (NCBI taxonomy): Eukaryota > Metazoa > Chordata > Amphibia > Caudata > Ambystomatidae > Ambystoma > Ambystoma mexicanum. The sequence continues at coordinate 1,489,981,576 of NC_090921.1, forward strand.
GAGTTTGCTGCTTTTGTCAAACGGAAGGGAATATTGAGTCAATGTTCCACTTGTTATTAGAATGTCGGACGGTATCTGGAAGCCGATTGTTTTATTTTAAGCATCTTTTAGAAGATTTTAGAACACTTTCGAGCAGCATTGTGTGGCAACACATTATGATCTTTAGTTGTAACAACAGTTGGAGTATGGCGGCATTGCACTTTGTGAATGATATCCTACTGTCTTGAAAGAGTTTATATTTCGAAAAGGATGACTTTTTACCTAAATGTTTATGTATGTGTATTGCATCCCATTTTTTTCATCCTTATTCAGAACCTCTTGTTCTTTTCTGATGCTTTAGATGTGCCTTGAATTACATGAAAATGTTGCAAAATAACTTGTTGATTGATTTGAAATTAGTTACAGGTTTCTGTTTTAACTGATAACAATAAAGGTAAAAAAAACAAAAACATAATGCTAAGGTGATAAAGTGTGAGCAAAACAATATAAGGACATAAGGAAATAGCCTACGAAATAAAGGAATTAGCCAAGAGAGCTAATGGGATAAACTACCAAAGGTTGGGTCACAGAAACAGACATACACAAGAAGTCCTGGCAGGAGAGTATACCAGGCAGTTGCAAATAAATGAAACAAGAAGCTCTAGCAGGGAAAGTATGCTATGCAGTTGCAAGTGTGTGAAACCAGAGAAACAGAGAAAACCCTGGCAGGATAGAATACCAGGTATCCCGACAATCTAAAGGTCAAAGATAGACACAGAGGTGACCTTGATTTATTTTTAGCAAAAGGAAAAGACAAAAGTTTCTATTGTCAAGAAATTGGTAAAAATAAAAGGGGAAGGGTGACAACCTCTGGATTGAGGAACTTTATCTTTAAGAGACTTTATGTTGTAATTATTCATATAATTTTGAACAATTTTGAAGAACTGAAGGCCAAAGACATTACCCGTTTCTCCTTAAGATTTATTTCATTTGAATATGAGGGTCAGAATAGTATTTTGGACACGGGACAGTTTTTTTTTGGACACTACCCTGACACTTCCTTATTTTTTGGTTTAGGTAGGGGAAACCCCTCTAGCACAGGAACAGCACAGCCTTTTACCAACCACTTTATTTTCATCAGTAAAAGTCTTTAGCCAAAACCATGTCCAAAATGCGCTCTTCACAATGGAGACTAGATTCCCTTCAGTGATGTTTCTCTTTAATTAATGTGTAAAAGCATTTCTTTGTCACTTTCAATGGGCCACTTCAAAAGTGGGAAATGGGTAGCGAATAATCACCCCGTCCCTTTATCTTGAGCAACTCTGCATCAATAACTGTAGTCTGCTTGATTGCGTTTCCTGGAATTACTTCAATTACATTCTTCTTCTAGCTATGCACAGAGTGAGATGTGTATTTAACTCATCTAATGATTCTTCCGCGTTAGACGTCATTACACAGAGCAAGAGTGAGGGGATCTCTCTGTATACACACCATGGGACCTAGTGTATCAAATAAATATTCTTCCAGAAGCACATACACTTCTGAAATGTTCCCTACTTCTTGGGATGCCCAATCAGTTTATATATTCCCACTACTCAGTACTGACCAATTACAGAGGCCAGGGTTTAAACTAATTCCCTTTATAGCATCGCTCCCCTGAGGAATATGACCCTTTTAGAGCATACTCGCATATTAATTTCTTTAGCTGTCCCACAGACAGGTGGGTTTCCTCTTAAGGACTCGTTCAGTTATCCCCCTGTAGGACCAGGTGGGCATCAGTCAGCAATATCTTCCTCCACAGCCTGTCTGCTCTCTCTTCCACTGAATGGGGCCTAGGATTGTAATTATTGGTAGGCCTCACTTCCAGGGCTCTAGTAATAATCCAAAATGTTTCCAAAAGATGAGCACTCTACTCCTTCTCTTTCTTGTTTTTATCAATTCTACTCCTCTCCTTCTTCCTGTCCATCAGTCTCCACTAGAGGGTGTGTGTTTGATCTTTTGTAGAGCAGAAGGCACACCTTTTTGAAGCAAGTATAATTTCTCCAATCTAATTCGTCAATGTATGCGATTGGACAGGATCCAAAAGTGACATCACATTAGATCTACCTCTTTGTAGCCATTAGGCATATTAATTAAGAGGGCAGTCTGGTGGGACTTTCCCTCCCATTTGATATGTCAGTTTAGAGATTTTCTTGTAGTAAACATTGTAACATTCTGATTTCAAGATGGCTGCCACCCCCAAAGACGTGCATGCGGAGTGCTCTGACAAACCCTGTAATTTAAAGAGCATCAGTCCTCCTAAACTCACATCCTGCATGAGTATTCAATGTCTGTAGGAACCCCTAAGCATGCTGGAACCGTGAGGAGCTCCTGCTGAAGACCTGGGGCGTGGCTCGCTGGATTCAGAGGCTCTCAATGAATGGAGGGACAAGTGCAGACTGACCTCCCGGTGACTGTCGATTAATTGGCAAGGCGAGCCCCGGACTGGGGACGTGAGGCAGTGGTGTGGCACGAACAAAGCTGCAGATATGCTCCTGATGGGGCATGGGCCGCAAGACCTGGAGGCTGGTAATGGATGGAAGATAAGTGTGGACTAGCACCCCCAGCGAGGGATAGCCGACCAGCATCTCGAGCCCCAGATTGTGAACGTGAGGCTTAAGCCCCAGGAACTTTTGATCTGGGCATTGCTCACCTTTGCTCAAAGAGTGACCTTAACATGAGCGCTTACCAAGCTCGCAAGGTAGAGTATGCAATAATTTCAGGGGGCTATTTCAACGAATAAGCTTCAAGTCTGGTATCTCACCACAGAATCCTTGGGGTATATACCATTTTACGACATTCCCCTCGCCCTTAACACTGCTATTCTTTAATCGTCAATTCACACCAGGCCTAGAACCCCAGAGTAAGTGGAAATAGGTTGGCTGTACGAAAATGCGAGACATGTTTCAGGACATAGATCCCAAGCCTTTTACTCAATGTAAAATAGTCCTAGGACTACATGAATTAGCTTGCTTTCAGTACATCCAGGCCCGGCACTGGAAGAGAACTTGAAAACTTGAGGAGTACTTGTGAATAGTCTTTTACATTTTTGTAAGCTAAAAAATTAGTACCTGGAAGTCTGGAAGTACCTCAAGACTTTCCTCTTTGCCTCTGCCTTCGCCCCTCCTCTCCCTTGCTGATCTGTTTTCTCTCAGCACCATGCACCTGGCCTACCCTCTGTCTTCCGGGCCCATGCACCTGCTCACCCCGCCACCCACCCGCATTGCCTCTGGGACACTCCATGCACTGGGTTCTGTATCTGTATCCATACAGTCCCCCCCCCTCTTCTCTCCCTGCACTTATTAGATATTTCCTGTCTGCTGCCTTAAACGCAGCACTTGCCAGTTGCTGGCTGCACTACCACTGTCTGTTGCCTTTATTATTTATTTTATCTGATTTATTTTCTCTTATTATTTATTTATTTTTTAATTTTTGTATCTGTTTTTTTTCTTTGCTCTGCACTTTCTACTTCTCCCCCCCCTTCCATGCACTTTTACCCTTTCCCTCTCCAATGCACTTGCGTGTTCTCAATGTCACTGGGCCTAGTAAGATCGTTATTTTGTTTTCCCTTGTTCCCCTCCCTTGCCTTGTCACGCTCTGAAACACTTGTGTACGAGAGCGATACAAATAAAATAGTAATACTAGCTCTCCTGAACGAACAGGCGGCAACTTGAGAGCTCTCCTCTTTTGAAAAATGTGCCAGCTACAATACAGGGAATAAGGCTCTAATCTTAAACTTATATAGAATTATCGCAGAGGGTACCCCCGCTACTCAATCGTACTATAGATCGCAATGGGAGCAAACTTTGAGAGAACAAATTTTGTGAGCAGAATGGGAGGGGCTTTGGAAAGATATTCCCAAATGTACTCGCTCAATCCAAATAAGGCAATTTTGGTACAAACTGCTAGTTCAATGGGACTACACGCTGGCCCGTTTACACAAAAAGAGACCAGCTAGTTCATGGCAATGCTGGAGACAATGTGGCTTACTTGGAGTTTGGGGGCATATATGGTGGAGCTGCCTGAAATTGAGGGGATACTGGGCAGAAATTGATGATCAGTTGGTGCAGACATTCGGCATGTTGAAATTTAGTATCCTTAAGTCTAATCGTCTGTTGATTCTTGACTCAAAAATGAAACAATGCTCGAAACAAAAATATAAAACTTTATTTAGCAACTGGCTGCTTTATTAGGCAGAGCACAAAAGTGGAAATCCAAAGACTCACCGCACTTTTTTGAATGGTTATCCAGAGTGTGGAACTTTGTCATACTTGAATGGATTACGTGCACTATTCAAGGAGACCAATCGAAATGTTCACAGGCCTGGGCGGAAGTACTTAAATTCTTACAAAGTGATTATAACATTCAATACTGTCCTCAGCCCCTTCGAATCCTGGGCATTCATTGACTTGATTTTTCTTCAATTTGTACCTTGCAGAAGAGGTGGTGGGGAGGAGGGGGAGATGGGGTTGAATTGGGGTTGGAATGGAGGGGGGTAAATTACTGTTTTACATACGAAATGGCTATAAAAATGTATTAAAACAATACGGAAAAACATTGTAACATTCTGAAATAGTAAATTCCACCCATATATTTTTTTTTGTATTTGTATTTTAATTGGGTTTTATATAGCACTTTAAGCCAAAGCACTGCACATGAGGTCATAAAAACAGTACAATACAAGTGAAAATGAACACAGGCAATCTGCCATGTTAACCAGAATGGAGTAGATAAGACTACAAGGAGTCACACAATAAGCAGAGATGGAGCAAAGAGGGAGAGCTTTCCAGTGCAAGGCAGCCAGCAGAGAATGAACGGAAACGCTATGAGCACATAGAGAATGTGGGACAACAAGAAGAAATTGAGAACAGGAACGAAGAGAGCGAGAGGGGGAGCAGAATGAAACCAAAGAAGAAAGATAATCGGGTGTAAGACCATGAAGAGATTTGTAGACAAGACACAGAAAGTAAAATTTAAGTTGGGACTGGAAGGAGAGCCAGCCAAGAGTAGAATGAGAAGAAGAAATGGAATCACGAAGAGTAAAAAGAAAAAGTAAATGGATAGAAGCATTGAAAACAGATTTTAGAGGAGCAAGACGGCTAAGAGGAAGACCAAAGAGAACAGTGGAACAGTAAATAAATCAGGGAAAAATTAGGGAAGATATTAAGAGTTTAGTAGCATCAAAATACAGGAAATAACAGGCTTTCTGAATATTATATAAGTGATAGCGACTGGCACGTGAGGGTGGAGAAATGTGAGGCTTAAAGAATAGATCAGTGTCTAAATAGAATCCCAAGTTGCGAATTGTAGAAGAAATAGGAAGTTGGGAAGGAGGAAATGAAATAAAAGAGGCAGGAACAGGGGACAGAATAGTGTACGCTGGAAAATAAAGAACCGCAGTTTTGGCGGCATTAACTACCGGAAAGTGAGCCGACATCCAAGATTTGATGGCTGAAAAACAGGTAGACAGTTTATTGTGGACTTCAAGGGCAAAAGATGAGAGAGACAGGAAAAGCTGAGTATCGTCAGCATAAAAGTGGTGGGATAGACCAAAGGACGAAATAACTTTAGCCAGAGGGGAGGTACAAAAAGAGAGAAAAGAAATATCCAAGGACTGGACCTTGTGGGACACCGTGGGCGAGTGGGAGATTGTCAGACGAGGCCTCTGCCCAAGAAACCTGAGACTGTCCTTTGGGACAGGCACAACTTGAACAAAGAAAGAACAGACCGATTAAAAATGAAAGAGGAAAGAGAAGCCATTAGCCAAAGGGTGAGTGATCAACCATGCCAAAAGCTGCAGACAAGTCTAAGAGGATGGGAAGAGATGAATGTTTAGACTAACATGCTGACAATAAAGAATCTAGAACAGACAGAACAGCTGTTTAAGTAGAATGAAAGGGGGGCGTAACCCCCACTGAAAATGGGGAAGAATAGAATTATTAGAGACAAAAGTAGTAACTTCAGAATAGACAAGACCTTTGAGTATTTTAGAAACATATGGCAATAGAGATAGAGGACGGAAATTAGAGGCTAGTGAGGGATCATCAGGTTTCTTTAAGATAGGAATAATCGAAGCATGTTTAAAGGAAGAAGGGAAGGTCGCGGTCAGCAGACAAATATTGAAAAAGGAAGTGAGATATGAAACAAGAGAAGGCTAGATGTTAAAAATAAGCACCGAAGTTATGGGGTCGAACAGAGAGGCAGTCGGGTTAGCCCGACCATACAAGAGGGAATTGGTTCCATGTAATAATGTCCCCTCAAAAATATCAAAATGCACAAACTGCAGAAAAATTGCCGTTTTTTTGTGGGGACATTATTACATGGAACATGCGGGGGGGGGACCCGCAACCCCCTGCTTGATGAAGAAAACGACTAGAGAAGATAGATGCAGCCTCATCAGCCGACATAGAAGCAAAGGATGAATGGGAAATGCATAAGGAATGCACGAGGAAACAAAAAGTGGAGTATTAAAACTGTGTACGTCGCACTGACAAAATGCTGGAGAGACTGAAGAAGAAAAAGTCAAAAACATTGGGAAAATTGTGATGGTGTTCCGAACGATAGACAGGAAATGACAACACAGAAAATGTAGGAAGGGATGAAGTACAGATAAGGTTTAGAAAAGAGCCAGAGATATGGGAGGGAGGAGTAGGGAGAGGAGAAAAAGTATGAGTCAAGAATTGCAATCAGTGGAAGAATAGAGTGTATAGAAGAGAGATTGACATTAAAGTATCATAGAAGTATAAGAGGGGTAGCAGAGGTAGATGTATTGCATAGCAATCTGGCATTCCATAGACCCAGCACGATGGAGGTGATATTGGAAGTAAAGGGGGGTGGGAGGTAAATAAGTTTGGCATAGTTCAGAGAAGGGAGAAATTGCAGATTAGCGGGAAGACATGCAGGCGGCATGAGATCTGTATGAAAAGAAATGGCAAAAGTTGCAGAAAGGAGAAACAGAATACCAAGCACAAGACTGGAACAGAAATGGTAACCATCAAGTAAGACTGCTGGGCGTGCTGGTAGTGGAAGAACAAGTAGAGCTGCTGAGTGCTGCATCTGGATAGTTAGTAAACAAGCAAGCATGCACTTAAGTTACTAATAAATTCACCAGATTGAACTTTGGCACAAATCAAACGATGCCATTTGTATTGTGATAATACAATTGGTTAATGACTTACAGAGTTTGGTTTTTCACTTATACTTTCAGACACACATTATTTTTCGCATCTCATCGTAACTGGCTCATCACTGCAAACGCTACGATATATGGATCGCTTGCACACGTTGTTCCTGCACATTAAAATACAAATGTTCCTAATTTGCATAATGAAAATGACCTCAAACAAATGTTTATACACCCTAATGGGGCATTTCAAGTTGAAAATCTTACAAAAGAAAGGAACTCTATACGAGGTTCAGTTCAAGGATTATTAGCGAAATAGTAAATCCTGATGTAACATTTAAAAAAACATGTAAAATATTACATGGCATGTGCAGTTGGGTCTGTCAATATCAGAACATCTGGTGTCTTTAGTTCTTTAGCTGTTAGTTCAGGGCTAAAGGTACTTATGACTTTAGCCTGGCAGCGTAGGCGTTGCTAGGGGGGGGCTGAGGAGGCTATAGCCCCGGGTCTTTTGTTTGTAGCCCCGGATAGAAGCTCAGGTGCTACAGCCAAAATGCTAGCTAGCCCCGAGTACCGGCAGTCCCAACATTAGCTTAGCCCCTGATCTTTTCCAGACCTAGCAACACACCTGCCTGGCAGTAGTACATTCTTTTGTAGTTTGACGCTCCTGAGGGTTTCCAGGGCCAGGCAGATCTTCGATAAAACATGGTGTTTTTCAAAGTGTCAAAATTCCTTTCCTCAGGAAGGGCTGGGAGGTTGAAATAGGAATCCAGCTTTACCAGTGGATCTGCCTTGTCCAATCTGCTATTATTTCTTTTAAGATGTTAAGCCCACCACACACAAATGTAGGCCATAAAGAGGCCTCCTTGGATTTAATTGCAAGTTTGGCCTAGTTGCAGGAGAGGAGACCGGTGCCGGTAATCCCTTACCGCCCGATTCTGAGGTCCCTTGGCGGGAACCGTAAGGGACGTGTGGTCTGACTACACGTTCTTTACGGGACCCGTTAAGGGACCTGGGAGCTAAGAATGGGCCCTTAATTAGTGGGCCCGTTATTAGCGCCTTCCCATTGAGCCCTATGGGGGCTCAAATGGGAATGGTGAAATGGCATTTGGAATGGGGATTTACCGGGTCCGCCTAGGGCGGAATGTCCCGGTAAATCCCCCCTCCACCAGACTGGACCCGACACGATTTTGGAGGTAGCCATGGCGCTAATAGCGCCATGGCTACCTCCAAAGTCGGAATTAGGCCCATTATCTTTATGGCTCAACTTCACACACATTCCAGTACCTTGATAGGGGAAATTGTCTGTTTTCCCACTTTGTTTACTGGGGTTAGGGGAGTCGAACAGAATCCCATAGGTCAGAGTTCAGCCCTGACTTCATTTAATTTGGTCCCATTCACAATTTCAACTTTTAAGTTTACATTTTCTTGTTCCCCTATATTTTACGTTTAAAAAAAAGCAAGAAAATGAGCTTTTCTCCTTATAATCATCAGTTCTCCATTTTCTTTTGTGAATAGATTTTTATTGACGACCAACAAATGCAGGTAGTGATCTTCCACCAGCTTGACCCCAAACAGCACCAGGAGTGGAGTCCATGCCCTTTCAATTCCCTCTATATCATTAATCCAGCCCAAGATCTCCTTCCAATACGTTTGAGCCCTAGGGCAATCCCTCCATTGATGCCAGTAATTGCTAAATTGGGAGCATCCCAGCCAAGTGTGTGGGCTTATTCCAGGGTACATTTTCGCTAATCTCTGGGGGGTGTGGTGCCATTGGATGAGCAGCCTATAGTTGTGCGTTTTGTATTGGACCAAGATGGTAGAATTCCAAAATTGCTCTGTGTACTGCGGCCCATCTCTCTTGGTTGCCTTCCCATCCCAGGTCTTGTTCCCATCGTGCTTGCGTGCGTGGAGTTGGCAAGTGTCGCCTTTCCAGTAGGGCACTATAGAGTTTTGCAATTAACCCCTCGGTGCCCATGCGTGTGTTGAGTATGCTTTCAAAGGGGGTGAGTTGCCTCTGAGGCGGTTTATTTCATTGTGGGTCGCTGAGCGCTCCCTTTAATTGCATGTACAACAGCTGGTGGATCTGCTGACCTTGCTGGGCGCTTTGCAATTCTTCCTTGGTCAAGAAACTCCCTCCCCTCCACATTTGCCCCATCCTGACCAGACCCTGTTCGTATTGCGGTTGAAATCTAATTGGGTCTGCTATGAGATCTGTAACTGATGTGTAACTGAGGGCGCCCAGATGCAAATTCGGGGAGAGGGCCATGTGGCAACTCCGCTTGTGTCCGGTTTCCTTTTCCAAAGGGCCCACACTACTGTAAGCACCGCATGTTAATGCACTCTCTGCGGCAGAGATTTCTGGGGGACCCAAAGCCATTCACCCAAAGTGACTGGAGCGAATAACCCAGTCTCTAGCCGTACCCATTGCTTACTATCTGATCCTACCCCTAGCGGTGGCTATATGAGGGAGGATCACATGGGGGAGGCAACCTACGGGAGGGAGTAGTGGTGTCAATAGATAAGGCATGGTATCCCCCTTTCCCGAAACAGGATGCATCCCCCATACACAACATCTTAATGGCCTGTTGTAGCTCCTTCCCTGTTTTCCCAAAGGAGAGTGCTCCAGCCCAGCTTTCTTAAACAAATCTCCAGAACAGTTCTCAAATCTTGACTTGTTGAAACCATTCCTATACTGTTTTCGTGCAAGTTCATAAAATGAAACTACTATTCCCAGAAACCCCTTATCAGTGCAACAAAGAAGAGGAATGGAGGAATGGATTTCAGGAAAGCCCCGAGCACAGACAACACTTGTTGTGAGCATACACCTGTGCCCGGCACGTTTAAAAGGAAATTATAAGAAGAAATGTCAGACTGCAGGTGTGAGCGGGCTGCAACTCTTCGAGAGAATGGAGAACAGAGCGAAACACGGTGGAGCCAATCGGCTCATGTGGTGAGCAGAACAGGAAGATGCAGAGAAACTTTCCTGCAGGAACGCCAGAAGTGAGAACAGTGCTTCTGGGTGTTTGCCGGTGGCAGACCATGAAGAGAAACTTACCGGTAAGCTGCTAGGAACAGAGAAACCCAGCCAGCACCACGAGAGGCGTGGAAATTGAAGGCCAGGCAGTGCATGGTAGAAAGAATCCAGCAGCTGTCATTGGTGAACTGCAGACCAAGCAGGAGACACCATGAAGAGCCAGTGAGTCCACACCAGGACGAAGGGAGCACCGGGCCGTATTGGCAGACATGCCATATGTTAAACATTGAACAATGTATATCACCGAAAAGAGGAAATTGTTTCTTGATACTAAAAGTGAGAAGTTAAAAGCATGATTGTCTCAAAAGAGAAGTTTTGATGGACAAAGCACATTAGCACATACCTCTTTCCCTTATAAAGTAACAACAAAACTTTGGGAATTGGATTGGATACACACAGTTCAAGAAGTGCGTAAATACCATCTGTGTGTGGGAATTCTGCTTGATGTTAATCACTAAGCGAAATACCCCGCTATCTGATCCAATTCACAGGTGCTACATGGCATTCCCAACTACTATGTTTAAAGTTAAACCTGCTGCCAACCGGAGAAATTGTAGGGGCTAGGGAAAAGCTTTAGCAGGACCAGAGAGTTTGCTGCTTTTGTCAAATGGAAGGGAATATTGAGTCAATGTTCCACTAGTTATTAGAATGTTGGGCGGTATCTGGAAGCCGATTGTTTTATTTTAAGCATCTTTTAGAAGATTTTAGAACACTTTCGAGCAGCATTGTGTGGCAACACATTATGATCTTTAGTTGTAACAACAGTTGGAGTATGGCGGCATTGCACTTTGTGAATGATATCCTACTGTCTTGAATGAGTTTATATTTCGAAAAGGAGGATTTTTTGCCTAAATGTTTATGTATTTGTATTGCATCCCATTTTTTCATTTAGACTTAACTCTTGTTCTGTTCTGATGCTTTAGATGCACCTTAAATTACATGACAATGTTCTTAAATAACTTGTTGATTGATTTGAAATTAGTTACATGTTTCTGTTTTAACTGATAACAATAAAGGTAAAAAAAGGTGCTAAAGTGTGAGCAAAACAATATAAGGACATAAGGAAATAGCCTATGAAATAAAGGAATTAGCCAAGAGAGCTAATGGATAAACTACCAAAGGTTTGGTCACAGAAACAGACAAACACAAGAAGTCCTGGCAGGAGAGTATACCAGGCAGTTGGAAATATATGAAACAAGAAGCTCTAGCAGGGAAAGTATGCTATGCAGTTGCAAGTGTGTGAAACCAGAGAAACAGAGAAAACCCTGGCAGGATAGAATACCAGGTATCCCGACAATCTAAAGGGCAAAGATAGACACAGAGGTGTCTTTGATTTTTTTTACCAAAAGGAAAAGACAAAAGTTTCTATTGTCAAGAAATTGGTAAAAAAAAAGGGGAAGAGTGACATCCTCTGGGTTGAGGAACTTTACTGAAGGAACTGAAGGCCAAAGACATTACCCGTTTCACCTTAAGATTTATTTCATTTGAATATGAGGGTCAGAATAGTATTTTGGACACGGGACAGTTTTGTTTTGGACACTACCCTGACACTTCCTTATTTTTTTTTAATTTTTTTTTTTTAAAAATGTTATTAATTTTTCAACACAACCAACAATATAAACCAAACACGCAGTGCAATCCACAACCATTAGATTAACATCAATTAGTCTTTGCTCACTGCCCCCCTAATCTCACCCCCCTTCACGAGCTTGTTTGTCCTTCGCACTCAGTATCTGCTACACACTGCAGGGCGTCATTTTCATCAGATTCCTCTGGATCTAATATTGTTCCAAATAGTCCAGATATCAATGCTTTCCATGCCATCAGGGTACCCATTTCTTCCTCCCAAGACATGCTACTTGCCTCCTGCCATACCACCGTTTCAGCCTCCGCCCATTTCTGTAATTCCTTCCACCACACCTCGACCCGTGGCTTATGACACTTTTTCCATCCCATAGCTATCCTTCGCTTTGCAAGCACGTACGCCAAGTCTTTCAGTTTCCCAACATGCTTCAGTTTTCATGGCCTAGTTAACCCTCCCAACAGGCAGGCCCAGGCCGTGTCTATGGCGAGCGTGACCCCTTTCTCTGCTAGCTTTTGTGCCACTTCTCTCCAGAAACACTCGATTACTGGGCATGACGAAAACATGTGTGTCATATCAGCGTTCTCCTCATCGCACTTAGGGCACGCCTGTCTCCCAGCGCCTCTGAACTTAGATATCCTCAGCGGGGTCATATACGCTCTATGCGTTACATACAGCTGTATTTGCTGCAGTCTGGCATTCCTAGATACCTTCTTGTGGTATCCCAGGGCACGCTCCCACATCCCATCCTCCATTTGGGCTCCAACCTCTGCTTCCCAATCCAATCTCAAATGTGTCAATTACTTTCCAACCTTAGTCATTACCATCTCATGCAATCTAGAGATCTCATGCCCCCCTTCAGCTGTGTCATATATCATCCCCATAATGGCGTCTGGTTCCTCCGCCAATACTGTCTCAGGCCACGTTATCCGAATCTTCCGCACCAACCTGTGATACGTAACATATTGGCCCCCGTGTAATCCCGCCTCCGCCCCAAGTCCTTCAAAATCCCTGATGGTCCCCTCCTGCCATATATCTCCCAACGTTACCAGCCCAATCGACTCCCAGTAGGTTCTGATAATCACCCTCAGTTGCTTATCTCCTTTCGCCAAAGCAACCAGCGGTACCTGCAGGGAACACGGCAGCGGGTCCCCCATCATTATACATACTCTATGCCACATTATCCACCCCAGCCTCATCATCCCCGGGCGCTCTTTCATTTCTGACTCAGGCAACCAAATGATTTCCTTCAGGTAAAACGGGGTACAAATCTGCCCAAACAATCTAAGTTCAGGGGTCGCTTCATCAGAAAGCCATTTGGCAACACAAATTGTAATTGACTCGCTATATAATAGACCTCAAAATTAGGTAGTTTAATACCCCCTTTCTCGTGAAAATTCTGCAACTTCCATAGCGCTACTCTATTCCGGTTACCATGCCACAGGAAGTCCCTACACATACTATTCAGTTGAACAAAGAACCTCTTGGGAATCATATGTGGAATATTACTAAAGTAATGTAGAAGCCTAGGCAGAACCACCATCTTAAGCATCGCTCCCCGTCCCATCATCGCTAAGGGCAACTTCTCCCAAAACCCCATACATTTGCAGATTTTTCCAATGGCCATCTCTGTATTACGTCTATGTTCCTCTTCTGCCGTATGGTACACATCTATTCCAAGGTAGCGTAAGGAGTCCACAGTCCATGGCACTCGTAACACCGGCAATCTTTCTACAGAGGTTCCCTTGTAACTGCCCAACGGGAAAATGCTAGATTTTTGGGGATTCACTGCTATACCGGACAGCCTCGCATACCTTCCCATCACCTCTAGAATATACTGAAGATTTTCTTCCGCGTATCTCAAGTATAATAACAAATCATCCGCATGTAGGGATATCAGGTGCCGTTCCCCTCCTACCTCAATACCTATCGTGCCGTATTGCTGCCTTAGCTATAGTGCCAGGTGCTCCAGGGCCAGAATGTACAACATCGGGAACCAGGGGCACCCCTGTCTAGTGCCTCAGCCGCGGCCATCTAACCGAGTCGAAAGCTTTTACTGCGTCTAAAGACACGATTGCCATTTCTCCTTCATTGTCACAGCCCCATTCGATCACCCGATGGAGTCGCCTGTGGTTGTGAGTTATATTCCTGTCCGGGACATAGCCTGTTTGGTCTGGATGTATTAATTTGCTAATTACTTTCCGCAGTCTATTCGCCAGGACAGCCGTCAATATCTTGCCATCCTGGTTCAGCATCGACAACGACCTGTATGATACACAGCTATATCCAGGTTTATTAGGTTTAGGGAGCGGTATTATGATCGCTTCTCTGAGCGACTCCGGCAACTGTCCCGCTTCAAATGCCTCATTGAGCATTTCCAACATTGGGGGTAGTACTTCTGTCCTATATGCTTTATAAAATTCACTAGGGAATCCATCTGCTCCCGGGGTCTTACTAGTAGACAGCTGCCTAACAACCTCCTCCAACTCCTCTAAAGTAATTGGTGCGTCTAGTTCTTCTCTTTCTTCTGCACTGATCTTGGGCAATCCTATGTCCTGCAGAGTTTCCAGTATCTCATCCCGGCCGCCTCCTCCTCTGTCCTTGTATAGTTCCATATAATAATCTGCAAATTCCCTATTGACTCCCTCTTGGGTGTCCGCTACCTCACCATCTTCTCTGGTTATTGTCCTAATCGGGGGCCTAGGGGTTTCACTCTTATACAGCCATGCCAAGAGACGGCCCGTCTTATCTCCACCCGCATGTTGTCTCTCAACGTACTTTTTGTAATTAAGGTTGCAGAGCCTTTCCCAGTGTTCCGCACACTGCTGCTGTAGTTTAAGCACCAGCTCGGTGTCTACACTTCCACTTTTTAGTTCTCTTTCTAATTCCTCTTCCACTCTTTGTAAATCAGCCAGGGCCCCGCCCTGCAGACCTTTCGATTTAGCAATGTCCACACCCCGCATCACCACCTTGAAGGCCTCCCACAGTATCCCCGCTGAGTCAACACTGCCTGTGTTCACCTCAAAGTAATTAATGATCTCATCTCTCATATCCTCTCTAAAAACTGGGTCTTTGAGCGCCTCCGCACGGAGACGCCATGTCGGAATCCACGTCCTAGGGCGGCAATATTGCCATCCCAGAACCAGGGGCGAGTGATCCGACAGGACACTCGCTTTATATTCTATGTGAACGATCTCTATCATTACATCTGGTGTGGCAAAAACATAGTCAAGTCTAGTATACAGCTGCTGCGGGGCTGAGTAATGTGAGTATTGCCTCTCGTTGGGATGCTTTGTTCTCCACACATCTACCAATTCGAAGTCGGCTAGCAACGTCTGCAATGCCCTAGCTGCTGGAGCGGGCCTGACCATCTTGTTATCCGATCTGTCTACCTCGGGGTTCAACACACAATTAATATCTCCTCCCCAGATCACTGCGCTACCCACGCACAAACCTAGGTTGGTGCCCATAGTCTGGAAGTACGCCGCCATGTTCTGATTGGGGGCGTATGTATTTACAATGCATACCTCTTTATTTTCCACCAACCCTCTCACTATGACCAAACGCCCCTCAGTTTCCACTATTTCCTGTATTAGCTGGAACGGGACATGTGGCGCAACCCAGGCCAGTACTCCCCTAGCATAGGCCGAATACGAAGACCCCACTACAGTACCTTTCCATTTTCTCTCCACCAGCTCCAACTTTTCCCGTGTCAGATGCATCTCTTGTAACAATGCAATATCTATCTTTTTTGTCTTTTCAAATACAGCATGACCTTGTTCCTTTTTAGATAGCTGTTAAGTCCCCTGACATTCCACGTCACTATTCTAAGATCCCCCATGGCTCGTCAATACCCATCTCCCTCCCTCCCAGCCACTCCCATCCGACTGTGCAATACGATACAATTCTAGGACTATTCGATGTAGGCTCGTGTTTAAACTCAAACTCCCCAAAACTATATACACATCAAACTCCCCACCTCCCTCCCCTCCCCCCACCCGTCCCTTCCCCAACAACTCCCTGCCCAACTGTTGCCCAGCTCCATCCCTGGATCTCAGGCACCCCCCACATCTAGCCCTGTCTAATACGCTCAGAGCTCAGTAGGGTGAAGTCGCCCTAATGGCCACTTAACTATTAATACTAAATGGGGGTGTGAGGACTAGCCCTGCAAGGCTCCTTAATAAAGCAACAGTCACAGTGCACACAATACGTTATCTATTCTAATCTCATCCCATCTACTAACAGGCCACGTCAATGACTATAGTCAAGTCCCATAGTTTTAAGCCGGACCATCTTCAGGTGCTCCCATCACACATTACTTATCTCGTCCGTCTCCTTCTCTTGTCTGGATGTCCCACTCCTGGGGGCAATCCTGCGTATCAAGCCATCCCATGGCATCCTCCGGAGTGTCAAAAAACAAGGTCCTGTTCTTATGAAAAACATTCAATTTCGCCGGATAAAGTAGCATGTACTTATGGCCCGCTTCCCTCAGTCTCCTCTTAACAGCCCCGGAGTACATTTGGCTCTGCTGCACCATCACGGTATAATCCGGGTAGGCTGTCACGTTTGCCTCTCCTCGCTTGATTGTTCCACCTTTGCGGAAGTGTTCCAGTATCCTTTCTCGGTCCCGATAGTTAAGGATCTTGGCGATAACTGGCCTAGGTCGGTTGCCTGGTGGCGGCCTCCTCGTTAGAGCCCTATGCGTTCTTTCCACAGCAAATCCTTGAAACAGAACTCCTCCAGGTATCTCCTGCAGCAACATATTTTCGACAAACTCCGTGGGATTGTGGCCCTCTGTTCCCTCCGGCAAGCCCACAATGCGGATGTTGTTCCGTCGGGCGCGTCCTTCCGCTTCCTCCGCCCTATTCTCCAGGTTGCCAACTCTTTGTACCAGGGCATGCAGTTCCGACTTGTGTGAGGCGCAGTCCGCTGCGTTCAAACTCCCCTCCTTCTCAAGGTTCTGTGCGCTCCGACAGGGACCTTACGTCCTGTCGGAGTAGATTCACCTCCTCCTGCACTTCACCGACCTTAAGGTCCAATGCTGTTTTCAGTTCAGACACAATTATTTCGAGCTTGGCTTCCCAGGCCGCTTTCAAGTCTGCTTTCAAGTCTGCAATCGCAGCCAGGACCTCCTGTTTCGTACCTGCGGCGGCCATGCCGCCTGCGGGGGCTTGTCTTTGCTCCTGGCACTTTCCGGGCCCGGCGCTGTCCTGGCGAATTCGTCCAGCGTAGGTTGCTTCACTTTTTGTCTTAGGGGCTTATAAGACATGACGCAGCAGCCGTATGTTGTGGGTCTGCCCACCTCTTATGCTCCACAAGCAGGGGGGGGGAACGCGTACCTAGTCCCAATATCCAAAGCCTTACCCAAGCATAGGGGCATCAATACCTCAAAAGCTCAACCAGCCTCCTCCTTGGCATGCCCCAGTCAGTCTGCAGTAATCAACAAGTCCACTTACGCCCTCCTTCTCTGTTATTTGGGCGGTGCCGGGACACACGTACTGATCAACACCTTGGTATTATTTAACGCGCTAGTGATTGCGCTCGGACGTGCTCCGCTGCAATGGAGAATGTCATCAGGGTTCCATGCACAGCATCTGGGTTACCGCTTTCCAGTGCGTACGGTTATTCACACTCAGGAGGGCCCCCTCAGACTGTTCCAAGCCGGTCTTTATTATCCGCAATGGACTGCACTCTTGCTTAGTCAATGAGATTAGGCTCCTCCAGGTCCCCTAGCAGCCCCCAGCAGCCTCCACCTTTCCCAGGGGGCTGGGGTGAGTTCAGGAACGTTCCAGTATGGTTTGGCCTCGGTACTATGGAACCCGTGGGGTACCTTGGCCCCCAATCCCGCTGCAGATTACCTCTAGGCACCGGGGGTTCTTAGCTGTTGGGTTGGGGGGAAACAGCAACACTGTCCCTGATTGTAAGATTGTGATAGTCTGTCATTCAGCGTGCTTTCACGTACATCTGGATCTCCTGTGCGCTATGCACGGCTGCTTCAACTCCATAACATGTTGATATGTAGCCGTATTCCCTGGCCACGTGACCTGTGGAGTATGCAAGCAAAAGCTGTGGTCAGCCGCTTCTCATCAGCTTGCAGGGCTCCTAAGTTAGTCGCGCTGAGCTCCCAGGCCAATCCATAATCATTGTGTGCGCGGAGTGAATCGCGCCTGGTTCCTTTAAGAACTGAACACGCTGAAGTTCCGGCTTCACTCCGGGCCCGATTTGTACAATGTGGCAGCCCGCCCGCATCGAACACAGGGCCGCGGACACTCTGTATCCTCTTCACGGCCCAATCACACCCATGCGCGCATCGCTCGCACAGCGCCGGCTGTTTCGTATCAATGCGGGTGCTCGAGCTGCAGCCCCTGAAGTCCCACAGCACCGCCTATGTGCTCTCCGGCCTCCGATCCAGGCGCACAATGTGAATTGCGCCCTCAATGCACACGGCCAACGCCGTCCCCCGCTGCAGGCACCCCCGCCTCACGCCTGCCGATAATTGCATGGGCATCCCTCATTTCGTCCCGGCCCGTAGTTTCTTTGTTCATGTAGCGGCGGCCATCTTCCTCGCCGCAGCGGTCAGACCCTGAGCTCTTCTTCAGTCACTAGCTCCACGGGCGCCGCACAGATCCGTTCAATATGATATTGTCACGTGCAGCAGAGCTTCATAGACACAATCCTTCAGCAATTAGACGTTTCCATAAGTATTTGCGCAGTTTTCTTACAGGATGATGTACGGATCACAGGAGCTCCAAGGAGAACACGTCCTCCTACATGGCGCTTTAGCCACGCCCCCGACACTTCCTTATTTTTTGGTTTAGGTAGGGAAACCCCTCTAGCACAGGAACAGCACAGCCTTTTACCAACCCCTTTATTTTCATCAGTAAAAGTCTTTAGCCAAAACCATGTCTAAAATGTGCTCTTCACAATGGAGACTAGATTCCCTTCAGTGATGTTTCTCTTTAATTACTGTGTAAAAGCATATCTTTGTCACTTTCAATGGACAACTTCAAAAGTGGGAAATGGGTAGCGAATAATCACCCCGTCCCTTTATCTTGAGCAACTCTGCATCAATAACTGTAGTCTGCTTGATTGCGTTTCCTGGAATTACTTCAATTACATTCTTCTTCTAGCTATGCACAGAGTGAGATGTGTATTTAACTCATCTAATGATTCTTCCGCGTTAGACGTCATTACACAGAGCAAGAGTGAGGGGATCTCTCTGTATACACACCATGGGACCTAGTGTATCAAATAAATATTCTTCCAGAAGCACATACACTTCTGAAATGTTCCCTACTTCTTGGGATGCACAATCAGTTTATATATTCCCACTACTCAGTACTGACCAATTACAGAGGCCAGGGTTTAAACTAATTCCCTTTATAGCATCGCTCCCCTGAGGAATATGACCCTTTTAGAGCATACTCGCATATTAATTTCTTTAGCTGTCCCACAGACAGGTGGGTTTCCTCTTAAGGACTCGTTCAGTTATCCCCCTGTAGGACCAGGTGGGCATCAGTCAGCAATATCTTCCTCCACAGCCTGTCTGCTCTCTCTTCCACTGAAGGGGGCCTGGGATTGTAATTCTTGGTAGGCCTCACTTCCAGGGCTCTAGTAATAATCCAAAATGTTTCCAAAAGATGAGCATTCTACTCATTCTCTTTCTTGTTGTTATCAATTATACTCCTCTCCTTCTTCCTGTCCATCAGTCTCCACTAGAGGGTGTGTGTTTGATCTTTTGTAGAGCAGAAGGCACACCTTTTTGAAGCAAGTATAATTTCTCCAATCTAATTCGTCAATGTATGCGATTGGACAGGATCCAAAAGTGACATCACATTAGATCTACCTCTTTGTAGCCATTAGGCATATTAATTAAGAGGGCAGTTTGATGGGACTTTCCCTCCCATTTTATATGTAATTTTAGAGATTTTCTTGTAGTAAACATTGTAACATTCTGATTTCAAGATTGCTGCTGCACCCAAAGACGCGCATGCGGAGTGCTCTGACAGACCATGTAATTTAAAGAGCATCGGTCGTCCTAAACTCACATCCTGCATGAGTATTAAATGTCTGTAGGAACCCCTAAGCATGCTGGAACCGTGAGGAGCTCCTGCTGAAGACCTGGGGCATGGCTCGCTGGATTCGGAGGCTCTCAATGAATGGAGGGACAAGTGCGGACTGCCCTCCCGGTGACTGTCGATTAATTGGCAAGGCGAGCCCCGGACTGGGGACGTGAGGCAGTGGTGTGGCACGAGCAAAGCTGCAGATATGCTCCTGATGGGGCATGGGCCGCAAGACCTGGAGGCTGGTAATGGATTGAAGATAAGTGTGGACTAGCACCCCCAGCGAGGGACAGCCGACCAGCATCTCGAGCCCCAGATAAGGATGTGAGGCTTAAGCCCCAGGAACTTTTGATCTGGCCATTGCTCACCTTTGCTCAAAGTTGGACCTTAACATGAGCGCTTACCAAGCTCGCAAGGTAGAGTATGCAATAATTTCAGGGGGCTATTTCAACGAATAAGCTTCAAGGCTGGTATCTCACCACAGAATCCTTGGGGTATAGCGGTTAAAAAATACCAAAAAAGGTAGCAGGCGCCCCTCTCTCGAAAGAACAAGGCATGATAACCTGTTCAGTGGTTATTAACCACATTGAGAGTTCGCAGCCATTGCTTTTTGCTCACTGTACCTTCGCAGATGGGAAATATCCATTTGCATATCAGTCTTTGTCCCGGCCACAAGGGCAGTCCAGCACCGAAATGCTATGGCGATTCCTCTCTGAACAAGAGTACCATCAGCAACCCCATACATGTCTTTCAGCCTTGTTGGGCATCATCAGTGAGGTGAAGCTGAGTCTCTCTAAGAACAGTGAGCAGGGAGTCCACGTCTGGTTGCCCCCAGGTAACCCAGGGTGACCAACCCCAAGTTCCTTTCAAAAATACAAAAAAGGTAGCAGGCGCCCCTCTCTCGAAAGAACAAGGCATGATAACCTGTTCAGTGGTTATTAACCACATTGAGAGTTCGCAGCCATTGCTTTTTGCTCACTGTACCTTCACAGATGGGAAATATCCATTTGCATATCAGTCTTTGTCCCGCCCACAAGGGCAGTACAGCACCGAAATCCTATGGCAATTCCTCTCTGAACAAGAGTACCAACAAGCACCAAAAGGAACTTGGGGTTGGTCACCCTAGGTTACCTGGCGGCAACCAGACATGGACTCCCTGCTCACTGTGCTTAGAGAGGCTCAGCTTCACCTCACTGATGATGCCCAACAAGGCTGAAACACGTGTATGGGGTTGCTGATGGTACTCTTGTTCAGAGAGGAATTGTCTTCCGGGCCCAGGCACCTGCTCACCCCGCCACCCACCCACACTGCCTCTGGGACACCCCATGCACTGGGGTCTGTATCTGTATCCATACAGTCCCCCCCTCTTCTCTCTCTGCACTTAATAGACATTCCCTGTCTGCTGCCTTAAACGCAGCGCTTGCCAGTTGCTGGCTGCACTCACTGGGCCTCATTAGGACCCTGGCGGTAAGGGGTCTACGCCAGCGTTAGCTGCGCCGACCCCTTACCGCCAACTACGAGTTCCCAAAGCGCCATGGTCATTTTTCCGCCCGCTTTTTGCGGGCGGAGAAATCCATGGCGCTATGGGACCTTGGTGTTAATTACGCCACCGTAATTTACGGTGGCGTAATTAACTCCTTCCCCACTCCCATTATACCCTATGGGGCCGAAATGGGAATGGGGAAGGGTAAATGGGTCAATGGGGACTTACCGCCCCGCCGACCTCGGAATGGGGCGGTAAGTCCACCATCCGCCATGGCGTAAACGGACTTTACGCCATGGCCGGAAAGTCCGTCGATGGCGGAAAAAATCCGCCAGGGTCGTAATGAGGGCCACTGTCTGTTGCCTTTATTATTTATTTTATCTGATTTATTTTCTCTTATTATTTATTTATTTTTTAATTTTTGTATCTGTTTTTTTCTTTGCTCTGCACTTTCTACCCCCCCTTCCATGCACGTTTACCCTTTCCCTCTCCAATGCACTTGCGTGTTCTCAATGTCACTGGGCCTAGGGCGTTATTTTGTTTTCCCTTGTTCCCCGCCCTTGCCTTGTCACGCTCTGAAACACTTGTGTACGAGAGCGATACAAATAAAATATCAATACTAGCTCTCCTGAACGAACAGACGGCAACTTGAGAGCTCTCCTCTTTTGAAAAAAGTGTTAGCTCCAATACAGGGAATAAGGCTCTAATCTCAAACTTATATAGAATTATCGCAGAGGGTACCACCGCTACTCAATCATACTATAGATCCCAATGGGAGCAAACCTAAAGAGAACAAATCTTGTGAGCAGAATGGGAGGGGCTTTGGAAAGATATTCCCAAATGTACTCGCTCAATCCAAATAAGGCAATTTTCGTACAAGCTGCTAGTTCAATGGCACTACACGCTGGCCCGTTTACACAAAAAGAAACCAGCTGTTTCATTGCAATGCTGGAAACAATGTGGCTTACTTGGAGTTTGGGGGCATATATGGTGGAGCTGCCTGAAATTGAGGGGCTACTGGGCAGAAATTGATGATCAGTTGGTGCAGACATTCGGTATGTTGAAATGTAATATCCTTAAGTCTAATCGCCTGTTGATTCTTGACTCAAAAATGAAACAATGCTCCAAACAAAATTTTAAAACCTTCGTTATATTGCAACTGACTGCTTTATTAGGCATAGCACAAAAGTGGAAATCCAAAGACTCACCGCACTTTTTTGAATGGTTATCCAGAGTGTGGAACTTTGTCATACTTGAATGGATTACGTGCACTATTCAAGGAGACCAATCGAAATGTTCACAGGCCTGGGCGGAAGTACTTAAATTCTTACAAAGTGATTATAACATTCAATACTGTCCTCAGCCCCTTCGAATCCTGGGCATTCATTGACTTGATTTTTCTTCAATTTGTACCTTGCAGAAATGGTGGTGGGGAGGAGGGGGAGATGGGGTTGAATTGGGGTTGGAATGGAGTGGGGTAAATTACTGTTTTACATACGAAATGGCAATACAAATGTATTAAAAAAATAAGGAAAAACATTGTAACATTCTGAAATAGTAAATTCCACCCATATATTTTATTTTTGTATTTGTATTTTAATTGGGTTTTATATAGCACTTTAAGCCTAAGCACTGCACATGAGGTCATAAAAACAGTACAATACAAGTGAAAATGAACACAGGCAATCTGCCATGTTAACCAGAATGGAGTAGATAAGACTGCAAGGAGTCACACAATAAGCAGAGATGGAGCAAAGAGGGAGAGCTTTCCAGTGCAAGGCAGCCAGCAGAGAACGAACGAAAACTCTATGAGCACATGGAGAATGTGGGACAACAAGAAGAAATTGAGAACAGGAACGAAGAGAGCGAGAAGGGGAGCAGAATTAAACCAAAGAAGAAAGATAATCGGATGTAAGACCATGAAGAGATTTGTAGACAAGACACAGAAAGTAAAATTTAAGTTGGGACTGGAAGGAGAGCCAGCCAAGTGTAGAATGAGAAGAAGAAATGGAATCACGAGAAGTAAAAAGAAAAAGTAAATGGATAGAAGCATTGAAAACAGATTTTAGAGGAGCAAGATGGCTAAGAGGAAGACCAAAGAGAGCAGTGGAACAATAAATAAATCAGGGAAAAATTAGGGAAGATATTAAGAGTTTAGTAGCATCAAAATTCAGGAAAGAACAGGCTTTCTGAATATTATATAAATGATAGCGACTGGCACGTGAGGATAGAGAGATGTGAGGCTTAAAGAATAGATCAGTGTCTGAAATCCTAAATTGCGAATTGTAGAAGAAATAGGAAGTTGGGAAGGAGGAAATAAAATAAAAGGAACAGGGGACAGAATAGTGTTCGCTGGAAAATAAAGAACCTCAGTTTTGGCGGCATTAAGTACCGGAAAGTGAGCCGACATCCAAGATTTGATGGCTGAAAAACAGGTAGAGAGTTTATTGTGGACTTCAGGGGCAAAAGATGAGAGAGACAGGAAATGCTGAGTATTGTCAGCATAAAAGTGGTGGGATAGACCAAAGGACGAAATAACTTTAGCCAGAGGGGAGGTACAAAAAGAGAGAAAAGAAAAGGTCCAAGGACTGGACCTTGTGGGACACTGTGGGCGAGCGGGAGATTGTCAGACGAGGCCTCTGCCCAAGAAACCCGAGACTGTCCTTTGGGACAGGCACAACTTGAACAAAGAAAGAACAGACCCATTAAAAATGAAAGAGGAAAGAGAAGCCATTAGCCAAAGGGTGAGTGATCAACCATGCCAAAAGCTGCAGACAAGTCTAAGAGGATAAGAAGAGATGAATGTTTAGACTAACATGCTGACAATAAAGAATCTAGAACAGACAGAACAGCTGTTTCAGTAGAATGAAAGGGGGGCGTAACCCCCACTGAAAAGGGGGAAGAATAGAATTATTAGAGGCAAAAGTAGTAACTTCAGAATAGACAAGACCTTTGAGTATTTTAGAAAGATATGGCAATAGGGATAGAGGACGGAAATTAGAGGCTAGTGAGGGATCATCAGGTTTCTTTAAGATAGGAATAATCGAAGCATGTTTAAAGGAAGAAGGGAAGGTCGCGGTCAGCAGACAAATATTGAAAAAGGAAGAGAGATATGAAACAAGAGAAGGCTAGATGTTAAAAATAAGCACCGAAGTTATGGGGTCGAACAGAGAGGCAGTCGGGTTAGCCCGACCATACAAGAGGGAATTGGTTCCATGTAATAATGTCCCCTCAAAAATATCAAAATGCACAAACTGCAGAAAAATTGCCATTTTTTGTGGGGACATAATTACATGGAACATGCGGGGGGACACGCAACCCCCTGCCTCCCCGTATATATATGGTCACCTATATAATGTTGCCACAACCTTTTCCCAGTGACAATATATACAGCGACCATATATATATATATATACATAGGGATATTATTACCTGGTACCAGGGAATTCTCATCATTGGTGGTTGGATTGAAGGAGGAGATTGTCGCATTAGAAGGCTTCAAAGTAGAAGACTCAATGGCGGAACAAAGGGAGGAGAAAAAAAGGCAAAATCAGATGCTAACAAAGTAGAGTTAGTAGAATGATCCTGAGTAGGAGGAGAGAGAAGATGTGAAAGAGTTTGAAAGATGTCTGGGATGATTTGGTTGTGTGTGTAAGAGATCAGAGAAATAGGAACGTTTAACTGACAAAAGATAGTTGTCATAGAGAGCATGGTAGGAGGAATAGGAGCTGTAGTCTCCCACAGTCTGGGACTTGAGCCAACGTCTTTGGAGGTGACGAAAGCTAAGCTTGTGGGGATTTACGAGAATGATGAAAGATGGAATCTGGGTCTAGTGATGAAGAAAACGACGAGAGAAGATAGATGCAGCCTCATCAGCCGACATAGTAGCAAAGGATGAATGGGAAATGCATAAGGAATGCACGAGGAAACAAAAAGTGGAGTATTAAAACTGTGTATGTCGTGCTGACAAAATGCTGGAGAGACTGAAGAAGAAAAAGTCAAAAACATTGGGAAAATTGTGATGGTGTTCCGAACGATAGACAGGAAATGACAACACAGAAAATGTAGGAAGGGATGAAGTACAGATAAAGTTTAGACAAGAGCCAGAGATATGGGAGGGAGGAGTAGGGAGAGGAGAAAAAGTATGAGTCAAGAATTGCAATCAGTGGAAGAATAGAGTGTATAGAAGAGAGATTGACATTAAAGTCTCATAGAAGTATAAAAGGGGTAGCAGAGGTAGATTTATTACATAGCAATCTGGCATTCCATAGACCCAGCACGATGGAGGTGATATTGGAAGTAAAGGGGGGTGGGAGGTAAATAAGTTTGGCATACTTCAGAGAAGGGAGAAATTGCAGATTAGCGGGAAGACATGCAGGCGGCATGAGATCTGTATGAAAGGAAATGGCAGAAGTTGCAGAAAGGAGAAACAGATTACCAAGCACAAGACTGGAACAGAAATGGTAACCATCAAGTAAGACTGCTGGGCGTGCTGGTAGTGGAAGAACAAGTAGAGCTGCCGAGTGCTGCATCTGGACAGTTAGTAAACAAGCAAGCATGCACTTAAGTTACTAATAAATTCACCAGATTGAACTTTGGCACAAATCAAATGATGCCATTTGTATTGTGATAATACAATTGGTTAATGACTTACAGAGTTTGGTTTTTCACTTATACTTTCAGACACACATTATTATTCGGATCTCATCGTAACTGGCTCATCACTGCAAACGCTAGGATATATGGATCGCTTGCACGCGTTGTTCCTGCACATTAAAATACAAATGTTCCTAATTTGCATAATGAAAATGACCTCAAACAAATGTTTATACACCCTAATGGGGCATTTCAAGTTGAAAATCTTACAAAAGAAAGGAACTCTATACGAGGTTCCGTTCAAGGATTATTAGCGAAATAGTAAATCCTGATGTAACATTTAAAAGGCATTTTTATTCCAAACATGCAAAATATTACATGACATGTGCAGTTGGGTCTGTCAATAACAGAACATCTGGTGTCTTTAGTTCTTTAGCTGTTAGTTCAGGGCTAAAGGTACTTATGACTTTAGCCTGGCAGTAGTACATTCTTTTGTAGTTTGACGCTCCTGAGGGTTTCCAGGGCCTGGCAGATCTTCGATAAAACATGGTGTTTTTCAAAGTGTCAAAATTCCTTTCCTCAGGAAGGGCTAGGAGGTTGATATAGGAATTAAGCTTTACCAGTAGATCTGCCTTGTCCAATCTGCTATTATTTCTTTTAAGATGTTAAGCCCACCACATACAAATGTAGGCCCTAAAGAGGCCTTTTTGGATTTAATTGCAAGTTTGGCCTAGTTGCAGGAGAGAAGACCGGTGCCGGTAATCCCTTACCGCCCGATTCTGAGGTCCCTTGGCGGGAACCGTAAGGGACGTGTGGTCTGACTACACGTTCTTTATGGGACCCGTTAAGGGACCTCAGAGCTAATAACGGGCCCGCAATTAGTGGGCCCGTAATTAGCGCCTTCCCATTTAGCCCTATGGGGGCTCAAATGGGAATGGGAATGCCATTTGGAATGGGGATTTATCCCCCCTCCACCAGACTGGACCCGGACACGATTTTGGAGGAAGCCATGGCGCTAATAGCGCCATGGCTACCTCCAAAGTCAGAATTCGGCCCATTATCTTTACGGCTCAACTTCACACACATTCCAGTGCCTTGTTAGGGGAAATTGTCTGTTTTCCCACTTTGTTTACTGGGGTTAGGGGAGTCGAACAGAATCCCATAGGTCAGAGTTCAGCCCTGGCTTCATTTAATTTGGTCCCATTCACAATTTCAACTTTTAAGTTTACATTTTCTTGTTCCCCTATATTTTACGCTTAAAAAAAAAGCAAGAAAATTAGCTTTTCTCCTTAGAATCATCAGTTCTCCATTTTTTTTTTGTAAATAGATTTTTTATTCACGACCAACAAATGCAGAGAATTACATTGCATTACAGAAGCTAAACAGTGCTAAAGGTTGATCTGATTTTTCATTATTGTTCCCCCCGTTACCCTCCACCTCCCTCCTCCTTTTCGCTTCCTCCCCACACATAGCAAGCTGTGAGCAAGTCAGCTGCTAAAATTCAGCACGACACAATTCAGCGTACAATCGACAACTGATTAACGGCATTGTCCGGGATAGCCGCTTGTCGGGTAGCAGCTTGAGTTCGTGAATGAATGAAAAAAGTGAAAAAATGCTCATTTGGAGTGTTCGGGCACTTGTTTGTTCCGTTCCGTTCCCCAGTACTCAAGGACTGGGAGCCACATATTTATGTGTGAATACGATTCCATTAATAATGCAGTGAGGCTCTCCATATCATATATCTCTTTGGCCTTGCACAGCCATTCCTTTTTCGTCTGAAGCATGCTACCCTTCCAACGTATTGTTAGACACACCTGGGCTGCCAAAAGTACATTTCTGGGCAAATGGGGCAGGATTAGGTAGTGATCTTCCACCAGCTTGACCCCGAACAGCACCCGGAGTGGAGTCCAGGCCCTTTCAATTCCCACTATATCATTAATCCAGGCCAAGATCTCCTTCCAATACGTTTGAGCCCTAGGGCAATCCCTCCATTGATGCCAGTAATTGCTAAATTGGGAGCATCCGCGCCAACAGTGTGGGCTTATTCCAGGGTACATTTTCGCTAATCTCTGGGGGGTGTGGTGCCATTGCATGAGCAGCCTACAGTTGTGCGTTTTGTATTGGACCAAGATGGTAGAATTCCAAATTGCTCTGTGTACTGCGGCCCTCTTGGTTGCCTTCCCCTCCCAGGTTTTGATCCCATCGTGCTTGCGTGCGTGGAGTTGGCAAGTGTCCCCTTTCCAGTAGGGCACTATAGAGTTTTGCAATGAACCCCTTGGTGCCCATGTGTGTGTTGAGTATGCTTTCAAAGGGGGTGAGTTGCCTCTGAGGCAGTTTATTTCATTGTGGGTCGCTCAGCGCTCCCTTTATGCAATTAACAACAGCTGGTGGATCTGCTGACCTTGCTGGGCGCTTTGCAATTCTTCCTTGGTCAAGAAACTCCCTTCCCTCCACATTTGCCCCATCCTGACCAGATTTCGTATTGCCGTTGAAATCTAATTGGGTCTGCTATGAGATCTGTAACTGAGGTCGCCCAGATGCAACTTCGGGGAGAGGGCCATGTGGCAACTCCGCTTGTGTCCGGTTTCCTTTTCCAAAGGGCCCACACGACTGTAAGGACCGGGTGTTCATGCACTCTCTGCGACAGATATTTCTGGGGGACCCAAAGCCATTCACTGAAGGCCAACATTGTCTTTTTGCTGTACACCACACTACTTTCCTGCCTTAAGAATGGATTACTGCATTGTGTTAAACTAGGGTGTTTTTCTCCCCTCGCAGGATTCTCAAACTTAGGTGGCCCTGACCTACTCTGCATTGTGTTAAACTAGGGTGTTTTTCTCCCCCCGCAGGATTCTCAAACTTAGGTGGCCCTGACCTACTACGCATTACTGCATTGTGTTAAACTAGGGTGTTTTTCTCCCCTCGCAGGATTCTCAAACTTAGGTGGCCCTGACCTACTCTGCATTGTGTTAAACTAGGGTGTTTTTCTCCCCTCGCAGGATTCTCAAACTTAGGTGGCCCTCACCTACTACGCATTACTGTTTGCTCTGTATTGTGTTAAACTAGTGCCCTCCACTCAATTCCTGTCTGCATACTTGTGTCGTCCGCCTCCCCTCCTACTCCATGGTGCTCTCTATCTCACCTATCTACTCTAACTGCTTCTCTATTGACTATCCTGCTCTCCTCACTAAATCCGGTAGGAAAAAGTTTAAAAGGACATCCTGGTCTCCAACCCAGGCCTCCCTATCGCTGACACCTACACGAGCGCCTGCTCCAAGGAAACTCTTACTGACATTCTCTTTTTCGTGCCTTCACCTGACCTATGGACCCTTCACATGGTCGCTGTGCTCTCTCCTCCTCTCCCATTAATGGTGGCACCCGTTGGGATATCCTCTTGGCCCCTTTCCACTCCTCTAAGGCCATCATTAATGTCTATGCTAACGGGACCGTCTTGGTCCAAGGCCCTCAGGCCAACCTTCACCTCTTTGATAGGCGCCTCCCACGCCTCATCAACTTCCTCTCTGCTCCCGCTGTCCCCCTTCCTCTGTCCTCGGCTACCTTGCCTCTCCCCTCCCTCCCTGCCCCTTCTCTTGCTCCCTCCTCAACTCCTTCTCTAACACCTCCGCAGGGCATACCTCTGATCTGTACCCCTCCCCGGAAGTATTTCAAAGGTGGCAACCTTCTCCACATTGCCACTCTAAATGCTCGCTCTGCCATCAAGCACTCCTCTGATATCTGTCGCCTTCTTGAGGAACTGGACCTCGACGTCCTCGGTCTCACTGAGACATGGTTCACAGCCAGCTCTGCCACCAGCTTCGACACACTCCTACCTGACGGCTACAAGATCCTCTCCGTGCCCAGGCCTAACCGTTCAGGGGGTGGTGTTGCCCTTATCTTCCCTGAGTGGATTCCTGCCTCTGTCACTCCTACGCAGACCTACTCCTCTTTTGAATGCCTTGTCTGCCGACTCTCTCTCTCTCCTAGCCATTCCCTTACCGTGGCTACTATCTATCGGCCACCTGGTCAAATTTCCTCCTTCCTCTCTGAATGGGCTGACCTCTCCTCCTCACTCCTGTCCTCAACCACCCAACTCCTCTTTCTCGGTGACTTCAACATCCACCTCGATGCCTCCTGTCCCCCCCACTGGTCTCTTTCGCGAACTCTGCAACTCTCTCTCACTCTCTATTCTCCCGTCTGGGCCTACCCACTCTGCAGGGCACACTCTTGATGCTCTGATCTCTTCTGACCTTCCCCTCTCCCTCCCTCTCTCCACTCCTCTCTCCTGGAGCGATCACTTTCTCCTATCCTCCCACCTCTCCCTCCCTTCCCCACAGGCAAAGCCACCCTCTTCACTGCCACCCACCTTCTCGGTCATCCGACCCATGAAGCGCGTGTCAGTTGAGGCTTTCGCTGCTACCTTCTCGCCCCCTCCTCCCCCCTCGGCTGACTCCCACCCTGCCACAGCCCTCTCCATGCTCTATTCCTCTATATCTGATACTCTCGATATCCTTGCCCCCGTCATGAGAATCCGCCTGAAGCCCAAAGCCAAATGTAACTCCTGGTATGACTCGGATCTCGTCACCCTAAAACGCAAGTGCAGGGTGGCAGAGAGGAAATGGCGTGCTTCATGTTCATCCTCTGACAAACTGGCCTGTCGCCTGCTCCAAAGGCAATACCGGCTCTCCGTTCTCACCAAGAAGAGAGCCCTTATCCAAGCCCGCATCTCTGAGGCATCTAACAACTCGGCCGAACTCTTTAAAATCTGCAAGGAGCTGGCCAACCCTGCTGCAGTCTCTACCTCTCCTGTCCCCTCCCAGGCCCTCTGCACTGCACTGGCCTCACACTTCATCTCAAAAACTCAGGACATCCTGTCCTCGCTCTCCTCCTCTCTCCCCCCTCCCTCTCTTCCCGGCTCTTCCTCTTGCTCTCTTGCAGCCGCCCCTCCGCCCTCCTTCTCTGCTTTTCCACCTTTTTCTGCTGATGAGGTTTCCAGACAAGTCCGATCTATGAAAGCCTCGTCTAAACAGGTTCACCCCTGTTCCTCCAAAACCATCAAGGACCACATCGACTCCCTGGCACCTGCCCTGGCTGACTTTTGCAACCACTCATTCGCCTCTGGAGTCTTCCCATCCCCCCTCAAGCACTCCCTTGTGCACCCCCTCCTCAAGAAACCCTCTTCCGACCCCTCCTGCCCGGCCAATTATCGCCCAATCTCCATTACTCCCTTCCTGGGTAAGCTCCTGGAGAAACTGGCCATTTCCCAGCTTAACCTCCATGCTGAATCTGTTGGTAATCTTCATGACCATCAATCCGGCTTCAGAGCGGCCAGAAGCACGGAAACTGCTCTCCTGAACATCCGTGAGGACCTGCTCCTGAACCTCGATTCCAACACTCCCTGTGTTCTCATTCTGCTCGATCTCTCCTCTGCCTTTGACACTGTCAACCATGCCATCCTGCTCAACTGTCTCCGTGATAACCTGGGTATCACTGGTCAGGCTCTGGCATGGCTGACTTCTTTCCTTTCCGGTCGACCCTCCCAGGTCCAAATGGGCTCCTTCCTCTCTGACATCTTTTTCTCCACCTGTGGTGTCCCCCAGGGTTCCAACCTCTCTCCCTGGCTTTTCAACCAGTATCTGGCACTCCTTGCCCACCGCATCGCCGCTCTCTGCCCCTACTTCCAGTGCTATGCCGACGATACCCAGCTCATTTTCAGGCTACCCTCGGCCTCCTCCTCTCCTTCCCTCATCTCCGACTGTCTGTCTGCTATCCAGGAATGGTGTGCCGCCAATGACCTCTGCCTCAACGCCAGTAAGACTGAGATTCTACTCATCGGTACACCCACTCCCTCCTTCCCTGCAGCTCTCTGGCCGGCCTCCCTTGGCTCCCTTCCTGCCCCTACCTGCAAGGCTAAAAACCTCGGGGTCATCTTCGACTCCACACTCTCCTTCTCTCCTCATATATATGACGTCTCTAAGAAGTCACACTACCAGCTGCACCTCCTCAGAGGTATTCTTCCCTTCCTCTCCTTCCCCCAGAAGCTCACTGTCTCCCGAGCCCTGGTTCTCTCAAGGCTGGACTACTGTAACAGCCTCTATCTTAATCTGCCTGCCTCCACTCTCCGCCCTCTGCAACTTATCCAGAACAGAACTGCGAGACTTGTCCTTGGCCTCAAGCCCAGGGACCGTATCTCTCCAGGACTGAAATCC
Source organism: Ambystoma mexicanum (assembly GCF_040938575.1). Taxonomy (NCBI): domain Eukaryota; kingdom Metazoa; phylum Chordata; class Amphibia; order Caudata; family Ambystomatidae; genus Ambystoma; species Ambystoma mexicanum. The sequence goes on from NC_090921.1 coordinate 1,490,013,684, forward strand.
CTTCACTGGCTCCCAGTGGCTGCGAGGATTAAGTTCAAAACCCTCTGCATTGTCCACAAGGCCTTCTGGGGCCAGGGACCTAAATACCTTCAACTCTCTCTTCCTAAATATCTTCCTTCACGAGCCCTTCGCTCATCCGTCTCCAACTCCCTCATGGTCAGCCGCTTCTCGAAGCAACGAGCTGGGGGTAGATCTCTCTCCGCAGCAGGGGCCTCCCTCTGGAACAGCCTTCCTGCCTCCCTGAAACTTGAGGAGAACCATCTCCGGTTCCGGAAGCACCTCAAAACCTTCCTCTTCGCTTCTGCCTTCTCTCTCCCTCTCCCCTGCTAAACCTGCTTAACCCCCCACTGAATTCAGCACTAAACCTGCATCTGGGCCACTCTCAGCAACCTCGGTCCAGGGCCCAGCCACTCTCCACTTGCACTGCCTCCCTGGCTCCCCGTGCACTGTGGGACTGTCACTGTACCCTACAGCCCCCTTCCCAGCACTTGCTCTGCACTTACCTCGCACTTGCCACCAGCTGGCCCTTTTTATTTATTATTTATTAATTATTATTTCTTACGCTACTTACCTTGTACTGCACTTTCCCCCCCACCTCCTCCCCCTGCACTTCCTCCTTTTCCCCTTACCTCTGCACTTGCGCGATCTGAATGACACCTGGCCTAGTAGGATCGTTTGTCTGTCTTCCCCTTGTTTCCCTCCCTCCCTGCCTCGTCGCGCCTTGAAACACTTGTGTATAGGCGCGTTACAAATACCATATCATATCATATCATATCATACCCAAAGTGACTGGAGCAAATAACCCATTCTCTAGCTGTACCCATTGCTTATCCTTTGATTCCCTCAAATGATCCAGCAGCACACAAAGCTGTGTTGCTCTGTCGTACTCGTAGAAGTCTGGGTATGCCATGCCTTCCTTATTTTTTGGAATAATCATTGTCTTATAGGCAATTCGGGGTCTCTTCCCTTCCCACAGAAAGTCTAATAGAGGTTGTTTGACCTCTAGGTGAAAGGAGTCTGGAAGAATCACTGGGAGAGATTGAAATAGAAAGAGAAGCACATTCATTTTAATTGTCGTGAACCCCCCCCCACCTCCATGAGAGCTTTAGCTTGCACCATTTTTTAATGTCCCTTCTAATTGATGTCCACAGTGGGGAATAATTAGCCTTATATAAGTCTCCTACTTCTTTTGTGATGGTAACCACTAGGTATCGGATGTGGTCCAGCTTTTGTTTCAAACCCCAGGTGTCTAAGAGGCTATCTAAGGGGATCCATCCACGTTTAGCGGTAGAATGACCGTTTTACTCCGATTTGATTTGAAAACCTGAGTGAGTCGCATATTCCTCTATTGCGACTAAAAGCACTGGGATGGACTGGGATGGATTTGTCAGATGCACTAGGACATCATCAGCAAACAGTGCCAGCTTGTATTCTTTCCCAAATTTTGTAATCCCAATAATTGAGGCATCTCTTTGAATGGCCTGCGCCAGCCGTTACATCACCATCGCTAAAATCAGGGCTGATAACGGGCAACCTTGCCTGGTCGCCCGACTCAGAGCAAAGGAAGGAGAAGCCACACCGTTAACCACTACCTTCGCTCTCGTATCACAATACAAAGCCTGTGTTCCCATGATCCAGCGCACCCCCAGATCTGCCTTCCTCAGGACTTGTAAGATAAACGGCCACTCTACCCTGTCAAATGGTTGTGCCGCATCAACCGAGACTAGGGTGGGGCCTGAGGCGTGTGAGTCGATTGATGCAATTAGATCTAGAGCTTTTCAAATGTTATTCGAGCCCTGCGTACCTTTTAAGTAACAGACCTGGTCAGTATGTATGAGCCTTGGCGACAGTTCACGCAACCTGTAAGCGAGTATGCTGGAATAGATTTTAGCTGCAAAATTTAACAGGGAGATTGTCTGGTAGTAACCGCACTCAAGTTTGTGCGCTCCTTCTTTCGGGAGAATGATGATTCTAGCCTCGGTGAAGGATGCTGGAGCAAGGCCCATTTCCATGATGTCATTAAAGAGCAGAGTAAGGAAGGGCGTGAGAGCGCCACTGAATGTTTTGCAGAAAGCTGGAGTGAAGCCGCCTTGCCATGGTGCAGAGCCCGCCTTTAATTTTGTGATAGCAGCACTTCCTCCGCTACTATTGGGGCACCCAATTTGTCTATTTCTGAAGGTTGCAGCGGGGGAAGCGCAGAAGTTTTTAAGAATGTATCTGTTTTCTTGGGTGGATGCACAGTCAGAGGTTTATAATTGTTCATAGAATTGGGCGAAACGAGCTGTGATTTCAACAGGGTCAATCAACTTTGCCCCCTCTAGGTTGTTAATGTTTTATACCGCTCTTTCGGGTCTTTGTCCTATTAGTATAGCTGCTAATAAATTATGGGTTTTATCCCCCTGTTCGTAAAATGTTTGTTTGATGTGTCGGAGGTGCGTTAATGCCTTCCTACTCCACGCAACTTTCAGTTCTTGTCTTAGCTCCTTTATGTCCGCCAATGTTTCAACTGTATCTCCCAGTCCTCCTAACAGGTCAGCTTCTCTGTTTCTTATTTCCCCTTTCAGGTTTGCCTCCCATGGGAGCCTTGTTCTCTTCACAAATGTTCCCTGCACAATTAAGAGCCCCCTTGTTGTTGCCTTCACCGCTTCCCACACTATGTCTTGAGAGGGATCCCCTATGTCAGCGTCAAGTGAGTCCGTAAAAGCCAGATCTCTGAAAAGTGTATCATTGAATAACTATCATTTGTCCGTCTTGGTGCTTGGGCCTAAGTTGAGATTCATGGTGCTCATGTCATGGTCTGACCAACCCACTAATTCAGCGGCTACCCCCTCGAGGCTGTGTTCCAGTGCCACCTCCAAAACAATATAATCTATGCAGGTGAAGTTTGGTGTGGGGGCGAATAGAATGTGTACGCTTTTGTTTGTGGGTGATGGGATCGCCACATATCCCGCGCGAGGTACTGAAATAGCCTTATTCCCCCTGTTGCTATGGCTCCGTCCCTGTATGAGACCCAATCCAAAGCCGGGTACATCACCATGTTAAAATCCCCCTATAGATCAAATCCCTGGTTCTCCATTTTTCTAGGAAAGCAAAGAGATCCCTGCTAAATGGGATTTGTTAGCCGTGTATGCTGAGCACAATGGGACTGCTCTTGATCAAATGGTGCAATTTATTGCGGGGAACCTCCCGTCTGAGTTTGTGGGTTTGTGTAATTTGCAACACCATTGATGCCCGATATAAAATGCCTACATCTCCCTTTTGGACTGGTCCTGACGCCCACATGGCCCCTCCCAGATGTCTTCCCTTTAGGAGGCTTTCCTCTCCGCTTCGAAACTTGATTTCTTGTACGAAGAGTACATCCAAGCTGGACTGGTTGAATGCCCTCATCGGCATTGATCTCTTGCCTGGTTTACAAATAATCTCATGGGGAACTGTGTATTAAACCCTGGTATGTGCGTTTTTATGTTTAGAAATTCAGTAACCTGGTGCTGGTTGCTCTTCCTTCGAAGTGCTACCTGGGTGCCTGCACTGCGTGCCGGTTTAAAGTAATGTGAGCTTGCACTACATTCTCAATCCTCATAGGTCAGTTTACAGGGCCCCCTGAACGTTGCTCTACCATACTGTCTTTGATATACTCTATCCCCCCACTTGCGAACTGTTTTCGCAATGATACTTCTAACACACATCGGATACCCAACGTTTAAACTGCTTAATTTTCAAAAGGGGGTCATTTTTTCCACTTTTCGAGCTTATTCCCACTAACTCACCCCCCTTCCCTTTTTCGGAGCCACCACTCCGGTACAAATATCCTTTAACATTAACATGTCCCTATTCTTGACACAGTACGAGACTACGGGTATGGCTTCAAAGAACTCACAGACATCCCCAACGTCAAATTCTGTGCCCAGGTCTGCAGACCAAAGAGACGCCAGTGTGTGGTTACGGCCAACATTGTTTGGGATGCTGGTGGAATAAAATGCCCAAAGGTTGGGGAAAACATTCTGATTCTGACCCATTTCTATTTCCCCAGCTGTTGGGGCTGCTTGCCTGGACTCCTCTGTTGTGTATTTGAGGATAACTGCCAGAATGGTCCTATATTAGAGCCAGTGGCCTTCACCCAACCCCAGCACCTGTCTGGCCTCTGTAAAGGGAAGGGGAGCCCTGTTATCGAATAGATACATGACTCTAATCAGTGGCCAGATTGTATCCTGTACCTGGAGAATTTTCTGATCCAGTCTGATTGCCAGGATAGTTCTTACACTGATCCACGCTGGCATGACCCATGTGTGTGACCCTTGAATAAATCTCATATTATGCCACAGGGTGAGAGTGGGTCCAACCAGTGGATGCTGTCTCACACCGCTAGGGAGGTGTGCAAGTGGAATCGCTAGAGTTTGCTGTGGTGTCAGTGGATCTCCAGCTGGACTGGTCCTCGTGGTCTAACTAGCTTTTGGCCCAGCAGACCTGCGCTGCCATGTGGTATGTTTTCCATGCAGGAAGTGCTAGCCCGCCGTCTGCTTTGCTTGCCTGTAGGGCCTCAAGCCTAATGCATGCTCTCTTACCCTGTCAAACAAATTCAGAGATATGGGAGTCTAGGTCTCGGAACATTCATTTTGTGGGATGGTAGGGCAGCATCATGGCTAGATATGATAGTTTTGGGAGGGAGTTAATTTTCACTGTGTTAATCCTACCTGATAATGAGAGCGGCACCGTGGCTTATCTGCGGAGATTCTGTTGGATCTTATGTATAATCGGGGGTAGTTGAGTTCCATTATATCCTGCCATTTGGGGCATATCTGTAATCCCAGATACGTGATGCTCTTGAGTTGTTGTTTAAATGGTGCAACATTGCCCGGATCCCAGAGGATATCCGGTCTTAGCAGCGTAAATTCTTATTTTGCCCAGTTGATGACATAGTCTGCGATGGGGCCTAGATCCTGGAGAAACTTTCGCAACCTAGGGAGGAATGCCTTAAAGTCGCTGACGTAAACTAAAAAGTCGTCTGCATAAAGGGATACTCTATGTTCTTCAGTAGGTTGAGTGATGCCCGTCCACCTAGGGTAGGAACGCATCTTGGCCTCCAGGGGCACAATGGTGAGTGTATACAAAAGTGGCAACAGCAGACACCCCTGGTGGGTGCCCGAGTGAAGAGAAAACAGGGGGGGTGACGCCATTGGTTGTCACGGTCGCAGTGGGGTTCTTGTATAAGAGACATACTATATTGATATAGGCTGCGAGGAACCCAAACTTGTGTAACACCTGAAACATAAAGTCCCCTTGAACTTTGTCAAACGCCTTTTCGGCATCCAGCACCAATACCCCCTCTTCTGAGCAGGCAACACTGGTAATAACGAATTGGGGTTGTTTTGCAGCGGCTGAAATGTCCGCAACGGAAATGACTGCATGGGAAATGTACGTTATACATAAATGTAAATTGGATTCGGTCATTTTGGCCGAATCGGTAATAACATGCAAAAGATGACTGACATTGTCTGCCGAGTGCCTGCCTTGGATAAACCCTGTTTGGTCTTTATGGATGTGCGGGGGTAGTAGGGATTTGATTCTGTGCGCCAGGCATTTTGCGAGTATTTTTGTGTCGGCATTGATTAGTGAAATGGGGCAATATGAACCACACTCTTTCGGGTCACGTCCTTTCTTATGGAAGACGATAATGTTAGCGCCGAGCATGGACTTTGGTAGGTGGCCATGCGTCGCGGCGTCCGCGAACACCGCCTTCAAAGCAGGTGCTAGCCGGCTCTCCAGCGACTTATAGAGGTCAATGGGGATGCCATATGACCCAGCCGCTTTCCCCCGACTCAGAGATTTAATTGCTTGGCCCACTTCTTCTTCCGTGAGGGAGTACGGCCGTGCCTAAGAAGTCAGCTAAGCCCTGTGGGTACTGTCAGGGGTATATAATGCGCTATAAAACTGTGAATCTTCTATTGATGACCGCCCACGCCCACCAGCTCACGCCTGTCTAGGTGACAAATAGAATTGATTGTCTGGGTTGCCTGTCTGCTGCGCAGGGCCAATGCCATCATGTGTATGGGTCTGTCACCATCGCTAAAGTACGCCAGTGACGAGATGAAGAAGGACTTTGGGGCCCTAACCGTGGTCACGTGCTTCAGGTCCAGCCTTCATTTTCCCACCTTTGCCAGACATTGAGGGTGAAGCGTGCAATTGTGAAGCCTCTCTGTGCTCAAAACATTGGCCCTCAGCCTCTCCTCCTGCGCTCCCCAGCTTTTTAATTTGTAAGACCACTTGGAAATGCACTGCCCCAGTAGGTATGCCTTAAATGTGTCTCAGCAAGACGCTGCATTAAAATCAACTGTCAGGTTCATTTGCCAGAATATGTCCATGTCCCCCTCTAGGTGCTCCCTGAAGTCTGGATAGGTCAGCGCCCTTAAATTCAAACACCAGTGTTGTCTCCTCAAAGAGGAGCTCGGTAGGTCTATGCATAGTACCACAGGTGCGTGGTGGGAGAGAGTGGTGGCCATGATGTTGCACGAGCGCATGAGGTGAAGGGTATGCGAGTGCTGTTAGGGAGAATTCTCATAAATGTGCTAATTCCCTTCACCTTTGAGGCCCCCAGCAACTTTGCTGGATTTTGAGGACTTGATTTTTTTACCTGGAGAGATTGTGAACCTTTTTTTCCACTCTCTCATGTATTTTGATGTGTGTTTTACTCTTGTGTTCTTTAATAATAATAATAATTTATCATTTATATCGCGCTACAAACCCTCAGGTATCTGAGTGCTGCTTATTATTACCCACGGTGTGTGGTGCTCATTTATCGACCTCGGAAGGATGAAAGGCTGAGTTTGACCTTGCTGGGATTCAAACCTGTGTCAACAGGCCCTGCACAGATGTCAAACCGAGCGCTTTACTCGCTGTGCTATCGACCAGCTTTGATTATGGAGTTATGGAGTTTTAGACAACTCCATAGGCATCATCTTTTCATAGGTGTTACACAGCACCCTCAGTGTAGTGACACATGGAGGCCTTTTTAGCCTGTACCAAGGTTTAAATACCTTCTCTGGGATAAACTAAAGTTAAATTGACTTTACTAGTCTTTTTAAATTCCTTGACCCAGCACACACTATCTTACAATAGAGTGCTGGAGGGGTTACCTAGTATCCCCTGTGTCTAGAAACTCATGTAGCAGTCAAATGCTACCCTTTCCTATTGAAATGGCTGGTGGCAGTGGTTTTACAACGAACTACCATGATTATTCCCAACTGCGAACACCGGTAGTGTTGAATCGCGAGAGCCATGTTTTTCAAGATGGCGTCCGAGCCTCCTTTGTCTAAACGGGTCCCGGTCTTCTTTTTTCGCCAATTCTTTTTGGAACTGTCTTCTAGAGATTGTTTCTGCATGCCAAACTGGGTTTGGTCCCTTTGTTCCTACGCCTTTGGTGGGCTTCAGTACTGAAGACCGCCTCTGGCGCCTGAGTGTCTGGGGTGGGCAGGAAGTGAGGGAGGTGCCCGACACACCCTATGCTTAGTCTCCTAGGAGACCCAAATGCACTGTGGCGTGATTGGCTGGCTGACTCTCCGGCAAGGACAGCCACCGTACTGGGTGAGTGGCAGCTAGGCTGGAATGAATGAGAGAAAACTGTTTAAAAGGCGAATCTCTTGGCTTGGAAGGCAGAGTCGACAACTGGAACGAAAGAACGGAGGACGGCTGCTGCAACTCCTGGACCGTTGGTTTGCCCGGTGAAGCCCTGCTGCAGGTCTGAATCGCCAAGTTTATCTCGACAGAGAAGCCCTTCAAGGACGACTTCTTCCTTTGAGTTGGAGGGACCAATCAACTCGTAAGCCACCTGGATACCATTCTCTGAGCTGGTTGTATTTTGCTCAGAGTGCTGCAGGAAACCGAGTAGCCAGGGAGAAGGACACCAGTTTGTGTGCTTGAAGACAGCTAACGGAATCAAAGAATTGTCAGTTTGCCATCTTTTTTTAAAATGTTTTTTTTTATTGTAACAAATATTTTATTACAAACTTTTATTACAAACAAATCAGTTTGCCAGCTTTGTGACCAGTCCCCGTGCAGAGCAGGAGTCCCCTGATGTCCTCGCTCTTGTCCCCACGACTGAGGCTCAGGAACAGCAAGATCTGCAGGAACTGCCAGAAACAGAAGTTTTCAGCTGCATCTTTTTCTTCAAAATAAGGTACTGTGAAAACCTGACTGAGAGAACTTACCTCTCACTGCGAAAGTGCGTGAAACTTTGGCAACTTGCAGGCCTAGTCAGCTTGTGACCCGACATATAACCCTTTCTTCTGAGAACTACTTCCGAGAACCGTGGCAAAGACTTTTCAGTTTATCTACCAGAACCATTTTCACCTATACAAGACTCTAGCCCATTGACTTTGGCCTACCTATTGCATTGGACCAACTCCTCTGGTGAACTCAAACTATTTGCACTGTTTAAAAGTAACTATACTATTTGTTTTATTAACTTATGCAATTTTGCTCCTACTTCAAAGTAGTTTAAATGTTTCAGAACCGGTTACTGTGAAGTATTATAGGATACTGTTGTGTGATATTGATTGCCTCCTTTTAGTGAATGTTTTCTGACTATATAATAAATTAATACACGTTTTACCAGGAAACCTTGGGTGTAAGTGTCTATTTGAATACTTACAATTGTAGACCTCTGTGTAACCTAATTACAAGCCCACATTCCCTGTTGAGATAAGCCTGGCTGCTGAGCTCGCTACCAAAAACTGTGTGGTACAGACTTATACCAAAGGTTGGTTTTGCTTACACCTGTAGTCATAGTTGTGTGTAGTGGTCCCAGAGGGTACTGCATGCAAACATTGCCTAACACTGGTGGCAGGCGGTGAGGATAAATTGTAGAGTTGTTACATTGAGAGTTCTGCTTTACTTTTGTTCAAATAGTAACCTTCACAAGGCTAAGCACCACTAGAAAAACAATTTTATCAGGCCTAATATGGATAACTACAAACAGGAGGCCCTGATCATTTTAACAGTAGATCAACTGAAAGAAATGTGCAAGGTCAGGAACCTACCTGTTAAAGGAAAGAAACATGAATTAATTGAAAGATTGTTGGAACATCAAAGTATGGGAAATTGGGCTGTCACCCCTAATCTCTCAGAAAATGTGGATAATGTTGATGAGGAAGGTGATGATGTAGAGTCTAACTCTAATGTTATTGAGGAGCCAGAAGAGTCAGAGGCGTCTCAGGATGTGAGCCCCACTGCACCTCTACCTGCTCTTAGTCCTCAATCTTTAGCCACAGGGACCCCACCAGGTCCAGTACTGAGTCCAGAATGTGTCTCTCTTGAAAAAATTAGACTTGAGTTAGAGTTCAAAAGGCTCTAAATGCAAACTGAATGTAAACATCAAGAAATCAAACTCAGAGAAATGGAAAGGCATCATGCTCTTGAAATGAAGAAATTGTCTCTTGAAAATGGTTCTCTCCCAGAGTCTTCTAGGTCTTCCAGTCCTAAGAGACCTCACATGCCTAAGGAAGCTGTGAGTATGTATGAGGTGAAACTTGATATTTTGGATTGGTTGGCTGCTTTTGAATATAACTATGGGATTCAGGGTTTTACAGGGAATCAGTTTATTCCTTGGCTTTTGTCTAGGCTCCCCCAGGTTGCAACTGATGCTGTAATGGAGGTGGGGGCACTTGAAAGATTGGAGTATGAAAATGTGAAGCTAGCTTTAATAGCTAGATTTGGGAAAACACCTTCCCAGTACCTTAAGAGGTTTAGGACCCTCGAAAAGCATGATGGTACCCCTTGGACTACCTGGGTGTGTGAATGTTTGAAGAACTTAGATGGTTGAGTAAAGGGTTACAAAGTTAACACTTTTGAAGGTATGAAACATCTATTGTTGTTAGAATCTATTTTTGATGCCTGCTCTCCGGAGCTGAGACAGCACTTGACTGACTCTAAGGAAATTGGTCCAAAAAAGTTAGCAAAGCCGCTGACTTGTGGGTTGCCAACATGGCTACTCACAAGGATTCTGGGGCAACTCAGAAACAGGATGATGGGAAGCAGCAAAAGAAAGATGGCAAAGATAATTCTAATACCTCAAATCCGAAAGAGGGCCCCAAACAGAAAAAGGGCAAGCCACAAGGGAAACCGAATCAGGCTAGTGAAACCTCTGGTGCTAAACCAGAGGGAGGTCAGTAGAAACCCCCATTTGTCAAAACATGTGGAAAATGTTATGCTTGTGGATCTACTGACCATGTGAAAGGGGATCCCAGATGAAAGGGTAACCTTCAGGGATCCACACTGCCTCCTTAGCATTTTCCTCAGAGGTAGAAGTACAAATGGCAAGTGGAAACTTTCAACTACTGGCTGAAGACCCCATTGGAGTCTCTGCCAGTGTTTCTTTAGTGCCCCTGGGTCGGTGGGAACAGCAGAATTTAGATGTCTATAATTCAACTCCAGATAACACAAAAGAATATTATAAGGACCGTGTACTTGTAAATGGTCAGCAGACCCCTGCCATTAGAGACACTGGGGCCAGCATTACTGTGGTGGATGAATCTTTTTTCAAACCTGAGGATGTTGCTAAGGCACCCAAAGGCCTCACTAAGCTTGCTGGAGGCCCTGTTCAAATGCTTCCAAGATTACCAGCTCTCATCCAGTGCAACAACATGGCTGTCAAGATACCTGTTAGTGTGCAGAGTGAGGTGCCTGGGAGAGTCCTGTTGGGGAATGACTTAAAAATTATTGGAGTTGTATCAAGTACCCACAGGCCTCCCACTAAGAGGAAACAGGAACAGACAGGGAAGGCCAGGGAGAGTACCTTAACTAACCCTCCAGAGGATGTTACAGAATAAACTATAACACACAGCCCAAAGGAACCACTAACTGCTATTTCTAAGAAGAAGGAGGCAAAGGGGAAACCCAAAGACTCAAAGAAAAAGCAAGAGAGCACTCTTGTGCTTCCAACAAGGACATCCCCGAGAGTACTGTCCAAAGTCACACCTGTGACTGCTCCACCGGCTGAGGCTGAGTGTGAGGAACAACCAGGAAAGGTTGAATCAGCTGCTGAAGATTTAGAGCTGGAAGAAGAACTTCCCCCTGTTGGAGATCTGGATCATAAAGACCATCCTGAGCTGCAGTCTTTACTGGCAGAAGGTGGCCCCTGTAGGGCAGACTTCAGCAGAGGTCAAAGAGAGTGTCCTACTCTTGAAGGACTTCGCCAACAGGCAGCTTCCGAGCTGGACAGTCAAGAGCCAGGGATGCACAGGTTGTACTGGGAAGATGGCCTCTTCTACAGTGAACCAAGTGAGTCTATCCCAGGGGACTACAGAAGACTTGTAGTGCCTCTAAGGATAGGACAACAGTTCTTACAGTTAGCCCATGAGATTGCTTTGGCTGGTCACTTAAGCTTTGAGAAGACCAAGGAAAGGCTTTCTCTGTATTTCTACTGGCCTAAGTTGGGGTCTGATGTAGATGCATTCTGTAGGAGCTGTCTCACTTGTAAGACATCTGGCAAGAGTGGAGCCAAGAATGTGGCACCCATGGTGCCTCTCCCAGTGGTGGGAGTCCCTTTTGAGAGGATAGGAATCAACATTGTTGGACCCTTAGATCCTCCAACCTCTTCAGGCAATTTATTTATATTGGTTATAGTAGACCATGCAACTAGGTAACCCAAAGCCATACCTATGAGGACTGTTACAGCTCAGGCTGTTGCTAAGGCCTTACTTGGTATTTTGACCAGGGTAGGTTTTCCTAAGGAAGTCATCTCTGACAGGGGATCAAACGTTATGTCCCACTACATGCAGGCCATGTGGAAAAACTGTGGAGTGACTTACAAGTTCTCAACTGCCTGCCATCCCCAGACGAATGGGTTTGTAGAGAGGTTAATAGAACTATGAAGCGCATGATAGGTGCTTTAGAAAACCCCCCTAGAAGAAAGTGGGACCTTCTACTGCCATGACTTCTCTTTGCTTGTAGAGAAGTCCCTCAGGAGGGAGTTGGATTTAGTCCTTTTGAGCTTCTCTATGTTCATCCAGTTAGAGGCCCATTGGCCCTAATTAAGGAGGGGTTGGAGAGTGCTCCTTCTCCCAAGCCAGTGAGAGTCACTGACTATGTGCTTGGTCTCCGGAAGAGATTGACACACATGATGACAGAAGCACCTGATAACTGGAAAGCAGGTCAGGCTCTGGTGAAACATTGGCATGACCAGAAGGCCAACATGGTTGAGTTTACTCAAGACCAGAAAGTTCTAGTTATGGTACCTACAAGGCTGAGGGCCTTACAGGACAAATGGATTGGACCCTTCAAGGTTGTGGGAAAACTTAGAGAGGTCAATTATTTGGTGGACTTAGGCAATCCTAAGTAGGCTCCCAGGGTCTTTCACACCAACCGTCTAAAAGCCTATGTCTCAAGACCAGAAGAGGGAGCTTTGCTTCTAACTTCAGCTCAGGAGGAGGAGGAGAGTGAACCTCTACCTGATCTCATCAGGGGACAACCTTTAGATGGAAAGATAGAAGGATTTAATCTCTCTTCTAATCTGACACTGGAACAACAGGAGGAGTGCAAGTTTCTGTTAAATCAGTTAGCCTCCCTGTTTCTACTATCACCAGGCTTGCCCCCTTGGGTCCAGCATGATTTTCTCACTGGTGATTGTTTACCTGTTAAAAACAGAGGTTACAGGATGTTAGACCCCACATAAAGGAAGAGGTCAACAAGATGCTTTATCTCGGGGCAATAGAGCCATCTACAAGTCCATGGTCTAGTCCAGTTGTACTAGTGCCAAAGGCAGGATCCAAGGAGTTGAGATTCTGTGTGGACTATAGAACTCTAAATGCAGTCACAAAGACTGATGCCCATCCTTTACCTAGGACAGGTGAGCTGGTAGACAAACTTGGTTCAGCCAAGTACCTCAGTACATTTGACCTAACCGACCATGCCAAGGAGAAAACTGCGTTTTCAACCCCAGCAGGCCTCTACCAGTTTAAGGTAATGCCGTTTGGATTAAAGAATGCACCTACTAAATTCCAAAGGATGGTTAATCAAGTTCTGAATGGGATAGAGGACTTCTGCATGGCATACTTGGATGACATTGCAGTGTTCAGCCCTACTTGGAAAGAACATGTTGACCACTTAGGATATGTTTTTGTGATGGTTGAGCTAAAACATGGCGCTGGTGCGCAGTGCATTCTGGGAGCACTCAGAGCCATGATGGATATTTATCCATGCCTCAGTGGAAAGCTACACTTGCTTTGCGAAACAACATGTTTTCAACGTTATTCGCTGATGGGCTTGGAATGCAGGCCTTCCCAGCCAAGGACACGGCGCTGGGAAAGCTAAGATCCGCAGGTGCCGGCTGGTACCTGATAGCAAAGTTTGTTTTGGGTTTGCTCGGCCTGTGCCAAGGTTTTGAGATGAGTTATGGAATTGTTTCCCGGGGCGTTTAGGAGAGAGAAGTGCTTTGCTCCTTGAGGTTACTGTCGGTTGATTCAGCTGGCAACCAACGGTCACCCATCAATGCGCAAGCGCATTGCCAGAAGGTTCGAGAAGTTGCCACCCCTTGTTGAGGAGGGCATATATGCGGAAGCCCTCAAAGGTCAGACGGGATAAGCACAAAGACTTCAGTCGGAGGGGGGACGCTTCGGTCCGACACTCCTGTGGGTTGTTGTGCTCTTGGCCTGGCTGTTATCGGGGTCTTTCAGCCGCTTCTGGCCAAATGAAGTTCCATTAAGCTACGCCCACGGTGATGTATTTCTTTCTTTGACTTCTTTATGTTTTTTGTGATTTATGCCCATGTGAGTTGTATGAGTTATTTCTATGTACCTGTAAGCTTTGAATAAATAGCCATAAAGAGCTGATTATCTTCTAAAGTGTGCGTGGCTGTGAATTATTGTGTCTGTTTTTGGGTTGAAGTATTTGCTCTATAATTGCACTGGTGATTTATGGTAGTTCCGTGCACTTTTCAGAGGAGAGCAATACATTTTTGCAGGCTCTTGAGCAGGCCCATCTGACCATAAAGGCGAGTAAATGTCAAATTGGTCAGAGCAAAGTGGTCTACCTTGGACATGAGGTAGGAGGAGGTGACATAAGGCCATTGCCTAGTAAAGTACAAGCTGTACAATAATGGGCACCCCTACTACTCAAACCCAAGTGAGAGCCTTTTTAGGTCTCACTGGTTATTATAGGAACTTCATAGAGAACTATGGATCCATAGCTTCTCCCTTGAATGTGGTCTCCTCACCCAAATTCCCCAAGAAGGTCAGGTGGAAGGAGGAGTGCACTAAGGCATTTGAAGGATTTAAGAAAGCCCTTTGTCAAGCTCCAGTCTTAAGAGCTCCTGACTACAGCCAAACCTTAATTGTGTAAACAGAAGCTTCCAATGCAGGTATAGGTACAGTTCTGAGTCAGCTGGATGAGAAAGGTAGGGAACACCCAATCTGCTTCATCAGCAGGAAGCTGAAGGAACCTGAGACAAGGTGGGCAACCATGGAACGAGAGTGTTTTCCCATTTTGTGGTCTCTGAAGAAGTTTAGACCATACTTGTATGAATCTACTTTTGTGATTCAGACAGACCACTAAACATTGAGATGGTTAATGCAGATACAAGGGGAAAATCCTAAATTGTTAAAATGGTCAATCAGCCTACAGGGGTTTGATTCTACCATTGAACACAGGTCAAGGTGTAATCACCAAAATGCTGATGGTCTCTCCAGAATGTATGACCGACTGGAGTAAGGAGATTCATCCAGGGATGGATTAAATCCTCCTGTCCCTAAGTCTGGGGGGGACGAGTGTTAGGGAGAATTCTCATAAATGTGCTAATTCCCTTCACTTTAGAGACCCCCAGCAACTTTGCTGGATTTTGAGTACTTGATTATTTTGCCTGCAGAGAGTGTGAGCCTTTTTTCCCACTCTCTCATGTATTTTGATGTGTGTTTTACTCTTGTGTTCATTGATTTTGGAGTTTTAGACAACTCCATAGGCATCATCTTTTCATGTGTGTTACACAGCATCCTCAGTGCAGTAACACAGGGGGGGCTTTTTAGGCTGTCCCAAGGTTTAAATACCTTCTCTGGGATAAACTACTGTTTCCAAGAGAATGTAAAGTTAAATTGACTTTACTAGTCTTTTCAAATTCCTTGACCCAGCACACACTATCTTACCATAGAGTGCTGGAGGGGTTACCTATTATCCCCTGTGTCTAGAAACTCATGTAGCAGTCAAATGCTACCCTGTCCTATCGAAATGGCTGGTGGCAGTGGTTTTACAAAAACCAACCATGATTTTTCCCGACCGCAAACACCGGTAGTGTTAAATCGCGGGAGCCATGTTTTTCAAGATGGCGTCCTAACCTCCTTTGTTTAAACGGGTCCCAGTCTTCTTTTTTCACCATTTCTTTTTGGAAAGGTCCTTCTAGAGTTTGACTCTGTGCGCCAAACTAGGTTCCCTTTGTTTGTACGCCTTTGGGGGGCTTCAGGACTGAAGATTGCCTCTGGCGCCTGAGTGTCTGGGGTGGGCAGGAAGTGAGTGAGGTGCCCGAAACTCCCTGTTCTTCGTCTCCTAGGAGGCCCAAATGCACTCTGGCATGATTGGACAGCCACCCTGCTGGTTGAGTGGCAATTATGCTGGAATGAATGGGAGAAAACTGTTTAAAAGGCGAGTCTCTTGGCTTGGAAGGCAGAGTCGACCACTGGAACAAAAGAACCGAAGACGAGCTGTAAGAGGACGGTTGCTGCAACTCCTGGACTGTTGGTTTGCCCGGTGAAGCCCTGCTGCAGGTCCGAATCGCCAAGTTCATCTCGACAGAGAAGCCCTTCAAGGACGACTTCTTCCTTTGAGTTGGTGGGACCAATCAACTTGTATTTTCCTCAGAGTGCTGCAGGACACCGAATAGGTATATAAACAGGGTGTAGTCCTGTCCTCACAAATTAAAGACTGCAATAACTTCTTGCAGTGATAGTTTTCACCTTCCTGATCACCCAGAACAACGGTTAACTCATACGTGTTGATGGGGGAAGAACCAACCAACTACTGAGATTGGTCTACATACGCCTTTTTATTATTTTGGCTAGATAGATAGATTTTTTTCAAAAAATGTTAAAACCAACTTGATTTTATGCGTAACAAACATAAAATTAGTGACAATATGTAAACAGCAGTCAGTGAGAATACAGTCAACTACAAACAGAAAAGCAGGCAAAAAACATAACTGTTTGGTGTGCCTATATACACAGTCAAAACAGCTAGAGATCACCAGAATATTACTTCATATTAGTCTCAACCTCTTAGTTCCTGTTTTGTACAGTTTCACATTTGTTTCTGCATTATTTAGTCCAAACAGTATGAGCCATTAGGACTTAAAAAGTCCTACAGGGGTTTGATTCTACCATTGAACACAGGTCAAGGTGTAATCACCAAAATGCTGATGGTCTCTCCAGAATGTATGACCGACTGGAGTAAGGAGATTCATCCAGGGATGGATTAAATCCTCCTGTCCCTAAGTCTGGGGGGGACGAGTGTTAGGGAGAATTCTCATAAATGTGCTAATTCCCTTCACTTTAGAGACCCCCAGCAACTTTGCTGGATTTTGAGTACTTGATTATTTTGCCTGCAGAGAGTGTGAGCCTTTTTTCCCACTCTCTCATGTATTTTGATGTGTGTTTTACTCTTGTGTTCATTGATTTTGGAGTTTTAGACAACTCCATAGGCATCATCTTTTCATGTGTGTTACACAGCATCCTCAGTGCAGTAACACAGGGGGGGCTTTTTAGGCTGTCCCAAGGTTTAAATACCTTCTCTGGGATAAACTACTGTTTCCAAGAGAATGTAAAGTTAAATTGACTTTACTAGTCTTTTCAAATTCCTTGGCCCAGCACACACTATCTTACCATAGAGTGCTGGAGGGGTTACCTATTATCCCCTGTGTCTAGAAACTCATGTAGCAGTCAAATGCTACCCTGTCCTATCGAAATGGCTGGTGGCAGTGGTTTTACAAAAACCAACCATGATTTTTCCCGACCGCAAACACCGGTAGTGTTAAATCGCGGGAGCCATGTTTTTCAAGATGGCGTCCTAACCTCCTTTGTTTAAACGGGTCCCAGTCTTCTTTTTTCACCATTTCTTTTTGGAAAGGTCCTTCTAGAGTTTGACTCTGTGCGCCAAACTAGGTTCCCTTTGTTTGTACGCCTTTGGGGGGCTTCAGGACTGAAGATTGCCTCTGGCGCCTGAGTGTCTGGGGTGGGCAGGAAGTGAGTGAGGTGCCCGAAACTCCCTGTTCTTCGTCTCCTAGGAGGCCCAAATGCACTCTGGCATGATTGGACAGCCACCCTGCTGGTTGAGTGGCAATTATGCTGGAATGAATGGGAGAAAACTGTTTAAAAGGCGAGTCTCTTGGCTTGGAAGGCAGAGTCGACCACTGGAACAAAAGAACCGAAGACGAGCTGTAAGAGGACGGTTGCTGCAACTCCTGGACTGTTGGTTTGCCCGGTGAAGCCCTGCTGCAGGTCCGAATCGCCAAGTTCATCTCGACAGAGAAGCCCTTCAAGGACGACTTCTTCCTTTGAGTTGGTGGGACCAATCAACTTGTATTTTCCTCAGAGTGCTGCAGGACACCGAATAGGTATATAAACAGGGAGTAGTCCTGTCCTCACAAATTAAAGACTGCAATAACTTCTTGCAGTGATAGTTTTCACCTTCCTGATCACCCAGAACAACGGTTAACTCATACGTGTTGATGGGGGAAGAACCAGCCAACTACTGAGATTGGTCTACATACGCCTTTTTATTATTTTGGCTAGATAGATAGATTTTTTTCAAAAAATGTTAAAACCAACTTGATTTTATGCGTAACAAACATAAAATTAGTGACAATATGTAAACAGCAGTCAGTGAGAATACAGTCAACTACAAACAGAAAAGCAGGCAAAAAACATAACTGTTTGGTGTGCCTATATACACAGTCAAAACAGCTAGAGATCACCAGAATATTACTTCATATTAGTCTCAACCTCTTAGTTCCTGTTTTGTACAGTTTCACATTTGTTTCTGCATTATTTAGTCCAAACAGTATGAGCCATTCAGACTTAAAAAGTTAAGTCTATTTGCACCTAGCGCTTGTGGAATGACCAAGAGAGACTGGTCGGACTTAAAAGGTTAAGTCTATTTGCGCCTAGCACTTGTGGAATGACCAAGAGAGACTGGTTGACGTCTATGAAAAAATAGAGAAAATTTGGTGTGATCCTTGATCGTGGTCCTGGGAACTCTGCCACGTGGATCACTGACGTTTCGGTTTCAATAAATCACAATCTTCTTCTGGGGCCATGTATAGGCAGGTCTCCCTAAAGACAAGAAAAGGACATATGTGTGCTCAGAAACAAGTGCGTTGGTTGAGCATAGCTGAATAAGCGGTGGGAAGGAAAAATACCTTTTTAAAGGTTAAGATAAAAACAGGTGACAGGCTAGTGGCCCTTTGGCCCTTACACTGGCCTTTACGTAGAGCAGTAAAGGAATACCGCTCAACGTATTTTTCTTTTTTCTTTATCTTTCTTTGAGGACAGCAGGAGCAGCAATCTGGGTCTAGTCTGCTGCTAATGTCTTCCTGGGCTGCAGTAATGGTGAGTGCAATATCAAGCAGTGCATGTCTCTGATCGTAGCCCTGTAGTTATCGAGTGAGAGAAAGGGGAGCGGCAGGAGAGAGGTGGGAATGAGGACGACTTCTTCCTTTGAGTTGGAGGGACCAATCAACTCATAAGCCACATGGATACCATTCTCTGAGCTGGTTGTATTTTGCTCAGAGTGCTGCAGGAAAACGAATAGCCAGGGAGAAGGACACCAGTTTGTGTGCTTGAAGACATCTACCGGAATCAAAGAATTGTCAGTTTGCCGGCTTTGTGACCAGTTCCTGTGCAGTGCAGGAGTCCCCCGATGTCCTCTATCTTGTCCCCACGACTGAGGCTCAGGAACAGCGAGATCTGTAGGAACTGCCAGGCAGTGGAGAAAATTTGCTGAAAATGTTGGGGGGATATGACCTCTGAAGAAAAGGTGCCCCATTCAAATGAATGGGGAAGAAATAGTGTGCCATGAAAGTTGGGGGGGACAAATACCCCCGTCCCCCCTAAAATTACGCCCATGCTGCCAGGAACAGAAGTTCAAATGCAACTTTTTCTTCAAAATAAGGTACTGTGAAAACCCGACCGAGAGAACTTACCTCTCACTGCGAATGTGCGTGAAACTTTGACAACTTGCAGGCCTAGTCAGCTTGTGACCCGACATATAACTATTTCTTCTGAGAACTACTTCTGAGAACCATGGCAAAGACATTTCCGTTTATCTAGCAGAACTGTTTTTACCTATACAAGATTCTAGCCCTTTGGCTTTGACCTACCTATTGCATTGGACCAACTCCTCTGGTGAACTCAAACTATTTGTACTGTTTAAAAGTAACTCTAATATTCGTTTTTATTAACTTATGCTTTTTTGCTCCTACTTCAAATGCTCTGAATGCCATTTTGCTCCTACTTCAAAGTAGTTTAAATGTTTCAGAACCGGTTAGTGTGAAGTATTGTAGGATATTGTTGTGTGATATTGATTGCCTCCTTTTAGTGAATATTTTCTATCTGACTGTGTAATAAATTAATAAGTGTTTTACCAAGAAACCTTGAGTGTAAGTGTCTATTTGAATACTTGTAATTGTAGACTTCTGTGTAACCTCATTACAAGCTCACATTCCCTCTTGAGATAAGCCTGGCTGCTCAGCTCGCTACCAAAAACTGTGTGGTAAAGACTTATAGTCGCTATGGTGTATGTGTGCAGCTCTCCATACGAGTTTGTGTTTGAGCTCAGCCATGAGAGCTTGGAGGACAGCGAGTTTCCTTGTGGGTGCTTGCACTGAAGCGGAGGAGTGTTGTCTGTCTACTCCTGGACCAGTGCTACGTTAAGGTCCCCCCCACTATTAGCAGCGCCCCCATATGTTGGGCACACCAGGCGAAGGTGCGAGAGGAGAAGGCTGGCGTATCAGTCATGGGTGCATAGATGTTGAGGAGGGTAATACTTTGGTGGCCAATCCGACCCTGTATCAAAACATATCTTCCCCCTACCCCCATCTACCACAACCTGTCCCACCTGAAATTGAATCCGTCTGTGAATTAAGATGGAAACTCCCCTCTTGTCCTGGCAGGGGGAATGTATTGCCATCCCCGCAGCATCAACCCAGCTTTTCCGACTCCACCATGTTTTGGTGGGTTTCCTGCAAGAAGATGATTTCACCTTTCATATCCCGCATAAGATTGAGCATCCGCTTCATTTTGCTTGTATGTTAAGAGAAATGATTGTGAGGGGGGGGGGTGCTTTCACCTCAGAGGAGGAGCCTGTGTTCTGTACCCTTGGTTGGTATCATGACCTTTCGGTCCCTCCTAATAAGCCACCGTAGAGATAGGAGGAGGAACTTTCCCCGAAATCAACATAACCCCTCTGCCCCTAACTAAACCCAACTTATGTAACCAGAATAACACTGGGTCCCCCAAACCAGGACCCAGTACTGGGAAAGCCAAGCCCATGCTTGAGGGTAGCCAGAATAGGGCCGATGGCCCACCCTGTCCCTCTCGCATGCCACCGTTCCTTCGACCAGGACCGGGGCCCAGGTTTGGAACTATAAACAGCGCAAGTTTAAATACAATCGGTGAAGCCATGGAGTTAAGTCTCCCGTGCCTTTCGCTGCTTCTTGTCCAGAATCCATGGAATGGATCAGCCTCCAATGGTTTAGCAGTCTGTCCAGGGAGGGCAGCAGCCGGTGAAGGGGGCACAGGGTTCCATGGATGGTCATGCGTTTTGCCGGTGCCGGTGCCTCAGTGCAGTGAGAAAATCTCCCTATCTCACTGCCAAATTCTGCCTATAGAAATCCCCAAGTCAGCTGAAGTAATACCATCAGAAAACCAGCTCTCAGTGGCAAAGAGTAAACTTGCCCTTTTTGAAAGCCACCAAGATGGTTAAGTTTTGCCACAGCCGTCTGTAATTAAAACAATTTCTTTGTATTCAGAGTCTCATTCACAACCGCTGCATCCCAAGAACAACTTGAAACCAGCAATTCCTGGGAGTTTGTGCTTGTGCTCCAGTGAGAAGTATTTGAACCTTTCCTGAATATCCTGATTTTGACTTTTTAATCCTGTTTGCGGTTGCTGCTTTGCAGCACCTTTTCCAGTCTGCTTTTGCAGTCTGACAGTTTTTGAACTCTTCCTTGAATTCTAGCTTTTGACGTCTGAAACCTTGTCCTTTTTTGCTGTTAATTAATATTAATGCCTCATTACAAGGTTGCTGGTCAGGTAAAATCGATGCTGGTGTTACTGTACCAGCATCGTTTACTGGACCGGAGTATAACGATCCGCGATACCGTTGTCACCGGCATCAGCAGAGACCCGCCGTGGCTGGCCTCACCCTTGCCCGTATCAGCATTGACACACGGCAGCCGTGCCAGTGACACCGGCATGCCACAGTTAAGTGCACATTAAGAGGTGCACGGACATGCAAATACCGGCATGGACATGCTGGTAATAACGGTAATAACGGATCCAATGATGCCGTAAACACTGGCATCGCGGTGCAGGCGTTAATAGGAATCTGGTGTGCAGAAACCTGCCACAGGTGCCCACAATCAGCACAGGTGGAGGCAATGGAGTCTGGCACAGCACAAAAGGAGCAGTCCCACACACCTCCCAAATCCACAATGCTACCATTAGCACCAGCAGAACTGGAGCTGGAGGACATGCTTGCACAGCTACTCCTGGAGGAGGCAGTGAGCCAGAGCATGCAGCGGATGCGCAGGGGGAGAAGGACAGTGAGAATGGGCCAGCACATACCCAATGTGCAGCCAGTTGTACCCCGCTGGCAGCCACCAATTCCTCGCCTAAGGGCCAGCCCATTCAACCTAACCCCTGTACAGATCCACACCCTGTACCGACTGGACAGGAACACCATCACCACAGTTGTGGACCTCATACATGATGACCTGGTGAGCCTAATCATCATCCAGATAGCCCCCCCTGCTGAAGGTAGTATGTGTGCTACCCTTCTTGCCACAAGCACCTATCAGCACACAGTGGGGCAGCTACATGGAATTTCGCAACCCTGTTTCTCCTGTGTGCTCAACCAGGTGCTAGATGCACTCCTGTCCCATGTACGCGACCACATAAGCCTGCCACGGACTGCACAGGAGGTGAATGCCACCAAAGTAGCATTCTATGCACTTGCAGGCATGCCCAACTTCATTGGTGCGCTCAACTGTACACATGTTGAGCTGGTTGTCCGGCATGCTGTGGAGGTACTGTACTGAAACAGGAAGCTGTACCATTCCCTGAATGTACAGATGGTGTGCGATGCACGCAAAATAATCACCCATTGTCCATAGTTCTAGTGCCTGTTCTTAAGTAGGCTGACTTTGCTGAATCCCTCGAATTCGCTGTGTTGGTAGCAGCCTATCTCGCCTGAGTCCTTTGCCTTGTGTATTCTGATATTGCAGTCTCTGCTTTATACTTTATTTCTCTATCCTGTCCTGTACCTTGTTATTTCTTTCAACACTGCATTCTACCTGCATTACATCTTGGTCCACTGTTGTGCCTCTGCTTTGAACCCGTTTACAGTGTGACTCCTGGGTTGGTCTCTGTTCAGATCAGATAAGGGATAAACTGCTGTTGTCTTCACCTAGTCTGTTGAAGTCTTACTTGCCCCAGTATATGGTCTCTATTTTTATCCTTGCACTGAGTACAGCAGTCTCTTCGGCAAGTCTAATTCCTGATGCTGCTGTATGATCGTTGTTAAGAGTAATCTACTGGTACCAATCCCAAGGGCCTTCCTTAATCCCTGGAGACCCCTTATCATATTCCCGTACACCCTTTATTCTTTATCAATCCGTGTTGCCCAGTATATTTGCTTGTCTTTGCTTTCGCTCTGCCTCTTTGCTTACAGCCAGCTTCTGCCCCTGCAGTTCCTGTGAATACCTTTTTCAACTCAGATCAACTTGGTATGTACCATGTTTCTGTTATATGCTAGCATTCCCTCAGAAATCTCTCCTTATCAACAGTGCATACTGTGAGATATAGCCTTTGCCCTGTACTCTCTGGCCAGACTCCTGACAAATCCACACTATCCCAATCAGGTTCTGATACCGAAGACTTCAAATATTTTTAGAGCAATCCCGAACAAGAGGAAGCTGGGTCAATTATTTTCCATTCAGAGTAAGGAGAAGAATCAGAGAGAACTTTAAGACCCTATATATGAACATGGCCGCTATTGAAGACGCATTAGCCCAATTGGCTGCCCATCAGATACGAGCAGAAACCCGCCTCCAGTCAGGTTTGGAACAATTAATTTCCATCCACACAAGACCCCTGCTGCCTCAATGTATTCTGCATCCATACCTAGAGGATGAAGGTTTGGAGATTTATTTTCTTAACTTTGAATGGTTGACAGTAGAGTTTGGATGGGACGATAATTTAAAAGTCTGTTACTTAGGACCATTACTTAAAGGTGAATTACAAACATCGTATCAGTTACTCCAGCTCAAAAGGGATGCTACTTTTGCATATATTAAAAAGGCCTCTTAAAAAGGGTAGGGCAAACTAGTAATTTCTACAGACAGAAATTAAGGAACATAAAGTTAAACCCTGGAGAAACATCCTTAGAGTTGGGAGAATGAGTTAAAAACACTATTTCTCTGTAGACAGCTAAAAAAACTTTAGCTGAATTAATAGAGATGTTAACCATAGAACAATTCATTAACTCTCTACCTCCCTCCTTACAGGAGGTAGTCTTACAAATGAACAAACCTACTCTCACTCTGGCCATTGAGACAGCACAAAACTACTCAGATGCCAATAAACATTTTCATTCCCTCCATAAATTTGAAGAAAAGAGAGATCATAAGGCGTCCTCCCATTCCACACAGTTGTGTCAGAACAAGGGGGAAATCCTCCTAAAACTAGAGAATGGATAGAAAAGAAAAGGGAGAAGTATGAGTTTAGAAAATCAGAACTTAAAGTCAGAGAAGAAGGAAGGAAAGATGAGTATAAGGCACCTAAAATTAAATTGCAAACCTGTTATTCATGTAAAGAGGTTGGTCACGTAGCTAGATGTTGCCCTAAGAATCACAAAGAACCTATGTAATAGGACGTTGATGGGGGATGAATGGAGGAACCAGAAGAGGATATTGAGTCTGTTAACGTATGTTTCTGTCATTCACCTGTTGCATTTACCTACGAAAAGGAGTAGTAAAGGAAAACAACTAGCAGTCAGAGCAGACCTGATCTCGAAGAGGGATTTCAAAAACCAAAAGCTAGCCAGAGTTACCTGTGTACACGGAGACAATGAAATGTATCCCAAAATACCAGTATACATTAATATCAGAGGGAAGCAACCATCCTACCCTCCACCATTATACAAGGCCTTCCTGAAGAGATGATCATCGGTAGGGACTTTCCCAACTTCTCGAGTTTAATACAAAATACTTCACTACATCTCCCTCAATTTTCACCTGCTAAAAATTGGCAAACAGACTTTTTCTGTACCAATACATGGTATTGGTCAAAATGTCAAAATGTTAATCTAATGACAGTAATATGCCAAAGGATCCTTCAGCGGGTAGCCAAAGTCTCAAGGGGAAAATGTGTGAAAAACCTGAGAGGCCTTTCGCCTCTGGATCCAGGGGATCTTTAGTGCCGGTGAATAAACGGGGGTCCTTAGAAACTAAAAATAAAAAGACCTTAGGTGAGCCTAAGAATAATAAGGAAGACCTATCAGAGGCCTTTATGGGATATTTGATGGAGTGCCCTATTGAAACTGATCATTCCCCCCTTTTTTGGGTAAGTCAGCAAAAAGAATCCAATTCGCGGGATATGCGATGATTGCTGGACGTACATCCATACCATTTCACAGCAGAATACTAAAAAGAAAAAAAATCAGAGCAACAGAGGTTTTCCTTCATGGTTCTCCTTTGAAACAGATTCGTCCACATACATAGGGGAAGGGTATGTAAAAAACCATATGTGTTTCGCAACCTAGTCCCCGGGGATCCCGTATTCAGGTGGACAGGGAAAGGCACCATCGCTTTTGGATCTTGACCCTAGGGGTGGACAAGCGAGGGAGGATCACCTGGGTAGGGGTCCTTGCGGAGTGGGGGGGAAGCACCCAATGGTGAGACATGGTATCCCGCCTTTTCCACAACCCATCTAACCCTTGTCCCATTTATTTTATGAGAAACTACAACTCCCATAATTTCTCCCCATTCTATCTTGACAAAGGTACTGCACCAAGCGAGGCATAAAATAAGCAGTGTTGCATAGCAATTTGCTATGCAATTCTGTCAGTTTGCTAATTAAATTGACACTTGTGTAGCAAAGTTAGCTAGTTAAGTTGCCCAGCTCAATGAAAGCACTGCTCACCCTGAATTCCTCTCCGACTCTCAAGCCTCTTTCCACCCTCTTCTGTGTTCACTGCAAGTTCAAAGGGGCTAATGGAGAGAGAGCATGCAATAGTAATAATCTCCTTCATTCTTAAATGCCAAAGGCCTGTGTGGAAGTGCTAGGCAAGATTTATTTTCTTTTTCAAACAATTGAAAACAGAAGTAATCTGGATGATACTTTTATTAGCTTAACCATATCCTCTTTGGCAAAGACCAGTATGTGTAACCTCATTAAAAACAGCCATGCCATTCCATTCCTAACAATTTAAGTTGTTGCATAATGCATAACTACAGTATTGCTTCTGTAAAACACTGCATTGTCTCCATGATTTACAGTAAAGTTTAGGTTAGTGTATCAAAATCTCAGTGTCCACTAGATTTATTTTTTGTTGGGGAAGTTGCATCACATTGACGACTGAACACTTTTGAAAATGTACATCCCATGGCCAACTGCTTTTAATGGCACATCTAGTTTTGTGACCTGCTGGTTGCATTTATCTGTGCAACTGGTGCTCAACCCATGAAATACTTTATACCAGTTACCCTGAAAGTGAGATGGCAGAAAGCTACAATATTCCACCGAGTTTAACCAATTCCCTGCCTCCTATGCCATCTACTCTGCTTAGTCTCTTACGTTCTTTCCTTTAACATAATTAACAGACAAGGCTAACTAGATGTATATGCAAAAGAATTATCAATAGTTTCATCCAAGCTATATTGACACATCTACTGCAATACAACACACTGTAGTTAGCCTCCAGTGCTTACTTTGTTCTATGATTATGATTGCATTTTATATTAAAACCTTTCAGAGCCTTTTTTATCATATCTATCTATTTATTTGTTGCACCTAACCTTTTACAGACACTGATCCAGAGCTCGCAAAGTTCACTGGCACACTCCCGTGTGCTGGGGTTGTTTGAAACTTTTATGCAACTTTGACTTTTTTTGAAGTAAATGTCAAATGTTTCACTGCGCTTTGCTGACAGCAGGGTATCAAACATAAAGTGGGTTTGTGGTGACATGCACCACTTTACAGAAAGCGCATTTACATTGTAACTAAATGACTTATCCTGCAGGTCTGCTAGTGGAATGTTAAAGAATTTGCACGTCCTGATTCGTCTCACTAATACCTTACTTCAGCGGTACACAAAAATGCTGTATTGATGATCATTTTATGTTTTAGATGCAAATAGCTTCTGGTGACATAAAAAATATTAGTAAACATTGCTAATCAAATCGGTGTGTTTGCTAATCAAGAACATTTTAATTTGCAAACTCTGCTAATCAATTTCTGAAAACTAATTTATGCCTTGCCAAGGAAGATGAGGAATTAGGCTAGACAGATTACCTTCCCTGACTTACATTGGCACTGTCCCTGTAATCAGGCAAGGCAGAGTCAGGGACGTAGCTATAACAATTTACACCTGCAATTTATTAGCACTCCCTATGAGGATAAAAGTTTGCGCACACAAGCACACTTTGAGCGAGGCTGGGTATGTGAAGGAACAACTCCACCGAGCCTGATGCGGACTGGACGGTGGAAGCTGGAAGACCAACGGGCTGATTAGCAGTTGAGAGGATCAAGAGAAATCCACGCTTCCATGCTTTCGGTAAGCCATGAATGTTCGAAAAGCAAAGCCGAGCGAGCGGAGGAAAGAAACCTTCAGGGTGCTTGTAGGTACTTGGAAATGAGAAGACCAGCCTTCAACACTTTAGACCTACTGACTTTTATTTGCAGAAACAACAAGCTTCTTTAATTCTGGGGAAAATGGGGGACAACATGCCGTTTGCTTTTCTTTCTCAAAAAGGTGAAGATACTGTTCACAAATCATTCTGTTGAGGCTAACAGTGTTCAGGAGTCTTCTCCAGGAGATGAGACTCTATTGCCTTTTATTCTCTGGAAACTGTTTTCCTAGGGATCATTCATCATCAATTCCTTAAAGTCTTGTATTGTCTCTTGTTAAGACGGATTTCTGAACTCTGTCCTGGTGGCGCAGAAGTTCAGAAGGCCAACCTAATTACTTGGAACAGGGTAACCTCTGCACGAGCCAGACCAATCAAGGTAGCGATCGCGGCGGTCAAGACTAGGTCTCAAGAGGGGTGAGGGTGACTGAAAGCCCGCAATGAGCACACAAAGCAAGAACACTTACAAACTACTCCAAACAGTTGTTATATTAAAAATATATACACATTTATTTCAAGGCCTTTAAAACAATGACCGTAGCGAGAAAATCACAATATCACAATATTAAACCAACACATACCATATCAACACAATGGGCCTCATTACGACCCAGGCGGTAAGTTACCGCCTGGGCCGTGACTTTACCACCATGGCGTAAACTAAGTTTACGCCATGGTGGTTGGCGGACTTACCGCCCCATTCCGAGGTCGGCGGGGCGGTAAGTCCCCAATCCCCATTTACCCTTCCCCATTCCCATTTTTGCCCCATAGAGCATAATGGGAGTGGGGAAGGCGTTAATTACGCCACCGTAAATTACGGTGGCGTAATTAACTCCATGGTCCCTTAGCGCCATGGATTTTAACACCTGCTAAAAGCAGGTGTTAAAAGCGCCATGGCGCTAAGGGACCTCGTAATTGGCGGTAAGGGGTCGGCGCAGCTAACGCTGGCGTTAACCCCTTACCGCCAGGGTCGTAATGAGGCCCAATATATATACAAATACGACAGTCTCAAGCGTTATATGCACGAAATGGGTAGTCCACCTAAAAGGGAAGGAAGACAGGCAGTGCGAAATAATGCTTAGACACAGTTCACCTTCAGAGGCACCTAACTAGATGGAAGTCCGAGCCCTGCGAAGAGTGGAGCCTTGTGCTCAAAAGTACCTGCACGCGCTGGTGCCAACGGGCAAAAGGAGAAGCTCTTCGAGGGAAATCAGGCAGTTCAGTTTAGTGCACAAAAGAAGAACAAGTATCGCGACTCAAGCGCAGCCTCCACAGTGGGCAGAAGCAGAGCGCGAGCACGGAAAAGGGTGCTGTTTTACACAGCAGGGAAAAGCAATGGGCTCCTGCAGGAGGGCGACCAGATCCTGGCTATGCTACTCACCGGTCCCCGATGCAAGCAGACCCAGGCCTCTCCGCGTCCGTTTCAGTAGCTGGCAGGTTCAGAAGAGCAGGGAACGCCTCGTCGTTGTGTTGAGTAAAAAGACGTCCCAATCGAAGAAACCCGCAGGGCAAAGGAGCGGCCGTGTGTATCTGAGCCAAATGTACACTACTCACTTCAGACTTGGGAACGCCAAGTGTACGAAGCGTGTGAGAGTGACAAGGACTCGAAATACTACACAACCTGGCGGCGGTTACAGAGCAAGACTCCCGTGTAAGCTGGTCAGTCAGCTGGATGGCCCAGAGACACTTCCGAAGGCTTACTGGCAGGAGATGGTGAAGATGCCGAGAATAGCTGTTCCCGCTATTCCAAAGGTCGAAGAACCAGTACAGGCCTTCTGGTTCGATCAAAGGCGAAAAGGGTTTCACAAGGCGACAGCAGTGCAGAGGAGAAGTCCTTCAGCGGATCACCAGCGATTCCTCGGTCCAGCCTCTTGGTTGCAGGATACTTGGCTCCTGTATTCCTTTGTTCGTGAGAACTCAGGAGATCGACATGGTAGTGGTGTTTCCAGCCCCCTCTTATCCACGGTTCCCTTCGCGCCAAAATGGAGGGGACCCAATGGGAGATCCGCTCATCAACACTCACACCATTCGTGGACCAATCACGGACCACGGTGGTCCCAGGCATTCACACCACCCTAGACTCTCTGGCACCCAGGATGTGTATTAGGACCAGACATCCCAGCCCACATCCTGGAGGCACACAAAAGACATGTAGAAGCCCGCGAAAGCATCCGTGTTTCGCGGGAAAGTACATGCCCAAATAAGGAAGGCCCCGGGTCGGCTCGACCTGGGGAAGGTGAAGGGAGCAAGACGGTCAGCGGACAGGACAAAGGAGCCTCGTGGTCTGGCCATTTTGGGAGCCAGGCCACCATTTTGGGTTAAGCGCGGAAAACGCGCTTAGAACGCCAAAAGGAGCTCAAAACACAAGAAACGATCGCTGCCACCATTCCTGTCCCTGAATCACTTGCACCGATCAGATACAATCCTAAACGAGTATCTAGGGCCTGTAGAAGGCTAGAGACCCAAGTGAGCTATAACTTAGCTTACAGTGCCCTCATGTGTCATGTTGCACGAAAGTCGCAACATGATAAAAGAAACTACGGGAAACAGCGTTCCCCGGTACTGACTGTCTTAAGGGCATGTCAGTTTCCCCGTAAGAAAGGAGCGAAAGCCCAGAGGAGTGCGGCAGAAGGCTGCACTTCTCTGGCAAAGTCAAGAGCAAGGTGAAAAACAACAGCAAAAAGTTTAGGGGTTGCCACATGGAAGGAAAATTACCTACAATTGCGAAATCTTTCCTAACACTCGCCCCTCTCAGACTATGGACAGGGGGAACTAATCCACCCCTGGATGAGTCTCTTGTTCAGGTCGGTTAAACATTCTGGACAACCCATCAGCATTGCTATGTTGGACACCTGGCCTATGCTCAATAGTGAAGTCGAAGCCTTGTAGACTTATGGACCACCTAAGCAACTTTGGATTCTCCCCCTTCATGTTCATTAGCCACTTTAAAGGCTTATGGTCAGTTTGCACAGTGAAGTGGGTCCCATAGAGGTAGGGCCTCAGCTTCCTTAGGGCCCACACAACAGAGAAACATTCTTTCTCTACCGTGGACCATCTGAGCTCTCTGTCCTTAAGCTGGCGGCTAATAAAACCAATAGGGTGTTCCTTACCCTTCTCATCTACTTGTGATAGTACAGCTCCTATCCCAGTGTCAGAGGCGTCCGTCTGCACTATAAAAGGTCTTTGTTAATCAGGGGCCCTGAGGACAGGGGCCTGGCACAAGGAGTCTTTTAAGCCATTGAAGGCCTTCTCACACTCGTCGGTCCAAGTTACCTTCTTGGGTTTCTTCGGAGTTGTGAGGGCAGTCAGAGGGGCAGCTATGGTGCCATAGTCTGCCACAAAATTGCGGTAATACCCCGTGAGTCCTAAGAAGGCTCTCACTTGGGTTTGCGTAGTGGGGGTAGGCCAGTCTTGTACTGCTTGTACTTTACTGGGAAGAGGCTGTATCCTCCCTCCACCTACTTCATGTCCAAGGTAAACCACTGAGCCTTGTCCAATCTGGCATTTACTAGCCTTTATGGTCAGGTGTGCTTTCTGAAGAGCCTGGAGCACAATCCCGAGGTGTTTCACATGGTCTTTCCAGGTGGCACTGAAAACTGCTATATCGTCCAGATATGCAAGACAGAATTCGTCCAACCCATTCAACACATGATTCACAAGCCTCTGGAAAGTGGCAGGTGCATTCTTCAACCCGAACGGCATTACCCGGAATTGGTAAAGACCGTCTGGAGTAGAAAATGCTGTCTTCTCCTTGGCATGTTCTGCTAAAGCTATTTGCCAATAGCCAGCAGTGAGGTCAAATGTGCTGAGGTACTTGGAGGCACCCAAAGTATCCACCAGCTCATCTGTTCGAGGCAAGGGGTGTGCATCTGTCTTGGTGACAGCATTCAGAGCCCTGTAATCCACGCAGAACCTCAATTCAGAAGTGCCTGCCTTTGGAACCAAAACCACAGGGCTGGACCAAGGACTACTAGAGGGTTCAATCACCCCAAGGTCTAACATCTTGTTGACCTCGGTCTGAATATAAGACCGTACTTTGTCTGACATCCTGTATCCCCTACTTTTGGTAGGTACACTGTCTCCTGTGTCAATGTGATGTTTGCACCAAGGTGTCAAACCAGGCGACTGTGAGAACAGGGGGGAAAACTGCCTAAGCAAACTTTTCACCTCAGCCTGCTCATCAGAAGTCAGGTGAGGGGCCACTCGGACACCCTCAAAGGAGCTATCTGAAGGACCGCTTTGGAAACGGTCGGGGAGAGGTTCCGACACCTCTTCCTCAACATCTGAAGCCAGTAGCAGTGCTGCGATTTCGACTCTTGGGACGAAAGCCTTCAGCCTATTCACGTGAAACACTTTTGGAGCCTGTCCAGGCCTTCCAAGGTCCACTAAATAGTTAACCTCACCCAGGGGCTCCACCACTGTGTAAGGGCCTGACCATTTGTCCTGTAAAGCTCGAGGCCTTATGGGATTCATGATCAGGACTTGCTGACCAGGTGTAAAGTTGATGAGGGAAGCTTTCTGGTCGTACCAATGTTTCACCAACGCTTGTCCTGCCTTCAATTTATCACTAGCCAAGCCCATCAGAAGTACCATCCGTTTTCTGAGCCCTAGCACATAATCAACTACGTTGGTAGTAACAGGGGGAGTGGGCATCTCCCATCCCTCTTTGACGATGGCTAAGGGTCCCCGTACGGGATGACCGAACAGAAGTTCGAAGGGGCTGAAGCCAACACCCTCCTGTGGTACCTCTCTGTAGGCAAACAGTAAGCATGGTAAAAGAAGATCCCATTTTCTTCTCTGAGGTTCCTCCAGAGCCCCAATCATGCTCTTTAACGTTCTGTTGAAACGTTCCACCAGACCATTGGTCTGGGGGTGGTATGCAGAAGAGAACTTGTAGGTGACCCCACATTCTTTCCACATAGCCTGCATATACTTCGACATAAAGTTGCTGCCACGATCCGACACAACTTCTTTAGGGAAGCCAACCCTAGTAAATATGCCAAGTAAAGCTTTTGCAACTGACTTGGCAGTTACAGTTTTCAATGGGATGGCCTCAGGATATCTGGTTGCATGGTCGACCAGCACCAGGATAAACCTATTGCCCGAGGATGTTTGCGGGTCAAGGGGACCAACGATGTCGATCCCTACCCTTTCAAATGGTACCCCCACAACTGGGAGCGGTACCAACGGAGCTTGGATTGTCGCGCCAACCTTACCAGACAACTGGCAGGAGGCACAACTCCTGCAGTGACTTTCTACTTGCACCCCCATCTTGGGCCAGTAGAAGTGCATGGATAACCTTTGCTTGGCCCTCTTCATACCAAGGTGACCAGCAAGGGGAACTTCATGCGCCAACTGCAGGAGGAAGGGCCTAACAGCAAGGGGAACCACCAACCTCCTATGGTCTCCTTCTGTAGACTCTGTGGGCTCACTATACAGGAGTCCACCTTCCCAATAAATCCTATGCGTCCCAGGAGGTTCACCCTCAAGCTGGGAGCAGGCCTGTCTCCTTAGGCCTTCCAGAGATGGGCATTCACGTTGGCCTTTACTGAATTCGTCCCTATCAGGACCTCCTTCAACTAACAAGTCTTTTAGTTCAGGATGATCGTTGGGATCAAATACTTCAGGCATCGCCACCTCCTCGTCAGGCCCGGGCGATTGACCAACTTCCTCCACCGCAGTGGTAGGCGAGCTCGGGGGAATATTCTCTTTCCCTCGTCTTGACTTGTCGACTCCTTTCGCCTTGGGTTTCCCCTTCGGCTGGGGCGGCGTATTGGTCCTGGCCAATGCTGCCCGTGCTTGAGACCGTGTGTAGGGTCTTTCGGCAGTGTCTCCTACGAGCCCTAAAGCTCTGAGATCATTACCTAACAAGACCTTTCCCGGGACGTTTCTCTGAATGCTCACTGGAATCCTGACTGCTGTACCATTTAAAGTAAGATTTACAGGTATTACTGGGAACATACGGAGTGGGCCGTCAGCCAACTTAGTGGGCATCAGAGTAGCTCTGGCAACTTCCTCTGAGTCTACCAAGGTAGAATCCACTACAGTGAGACTGCACCCACTATCCCTAAGAGCTGGAGTATCTACTCCATTGATCAGCACACTATCTTTAAAGTAGTGCTTGGTATTATCCGGAATCCTAGCATAAGCCTCTGCGACTTTAGGCTCCCAGGAACCCAGGGAAACTAAAACTACCTCAGCCTCTATCCCGCTGGGAAATGAGTCTGAGGAGAAGGATGCTCCTGTAATCTCTTCTTCCTCGTAGGAGGAGAAGGCCAGATTAGCGGAGTGGACCCCCAATGGTCTAACCTTACACCGGGGATCCCCCTTCACGTGGTCAGTTGCTCCACAAGCAAAACAAGATCCATTGGGTTTGTTTACATAGGGAGGCTTATTGTAACCAGATTTCTGTTTCGGAGGCTGACCTCCACTACCCTGCGAGTTCTCTTGTGGCTTATCCTTATTTTTCTTTTTGTGGCCCTTATGAGAAGAAGATTTAGCAGATTCTCCACCGTCCATATCTTTGGACTTTTTCCCTTCCTCCTGCTTACCAGGATGAGTTTTGTCCTTATGGGACACTCGATGTGACACCCATAGGTCTGCTGCAATGGCCAGCTTCTTAGGATCTATCTCCTTCGAATCGGCCAAATGCTGCTTAAGCTCCGGGGAAGAAGATGCAAAAATGTGTTCCAGCATGACAAGATTTATCATGCCTTCGAAGGTAGAAACCTTATAACCTTCGACCCAGCCAGTTAAGTTTTTCAAGGATTCAGTGACATAAGATACCCAAGTACCACCTTCCTTTTTCTTATACTCTCTGAAACGTTTCAAATATTGGGCCGGAGTCTTCCCAAACTTTAAAATGAGAGTTTGCTTTAACATTGCGAAATCAGCTCGCTCAGCCTTCGACATTTCCATAATGGCACTGCAGCCAGAATGGGGCAGTCTGCTGAGTAACCAGGCAATCTTATCAGCATTGTCAACTTGTTGAACTTCGCATGCATACTCAAACGCATTCAGCCAGTCCATAATGTCATTCCTTTCTTCATACACACTGAGCAGATCTTTCGGAAACCGTGGATGAGAGGAGGCCCCAGACCCATGTCCAGGACCCTTGGACCCATTTGCAAACTGAAGCTTGGCCAGTTCCAACTGGTGATCCCTGTCTTTTTGTTTCTCTGCCTGTTCGATTTTTAGTTTGGCTATGCTGAATTCAAGCTCCTGCTGCCTAAACCGCAGCTCTTGCTTCTTGAATTCAAGCATAGCCTCCCCATCAGCACTGGCAGAGGAAACATTAGACATCTCGTCCTCCCTGTCCTCGTGGTCGCGATGGATCAGTGCAGCGGCAGAACCGTCGGTTCTACCAGTGGAGCAGCCCCACCACCTTCCGCACTGTCCTCAGAAGTTATAGCGTCAAGCTGCGCTTCTTGCCACGCCACGATTCTTTGGATCATTTCCAATTTCGTGCCTTGAGAGGAAACACCTCTCTCCGCACACATCTTTTTCAATGTTTCTGATTTGGAAGCATTTAAAGTTAACAAGGTATTTGTTTCCATACTGTTAGATAGGACTATGGCCTTTTTAAAGTTATACTACAACAATTCACTACGTGTCCTGGTTGGATTAACCTGAAATGCCTTAGTTCGTGCGCAACACTGGATACCTTCAGTCATATCCCACCGCTGTACACCAATTTGTTAAGACGGATTTCTGAACTCTGTCCTGGTGGCGCAGAAGTTCAGAAGGCCAACCTAATTACTTGGAACAGGGTAACCTCTGGACGAGCCAGACCAATCAAGGTAGCAATCGCGGCGGTCAAGACTAGGTCTCAAGAGGGGTGAGGGTGACTGAAAGCCCGCAATGAGCACACAAAGCAAGAACACTTACAAACTACTCCAAACAGTTGTTATATTAAAAATATATACACATTTATTTCAAGGCCTTTAAAACAATGACCGTAGCGAGAAAATCACAATATCACAATATTAAACCAACACATACCATATCAACACAATATATATACAAATACGACAGTCTCAAGCGTTATATGCACGAAATGGGTAGTCCACCTAAAAGGGAAGGAAGACAGGCAGTGCGAAATAATGCTTAGACCCAGTTCACCTTCAGAGGCACCTAACTAGATGGAAGTCCGAGCCCTGCGAAGAGTGGAGCCTTGTGCTCAAAAGTACCTGCACGCACTGGTGCCAATGGGCAAAAGGAGAAGCTCTTCGAGGGAAATCAGGCAGTTCAGTTTAGTGCACAAAAGAAGAACAAGTTCCGCGACTCAAGCGCAGCCTCCACAGTGGGCAGAAGCAGAGCGCGAGTACGGAAAAGGGTGCTGTTTTACACAGCGGGGAAAAGCAATGGGCTCCTGCATGAGGGCGACCAGATCCTAGCTATGCTACTCACCGGTCCCCGATGCAAGCAGACCCAGGCCTCTCCGCGTCCGTTTCAGTAGCTGGCAGGTTCAGAAGAGCAGGGAATGCCTCGTCGTCGTGTTGAGTAAAAAGACGTCCAAATCGAAGAAACCCGCACAGTTTGTTACCACAGCAGGGCAACGGAGCGGCCGTTTGTATCTGAGCCAAATGTACACTACTCACTTCAGACTTGGGAACGCCAAGTGTACGAAGCGTGTGAGAGTGACAAGGACTCGAAATACTAGACAACCTGGCTGTGGTTACAGAGCAAGACTCCCGTGTAAGCTGGTCAGTCAGCTGGATGGCCCAGAGACACTTCCGAAGGCTTACTGGCAGGAGATGGTGAAGGTGCCGAGAATAGCTGTTCCCGCTATTCCAAAGGTCGAAGAACCAGTACAGGCCTTCTGGTTCGATCAAAGGCGAAAAGGGTTTCACAAAGCGACAGCAGTGCAGAGGAGAAGTCCTTCAGCGGATCACCAGCGATTCCTCGGTCCAGCCTCTTGGTTGCAGGATACTTGGCTCCTGTATTCCTTTGTTCGTGAGAACTCAGGAGATCGACATGGTAGTGGTGTTTCCAGCCCCCTCTTATCCACGGTTCCCTTCGCGCCAAAACGGAGGGGACCCAATGGGAGATCCGCTCATCAACACTCACACCATTCGTGGACCAATCACGGACCACGGTGGTCCCAGGCATTCACACCACCCTAGACTCTCTGGCACCCAGGATGTGTATTGGGACCAGACATCCCAGCCCACATCCTGGAGGCACACAAAAGATATGTAGAAGCCCGCGAAAGCATCCGTGTTTCGCGGGAAAGTACATGCCCAAATAAGGAAGGCCCCGGGTCGGCTCGACCTGGGGAAGGTGAAGGGAGCAAGACGGTCAGCGGACAGGACAAAGGAGCCTCGTGGTCTGGCCATTTTGGGAGCCAGGCCACCATTTTGGGTTAAGCGCGGAAAACGCGCTTAGAACGCCAAAAGGAGCTCAAAACACAAGAAACGATCGCTGCCACCATTCCTGTCCCTGAATCACTTGCACCGATCAGATACAATCCTAAATCAGTATCTAGGGCCTGTAGAAGGCTAGAGACCCAAGAGAGCTGTAACTTAGCTTACAGTGCCCTCTTGTGTCATGTTGCACGAAAGCCGCAACATGATAAAAGAAACTACGGGAAACAGCGTTCCCCGGTACTGACTGTCTTAAGGGCATGTCAGTTTCCCCGTAAGAAAGGAGCGAAAGCCCAGAGGAGTGCAGCAGAAGGCTGCACTTATCTGGCAAAGTCAAGAGCAAGGTGAAAAACAACAGCAAAAAGTTTAGGGGTTGCCACATGGAAGGAAAATTACCTACAATTACGAAATCTTTCCTAACATCTCTCAAGCCTCCCTATTCATTTCTC
This sequence comes from Ambystoma mexicanum, assembly GCF_040938575.1. NCBI lineage: Eukaryota > Metazoa > Chordata > Amphibia > Caudata > Ambystomatidae > Ambystoma > Ambystoma mexicanum. The sequence continues at coordinate 1,490,050,592 of NC_090921.1, forward strand.
TATAGTTCTCCAGAGAGGAGGTCTCCAGCTCACACCCTCACTGGTGTTGGTTGTACTCCAGCCTCCTTGGCCCAGCCCCTCCCCTTGCTGGGAAGGCTTCCTGGACAACTGTTAGCACGGTCCTCTGCCTCTCTGTTCATTCAGTCTGCCTCTCATTCACTCGACGCTCACCTTTGTTTCCGGATGACAGACGCCTCCAGCTGGGTCTCAAGTGCCGTTAGGGCAGTCAGGAGCAACTCTCTCACGGCTAACTTCTTCTTTGGGGATAAATGTCTTAGTAAGTCTCTATAAACGGGTTATAACAGGATAGGGCACAACGGGCGCAACTTGGACTACTGTTTCCTTAAGGTCAGACATCAATAGGCCCACTCATAGGCCACCTCCTCCTCAGGCCCCGGGCCCTCCTCCAACTCTTCTCTCTAATTCAAAAGACAAACACCAGAGACCTGTATCAGTATGGCATCCTTGGAATCTTTCTTGTTCTAGAGCATTACTATTGGTCCAATTGTCTGTCTCTCCCAGGTTGTAGCCTCCCTCCATTATGACCTCATCCCCCAAGGTCTGATTGGCTTCTTGCTAGAGGTCTTGTCCTGGCTCTGATCTTCCTTCCTTTCCACCGCCTTGTCACAGTGCTGGAAAGTAGCATGTGACCCTCACGGGTGAATGGCGGGGTTGGGGAGGAGCAGAGGAGGCGTTGGTAACAGCCTTGAGCTGCAAGTAAAGTGTGCCAATAATACGCAATTGAAGATAACCATTGTTTAAAGAAAAGAATACAAAGTAGCACAGTGGCCTGCAAGGTGGAATTGCACATGTGAAAGTCTCTGTGAAATGTTAGGAATAATTGGGAAAAATATTACAGTGGAGGTCAAAGGAAAGAAAGTTGAACAAGTGCAAGATGAAAGATGTGAACTGTGAATATGTCCAGAGAAAGAAGTATTTATAGTGATGTATCAAAATGTATTTAAAGTGATACAAAATTGAAAAATGGTGAATAAATCACAAATTATTATCATTATTCCACTATGCACGGTTTCTCTTATGGGAGTCACTCACCCTTTGGCTCTGGTATTCACAGCTGTTTGATTGGGACTTCTATATGCTTATTTTCATTATGGTATATATGGCGCCCAACTGTTGTGTTTTAAATAACTGAGGCTGCCTTCAGCAGCCTTGTTTTCTTTTTACATCCACTTGGCAGACAGTTGGCTGCGACTTAGGTTCTTCATGTATTAGCTTACAGCCATGTTTCTGTGTGCTTTTTTACAGAATGGTAATATCTACCTCCTGAGGAAGACGTTGTGTTAACCACCACTACACGTCGAAACCGGTCGAGATAAATTTTACAGGGATGCGATCTTTATGCTTTGTCCTTGTTTGATCCACCCTGACAATAGATTGTTTGTCAATTGATTCTATTGCTTGTGAACACAATAATAATGTTTATCATTGTGGGCAATAGTTATGAATTCCTTTTCCCCATATGTTTTTAGTATGGTTTTCTTGTCTTTTAGCATTTTGGATGTTTGTCACTGTATGATGAGTCGTGTTTTAATGTTGCACCATGAATGGCAAGTATGTGTGATGATGTTTTAGCCTATTTTACGCATATTGTAGCTGCTGTTTTGCTATGTTTAAGTGATTAGTGTTTAATAATTTGTGATTTAGTCACCATTTTTCAATTTTGTATCACTTTAAATAAATTTGTATACATCACTATAAATACTTTTTTCTCTGGACATATTTTTTCTCTTATTTGATGACATTATAATACTCTGGTCCAGCGGCTAGAGTTTTCCTGCTCCTTTCAATTTTTTGTGAACTGTGAATATACCAAGAGGGCAAAGATTGAAATAAGTGAACTGTGAATACGACTAAAGAGAGTGAGAATCATAAGTACCAAGAAGTATCGGTGCCACAGATGAGTATTGATTGTGAAAGGAAGGATTCTTGGAATAGAGGTTGTAGTGGTCATGCAGGTGTCTACGGAAATTCCTTGCAGTTTCAAAGGTCTTTGACAGTGAAAGAAATACCTTAGATAAAACAGGCGGAAGGGAACCCCCTCAAAGGAAAGACAGGCTCGAGCTCAGCAGAGGGAAGCCTGTGCAGAACTGTGAGAAATTGTGTGATAAAGTGAAACAAAACAGGCTTGAGCCCGACAGAGGGAAGCCTGTACAGAACTGTGAGAAAATGAGAAACATGTGAACTGAGTATTGGTTTTAAGGTGGGTAAAGCCTAAAGAAAGTGATTGGACTATCAGAAATTGGAAGCCTAAGATTGAACTGTTGAAATTGTACCAGTAAGCCAAAGTGTGCAAGACTGAGAGAACTGTGCCATCCACCTATCTTTTGTTTTCTTAAAAGACTCTCTAGACCCCGTGGGGTTGAACCTGGGGGAAGGGAGCGGGTAATAAAGCCATTCTGACAATTCTTTATGAGACACTATTTTCCATTTGTATTCTCTGTACACATTTTATCATCCAGAGAAGGAGGGTAAGGTTAGGTTTTCTTAGTATAGGCCTTTTTATTTCCACTAGACCAGGCTTGTCCAACCTTTTTGAATGTGGGGCTGAAGCATTAACTTTTTGTCACCCAGTGGGCCGGCGAGCCAAAAGTCAACAACCTCACCCAAAGCAGTATATTAAAAAGCGATATTGTGTGACCTTTGACACAATAGCATCACAGGCAGTGATAGCCATGCAGTCCCAAGGATAGCTTTTGGTGTCATGGGCAGTGATCAAAGGTTAGCTCCTTGTGATTTCTTTCAGTGTCTATGTGTTTTTTTTTTACTGAAATAGTGGGGGCGACCGAGCGTAGCGAGGGAGCTACAAGGTTCTAGGGAGGGTTTGGGGGGGCTCCCCCCCCCAAGAATTTATTTTTCAAATATGGGGTTGAAATGGTGCATTTTACAGCAGAAAAGGTCAAAAAGCCATAAGTGTACAATCAGTTCTAAAGGGGAACATGAAAATTCCATGTCACCAACAGCAGAAAAGAACATTTTACTACACAACACATTTTAATGATCAATGTGACCACAGTGTAAGACAGCACTGTCACTGATGTAACACATCGTTATGCTGGTTGTACCCAAAATATGCCTCTGTAGCAACATGTCTATGCTGGCTGTTCCTAATTTAGGCCAGCATTGTCCTGTACAAAGCATGATTGATGCTGCCTGAGCATGTGCAGTGTGCCCAATACATATGGCAGCTTATCTCTGTAATACACATTACTTCTGTGGTGATGAAAGAAGCATAATTCAATTCAACATATAAAATGTGGAAAAGCGATCACCCAAAGGTGAACCTAATTGAAGAAACGCAATGTGAGCACAATCTAAAAGTATGCAACCTAGCAGGCCTAGTGCACACTTTACCTTTTCTTTCACCAATAAATCGGGGGGAGAGCGCGAACGCAGTCCCCCACTACCAGAAATAATGCAGTTGTGTATCCCGCATTTGGGAACATAGCAGGGGTCAGCAAATCCGATGTGCAATGGATAAGCCTCACCCTGGGAGATCTGCTCTTGAGATCACATTCTCCCCTGCCAGCTAAGTATGAGTTGCATTCAAGAGGGCAGGGGTTGGGTCAGTTCTGGGAAGCCCCGCTAAGCGAGGGTGAGAAGGCAGGCCCTGACCCAGCCCCAACCCCCCAATCCCCGGAAGCTCTGAGCGTCTGCAGAGCTGCCTGTCCCGCGTGTAGGGGGAAGGTCCAGCAGGCAGAGCCCAGCAGAAGAGCAGATTGTAGCGCAGTTCCTTTCTCCCATCAGGTGCTGCTCGGCCCGAGATTTGTATAAATAGCAGGATGGCATGAGCAGGATTGTTGCAGTCTGCCCACTGGCCTGTCAGCCCCACACGGGCCCATGGCCCTCCTGAGCGTAGCTGCTCAGCGCTGCCCCCATTCACACCATCATAATCATCCTGGACCTCGACGCTCCACCACCCCTGAATCTCAGAGTTCTGCTCAATGACAATGCTGAAGCTTTGACATCTTTGCCGTAACCATATGCCGTGTTGTGTCAGTCGAGCCTGCACAGTGCCAAAGGCAAGTATTCCCTTGTCAGGGCCCAGAGGTCACTGAGTCTTCCAGTGCCATCCACTTGGCACGGCCTACTGTTCCCAGCGTTTTCTACCCACAAATCAGCACCACTGCCAAACAGAACTGCATCATTGGGGCCCATCACTGCTGCTCTCCGACTTGACCCCAGCGCAAAGGCACCCATGCTTCTGGTCTGATGCTGAAAAGCCTGGCTCTGCTGAGATCCGAAAGACAAGAACTAAGGTATTATGGGAACATAGTACTATTGTTTTTTGTGTTGTAACTGTACAGCTCACACCTCTCCTGAAGGGTATAGGCTGCCCTCAGACTGCGCTACCAAAAGAGTGAAAATAAGTTATACCTGTTGGGTTTGCCTGTTTCACTTTTATGATTGGGATCACTGCTGCATGGGTATTAAGCGCTTTATAAATAACCTTTCATACCACTCGTATTTTCTCCAGAGCTGCAGCAACTATTCGAAGTGTACTCCGATCCATTTTGTGAACAAACTCAATCCACTAACAAACGAAAACTTTGGTTCCCATTGATTTGGATTTGGATTTTGTTTCCTTTCTATACATTTCTGGAGAGCATTTTTTGAAAGGTTGTTCTTGAGTGTGTAGATTATTTGCTATTGCCCACTTTTGCTGAATGGCAATTTCGACAACACATTTTTTTGCCGCATTTTTTTACCAAAAAAATATAGATGGTAATTTTGGGTAAGGTATATAGAAAGTGAGGGTGCAGGGGTTCTGCCACCGATTTTTGTGGTACAAAAAGCAATAAAATTGTCCCAAATGAATGTGGCGAAATTGGCATTCGCCATAAAAAAGGCAGAGAAAGTTTATTGATACATTTATTTATGTGTCCACAGGTCAATCACAGCATGGCTGGGATTTGTAAGGGGGCCATGGTGATTGAATCGGGTTTACTGGTGAAAGGATGGTGATCCAGCACAGAGCGGCTCCTTTTGTGCCAATGTTTCCAAGTCTCCCCCCAAAAATATTGTGACTGATGATGCTGATAGCAGTCTAGTAGAGTGAGTGTGCGCTCAGAATTCTCATTCGTCTTGTTCTTTCTGACAGATAGGTCATTATGAGAGAAAACGGACTAACACCAAAACCCAATACCTGACATGTTCCAATACAATGGTGAGGCAGAGTCAGGCAATTACTGACCATCACACACACCTGACTTCCATTACACTTCCCCACACAGATTAAAGGCCGAGCACGAGAGCACATTCTGAGCAAGGCAGAGCACACGAGGACGCAGCAGTTCCAAGGTGGAAGTTTAATACGAGGAGAAAGACAGCAAAATAGAAGGGGATCGCAAGGAAGGAAGTGCCCTTGGCCCTTTCAACAAGGAACTGTTACTTTCATGAACCCCTCAAGAATAGAAAGCGTAAGACCAGGAAACAAGGCTGAAAAATCCTGCATTGTGTGTCGGAGGTACCCAGGGCCCTCTGCGTTTATAGTGAAGGCGGGGAGAATTGCTTGCCGCTGTGGTACTGTCCTTGGCTCCTACAACAAAGCAGCTCCAGCGAAATCAACACTGCCGGTGAGTTGGGGAGACTGAGGCCAAACCGGTGTATGTTGAAGCCAAGGTTGCAAGCAGCAACATTGTATGGTGAACCCTGATATGATAGTTTATTTATATGATATGATAGTTTATTTATATAGCGTCTATACACAATGTGTTTCAAAGTGCTTCAAGGCAAGGGAGGGAGCAAGGGAAAATACAATGACATTCTTACAGGGCATGAACATTAAGGATGTGAAATTAACTATGGTAGTCGACATTTGAGATAGTGCAAGAGCTAAGACATAGATAAGGAAGGGAGGGGGAGAGTGGGAAGCACATGGAAACAGACAGGCGACTATCATACTAGGCCTGACGACATTTCCGGTAGAGCTGGAGAAAACAAAAGGCGAGGGAGAGGGGTGCTGAAAGGGAGAGAGGAACAAAACAAGTGAATATAATGCTTGGCCTGACGACATTTCAGGTAATGCTGGTGGGGTGTGGTGGGAAAAACAGGTAAGGGGAGGGGGGAGGAGACAGACAAAGTTGCTATCATACTAGGTCCAGGGACAATTCTGATAGAGTAAGTGCATAGAAGAAAGTAAGGGGAGGAGGAGATAGGAAAAGGGAGAAAGGGAGAGGAGGAGAGAACAAGCCAGGATACAAGATGAAGATGGGAACAGCATGATTCTGGGCCACCATCAGTACAAGATGCAAAGGAATTCCAGTATGAGAGTTCAGAAAGGGTGATGCACCGTGAATCAATGAAGTCCATAAAAATAAAATCCAGCATTCGCCACAAGACGGTGATGGTGAAACCAGAATGTATCAGGACAGACTCCTGCAGAAGTAGGCTGGAAGAGGGCAGGGGGAGCAGGGTAGAAGAATCAAGCAAAACAGGCAACACCTGTGTGTGAGAAGGGGGGCTGCACAAGGGAACATCACGGGGGGACGAGAGGGGTGGGGATGGCCTGTGGGGACAGAGGGTGTAAACACATATTGGTGCATGCTTACCTGCTGTCTGAGCAGGGGTTCGGGCCCTGGATCCTCCTGGTCTGAACAGGTCCAAACAGAAATTGCCCTTTTCTTCGACTGCCCTTCGTTTCGGACACCCGGACGAGATACGCCCTTGATCTAAGAGTTAAGAGCAGGAGGGAAGAGACAGGGCTAAGAAGGTGGGCGGGCCTTAGGCCAGGTGACCCGGATCCACTTGCACCTGCTCCCCATCTGCAAAGGAAAAGAGGCTGGAGGGCTCCTTAAGTAGTGAAAAAGAGCAGCAACAAGGAAGGCACCAGGTGAGCAGGGCTTGCTAAGTGGGGAAAAAGAGCAGCAACCAGGAAGGCACAAGGTGGGCTGGGCTTAGGCCAGGTGACCAAGAACCACTTGCACCTGCTACCCATCTGCAAAGGAAAAGAGGCTGGATGCTCCTTAAGTAGGGAAAAAGAGCGGCAACCAGGAAGGCACCAGGTGGGCGGGGCTTGCTAAGTGGGGAAGAAGAGCGGCAACCAGGAAGGCACCAGGTGGGAGGGGCTTAGGCCAGGTGACCAAGAACCACTTGCACGTGCTCCCCATCTGCAAAGGAAAAGAGGCTGGAGGCCTCCTTAAGTATGGAAAAAGAGCATCAACCAGGAAGGCACCAGGTGGGCAGGGCTTGCTAAGTTTGGAAAAAGAGGGACAACCAGGAAGGCACCGTGTGGGTGGTGCTTATTCCAGGTCACCAAGATCCACTTGCGCCTGCTCCCCATCTGAAGCGAACAGTGTATGAAACGCATGTGATAACCAACGTGAGTAAAAAGTGTACAACAAATGAGTGATTGAACTTTGAAACCGAGATACAACGCCCTTTAGAGAGTGGTCCGGCACCACTTGGGTGCTCATTCGAAAGTCTCTGTAGGGTGTCCAACCGAGAGCTGAGAAAGGTGAAAGATTGGCAAAAAGGAACGGTACATTGAAGTGGTCCTGTGATGGGTCGTGCAAAATCCTGTGCATAATCGAAAGTCTTGGATGTTGATACTACCAAATAAATTAAAGTCAGTCCGAGCCTGGCAGAGGGAGGCTGATTGAACATTTTGTCAAAGTGGATCTGAGCCTGACAGAGGGGGATCCTGGGTGAACAGAAAGTCACCAGAGAAATCGAAAATATTGAATTGAGGGGCATCCGGGGTGGACAGGAATACACCCGAAAAGTTGAACATTATGTCAAAAGAGGATCTGAGCCCGGCTGAGGGGAATCCGAGGTGAATAGTGAATCACCTGAGAAATTGAGTATGTGTGAAAACCTAAGAGGAAAGGAACGTATTGTTTGTTTGTCGCATCAGGCCCTCTGAGAGAAGAGACTTTGAAAGGCAAAGAGACTTGGGCACAGAAGGCCCTGATACTAATGTTTGAACTGCTAAAGAAGCCAGAGACTGTGCTAAGCCCAAGTGTGCTGCCTTACCCCGTGCTGAAAACATGGGTAAGGGAGGCCAACAGCCTGAATATCCTGACCTATTATTTCTTGAACACTTCTTTCTTTTACGTGACATTGTTTCCCACACTATTTGTGATTAGAATAAGGATTGGCAATGCGTTTTTTAGTATAGGCCCTTTTATTTTGACAAGACACACTAGGACTGCATTATTATTAATTATTGGTCGTAGCTTGCTCCCATCTGTAGATTTAGGATTAGATAGGTGTTTTTCAAACCCTTTTTGAAGTTCTATAAAAACCCTTGAACTGTGGTCACTTGTGTCTGTCTTACTGTTTATACCATGCCTTCCTTAGATGTGGTGTCAGCAGTGGGATGTGACTCAATTGAGACACATTGGGGAACCCTAAAATTCCAGAAGCTTAGTCATAGATACTCACACCCCTCTTTGCCACAAAAGAATCAATAGGCTTTGATATCTGTAGCAGCAGAGAAGCTACTATCCCTCCAGGGAAAAGGGGAATGATTCCCACAGACTTAGTTTTGATACCTCCTCCTGGGTGTTATATATGATTGGCCCCAAAATCTGGCCTAGCCTGAAAGTTTGATCTAGATGTTCTAGAAGGCATCATAGATCCCGACTTCCGGGAATATGTAAAGGTTCTCCTACAGAACCATGGGGAAATTCCATTTGAAGTACATCGTGAGGACAAAATTGCACAAGGAATTCTTGAGAGGGCTCTATTTCCTCATTTTAAAGAGAGATTGCCAGAAGATACTGAGAGAGGTGCCCTAAGCTTTGGGGAAGCGGATGAACCATCTACCACTGAATCAAAAAGCGAAGAAGAGCCTACCATCCTTCCCGACCTAGCCTTCGCCCAGAAAATGACCCAGCACTCGCTGAGGGTTTCTAACAAGCAATTCCTGAAGGGGAAGGATTAGAGAAGGAAAGTCCTTTTTTCTTCCTAAGACAGGGATTACTGTACAGAAAGGAAACATCCACAGAAGGCCTAAGTAAAACTCAGTAATCCCCAAAACCGATCGGAAGATCGTACTTGAGGTTGCACATTCTCCTTTGACAGGGGGACACTTAGGACAATATAAGACTCAGGCGCACATCAGTGGGAAATTCTACTGGCCAGATATCCATGCTGATATAAAAAAACCTCATTCAGACATGTGAAATATGTCAGATAACCAGTACTCACATTCCCTTGCCTGCCCCTCTGAATCCTTTACCAATAATAGAAGTCCCTTTCTCAAGGATTGGGATGGATATCATTGGACCATTAGAAACCTCTAGTCTGGGTAACAAATATGTCTTTGTGATCGTCCATTAAAACACTTATTACCATATTTTTCCAGGTTCTGTTTTCCTAAGGAAATCCTGACAGTTCAAGGATCCAATTTTATGAGCAAACTCATGGGTGAAGTCAGGGAGTTGCTCCATATCGCCACCTTAAGAACCTCAGTTTACCATCTCGAAACAGACAGATTGGTAGAAAGATTTAATAAAACACTCAAAATTATCCTAAGAAAGTTGGTAGATAAGGACAGAAAGGACTGGAACCGCATAAAGGGCACTATTTTCAGTAAGAAAAACCCCTCGGGCATCCACTGGATTCCGTCCTTTTGAATAACCTTATGGCAGAGAACCTAGAGATCTCCTGGATATGCTCCGGGAGACCTGGGAAGAAAGCAAAGAGGCACCCATTCCCCTTTTGCAAACAGCTACCAGATTGCGAGAGCATATGAAACTTCTTTGAGATGTTGTCTATACTCATATGGAAAAGCCCCAAACACAAAAAAGTCTATCTATGACAAAAAGGTAAACTTAAGATTATTTTCCATCGGACAAAAGGTATTAGTCCTTTTACCTACCTCGGAAAACAAACTTGTCTCATAGTGGCATGGGCCGTATGAAATATTATAACAAACAGGAACCTGTACCTATAAGGTTGCCCAACCTGACAGGAAACGAAAGACCCATCTCTACCATGTAAATCTCTAATGGAGTGGATGGAAAATCCTTTTGCTGCCAATGCCACAATGCTATCTGGTTTGGTACCATAACAAGTAGATAACTTTGAATTAATTCTCCAAGAGCTATCTAGTCAACAAGAAGAAGATTTAATTTTTATTTTGAAATGTATTTATTGGCATTTATGGTTAATGGTTACATTTTGCATCTCAATTTACCAGCATTGTCTTGCGTACATGTAACAAGTCAACATAAACAAAACAAGAAGATTTAAAAGATTTAGTCACAACATTCCCCAATGTATTCTCTGATAAACCAGGAAGAGTGCACAGCACTTATCACTATATCAGAACACCCAATGGAAAAGGGGTCCATCTGAAACCGGAAGCCCGTAAACAAATAGCGGTTGAGGAAGTGAATAAAATGCTGAGGGCAAATATTATTGAACCATCTTCAAGCCCATGGTCCTCACCTATAGTATTGGTCACAAAACCTGACAATTCCTGGAGGTTTTTCATAGACTTCTGCCAAGTCAACGCCATCTTCGACTTCGATGCCTATCCCATGCCACACATCAACAAATTGATTGATAAACTCGGAAATGCCACCTTTCTATCAATCCTAGACTTAACCAAGGGGTACTGGCAGGTCCCAGTGCATGGACCTGATAAGGAAAAGACAGCTTTCTCAACGCCCCTGGGACTATTCCATTTCAAAGTCCTCCCTTTTGGCTTGCATGGGACCCCGCCACTTTCCAACGAGTTATCGACAGAATATTACAGCCATACTCTGATTTCTGTGGGGCTTACATTGACAAGATAGTCATTTATAGCAAAACTTGGGAAGATCATCTTTTCCATCTCCTTACTATTATGAGAGCCCTCAGAGAAGCCGGCCTAACTGCCAACCCATCCAAATGCAAGCTGGCTCAGTCAGACGTGAGATATCCTAGCTTCTTTGTAGGGAATGGCAGTGTCCAACATCAACGCGAAAAAAGTAAAGGCCATCCTAGATAACCCTACAACTAAAACTAAAAGAGACCTTGGAGCATTCTTTGGGTTAATCGGTTATTACCGTAGGTTTATCCCTTACTTCTCAGACAGGACAGATATGCTGAGAGACAAATTAAAGAATGCCGAACCCCAGAAAATTAATTGGACTGACAAGGGCGATGTATGTTACAATAACCTAAAACAAACCCTGTGCCAGAACCCGATCCTCAAGGTAGTAGATTTCTTGAAAAAGTTTGTGTTGCAAACAGACGTCTCCCTTACAGGGTTAGGAGCAGTCTTGTCACAAATTTGTGATTAATTGGAACACCCTACCTTATTCACTAACCGCTAAACTCTTCCCTCGTGAAAGGAAATTACTGTGTGCTGGAATTAGAGGCCCTTGCCATCAAGTGGGCCATTACCCACCTTAGATACTACCTCCTAGGAAGGAAGTCACAGATCATTCTCCATTAGTTTGGATTAGCAAGCGGAAAGATTCTAACCCTCGAGTCATGCAATGGTTCTTAGACCCGCAACCCTACTGTTTCACTGTGGAGCACCGAAAAGGCAAAGACAAAGGAAACATAGATTTGCTTTATTGGTTTCCTTGTGAAACAGATGCGGCTACATCGCATAGGGGATGGGTATGTGGGAACAGAGACAGGCCTGAAGGTGTCTCACCCGCTAGTCCCAGAGGATCTGTCATCAAGGTGGCCAGGACACGGCCACCGCTTTTGGATCTAGTTCCTGGGGGTTGACCAGTGCGGGAGGATCACCTGGGTGAGAGGTCTTCAGATGGGAATAGGACACAGGATGGCGAGACGCGGTATCCCCTTCCCGATAACACCTTTGCCCAATCCTACCAGGATATTTGGCAATTTACCCGCCCCCCCCGTTCTTTACAACATGAACACTTTCTCACAGACAGGTCATTATGAGAGAAAACAGACTACCACCTGAGCCGTATACCTGACATGTCCCAATACAATGGTCAAGCAGAGACAGGCACTTACTGACCATCACACACCAGACTTCCATTACACTTCTCCAGAAGGATTAAAGGCAGAGCATGAGAGCACACTCTGAACATGGCAAAGCACATGAGGAAGCAGCAGTTCCAAGATGGCTGTTTAATATTCCCATTCAGAAAAACCAGGGAAGCAAGGAACTTCATATCAGTCAGTGGGTCAACAGTGGCTTCAAGCCTGGCACAAAATGCATTTGTCTCATTCATAGCATTGCACACATAGGCTCACATAGCGCTTACATTGGTTTTTCCTACACTCAACATGGCTGCCGCCAAGTCCATTGTAAACTCACAGCACATACTACACCTATTGCAGAAGGAGCTACTTAAGCCCCGCCTCCGCTGGAGCGCTTGCTTCGCGTCTTCACCGCTAACAGCGGGTAATGCTTCCAGCAATCTCCTGACAGAACCTGTCAAAGGAAAACGAAGTTAAGTGATATTAGTTTCCACATAATATCAACAGAATTCCATAGTTTACTGAACAGACTTACCGAACCAAAGTATTTCCGAAGTGTTTCTTCAGTCAGCTGTTATTTTCATAGTCTCCGCATATCTGCATTGCCGAAAAGAAGACATCCGTGGGAATCCACAGAGGTCTGACTTGCGCGAATCACCCCAGAATGTATTACCCACAATCCCCAGCAAAGACCGAAATTGGGTGAGAAAAACACCATTTTCAGACATTTCTCGCTGCCCACCCACCGAAACACGCCGCCAACAACCCATGTCCTACCTTCCCACGTTCCCACAGGTGCACAACAAAAACAGTACCTCACCTATGTGGATGCACCGACCTGGGCACAAAGGGAAAAGACAAATCCACTGGTAACCCCAAGTCTTTCACAAGAGCAGATTTTGCAGGATTTTGCTCTTGCAGAAAACCTACAGATTTGGGCCTAGGGTGTTGAAGCCACAAAGGAAAACAGGGAACCCCATGCATTGCGAAATGAAGACACCCATGGGTATCCACAGAGGTCTGACTTGCGCAAATCGCCCCAGAATTTATTACCCACAATCCCCGGCAAAGTCTGAAATTGGGTGAAAAAAACCCAATTTTCAGACATTTCCCTCTGCTAACCCACCGAAACACTCCACCAACAACACATGTCCTACCTTCCCGCGTTCCCACAGGTGTCCTGACAAAAAACAGTAACTCACATGTGTGGGTGCACCTACCTGGGTGCAATGGCAAAAGGCTAAACCACTGGTAACCCCAAGTCTTTCGCCAGAGCAGCTTTTGTGGGATTTTGCTCTTGTGGACAACCTACAGATTTGGGCCTAGGGTGTAGAAGCCACCAAGGAAAACAGGGAACCTCATGCATTTCCGTAAAGAAGACACCTGTGGGAATCCACAGAGGTGTGGCTTGCACGAATTGGCCAGAATGTATTACCCACAATCCCCGGCAAAGTCCGAATTTGGCAAAAAAACCCAATTTTCAGACATTTCCCTCTGCCAACCCACCGAAACACGCCGCCAACAACCCATGTCCTACCTTCCCACGTTCCCACAGGTGCACAACAAAAACAGTACCTCACAAGTGTGGGTGCACCTACCTGGCACAAAGGCAAAAGGCTAAACCTCTGGTAACCCCAACTCTTTCGGCAGAGCAGATTTTCCTCTTGTGGACAACCTACAGATTTGGGGCTAGAGTGTCGAAGCCACCAAGGAAAACAGGGAACCCCATGCATTTATGAAAAGAAGACACCCGTGGGAATCCACAGAGGTCTGACTTGCATGAATAGCCCCACAATTTATTACCCACAATCCCCGGCAAAGTCAGAAGTTTTGCCCAAAAAACATGCACCAGAATCTTCCTTTCTTGTGTCTTCTATCTGCTACTAGCCTCAAAATGACACAAGCCTTTTAGCTAAGTTTCTGACCCATAAGAGTAGATGTCCACTTTAGATGGCGGAGTGTGGGTGCCTGAGGAAGTGTCTTGTATATTTGTTCAATGAGGACATTCACTGTGGCGTCATTATCTATTAGAATCTCTGTCTGCTGCTCATTTAGGTGCATGAACAGCCCAGGGCTGTGTTCCGTGGCTTTTTTGTTACCCAGGGCATAGAGGTATCCTTCCTTTCTGTCGTTGCTCTCCTTCTGAGGAACTCACTTCTGTTTCAGACTGTGATTGTTCAACCGGATATCGTATGTGGTGCCTTGATCGTCTCGATCTTCTCTCTGGTCATGTGGGCAAGACTCAGTATCTCCTCCGGTCCCTCACTTGCTTGCCCTCTCTCCGATCTCTCACTAATCTGTCATCTCCAGAAATGTGCTCTCATCGTCCCCCTTCTTTGTGCTTCACATGTACTTGGGCTGCAATCTTGGATGTCTTTGAGGCCATGGTTGGCGTTTTCTCTCTGGGCATGGTCAAGCTGCCCCCTTCGCTATCACCTTTTCCTGAGCCTCTCGACATCCGGCACACCGATTTGAAGTGGTTTTCCCCACAACATGCCGAGCACCTCTGTCTAATCGCCGGGCAGGTGCTGTTGTGAGGAAATTCGTACCCACAGTCAGTTCCGGGTGCATGTGGGAGCCTTACGGTTGCCTATGGCCTCCACTTATGACTCAACTGTTAGTTTGGATCTCGCCAGCATCAGTATTTCCTCCAATGTCCTGTATTTTGCAACAGCTTCCTTCTGAAAAAATGCGACTCACAACCTGAGATTATCTGTGACCGCAGGGCCTCTGTGTTGGAATAATGATTAAAGTCACAATGTTTTAGCTTGATTCGTAGCCTCATTACAAATGAATTCTTAGATTCACCCTTCTGTTTTTTTGTAGTGTGAAACACGTGTCTTTTTCATAATCTTCTTTTGTATGAGGTGTGAAATAGGTAGCAAGAGCAGTCTTTAGGCCTTGAATAGTTTCTATGGAGCCAGTTAGCAGTGCATCAATGGTGTCTCTGGTGGTAGGGCCATCCGCCAGCTTCCATAGGCATGGTTGTCTGATGTCCTCCATGGGCCTCATGGCACCCATGTAGAGGTCAAAATCCCTGATCCACCTGGTCCATCTAGGCCCCATGTTGCTGGTGTCAGTAACATCAAACACCACCAGCAATTGCACTGCCAGAGATTCCTGAACCCTTTGTTGTACCTGTACCTGCGGAGTGACAGGGACGGTAGCTGGAATGTCTAGATCAAACATGATGGGAGATATTTTATCCCTGCTGAGGAATCACAGGGCAGGTAAGCCTGATGAGGTCAACAATCGACGTTTTCCCTTTATGTTAGTTGAAATGCACAGGGCTGTATTGTGTGGCAATACAGTTGAGTCAGCAGGGGTCAAAATCGTATTCTCAGGCCAGCATGAGTTTGACAGTGTGTAAATCACCCTCACGCTCACCTTGAGGCTTGTCTCGATGTGTGCTTCCAGCACGCTCCTTCCTTTGGATGCGAGCAACGTGCGCCTACCGCCCGCAGGCCGCACGCATTCACTGCCGCGACCGGGTGCACAATCAGGCTTCGTATGCCACCCGCAGTGTCCCGGCGCGGTTCGTCGCCGCCTTAGCGCCATAGGCTTGCCCTTCGTAGCCAGTCTACTGTCGGAGGACACAGGAACTGCCTGTGCCTCCTGGCCCACACACTGTGTAATAAATGAAGACGCAGACTCCAGCATGCATGAACCGTCTTTATTCCTCACCCAACTTCCACTGACTTCCTTCCCTTTATTCCCACGTCACATCCCACTCCGCTCCCCAAGGTCCGCCCCCACCCACAGACCACAATTCCCATGTGCCCCGATGCTACACTATTGCTACCCTTGAAATGCCACCTGTTTATTATTACGATTCCAGGACAGCTAAAGCAGGGTCAATCACCGGGCCACATGGGAGTTTCATTGCTTATTGTAACTGCCAAAGCATAATTGAAAGGTACGGGTTGTGTTTGTGTCAGAGCGGCCAGAAGGGGGCATCATCAGGGGGTGATGAACAATTCCTCATCTATTTGGTTTGCTGGGGCGAAATCTGTCTGTACCCAAGGCCCTGAAAACCCTTACAATGTGTTTGCTCCCGCTGCCAGGACTATTCACTGATCTGTTACATGCTGTTCCCACCAACAGTGAGTTCTCCAGCAAAGTCTCAAGGTAATCCACAGCACCAGGAGTTGAACATAATAGAGATGTGCTTCATACACCCATGCATAATATACCATAACAATGAGGGAATTAAATAGGCGATAAAAGGCATAAAATAGGTGAGTATGTACAATACTCATAATTGATGGAAGTAAAACGGTGAAGGCAGGAGGGAAGGGTACTTTGGAATAACATTTAAAACAGTACCACAAGTACTACTACTTTTTAAAGAAAACTGAATGTGTTCGTTTCTTGCCCACTGCCCTGATCCACGTGGAATTCTCATATTAAAATTGAGCCCCTTAGCCCTTAGCGACAGTGGCAGGAGGTCAGTGCTCAACTTAGAACCATATCGCAGCTGATGCATGACGTCAGAAGTCCCTAATCTTATCTGCATTCCTTTGCAAAGCTTCGAAGCCACCAGTGCTGCATGGAGAGGCACTTATCATATCCCCGGCGAGTCTGGGACTAATCCCATCTCCCCACCAAAGCACTGTCCCTGGAAAGTGTTTCACTCCGCCTGTCAGGGTCACCAGTGAAGAAGACTGCATTTAAATTCCAATAATATGCAGGGCAAACAAATGCGACAAGGTCGCCCACTCTATTACAGCCATTTCCAAGATGGTCCAAGTGGCTGGCAATGTGTGAGTAATTTCCAGCAGGGTGACCAGAGTTTTATTATTCATTGTATTCCGCAGCTGTGCCAGAGTTTGATTAAAAAAAAATATCAAGGTAGGGATTAAAGTTGGGTCCCCCGTAACTGCACATGCTGCGTTTCGATCTGGTTTCAGTTCTACCCTGACGTCTTTTCCCTAAACCATTCCTTACATAATTTTCGAGAACGGAAGCAATGATCTATGCCTTTCACTTTGAATGCTTTAAACCAAAAATCCAAGCACTCAGCTTGTGGTTTTGCATAACGGATGCATCGCACTAAAGGTTTCACCATTTTAATTTGTTCCCGGCGCGGGGCTCATTTTTCAAACGAGCTATTATCCTTTGAAAGTACAACATATGAAAGTATTTATTTTGATTTTATATCAGGTGGGTCTTTTTTTTTACTGGTCCCCCATGCTCTAACACTGTACTGAAACAATAAGTGTTGTGTATCTTTCTCTGGCTTTGTTTTGCTGTGAGATGCTCCCTGCAAGACTTTAGATACAGGTATTGTCCTGCACTCTTAACACATGTATTGTGTTGCACTGATATTTATTAACATCAATAATAAGTATGGATAACTGTATAAGGTAAGTATATAATCAGAATAACTAATCGTTTAGGTGCTCGCAGCCGGCAACCTCATTGTCGTCTCTGCTCCGCTGGCGATGTCAGTAGCATGTGGACTGCAGCCTCAGCTCCATTCACTCACGAGAGCAGGTCAGCCAGGTCTCGCGAGAACATATGCGCTCCACATGCTGCCTTTTCTTGAAAAATATGTTGAAGCTTGCTCCATGACAAAGTCTTTGCAGCATTAAGGCTTCCTCTTCACTATACTGGGTCTAGCATTCTCACAGGTCAGTGCCACTCAGACACCTTCATGTTGACCTTCCAGCTTTCCATTATCATACATGCCAACATTGCGATGCACCTGGGAGGGAGATTTCCCTAAGGAAAACTGGAGAGATGCATTTTCCAATAGGAAAATATTGCTATTTTTCCCTGAAAAATCGGGACTCTCCCGCCTAAATCGGGAGGGTTGGCATATATGTATTATTGTCTGAATGTCTTCACAATGGTGTGGGGCTATTTAAGCACCCTCCTCCATTTCATCATTCTCATCCACGTTCGTAGATTCTTCTCTCTCTCCTATGTCTCTTGTATGCCAGGCTTGTCCTTCAACTCATTGCCTCTTCACTGAGGTTCGCTGACACATGGAGTTCTTCAGCACTGTTGACAAACGCCAACATTCTCTCCCAGCTCCACTTCTTGCCGTCTTGGGCGCACCCATTTTTTGCGCTCCACTATACTTGGATCCAGTGACCTTATCTTTGTGTGCAGTCTTTACCTGCACCAAATCCTCTTCTTCCACACATCTTCTTTGGACTGCACTACGCTTTTTATACCATGCCCTCATGTGATCTTTATTCTTCTTGACACTCCATGGTACTTCTTCAATGTCTCTTTCCCCTTCTGTTCTTATTTTGCTCACTGTGATGGGATCAGTGTGGATGCAGCCTTCCTTCCACTCATCAATTGAAAGGGAAACATGCCTGATGCTGCAGAGGGAGTTAATCGGTGTTGTGCGATAGCTTCCATGGTGGTGGTATGGGGGCCCATCCCTGAGACTGTGGCTAAAAGGAAAACTCACTTTATACATCTTTTTGGTCTCACCAACAACCCATTGGCCTGGAGATTGTGCAAGGCAGTTGTGAATTGTTTGACGTTGTATTGTTGCAGGAACATTTTCATCTCCACCAATGTGAGTTTGACACCATTGTCCGTTACCATCTTCTTTAGTAACCCTTCTCTCACATTACCATGTCCTTTACTAAGCCTTCCCTTTGGAACAATGTCTTAAAGGCCTTAATCACTGCTTTCATAGTGATGTCTGGCACAAATATTGCTTCTGTCCACTTTGACAGACAATCCACTACTACAATACCATATTTATATTGTGCTACATGGCCCCCAACAGCCCGATAAAGTCCAGTACTAACTTTTTTTTCCATGCAACAGGTATCTCCATATGTATCAATGGGGCTTGCCAGACATGTAAGCCTTATTCGTTGTTGGTACATTTGTGATTCCCAAACTCAGGTACCACTGTACTTCACTGCCTACAAATCTACGTGCCAGTCTATCTAGTGTCTATTGCTGTACCCCAGTAAAGTGTCTCTCCCACCACCCAGCTGTTCCTAAATCCAGGTGCCACTGCTTTCAACCATTCATTGTTACCCCACTCATATCAAAAACCAGATTCTAAAGCTCGTTACTTCCTACTTTAATATCCTTTGTTAGGCGCGTCCCCTTTGCTTTCGCAAAGGCACTCCACAACAAACCTTTGCCCTCACAGTTGTCCTTCTCCCCCTATCGTCCTCCTCATCCCTCACACCTACCCTGCTCCGGGACTAGTCCTGCTGCCAGACTTGCGCTCCAGAGACCACGAATAACAAGACCATGCCATCCACATTGGACAAAGAAAAAGAGCGCTGCAGCCGAACTACATCAAAGCATAAGGTACGTATACCGTACACCACATTTGTGGACACAGACCGCAGGCACTGCTATCCATCCATGCACCATAGAATGCAACTATGGCTATGCCATTCCGGTCTAGCAGCGCACATAGCCGTCCACACTGGAACCCCTGACGTACCTCAACACCTCTGCCACTGCATACAGAGACTACCAACGAAAATAAAATTCAATATAGCTGGGCACACATCGAATCTTCAGCAATAGCACTCTATCCTAAACCACCAACAGCGCCCACCCATGTGCCTTACCTCTGGGCTGCTTACTGGAGCCTAGCCAGCCACCTAAGTCCTAAACCGGCGACAATGCACACAAGCATCTCTTAATCTAAACTCTTAGAACCTCCTACACATTGACTGAGGTCACTGAGGGCGTTCCAACCACAAAGCGCATTGAGGCCATATACATGCGGAAAGAGCGCTATATAAATAACAAATACAATACAATATCTTTCCAGTCTGCGTGCACCTCAGTATCCATTCAAGACCAATCTTATGATTTTCTAATTCTCCTTTTGGTTATGCGGTGCCTACGTGGCTGGAATGTCTCTCTCAATTATTATTGTTCTTCAATCCTGGGGTGGTATTACCTTATTGTTGAACAATAGTATTCTGTTTTCCATGTGCAGTCCATGTGCTACTTTTCAAAAAGGTTGTCTGCCCTCTGGTACTGACGTTACATCTGCCCACCATTTTCTTATCTGCATACTCAATTTTGGCATACTGGCTTTCTGTGGCATTTCTTCTATAATATTTTTCACTAAGTTCTAAAAGCTCACATTCTACTATGTTGTCTATGGATGCTACTACATACTCAGCTTTCAGAAACGTGTTGTCTTCTTTATTGCTCAGCAATGTGGTAGTGTGCAGTCCCCAGGCAACATTTTTAAATAAATAAATAACAGAAGAATAAATAATAAAAGCCGCTAACAACGGAGAAGCTGGGGAGGCATGAGGATTTTTACATTTCAGATATCTTTCTTATGGACTATACTGCTCTCTTCCCCGATGATGTCAGTCCCCACCCAGTGACTACCATTTTTTTATGTTTCCTTCTTATTTAGCGGACTTTTCTTTAGGTGTATGTCCTTTTCCTGTTTGCACTGGACATGTATTGTCCTATTAGAGCGGGACTGCGCATGTGCTCCTGAATAGCTGAGAATGTGCATTTACAACTATCCCAGGTTAACGGGACAAGGTCGATTGACAAGGCCAGTGGATCACACTGCACAAACTGGTTCAGACAATGGGCCTTTCAGTATGACCGGAAAGGATCATGGGGGTAGAGGGGGTTGAAACCGGAAGTCATATGGTGGTGGCCATGTTGAACGGGAAGCATTATTGACATATATCATTCTTTGCCATCAATTGCTAGGAAGGACTAACCCCTTTGTGAAAGCTTTTTTGTGTAAAGCTGGGAGACAGGAATATCGTGCAGGAAGGTCTAATTTGAACCTCCCAGAAAATGTGATGGCCATGTGGCCATACCCCTATAAAAATGACAGGTCTGGAGGGTAGATCAGTTAATCAGGAGGGCACTTGTTGATGGACGGGATGCTGTCTGTCTTGCAAGCAAACTAATACATTTCCTTTGTTTTACCATCACTGAAAATGAGATGAGTTTGATTGCTCCGAAAACAGCATCAGTGACATACAATATGCCTGAGAGTTCTTCCACCCCTTAATATGTATTACATTGAAAGCATATTCTTAAAGTTTTGCTGCATTGCAGGCCAATCTGGGCATTGGGTTCTTGGTACCTCTCCATCTCAATAGATGAATCAATGTCTTATGTTCCATTACTAGACAAATCTTTGTCACCCACACATAGGTCTGGAAGTATTCTATCACTCACATGGTAATATCTTCTTTTTGGTTGTTGAATAGTTTTTTTTTCTGACTCTGAAGTCTCTTGGATTCAAAAGCTACCAAGTGTTCAGTGCCTCCTTGCTTCTGGGTTAAAGTGGCACCTATTCCATACAGAATGACATCAGTGAACAGGGGGTCCTGCTTCCCATTCCACCAGGCATCCATACATGCTCATCCTTCAGGCAGTGACATAAAAAATTAGACCTCTGGGAGTCACAACATGTCTTTAATGACAAGACACACTCAAAGGCATTTTTATGGCTTTCTAAGAATACGCAATACTTGTTATGCTAATAAACACCTTGTACAGAGTATGCTTTTGATAGGCCAATTTAGTCAGAGAGAAAACATTCCTTCAGTATCATTGGCTAACTTTTTGTCACATGTACAAGTCCACATTAGCATATCTGGCATCCACAATTTTCTCTGATGCCCGAAACTGATATGCCTATTTTAGACTTGGCTGAACACAACTATGACAGTGCTCATCTCCTGCCAAGAACATCTCCATGCACCAATTTGTCTGGGCCTTTATCTGTTTGCTGAGGTTCTGCCAAGTTATTTTAGTGCTTAACACCATTGCGGAATATATATATACATGCTCTATTTTATGGTTGCCAAAATAATACAGCAGATCTCTCAGAATAGTGTGTATGACACCCGTTGTACCCTCTTCCATAAGAACAAAGATAAATGTTTCTAAGCTTTTATTAATGGCCCAGCTTCATCGCAATCTTGTCTGATTTATTTGCCAATTTCAATTTTCTTTTTATTTTATTTCTTTTTATCAGGTTTTAACATGGTTTTTCAACATTCAAATAAAGCAACTTGAGGAGGAACTCCTCCCAATATGAATGTAGACAACTGGTCCATGGACAACTTTATTTCCCCCCTGCCCCCTCATCCGCGGTACAAAGTAAGTATACATTTCAGGCTCCTCACAGGTCAAGTCAAATGTGATCCCTAAAGCAAGTTTTTGGACTGAAGGGCCATGCTAGCTTTATTCATCCCCCGCGGGGGGTATGGCACCCCTCATTCAGATTTTATGAGTTTCTAGGCCGGGTCTATCCGATCCTCCAAGTCCTTACACCCTACCCCTTGCTGAAACATGCTGTGAAACTGCACCCATTCACTTTCCACAGAGGCGCTTCCTCCGTGGAGTGCCGCTGAGATCTTCGCCATTAAATATATGTCCCTAGCTGTAGATGACCATTTATGCACTGTTGGGAGGTGCTCCCTTTTCCAATGTCTGGCCCTACGGGTCCGTGCTGCTAGCAATAAGAAGTGAACCAGGAGTGAGGGCGCTCCCCACCTGTCTTCGTGTCTTTCCAAACTGAACAGTGTGAACAGTGGGTCCAAATTGTGCACCCCCCTCCCGCATCCCTGGTCCAGCCCAAGACCTCTGACCAAAACACCTGGACCCTGAGGCCACCACATATGCCAAAAGTCTGCCATAGATCCACACCCGTGCCAGCATTGGGGGTTGACTGTTGGAAACATTTTGGAGAGGCGGACTGGGTCATACTGCCACCGGTGTAAAAGCTTTATGCCATGTAATTTATACTGGCACAAGATAGAGGTCTTAAATGCATGCCTACACATTTTTTGCCAAAGCCTATCTCCCATTTCCACCCCCACATCTTTCTCCTAATGTGCTCGAAGGCTCCTGATAGCCTCCCACACCTGGGTTCCAGAAGTGCTCTCTAGAGGTGTGCAATAAGGCCTTTCATGTCAGCGTGGCCATCCAGCACCTTCTCTACCGGGGTCAGTTCCCTATGGATACATTCCTTCCATTTGTTGGACATGAATATCCCCTTGAGTCTGAGGTACAGAAGAACCGAGAGACTCCCCATCCCCAGGGCCTCCTCAAGCTTTTGTATACTTATGAATTTCCGCTCCTGGACCAATTGGCCTACCTCGCCAATCCCGCTTCAAACCAGGTTTGGTATTGCTCAACCTCTGGTATCTCGTCCTTGACTGGTGGTGCCCAGATATTACTCAGCCGGGAGGGCCATGTGATGATCTCTTTGCCCATGGCCATGACCTCCCAATGAACTCCCAGGATTGGGTGTTCTCTGATGCATCTCGGGAGTCGTTTCCTGGGGACCCAGAGCCATTACCCTATCGTTACTGGGAGGAGATATTGATTCTCTAGAAAGACCCACTGTTTATCCGGATCTTCCCTCAGGAGTGGGATCAATGCCCTAAGTTGTGCTGCCCTGTAATATGTTGTCAGGTCTGGAAATCCCACTCCCCCCCTTTCCTTGGGCAGGATGAGTGTCTTGTATCCCACCCTGGGTTTACGTCCTTGCCAGAGAAAACGTGTGATATGCCGCCTTGATTCCTTCAAATGTCCCACTGGTGCACTGATCGGGAGCTACTGGAATAGGTAAAGGTCCCTTGGGAGGAGGTTCATTTTTACCACATTGAGCCGCCCCATCCGTGACAATTGTCCCGTTCCCCAGGCTTCCATTTCTGAGAATAGTTTTTCGAGCAAGGGCGGATAGTTGGCCTGGCCTAGGTCCTGATCTGGGCGCCCAATGTTAATCCCCAGGTATCTCAGCCCTTCTGGTTGGATCTGGAGCTCCAAGGGTTCTAGTTCCCCAAGATTCCTAGATGTGTTTGTGGCAAAGGGGAAGATCACTGACTTGCCTGTGTTCACCTTGAACCGGGAGAACCTCCCAAACTCCTCAATTACCTGCAGGGCCGCTGGGATGGACTGGACAGGGTGTCTCAGATGAAGCATCACGTCATCCACATAAAGTCTGAGTTTAAATTCTCTATCCCCCCACCTTAATGCCCTCCACCCTTGGTGCACCCCTCAAGTATTCCACTAGTATTTCCATGGTCAAGGCAAAGAGCAGGGGCGACAGGGGGCATCCCTGCCTCGTGCCTCTCTGCAGGGGGAATGTCCGGGATAGGTGCGCATTTACAGTTACCCTTGCTGTGGGGCCCCCGTATAGGGCCCTGATGCCTAACAGGAACCCTTTGCCAAAGCCATATTTCTTGAGCATTCCCTCCAGGAAGCCCTAGTCGACCGGGCGAAGGCCTTCTCTGCATCTATAGCCACCAGTACCGGGTTTCCCTCCTGTACCACAGCTGCTCTCATCAGGTGGAGCGTCTTACGTAGAGTGCCTGCCCCTTGTCTGCCTTGGATAAACACCACCTGGTCGGAATGGATGAGCCTCGGCATAAGTCCCTCCATCCTGGTGGCCAGGATCCTTGTAAAATGCTTCGCGTCCACGTTGAGGAGGGAGATAGGCCGATAAGATCTACAGTCCGTGGGGTCTTTTCCCTCCTTTGTGGTGACTGTGATTAGTGCCCTTCCAAAGGATGGGGGGGGTGCTTCCCTGTGACCTTAATGTTGGAGAATAGGACCGCTAGATACCTTGCAAGGGGACTGGCGAAGGTTTTAAAAAACTCTGCCGTGTATCCATCCTCACTGGGTGCCTTCCCTAACTTCAGCCCTGATATTGCCTGCAGCACCTCTTCTTGAGTGATTGGCTTGTCAAGTTCGAAGATTTCTGCTGGTCTGAGTCTCGGAAGTTTTACCCCAGCGAGGTAAGTTCCCAGCTCTCCTTCGCCTGATACTCCTTCTCTAGCATATAGAGTTTCATAAAACGCTGCAAATCCCCCTGCTACCGCTACCGCCCCTGAAAGCTTCTGACCCCCCCTCACCATGGATTTCTGCCACCCACCTCTCTGCCCTCTGACCCCTGAATCTTGCTGCCAACATGGCGTCTGCTTAATCCCCTTTCTCGTATTTATTCTGTTTCAAGTATTGCAGGCTAGCAAGCACACTTCCCATCTCAATGTCCTTAAGTTCCTGCCGTTTGTTTCTGGCGACTCTAAGGTCCTCTTCCTTCCTCGCAGTGTCCTTCCCTTCCCCCTTTTCTAAGAGGTGAATTTCACCCCTGAGGTTTCTGGATTGCAGGGTCCTGACCCTCTTCTTCTCGTCCCCTTCCCTTTTGAGCAGGCCCTTCCATGTCGCTTTCGTGGCATCCCAGACCATTCCCCTCTCGACCTCCCCCGTATCATTAAGTGTGAAAAACTCCAGGATGGCCTCCCTCATCTCTCCCACAAAGGAGGAGGTTGTTACAGTGCCAAAGTGATTATTTGGGTTTTAGGCCTGATAGGGTCACTTCCAGTTCTACAGGTCGTGGTCGGACCAACTTATTGGAAGGTGAGCCTACCCTGCTAAGGTGGTGTTGTTCAATGAAGAAGTAGTCTATACTCGTCCTTGAGCCATGGACCTGTGAGTAGAAGGTGTAACCAGTGCTCCAGATAAGATTTTGAGGTGGGAGTATTTTACGCACGTTTTTTCAAATTAGAGAGTAAAGGCAATTTCAAGAGAGTAAAAATGAGTTTTCTCCTCTGCAAGAGAGTAAAACGTATCCAACATACACCCAATCTCAAACCATTAGACCAAAAGAGTTGTAGATCAAAGTTGTCTGGTTTGCCTTTAACCATTTTATTACACTTGTGGAAAATATTCTGCCATAAAATAACTTATAAGTGCATGCTACATACACAACTACATTTTCAAAATTCTGGGGCCTAGAAACTCTCAAGAACTACTACTGATTGAGAATAATGTATTACCTGCAGAGAGAGTGTGAGTAAACAAGTGTTAGCAGTACAGCACTTGCTTACATTACTGCTCACCTAGGGATGCTAGGTGAGCAGTCTTGATTCCCGGGTGGGCGATGATTTGACATGAGGGTGTTTAGACATGGCTGCAATGTCAGCCACATCCTAACAGCCCTTGCGCCAAATCGTCTGCGCCAGAAAGGCTTCTGCACTGAAATGGTCGCGCCGAAATGGCTGCTGCATCGAAGGAACCTCACCGAACCGGACCATGCCGAAATGGCTGTGCCGAAAAAGGGTGTACCAGCTTGAATGATGTCAGTCTGGATCGATTCTATAACTTGCTCGGGAGAAAGAAAAAGCGTCCAAGTGCGTTTCTTGAGCCCTGTAAAAAGCGAATGAACAAGTGGCCATGCCAGCGTACCAATTATTAATATTACACTTCCAGCATTGAGGCTTCCTTTCAAAATCAAGCAGGGGAGGCGTGGGCTGTTATATTAGGTATGGTACTTCAGCGGCCTGGGATCTTGACGACGACGTATCTCTTACTAAACCATTCTAAGTTCCAACATACACCAAGTACTATTTACAAATCACCTTCAGAGAGCCCGCGTACTTTGCACACATTTCATAACAGCATTCTCTATTGCATTTTCCCTGTCCCTACTGCCCACACCAAATTCATTTCTTAGGAATCCTCTAGCGCTTAGAGGCCATGCAAAAGCAATGCACGATATGAATAAAACTTTTAACAGCATAGCTATAAAGTAATGATTAGCAGCTCTGACTGGTGTTATCAATTAAGCATTTTTAATAGGCAGCATAGAAACACAGCAAGCATACCCCAATCTACAAACATCGATTTCCAGAGAAATGATCACGTAATGAGGCTGATGCAGTGCTGTGCGCGCTGCCTCTGGCAAGGATGAACGATTAAGCTAGTTAAAAAGGGTAGGTGTACCACACACTTTCAGGTCAAAGGTCTCCACACAGGCACAGTGGCGCACGACCTGCACTTTCACTTCAAGGCCAGGACCAGAACCACGCCTGTGACACCTCAGAGCACAAAGAGGAGCACGGGCAAAAACCCCAAGGAGGAGTCTGCAGACTGCAAACTCCTCCACTGTACAAGGGAAGGCAAAAGAGGGCATGGTCAGTGCCACTGGACACATCTTCACCCTCGGGATCCCCACAGTGTTGGCCATTCATCATCCCAACTAGAACATTCAGTGCTGGGAATGATTTATGAAGACATCCAAGTGTTGCGAGTTCCTCTGCTCTTCGAGGAATCATTGCAAGTCAGTAAAAAGTTAACTCCCAAAATCAATACTCATATTCAGCATTCATAACAAACACACAGCTTACCCTAGCAGTCAACCTGGAGAAACAATGAACACTGCTACAAAAAATGGCAAACAGATTGTCAGCTTACTTGAGTTTAGGAAAACTTTAAAAAGTTGAGTGTTAAATGTTTCATACGCTTGCTTGCACTACAGTGCCATCTAGCCGAGGAAAGTATGCTTTTTTAAAGAAAATAAAGACAGCGTAAACGGTATGCAGTACAAAATGAAATGCTCCGTAATGGCAATAATTCCAGGCGTAAAAGTGTAGAATACACATCTTATCTGGAGGGCTGGGTGTAACCCCTCTCCAACGGGTTGAAATCCCTCCAGATGAGTACGAGCCCTAGGTCCCACATATAGTCGGTAAAACCCCTTCTCGCCACCCCTCCTCTGCTCCCCTCCGGAATGCTTCCGCCACTGTGATCCTTTTCCCTGTCAGCCCACATGTTTAAGTCTCCCCCTATGATGAGGAGTCCCTCCGCTCTACCCATAATCTCCCCCATTGCTTCCCTGATGGGACTGCATTTGGCCGGAGTTTGGACAGTAAATGGACGCCAGGGTAATCTTGGTGTTAGCTATGGTCCCGGAGACCACCAGCACTCTCCCGTCTGCCCAACCCCAGACCACTGGTTCCGTGAGCCTCATCCTCCGTTTCAGTATAACCCCCACACCTACCTTTTTGACTGGTCCAGAGGCCCAGAATACTGCCCAGTGTGAGCCCCTGGTATTCTCCTTTCTTCCCTCAGGACAGTTCGGGTCTCTAGCACTAGAATTGCACCTAGGTTGCTATTTCTCAGTTCATTCCACAATTTCGTGGGGGAATTGAGACCCTTCACGTTCCGGGAGCCTATTCTGAGAGATTCTTCCCGGGCTCCAGGGTTGTGGGGTGCCATTCGGAGCGGTAAGGGGGAATTGTATAGTCGTACACAGATGTCTTCCAAGGATTCTTTGAAGGCCCGAGTAGATATATCCCGGCTGGGATTAATAAACATGACAAATACATAGAAACAGTAAAGCAATTGTTCATTAAAATAAACTGGTAACCAGACTTTACTCGAGGTACCAGGTAGGCACAATTAAAAAAAGTGTTTTCAAGGAAATTAACCCAGTGGGACTGGTTGTGTAATTATATCCATTTGGAAAATTGCACGGATATACTGAAGTATCAAAAGTGGTCCACTGTTTTATGCGCCCTCAGTTTATCTTTATATTTGCCCTGACCCCAAAGTAAGACGATTAAGGCTCCAGATGAGGATCAACCAACTCCCGGTACGTTCATCAATGGGTTTTCTATTGAAACTAAGTCAGGAAAGTCGGTTCTGTAGGATTTGTAAAAACCCTAATAACAAAGAAACAGTGAAACACATCTTCACTGAATGACCGAAAATTAGGCCACCTTTATGTGGTTCACCTTGGTCACCTGATACATAACTACGAGACAATTTTGGATGAAAATGTTTGGGTCCATTGCCTGAATACAAACTCAACATCAGTGCATATTGCTCTGTACCAAATGTGGCCAAATATTAAGACATTTTTCTGATCAGTAGTATTAAAGCACTTTAAACAAAAAGGGAAAACTCTTGAAACTTGCTGTGATGAAATTGTTTGTATTATTTAGGAAATTTGAGATTTCAGATTTGTGCGAATATATTATGTCAGAAGGTAAACAAATCTGAATTGTAAAACATTCATTTAATTGTATTATATTGTATCTCATTTTATTTGTTTATTATGTGTGTATTGGAAATATGTATGTGGGAAAGTTCTATGAACTAAAATGTATAATAAATATTATTATATTATTATAATATTATTATTACAATGAACGTGAGAAACAAGCCGAGCTCTTGTTTGAGGTGTAACAGGAAAACACCAAAAGTGCCAGGTTTTCTTTATTTAATAGTATTAAATACAACGAAGGAGCTCAAAACGCAGTCCCCAGTCACATGGTCAGATGAAAATAGACTTTGGGGCGGGCTACACCAAGACCAGAAGATAAGGCCATACTCTCACTCCCTTTTATTCTCGGGCACATTGAGCCTTCGCAAGGCCGGGTTCAAAGACATTAATTGAATGGCAGACTGCAGGAGTGATGATGGATGTTGGGCTAATTGGGTGGGGAGGCATGACCAGGCCAACCCCCTAGCACCTGTGGTACCAGCTTACGTGCTGCTAGCAAGTAGAATATTCCAGAAGGGTTCAAGCGTGACAACCAATTGTAGAGGGCCACGTATCAAGGAGCCCAGTAGTTTGAGGGGTTTTGTATGATCGGACTGAAAAAAAAGGTCCAACGGTACAAAACGACCGAAAAATGCTACCACCAAAGGTTCGAACACCAAAAGTTTGAACCTTCGGTGAAAGCATTGCAGGTAACTAAAAAAATTTAAAAGACAGCGGGGGCTGTGGGGATGTGCCCTGCAACACCCCTCTCACTATACTGTGTGGCATAGTGAGCGGGTGTTGCTGGGGACACCTCTGCAGCACACCCAAAAAAGAAAAAAGAAATGAAAAAAAACGGGGGCTGCAGGGATGTCCCCAGCAACACCTCGCTTACTATACTTTACAGTGTAGTGAGCGAGAGTTGTGGGGGAAACCCCTGCCAAAAATGTCAACAAAAACAATTCAAATTTTATTTTTCTAATGTTTTCTTTTTTTATTGACATGTTTTTTTTGGGTTCTGCAAGTAACAAAACTACAAAAAAGGGTGGTTGGGGGGGGAACCCCACCGTTTCAAACAAAAAACAAACAAAAATAGACATTCGAAGAAAAAAAAATCGAATAAGGTAATTCGAAAATATCACTATAAACCATAGCAGACTTATATGAACACTGTCTTGAGAAAGCCCAATGGGCGAAACCTTTTGGCCATAAGAGTTGGCGGCACACTAGACTAACATGTCAGGATGACTATTTACTAATTTACTAACCCACTACAATTTGTGATTAAACAAAGTAGGATTCATGCCCTGTTAACGGGGGTCTCTAAACATCTAGATTAACTTTATAACTTCCCCATTGATATTTTCTTTGAAACACTGACAAAAGAATTACTAAATACAAGAAAACACAACTTATGAAACATTTCTACAAGCTTATTATTCCACATTAATATTTCTTTTTAAGATCATGTTTGCAATACATTTGAGCAGAATTTCAATCGCATACCAAAAGCTTATAGCATGATATATCAAATTAAAATCATTGCCTGTCATTAATATCCTCCACAGAAATTTACTTTCAACCATTTGCATATTGTCAGTCATGTATGTTAGTAAATGCTTACTGCTTATATAGCTCAACTTAAACTGCAAGTCAGAAGATGTCTGATACTTTTAGGCTGTTTTCCCTGATGTACCTGGCATTTTCTGTAATCCTTAGTGGCCCCAGGCTCCTATAACCTCACACGCCGGCAGTGTGGCGCAAATAGTCACGCCTAATCGCATTGACACCCTGAGAGCCTGCAACTGGGAGCAGGAGGAGGCAGCTGCCTTTATTCTACCTACACCACCGGAGCCCCTTCTCCTCCAAGATGTTCGAATCTTCGCCCTCTGACCATCAAGGCAGGCTAGCTGGAGCTCGTTGCACTCTGCTGCCCAAAAGATGCTCTATGGCAGCCCCTCCGTGATACGATTGGTCGGATTCATGCTGTAATAGGAATGGCCCCTTGTCGGCAGGCTGCACCGCCCACCATCTAAGGCCCGCTTTAAAGGCCTTTTTCTTGTTTGGCCTTGACATTCCATCGACACCATGAGACCCTGCGACTGGGAGCATGCCCCTCCTGCATCTCGCTTGAGTGCAGGAGGAGCCAGCTGCCTTTATTCTACCTACACCGCCGGAGCCCCTTGCTCCGACGGCCCACCATCTAAGCCCTAATTTTAAGGCTTTGTTCTTGTCTGGCCTTGACCGGCTGTGACCGGTGCTTTGATGCCTGACCCGCAGAGCTGCTTTTGGTGAGGATCATTCAAGGTAGGCGCCTCCCCCTCTGTCCCTCAGCCCTCCTGCTCTGACTTTTGTTTGCCTGCATCCTGCACTCTGCTGGTTATTCTCTGTTCCTATGGCCTGCTCTCTACACCTGCACAACTTAATACCTACTATTACTAGTCTGTTTGCCTGAACTAGTCCCTGAGGCAAGGCTCTCCCAGGCAGCAGGCTTTTACTTGATTGCCATTTTGATTGTTTGGTTCTCCTAATAGCAATCAACCCTTGTGTCCTTGGTTACTTGATTGTTTCTGTTTTATCTCCCTCCTCTCACACGCCCTCCATCTGTTCAGCACTCGCACGTTCAGAATATTTAGGATCCTACAATCATTTTGTTTGTCTTCACCCTTCCCCTCTTGTGCTCCCCTTCTCCCTCCACCCATTCCTTTGCATTTCCACCTGGCTGGGTTCTCGCCTTAGCCCCACCACCACATGAGCCAAGTCCATCTGAGCCATGGTGTAGGAGCGGCATGGATCAAGGCCCCCCACCCTGCCCTGCACATTCCATCAGGCTCCATCAAGACGGCAGACTCACTGTCTGCGTTAAAAAAAGAGAAGGCGCACCCCGTACTGTGTATCCGTGCTGTGTTCTCTACCATCTGAGCCCTGATTGACCATGTAACTGTGCTGTGCGCTCGACCGTCTGAGCCCTTCTGTGAACTTCTTATGCATGCCATAACTTGAGGTGAGGCTTTGGCAGTCTCTATACATGCATTGATCGTGTCCTTATGAGGTATGCATGCCTGGTGTAGCCCCTGTAACATGAGGCGAGGCTTTGCCAGTTTGTACACTTGCACCTATCTTGTCCATATGATGTATGCCTGCCTGATGTAGCCCCCTGTAACATGAGGCAAGGCTTTGCCAGTCTGTACACTTGCACCTATCTTGTCCTTATGAGGTATGCATGCCTGGTGTAGCCCCCCGTAACATGAGGCGAGGCTTTGCCAGTCTCTACACTTGCACCTATCTTGTCCTTATGATGTATGCATGCCTGATGTTGCCCCCATAACTTGAGGTGAGTCATAGTATGCTTCCAACAACCTCCAAACGCCATAATCCTAATGCGTATTCTCGTACCTATGAACTGTAACAAGCACTTACTGTAACTAGCGCCTAGAGGCCTCCGAGTTTTGTGCAGTGAAATAAATGAGAAATAAATTAAATAAATATAATTGTTAGAGAATTCAAGCATATGTTAGGGATGGTGACTCGCTGGTGGAACAAATCATATATAGTCATATCAATTCGGCAAAGCCTTTAAAGTACGATCAATCACAAACAAAGAACAACGTGAAAAAATAGAGAAAAAATGCTGCTCTAAGCAATACGCACAATTAGGCAATTAATAGCCAGCAGAGAACACAATGGGCCTCATGCTGAGTTTGCAGGTCTGGAAATAACTGTGCCGGTAGGCTCACTGGTACCCTTGTTTCCGGACTGGCAAACTACAGGTTTGCCTGCCGGAGCCGCTATGCCCAACAGGTCTGACCCTGCCGGGCACAGCGGTCACGGTAGGCAAAGCTATAACGGAAGCACCAGCACCATTAACAATGCTGCTAGTGCTTCTGTGTCCCCTCTCTCATAGAGTCCTAGGGGTTTATTATAAGGTGGTCAGTAAGGGATACCGGGCACCGGTAAGGAGACCGGTGCCGGTAATCCCTTAACACCCTACTACAAGGTCACTTAGCGGGTCCCTCCTTTAACGCCTGGTCTGATCTGGCGTTATGGATGGGGCCCGTTAAGGGACCAGGGCGCAAATAACGGGCTTCACATACGCGAGCCTGTTATTTGCACCCTCCCCATTCCCATTGAGCCCTATAGGGGCTCAAATGGGAATGGGGAATGGCATTTTCAATGGGGACTTACCGGTCCCGCAAAGGTCGGACGACACCGGTAAGTCCCCATTGAACTAGACCGGTGCCGGACCTGTTATTGGTGGCAGTCATGGCGCAAATAGCGCCATGACTACCACCAACCTCGGAATGAGGCCCCTAGAGTCCTAGGGGACTCTATGGGAATGGAGATTAACAAAATTACCAGTGCCTGACTTCCCGGCTGCCGGACATGTAAAAGCCCGGTGGCACCGGGAAGTCACTGGTAATTTTGTACGGGTGCAGTCGCATCCTGTCAGGTGCAACGGCAGCGTTACCGCCGTACCCGTAATGAGACCCAATGAATATAGACAAATATATATAATAACATCATTTCAAGAGTCATAGGGGCTCATTACAAGTTTGCCGGTCCGTTAATAAAGTGTTGGTAATAATGTATACTAGCACTATAACTGGACTGACAAATCATGAATGACACAGAACCCATTTGCCGGAATCAAAGGCTCTGTTAAAACAGGCAATGGAAATACCGGCAATGCCGGAAACATGCGCCGGTAATACTGGCACAATGGTATTACTGGCATATCATGAGTATGGACTTGCCAGTAATACAGGTAGAAATATGCCTGTATTACTGTAAAATGGATGCCGCAGATACCATTACCTCAGAGCTGCCGATAAATGGACTGAGGTGAGGGAAATAAGACCACAGGTGCACAAATCCACCCAGGTGCACCCAATACACACAGGAACAGTACTAAAGGGCCACACCCACCCAAAGAATAATTCCCAACACAACCATGCTGCCACTCATTGTTGCTGCCATGGACTTGGAGGCACTGCATGCTGAGGTACAGCTGATGGAGCTGGACTAGCAGCAGTGGTGACATGAAACCAAGGACAGGAGGAGAAGGAGGATAATGGTGGGGATGCAGGTGGTGGGGCAGAGGTGTGCCATGATTCCGCACACAAGGGGCACACCCTGGGACCTCACAGACAGCCAGATACACACCCTGTGCCTAAAAAGGGAGATGATTTTTGAGCTCCTGAACCTTATCCAGGATGACATTGTGAGCAGGATCGGCATTAGGACAGCCATACCACCGCTGTTGAAGCTGGTGTCGGTCCTGCCCTTCCTGGCCACTCACACGTTCTAGCACTCTATGAGCCAGCTGTATGGCATATCACAGCCTGCTTTCTCCAGAATGCTGGTGCAGGTACTGGAGGCCTTCCTGCGCCATGCTGGCCAGCACATCGCCCTCTCAACTATCCAGGCACAGGTATTTATTTATTTATTTGCATTTGTTAAGCGCACAGCAGCCCGTAGGCATCGTGGCGCTAGTTACAGACAGTTCACATAGTTACGGAATCAAGGAACAATTGCAGTTGTATATACAAGCCTGAGGCTATGAAAGCGCAAGGTCAGTTGAAGAGTAGGGTCTTGAGTTTTTTGCGGAAGGTGAGAAGAGAGTTTTCTGTTCTGATGTCTGTGGGTAGAGTGTTCCACGCTTGGGGGCTAAGTAGGGGAAACCTAGTCCTCCTGCTTTGGCTCTATGGATGCGGGGAGTGTGTATAAGGTTGGTGTAATGTGTTCTGGTAGGCCTGGAGTACGTGGGTTTGGATAAGGTTTGTGTGAACGCCATAGGGCTTTGGCCCTATTCTATTGCAGACATGCCCAATGTTTTGGCAGCATTGGACTGCACACACATAGAGTTGGTGGCCCCCTACGCCTCAGAAGAGGTCTACAGGAACCGAAGGCAGTACCATTCCCTCAGTGTCCAGTGATGCCTACCTGATCATCACGCACTGCTGTCTCCAGTTCCCAGGATCAACCCACTACTCCATGGTCTTGCGGAACAGCACACTGCCGGCTCACATGACGCATCAGGCTGGACAAAGATCTGGATGTTGGGTGAGTATATGTACATATAAACCTATATTGCAGCATGGATGACAGGCAAAGGGGGGGCTAATGAGACAAATGCATGTCTGTCAATCACCCTACACATGCAGGACCAACCAGCACACGCCACAATTGACAGGCCACACACACAGGAGCAGCACATGACTGGAGAAGTATCAGTCACTGACCAGGCCATTTCAAACCCCAAACGACATCCACTTGTAATGCACTACAGGTACCAGAATGCAACACTGCCACTGCTCCAAAGCAAGTGTTTCAGCAGTAGACTGTGCCACCAACGGCCATGAAACGTATGTCCTGGTGAGACATGGGGCATGCAAGCAAAGACTGTTGTGATTCCGCTGTCTCAGGCAACACCACTGCTGAGCAACATTACTCACGCATGTATATGTCAGTGAGCGCCAATGGGTCTTGTTCGATATACTGTTGCCAATTGTGCAGTCTCTTTTGCCACTCTGGGGGGGTCTGCAGTGTAAGCAGTGTTGGGGCGGATTATTAGTGGGATTGAGAGGGAGACGTGCAAGAGGGCTTTGATGTGTTGTTGGCAGCTTCAGTGTAGCTGGACCGGTCATTGAGCGTTGTGGCCTGCTGTGCTTGGTAGACGTCATGTGTTGTTGATGCATGAATGCGCATGGTTTCTCCTTATTGTGGGTGTTGTGAAGTGCGTGCAGTCAGTGGTGCGGTTGAGGCATGGTAATATTCTGCTCAGACTATGAGAGTGTGTATGCAGACTGGTGAGTCCTCACTTTGTTCAGTTAGTGGCAATACATTTCCTACCCCCAGCCATCCGTCTCACAGAGCAGAACCCAGCACGATACAGATGAAATACAGTGTCTGTCTCAGGGGGCAGCAGGAAGCATAAGGCATAGCCATGCCATTAAACCAGGTTCATAATGTGGCTAACCGACACAGACAGGCTAAGTGTAAGACATGGCAAATTAACACAGTTCTGCTACATGCAAGATAAGGCTAACCTTATGTCCTTACTCCTTGCAGTGGACTCAAGATACTCGCTGTTTCTGTGGCTGATTACCCCTCGGTGGGATCCCCAGATGCAGGAGGGAATGGCCTACAACAGGGTGCATGTGAGGACAAGGGGGATCATTGAGTGGACCTTTGGCCTCATGAAAGTGTACTGGAGGGTGAGTGACCTCTGAACGGGCCCATGAGATTCAGAGCTCGCCCTCCGGCACCTTAAAACGAGATAGCTGCACCTTGAGGAGGATGGGGTGCAGGATTCTCTTACTCCAACACCAATCAATAAGGACAAGTCAATGATTTGGCAAAGGGAAGTCTGTTTAATGACAAGTACAAAAACAGGGAAACAAATGGAAATCATCAGAGCTGCGATTGCCTGTCTCGCTTCAACTTCCAAATTCTTCATGCAAACAGTAACTTTTATAGCAAATTCTCGTCATCATTGACGTGTAAAACTCATAAGTTTGACATGCAATTTTATTGGTTGGAAAAGGTAACTTAAGTATAGGTACTATATCTGTATATGGTAACAAAGTGTGGGGATTGGATAACTCTTATCGGGTGGTCGTCTACGCCCATCCCTCTACATCACTCGTGATAGACGTCACTACAAGTACGACGTCTTATTGGTTCTACTTGCTATAGGACCCTAGATTATTTGGTCCATCGTGATTGGGTCGGTTACACCCCTAGACATAAATCTCCACTTTAATTAGCAGCATGCAGAATGGACACCCAGATGTGGTGTGCCCCAAGATTCATTCTACATCCCTTCCATCAATCAGCACTTTAGGGCTATGTGTCAATTAGTTGGCAGAGAGTCGCCTCGAACTGTAGCTTCTTATCAGGAAAAGTTATGGCATCCTCTGGGTTTGGATGACATCAGATGTGGGCACCTCGCCACGCCAGGCTGGTCACATGTCTGTTCACCGTGGATCTGCTTCATTTTCCCTCTATTTGTGTATTTGATTCTTTGTTCTACCACACCACCTTCCTGGGCCTTCTTATCTCGACCTTCACAGGGTAGGCTTCAGTGCTCTTAAGTTTCGATTCTTCGAAGTTGCTGCTCTTCTCCCTTCCTTGGGTTGACCTCGAATTCCAAGCCATGAACTGATTCTTGCTGAGTTTCGATTCCGCTCTTTCGTCTGACTTTGAGCTAGTTTATGAATCCTGGCCTGTTCGTCCTCAAGCATCCTAGGCTTAATTCTGCTTTTGTAAAGATGGAGTAGCACTTGTATAATGTGCTTCTTGAGGTAGAAATATAGTTGGCGCTTGCCGCTCTATCCTTCTACTTAAGCATTGCTAGCAGTACCGGTTCCTTAGCTTCTTGCGGTTCAAGCCTATTTACAGGCATTTAGCCACTAACATACTTCCATTCTGCTTCAATGGTTATGTTTCTTTATAGTTCAGCATTGTTTCTTCTTTTATGTTCATTACATCCTTGTTTGCAACATTTCGTCTTTGTTTATCACCTTTTGGTTGTCGTTTCTTTCATCTGTGAGTCTGTCTCGACCGTTTGTAATGTCAGCATTCTCCTCCAATAAGAGCCCTTTGGGTCTCTTCTGGGACAGTTTGGAAGTAGTCTTCATTTCGCGTCAGCTGCTGATATAGTTGTCTCAATGGGTATCGTGCGGCCCATGGTTGTCTGATTATTGGTGCTTCAATAGGTATACAAGTCCTTCTGATGGGCACTGGACAGAGCCCTATTGTGGCTCTCTTTTGGTTTCTTTGCTCCTTATACATCACATATCTTGGCGAGTATGCTTCTGGCATCTCAAAATAGGTGGCTGGAGTGCAGGCCGTATTTGGGACCTCCTCTACAAAGGCACGTTTCACATGCCTACACCGGTCTGGGGGTGCACTCATGTGCAGGTCAGAGAAGGTGGGGCAGATAGTCCTGGTCTGTGTAATGTTGCATAGCATCTGCATCAGGCACAACATACCCCTGCCCTCAGATCTGGACATTCCTCCATCAGAGAATGATGGTGATGATGCAGCACCAGCCAGGCCCAGGCACATGCACATGGAGGCCAGGGATGGGCGCATGGCCCATCAAGAACTAATTTATAACTTCTTCTGAGTAACCCTCTCACTCTGAACTTACCTTGCACCTTACTGCATATGATGTGCACACAACATAAATACTTGCACCAAATGAAGGAATGTCCACTCATGTGTGTGTCCACTCACTAATGTGTATTGATTCAAACACAGAAACTGCAACATCCTGTGCCCTCCTCCACTTCCCCACACACCTTGCTCCCACACAACCCCCTCCCCCTCCTGCTGGTCTCATGGAACGGTTTAATAAAACTCTGAAAACCCTTCTAAGGAAACTAGTAGATCAGGATGGGAAGAATTAGGAATGGATGATTCCTTGGGCTTTATTTGCAATCAGGAAAACACCTTAGGCCTCCACTGGGTTTTCTCCATTTGAACTGCTTTATTGGTGGAACTTCGGGATCTCTTAGACATGCTGAGAGAAACCGGGGAGG
This sequence comes from Ambystoma mexicanum, assembly GCF_040938575.1. Lineage (NCBI taxonomy): Eukaryota > Metazoa > Chordata > Amphibia > Caudata > Ambystomatidae > Ambystoma > Ambystoma mexicanum. The sequence goes on from NC_090921.1 coordinate 1,490,088,833, forward strand.
AAAGGGAAGGGGTTCCAATACCACTCTCACAAACAGCGACATGACTTAAAGAGCACATGGCAGCCATCAGATCCTTGGTGCAGACTCATGATTAAAGCCCAGAAAACAGAAAGACCTCCTACTGCCGAAATGTTGCATTAAGATCCTTATCTATTGGACAAAAGCTCTTAGTACTTCTACCTACATCTGATAATTTTTAATGGCATGGGCCATATGAGGTAGTAGAGCAGAGGGGTCCCTGTAATTACAAGATCCCCCAGCCCGACCGCTGCCTAAAAACACAACTTTATCATATACACTTACTCAGAGTGGAAAAAGAACCCCTCTGAGGCCAATGCTATGATACTGTCCTGTTTGGTGCTGGAAGCAGTGGAGATTCCTTATGATCTCATGAATAGTCAGAAACGAGACCTTATTGACCTAGTGAGCCAATTTTCGGATGTGTTTGAAAGGATGAGGATGAAGGAATATACCACATCATTGCACTCCCCCAGGCAAGGTAGTACATTTAAAACCCTATTGTTTAGCCAAGTCTCAAAATGATATCATGAGTGAGGTAGAACAAATGCTCAAAGCCAATATAATAGAGCCCTCAAACAGTCCCTGGTCATCCCCCATTGTGTTGGTGGCAAAAGCTGATGGTATCTGGAGATTCTGCATAGATCTTAGGAAAGTGAATATGATCTCAGCTTGTGACGCTTACCCAATGCCACGTATTGGATACCCTATAGATAGATTGGGTAATGCTGTATACTTGTCAACCCTGGATCTCATAAAATGGCATTGGCAGGTTCCACTATTTGGACCAGGAAAAGAGAAGACTGAATCTGCCATGCCCATAGGACTATTCCATTTTAAAGTCCTGCCCTTTGGATTACATGGTGCTCCTGCAACATTCCAGAGACTGATGGACTGAATATTACAACCTTATTCAGATTTTTGCAGATCATACATTGATGACATTGTAATCCATAGCAGAACATTGCAAGACCATCTATACCATCTATATACAGTCACAAGAGCTCTAAGGAAAGCTGGATTAACTGCTAACCCTAAGAAGTGTAAACTAGCCCATCTGCTGTTAAATACCTTGGATTCTTTGTGGGTAATGGTAGTATATAACCCCAATTAGAAAAAGTATGAGCTGTCCTTGATACCCCTAGGCCAAAAACTAAATGGGATTTAAAAGCTTTCCTGGCTAATAGGGTATTACAGCAGGTTTATCCCATATTTTTCTGATAAGACCTCTAGGCTTATGGAAAAACTAAAAAGTGCAGAGCCTCAAGGAGTCAAATGGGATGAGAAAGATGAAATCTGCAGTAATACATTAAAACAAACCCTATGTCAGATCGCATTTTAAAAGTGGCTGATGTTTTCAAAGTGTTAATTTTCCAAACTGACGCTTCCTTGACAAGACTAGGTGCCGTTTTATCACAAAATCATGATGGCCTGGAACATCCGATTCTGTGCATCAGACGAAAATTGTTCCCCAGGGAGAAAAATGATTCAGTTATCGAACAGGAATCTCTGATTTTAAAATGGGTGATATTACTGCTTAAGTACTACTTACTGGGGACGAAATTCAGACTTATTACAGACCACTCTCCATTAGTCTAGACTAGCCAGAGAAAGCAGTCAAACACAAGAGTTATACAGTGGTTTCTGGACCTACAACCATACTGCTTCTCAGTTGAACATCTGAAAGGACGAGAGCAAGGGAACTTGGACTTTCTCTCCCGGTTCCCCTGTGCAGCATCACTGTCTAACCCGCATAGGGGAACCCTATGTGAGGAACCTGAAGGTACTCTCACAACCACTCCCCAGGAATCTTCTGATCAGGTGGATCCTGACCCTGGGGGAGGTCAAGCGAGAGAGGATCACCTTGGCCGAGGGTCCTTGGGGATTGGGGAGAGGGTGCCAGATGGCGAGACCTGGTATCCCCCCTTCCCTAATACTGACTTACCCTCCCTTCCCTCAGCCTTCATGGGCTACTTTCATTCATGCCCTGTTTTTCCCTGTGAGTACCCACTAAGTACTGAGAAGAGGAAGAAGCAACTAGGAGTAATGCACACTTCCTATTACAAAAACCACTCTAGTACTGGGACGAAGAAGAGGAGTATGAAGGCATCCAATACTAAAGCTCAGGCTTGTCCCATTGATTGGGTTCATTAAGTTTAGGCAAGACAAGCCAATGACTCAGATGTGAGGCCCTTAATAGGGCTCAGGTGTATGAAGGGAGGAGACCCAAGCGAGCAGGGAATGGAGAATCACTGTGTTGGAACAAGACTAGGAGGTCTGAATGCTGGCAACAATCCCGGAGGACCTGCAGGACCTGGAGTGAGCGAGTCGCTTGGTGGTGGCAGGACTGGGAGCCCTGGATTCAGAATGCGGGCAGCTGAAGCTGCCAAACAGCTGTGAAGCAGAAGGGACGCATTCCGCTTACTTTCAGAACGCTGGCTTGTGCAGAGTAGTGCAAGGCGAGTACTCGGGGCAGAAGCGATTTGCTTCCCGGCTACAGAGAAGGTGAGCGAGAGCAACAGGAACTGCCGCTGTGGAGACGCAAAGATCCGGTAAGTGTCAAAAGACACAGGAAGCCCAGAGTGCTCACAGGGGACCTCAGGCAAGTAATGGTCATGAACCTAAACAAATGGAAACTATATTGAATACCAAACTGAATGGAAATTGTGGTTTGAATGAAACCACGTTATATTGAATATCTAACTGAATGGAAATTGCGGTTTGACTGAAACCACATTATAATGAATACCAAACTGAATGTAAAGTCCTATTTGAATACATCGAAGGCATATGGAATACTGAATGAACATTTGAAGTTAAACAGACATATTGAATGTCAGACTGTATGTAAGGAGCACTATGAGTGAAACGAAAGCAGATGGAGACTTGAACAAACACCTGAGCTTGAAAATATCCAATGTGAAAAAGAACCATAAGTCTATGGTAAAACATAAGACTGATGCAAAAAAGTGCTACACTAACCAAAGAGAATATAAATGTGAGAAGTTTGAAGCCCAAAGCAAAAGAGCCTGTCTAGGAGTCAAACGCAAGGCCAAGGGGAACTTATGGTTGTGCCATCTGTGATGGGTGGGCCGTGTGGTCTGACAACTGCGCCTAGACCAGGGAGTTCCACACTGTGAATATCACAGATGTAGCAGAGCACATCAAGAAGCACAGGGTTCCTGGTTGTGCGACCAGTGATGGGTGGACCATGTGGTCTCACAACTCAGCCTAGACCAGGGAGACCTAAATGGTGACAAGCAAAAGACCTTGTGAATAAACCATGGAGAACTGTGAATGTAATACTAAAGCAAGCCTGAAGGTGGGTTAAGTGGACATAGTATTTTCTTGTATTGAACATTTGAAATCCGGATAAGTGCTTTCGTGAAATCTTGGCGAAGGGAACCTTGAGAGCTGAAGGAACTGAGAAACGCTGTCTTGGAGAAGTGAACCTCAAGACCTTCTTTTTGTGTGAACTGTGATACATTGAAATTGGGGAAGGGAACCTCAAGACCTGGCAGAACATTGGTGAGAATAGCAAATATTGGAAATGTATTAAACGTGGGATAGGGAGATCAAGAAGCTCTTTAAGCAATGAATAGTTAAGACTTTATATTTGAAATCTATTTTGTTGATTAAGAAGAACCCCACACCATGTGTATTTCTAGATGTGAAGGCAAGCATAGGTTTTGACACAGGCAGACTTTTGATTTGGGCTTAAAGACACAGACTTCCCTTAGTTTTCTTTAGGTAGGGAAATCCTCAATGTAGTTATAGGGCAAGTTAAACATTAGACTACCTTGATACTTAATAAAGATTATACTTTTGAATTGGAAATCTGTTGTCAGTGTCATCTCTTGATACCATGCCTGTCTCACAGTTGACATATTGATACCCTGTGATTCCACTTCCTGTGCACAAAGTACATACTACAAAAGCATCACAGTATAAAACCAAGGTCATATGGCTTACCTAGATACTTAACATATATGTCTAATCAAAAAAACTACAAATCTCCAATTATCCACACAGTGCTATTGTTCAGGTTCATGGATTTAGCAATGAACACTTTTTTTTTTTTGGTTTCCACAAACAGATTACCAGATTGGCTCTTCTGATGTCTGGAGACTGAGATGCATTCATCAATCCTGGACATTCCTCTTCCATTCCAGGGTGTGAAAAAGGAAAGGCAGAGTGCCCGGATGGCATGTGCAATCTGTCCACAGGCAACCAAAGTTTCCCCGTATCTCAGTGGGCTTTCTCTATCTCCTTTTACTTGTTCTTTGTTAATGCCTAAATCCTAAACCTAGTATACATTTGTATCTACCCAAAACAAGCAATCTATTTATAAGTGTTATAGTAAAGCTATACATGTTAGCAGTGAATGTATAATACACCACAAATCTGCATGTAGGCACTATATAATTGTCTGCAGTGAATGCATAAGCTCCATGGACCAGCATTTAAGCACTAAGAAAGTGCTAGGTATATTATCCCTACTGTTCAAAATGGACGTTACATGCATGTAAAAATGCATATTAGGTGACTCTTATATGCTTTTCTTAATTCTAACCACCCAGACATTCTGCATACCGCTTGCTGGTCAATTGCAGGATGTAGGTATTGCGTATCTTATTTTAACTGCACATATAGACTACTTTATGTCAGCTTGTTGCATACAGGATCCCTTCTTCTCTTAAATCCTATATATATTAAGTACACTCTGATTGGATGCATTCAAGCAGCTACAGAGGTGTCCACCAATCAGAACTACAAACCCTCAATCTAACCTATTCACTTCAGCACAACAGTTCAGTTGTATTTTCTTTTTTTTGTAAATTGTAATGTATTGAATTTTGAAGCAGTCGAACATACATTATCGTGAAACAACTGGGGGAGTTAGCCCACATCAACAGTTCAGACTTTGTGATTCATTCCCATGTCTCATGTCCCCCCTCCCACCTTCCATCTCCCTGCACCCATGAAGAAACGAGCAAGAAGAGTCCCGCTCCCAATGTGTCCAGGTTTCCAACATTCAAAACCATTAACATAATGTCTGAGTGTTTGAAAACGCGCTAATCCCCAACTATCTTTCACAGGAGCATATATTTCACGTTGAGTAGTTAACCTGGCTAGGCTGAGTCACACCACACATTCCACCTGACTCCTATCCCTTCACCCGAAGGTATCGCGGAGCTGCTGCCACTCCAGCTCTATGGTGGCACTCCCCCCATGGATTGCCACTGTAATCTTTTCCATCAAATACAGATCCCTGGCGGTCCCCGCCCTTTCTTTCATCGTAGGGAGTGTTGCCCTCTTCCAGTGCCTTGCCCGGACTGCCCTGGCTGCCAGAAGGAGAAAGTGTACCAGTTCGGGGAGAGCGTGCCATCTGTCCCCATGTCTCTCAAGACCAAAAAGTACCAATATCGGCTCTGACATGCATTCCCCTCCCCCCGCATCCCTGATCCAGTACATTTGCACTCTGGGGCAACCCCACCACATGTGCCAGTAGTTTGCCATCTCACCACAACCATGCCAACATTGGGGATTGACCGTGGGAACATCTTAGAAAGGCGTGCCGGGTCGTATTGCCAACGATGTAGCAACTTCACTCCGTGAAGCTTGTATTGGCAGGATATCAACGTCTTGAATGCCCTCTGGCACATCTGCTTCCAGAGATGATCGTCCAGCTCCCTGCGCAGATCTCTCTCCCACTTCTGGCGGAGTCCCTGAATTGCCCCCCCTTTTGATTCCAGTAAGGCCCCATAAAGTTGTTAAATGAGACCTTTAATTTCTCTCTGTCCGTCAAGGACTCTTCCTACCAGTGTGAGGTCCCTCTGTACTGCCTCCCTCCATTTCATGGCTGTGAAGGTGCCCTTCAATCTAAGATAGAGGAGTGGTGACAATGTACCAATGCCCAGAACTCTTCCAATTCTTGAATTTGAATGAATTTCTCCACCCTCCACAGTTGGCCCACCTGTGCAAGTCCCCCCTCGAACCATGCCTGGTACCTTTAACCTCTGTTATTGTGTCCCGTCCTGGGGGGGCCCAGATTTGACTCATCGGGGAGGGCCATGTGGCAATCCCTTCCGCCTTTTTCCCATGCATAGCACCTCCCAGTAAACCCCCAGGAATGGGTGTTCTCGAATCCTCCTTGGGAGCCTCGCCTTGGGAACCCAGAGCCATTCCCCCACTGTAGCCGGGTGTAAGTTTTGTTTGCCAGGTAGACCCATTGTTTCCCTTGTCCTCTCTCAGATGCGGGACCATCACCCTGATCTGTGCAGATCTATAGTATTGTATAACGTCAGATCCGGGAGGTCCACACCTCCACAATCCTTTGGCAGGATTAGCGTATCATAGCCCACCCTCGGTTGCCGATTTTGCCAGCAGAACCTGAAAATCCACGAATTAGCTTCTCTTAAATAGGCTTTGGGGGCTCGGACTGGCAACATCTGCAAAATATATAACACCTGTGAAAGGAGATTCATTTTTACTGCACTGAGCCTTACCATCCTTGACAACTGACCCTTGCTCCATGTTTCCATCTCTGAATATAGTGTGCCAAAGAGGGAGGGGTAGTTGGCCTCACCCAAATCTTCCCCATGCCTAGCAATCGTGCACCTGCAGTCCAAGTGGACTGAGAGCCTCCACATCTCTAATGTTTCCGGCTGCAAAGGGGAAGACCACTTGATTTTTCTTTGTTCACTCTGAAGCCCGAGAATCTCCCATACTCTCCTATAATCGTCAGGGCTGCCGGAACGGAATAGACAGCGTTCATCTGGTGCAACAGTACGTTGTCTGCATAACGTCCTTGCTTAAACTCCATGTCACCCACCTTAATTCCCTCAACCTGCGGGGCCTTCCTTAGGCACTCGGCCAACACCTCCATCATCAGTGCAAATAGTAGGAGGGAGAACAGGCAACCCTGTCTCATCCTCCTCTATAGCTCAAAGGTCCTTGAAAATCGACCGTTCACTGTCACCCGCGCCCCCGGAGCTGCATATAATGCCCTTATCCCCCTCAAGATCTGTTCCCAAACCCACATTTCTGTAGGATCCTGTCCAGGAAGCTTCAGTCTACCCGATCAAAAGCCATCTCAGCATCAAGGGCCACCAGTACAGGGTTTCCTTCCTTCCCAGCCGAAGCCTCCATCAAGTGCAATGTCTTACCGACCATGTCGGCCCCTTGTCTCCCTTGAATAAACCCTACCTGATCCGAGCCAACCAATTTCAGCATTATTCCCTCCATCCGTGTGGCCAGGATTCTAGTTTGAATTTTCGCGTCCACGTCGAGTAGGGTAATGGGGCAATAGGACTTACAGCATCTGGGGTCCCTTCCTGCTTTCGGTATTACTGTTATCAATGCCTTCCCAGAGGATGGGGGGGCACTCCCCGTGGCCAGGATATGAATAAATAATTTTTCAAGCTGTTGGGCGAGGGGCCCTGCTAAAGCCCTATAAAACCCCCTTAATGTATCCGTCCTCCCCGGGGGCCTTCCCCAATTTAAGTCCTGCAATCGCCCTTTTGGGTAATGCACTTTTCCATCTCTGCTTTGTCGTTGCGCTGAAGACATGGCAGGAACTCCTCCCCCAGGTGTCTATTCAATTCTTCCTCCGTAAACTCACTTTCCCTTCCATAAAGTCATTAGTAAAATCCAGCAAATTCCTGAGCCACTTCTCCTGCAAGAGAGTACAGCTGTCCCTCCGAGTCCTGCATCCCCTCAACCCACCTCTCTGTTCGCTGTCCCCGGAGCCTAGCAGCGAGTAGGGCATCCGTTTTGTCCCCATTCTCATAGTATTTTTGTTTTAGGACTTTAGACCGTTCACCACCTTCCCTACCTCTAGGTCTCTCAGCTCCTGATGCTTTTTCCTTGCTAGTACCAGGTCCTCCTCCCTCTCCCTCCATCCCTCTCCCTTTCTCCCTACATACGCATTTCCCCCTTAGTTTTACAACCTGTAGTGTCCAGATTCTCTTCTTAGTGGCCCCCTCTCAGATAAGGAGGCCCTGCCACGTGGCCTTTGCCACATCCCACGTCAGACCTAACGCAACCTCACCCGTATCATTCAACTGGAAGAACTCCCTGATTGCCTCTTGCAATTCCTTCGCAAAGGCAGTATCTTTCAGTAGGCTATTGTTACACCGCCATAGTGATTCGCATGGCCGCACTGCCAATAGTGTTACATCGAGAACCACCATGTCATGGTCTGACCAGCTAATCGGTGAATGATCACTATGAATGACCCTGTTAATATGGCGCTGGTACATGAGCCAATAATCAATCCTAGTTTGTGATCCGTGGACTGGGGAAAAGAACGTATAGCCCCTTGTTGTTGGTTGGCATTCCCTCCATACATCCACAAGCCCCTGGCCTAGCATGTAACCCATAGGTCCCCCCTCTTGCTGCCCCTGACCCCCACTCCCGTGGTCCTGCCCCCCACTATGTTCCATGGTGTGATTTGCCCACATATTGAAATCTCCCCCCCAGTAGAAGCAACCCCAATGTCCGTTTGAGTATCTCTCGCACGGTCTCCTGGTGGAATTGCATCTGCCCTACATTTGGGCTATATACCGCAGCGATGGTCAGCTGCATCCCCTCCACTGACCTAGTGACCATCAATGCCCTTCCATCCGTTCTCCTCCAAACCGATGGGTTAGATATTCAAATTCTTTTATTGAGAATGATGCACCCTCCCTTCTTGGAAGGTGTCACACCTGCGGTCCGATCCGCATTACGCTACATGCGCTATCCCCGACTGAAGGAGCAAAGATTGCATAGAACTGCCCCATTCTGGTAATGCTGGAGGTTGCTAGGGAAATGGAGACTATTCCTGAGAAGTGACATTACAGATCAGCTGACCTCAACGCTGCCAGCCGGTCAGTTGAAACGCCTCCCTAATTCACGCTCTCATTTCAATAAAGGCGTTTGTAACACCAGAGGTGGCACTTCTGATTAGCATTACAACTTCCTTGTGTTTACTGCCGTAACCTATGAAATCGACCTGACCATTCTCCTGCCTCACCATGGTAATAGTGTTGACTCTCTTGTTGCCGATCCAGACCGTCTTTGACCCTGCGCTCAGCCTTCCTCCCGGAGTGTATCCAGTTACATGCTCCTCCTCTGAGCTATCCTCTTCCAGCACGACACGAAGCGTCACATTCCTTCAGCACGGCGAGACTACCATTGATCTGCCGTCTACCTGCCGTGCTCGCAGCATTGTTCTTTCGACAAGGCCTGAGGGATGAATGCTGCTTCCGCGGTCTCCAGCATGCTGCAATTCTTGTGAAATCTGATACAGCCGAATCCTCCAGCCACAGCACCTCCGCACATAGTAAGGCTGAGACTTCATAATCTACATCTGGGGTTGTGCCCCACACCGAATCCTCTGTATAATTCACGCTAACTTGCCACTCAGAATCTATATTGGGAATCATTTGTCTTTATTCCAACGAAAACCATATTGCATAAACTACTCGCATTTGCTACTACAGGACTTTATTTGGGAATCACTTGTGCAATCCAACGAATGCTCTGCTGCATACATTGCACCATCCCGACCCTAGTAGCGTCCCTCGTTCCGTCCGGAGAGTTCCCTGTACTAACCTTCCCCTTTTCTTATTTTGTCCTATCTTTGTTTCTGTACTTTGGAGATTCATTAAACTACAGAGGGTAAGAGGTTTTATTCTTTCTCCTAAACACCTTCTGGCAGTTACATCATCCTGGCCCTAGCTAATTTTCACCTTTTGTCCACTCCATGCTAACCATCTGCACTTTCCTTTACAGCTTGGTGTAGTGGTGTGGGTGTCCCGCTCTTTTGGGTGATTTACCGTCTAGGTTGTTTTCATATAGACAAAGCAGGAAGGTTCATTGCCAAAAAGAGTTCCCTCAGTGAGAGTGGGTCCGGTCTGGTTAATTCCCCGTTGGGGGAAAGGGTTTCCAACAGTGGCTGAAGTTCTGGAATCTTGAACAGCTCTCGCCTTGTTCTGAGCCAACACCCTGGGCTGTCTGCACAGTGGTGAGTAACAGAAGGCCCAGATGCCCAAAAGACCTGTCCAACATGTGCCCCAGGGATGCGCCTCTCTTCCCTCTGAAGCAACCGCGCCTCCTGCACCAGCAGCACGTCTAAGTCCCTGTTTGGAAATTCCATACCTACTAGGGAATGCTTAGTAGGGGAATTCAGACCCTTTACTTTAAGGATCCCCAGCTTCAGGAGCTCAGCCCGGCCCCCTTCCTCAGCTCGCGCCATAAAAGTGTGTGCGCTCACTTCCCAACTTTGCCACTCGTCTTCTTATGGGAACCATTAACGTTACCTGTAACTTAACCATTTCCCTAACCCCTCCCGGCTCCCCTTCCCCCAAACCAACTTCCATCCATGATGCCCACCTTGCGATGGGCCACCAGAGGTAACTGCTGCTACGTCCATCATGCACGATACTCTCACATCCCCCCCTTCTCATGTCACCCCTACAAATTTAGCCATCAGGTTTGCTTTGCACCTGTGCACCGCCTCCTCTACTTCAGCTGGAGCCGTCTGTATTATTCTGCGGGGGCGTATTGAGCTTTTAAAATATTCTGCCGCCTGGCATCTTCTTCTTTGTAATCTAAGGACCCCTCAATACATGCTCTCCCGCCGATGTATTCGAAGCTCCTTCCAGACTTTCGGTCGATTCATCCCCTTCGAGGACCTGAAGAACCTGCAGCACCTCCTGACCACTGGTCACCCGATAGTCTGCCTCCCCTTTTTCAAAGGACAATACAAATGGGTAGGACCAACGTTATCCAATGTCTTTCTCGGTTAACCACTGAGTAAGCAGATGGCAGTCTCTTTGACGAGCCAGGGTGAGTCCTGACTGGTCCTGGAACACCCTGATAATATGCCCCTCATATTGGAAGCTCCCCAAACATGTAGCCTTCTCCAGGACCTCCATCTTTTTTCTATATCTCAGGAAGCGGACCACTATCGATCACGGGCCCTTGCCCCCTCGCCCTCCACCTCTGTGATCCCTCTCCAGCTGTACCTCCTTGCCTCCTTCCAGGGTTGAAAAGCTGATTGATCAGTCCTTGAACCTTCCTTCCCACCTCTGCAGAAACTGTCTCCTCCTTCTGTGTACCAACTCCCAGGATACGTAGATTGTTCCGACGTTCTCTGTTTTCAGGATCGTCCAGCTTCTTCTCTCATTTCCAGGTCTGCCAGACGTGCTTCATACTTTATGTCCAGGAGGTCTACTTGCAGGTGGTTAGTTTCCATTCCCTCCATATTATTTTCCAGCTTGTCTAGTCTGCCCTTTAGGTCGCAAATGGATGCTTGGATGTCCATCCGGATTGCCTTGATCTCCTGGAAAATGTCTTTCAAGTCATCTCTGGTCAGAGCCGGTGTGGGTGTCCCTCCTCCTCCGGCCATCTCGGTGTGCATAAAGGAGTTCTCTCCCTGGTCATTTACCTGACTCCTATGGAACCGTTGAAGGGCCTAGATCCCGGCCTGCGCTGCTCCTCTGCCCGGTAGCAGTCTCTGATCTTCCTCCAGTGCACCAACCAATGGACAGTCTCCTGGTCCAGGGTACTACCAAACTACGGTTGGACACCCCCTGGCTGCACCCTTAGCACCACTCTAGATTTTGGTCTGCCTGGGTTCCCCATCACCTCTGGGCCTGAGTGGATATAGTCGTGCCCTGACCGGCTCACCCCCGGGTCACTCTTCCTACAGCCCAGTCTTATATCCTGGACCACCAAGCTGTGGCCTGAGGGACACTGCTGCAGGGTCTCCCCTGGTGTCTCCTGACACCCATGAAAATGCACCCCTCTACGGAGTTCCTTTGTCTCTTCAGCCCTCTACTAATACACTGTTGGGGCCCAGCGGGGGTAGCTCCTCGGGTATTCCGCTGTCTATCAACATTCTGACTGTGACTTGCCTCCATGGACCCCGCTCCACTGCCCTGGCCGGCCCTGGTGCGCCTGGATCTTACTTTCAGACTTATAGGTGGCAACTTCCTGCTGTTATGCTCACCTGGTCTCTGTGGAGGCATTGGGGTACAGTTGCAGCCTTCCCGGGGGTGAGGTCGCTGGGGTCCGACTTCGCTCTCTGTGCTTATGTGGTGACTGGTGGTAATAGGTGATGCTGCTCGGGAAGGCTCATGTTGATTAGTTTTGGCGAGCACTCCGTCCTGCTGCTTCTGGCAGGAGGGCTTGTATGATCTGGACCGAGTTCCTTCACTGGTCCCTTGCATGTGGTAGTCCAGTCCTGCTGCGACTAAGGCACTATACTTCAAGTAAGTGTTCCTGTTTGCCTTTGTCTTTCCTCGTCTGTTTTTGTTGTATAGTAAAGTTTGTTGTCTTGTATTGCTGTCCGTTGCACTTTTGATGTTTGCTCTTTTGCTTTCTTCCCTTCCAGGTGATGTTGCCAGCCCGGCAGAAGCTGCGGAGCTCGAGGCGGCAGCTGGAGAGAATGAGGAATGAAACTGCAGCGGTACAGTAGCTGGTAAATTGTTAACTAGGGGGCGCGCAGGGTTCAAATGCAGCGCGGCCCTAGGACAGATCTTCTAACCTTGGCTTTCTTCTTCTTCACAGGGTCCGAGTTCGTGGATGCGGAGTGCGGTACTGCGGCGTCGGGATCAAGATCACTGGATGTCTGGAGATGAGTCTGCAGATAAAGGGATGAAGCACCAGTTTCCTGGAGGTGAGTATGCAGGAGAACGCCAGGTTTCAAAGGTAAATCAACAGGTCCAAGCGGCAGTGAGCGTCACGTTGCACACGAGTGCACAGTAACGCGAAACACCAGCCTTAAGGATGGAGCAGCTTATATAGCTGAGCTTCTGAAGCCACGCCCACCAGGTTCAGCCTGCCTGCCACACCCTGCCACACCCGATGAGTCAGCATATGAAGACCAGGCCTAGGGAGCCACACCTGATGAGTCAACACATGAGAATGTTCTCTGGAATAAAGGCTTTCAGCTCCTGGAAAGTCCTTGTACAGTTAAAGCACTCCTTCACTGAAATAAAGTATTCCTGCTCACATCTCTATATGAGCCTGGCGCCAAAGGCGCCAGGACTGAGTCCAGCCAGGGCCCCTGTGTTTATGGGTCCTAAAGGGACATACGTGAGTCAAGTGACCCATTGCCCACATCACTAGATGGTGTGGTTTTTGTGTTCTGGGACCTGTGGCCATGACAGCACTTCCCCTCAAGGCCGCTCTCATGGGTGGTTTCCCCCCTGGCCCTGGTTTAGTGGGGTTATTTCAGTGGATCTGCCTGATTAATCGTGGAGCGTGGACATGCTCACCGGCTTCCCAGGTCTGATCTTGGGGTCTATAACCTTTCCAGTCTATAAGGTAGTATAACTTGGACCAGACCATCTTAGAGTCTAGGATCCTTTTAACTTCATATTCTGGCTCTCCTTCAACTATTTAGGGATCCGGTGGAGTATCGATCTGCGTACCTGGTCTCAATGGGTTTAGGAGGGAGACATGAAACACTGGGTGGATCCGCATGTGGGACGGTAATTCTAATTTCATGACCGCAGGGTTGATCACAGCCTTGATAGTGTAGGGTCCCAGATATCTGGGACGGAACGCTCTTGGTCCTCTCAAGGGATGTTTTGGAGGCTAACCAAACCTTGACTCCGACTTGGTAGTTGGAAGCATCCCTTCGGTGTCAGTCCGCAAACTGCTTCTGCTTCTTTTTGGCTCTGGCAAGATGCTCTGCTGCTTCCTTAAAAACCTGGGTGATGGTTTTGTGTAAAGTCGTTACAGCGGGCATTTCTAATTATTTGAGTGGGTCGAAAACGGATGTCCGTGGATGTCGACCGTACACTATGTAGAATGGGCTTTGTCCCGTACTGGTGTGAATGGAGTTGTTATATGCGTATTCTGCTAACCAAAGTATGTCCTTCCAGGTATCCTCGGTTTGTTGCAGCATACACCTTATGTATTGCTCGAGGGTCTGGTTAGTCCATTCGGTCTGGCCTGGTCTGGTTTGGGGGTGATGGCTTGTAGATAACTGGAGGTCGATTTTGGCAATTTTACAACACCTTTTCCAAAATGCAGAGACAAACTGAGTTCCTCGGTCTGATATCAATATTGATGGGAACCCATATAGCCAGACGATCTGTTCCAAAAACACGGTAGCCAGAGTAGAAGCAGTTGGGAGACCTTTCAGGGGAATAAAGTGGGCCATTTTGGAAAACAGATCTACGACGACTAAGATGGTATTGTATCCGTTACAGGAGGGAAGGTCTGTAATAAAACCCATTGATAGCGTATGCCAAGGTGCTTGGGGTATTTCTAAAGGATGTAGCAGACCTGCAGAACTTTGTTTATGGGACTTGTGTTGTATACAGGTGCCACAGGTTGCAATGAACTGGACAATGTCCTTTCGCCAAGTTGGCCACCAGAAATGTTTCTTTATTTTAGCTTGGGTTTTGGCTATTCCTGGATGCCCTTCTTCTAATGAATCGTGATAGTTTGCGATGATTTGATTCTGTAATTTCTTATCCGGGATGTACAATCGTCCTTAGTAGTATGGGAGGTTGTCCACGATCGTATACCGGTCTCCCTTCCCTAGCAATTCCTGTTGCGCTGGTGAACTCATCAAGTGTTGCAGGTCAGATTTTAAGTTGTCTAGAGTGCTTGTTGCAGCAATCAGGCCTTGGATTCGGCCTTGAGGAATGATAGCCACGGTGTCTGGTGTAGTGAATGCCTCTTCTCCCTCACTCATTTGAGACAGGGTGTCCGCTTTTGCATTGCGTACTCCGGGTCTATAGGTGATGACGAAGTCGTATTCCGCAATCAAGAGAGCCCAGTGGAGTTGGCGTGATGATTGCGCTTTAGCGGTCTTCAGATATTGTAGATTGCGATGATCCGTGACAACGGTGACTGTATGTCTAGCTCCAAGAAGATGATGGGCCTCATTACACGGTAGGTGGTAAGGGTTTACCGGTACCGGTATTTTACCGGTACCGGTAAATCCTTACCGCCTTACTACGAGGTCCCTTTGTGGGTTGGGGAATTTAACACCTGCTTTTTGCAGATGTTAAAAACCAACTCGTAAAGGGACCCAGGGAGCTAATTACAGTACTGCAATTTGCGGTACCGTAATTAGCGCCTGCCCCATTCCTATTATGCCCTATGGGGCAAAAATGGGAATGGGGAAGGGCAATGGTGGAAGGGGGAATTTCCGCCCCGCCAACCTTGGAATGGGGCGGTAATTCCCCTTTCCACCAAGGCGGTGCCGATATTTTACCAGCATGAACCATGGCACTAATAGCGCCATGGTTCTCTGCCTACCGTGTAATGAGGCCCATTGTCTCCAGGCTTTGAACGCTGCCTTAATTGCTAGCAGTTCTTAATCAATGATTGCATAATTCAATTCAGGGGTTGAAAACTTGCGAGACCAGAATGCCACGGGATGCAACTGACCTGTTTCGGGGTCCCGTTGTGACAGGACTGCTCCCATTGCTATGTTGGAAGCATCAGTTTCTACCACATATGGTAGTTCTGGTCGAGGATGCCGTAGAATTGGTGCTGTGGTAAATGCTTGTTTTAGCTCCTGGAAGGCTTTTTCTGCTTCTGCGGACCAATTAAATTGTTCACTTTTCTGTAGTAAAGAGGTGATTGGGTGGAGGATCTGGGAAAACCCAGGAATGAACCGGCGATAAAAGTTGGCAAACTCGAGTACACTCTGTACTCCCTTTATGGATGTCGGTGGGGGCCAGTTAAGGATAGCGTCTACCTTGCGCGTGTCCATGCATACGCCCCGTGGTGTGAGAATAAAGCCGAGGAATTCTACCTCTGTCACATGAAAGAAGCATTTCTCCAATTTGGCATATAGCCGGTGTTGCAGCAGTTTCTCCAAAACTGCCCGGACATGGTTGACGTGGTCCTCCTTGGTGGTCGAATAGATAAGAATGTCATCAATATAGACAAGAGCGCAGACGTCCAACAGTACGCGTAGCACGTCATTCATGAAAAATTGGAACTGCGCCGGGGCATTACATAGTCCAAAGGGCATAACCTGATATTCATAAAGGCCATATTTCGTGCGAAAGGCCGTCTTCCACTAGTCTCCTTTTTTGACTCTTACTAGATGGTATGCCCTCGTAAGTCTAGTTCTGTATATGTCTGTATATATTTTGACTTGATCCAAGAGCTCTGCGATAAGCGGTAATGGGTACCATTTTTTTACTGTGATCTGGTTAAGTGCTCTGTAGTCAATGCAAGTTCTTAGGTCTCCCTCCTTTTTAGGCATAAAAAAGAGGGGCAAGGATGCAGGGGACTTGGACGGACGAATTAAGCCATTTGCCAAATACAGATCGAGGTAGGTTAGGTTTTTAGATGCTGGTTTTCCTGTTCGGTTAGGGCGTAAATCCGGCTGCAGGGAACATGAGCTCCAGGTACCAGATCAATTTGGCAATCATACGGTCTGTGCGGAGGTAGGGTGTTTGCTTGCTCTTTTTGAAAGACATCTTGGTAATCCATGTATTCAGGTGGTAGTGAACTGGTGAGGCCCAGTGTGGTTTCTTTCTTCGACGAACCTGGGTTGGTATGACCTTTTAATGAGAATCCCTTGCTATAACAAGTATTGCCACAGTCTTGGGGAAAGGTCAGAACTCGTTTACGCCAGTCAATCCTGAGATTGTGGGTCTCCAGCCAGGGCATTCCCAAAATCATCTAGAACTGAGGAGCGCCGATGAGATTGATGGTGATGTCCTCTTGGTGACCGTCCTGACACTGAAGCATGACCTTCTCTGTGTAATGCGTCACTGGGCCGGATGATAATTGAGATCCATCGACTGCTGTGACGTTTTCCAAAACCTGCTTCTGTCGGAGAGGAATGCCTATCCGGGTAGCCCGATTTTGGTCCATTTAATTTCCCACAGCCACTGTCAATGTATGCCTCCAAGGCATGTATTTTCGAAAGTTGCTTGTGGTTTACCAGGAGCACAGGGATAACTAGGTGTGAAGTCTGTATAGGTTCTTTTTCACTGCTCAACAAGTGGACCCCTACGCTTGCTGGGCATTGGAGTTTCCCGGGACCTGTTCTTCTTCTTCACCTTTGTCAGTTGCTCCAACTGCTTTCCTGGGTGGTTTCACCGGGCATTCTCAGAGATAGTGACCTGCCTTACCACAGTACAAACAAAGCTGCTGCTGTCTCCTTTTCTCCCTTTCTGCCTTGGTGAGTGGACTCTACAAGGTTCCGATTTGCATTGGCTCAGACTGATTGTGTGATTTGGTTTGAATCTCATGGGGTCGCACTTAGACCGACTGCCCCTCGGTTTGGCCCGATCCATCTTCCGATCCTGCAATCTGTGATCGAGCTGCACTGTCAGGTCCATTTATTCAGCACATCTTTCCGGGGGATTTACTACTTGGCCTAATACGTCCTTAAGTTCCCCTTGAAAGCCTCGGTAAAAGAGCATAGTTATTTTCTCCTCTGGCCAGTTAGTTTGTGCTATCAGACGATTGAAGGAAGTGATATATGTTAGTAAGTCTTGATTACCCTGCGGTAGTGATAACAGTTCATTGTCCAGAGCTCGCCCTTGAGTATGCAGTGCAAATAGTTTCTCCATTTCACGCATGGAAACCTCTGAAGTCTCAAAGCAAAGGATCATCCTGGTTTACCAAGGGTATGGACCAGTCCGCTGCACTACCTCCCAAATATGAGAGTACAAATGCCACTCTCTCTTGAATGCCCCAGGTCTGCACAAGAAAGGTAGGCGACATTGATTCATATAGATGGTGTACTTATTCGGATCGCCTATGAAGCGTTCTGGTGGGGCCAGGGGAACCCCCCCTAGAAGAACCACCTGTACTGGCGTGGGCTGTGGAGGCGTGGCAGCCGGGGCATACCCCGGCAGTGGGACCTGACTTGCCTGTGCCTGGAGCATTTGCCTTGCTAGTTCATCTGACCGCTCCCGGTTCACAATTCGATCCCTCCTTAGGGCATTGTTTTTCAGACTTCAGCCCTGTAACTCTCCCAGTAATCGGGCCAACTGGTCCGTTTCAGAGGTTTCCATAATGCCCAGGCAGAGATTTGAAGAGGCTACGCGTTCTGTTATGCTCACATGGTATCTGCTGAGACGTTGGGGCACGGTTGGAGCCCTCCCGGGGGTGAGGTCGCTCAGGTCCGACTTTGCCCTCTGCGCTTATGTGGTGACTGGTGGTAATAGGTGATGCTGCTCGGGACTGCTCCTGTTGATTAGTTTTGGTGAGCACTCCGTCCTGCTGCTTCTGGCAGGGGAGCTTGTATGATCTGGACCGAGTTCCTTCACTGGTCCCTTGCACGTGGTAGTCCAGTCCTGCTGCGACTAAGCCACTATACTTCAGGTAAGTGTTCCTGTTTGCCTTTGTCTTTCCTGGTCTGTGTTGTATTGTAAAGTTTGTTGTCTTGTATTGCTGTCCGTTCCACTTTTGATGTTTGCTCTTTTGCTTTCTTCCACAGTAGGTGATGTTGCCGGCCCGGCAGAAGCTGCAGAGCTTGAGGCAGCAGCAGGCGGGAATGAGGAACGAAGCTGCAACAGTACAGTAAGCTGGTAAGTTGTTAACTAGGGGGCGCGCAGGGTTCAAATGCAGTGCGGTCCTAGGACGGATGTTCTAACCTTGTCTTTCTTCTTCTTCACAGGGTCCGAGTTCGTGGATGCAGAGTGCGGTGCTGCAGCGTCGGGATCAAGATCACTGGATGTCTGGAGATGAGTCTGCAGATAAAGCGATGAAGCACCAGTTTCCTGGAGGTGAGTATGCAAGAGAACACCTGTTTTTTCATTGGTAAGTAAACTGGTCCAAGCAGCGGTAAGCGTCACGTTGCACGCTAGTGCACAGTCATGCGAAGCACCGGCCTTAAGGATGGAGCAGCTTATATAGCTGAGCTTCTGAAGCCACGCCCAGCAGGTTCAGCCTGCCTGCCACACCCAGCCACACCCGATGAGTCAGCAAATGAAGACCAGGCCTAGGGAGCCACACCCGATAAGTCAGTACATGAGGATGTTCTCTGGAATAAAGGCTTTCAGCTCCTGGAAATTTCTTGTAAAATAAAAGCACTCCTGCACTGAAATAAAGTAAAAGCACTCCTGCACTGAAATAAAGTGTTCCTGCTCACATCTCTATATGAGCCTGGTGCCAAAGGTGCCAGGACTGAGTCCAGCCATGGCCCCTGTGTTTATGGGTCCCAAAGGGACATAAGTGAGTCAAGTGACCCATTGCCCCCAGCACTAGATGGTTCGGTTTTTCTGTACTGGAATCTGTGGCCATAACACCCGCTTGTGGATAGGGAGTGTGAAAATCTCCAACTGGGGTATGGGGCTGAGATCCCCCTGCTCGCTCTAGATCGCTTCTGCGGCTGGCTCACTGTGGGCCTTTGTCAGGGGCCCCCTATGTGCTTTCCCGGCATGTTGTCCTTTTGCCCTACTATGTCAGTTTCCCCCTCACCAGCTATTGCAAGTTCCCCTCTGTGTTTGACAGGGTATTGTCCACCTCACGCATTCTGTGGGTCCTCCAGGTCCCCTATACAATGTAGCCTGCCTCCTTCCCGTTCTCCAACCCAGACAGGGGGCAACAGATGTCCTCTAGGCCCTCTGGTTGTGTGTGGCTCATGTCGCACCGCCAGGCCACGTCAGCCTCAGTGTCTATTCACTTCTCCCGACTTGAGCCAGGGCTGGAGGTTGGGTTCTTCCCCCCACTCTCTGTATCAATGGGGGGGTCGTCCGGCTTCACCTCGGGGCCAGCTCTGCTTTGGGGGGAGGGCAGAACACCTCAAAAAGACAGAGCTTTGCAGCAGCAGCAGCTTCACGCAGCCATTATGGTCCACGCCCCCTAGCGGTCTCCCTCAGTTGTATTTTTAAACTCTGAGAGTTTTTTTATGTTGTATATCAGAGCCTGCTGTATCGCAAAACTTGCCTTTTCAAACATGTACGGCTTTACTCCTCCAGGAACTACGGCCATCACATCTAAGGTCACATTCTGCATCTATGCTTTAATAAAAAAGAGGATCAAGTATATTCAAATACTACAGAAATATGTACTGTGACTTCCAATACAACAATCTCGTTAAGCTTGGAATAATAGTAATTGAGGAAATAAGTAATATCTGCTAGTGTATTTCAAACAAGAGCGATACCCATATACAATCGTGTAAATAATTCTCTTATTGCTAGTTGTTATATTACTACTGACCTGTAATGAGAAAATGGCATCATTACTGCTCTGTAATCATTTATGACTATTGAGTTATGATGTAACAATGCCTTCTGCTTGAGGCAACACAGAACAGAACTGCAGCTACAACTGCAGCCGTTAATTAAAGATGTGACAAGGTGCTTAATTTCCTTTCTTATAAGTTACCTTTCTGTGACACTTCACAGACATTTACTGATTTAGAACTGTTTATGGTTGTAAGCCTATTTGTGTATGTGTTAAACGAGGCATCTCATGAATGCTGGATACCTGTTCTTCCTGGTGAGTGGAGTGGAGAGGCAGCCAGTCTGTTAACATAAACTTGAGGTGTAGTACAAGCAACGTGGGGCACCAACCCAACACCCTCCAGGTTGACTCAAACAGGACAGGGCTGGACGGGCTCCCAACGCCATGGGACGGCACTTCTCAGATTAGCGTGATGTCAGGACAGTGCAAGCACTGGCAGAGAAGGCCCCCAGAAGTCCAATTGAAGTCCAGATGTAGAGCAGAGATTACCGAGAGACTGAGGTACACAGGTTCCAGGAGGGAGAGTACCAAGCAAGACAACAGTAAGAGACAGATAGCCAGGAGACAGCCCAGTGACTGCCAGGGGAGGCCCAAGGTTGCCAAGAGAGGGAATCCAGGAACCCAGGAAGGTAAAGCGGGAAACCCCCAGAAGGAAGGCTTAGAAACAGGGAACTGGGACCAAACCCGGACCCAGGGAACCAAGGGGCTGGGACCCAACCCAGACCCAGGAAGGAAACAGGCTGACCCAAGAAACAAGGACTAACCAGCAAGGAGCAGGAAACCAATGTAAGGAACAAGAAAGGCAAGATAAGGAGACCAAGACTAGCCTGGCGTGAGGGACACGATCAGGGAACTGATTACATTGAGACGCGGTTGTTCCTTGCAAATGGAACTCGGATATAGGTGTGGGTCCAAAGCGAGGCCTGGAGTGCAACTCTTGGTTGCCATGAGGACTGCGCATGCACGGACAGTCGGGCACGGATGCCTGCGCATGCGCAGACCTGCGATCATGGCGGCGCCCAAAGAGCTGAGGCCCCGGGCCGAGCGAGCCTGTGTAAAGTGCCGTCAGGGGTAAGGCCTCCATGCCAGCACCTGCCGGAAACGACGACCGTGCCTCCTAGACCCAGTGAGTGGCATGACACCATGGAGGTTAACATATAAGAGAAAGAAACTACATGCATTTACTTATTTTAAAGAAAAACATGGACATGTTTTTACATGTATTTTTTTATAAAACTGCTTACACTCTTTTTCTGCAACACATTAGAAGCTGCATATTAGCTTTAGGTAATACGCACAGGTTCAACATTGATTATATGTGTTAGCTACATTCCACTAAGCAAGAGGCCAATTATTTAAGGGGATGGGAGTGTATAGCCATGTATGATGAGAAATAAAATGTGCCTTGCTATATGTAGACAGGAGCTTATTAGGTCACAGAACTTGCCAGTGACTTGCAATATGCTCATACATTATGGTAGGGGGTACTTTATCTCATGTATGCTTGCACTAATAAAGCACAGTTCTGAGTACAAGTGTTGAAATGTACTAGCACATATGACATTTGCACTATTTCACCATTTGTATGTAGCACAACTAACACTATACAGTAAAATTAATAAGAGTATATTTTGCAAAGATCTACTGCACTCTCAAATAACTACAAAATATCCTTGAAACTATACAGGGAACTGAATGTGAATTTGCAAAGTATTATCCACTTTAAATTCTAATAAAAGGTTCTTCATTTCTCAAATAAACAAGACATCTTTTTCATATATTGACATTATTTAAGCTGTAAACTAGCTATTTCAATATTTGCAAATGGCAAAACAGAACAATGTGAACAGACAAAAACCACATCCTAGACAAACTTTCAGGTGGAGAAGCACTCTGGAAATGAATAGAAGAAATGGGTGGGTCCCTTGGGTGTGTGCTGTGTGTAGCTGGAGGTTGAATACAGTTAAGAAATGTTGAGTGGGGAGAACAGTTAGAAATGGTTGTAACAGATTTGACTTTGAGTTGGTAGGCAGACAGGAACATCACTTTATATGTGTTCATAGACAGCAGGCGCATTTCGTTGACTATTTAGTCACACTGGATGGACATGCTTTCATTAAGACATCCGCAATCACATTTATATTGGCAAATGTCAGTGCTCCCAGACTGCATTAAATATTTGTTTTTAAATTATTTACAATTAGACCAAGAAAGGGGAATCACTGTGGGTAACAAAAGCAGAATATTGGGAAAGGATATATTATTCAACCTTGGCTAAGGATATCACTAGACTTGGCTATGGCTGTGACTTCTCTGAAGAGTCTAAATAAAACTTTGTTGCAAACTACCCTACCCTATGCTACATTGACATTAGTAAAGGTAAATGTGGCACTCATATTTGTTCCATTGGCCCCCATGCCAATCTTATTCCTGTTGACATAGGTTTGACGATAGAGAAGAATATCACTAATAGAAGGACAGAGACCCTTTAGGGACAGTTTCTTAGACCATCTATCCCGCCTGAGGGAAATGGGTCGAATATACCTTTCTATGATCCCTCACAGGATACAGTGATCAATGAGATGGTGGTGGACGGCTTGTTAGTACAAATAGACATCAAGCTATTACACAAGTAGATGATGACATTGCTGTTGCACCTATGACTACTGCAAATCCGGTGCTCACTAGCACTGCATCCATTGCACACTCAGAGAACGCATTTAAGACCCCTTGGATTACCCAATCTGCACAATGCAAAGAGTATGTGCCAAGTAATGTTACAGCTACCATTTGTTGTGGTTGTGCAATTATTTATTTATTTTATTTTAATGTTATTGTGCATTTGTAAGGCGCTTATACAGCAAGTAAATTGTGTTTCAAAGCACCCACAGGGCAACCCGGAGGGAATATGGGAAAGAAGGGCTAGGGTGTAAATTGCAAGGAGCTGTTAAGTGCATGGCAGAGATCACTTGGGAAGAGTGGTCAACTGACAAAAACAATAAATGCGGCCTGTGAGATAGCACAGGCCAGTGGGAGCCCAAATGCAAGTGCTGGGAGTGGGTGGAGGCTGGAGGCTATTGGGGGGGAGGCAGGACCCAGAAGGACACATACGGGCCCTGGTCACCAATATCAGCGACGGTGGGGTTTAGCAAGGGAGGGAGAGGGGGAGAAGGATGTCAAAAGGAAAGTCTTTAGGAGCTTACAGAATTTGAGAAGATCCTGCTCAAGATGGAGAGGGAGGGGGAGACTGTTTCAGAGGAGGGAGCAAGCCAAGGAAAGGGATCGCCCACCAGATCGCTGTTTAGAGAAGTGCTTGACATGCAGCAAGTTTGCGCCGGAGGAGCGTAAGTGTCTGGAGGGAGAGTATTTTGTGAGAGCCAATTGTAGATAGTGTGGTACCTGGCCCAAGACAGCCTAATTGATGATGCAGATGGATTTTAATTTGATCCTTACAGCAACCGGGAGCCAGTGGAGAGATTTAAGGGCTGGAGAGATGCAGTCCCTGGGCTTGAGGCCAATGATAAGTCTTGACTGTTCTTGCAGCCGGTAAGATAGCTCAGCGGGTTGAGCGCTTGCTGCTGCGATCTGCTCGTGATCTGCAGGTGGCAGGTTCAAATCCCGGCAAGGCCAACTCAGCCTTTCATCCTTCCGGGGTCGATAAATAAGTACCAATTTCGGTTGGGTGATATTGTATGTAAAATATGTGCTCTGTAAAGCGCTTTGGATTAAGGCGCTATATAAATAACACGTCATTATCATTCTGGATAAGCTGGAGGGGACGCAGAGAGGAAGAGGGCAGATTAGGGAAGAGGCTGTTGCAGTAGTCCAACCTAGAGAGTACCAGAGCTCCAGAGGCATTGAGCTTCTGGGGGAAGGAGGAAAGGTAGGATTTCTTTGAGGTGGTGACGTTGAAAGTGGGCCTTCTTGACAAGGTCCTGGATGTGAAGGAGTAAGGAAAGATAGGGGTTGAAGGTGACACCCAGGCTTCCGACTTCAGATGAAGGAGAAGGGGGAGAGCCCATAGGGGTTGGCGAGCGTGAGGGGAAGACAGAGGGAGCAGGAGTCCCAATGGGTAGGATCTCAGTCTTGCTGGCGTTGAGGCAGAGATCATTGGAGGCACACCAGGACCAAATGGCAGATAGGCAGTCAGGAAGGATAGAGGAAGTGAGGAGAGGATCACAGGGTAGTTTGAAGAAGAGTTGTGTGGCATCTGCATAGTGCTGGAAGTAAGGGGAGAAGGTGGAATTTAGGTGTGCATGTAGAGCAAGATAGATGTTAAAGAGCCTGGGAGAAATGTTGGAGCCCTGGGGAACGCCACAGGTGGAGATAGAGGTGGGAAAGGAGATAGAGCCCAGGATAACATGGGAGGGATGGTCATTGAGGAAGGATGTCAGCCAGTCCAGTGCATGCTCCGAAATACCAAGGGTATCGTGGAGCCATTTTATGAGGATGGAATGATTGACTGTATCAAATGCAGAGGAGAAATCAAGTAGAATGTGAACAGCTGGAGTTGGACTCAAGAGATGCAAGCAGTTCTTCACAGATCTTCACAGGTGTTCAGGAGAGGAGTTGCGTTGCCTTTGGATGCTCAGAATCCAGACTAATGGTTGTGTAGGCAACCGACAAGCTCAGTTTGCTGGGTAAATTGAGGAAAACCAGCTTCTCTGAGATTTTCCCTAGTAGTGATAGAGATGGGGTAGTAGTTAGCCGGACCCGAAGAGTCGTCGGAATGTTTTTTCAGGAGGGGGCACACAAGAGAGTGCTTGAGGGAAGGGGGGAAAGACCCAGTAGCAAAGGAGTAATTGCACAAATCAGCAAGCACACGGGCAAGAGAGCCGATATTGTCCTTGATAGTTTTGGAAGAACAGGGGGGCAACAGTTTGGAGGAGAACTTGTTAGAGCGGACAACTCTAGCGACCTCATCGGATATGACAGGAGAGAAGGTGGAGAGGGGGATGGGAGGCCATAAATTGCAGGGGTATTGGGAAGTGGATGGGGGAAAGGGAAGAGAGTGTGCTCAGGATATCCTGAGATTTTGCAGTGAAATGTGTGGCTAGTGCATTGCAGAGGGCTTGAGAGGGAAGAGGTGAGGTGGAGACTGCAGAAGGGTTGGCTAGTTCCTTGCAGATTTTAAAGAGTTCAGCCGTGTTGTTGGATGCCCCAGTGACATGAGCCTGGATGTGGGCCCTTTTCTTGGAGTGAATGGAGAGTCTATATTGTCTTTGGAAAAGGCAACAGGCTAGTTCGTCAGAGGTTTAGCCTAAGGACTGCCACTTCCGTTCTGCAGCTCTGCACTTTAATTTCAGGTCTGCAAGTACAGAATGGTACCAGGTGTTACACTTGGAGTCATGTTTCAGGTGGATCCTCATGACTGGGGCAAGAATGTTGAGAGTGTTAGTGATGGCAAGATGGAGGTTGCTGAGAGCAGACTCAGAGGTAGAGTCTGCAGTGGGGGCAAAGGGGATGAAGGTGGATGAGAAGGCAGCAGCTGACACTCGTGTCATTAGACAGATGTCCGTGAATGAGGTTGGCAGAGCTGGGGGAGGTGGAGTGAGACGGCAGAGGGGCTCCAGGTGAGAGGAGGGAGTGGTCTTACCAATTGAGTAGAGTGGTGAGTGGGGCAGAGAGCAAAAGATCAATGTGGATCAAGGCATCTAGTGTGTCCAGCCAAGTGGGTAGGACCAGAGGGGAGAATGGAGAGGGAAAGAAAGGTGCTGAGGTCACAGAAGAGAGTGGATGCCGTGATTGAGGAGTCAAGGTCGAACTTGAAGTCTTTTTTTTTTTAATTTGATTTAGTTGTAAAATCAACTTTTCAAATACAAATTATTTATAAGCTACATACAAAAGTACTAAAATCATAAAGTCATAAAAGGAATGAAAAAATGTATTACAATTCTCTTCACAGCTCATCAAATTAATATAAAATTACGTCC
The DNA here is from genome assembly GCF_040938575.1 of Ambystoma mexicanum. Classification (NCBI taxonomy): domain Eukaryota; kingdom Metazoa; phylum Chordata; class Amphibia; order Caudata; family Ambystomatidae; genus Ambystoma; species Ambystoma mexicanum. The sequence continues at coordinate 1,490,114,965 of NC_090921.1, forward strand.
TAACATTCAATCTGATTCAGATCTGTTCCGTTAAAAACCAGAGGTTATATTCACAGGAAATACTAAATAAAACAAACCTAAGTTTTAACTATACCTTAAAATACACTGACTGTGCATATATGCATTTTTTCCCAAATTTTCATGTCGTATGTTCCTCTGGTAAGACACAATTTAAAAATTGGATTATTGCTTTCATTATAGTCATTCTATCTGTTGAAAACAAAATGCGCCAAACTTTGTCCTCACCTTCATCATGATATAAACATAGAAGATTTTTGAAAAATAACATTCTTTGGATACTTAGTTCAGAACATGATACCACTAAGTGCTGCAAAGTCTCTTTTTCGGTAATCACCTTACAAAAGCAACAGTAATTCAAAGATGGTTTAATGATTTTTTCTTCTCACCAGGATTTCCCTTGTGGGCCAAAGATTTAACCTAAATCTCAAAAATGTATTTCTTAGGTTTGTGGACGGACACTTTAGTAGATAAACGCCACAATCCGCAGTCTTCTGTAACCAAAATAATCAGTATTAAAATCCTTATATTTCATACAATTCATTCTATTTCTCAACCAGTCCCATTGATATATTTTCACTTTGGCTCGGGATGGATTGTCTAAAAGTAGAGTTATGGTGACATCGGCTTCCGCCATAACATCAATTACACATTTACGCCATCTCATTGGAAAGACATCAGAAGAGGCTAATAACTGTTGGGCTATCACACTCAAAATATTGTTATTGTTTACCCCCAGTAAGCATTTGCGAAGTAAGCTGCACATACACCAGAGCAAGCGAGTTGTTAAAGAGACCAGACCTAGCTCATGACGCAGAATTGGCATTGGTGTACAGTTCGGTAGCTTTAATATTGATTTCCAATAACGTGCTTCTAGGGAATTCCACATTTTGGTTTGAACAAATGGCCTCGCTTCTGCTCCATATAATAGCACTGGGATTACTTTTTGTTCATAGAACATCATCACAGGCTTATAAGTGAATTCTCCAAATTTAAAATTTAGAATCTTTGCCTGCGAGATTAGTGTATTGATTTTATTTTCAAGATATAATGAATAGGTGATATTAGTTATTTTGTGATGGACAGGTAAACCAAGAAATGTATACTCTGTTACTGTTTCAAGCACTACCTTTTGCAATGACCAAACCAGATAATTCCGTTTCAAATTCCTTGAATTTTACAAATAAGCACTTGGGATTTTTCATGATTAATTTCTAAATTATTGATTTGTACAAAATCTCCCAGTGCATTCAGCAAATTTTGAAGGCCTTTTGGGATTTGAGACAATAAAATGAGATAATCCGCGTAGAGCATCCAAGCTATTCGCTGATTTCCCAATTTGGGGGGATCTGATATAGTGTTAAGAAGAAAGACTCCCATGTCAAGTATAAATAGATTGAATAATATCGAGGCCATTATGCATCCTTGTTTCAGGCCACGCAAAGTCTCGAAAACAGCTGATAGAAGGCCTTCATAAGATAGCCTAACTTGCATGGTAGTGGCAGTATGCAATTGTTTAATTAGAGCTAATAGTGATGGTGGACAGCCATAGGCTTCTAATTTAGCATATAGTAGACTCCTATCAACAGAGTCAAAAGCTCTGCGAAAATCAATAAATGCCAGATACAGAGGTTGATTTTGACTGGCCATTTGTGATTTAATCAAGTTAAGTGTGATTATATTAGGAATTGTTCCTAGCCCACTAACATACCCCGCTTGCAGAGGGTCTCTCTTCTCATTTTTTGCTGACCAGTTATTGAGCTCTCTTAAGATAAGTCTAGCAAAAAATGTTCCCGGGGCATCCTACAAGGATATAGGCCGGTAACTAGCCGGGCTTGCTCGATCACTTTTTTTTTAGATAGGTATTGTAATAGAACATTTCCAAGATTTTGGTATTTTTTGAGAGAATAGAATATCATCAAACATTGTCAGCAAAATATCAGCCCATATTTCAGGACATTTTTTCAGAGTAGCATTGGAAAGTCCATCCAGACCTGGGGCTCTTGAACGGCTACTTTTATGAATATAGTATAGTATGTCGTCTCAATCGTAATGAAGGTTGAAACGGGATTCTTCAATTTGACTTACATCTGATATCGCAGAGAGCGGTAGGCTATATCATTTTTTATAATAATCAATCCACTCTTGTTCTTTAAACAAATTAGCTTACACTGCCACTTGGTTATCGGCTGATATTTGATTTATTAAAGCCCATATTTGGCTGGAATTTTTTTTTTTTTTTTTTTTTTTTTTTTTATAGGAGTATCCTTAAATGGTTTTTATTTTTTATTTTAATGATTTTTATTGTTAAAATATTGATTTTGATACAGATATCAACAGGTTACAGACTTTGAATAAAACAAGAACCACAGAGAAATGACATAGTAAGTGATTTTGATCCTTTGTAATAGTATTTCTATAAGGCTAAGTCATTTGTTAAATTCACTTGCGAATGTAATATGAACTATAATAGATATAAACCGCATTAATATAACATGTAGTTTAGAATTAATTATATCACAGGTCTGCAACGAGTGATTTATATGTAGTGAAAATAGAGATTTGGGGGGAGGCGTACAGGGAGACAGACTAGAGACATATAAGGATAAGGAGGGAAGAGGATAGGGGGGGAATGGGTATATTGGATTATTTCATCAAAATAATATAATCATTTCAAACATTATCAAGTTCTAGCATTTTTGAATATGTATGGAAATATGAATAATGATGCTAATATAAGGGTGTAAATTTATGTACCATGAGCAGTTGCATTAAAACAGTTAAGATACCTGGTGAAAAAATACCATTTAGCATTATATTTAGGAATTGTGTTGTGATTATTGGCCATGCACATCTCTAGTTTATGAGTGTTACAAATGGTGTTCCACCAGATTTTGGTGGAAAGTAAACTAGAGTCTTTCCAGTTAGCCGTAATACATTTTAAAGCTATACAGATGAATAAGTCATAAAGTCTTGCAGAGTCAGATGGGAAATAAGTTGTAATGGCTATACTTCCTAAAAATATGTTAACAGAGGAAAAGGGCACATCAACACAGAAGATACATTTAAGAAGCTTCCAGATTTCCTGCCAAAATTTAACAGTAAATGAACATTCAAAAAACATATGCATATACGTGGCGGGAGATATGCCACATGACCAACATTTAGCATTATAATTCGGATTAGACTTAGCCAATTTGGCTGGAGTAATAAATGCTCTGTGCATGAAGAAATAATAGTGTTGTGATATATTTGCTGATACCGATATTTGTTTGATTTTAGCAAACAGACGATGCCATATTTCATCTTCAAACATGAAGCCCAAATCAAGTTCCCATTTCAGACGTATAGGGCAAATCTTAAAATTTGAGGTGAGCATATTGTAAATTTTAGAGGCTCGAACTTCACCACCTGTGGTAAGGTGCATTAGTCTAAGGGCATCAGGAGTAAGAATTTCATTGGAAAATTGGGCAAGTGCATCAAGGCAGGAATTAATTAAGTTGTTATAAAATTGAAAGTCTTTCTTAGGAATGTTAAAAGTGGTGGAGAATTGCTGAAAGGAAAGGACATACGTGTCATCTATAATCTGTTGGACGAATCTGATACCCTTTTGAATCCATGTTTTGCGGTTAAGGATCTTGTTATTAATTACTATGTTCTTATTATGCCATAATAGTGGGGAAAGATGCTTACTAGGAGTTATAGTGTGAGGAAAAAGAAAGGTTTGTAGAGCAGATATTGAAGCTTTAATAGGGTCTGAAATCTTTTTAGTTGAATGTTTGAAAATGTATATGTAGTCCGTGATATTGGTGTAAACACTATTTCAATCGAATGACAATGGTATATGTGTATTTTTGTACGATAGCTATAAGATGTATGAATATCAAATTTCCGCCAGCTAGATGATATTTAAATGCATAACATGGAATATTAAGGGTTGCAAGAATCCAATGAAAAGATGTAAAGTACTATCTCACTTAAATAAATTTAAACCAACAATAGCTTGTCTATAAGAGACACACTTATCCCTCAAAGAATCAATGAAACTCAAGTCTCTTTGGGTGAAGGAAGTTATTGCTAGCCCAGCTTTATCCAAGAAAAATGGTGTCGCGATACTTATTAGCAAAAAACAACCCTACAAAATCCTTGCCCAAGATGCTGATACAAATGGTAGATGGGTTTGGGTGAAACTGCAAATTGACACGACACAATTATCAATTCTCAACATTTACGGACCTACACTACCAGATCCCTCCTTTTGGAATAATATCAAACAAATGATTTTGAAAAATGATTTCGTCAACCTGATAATGTGTGGCGATGTCAATCAGGTTCTTGACCCCTTTTTGGATCGAAAATCCAGTTGCATATTTAAACCCAACAAAACTCACAAATCCTTTATAAATTGTCTAGGAGAGACAGGACTAATTGATTCATGGAGGATATCACATCCTTCACATTTGGATTATACCTACCATTCTCCCCCACACAACACATTGTCACTTATTGATTATATTTTTGCTACAAAAACTCTTTCGGGATCCATTATAGACTCCAAGATTGCCAATATCATTATTTCTGACCACGCTCCTGTCATTACTTCCTTCTCCCTTACAGATATGAAGAAAGGTTCTCCCAGATGGAAACTTAACAATTTTCTTTTAAATGATCCTAAATCCATTCAATCCATCAACGCTTTCATTCAACAATACTTTAACGAAAACCAAGATCAAGATACCTCCACTGTCAATAATTGGGATGCTTTCAAAGCGGCCCTTCGTGGTCACATAATGGCCCTATCAGGCAAGAATAAAAAAATCAGGAAAAAACATCTCGATGATCTTTACTCTAAACTCACTATTGCAGAACAACATTATTATACTGACACTAACTCAGCCAATCTACGACAAGTCATTAAGATACGCTTTGAAATCAATAAAGAAATTACTGAGTTGGCGGCAGGAACCATTCTTAAGTATAAAACTAAGATCTATCAAACTTCTAATAAAGCAGGTCAAATGTTAGCCTCTTATCTAAAAACCAAAAAAGAAAAAGTTCAAGTCTCTCACATTCAAGATAAACTGGGCAAGATGCATCATAGGCCTGATGAAATATTGGAATGCTTTAGAAGATTTTATACGGAACTATATACTCCAGAATGCGCTATTCCCAGAGAAAACATTGATTCCTTTTTGAACAACATCAGTAGAACCACCTACCCTGACATTGATCTATCTCATCTAGAAAAAGACATCACTTCTATCGAGATTACCAAAGCCATCCATGGCCTCGGAAAAGGAAAAGCACCAGGCCCTGACGGACTATCTACAGAATTCTACAACACATTCTCTCAATCCTTAACACCTAAGCTCAAAAACCTTTTTTTCATATTTTATCTCACAAAAATGTTCCTCGGGATCATTTTCCGAAGCTTTGCTTATCATTTTTCCAAAACCAAACAAGGACCCTACTCTTCCTAGCAACTATCGACCCATTTCCCTTATCAATATTGAAAGCAAAATTTTTGCCAAAATACTTGCCAATAGAATCGAATCCTCACTCCCAAGTCTAGTTAAACCAGACCAAACAGGATATGTAAAGGGACGTAATATATCCTCTAATGCAAGACTCCTATTAAACGCCATCAACCTTGCTGCCAATGACAAAAAAGACACACAAGGCTATGCGGCCATTGCATTAGATGCGGAAAAAGCTTTCGATCGTGTCGACTGGAATTTTATGTTTCAAACTCTACGGTGGCATGGTTGTGGTGAAAAATTTATTTCACTGGTCAAACTGCTTTACTCTGCCCCCAATTCGGCTATTTACTTAAATGGTCAAACTTCCTCCTCCTTTCACTTACTAAGAGGAACGCGTCAAGGTTGCCCCTTCTCACCATTACTATATATCCTCTCTCTTGAACCACTTCTAGAATCAATAAGATCTACCACAAACATCCCGGGAATTCAAGTCGGTGCTTCAACAAATAAAATTGGCTGGAATTTTTGCTGGCTAATTTCTTCAGCATATTACTGCCATCTTCTTGGTACATTTTAGACTTCATGGCCTTTATAAAATTCTTATATCTAGTCCCAATATGTCTTAATGTCTTCTCTCTAATATCAGAGGGTAGTTTTAGAGCATCCCGTTTCAATTGTCTCATTTTTTATTTCATTTCTTTAACTTCTTGGTTAAAGACATGAGATGTGGAGTTTGTTTGGTCTTCATAAATACAGGGGTTGATTGAAATTGTTGCATCAAGTCCAGATACACAATACCAGTATTATGTCTATCAAGTTTGGCTTGAGAAAATGCAGTAGCATAACACTTTTTGAAGGCATGCAATGTTGACTCTGACCATATTAATCTATTGCGTGTAGCATTGACGGTTGTCTTTCCTGGGTATGTTTTACAAGGGGTTAACCCATTCATATTACTATAGCTCCATGAAAAACTTAACAGATTATGATCACTTAGTTCAGTGTCCATCACTTCAAAGGTCGATAATTGAGAAAACAGTACTTGGTCAACATATGTGAAATCAATAATAGCTGAACTGGTCCCTCTGTGCCAGGTCACTTTGGGTGGAATGTCTGATGAAAGGGATCCATTGAGCATAAACATATTTCTGGATCTCATTAAATTGTTCCATTTGGATAATCTTGTTTGTTCTAGGAATCTATTTGAATCTAGGCAATGTAGATTAAGATCACCTGCAATTATCACATGACAATATTTTTTTTCTTTGACTGGTTGCTCGATCCAGGACTTCTGCCATGGCTTCACGAAACCTGTCATCATTCACTCCACTCGGATTCCAATAAACGTTTATTACCACATAAACAGTTTTATTCATCCTCAATTTGATCATTTGAAGAAAAGGGTTTGGATTCAACCAACTTTCTGGATTTAATTGTAAATCCTGTCTGATCGCTATGAAAAGTCCAGAAGTCGGTCTTCAAGTTTAGCTTTTTTAGCAGGAACTAAGAAGATTGCATAATTATTCCAAAATGGCGGTGTTACAAGCCAGGTTTCTTGCAATAGAACAATGTTGGATTTAGTTAGTGTGGTAGCCTTATTATTTAAAAGATGTTTAAAGCCTCTCGAATTCCATCTCACTAATGACAAAGTGTTGAAATTTTCTGAGGTTAGCTAATTCATAGTGGCTGTTGAACCACATTTACAAGGAGAGTGGTTTGAGGGCTGGTGTTTCTCAACTTTATTCCTCGATGAGGACTCTTGTGGCGTGTGGACATTTGTTTGATTCACTAAGTGAGTAGGGCCTGTTAAAAGAACAAAGCCTATCTCAAAAAGATGTGATCTGGCCGCCCAAATTGTATTAAGTACCACTCTCCAATTCAACCAAATTGTAACTAAGGTTCTTTTTGCTGCATCCACAAATTCGATCAATTCCAAATCAATTGATCCTATATCATCTAAAGCTGGGAGTTCACTAAAGACTGCCAACACCGAGGCTCGATTCAAACTATATTGAGTACAAGGCAACGGCCGACATGTTAATGTAAGAGAGTATAATGCTGGCTTTTCAGCTAATTGAGACACAGTTTTTGCTCGTTGAGTTATCATATTCAAATCCTGTTTTACTTATTCCTTTTGTGGTTTTGTTTCTTCTATCATTTGCGACACAGTTGTTTTAATTAATTGTGTCAGATCAAAATCAGATATAGTATTGATTATTCGATTTTTTGGATTACAATCAGGCACTTGTTTCTGGGGTCCTTCAGGGAAATCCTTCTGTCGTAAGGAGGAATTTCGTAAAGTTGTCTTGGGTTCTTGGGCTTGAAGCAGCGCATCAGATGTATAATTATTTACATTGTTTTTAGAATTCATGATGTCTTTATCATATGGGCATAATCTCAAAGTTTTTTGGGCTGGATGTGCAGCCATATAGGCATCCACTGCGTAACGTAGTTCAGTTCGGCGCAGAGCCAGTCTGTCAGTCTCATTGGTTGTCTGATCTGATTCAGTCAAGATGGAGGTGGCGTTATCGGATATTGTTGTTACAACTTCTATCAGATCATCCAGAGGTTGGTAGGAGTGCACCTTTCTCGCAGTATTTGTTATAGGTAGTTGTTGTTTTAGTGACGATTGCAACATATATTGTTTTGCAATTGCTTTAGAGGCTGTAATTGCAGCCGATTTTGGTTGAGATATATTTTTAATAAATTGTTTCGATTGTGAAGATGGTAATCGTTTGACATTCTTCACATTCTGAGATTTTTTAACTTGATCAGTATTTTTCTTAGTTCGTGTGCTTTGTATTTCTATACTCTGATCACCCGGCCCTGAGAACACGGGATAATTTATTTTAATTTTAGCTGTGGGTAGGGCTCGATTCTCCATAGATATATCTTCAACCACAGGCGCAATAGATTCTCCCTGTTGTTCAAGAATTGGCCCTGGAATCAAAGGGAGTGCTGGGGGTACATTATTATCTTGTTGGCATTTTAGTATAGACATTTGAGTATTTCACGTCTTGGATATAGATACAACCTTATCTGTTTTTTCATAAGTTTGAAAGTCTAATTTGCTTGTTCGTTGCCAAGTTAGAATTTTCTCAAGTTGTACATCTTGAGATGTTAATCTAGTATCTAGAGTGTAAAATAATGTAACCAAAGATTGAATGGCAAGGTTCATAGCAGTAAGTGCTATTTCTGTCAGCCCATTTGATGGTATATTTTGCTCTGTTTCCTTATCTAAAGCCATTAAAGGCTGTTCTGGTGAAGGTGTAAGAGGAGAGTTAGGGGACGGGGCATGCGACTGAGCTCTACGAGGAGTTGGGACAGCAAAAGACAATTCCTTACTCGATTGTGACGTATTAGAATTAACAAACATGTCTGTTGACTTAGATAGATTTTCAGGAAGTGTATGTGATGAAAATTCAGTGGCATTCGGGTCTAGGTCAAATACTGCCGGATTTTCATGGACTGTTGAACCATCTGAATTTATAGAAATGGCAGCTGTGCCTGTCAGTATACTACGCAAAAGGGCGCTATCAGTGAGAGAAACATTTTCCTTTGCAAAGATAACTGATTCAGAATCAATAGCATTTGGTTTCATATTTGCATTTACCTTTTCAGTAATACCGTTATGTTTTAATGAGTCCAAGTGATTTCTTTCTTCTTCCGCAGATGATGAAACACAGTTAGTCACAGGGACTCCCCCGGGTTTCAAAACAGGAAGACCGGGGGTCATGTCTCCTTGGATTTTGCCATGCGTCGGAGTATCCTGGCAAAAGGAACGAATGTCAGTGTTCTTGCTTTCTTTTTTCCGAGAAGCGACTTAAAGCTGGGGATTTGTTGTTAAAGGGGTAGAGGAAGATCAAACTCGTTTCAATGCTTGCTCCGGAGAGGAAAACGAGATGCCATTGTTCATGTGTCTTTGTATCGCCGTATGCGAGGCATTCCCAGAGACAGCTAAGCAATCTTATGTTTCATGTTAGCAGCGAGCATACGAACAAGTGCTGGGAAGCACCGCTCGGCACCGCAGAAGTGCTGCAAGCGCGGCAAAGCGGCCAAGCAGTACTTTCCGGTACTTTGCTTCTGTGCGCACGTGCAGTGCGCGTGCTTCCAGTCTTATATAGCTCCGCCCAAGGAGAAAGGCAACGAGCCTGCAGATGAATAAACAAAAGTAAATAATAATGAATAGTAACTCCATATAGGTGTTAGAACAAGTCCAAGGCAAGTCAAGCCTTAATCGCCTTCTGGTTACAGTAGTCCAGGGAAATGAAGAATATCTGAATTCAGGCAGAGAGGAGCGGGCAAGCGTTACTTTCCGGTACTTTGCTTCGGTGCGCGTGTGCGTGGTGCACTGTAACGCTCACCTGACTCCCACGGGGGCGCTGGCCTGGTTCGCGCTGCTGTGACCTCGTCTAAGGTGATGCGCAGGGTTCGGAAGACAGACTGGACCGGGCCCCAGATCTGGCTTGTCTGACTCGCAGAAGTATCCTTCTGTAGGTGAGAATAGGGGGTTAACTGTCTGCGGGGTAATGCAATCGGCCTCCCACTTACCCCTCTCACCCTCCTCAAAACCCTTCTGTGCTTCCCCGTAGCGTCTCACCTTAGGGTCTGGAAGGACGAGCTCTCCATCCTGCTTCTGATGCAGGGGCGCGTCGGTATCCAGTTACGTCACTGGATTTTCGGATGGGTGAAAACCAAACTTGCTTGGCTTCCAGGTAAGTTTTTCTATAAGTGGTTCCCCTTGTGTCCATGCATTAATGTTCTAATGCTAGTGTCTTTTTCCCCATAGGGGCCGGGGTACGGAATGCTGGGGAACAGGCACCGACCCGAGGTGAGCGGTGAAATCCTTGTGGAAATCAGGTAAGTCTTTAATGAGTGTTTTGGTAATGTCTTTTCATTCACTCATTAACGCTGATGTCTTTTTCCCCTTAGGGAAATGAAATGAAAAAGGGAATGACCCAACAGGTAAGTCTTGACATGGAGTTTTAGCTTCCCTTTTCCCTTCTTTCTCTCACCTTTGTTCTTTGCGACTGCGAATCCGGATGGTCGCTGCTGAACATGGAGGCGCCCTGTAAAGGTGAGTAGAATGCGGCGCTGCAGCGATCGATGCGATGTGCTTTTAAAAATAAATGTCTTCCTTTTCAGGATTGTCGGCGAAATGTCTCTGGGATGCAGATTTAGCAGGTGAGGCCTTTTCCTTCTTCTGTTCTCTTGTTCCCTTCCTTTGCAGGTGATTCAGGATGCTGGCAGGTGTGGCAGAAGTCAAGATGCAGGAGCAGACACGGTGAGCGTCCAGCTGCTAGATGCAGAACAACGCGAAGCACGTGTGGCTGATCGGGTGTGGTTTAAATAGCCTTGGAAGAAGTTCCTAGAATGTGTCCTTCCTCCAATCAGGTATGTATCCTTCCCCGACCACGCCCGGGTGGTAAATGAGTCCCACAGGTAAAGTAGTTCCTTTCAGGCCTCAAGGAGGCCGGGGTTCTGCAGCATGGTCTGCATCAGGTAAGTGCACCCAAACACTTTCATAATGAGCCTGGCGCCTATGGCGCCAGGACTGACGTTTTCTATGAGCCTGGCGCCATAGGCGCCAGGACGCTGTCCAAAGGGCCCCTATAAGGGGTTGCTGGGACCTTCCCTGGGGACTTGATGTCCGCTTTCGGGGACGCAGGGCCTGAGCCGGCTCCCCGGGAGCGGGCATCGTGACATGCATGCGCTTCCAGGCTTATATAGCTCCACCCAAGGAGAAAGGCAACGAGCCTTCTGGTTATAGTAGTCCAGGGAAACGAAGAATATCTGAATTCAGGCAGAGAGGCAGAGAGGAGCGGCCAAGCGGTACTTTCCGGTACTTTGCTTCGGTGTGCGAAGTTGAAGTCACCTCGGAGGAGTTTAGAGGTAGATGTGAGGAGAGAGGAGGCGAAGTCAGCCCATTCAGAGAAAATGAAGGTGGTACAACCAGGTAGTCTGTAGTGGGAAGTGGGAAATATGACCAGCTTGCTGAGCAGGTTCTCAAAGGACGAGCATGGCTGGGTGGGTATGAGGGAAGAAGGGACCCACTCAGGGAAGATCAGGGCCACCCCACCACCAGCACAGTTAGGGCAAGGCTTGGAGATGATCTTATAGCCATCAGGGAGAAGGGAGTCAAAAGCAGTGACTGAGCTGACATTAAACCACGTCTCGGTGAGAGTGAGGATATCGAGGTCAATGTCTTCAAGGAGGAGGCAGATGTCGGAAGAGTGTTTCATAGCAGAGCGAGCGTTAAGTGTAGTTAATGCAACAGGTCACTTTCTTTGAAGGTCTTCCGAGGACGGGTACAGGTGCGTGGTACATCAGTTAGAGGAGGGGGGACAGAGAGAGAGGAAGAAGGAGTGGCAGGTATGGAAAGGAAGTTGATGAGGGACGGCAGGTACTGATCGAAGAGGAGGAGTTTGGGTTGAGGACTCTGAGCCATGATAGTGCCATTGCGGTAGACATTAATGATACACCTGGATAACGAGAAGCCCGCCAAGAATACTTCCCATCTAGTGCATCCATTAACAGATGGAGATGTGAGAGAAAAGAGAGTGGAGATAAGATGAGGAGTCGATGAGTGGACCAGAGATCTGGATAAGGAACAGAAAAGAGGATATCAGTGACAATATGTCTAGAATGTGCACTGACTTAGGTGTCTGCAATGGGTAGGCTGGAATTAGTGGTCAGTATATCTTTTTAAAGGGTTTTCCTTCCAGAATTCAGGAGAGAGGGAGGATAGGTGATAGTATGGCAGCTAGAATAGATAGGTGAGAGCCACAGGGTGGCAGAGAGATATGGATGGACAATAGAGCAGAGGCTACACAGCACAGACACAAACTCACCAGGCGGCTAAGTAGTCAATGCAGTGAGAAAACAGATGCAGTAGAAACACTTCAGTATCAAAAAATGGGGGTGCAGAGATGTTAAAAACACAACAGTGTTCAAATAATCAAAAATCACAGAGATGGAATGCAAAAATGGTGTGCAGAGATGTTAAAAACACACCAGGATTCAAATCACCAAAAGAAAAGATATGCAATGTAAAATGGGGTGCAGAGATATTAAAAACACACCAGGATTCACAACACCAAAGAGCACAAAGATGTAATGCAAAATGGGGTGCAGAGATGATGTTCACTCAACAGAATTCGAGTCACCACAAAGCTCAGAGATACAATGCAAAATGGAGTGCTGAGATGTTAAAACACACCAGGATTCAAATCACCAAAAAGCACAGAGATCCAATGCAAAATGGTGTGCAGAGATGTTAAAACACCCCAGGATTCAAATCACCAAAAAGCACAGAGATGCAATGCAAAATGGGGTGCAGAGATGTTAAAACACACCAGGATTCAAATCACCAAAAAGCACAGCAATGTAATGCAAAATGGGGTGCAGAGATGTTAAAAACACACCAGGATTCAAATTACCAAAATGCAAAGAGATGCCATGCAAAATGGGGTGCAGAGATGATAAAAACACACCAGGATTCGAATCACCAAAAAGCACAGAATTCAATAGAAAGAGGGCTAAAGTAAGGCATAGGAAGGCAGCATGGCATAGGCACACCTAGGTTCAACAGCTTTGAATGTTCGTTAAAAAGACAATAACGATGTCCAGCCATGACTCACAGGTATTCTTGAGAGGAGAACAAAGTTCCATAGGTACAAGTTTGTGGGGGAAGCAGGCTGCACAATTGGTGGCTGTTCCATGAGGTGCTGCGGGGGTGAAAGGAGGAGGGGGGCCCTCCCCAGCTCTCTAAGGCCCGACAGGCTCAGACAGGGGCCTTTGTGTGGGCCTTTGTAATAAGCGCAGGCTATTGCATCCCTGCTTCCGATTGTCGCTGAGGTTGGGCAGAGGGCGGCAGGGCCAGCATCACAGCACTCCGATGCTCAAGGACAGGCATGGTGCCATTATGGATGGTGCAAAGGTGCTGTGCACCATGATGCCAGAAGGCTGAAAGGAGAGTTAAAAAAGCAGGCTTGCCGGATGAACGTGAGCGCATCAATAGTGAAAGAAAACCCAGCAGGGTATTGAAAATTAATAGCAGTGCTCTTCACCTCACGTTGAGAAGAAATTGGGCAATTGTGCCACATGCCCACAGAGGGGCTTAGCTCGAGCCTGCCGTGTCTCCCATGATGGTTTCAAGCCGCTGTCTCGTGCATGTAGCTGGAGAGGAGTATGTTGGTCTTCAGCAGGCGATGTGAGCTCAGACAGGGGCCTTCGTGTGGGTCTTGGTTACGTGGGCCGGCTATTGCCTGCTGGCTTCCGATTGGCCATGAGGTTGAGCTGGGGACCAATCAGAGGGCGGGCAGGGCCAGCATCACAGCACTCCGGTGCTCAAGGGAAGGCAGGTCGCAATTATGGATGGTGCAAAGGTGCCATGCACCGTGAGGCCCGAGGCAGAAAGGAGATGAAAAAAGCACGCTTTACGCTTGCGGGATGAACGTGAATGCAGCAATAGTGAAAGAAAACCCAGCAGTGTATTGAAAATTAATAGCAGTGCTATTCACCGCACGTTGAGAAGAAATCGTGCAATTGTGCCACAGGCCCAGGGAGGGACTTACCTCGAGCCTGCCATGTCTCCCAAGATGGTTTCAAGCCGATGTCTCATGCAGGTAGCTGGAGAGGAGTCCATTTGTCTTCAGCAGGAGAGTGAACATTTGATTTAAATTTCATGTAAATGAATTTCAATACTCAAAAAAGATATATTGAGTGTTAGGCAATTGGTTGATGAAGTACGCGCCATGCTAATTGCTCTCTCTTTAACGCCATCAGAAAAGAAGGATGAGAGCAACAATGCACGAAAAGAGGCAGTGGACAATCATAAGAATAGCAAATGTCCCAGAAAAAAAATCGTTAATGCGAATAAAAGCAATTGTAACCCGACCCTTCTGCAGTTTACACAGTCCTTGATAAGAACACAGAAATCAGATAAGGAGTTGGGACCAGGAAATGGGGAAAAAGAATGCCAGGGAATACGTATGATCTGCAGAAATAAAGAAAGGGTGTTTCCAGCCCTTTCATGTCAACATGGGGTGTTACGAAAACAACACACCTTTTGGGAATCACTGAATATGATAGGTTATTATTATTTATTTTTTTAGGTTATTTCTAACACGGGGATCGAACCTGTGGTGCCCTTTGACGTCTTGTTTCCAAGAAGAGCATGTTGCCCCTGAGCTATCCTCCCGAGACAATTTCCAATGGTATACCCAAACCTGACAGAGGCATGGTAGAATATGCTGATTCACTGATAAATAAATGTATTTACTGGTTTAGACACTCTAGAGGGTGCCTTTCCATAAAAGGATGACATAATAACAGCAGAAAGGATATCTGGTATAATCAAAATTTCAGAAGGACTTCTGGCAACTGAATTTAGAGCCCTGCTTCCTCGAGGCAGTAATATTCAAATAAGAAGAGCTATACAAAGATATGGCTCAATTAGGACAACAATACCAGAAACCGGTAGGGCTATAGTTGGACCACAGAAAAGAGTGGAAGTATTATCTGGTAGAGCAGAAAGCCTCGATGAGGTAGATTGAATATCTGGTAGATCAGGGGAGCAAAATGTATATATGTCTCTATACTGGAAATACTATCATGGAACACTGCAGCATACCAAACCAAAACGCATGATCCAGATTGGTGGTTCTTTATTGAGTCTAAAGACATTTACTATTTCAGGAAAAATGGTATATGGATGAAGTATCCCATGAGCATTTTGTATGCTCCTTCATACTGGCAAGTATAGGAGTGAGGGGGAGTCCCAGTGGAGGATTAATGATATGGGTATCTAAGGCACTTGAAACATAGATTGTAAATATTGCAGCATATAATACAGATATCCAGTTGATAAAAATGGAGTTTCAAAATGGCTCAGCACTTATCCTCTAAATATATCTATTTAGTTCCGTAGCCTTAACTAAACGCTCCATAACTAAAATTGAATCTTTGCTTGAACGGATAAACGATTCACTTAATGGGGAGGGGTGGGCACTCTTGATAGTTGCAGGACATTTTAATATGCAATTTGAGTCATTAAGTGAACTACAATATATTGTTATTGACGAGGATCAGGCTTGGGGCATCCCATATATTCTGACTGATTTGAATCACTGGCAAAAGACCAAGGAGTCCAGGAAAGAATAAAAAGTGACCATGTTCCGATGGTGCTTTCTATAGAAACAATGGAAAGAGAAGTAATGAATTTAGATATTAATATTGTTCAAAGATTATGCTTGAAGAAATGGGCAAATATGGATGTCAATGTACTTTTACCAAAATCTATTGTATACTCATTTCGCTCCTGACTCATTTTTTCAAATAGTCAAGGGATAGTGGGGGAGGAGGGCCTTATGTTTTATAGAAATGTGGTGTGTCATTAGCCCATATTTTAAAATTGCTCCAATCTTCAATAAGAATAAGCAAGGTACATAATTCCCATGGTATGACATGCATTGAAAAAGGGCAAGGGACAACCTTAGAAAGGCTTTTAAAACAAATGATAGGAAATTGAAAGTTGCCTTAGAAACAAATACAAATCTATCATGTGCCAGAAAAAAAAGAAGCAACGATTAGCTTTGGAAAAAGCTTATACATGCTTTTACCAATAAAAACCAGGAAGACTTCTCAGAAGTGGTATCCAAGGCAAAAGTGGGGTACTGTTTATAATGAGGAACGGCCTGGTATAACCATGTTAAGGATGGTTATGATTGTGTTGGCACTGAGCATCATGAGATGGATACATTATACGCGTGCAATAGTTCTGATAGTTTAGTGTTTACCGATGTAGAGGTTCAAAGAGTGCTTTTTAATTGACTAGTTTAAAGATTAACCAGAGATTTGGGTATCAATATTAACAAAATTCTTTAATTGTATTAATTGGGAACATGTGATCCTGACATCAGGCTATAAACTCCTATTTTTAAAAAGGGACATAATAATCATGTTAATTTATAAAGCAATTGCATTAATTGATTCTTTATGCAAAGATTACTTCAAGGTTTTTTCTGAACGATTAGCTATATGACTTGAAGAAAAGAATATATTAAAACATGGAGAGTGGATTTAAGAAGGGTGTAGGGACCATTGATAAAGTGTTTAGACGTGCTATGTTACTTGATAAGTATGGGGACTTGAATGGTACATTTTTGAATATTGTTTTTGTAGATCTAAAATCAGACTTTGATTGCATTAACCACAGGAAACTATGGCTGACCTTAAAAGAAGTAAAGATATCCCCAGAAATGTTAAAAGCCATCTTCACTCTATATGAAAGGACTATACAATTCCTTTCAGGTAAATCAAGGAGTGTGATAAGGATGTGTGCTTTGCCAGCACTTTTTCATTTTTTGTGAGTGATTTAGCAACAAAGCTCTCTATCTGCTGCCGCCGTTAATATCTGCTGATGACGCAGCTATAATCTCAAATACACCTCGAGATTAAAGAAAGCCTTTTCAATCTGTTCAGCTATTGGTGATGTAATGCTAAAATTATGGTTTCCTGCCTATATGAAACAAAGAAGGCAACGGTGCTGCATATGGGAGATTGGATAGACTGCGCAGACAATTTTGATAACTTGGGTGTATGGTTTAGCCACAAGGGCTTATGGGCCCCACAGATCTACAGAAAAAGCACAAATATACTAAATAGACAAGCAGGGGTTAATCTGGCTGTTTCAAAACGATAAAGTGGGCGTGCCATAGCACCGAGCTTGCAGGTCTCAAGCAGCCTTCACAGTGTTTACTTATTTGTATTTTTAAAGCGCTGACACAGCCCTGGGGCATCAGGCTCTGTTGTAGGAATATGTCTTAGTTGCGTATTTATAACGCGCGGACCCGGGGATCGAACCTGTGTTGCTTTATACCTAAGCTATCCTCCCTGGGTATTGTGCTTTGATTTGGGGCATGAAGAATATCAAATCTTGTGTTAGCGGAGACATTTTTTTTCTCCACTTCTTTCATTGCTAAACAGTACGCCAAATGTATACTTGCACATGCAGCTTGGCTACACAGGCATACAGTATATGGCAAGGATAACATCAGTTTTACTATGGCTTCCCGAGTTGAATGCATATAAAACGGCCCTGTTAGGGATGCTATACTCGGAGAAAGGCTCATTATGTCTGTGGGCACGACACTTTTGTTCTATTGTATGTGCTATAGACTGGAAGGACCTCTGGGATAAGGCAGAGACTTGCAGTATGTCCATATCCAGAGGGTGAAAGACTCTTCCCAACAATGGGAAATAGGGGCTATGCACTGTAAAGCATGCTGCCAACTTTTGTTTGGTGAGTATATGTCAGAGAAACAAGATTTTTGTTTAGAACGCTACTTGATCACCTTGAAATCATTTCCACAGACACAGCTTTATTTGTAATTGCTCTTGAGTAGTTTACCCTTAGCTAAATTCCTCATCATACATAATGTTGCCCACTGTGTCAAACCCCCATTGAAGATATAGTGTATGTTTTACTTTGGTGTCCTCCATTTGCCCAACCAAGACAGCAAAGGCTTTTCCCATTCTTTCAAAAGTACAAAGTTGTTTCTGTAAGAAGTGCCCTAGAACTCTGCCAAGATTCTGCAAAATTAGATTTGACAATAGCAGTTGCTGCCTAGTTGGTATCGGTATGGAAGTCTAGGCTTATATAGGTTAATTGCATATCACAAGCCGTGCTGGACCATTCATAACTGTACACTGTATTGAGTAGTTAGTCCAACTGATATTTTTTAAAGTAGGTGAAATGACCACATTGTAAAGTAGACAAGAACTGAAGTATTG
Organism: Ambystoma mexicanum; assembly: GCF_040938575.1. NCBI lineage: Eukaryota > Metazoa > Chordata > Amphibia > Caudata > Ambystomatidae > Ambystoma > Ambystoma mexicanum. The sequence continues at coordinate 1,490,133,258 of NC_090921.1, forward strand.
ATTGTGCAGTTATGGGCCATGTGATATTTAGTGATGTGTTTTGCTTTTTATGTTTATTTTAAGATTACGAATCATATGTATGTATATGTTTATGGCACATGAAATGCAATTATTTATTTATATAATAGTTGTATTTGTGATGCATTTATGCAAGCAGCTAAATACATATATAATATAATATAATATAATATAATATAATATAATATAATATAATATATTACATAATATATTATAGAACTAAAGGATGAGGCGGAGGCTTTGGCATCTGGCTAGCTACCACACAATTGTTAAACAACAGGGTAGAAATGTGGATTTCCGACAAATGGGGATAGTGACAAAAGTTGGCCAACATGAGGTGATGCTTAAGGCATAGGCTTTTTCTGAGTGCATACGGCTCTAATTTCCTTCGAAGGGGTTAGTGAGGCGGTAGACCTTGAAATAGTTTGAATGTTTTGCTGGATGCATTGCAGAAGCATACAGATACTCTACTGTCAGTGCTTGATGTTAATTCCTGCATATCTGACACAATATGGGGATTCTAACCATATCCACAATTTTCATGTAGAAGTCAAAACCTATATTCTGTGGTTTGTGCAGTGATTTCATTTCAACTTCAATAATGAATGCTGGAGTTTAATCATGCAGGATTTCCCTACATTTTCAAAATCTACTCTTCAAGGAAATAATAGTTTCTTTGATCCAGCCATCATGAGTGTCACATAAACCATACATGTTTAACTGATTAGTTACATGTGTAGGTATCCCCGCAATGTTTGTATTCCTTGGTGCTACTTTACAGGGTGTTCTCACATTTATTTTCTGCTTACATCTCAATACATTTGAGCATCTTTTTATTTCATGTTTTCATCTCAAGACACCAAAGGTTAGTTGTACATATAATTTCAAATTAAAGTGTCAAGTAGTTGATACTTAAAGGAGAAAGTATGCTATCCGTTGCTATGCACTTACTCGGCTCTTTTACAGAGATGTTTGACTATGATTTTCTCTTTAACTGAGGGAAAGTGGAAGATTCTATTTAAAGAGAAAATTGAGGAGCTCCTTAAAAAATAGTGTTTAGTGTTGGCACATTTATGTGGCCAAAGAATTGCCTCATAACCAGAAAGCGCTTTGATGTGCTTCAGTTTTCAGAGGTGCATCCTAAATTCAGTCACTGACCAATCCATCCAGCTGAGGGACTTCAATTTGCAGGACTCTCAATTGGGAGCCCTTTGAGGGTATTATTTTTATATAGTGTGTCACGTTGATCAGCCTACAATGTGTTGCAGACTGCTTATGTGAAATGTTGGTGACCTGGCATCTATTGGACTCATTCATGCTTTCCCATGCGTGCTCTCGTTCCCTCTCACGCTCTCTCGCTTGCTCTCTCTCTCTCCCTCCCTCATGCACACTCTCCCACCCGCATGTGTATTTGTATTTTATTGAATTTATATAGCCCTTTACTCCAAAGTGCTTTACATGAGAACAAGTAAACAAACAGCAAGCATAAGATGACAATTGAACCACAACCTGATAACAGCATACAGAACAACTTACAATATTGCAGCAGAGAGGATGGTGTGGGAGGGGGGAGGTGAGCAAGGGAGTGGTAGGTGTTAGAGGAGGTAAGAACGGGGGAAAGAGGAGGAATGTGAAGGAAGAAGAGCGGAGAAGGTGAGACAAAAATCAAGCGGGGCAAAGGGAGGAAGGGGATCGGAGGGATGGAGAGGGTAAGGAAGAGGAGGAGTAAGAGGTAAGTGTAAAGGGGAAAGTGAGGAGGTAGGGAAGGTGCGGTGTTAGGGAGGTGAGTGGAAGAGGTAAGATTTTAGAGAAGAGCAAAAGGAAGGGTAGGAGGGAGAAGAGCGGATGTGAAGGGGGAGGCGGTTCCAGTGGAAAGGAGCAAGGATTTGGAAGGCGCGGAAGCGCAAGGGGGCGCAGGGGCGAGGAGGAGGAGAGAGTAGGAAAAGATTAGCAGAGCGGAGAGGATGAGAAGGGGTGTACAAGGAAAGAAGGGAGGAGAGGTAAGGGGTCTTACCTTCATGTTCTCTATCACTTGCGCCTTGCATTGATTTGCTCAGCTTGCACCATCATTTTCTCTATTGTTCGTCCTATGTCACATCCTTTGCTAACTGTTACCATCCTGCTACCGCCCTTTTCACTCACACCTCTTCTTGCACACCCTTTAATGCACATTGGTCTGGTAGCAGTGTTTGAAACTAACAGCTGCGCAGTGCAGTAAGTAATTACTGTGTCCTGGTGTTAGGGTAAAGTTTCATTTATGGGAGTTCTGCGGTCTCATTTATGGAACCCCTAAACTTTTAGTTTTTTCCTCTTTGGTTTTCTGGGATCTCTGGCGTTTTTTTTGTGACCAGAGAGCCTTCTACTGAAGTCCACCTGCCACTGAAACCCTTTTAAACTATATCATCATAGGGTAGCCCTGTACACCATCCTTTTGCCGGCAGTCATTTTTTCTATGGCCATTTCTGCTGAAAAAAAGTAATTGAAAAAACTCATTGAAATGTATATGGATGATGGGTAAGGGTATAAAAGAGGTGTGGAGAGGGCTGGGGTTTGGGTAATAACATAGGGAAATTGGGGGTTTGGGTGGGGAATCCCTTGAAAAAAAAAGACATTTCAATGAGTTTTTTCGATTGATTTTTGTTAGGGAGAATTAGATTTTTTTTACCTGGAGAGAGTGTTAACCTTTTTCCCACTCTCTCATATCTTTTGAAATGTGTTTCACTCTTGTGTTTTCTTTGGTTATGGAGTTTTCGACAACTCCATAGGCATCATCTTTTCATTTGTGTCACACAGCACCCTCAGTGCAGTGGCACAGGGAAACCTTTCCAGGCTTTCCAAGGTTTAAATACCTTCTCTGGGATAAACTACTGTTTCCCAGAGTAAGTAAAGTGAAATTGACTTTACTATTCTTTTTAAATTCCTAGACCCAGCACACCCTATCTTACAATAGAGTGCTGGAGGGGTTACTTAGTATCCCCTGTGTCTAGATACTCATGTAGCAGTCAAATGATATCCTTTCCTCTCGAAATGGCTGGTGGCAGTGGTTTTACAACAAACTACCATGATTTTTCCTGACCGTGAACACCGGCAGCGTTAAATCGCGGGAGGCATGTTTTTCAAGATGGCGTCTGAGCCCCCTCTGTAAAAACAGGACCCGGTCTTCTTTTTTTGGCGTTCCTTTGTGGAAAGGTCCTTCTAGAGTTTTTCTCTGCACGCCAAACCAGGTTTGGTTCCTTTGTTCATTCGCCTTTGGCGGGCTTCAGGAGTGAAGACTGCCTCTGGCGCCCGAGTGTGTGGGGTGGGCAGGAAGTAAGGGAGGTGCCCTAAACTCCCTGTGCTTAGTCCCCTAGGAGACCCGAATGCACTCTGTGGTGATTGGCTGGCTGACTGGCCGGCCAGGACAGCCACTGTGATGGATGAGTGACATCTAGGCCGGAATGAATGGCAGAGAACTGAATAAAAGGTGAGTCTCTTGGCTTGGAAGGCATAGTCGACCACTAGAATTAAAGAATCAAAAAGGAGCTTGAAGAGGACGGCTGCTGCAACTCCTGGACCGTTGGTTTGCCCGGTGAATCCCTGCTGCAGGTCTGAAATCGCTAAGTTCATCTCGACAGAGAAGCCCTGCAAGGATGACTTCTCCCTTTGAGTTGGTGGGACCAATCAACTCAACACTAAGCCACCTGGATACCATTCTCAGAGCTGGTTGTATTTTCCTCAGAGTGCTGCAGGAACTGAATAACCAGTGAAAGGGACACCAGCTTGTGTGCTTGACTACAGCTACCGGAATTGAAGCTTTGCCAGTTGCCAGCTTTTTGACCAGTCCCAGTACAGTGCAGGAGTCCCCCAACGTCCTCCCTCTTGTCCACACGACTGAGGCCCAGGAACAGCGAGATCTTCAGGAACTGGCAGGAACAGAGGTCACCAGCTGCATCTTTTTCTTCATTTGTAAAGGTACTGTAAAACCAGACTGAGAGTTCTTAGCTCTTGCAGTGAAAGTGCTTGAAACTTTCCCAACACACAGGCCTAATCAGCTTATGACCCCACACATGGGTCTTCTTGCAACAAACTATTCCTAAGCACTTTTGCAGAGACTTTTCCATTTATCTAGCAGAACTGCTTTATCCTATGCGAGACTTTAGCCCATTGACTTTGGCCTAGCCTACTGAATTGAATTGACTCTTCTGGTGAACTCAAAATATCTGCAATGCCTAAGAAATAACTGTATTCTGATAACCTATGCCTTTTTGCTCCTCCTTCAAAGTATTCTGAATGCCTCAGAAACTAGAGTGTACAGTACTGAAGTATATTTGTGTGTGATTATATTGCCTCCTTATGAATGTTTTATAACTGATAGTTTAATAAATGAATAAGTATTTAACAAAGAAACCGTGAGAGTAAGAGTTTATTTGAACACCTGTGATTGTAGACCTCTGTGTAACATCATTACAGCTCACATTCCCTCTTGAGATAAGCCTGGCTGCTCAGCTCCACTACCAAAAACTGTGTAGTACAGACTTATACCAAAGGTTGGGTTTGCTTACACCTTTAGTCCTAGTTGTGTGTAGTGGTCCCAAAGGGTACTTTTTAAGCACCCCATTTTGCCACTCAGTGATCATAGCACCCTATTTCGCTCCTTGAAACATTTGTGTTTAGGAGGAATATGAATGGCATATCATATGATATCAGATTCATTTTGTGGAGTTATATGGAGCAATATCTAATTTCGTTTTGGCTTTTCGAGGGGTGTAGCTGGTTTTACCGCACATTGTAGCTTTCGGTAGCCATTGGGGTACTAATGTACGTTTAAGTCCTACCTTCAGCCATTTCATGTTTGGCCCTTTCTTATCTTTAGGGAAACTAGAAGGCACTAATATGGCTGTTGTGGAAACATAGGTTTACTCTGAGCTCAACGGTGCACCCTCTGTAGTGCTTTGGAGTGCTTTTAATTGGTCTCTAGCCAATAGACAGGCCAATACAAAAGGTATGTCAGTAGACCTGAGTGTTTGGTGGATTTTAAGGCCAGCCTAGTTGGCTGGCCACCAAAATCTTTGTGTGGCTGCCTTTTTATGTGATTGGAAGTTTGGCTTAGCTCAGCCCCTGAGTGAATGGGAGACCTTGACCCTTCCTAAAGTCTGCTCAGATTTTTGGAGTTTTACTTACATGCTGTTGGAAGATTTTTGCCTTGAAACCTTGCTGCTATTTTTAAGGATCAAGTTTGGCCATGGTAACTTGGTCATGTGTACTTTCAACAAGCTCTGGTTTTGATTTTTGGGTGCTGGAAATCCCTCTTAGGCTGTTTCTCATCTTCCCTCTTGTCCCCCTCACTGGATGGGAAGGATGTCCCATGCCAGGTCTGTTTCTGCGCCGTTTTCCCAATGTTTTCCCTAAATATCCTTCTGGTCTTGCGTCTTGAGATAGGAAGCTGCCTTTGTCCAGAAGTGTAGCGGGACAATCCCCCACCCCCACCTCTGGTCTTCTTTTGGCCATCCTGGGTCACCTGAACTTTTTTTTGCGTCATGGAGCCGTTTTCTGCTGGTTGTTGCCTGGTCTTGCCCTCTGAGCAATCTGGATCTGCATGGTTGGGTTCCTTTGTCTTCCTGGTGTCTTCCTCACCTTTGTTTTTACCTCTGCCTTATTGGTCACCCTCCTGGAAAAGCTGATTATTCTTCCTTTGGATCATCTGGGGCATTGATAGACCAGGGTTCAAGTCCTTGGGTAACTGGGTCCGGTAACTCAACCTGCTTCAGAGGTTTTCAACTCACCAGATTATTTTGCTGTTCCTGAGTAGTGTTCTACAAAATTGTCAGTGTAAATCATTCACTTTGATCCAAAGGCGGATGGGTTATTCAGTAAACCTATCCACAGGGGACCCCTTGGTCAATGGTCGTGGGCTTCTGCAGAGCCCTCTCCACCATGGTTTGCCATTGGTTAACATTGGCCCAAATGTGCTCCTTTTTATCATGGGGATTGGGTCTCAAACCTGGAATTGGAACCCTTTGTGATGGTCTTCAATGGTGTTAGTTGTTTGCTCCACAGCTGTGACGTGGAGGTGGAAATCGGGCTTACCTGACTTTTCCCCATAAATGCGCCTTTGCCTATTGACTTTTGATTGTTTCCTTTGTGTTACTTGTGCCATCTCTGAAAACTCCTTTTGTAACAGTACTTTCCTGAACATTGACAGTTTTCATGGATCTCTCTTGGGTCCCTGGAGTTTCCCAGCATAAACTACATAGTTAGATAATACAACTAATTTTACGTGTATTTTTTGAAGTTTTATACTACGCTCCTGCCTATGGAAATGTGTCGCTTCTGTATTTAATTGTTGAGCATTTTGTATCATCGAATTTCTTGGAGTGTAACGAGACCTAATGGCTCTAGCACTGGTTTTGTAAGCCTTTTTTTATCCTGACTTTTGGTGGCTCTGTGGGCATTGTTGGCTAAATGTCAACACCCCTTTCTCCCTCTGCGTGATGCATATGATATATGGTGTACAATTCCATCATGCCATATCATATCCTATCATGAATGGAACTGTGTACTAGAGGTGTAGCGATTACTGAGACTTCATTCAGGTTTGGCATTTTAGGAACTTATCATGACACTGAATGTATTTTTACTGTTGTTTAAGGTTTCTTCCTACCCGTTAGTCCTATATGTGTGGGGTCTACCCCCGGGAGATCTGCATATATTTAGTTTAGGAGTGGTTAGGGTCTGTATGGCCTTTACTATTTTGATACATAGATAAAAGTACCTATTTGACCGTGTAGAGATTCTATGGGTGATGTTATAGTAATGTGTATATTTTTCGTATACCAGTACGTTGCACTCTTTTCTGTAACAACGGGGATGTACTGAACTTCAAGGCCAGCCTTCTTCCCTGCCTTGAGTTCAGCCTAACTGCTCTGCCATTGGGAACATTATCCAGCCGTCTGGTCTACCTTGTGTGTGGAGTCCCCTTTTGCAATCATTACGTTGTATGACTCAGCATCTCTCACCAGACTCTGCATTGCGCAGAACACTGGCACGCAGAGGGGTTTAATGTACGAGCTTCAGTCATTGCCCTATTGCCCAACGGGTCAGTCCGAGACAGGTTGTGACGCTGGAAGGCAGTTTCAAGGTCTCTTGGTCATGGCACAGTCATGTGACCCTAAAATGGATGTCCATATATAAATCCTGAAGGAAACATGCTGTTCATCATTGCCACCATCAACTAGTTAATGAGGGTCACAGCAGTGCACTAACTTAAAATATTCACTGCATAGTTGATTTTTTTAAAAAAATAACTAGCAAACCTATATCTGTATCACATAAATTGCGAAAGTGAGTGGCAGTGGCAGTCAATGTGCACTGATGCTAGGCAATATCGAGGCAACATGTGCACGTTCCACCTAATGTAGAACGACATTTTAAACTGGCCGATACAAACGTCAACACAAAATAGCCCTGCAACAGTGTAACATTGCTCGTCACTTGCTCAATCTATGGAATTCTGCTACAGGCCTTTCCTATTTTTTTCGATGCACTAATAAAGTGTTGTGTTGCTCTTACAGATGGCTGACGGTCCCCTAAAAATACGAGCATATGTCATGCTATTAAGCAAGGAGGAATTTCCTGCGCTGCAGACTCATGCCGCAGCTGCTTGTAACCAGTGCACTCTGTTTTACCATAATACAATACCTCTGGGAAGACAGGAAACACTTTTTTCTGGCTGTAAAAACCAAAAGGAAGAGAAAATGAGTGTGCTCTTCTCCCACGCTGCCGCAGAGGGTCAAATGTCATCATTTAGTTCACGAGATTGGCTATTACCCCCGGCCACAAAAACTGCAGCGACCGTGATTTTAGCCAGCAGTTAATTGTTCGGTCCGGTTTTTTAATTTCTCGTAATTCGAACGAGACCATCGCGGTCCACTGTATCCTGAATGGATGTGTGGGGATGTTATGTCTTCCACTTAAGTGTGCCACCCAGGGGTACAACGAAACCTACATTTCAGGGCGGCTGGGGGTTGGGGGGAAGAGGGCTAACTGGCGATAGGAGGGGCCACTTCAGAAACTGGGTGGGGCAAACGTAGAGGCTCCGCCTCTCTGTTCACTCACACCCTCATTCACACGTGCACCCAGTCCCCCATTTATCATGCACTCCTTCACACACATTAAATAATACATATATACACTCCTTGCACACCTATATACATAATGAGCTAACATGCAACAATCCTTACCTCACCTCTCTGCCTAACAAAAAGCAAGGCGCACATCAGCCCCCTGCCCTCGTATATGAAAAAGCACATACATTTTTCTTAAAAAAAATGTTTTATAAGCATTTGGTTTGCATTTTAAACCTTTGCTACGAAAACGATCTTAAAACTATTTTTCACAAATAAATTGAGTAAAATAAAAAATAAAACCTTCAAAATTAATCAACTACACATAGAGCCTGGAATAAAATAAGAAAGAAGAGAAGGAAAGAGAAGAAGAAAAAACAACTAGTTCCCACAGGCCCCAGGTCTCCAACACTCACTTAAGAAAAAAGTCAGCTTAGCTTGCAGGTAGACACCGTCTAGTCTAGGTAACGCAAAATTCTTTGCAACCACCATTTAGATTGTTTTTTTTTGCGCTCTTTCCTCTTCTCTGGCCAACTCCTCTTGGGTCTATTTCCTCACCATTGAATCAAAAAGCTCTCTCAATAAGCCCAGCAGAGCCAGAGGCACTGAAGTTTGCACACTTTGTCTGAGAGAGTTGTGCAGCTGCTGTAATATTTGGCCAGCCATTTTGACCAGATTTCTCTAGCACCAGGGCAAAGTAGGATCAGATGGATTAAGGTTTCACGAGCACATCCGCAAGTCCTAGAGGTGAAGTCCCGCAGTCCTGGAGGCTTCCTTATCTCGATTACTTCCTTCGTAGGGTATAGGTTCATTCTCACCCGCAAAAGTTGTCACGTTTGTACTTACAAGGAAATTTAGAGATGTATGGTGGTAATGAGCCCCTCTCTCTAGAGTCCTTAAAGTTGTTGCCATAAATCGCTGAGTTCGCTCTGACAGCAAGCGCTTGAATCCAATCAAGGTCATACAACTTCTTTTTGAATCGTGCTGGATGTAGCCATAGCGTGTCTACTGATTCCCCTAGGTCAAACCAAATCTCTTTGCAGATTCTGCTCCAAGTGGACTGAAGGGCCTCAGGGGATTTGGTCATTGCTGAACCGATTGCAGTGAGGCCTCCTTCTGTTCCTAAAGCAGAGCATTTTCTGTAAAGTGAAAGCGTTTTCCCAACCTTTTTGGCGTAGAGAGATGTCAGCCCGAATTCCACCCTGTTGATCTCAATTGGGACACAGTTAGGCAAAGGTAGCACCTTCCTCCAGAATAGCCCTTCCAGTTTCCACCATTTTAGGGCTGGTAGGGAAAAGGATGTTACTGACCCATAGGTCAAGATTGGGGTGACTTTTAAACGTTAGAAATCAATTATCGGTGTCAGCGAGAACTTGCAATATATGGTCATTATAATTTTTGCTTGCGAAGCAAGTGTCTTGGTCCGAAGTGCAGATTCCCTTTTAACATCCACAGCGCTATCATTTAAGCAGAGTCCTAGGTAGGTAAGTTCTGACATTTCTGTGATTTCTTTTCCCTTAATAAACCAAGCCTTGTCAGCACCTCATTTGTTCCTCCTTTTATGTCCAAAGGTTAGTATTCGTGACTTTTTGGCATTGATTTTCTAACCATTCACTTCTACGTACTTCTCCATGGCATCTAACTGCCTTTGCAGATCTACTTTAGTTTGGTCAAGCAAAATTAAGTCATCAGCGAAAAGGAGTCTTCCAATCAGGACCCCGGCCAAAGAAGGGGGAAAGCATCTAACCAATTCAAAAGCACACTCTATGTCCGAAATGAAGAGATAAAAAATTGCCAGTGCCAAAGGGCAGCCTTGTTTTAAGCCGTTATAGGTTTTAATTCGAACAGTCATATGGCCCTTAGGATCCATTCTTACTTGTACCGTGGTATTAGAGTGCAGGAGTAATACCGCTTCTCGTATGTCTGCAGGGCACCCCCATTTTTCCAATTTTTTCCATAGGATTTGGCGATTTATGGTATCAAAGGCTTGCACCAAGTCGGTTGAGGCCACATACAGTTCTTGGCCTCGTTTTACTTTAGCCTTTGATTTGAAGATATTTAAGATGAAAAGATTTACAGACGTCCCCACACCTTTAATGAAGCCTGTTTGCCATGGGTCGTAAAGAGGAGATGATGTGGCCCAATTGGAAAGAGCTTTAAGAAGCAAGGATCTGAATTTTTTTTCCACTCACGTCTAAGAGGGAGTTGGGCCTATAATTGCCCGGCTCCGCCCTCTCGCCTTTCTTGTAGATAGGTACAATGGATGAGCATGTCCATGACAGAGGGATTTTTTTATCCGTCTTTGAGACCTAGTTTGGTGGACCAAAAATCTTGGTGGACCGAAAATCTGGATCTTCTTTCAGGTGGAGGTTTGGCATCCCATCTGGGCCAGCCACCCTTGAGTTACAGGCCCTTAGGATGCTCTCATATATTTCACTTGTTGTCATAGAGAAGTCCACGGGTCTTCCAGGCCCTGGGATACTTGTGGTTGGATATTTGTCGGGCCCGCAAAAAGCTGCTCAAAGTGACGCTTCCAGCTTTCCTCCGGAATTGGATTGAGCATAAGGGCACCTTGGGTGGCCAACAAATGGTTTAGAGCTCTCTGCATTTCTGTTGTATTTTTTTGTGCTATCTGAGCTAACATAAACTTCACCTCTCGTTGCATCATCAGTGGCTTATCTGATTTGAGCCAATTCTTGAAAACCTGCTTGAGCCGTCTTGAATGTTCTCTGGCATCTGTCGTGTGACTTTTGGAATTTTGTCTTATTTCTTTGTTTATTTCGGTCTTTTTCTTAGCCACCTCGGCATCATATTTGTGTTGTATGTTGAAACCTACTTTGTTAGATATTAGACTTGTTGAGTCGTAGGTTATAAATGGGTCTTGCAGGGGACTTTGAGTGGTTTCAGGGTTCCCCGAAAGCGCCACTTGGGGCGGTCGCATCCTCAGCCTGTTTCTTCCTGGTTCTATTTCCAGGTTGAAGGATTGGCACTTACGTTGCTTTGCAGACCATTTGTCCATTGTTAAAACTGCAATATTATGGTCCCTCTTGATTGTTCCTCTAACCACCATTCCTGCAATATCTTGGAACAACCTTTCTGAGGCAAAGATATAGTCCAAGACATTTGATTCCACCCCCTCTTCCAGCATCTTCATGATGGAGCCCAACCAGGACAGGGCCCAATCGAATGCAACATCAGACCAGTCATTTCCCTATATTCCTCGTTCATTCTTCATGCAAACTCCTAGACCATGTACAGCTGCAATTATGTGAGATAATGACCTGTTCTCTGCGTCTTCAGTAGGTATGAACGTGCAGCAGGACTCGCCAATTTTTCAGCACATGCCTCCTTCCATTGCCGTCAATATATCAAGGGCGTAGAGATTTTGCATTGTCATCAGTCTTAGGGCACGCAGCTCGACCTTTATGACGTTGAACCCATGCTCAGTGTTATTTGCCAACTGGACCAGTTCCCATCATACAATTTACAGCCATTTTGCATTGGCCGCTGCTTGCATGCCGGATAAAAATAGTGAAGTGAAGAATGTTTCTGCTGAGCTGAATAGTCTGAATTCATCAGCAATTTCAGCTAGCAACGTGGATGAGTTTCTAGATAGATAGTTTGATCTCTTCTTCCTCCGTAGTTTCTCATATTGTCCTCTTCCGAGTAGGATGCAAACCTCTGGTGTCGGTAACAGGTCCTGTTCTTCCACCGCAGGAGAAACAGTTGGGACTGTATCGGGTATTGGCCCCCCCTTGCAGATGTTCTTCTGGGATTACCAATAGCGATGAGTGCAGCGTTGCCTGCAAACAGTAGTCCCTCCATGATGGTGGGAAGTGCAAGTACGCTTGTTGGCTGCAGACCCAGTAGTAATCCATCACTGCTGCTGTGCCTCTTTTCAGGTCTGAATCAGGAGGGTCTTGCTGGAGCATTCGTTAGAGCTGATGAAAATTCTTCCTTTACTGTGGAAGCAAAGTTCATATGTTTCTTCTCGGTGCACTTTCACTGGTTTTTCCATTGCTGCAATCCATGGCAACTTTGTAATATGCTCTGTCCATATTTGTGCGCAGGTTGCTCCCACTCAAGTCAGGAGCTCCTCTTCATATACTAGGAGGCCCTCTGCCATGCAGCTGAGTGTGGTCTCTTGCCATCTGTTGTTTATATATTTAAGTTCTTGGATCACCAGATATGGTTGTTGCAAGCATTTAATGTCTCTAGGATTATTGTTACATTGCAGGGGATCTGGCTCCATAAGCTCTAGTCGCATGCTTCGTGCCTGGAAGGTGCCCTTGACCATACATAGCGCAAGATGAACCAGGCACTGTGCCTCTATGATTGGTACCTTGGGTGCTCCTGACGCGTGCACAACTAGCGAACATATAACAGCTACCATTCACTGTTTGCATCCCTACCGCACTCATGGTCGTACACCAACTGTTGGTCATCTCAGGGTATCTCACATTTTCATTAGCATAAAGGCATAGCCCATGGTAGGCATCATATTTTGCCCTTCATGTTTGCTTTCTTTTATGCAGCTTTATGTGTTTGCTAACAACACTTCTAAGGCTAATATCATCATTCATGCTTATATTACGAAAAATATTCTTAAAAATATTCTTAAAAAAAAATAATTGGGAAAAAATGTTCTAATATCATACTCATACTCATTCGCACAGGTGCATTTGTTGGTCTGCTATAGCTGTTATTATGCTCATTACTATTGTTATGCATATTTACAGTAATGTTGGTGATGTTTGTGTATGCACTCCCCTCTATTTTATATGACCTCCCCATATAAAAAATGTTCCCCAATAAATTCCTAATACACACATTATAATGGTGAATATTCCTGCAATAAAATGCATGCCACATATGTATGAATATGAGCATCTAGGAACAATGTTATAGCTACCACCTTTTCTAATATGCACTGAAGTATTTGAAGATGCTGGTTCCATCCTCTTTGCACACAAAAGATAGGGTGGGGGAGAGAATAAAAAACAAAAGGAGAGAAAAAGAGAGAGCATGAGAGAGCAAAAGAGGGAGGGAGACAGAGAGAGAGAGAGATTGAGACAGCAAAAGAGAGAGGTAGAGAGCAACAAAAGAGAGCACGAGAGAGTGGGAGAGAGAGAGAGAGACCATGAGAGAGGGATGGAGAGAGAATAAAAAGAAAAAAGAGAAAAGGAGAGAAGAAAAAGAGAGAAATCATAAAATGTTTATATTCAATCAGCTGATAAGGGGGATAAGGGCCGAAAGGGATGGTACAATTTGGCCGTACGCTTGGTGCTGAGCAGTGTCAGGTGCCCTTAAGGTGATTGTGTAATGCTTAGGGGTCCCTTACAGGCATCTGAAAAGTGAATCCATTAGCAAATCTGCTTCACTTTTACTGCGAGAGAAGTCGAAAATACTACTTCATATGAACCATGAAATCTGGGGTTCTTCCATTTTCGAACAAAGCATCTCACGTAGATAAGTTCTCCAGGCAGCAGAGGTTGGGTGGGCGGGGTTCCTGTCGCAGTCGTGTCTGCAGTGGCTGGTGTGGCCTTTGGTCAGGGTGGTGCAATCTGTCAGGAGACACATTTAATTGCACATGTTAGGGTTGTCAAATACTCTTTAAATTATTCACCTAAAATTGCTGCTGCCCTATAGGCATCAGATGCCCTCCTGACAAGGGATATGGACATATTCATTCAGTAACCACCTCATGGGGTGATAAATGGTGGTCCTTGCTGGGTTGTATGTGTAAACTGAAGAGGGCCAAAGGTAAGCAGTGCACCAGTTCTTCTTCAAAGTGATGCAAATCTTTTGCTCTTGAGAAGGTTGTTGATCCTCTCCACAACGCCTTTTGCCTGGGGGTGATACATTGAACACATCCGGTGTTTAATGGCAAGTAGTGCTGTGATCTCTTTAAAGAGCTCATTGAAAAAATGTGTGCTGTTATCGGACCTAAGCATATCGCACACACCCCATGGGGGAAGACCTCATGAACAAGAAATTTAGCTGCACATTTGGCATCCGGGTGTGCACAAGGTTCTGCTTCAACCCACTGTGAAAAAGGGCAGACCACAACAATCAAATACTGGGACCCCTTGCATCTCTCCCCCATGTCTGCATAATCTATGTGCAGCTTGTGGAATGGCCCAGTAGGGTGGGGCAGAGTGCCTTGTGAAGTTTGTAGCAACATGCCTGTGCTGAAACTTTGACACGTGTTGCAGTGTATTGTCATGTTAGTGAGGTGTGTTGCTTTCAGCTATGGAAGGCGTGATGGAATTGGTTGAAAGCTATTATTAACAGCTCATGAGGCATTACTGCTTTACCAGTGATCTCCTGTCTCCTCTTTTCACCCATAGTTCTTTCTCTTTATTTGGTGCTTTGTCTTGTAATTCAATAAGCTGTGCCATTGGCATTGCTGTATATGGGGTGTTCTGCTAATTATTTGAAGGCACTGGGAGATAAGCCCCCATTTTGGCCACCACATCTGCGGCAGCGTTTCCAAGTGAAATTTTGTCTGTGTTATTAGTGTGGGCGGCACACTTACTGACCGCCACTACAGAGGGTTGGAACAATGCAGAGATCAAGGTATCTATCAGTGCGGCATGTTGTACTGGGGAACCATCCGTTCTCCAGACAGACCAGCATGCACTGTTGTCGTGACGCATGTTGAATCGGAAACAAATGGTCGTGTGACACACCTGTGATGCCCGCAGCACTTGAATCAGCGCTATGAGCTCCGCTGCTTGGATGAGTCATGCATCGCCAATCTTTTCATAATCAATGGGCCTCATTACACGGTAGGCGGTGAGCCATGGCGCTATTAGCGCCATGGCTCATGCCGGTAAAATACCGGCACCACCTTGGCGGAAAGGGGATTTACCGCCCCATTCCAAGGTTGGAGGGGCAGTAAATCCCCCTTCCGCCATTGCCCTTCCCCATTCCCATTTCTGCCCCATAGGGCTCTATGGGAATGGGGAAGGCGCTAATTACGGCACCGCAATTTTGCGCTGCCGTAATTAGCTCCGAGGTCCCTTAGCGGGTTGGATTTTAACGCCTGCAAAAAGCAGGCGTTAAATCCCCCAACCCGCAAAGGGACCTCGTAGTAAGGCGGCAGGGATTTACCGGTACCGGTATTTTACCGGTACCGGTAAATCCCTACCACCATCCGTGTAATGAGGCCCAATGTATCATATTCACCTGCCTCAAGGCACACCACTGGAGCACCTGTATGCCTCCGGCCCGTTTCTTGATCAATTGTGGCTGACCCATCAACAAAAAGAATTTCATCCTCCTCCAATGGGTTGTTTCTCGTCTTGGGGATGTCATCTTCCTCCCCTTCATACATGACACAGTCATGGCTTGCTAAGTCCTGTTCAGTACATACTTCTGTCAAACAAGTGGCAGGGTTCACGGTTTTGCATTGTACAGTATGGATGTTTGGCTTGAGAGAATAATTTCATACGCTGAAGCTCTCTGTGTAGTCAGGGTAAATTTTGATCTGTCTAGAATGGCGAACACTGACTGCTCCACATATAAAGTGATGGAGTACCCCATCAATTTTCTCGATCACAAACGCAGCTGCACTGAGTGCTTAATCACATGCAAACTGTCCTTACATCACTGAGTCTAATGAACCACTGTAGTAGGCCAATGGCTTGTGTACTCTTTTGATTAAATACCACAGTCATAAGTTGACCGTAAAAATGTGAGAATATGTAGAATTTCTTTGTGTAGTCTGGTGTGGCGAGCACCGGGGCTGTAGATATCCCTTCCTTTAAATCATTGAACTTTTTTATCAGGTCATCTGTCCACTCTCGTTTGTTGTCGCCTTTTTGTGCTTCTTTGAGAGCCTGCAGTAGCGGCCTGGTATATGCTGCATAGTCTAAAATCCATGCTCTGCAGCAGTTACATAACCCTGCAAATCTTTGCATTTCTTTCACTGTGGTGGCTCGGGGGGGGGGCACGCATAGACGCTGCTAGATCTGGTATGATCCTTTTGCCGTTTGCTGATATTGTTGATATTAACTGCCCTGGGTACAGCACTTCCTCTTGGCAGTACTGCAGTTTCGCCTTGTCATCCTTGTACCCCTTATGACCAGTAGTTGCAGGAGTGTGATGGAGTCACTCTGGCAGTGCTGCTCACTGTCACTACATACAAGAAAATTGTCCACGTACTGGATGATTGTACTGGATACTTGAATGTTTCCTAAGTCAGCGTGCAATATTCTGTGAAAAATGCTCTCTCAATACCCCTCAGGCAAAGAAGTGTGTTCGAAGTGCATTCCGCATTGGGTAAACGCTATGAGATACTGTGAATCGGGATGCAAGAGTATCGAAAAGAAGGCGTTTTTCAGATCCACCACTGTGAAGTGGGTCGTCTCCTTGGGGATACTACATAGAATGGTGACGTGGTTAGGGACCATAGGATATTCCTTCTGTACCACATTGTTTATAGGGGCGTAAATCCTGTATCATCCTCCAATTGCCCCTTGTTGCCTTTTTCACAGGGTAGATAGCTGTGGTACACGGGATGTGGATGGCACTATTATACCTTGATCAAGTAGGGCCGGTATTGTGTGTCTAATTCGATCCTCTGCTTCTCTTGATAGTAGGTACTGTTTCACCCGGGATAGCACTGCCCCTACTTTTAGTGTTATCTGTACTGGGGTTACTTCCTGTAAAAGCCCAACATCGTGTGGATTGGTGGTCCGCTCAGGCACATACTTCAGATCTGCTTCAATGAAAGGGGGGGGGCACAATGGCCAATAGGGGGCACTGCACTCTCCAATTCTGCACCATCATTTTGCAGGGGATGCACATCTCTAGTATTATCTCTCTGCCACTTTCATTATTTTCAAACAATTCTGCATCTGTCACCTCCTTCAGAGGTACAGTGTGGTCAATGCAAAGCACTGTGTGCACTCGCACCCCTCCCGGTCTGTTGCTAATACGACCACTCTCTTTGCTTACACCAACAACCCTGTGGGTCTAGGGACAATATTGTGCCCACCACCAACTCTGAGGACACCACAGGGTGAAAGATAAAATCTGTTGGCACTCTCCAACAATTCTTGGCAATTTGCGGCACCGCGTCCACAAATATTGTTATTCCGTATATATAAACATGTCTGGGTCTACGGGTATCCCACCGACCACTACCTCCCCTGCCATTGCATGTATTACTATCATTGTTCTTATTGCGCACATTCCTTGCATGGCACAAACATTGCCCTGATCTGTGAAAGAGATCGTCATGTTCAACTTGCTGAGAAGGTCCATGCCCAACAAGGTGACAGGAGAACGCTCAGAATACAATAAGGGAGCACGCACCACCTTCTCTCCCGCCTTTAGATCCAGCCCTTTAGTGTATGGAACCAGAGAAATAGCCCCAGAGAAGCCGTGCATGACAAGAGTTTTGCCCGATAGTGGAAAGTCCCCCTCACAGATGCAGGATTTTGCTACCCCTGAATCAAGAACAAGAAAGTGCTTGTTTCCTATCTCTGCCCAACCAAGGGTTCCTCTTCAGGGTTGGGAGACATTTAACAGGATCGTACATGCAAGAGTTCTCTGTGGGCTGTTCTAGTCAGGATATGTGCTTGTCAGGAGAAACGAAAAGGGGTTTCCGCCCCACCATGGCTGCATCTCGAAAGGGGGCAACCGTACGATTTGGTGCTCCGTTGAATGGGGTTGGGCCACTTCCCTGCTGGAAGGTGTACTGAGGTGTGTGCTATTGTACTATCTGATGCTGTTGCACTGGTGTACTAGGTATCTCTGGGGGTAACTGGGTGTAGGCCTGGGGTATCTCGTAGGGTATACAAGTAATTCTGGGCATCGCCCCTTGTAGGGGTCCCTGGGGTGATGGGCCGTAGTTATATTGCATCGCTGGTCTGCTCCTGCATTCTCCTGAAAAATTCCCCCACTTCCCACAGTTCCAACACTGTGAAGGCCTCATTCCTCCTCTCTGGGCCCCAATCCTTCAGAACTCAGACCCCACATCTTCCTCGCTGCTGTCCTCCTTGTTGCACCTGTGAGCAGGGTACTGTGGGCCCCCCACCCTCACTGTCCTTGCCCTCCTTCTGAACAAAGCCAAGGCTATTCTGGCATTTGCAAATTATTAGGCGCTTCCTGTCACCTCCGTCTGCACTGGCGCGGACACTGCTAATTTGTTTCGTACTAGTTTTGCTTCCTCTGCTTGCCACCTCTGGCCGTTTCCTTGTTGCACTCTTTTATGCTCTTACAATGGTGTATTATTATGCTTTGTATTTGGGCCCACCCCTTTGCATCGATGCCCAAGATTTTGTCTAGTGCTTTTTGCACCTCTTTGGGCAGGCCCTTTTTAACAAGTGGAAAAAGGGTATTGACCTGTCCCATGAGTCACCTGTCTCCGCTCTCCACATCCCCTGAATTTTGAGAATAAACTGAGAGAGATCTCCGTCATCGCCCATAGTACATTGCATTATCGATTGTAGGTCAGGTGTGTCAGGGAACACTCGCCGCAGCGCGTCCCATATTTGTGCCTGAATCTTGTTAAACGATGCTCCATCGTGTGCATCATTCTTCAAATTCACTCCTTGATATCCTACTTTTACCCACACATCCCCAGCCTGGTCTCGAATAGTCGCTATCAATAAGCTTTTCATGTCGCCGACCACCAGGGGTAACCTGGCTGCCTGTTTTTTTAATTCATAAATCAGTTGCTTGCACCCACTGTGAGGGGCGGGAGTGTCTTTATCAGATTATTTTTATCCATCTGCGCCCTCTTGGCACATACTGTGGCCTGCCGGGCCCCTTATGTATAAGGGGCATCTGCATCTTTGGCCTACACCCGTCAATCCTTTTGCCACTTCCTTTTTTCCTTGCTATTGCCATCCAGCCAAACCTGTCCCTTAACCTACTATCCCACAAACTCTCAAAACGGGTAGTATGCTCAGGTGCATAGTATGCCTTCTCGTCCTCATCATCCTTGAACTCATCAATTTTACTACACCCGTATTCCTCTCCGTCCCTGCGAGATCTCAAATTCTCATAGCCTAAGCTATCTGCCTACCCGCCCCCTCTCCTTCGTTCTCTATATGTATGTTGTTTATGGCTGTGCTCTCTATTCTAAACACAATGGGCCTCATTACAACCCAGGCGTTAAGGGTTTGACGGCGCCGTCGGCGCCGTTAACCCTTAACGCCTGATTACCGTTTTAACGCCTGCTTTTAGCAGCCGTTAAAATGCAAAGCGCTAACCCGCCTTGGTGCTAATTACGGCACCGTAATTTACGGTGCTGTAATTAGCGCCTTCCCCAGTCCCATTATGCCCTATGGGGCATATTCCAAATGGGAATGGGGAAGGGAAAATGGGAAATGGGGATTTACCGCCCCACTCACCTTGGAATGGGGCGGTAAATCCGCCATCCACCATGGTGAAAACAGAGTTTACACCATGGTGGTAAAGTAGGGAACTTACCGCCTGGGTTGCAATGAGGCCCAATGTCTCCTGTTTTCCACCCATCTAATCCTTGCCCTGCTGGTTTGTCGGTCTTCACTTCACCCTCCCATAATCTGGTTCATTCTGTTTGGTTTGTTGCCAATACCACTTCTAGGTCTCTTTTAGTGATATCAGCATGTGCTTGGACATGGTGGGGCTGTCACCGTGGTGGGCACATACGTCGTGTTAGTATAACCTACTGCGGGGCAAGCTGCCAGTGGATATATTCCCCGCGTTCTGGTGGTGCCTCGTCCTCCTTTCCTGGACAGTTGTCCCTGCTATGATTTTGCGCTTCTCCTTACCCAGAATCTTCTGTATCTTCAAAAGATTTCCAGAGTTCTGATATTTCTCTCCAGTTTTGCAACTGATTCCACTTATATTTAGCTATCAAAAATATGGACATGTGTTCTAGAATACCCCTTATTATGGGCATTCCCCTCCTCTTGTCTCCACCACTGATTGCTTGTGATACTTCTCGATTCTATCATGATATAATGGCAGGGCTCTATACAATATACTCGATGGGCATTTCTCCTCCCATTATAATGGCTCTTGTGCCTTACTGCCTTTATGAATTTGCTAGTGCGCCGCGCACGCTGCCGCTGCCCAATCAAAAGTCAGCCCTTCATCCACTCCTTCCTGTCAAAAAATCAAAAATACCCCCCCTTTCTCTTCCCACACCCCACTCTCAAACTCCACACACTCAAAACACACTACTGTCATGATGCCTGCCTCTAAGGAGCCAGGCCGGGCCCAGCAACCCCAGAGGCAGACATCATTTTCCCCTGGGAAGTCCCAGCGGGCCCAAGTCGGGGCCCTTTGGACTCAGTCCTGGTGCCTTAGGCGCCAGGCTCATAGGGGCCCCCAGTCCTGGCGCCTTAGGCACCAGGCTCATAAGAGAGGATATGTGTTTAAGTGCTTGGGTGCACACTTACCTGATGCAGACCATGCTGCTTCATCCAGGCCCTCTTGAGGCCTGAATGGGACTACTTTACCTGTGGGACTACTTCACCACCTGGGTGTGGTCGGGGAAGGATACATACCTGATTGGTGGAAGGATACATACCAGGAACTTCTTCCAAGGCTATTTAAACCACACCCGATCAGCCACACGTGCTTCGCGTTGTTCTGCACCTAGCAGCTGGACGCTCACCGTGTCTGCTCCTGCATCCTGACTTCAGCCACGCCTGCCAGCACCCTGGAACACCTGCAAGGGGAGAAAGGGGAGAAAGGAGAGATTAGGTGAAGAAAAGCCCTTACCTGCTAAATCTGCATTCCGGAGTCACTTCACCGACGATCCTGAAAAGGAAGACATCTTTTTTAAAGCATTTCGTTTCGATCGCTGCAGCGCTGCATTTCACTCACCTTGGCAAGGCGCTTCCATCTTCAGCAGCGATCTTCCGGATTCAGCTACGTTCCGGTGCCTAGAGGAAAAAAGACAAGAACAAAGGTGAGAGGGAGAAAAGGAATAAGGAAAGCTCAGTTTCTTTTTAAGACTACCTGTTGGATATTTCCCTCTGCATTTCGGGTCCTGCCGCTTCCTGGCATCTCCGGACCCCGGCCCCTATGGGGAAAAAAGACAAAGTCATTGTTGAGCGTTTGTAAAGACATTACCTGAGCGCTCATCCGGAACTTACCTGCCATTCACTGAAGCGGCACACTTCACTTCGGGTCGGCGCCATTTCTCCGGCATCCGAACCCCGGCCCCTAAGGGGAAAAGGACATGAGCATTAGCGCTTGCTGCAATAAGACAAAGGACATAATTAAAGAGCTTGAACTTTTGAACAGAACTATTACAGCGCCTTACCTGAACAGTCAAGCTTACCTGAACTCCATCAACCCTCAATCCAGTGAAGTAACTGGGTTTCAACGCGCCCCTGCATCTGAAGCAGGACGGAGAGCTCACCATTCCAAACCCTAAGGTGAGGCTTCACGGGGAACCGTGGAAGAGGTTTCGTGGAGGGTTGGATGGGAGTGGGAGGCTTGAACATTATTTCCGCCAGTTGGTAATACTCCCTTTCCACGTACAGGAGGGTATTCTTGCGAGCCAGAGAAGCCAGAATAGAGGGGCCCTTCCAGTCCATCTTCAGAGCCGCGCCTCCGTGGGAATCAGGTGAGCGTTACAACTACTACTTACACAACGCCCCTCCTCGGTCCTTCACCCTACACAGTAAAAACCATGGACAAAACAAACTAAAAAATAAGCTAAAATTAAAACAGCTAATATTCCCAAGCCCACTAATTATGCGGGGCTCCTACTTGTTTCCTTTTTACCTGTTACACAATATAAGTGGTACCACATTCTCCGCCCACTCAGTGAGTCTCCCTCACACTCCATATAACTTTCCATAATAATCTCCTTAAAAAATTCAATAATAATAAAAACAACACAAACTACAACCACTCCTCATCAATAACCTTGTGATCCACGTGCTCACAACCATCTCACTTTTCCATATACGCGTGCCCTACTTGTTATCACTTGCAAGGGTATACTCACATGTGTGTGTTCCCCCGAACTCCTCCGCCACAGGGTCCCAATACCAGCGTGCACTCTCCTCGGAGATGCGCCCCGCTCCAAAGAGCAGACAGGATTCTGCAAAGATGGCTTCTGTAAAACCACTCGAGAATATGCGTTTTTCGGGACTGGTCGCTGTAGGTGGGTGCAGCCCCTCCGTAGAAGCGGCCTGGAAGCCACCGAAGGCATGGGGGGTACTGGGATCATGTTGGGGTCACTAAATGAAGGTACGCCCCTAAACGCTCACACCAGAAAAAATACAAACTGCTAGGGAAAAAGGCCCAAGAAACACAAGAATGACAAGTATTTATATCCATACAAAAAGGAAAAGCGCCAACAAAGAACTCTGCTGCCACAGAACGTTCTGTCAAAAAGTGTACAAACAGAATCTTATAAGGGGACACAGCGTCATAGGTGATGCCATCGTATACAGTGGAAACCTGCGTGGCTGGTTGGTTCGACCCTATACATGGTCGGCCTGCTCCCTCGGGGATGCCAGGTCATTGGTCCCAGTCCTGTCCGTCGATCTTCCATCACGTGGGTTCTGCTGGGCTCATCGTTTCCAGGGAACCAAGGCTGAAGAAGCAATTAGCCACATTTGTGAACAATGCTACTCTATCATTATACAGTGCACCTGGCAGGCTTGAGGATTGGCACAAGGGGTGACTCGAGGTTAAACTGACCCACACATACTTCACTCATTCCTGATGGTGTCATCAGCACCCAAGGCTGCCATCCTCGCTTTTGAACTATAATGTATCCCTCCCTGTACCTCGCACTACAAACCATGTCATTATGAAGGTGGGACGACCATACTCTCAGATCTTTATGATTGATTGGTTTATTGTTGGTCGTCTGGGGTCAACTGGTCTCGGGAACAGGGCAGTTGTAGGGGCTATAACTTGTGGTTGGTTGGGAGGGGGTCGGAGACCTTCCATCGGCCTGTTTATGATAACATGTACACCAAGGCGCCCAGTACTGTCTTGTGGCCTTGAAGGACACATTTTAGAACCAACATATTGGCAACAACCTTAAAACAAAGAAGAGTTTCTGTGGAAGTCGGCGATGTGGGCCTCTCTCATCAGCGCTGGGGCCTATCCAGATTTCCCCTTCAGGTTTGCGGTCTGTGTCTAACACAGTATATATTGCATGGCCGTGGCTACTAATACCAACAAAAATGGCGTTCGCTTGGTTACGTGCACTATGTCTAAATGTGTAAATCTCTTACAATATCATGACCGTGGGGGGACTTTTAGGATGCTCCCTTGCCCCCTGGTCTATTATAGTTCCTTCAATGGGGCTCGCCTCCCCTTAAAGCGCCTAGTGGGTGAGACGGGCTTGCTCCCTTTTCAACACTTCCACCCCCCCCCCAGGACTATTCGATGGGATTGGGGAATATATTTACACATAATGAAATAAGACAAAACAAATCAGAAAGACGTTTGATGACTGGAAGATCAAGAGAACACGCATTTCAGGACGATGAGCGACAGTATAAGTCATGATATGCAAGGAGGATATACTAAAGTGCCGAATCATTCTGCCAGTACCATTAACTACATATGTAGTCACATATGACATAGATCTTGGTAAAGCTAAATCGTTCAGAATCCTACATACACTTGTGTGTGATCATTGTATTGTTTTTAAGTAGGAACATTAATTTCCTAGTGAATTAACCTTCATCCACTATGAAAGATATGTGTGTGTTAACAAGGCTGGCCGTAGGATCAATTGGGCCAATAGCAATGCGGATATTACTTCCGAGCAATTCAGCTCTAGTAAATTTCTGGAACAAATAGAAATATTAGTATTCATTTACATTCCCCTAGAATTACAGTGGGAGAATATGAAAGGCTATTGAGAGAACTGATGATTACATCTTCTGAAATAAACCAAATGCAAGCTGAATAATTGCCAGCGAGGCCACATTATCTCGTGGGAAAGGCATAAGGAATAGGAGAGCCTGCATGAAGAAAAATTATTAAAACTGATGCAACATCTGCTTAAACTAGATTTCAACAGTGCTAATGACACCATTTGTTAATGTAATACAATATAGTGCAGCCCTTCCTCAGAATTTGCCTCTCCTCAGCAAGGGTCAGAAAGTGAAATTCAGGAAATTAAATGGTGGGTGGAAAAGTTAAGCAGGGATTTTAGTAGTATTGAAATGGTCTTATTTAATAATATCCAGGGAATAAAAACAAAGATTGAAAATTAAGTGGTAAAAACAGACATATAAATTGCTATTTTTACTTTGGTAACTGTAAGAATGAAAAAATGTAAACTGAAGAAAGCAAAAATAAATCTGCATTCTTGATTCTCTTTCTGAAAAAGTACTCTGCGTACACATCCAATTCAATTATATTTGATTGGGTAGTGCAAAGGCTAATCCCCAGACTCCATCTCAATTTTGCACTCCTGCCTTCACACTAAATGTATTCCATGCATATATTTTCAAAAGGGGGCAAACGCACTGTAATGAGACGCCTCTCCTAGCACTCACCCACCCACTCGTTTTACCTGCTCTGTACTGCGCTGCTACTGGCAAGATGTTTCAAAAAAGGTAGCAGGCGCTCCTCTCCAGAAAGAACGTGGCATGATAACCTGTTCTGAGATGAGAGTCTGCAGCACACGCTTTTTGCTCACTGCACCTTTCACAGATGGGAAATATCCATTTGCATATCATTCTTTGTCCCGCCCACATGGGCAGTCCAGCACCGAAATGCAATGGCAATTCCTCTCTGAACAAGAGTACCAACAGCAACCCCATACACATGTTTCAGCCTTGTTGGGCCTCATCAGTTAGGTGAAGCTGTGCCTCTCTGAGCAGTGAGCAGGCGAGATGTGATTTTCTTTTTTAAATCTTTTTGTAAATATCATTGTAAATCCAGTATCTCAGTTCGTTTCAGTAAACTTTATTTTAATATCTTTGTGTTCAGTAACATTCATTTTCGTGGAGTTATTATTACTTTCCATCATTAAAAAAGTTCAAGAAATGGGCAGGCTAGATGTCCCTGGTTCGTTGGTCATGCAATCTTCTTTTATAAATGCAGGTACATCAGGCGTTTAAGGCGCACGCAATTAAGCAGACCATCTGCTTCCACCCTGATTGCAGGCAGAGTGGCCTGAATTGGAGTCAGTGATTTCACAGGGAGATATTAGCTATTAAAGGGCACTCATTGTTTAACTCGGTAATCCACATAACAGACAATCTATAAATTACAAGACAAACTGTGACACAGAACGATTTGAGACTTAACTCATGAAATCACTTCACGAAAATGAAGAAACAAGAAAGTAGAGACAAAGCAACCCTAGTCAAAAAAAAAATCCTGAATCCCAAACCAACGTGTTTTGACACCCAGCCCTACACTCAGTAGGCATGATTGAAGAAAGATTTCGTCCTTGTTCACTTTAGCCAAGATTTGTGAGCTGACTCTGGATGCTAGAATTACCCACACATGTAGACTCTCCAATCTAGCCACACAATCGTCTTGTAGTTGATAGAATATTCTCTAGTATATCCAACCATAGGAGCGTGCAGACCGGTCTGGTTCATTAATGGGACTGGGTATTTTGGATCGGGGGAATTAGCTAAGAGAATGTTATTGAAGTGGGGCCGCCAACATGGTGGATGAAGGATGCTTCAAATCTATTAATCTGAGGGTCCTACCAGGGTTGGTGGAGGTGTGTGCATTAATGTTATGGAGACAGTGCCCAAGGGCTGCATAGCTGCTTATTTTTATATTTATTGTGTACTGGTTTCTTATATTTAAACATTTCCCAATTTAACAATAACTACATTATAAATTAAAAAGGAAACAACATAAACATATAAATCCATTCAAAATGCATAATCAGTATATAGATGTTAAAATAAGTCAAATCATACTAAATAGGAGATCAAACTCAAATTACTCTGAAACATAAATGATGAAGTCATAAAGTTCAAACCTATTTACCTACAAAATTATTTAAAATTCATCTTTAAAATATCACGACCATTATAGAATTCTTATGTTTAACGTTAAATCGTACCATAATACATTTACTTATCATGAAGTAGTGTCAAAAAAAAATTCTTAAGTACCTGCAAATGGCTAATATCAAGGAAACATTATCAGCAAACATCATCCTATTCCACAGGGTTTCTCCAGCATATTTAAAAGAAGTACATATTAGCCCTGTAGAGAGTTTATGTCTAAGGTTCACAAGTTTGGGGTAGTATATAATGTCATGTTTTAAAGTTTCAGTTACTTGTCTGCATCAGCAACAGCTTCTTTGATCTTTAGGAATCCCCAATCTGGGGTGAAAACACTGTAACGTAGGCAGTTGGCTGAATTTGAACCTCATGTACAGGTGTCTAATTTTCTGGCAAGGAATTAAATATAAGTACTTTGATAGATTCACTCTTTTCCTTATTACTTTTGAATAGTACATATACAGAAGGTATGTTTGTAGGCTGGCGATGGTTAAGCACCAATCACTTAAATGAAATTTCTTCTTCACCTTGTTTGGATTGACAAATATTTGGTTAACATTGACATCTATACTGTCTATTTCCCTTTCAAGCTGATAAGTACAATTGTTTAGTGAATCTGTTTTCCTTGTTTAGTGAATCTATTTACTTACCATGTATGTTTCTGTTCAAGTCGTGAAAAATAAACTGGAGGGGAGATGTGGAGGTCATACATTGTAGATATAGGGAGAGTTTTTCCACACCACGAGAGATTTAAGAGAGATGAGCCCCAATCCATGGTGAATGATGCAACTAGGTATACATTGGGACACTACAAGGACCTTCTTGCACATTGTACCTTCTAAAGTATTCAAGAAGATCCCAAATCGTGAAGGCCTATTTCCAGACCATAAATTAAGGCCAAAACAATTTGAGCGCAGTAAAACTTAAGTGCCAGCATAACAGAGAATTTACAATACATCAATATATACATTTTAGATAGGCGGTGAGAGGTAGCATTCTTGCTCTCAAGTTCTCTTGTATCCAGTGTAGACAGGAGTTTTGCTGAATAAAAAAAGAATGGTATTTCAAGGACTTAACTAGATCTAATTTTTGATCACCAACCCTCCGCACCATTGTTTTAGGTGAATGTCTATTTGAGAAAATTGTACATGACTTTGCTCCAGTTAACCAAGAGGTTATTATCAATTGGGTAAAATGAAAAAATATATAACTTTCTTTGGAGACCTATTGTAGTTGGATCAAACAGAAGCACGTCATCTGCGAAGGCAAGCCAATGCATTTCAAGAGCACCCAATTTAACCGGGAATGCATTGAAGGCAGACCTCAGATTTTCTACATCTGATAAGTACAAATTAAACAATAAAGGAGCAAGAATGCATCCCTACTTCAACCCTATAAACGTGTTGATGGGCCACAGCCTAATATTTGTGTGTTTGTGTATTTTGTATTTTTCTTATTTTATTTGTAACTTTTCTATCAAAAAGGACATACTTTACAATACAATAAAATGCAATTTTAAAAACTGAGAAAAAGTATTCATAGTTGGTCTTCTAGATGAAGGAGATGACTCTTAAGAGTGGTACAAAACAAAGACCAGAAAGTAATAGAGCGAATGGGAATGCAAAAACGTTACTCAGATCATCCAAAATGGCAATGGTTTGGCAATTAGATGGGTCCATTCTGTCACCTTTGTTAAAGATCGGGAGGATATTAGAAAAATGCCAAGTAGCCGGAAGTTTCTGCTTATCCACCACTTCCATAAATAATCTGTATAATATTGGTGACCAAAGTTCTGGATTATATTTAAGGGTTACTGGAGCCAAATTATCAGGGACTTTGGGATTTTGAGGGGTTAATTTTTTATAATCACATCATGTATATTTTGCATTGAGAACACTTCTGTCCAGTCAATCCGGCAGTTAATGCCTTGAGGACAGTCACTCTGAGTTGTAGATTTATCAGAAAAAATGTCACTATGATAAGTTACCTAGGTTGGCTCTGGTATGATGTTACAATTAACTTCTGGATGATTTTTTTATGATTTAATTGGCAACTTCCCAAAATCTGGAAAAGCTTTTCACCATAAGCACCAAAAGCATTCTTTGACTATCCAATCCAAGCAATTCAGCTTTCATCCTTTTGACAAGATTCCTTTTGTATTTAGATATCCTTTTCCTCTCAATAATAAAAATGGGAAGTCAACACCATACAGTTTGGCCAGGTGTCTAATGGTGGCCCTTTTCTGTTTCTCAGCCGGAGCAATCATTTGATTATATACATGAGGTATATATTTGTACGCATCAATGTTACCCTTATCCGTGAGTCTGACCAATATTTTCGAGACAGTTTAACTGTAGCCTTCTATATCAAATGTAAAGTGATAATTTAATGTGTTGGGTTCCCTCAGGACGTTCCCTAAAATGTCAGTGAATTTTTCCATGAGTCTAAAATTACATTTCACCCTCCTCCACCCCTCATTAGTGGTGAGGAGAGCCAATGAGGGTTTGTGGGCATTATAAAGGATTGCAGAAGAACAGCATTTAAGCTGAAAAGAGATAGTAGCAAGGTCTCCCAAGTCAATAAACTCCAAACCCAGATCTGAACAATTTGACAAAAGACTTTTGGACAGAAATACAAGGTCTATCAAGGAAGATGACATTCTTCTTTTCCAAGTCACTACCTTAGTTAATTATAACTCTTCACTGGGTACCAACAAAGACAATTAGCAGGATGTCATAAACTGTAACCATGAGGTGGCTTATTTCTTAGATGTCAAATTCGAAGCGGATAGATCATATAATAAATGTGCATCAGTCTCTAATAAATAATCAGCTCATTGAGACTTAAAATCTGCCACAATCACAATATTATTTTGACGACGCTCCCCCAGCCATAAGGATATGATTTTGTTAATCTGTTGTTGCATAGTTATAATGCAATTTTTTGCAGGATTAAAGTACAAGTTAATCAATTGTATTTCATTGAAAGAAGTATCATGATGCAGAACTAAACTAACCACCACCAGGGAATTGTCAATTGCCACCAACAAGGTAGATTGTAGATCTAACTTTAGATCTATAATAATAATAATAATAATAATTTGGAATTTATATAGCACTACGAACCCTCAGGTATCTGAGCGCTGCTTATTATTACCCACAGTGTGTGGTGCTCATTTATCGACTGCGGAAGGATGAAAGGCTGTGTTTGGCCCCGTCGGGATTCGAACCTGCGTTAGCAGGCTCTGCACGGATGTCAAAGCGAGGGCTCTACTCGCTTTGCCACTTGACCGGCTATGGCAATGGATACTCCACCCAAGGGTCGCTCCTTAGTTGCTGTTGTCATGAATCACTGATTTCGCCCCTTATGGACAACAAGGTCTCTCAAACACCATAGTATTGCATCCATTGTACACTCAACATGGCCGACGCTGCTGGGAAACGCACAGTCTAGTCTCCCAGTAATGTCTGTTGCTTCCTTGAAAACAGACACGCCCCGCGGCTCGGCGCATCTCAACGCTAAGCTTGTCCGTGCTGTTCGTACAAGGAAGTTGCTACTCTGATTCCCTCCATTGTCTGCTTTCCCTAATCCTTTGGTTCCTTGTGGTTAGCCTCCCCTTCCTTCCCGGTGTGCTGTTCTGTACCGCTCCTCGCTATCTCCGCTCGCGGAGCCATGCAGGTTTCTTTTATAACTTCCTGGATTCATAGCCTTCCCTCCTGTATTGTTACCCGGTCTTTCCTGGAATCCCTCCTATTGTTATTGTTATTGTGCTTGTACCGCGCCAAAGCCCATAGGCATCCAGGCGTCGAGAGAACAAAGTATAGTGAGTAAAAAGACTACCGAAGAAGTTTACTCTAATTGAAAAGATATGTTTTTAATTGTTTTCGGAAGGCAAGAAGATCTGTTGTCTTGCGCAGGGATGCAGGCAATGCATTTCATGCCTTGGCTCCCTGGGTGTGAAAGGCCCTTCCAGAGCCTCGAGAGCATTTCACCCGGTGCTGTAGCTCCTAGAACACTGAACACTCCGAGCCTTCGTATCCTTCCTCGGCAGGAGCCCAAACTCACATCTATACGTTACCTGCCTGCATACTGGTGACGCAGGAGACTCGCCCCTTCCTATACAAATCCCGAACTTCTAGGAAGAAGGAGATATCTGCGAACACAAGAAAGAAGACGTCAAGAATCAAACAGGTGTCGCCAAGAGTCCGAGAACTCAGAGTGTGACACCTGTAGTGGCCAGGCTGGAGTATGTTATGTAACCTTCCATGACAAGGGGTTTAGTTAACATAGTTTCCTGTAGCAAAATTATATCTAGATTTTTGAAACCCCAAACATTTTTAAATGCATGGGCTAAGTTTGTAAAACTGCATCCATTCCAAGATACCATTAAAAAAATCAGTGCTAAAGATTTTTGGGAACAGTGAGCCTAATTTGTTCTGCCAGCGCCCGAGTCAACCACACCAATCATCTTTTATATTAGTTGATGTAGGATGGACATTTAGGTCCCAATTTGTTTTTTATGGGTTGCTTATGGGTGTAGCTCTAACGGTCCTTAATGATATATGTAGGGCCGTGGAAGTGTCAACTGCTGGGATATTAGAAACTAATGGTTTCAATTGATAAGGGTTGGTAAAATTCAAAATATCAAGCCCATAGACCTGAAATCTTCCACATGTTCCCATAGCAATCGTACTACTATTTTTTAATACACATGGGCCACTAATCTATCACTGTCCCTTTCCGGTAAATCGACCCAATCAATATGACCTGAATTAATTAGTTGTAAAGCCGGAATTGCTGAGAAAA
Source organism: Ambystoma mexicanum (assembly GCF_040938575.1). Classification (NCBI taxonomy): domain Eukaryota; kingdom Metazoa; phylum Chordata; class Amphibia; order Caudata; family Ambystomatidae; genus Ambystoma; species Ambystoma mexicanum. The sequence continues at coordinate 1,490,164,156 of NC_090921.1, forward strand.
TGTGTAATATTGACAAGCGATTTAGATTTATTGAGTCATTAATAGATCTTACATTTTCAAAGCCGATGATTCTATCATTAAAGGACATATTAGACATTGGTACTACATTTGTAATACATATGTAAGCAGCAGGCGTATTAGATGCTGTGGGATTGGTAGCCATGGTCATTCATTCCATTTATAGTAGAGATGGGGCCAGAGAGATTATTAGAATCTGTAAGGTTGGTGGCCTTAGTAGCACACTTGGTAACAACCCTCTGATCACACTGAGGCCCATTTTAGTTATCAATGTCTTCAGCTGTTGAATCGTACCATTCAGGTGATGCTCAGCTTCGTGTTCATCAGTCAAACTTGATCTCTGTTTACGCTTGGAGAAAAAGAATTTGTTAATTCTTTCGCTTTTTTCGCTCTTCACATTCCCCCTTGATTGTGTCATGCATGTGTTGATCCATTTATAAGCATATTGTCCTCCTGAGCATTAAGGTCAATTATTTAAGATTCATGGGGAGGGGATATGAGGAATTCCAACCATGATGTTCTTCTATTTTGCTTATGATTTGGTTGATTATTAGATTTTATTTGAGATTTTTGCTTCTTCGGTGTAGGTGTTAAGGACCAGATATGTAGAAGAATAGGCCTATCAGCCACTCTATTGTGATCCCTTTCCCCCTGTACAAGTAGTGGAATAGGGCCCAAAGCCTGACCCGGGGAGATAAACAAAACAGGACAAGCACTGAGTCTACCATGAGACAAATATTGTTGAGTGATGTCAGGATTATGAATATGTGGAATTTCTTCAAAGTTAGGTAGTTCTGGTTCTTCCACATTAAACAACATTACCGATTGAGTGAGAGATGTCTTTGTTCAACTTGTTCATAATCAATGTCTATGCTGTAGAATTCAAATCAACCAGATCTTTAATATTATTGTTTAACCTAACCAAAGATTGAAGAACTGAAAGGAGAGCCAAAATCGATGATGGGCCCAATGTATCCAGTGTAGATTTACACAAAGTAATTGCTTCATGGAGATGGTTTGTCAGAGTACTTTGTACTTGACTCATGATGGATTCAGACGGTTGGATATGAGGAATTGGATCAGTATAATTTGGATTCAGCGTTATGGCTCTGCCATCCAATGCTTGAGGTGAGGACCCCAGAGCATCGTAAAGGTCCTGGCACGTCCTCAGGAATTACTCTTCTGAATCGTGTGTCTTTGATACCATCACAAAGGCATTATCCAAAGAAGATCTTGATGACACTCTGTGGTTGCCCTTCTCCGGTCCAACCTGTTTTCAGAGGTTCCTTGGATGTCGTTTTTTGTTTTGTGACATTTGGAGGCATAGGTATTATGTCCTTTGGAATCGTTATTTACAGTTTAGATAATGGCATTGCAGGGAATTCCCCTGTTGAATCAGTGTTTACATTGGATGAATTTATCAGAGTCAAAACAGGCTCCATACATTAGTGCCCACAGCAGTACTTCTTAAATTATAGTTTGCTCTGTTGATGGATTCCATGGGACAATGAACCCAGATGGTAAGAGTTGTAATTATTTTGCCTTACAAGCTCAGTTGCGGTGATGGATCAGTCACATGCAGCACATAATGCACAAGGAACACAATGGGGCAAAGCTGTTACTATGGCCTCCTGCAGGTCTCCGGTGGATCACTGCAGATCTCACTTCCACGACTCTTCTGTGATGCACAGCTTTCCACTTTTTGCAGTTACTTTCTCTTGTGCGTCTAAATTAGATGCGCATCCAAAAACAACTCAGAGTAGTACAAATGGTCCATGACAGACCAGACTTGCGCCAGACTGGCTTTTCTGTAAACCATGAATAGTACCATCTTAGGACGCCGGAATTCACCAAATTCTAGGATAATGAGTTTGATGACATTAAATTGGAAAGCAATTCAGCCGGCCAACAAACGTTCCTAGGGATACCGTGGGAAGTACCACAGAACCGACCATCAAGACATCAAGGTGGAATTAGTAACTGTGAAGCCACAGTTGGCAGCCTTAGTGTCCTGCTGGTTCTATGGTATGCTCAATGGAGATAGATGTTGTCATGGCTCTATGATATGAATCTGCTGACTCTCTGCCTCCTGATAATACTACACAGGCCTAGGTGCCCCTGTGCCATCAAGTTGATCAAACCCATTCACTCCCTGCCTTGCCTGACTACATACCTAAAATACGAACCATCCAAGGCACTAAAACAATGGGGCTTTACAATACCTCTGTCCAGCCTGTCCCTTAACACCACTTCCTCGGTAGGATTACGTTACTACGAGATATATCCTGACCAATAACCAATATCCTGCCAAGACCTACCGTGTAACCCACCATAAATCACAATCAGAGACCTGGAAGATGGGCTCCCATACACATTGTGCTGTGCCTAAAAATAATGGCCCTCAGAACGTTCAAATCATAAACTACTGTGGTCCGATCTGTGAATCTACCTCAGAGTACTGCTACAGCGAAACATGAAGATAATCACCACCAGGTCACCCAGACCCAAAATAACCGGGAGCAGCGGGCTCCAAAAAATAAATCATCCACTCCAGACGCTCACCTAGCCTACCACTACGCTCACTCTCCACTTTACGCCAACAAACAATAGAGCACAGCTTTACCCCTTGATCAATTTGGGCCTAGCTGCACACATAAAAACAATTCTCCATGAACACCTCAACAACAATGCAGCTATACCCCACGAAAGAATTGGCCTAGCTGCACACATAAACGTCCTACACAGGCCTAATGCCGCCAGAATGCAGTGTCGGAGATCAACCACCTGACTGCACACATTTGACTGATCTCTGACTAACACTGCACCTAATGTTAGGATACAGCCACCATCACGCAAATCACACTGGATGCACACATACTGAGTGCACACAAGCACTGTATTCTACCATACTCTCTTGACTGAAATGAACTACGGTCCCCAAAGGCGTTCTACCCACAGTGCTTTCAGATCCTACCAATGATATATAGAGCGCTATATAAATGCCAAATAACATAACATAACATAACATCACACACGTCCTGACTCACATTTAGAGGAAACAGAAGTCAAGTTGGAGGCGTTGGATTTGTATTATATTAGAGCAGATCTTTCACCTCTTCCTATATTGTGCCTTTCACTCAATATTGGAAAGTAACTTATAGAGATCCCCCAAAAAACGAAAATGCATAACGGCGCACTACCACCTTAGCATTGGTCCTCCACTATTGAGTTATAGGTGCAGCTTTACTGGCAATAGCCAGCACCGTCATCACAAACCTCGGCTGCATACTATACATAGTATTGCTGCTGGGCACAAGCGCCGCCAATACCAGCCTTAGGATGTCAACCTCCAGCACCTGACGCTAACAGGCAGGCAGGGTCACCCAAGTCCATCACAACTTTCTCCGCTCAAATCCGCTCCCGACTTGTATCTGGTCCTTACAGGCAACCAGTCAGGCATTTACCTCCGATTAGAGGAAAGGGAGTTACAGCTCTGCAAATCTGCTTGGGGTTTTGGGACCTGGATGGTCTCAGAGGTGCCTGGGCAAAGATGGTTTCATAGGCCCCTGTTGGGTCCATTGTGATTGATGCAAGAGAGCTGTCCTTAACGATTGGTGGAGTGAATGGGAAAGAAAGCACAATAGCTTTTGCTGCAGTGTGTGCACTGGCAGTATTATTTAGTAAATGATTGTGAGGCTCAGAGGTGATGGGGACCCCCTCATGATATGACGGTGTTAGAGTCATATGGATAAACGGTATACAAGACATGTTTGCTCCCTAAAACCAGACAAATATTCCAAAAACCAAAGAAAATAGGGAAAAGACTCACAATAAAAATAACAGGAAACAACAAATATACATGAGTCCATCCCCTGCTTTGAGCTACACATTGGAGGTCATTACAACCTTGGTGCTAAGTACACCAACTTTACCACCCTGGAGTAAACTACGTTTACACCATGGTGGATGGTGGATTTACCGCCCCATTCCAAGGTGAGTGGGGCGGTAAATCCCCATTTCCCATTTTCCCTTCCCCATTCCCATTTTTGCCCCATAGGGCATAATGGGAGTGGGGAAGGCGCTAATTACGCCACCGTAAATTACGGTGGCGTAATTAGCATCATGGCGGATTAGCGACATGGATTTTAACGGCTGCTAAAAGCAGGCGTTAAAATCAGAATCAGGTGTTAAGGGTTAACGGTGGCGTTAACCCTTAACGCCTGAGTTGTAATGAGGCCCATTGTCATGAGTCACTGTGATCGCTGACAAGTTTGGTCCCTTTGGCAGCGGTAGCTATGGAGCTGTACGGAGCCCCACTCAAGATCGCACCCTCGTGAGTTCCACAATCGTCTATAAAATGGTATGTATCCGCTTCCGAGTTATGGGACGAGCATACCGTTGGCATTCAATGGATCTAATGGAAATGCATTGCAATTCTTCCCGGAGAATCTGTTCTCGTTGTCCCTGTAAGCCTTCCTTCAGTTCAGGTCACACTGTTTGGGTTGTTCTATGCTCCTTCCTCCTTCTGTCCTGGTCTCCCACTCTAGTCAACTCCTGACCAGGGTCTCCCGCTTGGCCTGCCCAAGTCCTGGACCTGCCGCTCTGGCAAACTTAAGTCCTGCTAGAGCCATCTCGGCACTTAGCCTCTATCCTATCTTCTTCATTCAGGGTGCTTGCTCCAGCGCTCGGTCTCTTCTACATTTCTTACCAGAACTATTACTTGTCATGCACTTCAGTGCTCCTGGCCATCCTGACCTCTTAGCTTGCAAAACTGACCGCCCCAGATCCTGTTCTCCTGTTTCAGTGTCCTATCCAATCGGCCTCATCTCTCCTTGCAAGATCTTAACCATCTTTTCCTCATCTTAAAAACAGAAAAGGCCCTTGAGTTCTGTGCAGTTTATTACTCTGGCTACAGCAGAGGTTTACCCCTTCAGGGTTTTTTTCCTCTAGGGTTTTGCTCTCCTTACGGTCGCTCTTCTGCCTGTTCACTTTTCAGCGGAAAAGGTGGTGGCTTGAAGGGGCAGTCCCGTTCTCTCCACTCTGTGGTCCCGGTCACAAATGCAGGTGAGAGCAGTCACTGACATGCATCTCTACGGATATGTTCAGACCAGTGGTATCAGCACAGCAGTGCCACAGGAAGGGGAACTAATATTATTGCTGCCTGGCCATTAAGCTACATAGGCATAGTGTAATTCGCATGAATTTCTAGGTGCAATGAAGTACAAAATATAAAAAGAATATATCTTTTTTAACACCTTCAAAACGTTATTAAAATCTCTCACTTAAAAAGCATAGCTGGAGCCCAGGAAAACTTGCACTTTTTACCACCAATCAGTTTCTGAAAATTGCTCAAGAAAGTGCTACATTCACCAAGTTACGAAGGATAGTTTTGCATTGTCATATGTGAGCGGGCCACATCCATGGCTAGGTAGCACTCCAGATAGCATCCCAAAGGTTTTTTAGAATGGTAGAGGCTCCATAGCATGATTTTTCTTGCTCATTTCATTCAAAGGATTTGTTGAGAAGGGGTGGATTGTGAGCCACTTTATCTTCAAGCTGAGGGGGGCACAGACACACCAGTGACTGTTGCAAGCAACTTCATAGCAGGACATTTGCTATCGTTGGGAGGAGGCTCATAACAACATTGTGCAAGTTGGGACAACAATTTAATACAGGACAAAGGACTGTCTCTTGTAAATACAGTTAAAAAGGAGAGATGCAGGATCATTGGCAGGGTGCCCCTCTGGCATGAACATTGCTCTGCTCCTCCACAGAAGGGTTTGATGGGTAGTTGGGGTGCACCCAGCATCCAATGCTTTTGGCAGGTCATGTTAGAAATCAACAAAGAGGATGGCATGATGTTCTTATAGCATGAAGAAATCCAGTTTAGCTCTCCTTCGTTATACAGAAAGAATGGGATTTTGATAAAATAAAGTTTAGCCATAAGGTAGGGCTGATAGCAGCAGATACTTCCAAAGAAGCATAAATCGATTAAACTAAGTGCTGTCTCACTTTAAATCTCCATTTACAGGCAGAAGACAGACCTCTTCAAAAAGTGTTTAATAATCACAGACATGTTTCAACCTGCTTTTAGCTCTTTGGTGTGTCCGAGTGAATATTCCTGGAGAATCATTATATACAAGGTGGCTCCTCTTATTCAACCTCAATGATAAAATCAGGGAAATCACCCATTGCGATTAGCATTAGTAGATGTGTTATCTATAAACTAAGCACCAAACAGTTGTCTCGCCAATAGAAGTCATTTACCTAGATTACAATTAATTAATTATTCCCATTCCTTCTAATATATTTATTGTGTGATCAGGTATGTGCTCCATGGGTAGAAAGCTGCACAAATGCATATTGCTTGTGCCCCAAAAACCATATTAAACATTTGCCACCGTCCTTTTGCATTTGAAACTTTGATTAGTGTATTTGTGTTGTTAACAAATGCTGAAAGGTTTTCCCAGCTTTAGGTAGAGTGGGCCCAAGCATGATTTTGAAATAGGCTCCCACAGATCGTCTGTTGGTCCTGCCAAACAAAGACAGATACACTAATTGATGTACTTCCTGAATGTGCTCTTCCGTTCTAGGAGCTGCAGGGATGGGGAGAGAGAACGCCACCTAGGGAGAGTTCTTCCCAGGTTCCATTAAAGCTATGAGAAAAGAGTTTGTGAGTTAATCAAGTGTGGACCATAACTGTTTGAGAATAATTGGATGGATATAGGTTCTTGGGCAGTAGTAATCCCAGTGAATTGGATAAATGGTGGTCAGAGTTACAGAGGCCTGATTTGAGGCTCTAAGACTATTAAAAACTAGAAGTGGGATGGGGAGGAAGGCACAGTGGCCACTGTGGGAATGTTGGGATTTTTAGGCGTGGAAAGAGGGGGCATAAACTCTACTAACGTCTTCTGCCACACATGTGACTGTCCTGCCCTCGCCCACACCCCCAACTGCTACATGTGTTTTATCACCCTGCTCTGCAAAAACAGAATATAGCTATTCTAGTTGGGCCCATGTGCTCTATATGTTTTCAGCTGTTCTGCTGCAATTTCATATTTAGTTGTGCCCATTGCATGCGACTCATGATTAGCTTTGCCCCCTCTGCTGTTTGAAAGTGCCTGCTTGCCTGAAAATCGTACTTAGCTGTGCCTTCTTTGCTTTTAGAAAGTGCTTGCCTGAAAATCATACTTAGCTGTGCCCGCTTTGCTGTTTGAAAGTGCCTATTTGCCTGAAAATCGTAATTAGCTGTGCCCCCTTTGCTGTTTGAATGTGCCTGCTTGTCTGAAAACCGTACTTACGTGTGCCCTTTTCTGTTAGAAAGTGGCTGCATTGTGTTTCCACCTGTTTTGCTGGAAAAGCGATGTTAGCTGTGCCCAGTGGCTGCTCTGTGTTTTCATTCTGCGCTGCTATCTGTGTGCACTACCCACTGTCTCCGCTCTTCGGATCCCCCCACCCCCTTGTGCCTCAGTACTTCAGACTGATAAGTGTCCTCCTTACCACTGCAGTTAGCCATGTCTCTATGTCTCCTATCTTCTCTAACTGCTTTTCTATCTCAGATCCTTCTCCTATCACTAAAACTGGCCAGTAAAAAACTTATGAAGGATATGCTGGACTCCAGCCCAGGCCTTACTATTGCAGACACTTATGTCATGGCTTCCGCCAGAGACACTCTCACTGACATCCTTTTCTTCGTTAACGCACCTGATCTATGGACCCGCAACATGGTTGGCTTTCTCTCTCTTATCGCCTCTACTTCCATTAATGGTGGCACTCCCTGGGAGGTTCTTTTGGACCTCTTCGCCATTTCCAGAGTCATAATTAATGTTTACTTCAATGGAACCATCATGGTTCAGGGTCCTCAACCCAACCTTATTCTCTTTGAAAGGCTCCTCTCTCGCCTCTCTAACCTTACCTCCCCCTCCGCCGAGGCTCCCTTGCTCACTGTGCCTTCCTCCTCCTCAGCACAGGTGCCCTTACCTAGTGTGTCTTCCTCCTCCTCCTCTGCACAGGCACATGTGCCTTGCCTTACTGTCCCGGCTTCCTTGTCGGCCTTGGCTCCTCCGCCATCCTCTACTATCCCTCTGACCCTCTTGCCACCTTCGGGAGGGGACACTGTCCCCTGTGCCTCGTCCCGCAGAAGACCTTTAAGGATTGCAAGCTGCTACACATTGCCATCCTTAACACTCGCTCTGCTGTGAAACACTCGTCTGACATCTCTAACATTCCCGAACTCATGGATCTTGATGTGCTCACCATCACTGGCACATGGTTCACAAATAGCTCTGTCACAGGCTTGACACTCTCCTCCCTGAAGGCTACAAAATCCTTTCTGCGCACAGGGCCAAAGAAGACAGGCGGTGGAGTAGCACTTATCTTCCCAGAATGGATACCTGTGTCCATTATCCCTACTCAGGCCTACTCCTCTTTCGAGTGCCTACTCTGCAGGCTCTCACTCTCGCCTAAATCTTCTCTCCTTATGGCCGTCTTCTATCGGCCTCCTGGACAGCCCACTCTCTTCCTTTCGGAATGGGCTGACCTGGCCTCCTCCCTACTCTCCTCCTTCTCTTCACTCCTCCTGATGGGTGATCTCAACATCCATCTGGACTCTCCTGACTCCTCAGGACCCTTCCGCAACCTGTGTAACTCTCTCTTCCTCTCTATCCTACCCTCTGGCTCCACTCAGACCACGGGCCACACACTGGATGCTCTCATCTCCACTGAAATCCCACTCTCTATCCCTCTCACTACCTCTCTCTCTTGGACTTACCACTCTCTTCTATCAACACTCCTGAAGCTCTCCTCTCTTCTTGCAGTTACACACCCGGCACAGCCACTCAGCTTCAAAGTCACAAGACCCATGAAAAATGTGACAGTGGCTGCCTTCGCCTCCACCTACTCTCCTCCCCCCATTCCTGCAGCTAACTCCCATACTGACACAGCCCTCACTAGCCTTAATCTCTCTATCTCCAACACTCTCAATAATCTTGCCCCTTTCATGAAGGTCCGACTGAAGCCTTCCAAAAAGTGCAACTCTTGGTACGACTCCGATCTAGCTGCCCTTAAACGCAAGTGTAGGGCAGCTGAGTGGAAATGGAACTCGTCGGGTGGACCATCTGACAAACGGGCCGGCCACCTCCTTCAAAGGCAATATCGACTCTGCATTCACTCCAAGAAAAGAGTCTTTATTCAAGCCTGCATCTCCGCAGCATCAAACAACACAGCCAAACTCTTCAAAGTCTGCAAGGAACTGGCCAATCCTGCAGCAGCCTATTCTTCTGTTACATTTACACAGGACCTCTGCTCAGCCCTGGCAGCACACTTCACCACCAAAACCCAAGACATTCTTTCCTCCCTTCCCCCCACATCACAGCACACACCAACACCAGTGCCTCCCTTGGCCCCACCTCCACTTCACCTCTCTTCTCTCTCACCTGTCACACCCGATGAGGTTGCCAGACAAGTTCGGTCTATGAAGACCTCATCCAAACAAGTGGACCCTTGCTCCTCCAAAACCATCAATGACAACATTGACTCCCTCGCCCCAGCCTTGGCTGACCTTTGCAATCTCTCCTTTTCCACTGGAGTTTTTCCAACTTCTCTAAAGCACTCCCTTGTACACCCTCTGCTCACGAAACCCTCTGCTGACCCCTCCATTCCGGCAAACTACCGTACAATCTCTATCACTCCTTTCCTGGGCAAACTCTTTGAGAAGTTGACTATCTCTCAGCTGAAACTCCACAGTTAATCAATTGGTTGCTTCCATGACCATCAGTCTGCATTTAGAGCATCCAGAGGCATGGAAACCGCTCTTCTGAACACCCGTGATGACCTGCTCTCAAATCTTGACACCATCTCTCCCTCTGTCCTCATTCTCCTTGATCTCTTCTCCGCCTTTGACATGGTTAACCACAACATCCTGATCGCACGGTTTTGTGACACCTTGGGAATCACAGGTCAGGCTCTGCGTGGTTAACCTCTTTTCTCTCCGACCAACCATTCCTGGTGGAACTTGAATCCTTTCTCTCGACTATCACTCTCTCAACATGCAGCGTAGCCCAGGGATCAAACCTATACCCCTGGTTCTTCAACGTCTATGTGGCTACCTTGGCACATGTGATCGCCACTTTCACCTCTAATTTCCAGTGTTATGCAGATGACATGCAACTAACTTCCAGGCTTCCCTCAGCCATTTCCTCCTCCTCTCTCATATCTGACTGTCTGTCTGCTATCCAGTTATGGTGTGCTGCAAACAACCTCTGCCTCAACACCAGTAAAACTGAGATCGTTCGCACTGGGACCCCTGCTCCCGCTTTCCCACTTTCACTGTGGCTGGCCTCCCTTGGCCCCGCGCCCACCCCCTCCTGCGAGGCCAAAAACCTTGCGGTCATCTTTGACTCCACTCTCTACTTCTCCTCTCACATTTCTGACATCTCAAAAAAGTCTAACTATCAACTACACCTCCTCAGAGGCACTCTACATTTTCTCCCTTTCCCCCAGCGTCTCACTGTCTTAAGAGCCCTGGTTCTCTCTAGGCTGGACTACTGCAACAGCCTCTTCCTAAAACTCCATGCTTCTGCCTTGCACACTCTGAAATTCATGCAGAACATAACTGCAAGAGTTATCCTTGGCCTCAAGCCCAGGGACCGCATCTCTCCGGCGCTGAAATCCCTTCACTGGCTCCCTGTGCCTGCAAGGATCAAATTCAAGACCCTTTGCATTGTCCACAATGCTTTCTGGGGCTTGGGACCTACTTATCTGCAACTTTGCCTACCTAAATACTGCCCCTCTCAAGCCCTCCACCCATCTACCTCCAACCTTCTGCGAGTGAGCTGGTTCTCCAAGCAGAGATTTGGAGGGAGATCCTTATCTTCAGCAGGCGCCTCTCTCTGGAAGAGCCACCCTGCCACCCTCTGGCATGAGCCTGATCTTCTTAAGTTCCAGAAACTCATCAAGACCTTCCTCTTCTCCTCCTCCCTCTCTCTCCCCCTACCCTGCTAATGTAGCTCTCTGCATTTTCCATCTCTCCCTCCTCTTCCATACAGCTTTGCTGACTGGCTGCCTGGTGTACCTCAGAGTCTCACAGGTCCCTGGCACCCCCGCCAGTCCTCTTTGCACTTGCCTCAGGGCCCTGCACCCTATCTCCCTCACTGCACTTCTGAATAAATCCAAGAGAGCTTCTCTCTCTGCTCTTATCCCAGTCTTTACCGACTGGGTGCACTTGGAACCCCCCCACGACCGCTCCCTTGACCGTCTTGCACTTGCACGATCTGAATGCATCTCTGCCTGAAGATCGTCTGTCTGTTCTCCCTTGTCTTCACCCCTTAATGTGCACTTGAAAAAAAAATGCAGAATCGCTGTCAGGCCTATTTGCTGTATGTCAACTGTTAAATGTATCATTTTCACGTACTCTGCTTGTGCAGACCGCTATCGTCTCCAAATGTTAAGGGCTCTGAGCACCTGTTGATTTTTTCCTGTGTTCCCACCCTCATTGAGCGCTTTGAAAAACTGCCTGTGTATAGGCGCTTTATAAATAAACATTACCATTACTTTTGTACTGTGACAAATCACCACTGTAGTTGGTTCAAAGCACTGAATCCTTGACCAAGCCGCATTGTAAACACAAGGAGGGTGTTAGGCTTGTATTAGTATACATGGGGCTCGTCCATCATATATGAACTATTTTTGAGAGATAGAAAGTGAGAGAGAGAGCGAGAGAGAGAGAGAGAGAGAGAGAGAGAGAGAGAGAGAGAGAGAGAGAGGCGTCACAGAAGATGTGTTGAGCTCATGTATAGGACTGGAATGCAGTGCAGTTTTAGTGTGCTATAGGATAGAAATTGGATCATGTTTGGTGCATGAGAGTCTGGAGAGCGTCCTCAGGCAATCCTATTATATATGGAGCCTTAAAAAACTTTTAGTGTCTATTTATGTTACTGCACATAAATGCCCAAATAATAGTTCTGGGGCTGCCAATCCAATTTAGAAGGAGAGGTGAATGTTATTGGTAGCAAAAGACAAGGGAGTGAGGTGGACAGAGTTAATATTTTCTTTTTTTAAATGTATTCGATATTTGTAAGGCACCTATAGAAAAAGTGTTTCAAGGTGCCACAAGACAAACACGAGGAGAGGGGGCAAGAGAGACAGATAACAATAACCGTCCTACTAGGCCTTGTGACATTCGGATCATGCAAGTTCAGTAACAAGAAGTGCGAGCGAGAGGGCAGGGCGTAAGTGTCAGTCTGTGTGAAATGCAAAGTGCAAGGATGGGAAGGGAAGTGAAGGGTAAAGAGGAGAGAGTGCAAGAGAAGGGGGAGAGTGGAGGGGGGCGAGAGGGCCACAGGGGATATATGAGTGTTAAGGGGAGGCCAGGACGGCGAGTGACAGGGATTGCATGGGGTGCAGGGGGTGAGGGTCTACATGCCAAATGCGAGGAGGTGTGGTGGACTGGGTGGGGGGTGCCTGGTGCCCTGTAGAACACAGAGGGAATCTGGCAGCCAGTCACTGCTGCAGACAGTGAAGGGGGAGAGGGAAGAAGAAAAAAGGAGCATCTTGAGAAGCTTCCAGAAACTTGATGAGATCCGCTCAAGCCTGAGAGGGGCAGGGATACCATTCCTGATAGAGGCTCCTGCGGAGGAGAGAGATCTACCCCCACTTTCTGCTTAGAAAAGCATCTGATATACAGAGAGTTGGAGCTAGAGGACCGAGGGGCTCTAGCAGGGAGGTATTTAGGGAGAGAGGGTTGGATGTAGCGCGATACCCAGGCCCCAGAAAGCGTTGTGGATGATGCAGATGGTCTTGAACTTGATCCTAGCAAGAACCAGGAGCCAGTGGAGAGATTTTAGGGCTGGGGAGACGTGGACACTGGCCTTGAGGCCAAGGATAAGTCTCGCTGTGCTATTCTGGATTAGTTGAAGGGGGCGAAGGGAGGAGGGAGGAAGATTGAGGAAGAGGCTGTTGCAGTAGTACTGCCTAGAGAGGAGGTACAGATAATGGTGAGTCTTCTTGAAAAGGTCTGCGATGTGACGAGAGAAGAAGAGAGATGAGTCAAAGATGACACCAAGGTTGTTTCCCTCACAAGAGGGTGAGGGGTGGGGACCCATAAAGGGCGGCCAAAGGGTAGGTGGGAAGGAGGGAGATGGGGTCCCAATGAGAAGGATCTCAGTCTTACTGGCATTAAGGTAGAGATCATTGGCAGCACACCATGCCTGAATAGCAGTCAGACAGTCAGGGATGAGAGAAGAGGAAGAGGAGGCAGTAGAGGGACGCTTGAAGGAGAGCTACATGTTGTCTGCATAACACTGGAAGTGAGGAGAGAAGGAGAACATCTGGTGGGCCAGAGGGGCAAGGTAGATGTTTAATAGCCACAGCGAGAGGATAGAGCCTTGAGGGATCCCGCAGGCAGAGAGTGTGATAGGGGAGAGAAAATGGCCCAGTTGAACCTCGGAAGGTCAGTCGTTGAGGAATGAGGTCGACCAGCCCAGTGCCAGGCCTGTGGTGCCAAGGGTGTGACAGATCTTATTTGTCAGGATGCCATGATTGACCGTGTCAAAGGCAAAGAAAAGATCCAGAAGGATAAGAATGGATGGAGAGTTGGAATCGAGATTTGAGAGCAAGTCTTCAGAGATGTTCAGTACAACAGTTTCTGTGTCTCTGACTGCTCTTAAACCAGACCGGTGGTCGTGGAGACAACCAACAGATTCAGTGTGTTGAATCAGTTGGGTGATGACCAGTTTCTACAGGAGTTGGCCCAGGGAGGCGATAATGGTGATAAGGTGGTAGTTAGCTAGGCAGGAAGGATCGGCAGAGGGCTTTTTGAGGAGAGGATGCACAACAGAGTACTTTAGGGGTAGCAGGAAAGTGGAAGTGGCAAAGGAGTGGTTACAGAAATCAGCCAAGGCTGGCTCAAGGGAGGCAATGTTATACTTGATAGTTCTGGAGGAGCAAAGGAGCACTTGTTTGGAGGAGACTTTCATAGAGAGGACTTGTATAGAGACCTCATCCGGTGCTATGGGAGAGAAAGACGAGTTGTTGGAATTGCAATGGCTAGTCCAGAGAATGCTGTTGTACTTGAAATTGAGGTTCCACACGGCGTATAAAAATGAATTAATGCCACTGATAGGTAAAGGACATGAGGAGGGTTCAAATAACAAATTCCTCATAGAACTGCGGGCAACTGCCATGAACTGTCTTGCAGCCCTTGGCCTTACTAATGAGTCCCTCTCCTATTCTCTCAGCACTGAGTTGCTGATAAAAAGGAAGTCGAAGGAATGGGACATAGTTAAGAACATTGAAAAGTTGGCCGAAAAGAAAAGGTACAGAGCCTACGCCTCACAAGGTTTTACTCCGAGCATCCCCCGAACTTATTTGACTAAATGCTATTCCCCAGGTCTCAAAAGATTTGTACTATATCTAAGATTGAATATCCTCCCCACTGAAGAATAGAAGAATATAGGGGAGCAATGAGTGTTATACCAACTGACAAGAGGGTGTGCCGTTTTTGTAAGGAGGCAGTGGAAACAAGTTGCCACCTTCTAACGGCCTGCCTGTTCCTCTTGGCGTATTATGTTAAGGCCTACAGCGCAATGGTCAGCTGCACTAGCCACATATGTTTGCTCAATTTTGAAATACACTATTCCTGGCAGAATCAGTGGTCATGATTTCGGCAGCCTATTCCACCTGGAATATGATCAAGTTGAAACGTACATGAAAGGGGTTGGTGGCTTTCTTACTGAGGCTCTTGTATTTCCACGGATTGGGGTTGAAATAGTGAGCTGTTGACTGATATACTTACATTTGGACTTACGACATTCATCTTTTAAGATGAATAAGGATGCTTTGATATGTTATGTTATGTTATGTTATTTTGCAATTATATAGCGCCTTAGATACCATTGGTATGGTCTGAAGGCGCTGGTAGGTTGAACGCCCTTGGGAACCGAAGTTCAGATCAGTAGAGAGAGTAGAGGGAGTCAAAAGGTGCGTGTGAGCACCGGGTATTTGTGCAGCTCGTGCGGTATTCGTGTGATAGCTGTTTCTTAGCTGTAGGTGAGGTGTTTGAGAGATCAGGAGTATGTGTTCGCTCCGGCAGGGTTTATCCAGACCGGATGTGGCTGCGTTAGGCCTGAGAAGAACGCCTGGCTGGGGGCTTGTAACCAGCAGTGTTTACTTAGAATGATGTGGAGTGAGTGGCGGATGTTGGTATGAGAACAGTTATACCGAATGGTGTCATAGTATCTCTGTGTTCTAGTTGAGTGGTGATGTAAAGAAGAGAGTAAGCGTGGTGGTGAGATATGATGAGTAATATGATTTTTTGAACGTTCTCTGCATTCCAAACCATACTATATACGTCTATATACGCAATTCTATGCGCTCGGTTGCTCCAGGCACTAATCCGCTTTATGCCCTCATACGTATTATGCACTCACCCCTTCTACGTACTCGCCCCTTCAACGCACTCACCCCCTCTACGCACTCACCCCCCTACGCATTCACCCCCTCTCCGCACTCACCCCGATCTACGCACTCATCCTTTCTACGCACTCGTCCACTCTACGCACTCGTCCGCTCTAAGCACTCGTCCGCTCTATACACTATATATACTCTATATCTATTAACTGAAAGAAAATGTATTGTTACATTTTATTGGTGCAACATGGTTTTATAATATGAAATGTAATGATTTTTTAACTGACTATTATTGTTTATTGCTTAAGGCTTGTTCAATAGCCAAATGCATACATACCAAAAAAAAGAGAAAGAGGAGAGCAGATGAGGGGACGGGGGGTAAATATGTCTGGCAGTAGATGGACTGTAAGTAGTAGTTCATGGTCATGGCATGTTTCTGTCTTGTAAGGTGATAGGTATAGGTATAGGATCTAATAATGGTCAGTTATATTATGCAAACTCCAATGGATATATGCACTGCATATTGTTATGACTTGGATATAGTTTTATGATTTCCTCATACTGGGCCACTTTTTAAATGCAAAAATAATTGTTTTAAAATAAATGATATTTGGTTTTGAACTGAATTTGGGTATTCCAACATGGCCGACGGGATGACTACTAGCCGTCGACATAGAAAACGGAACAGACAATCATCTTAACACGCGTTTCGGGTTCCTAAGCAACCAGTGCCAGTTCCTGACTAACACAGACACAGCAGCGATGCCGCGGTCAACTGCATTCGCAGCAGGAACTTAATATCGTACTGTACAGCGCCCGATTGGATCTATCACACAAAGTAATCCACCAGCAAAGGACAACGTGGAAAGCAGCCAAGACTCAAGACCCGAGTTATTCTAGGTAAACACTTGTTGCAAAGGAGACAAGTGAACCCATGCCGACTTGGTTAATATATATCCGAGCACCGCAATGGCACATTGTTTCTCATCCGCAGCCTGAATTCGAGACAGACGACCATTGAAGCTAATTCCAATTTAGCTCCCTAAGCGGACATTTACTACAAATACATGAACTGGCACACATACAAGTAACATAAGGAAGGACCTTCCTACTCACTCTATGATGTATGCCCAAAAGCCCTAAGAATTGTACACTAAGCCTTTGAGGGAATACTGACTCCTAAAACATTCCACCATACATTTTTCAACAGGATGTTTCGCCACTGAGCCATTAGCCAATAGGAAGACAGCAAGGAGAGTCTGCGGGCAATTGTGCGACTTATTATAACACTGATTTTTTGGAACAACCTCTGTGACTAGTCGCATGAGGACTAACCTACAAACCGAATCAACAGGTGGGTATAATAGAATCCACCGACTTTATGCCACATTACAGTTTCTAATGTAGTATTGGTAGAGCCTCTGAGCGCTACAAAGGCAACATTAAAAGCAAACCTTATTCTTTTTTCAGCCACAGGCACGTAACAGGACACAGCCTGGTCCTTCCAATAACTGTGAACAGTGGGGTGCACCCCCACAGAACCAGTGCAGGTAATTTTCCCTTTAAATGATGTTCAATGTTCAATGTTAGAACTCAAATATAATTCAAGCAATTACAGTTTACACTGTTCCTTCAGTTTTTATTGACAGACTGAGAGTACTTACAAGAACTAAGAGATTTGAATGATTGTCATTACCACAACGAAATTATAAATATTGGGTGAAAAACTCCTGAAGAATGTTCATTAGTAGTTACAATTGAACAGAAACATGTCGAGACCCTAACCTGTGACTTTACACACAGAGATAAAAACTAGAAATACAAACAATTTCAATTACAGCTTTGAGTTCAGAGTGTACTGAACAAGAAGGATATCATGTTTTGAATTAACAACATCTATGTTGACACCTTAGTTATTTCACCTTCGCTGAATGTTGTACATATATTGTACTAATCCTAAGTGCCTTGTAATTTTAATATGTGTATGTACCACAGTTATTTAGTATTTTTTTTTGTCAACCATTACATTTATTTTATATATACTGAAGGGGTATTATTTAAACTGCGCAGCATCTTGAACTGTCAATATGATCTCTATCTCATTGTTAAATGTAGATCTTACCACCCGCAAATAGATAGAGATAGCACTCAGTTATTAGCTCTATAAGTGCATACCGGGGCTCCTTCTATATCTTGTATACTCAATAGATGGTCAGGTTTTATAAGCAATATTTGTGAACTTCTAGTTTGTAGTACCAGCAAGCCAACCTTGCAGGGCGTGTCAGAAGGATTGGGGCACCAGTTGGCTACATAAAGCCTAGTTCGCATGGGCGCCTTGCAGCCTTAACTTGCTAATTTGAAAGATGCAGTTTCTGAAACTCCACTACTTTAATAGCTAGCATTTGGATTAGGACCTCTCAAAAGCCTCACCACATTCTTCAGAAATTGAATGGCTAGTACTATATCAGTGGTGACTGGCTTCAAGTTGTGACCTGCATGTCGAGTCACAACACCTGTGCCTCAGCTGCGTCTCCAAAAGCATGGACTTCCACATGTTCACCTGGTCTTCATTTGCTTTTCTTGTGACTATGTAATCTGATGAAAAAGAGTGAAGGGCCCCCCTGGCATGTGATGCAGCACAGGGGATCCCTTACGCAACAGAAAAACCATTGCTCACGGAATGAGCGAAGTGCCTTAAAAAGGAGATAAACCCGACACTCACGACGGAGGGTCGAGCTGGCACTCTGCTCAGTGCCGGGACCAAATACACCATACCGCCCGGGCTTGATGTGAGGTGTGCTAATGACTCCAATCAAGCGATCCCACTAAGTCAGTGCCAGGTCTGGGATGTCCAAGGGAAGCCCTTATTTATATATTTTTATGTCCAGTTCGTGTACTCTGGATGACAACCCTTATATAACACCCCTCTCTTAGAATCCCCCTGACCCCACTGAGCCAAGAAGTAAGTTTGTTTTCCAAATTTAAAAGGTTTATTTGAGAATTAAACAATATATATATATATATATATATATATATATATATATATCACACTTTTATAATAAATTAATAATTGATATCACACTTGTGAATATGAGCAGTAATCAGCAATAGGTAATCCTACAATAGCACAGTTCTGGTGATTTATGACTAGGAACAGGGGAATAAGGTATCAGAGAATGCTTTATGGTTTCAAGGAGATGCAAAGATGAATAAAAGGCAGTACAGAAATAAACTTGATATGATTTCAGCAAAAGATAATGTGATCACTTTTTCTTTGACAATTCACTCCCCCCCTATGCAATGTAAGGAGATGGAAGTAACAGACACAATTCTCAGGAATACACACAAATGCAATACAAAGTTCCAGTTCCCCCCAGCGAGCTTAGAGGAAAACAGGTATGATTTTAAACACAGGCGAAATCCTTTTAAATGTGGTGGCAATTAAGTGAAAAATATACTCAAATTGCTTTTAATTCCCTATAGGAGGTTCAGGGTGAGTGAGAGATACTTTAAATCAGTTCAGGCCAGCCCTATCAATGATTCAGGGATGGTTATCAAGTTGAAAACAGAATTCCGTGATGGAAGCAAACGACAAATGTTTTTACACGTGGCTGGAATGAAGCAAAATGTCAAATAGCGGCAATTTAGTGGCGTGCGTTGAGCGCAATTACGGAGGAAGTATATGGAGTAGAAAGACGGTTTTAAGCTCGATTTCGTTCCTAGGACAAACGGTTTCAGAGATACGGACGATTTTGTGAAGGTAGATTCTCGAAATTAAAATTTAAAGTTTCAGAATGACAAATGACAGTTTTGCAGCTTTAAAGTCACAGAAGGACACACAATGCTATGGTGTAGTTCTAGATGGGTCAAAATAGTTTGAATTAGATTATTTTAAACTAAGAGATTGATTTTGCACAGTTCTGGCTGAGTACTCACACTATATTGTGGACAGGAATGCCACTTCATCACGGATCGGGTCAGGATTGGCTGCGGTTCTCTCGCCACTGTGTACTGGTTCTGTGCACAGCGATTTGGGTCAGCTCTCAGCGATCTGGTCTGGGTCTGGTCTCTCTGGATCTCTGGTCTCTCTGGATAATTCTGCCTTCTGGGTCTGCTACCGGTTCTGGCAAAAGTTCTTGGCAAAGAATTCAAACAGCTTGCCCGGCTGTGAATAGTTTGGTTTGGTCTTGAGGCCTGCTGAAGAGAACTCAGCTTGTGGGTTAGGCCTTTGCTTTAAGTTCTGGAGTCAGAGTTCTAAGTTCTGGTCTCTGTCTTGCTGGAGTCAGTCCGGATCTCTGGATGTGAAGTCGTTTGTCCGCATGCTCCGCAAGGAAATGGAAATTGAATGTCCCTACCTGTCCTGCACAGTCTCCTTTTATGTGTTTAGAAAGTGGGTGGGTGGGTCGGCTCATTCTGCATGCCCAACCCTCTCACTTATCATTGGCCAGTTCCTCCTCTCTCCCTTGATTGGGGGAACTGAGTTGTGAGTCAGGGTGATGCTGCCATTTACAATTTATTGAAGAAACGCCCCTTTGCTTTTGCTTTAGAATTCATTATCATAACTAAAAATATTTTCCAAATGCACAAGTGGTTGACATTACATGTACAGATTGCAGATGACTTAAGGTACATTCTGGCCCAACTCTGATCTTCCTGGGAGCTTGCATTAAAAAATAAATGGCAACTTATTTTCATTTTTAGTTGGTTTACCAATGTTAAATCTTTACCCAAAATTACACAAATGTACACCCCCTTCTCCACATATTCCAGTAATTTACTAGGTCTCTAGCATAAGCACAGTGTCTGCAGTATTAATAATTAGCGGGGTTCGGTCCTAGAGCATCGTACGGAATTGAGTTTAGACTGATATTGTAGGTACATTTTCCATTTTGTGAACCCCCAAATTGCACATTTCTGTGAGCTTAATACAAGATTTTATAAGCAATTTAATCAAACATACATTTGCTGCAATATGAATTCACACTCCAGTCTGGCCCGCCCCTAGGAACTGGGAGAGTCAGGGATCACATGTCTCTCCTACCAGGCAGAGCTCTGTTTACAGTCAACACTCAAATCAGCATATCCTATTCAATGGAAAGAGTCTCATGTGTTGGCTGAGGTCAGCAGGCCAGGGGGCCACTCTGCATTTGGTTAGCATGTCCATGTGATCTCCTGGGCTGTTGCTGGTAAGGGCTGGTGTGAATGCCCTTTGAACTGTTAATTGAATCAGTCTGCCTCCTGGGAACAAACCTTTGAAGTCCCAGTTAGCTCAGGATCCTCTTGCATTCCTGAGATACAGTTCTACTGTCAGAGTTTAGAACTCTAGCGCCGGCTTGTGTCCAAAGCTGGTACTGCACCCATTTTCAGGAGTTGTCTTGAATTTGACAGGAGGATTTTGGTTGACAGCTCTAATCCTTGCTGCCATTGTTTTGATGGGCATCCTTGCAGTAGAGTGGTTATGTGGAACCCCCCACAAGAAGGTTGAATCTTTAGAGTGGTATTGTGCCCATGATTTTAGCAACTTTTTGACATCAATTAAAAACTGATTTTGAACAAATTGAAATGGACATTTTGAGCTTGCACTTCAGAGAAACAGCAGTGATTTCAAGGCGCTTTTGATCTAACAGGCACTGCTATTTTTCCTTTGGCACCACCTTTCACCCCTGGCGCTTCCAGTCCATCACGCTTGCACTGGTGGGTGGCAGGTTAGGCAACCATTTTGGTGTGCGCAAAACTGCGCGGTTCTCCTGGTTCTGGAATAGAATGATGGGCGGCGACAGCTCATCCCCACATCTACCCAGTCTATTGATTCAGTTTTTGTTGTCGCCTAATAATTCAACATGGGTCAAAACCCTTGACAAGCCCCCCCGCCCGACTGCGCTTTGATTTCGAGTCGAGGGGGAGTCGGGTGCAAAGGATGTTTTGATCCACGCGCATGTATGTCCGCATCATCTTCTTCCAATTCCATAGATGGCACAGTTCAGCATCTTTTTCTCCCTCCAGTCGGATCGATCGGTTCTCCTCGCCGGTCCTGATGGGAATATTGGGCGGTACCCCGGGCCCCTCGGATCTTTGCTCCCAGTCCCTGGGTCGTTCTCTTTGGTCAGTCTCCATGGTTTCATCTCTCCTAGGATGATAAAGCAAAAGCGGCAATACCTATTTGTAGACATTTCTCCCCCACTATTGATATAGTGGGCGGCATATACATTTTATAGTCAAAAACATGAACATATACATTTTTTTAAATCAAGAGGCAAGAACATATTCAAGAATCATAGAATTTTATAGGGTATATGTGGAATATCTTAGGGTGGAACTGAATTAATCTAGAGCGGTCCCCTCTGTTATTGCAGAGGACTCCTCCAGTTGCTGCAGAGTGTGCCTGGGATGGCAACACTTTAGCTGATTTATATGGACCCACTTGTCTTCCCCTTCCGCCAAACTACCTTTGGGGATGCGGTTCTTGTATGCAACTGGGGAGACCTTGTCTATAAGTTCAAAGGGTCCCTTCCATGTAGGCAAACATTTTCGCTGTTTGGCCTGGTTCCTTTGGAAATTGTATAGATAGACCCAGTCTCCCACATCATATTCCTTCCTGGTGGTCTTCAAGTCATAGTGGGTCTTCATGCTATCAGCTGATCTTTCTAGATTCCGCTGAGCATAGGCAAAAGCATGTTGGAGGTGTTTCCTTAAACTCTCCACATACTCATGAGTTGTGGAGGCATTTATCAATGTCTGCTCTTGGGTCCTGTAGAGCAAATGCTAGGGAAGCACCATCTTGCGTCCAGTCATCAACTCAAATGGTGACATTTTAGTTGCAGATGAAGGGGTAGATCTGATGGCCATTAGGACCAGAGGTAATCGCATATCCCAACTTGGCCCAGAATCTGCCACAAACTTTTCTAATATGCTCACAATGGTTCGGTTGTATCTCTCTACTGCTCCAGAAGAAGCTGGCCGGTAATCAATATGTAGCTTCCTTTTGACCCCCAGTATCTCCCACATCTTTGTCATCACTTCACTGGTGAAATGGCTACCTCTGTCAGACTCAATCCTTTGGGGTAGTCCAAAACGTGAAAAGATGTGATTGATCATCAGGGCAGCTGCAGTTTCTGCCTTGCAATTTGGGGCTGGGAGACATTCCACCCACTTGGTAAACAAGCATGTGACCGTCAACATGTACTTATTTCCCCGAGAGGAGCGAATCACAGGGCCTATGAAGTCGATTTGCAAATCTGAGCATGGCAGTGTCATCCCCCTCTTTTGGAGAGGCGCACGGTGTGTGAGGGACGTCGGCTGAAACTGTGCACAAACAAGACACCCCTTCAAGTATTGGTTGAGATCCTGCCCCACGTGTGGCCAGTATGCAACCTCTCTTAAGATTTCCAGTGTTGTGTGAAACCCCCTATGACCTGCTGTGGCCGCATCATGGGCGTGACTTAACATCAGGCTTCGGAATGAGGTAGGAACCACCCACTGATCATGGCCAGCTTTGGATTTCCTTACCAACAAACCGTATTGGATTCGGAACATTTCTGGACATTTCATCAACACTCTTAGGTCCTCTTTCCCAATGTATCGGTATCCGTCAGGGGAAAGTTCTCAGGGTCCTCAAGGTGTTGGTAAAACTTACCAATGATTGGATCCCCCTTCTGAGCTGTAATTAAATCAGCATCAGGGGTCTCCTTACTCCATTGTGCAGTCTGTGATTATGACCAGTTTGTGGAGTTAATGTTTGACAGCAGTGAGGATGGCCTGATGCACAGCCATCAACCCTGCCACCTGACTACTTCGGGGACCAATTTTGTACCCAGCGGAGGGTTCTGGAAACTCCTTCACCCATGCATTCCCTACGCCAGCCACCAGTTCTTTCTCCCCGTTGTTGTCAACATGGTAAGAGCATACATCCACATGGACAGTGGGCATTCCCTCACACTTGTCTTCTTCAAAGACTTTGTGGGGGGAATTAAGGTATGCCTCCATGTTGTCCTTGATTTTTAGACTTTCGTCCTGAAGACAGTTTTCTCTGGCACAATCATGCAAGTCAGCCAGACCTTGCGCGAGGGGACTCTTCTTGTTTTGGCCATATGTGACCTCCACAGGAAAGCCTTGCATTGACAGAATCCAGGAAGTAATTCAGGAATTACTCACATTTCCGGCCCGGATTCTGTCACTTTGGAGGTATTGCAGAGGCTGGTGTGGAGTCTCCACTATGATGTGTTCCCCCTGGATTAACAGGCGGTAATTCTTCAATGCCCACACCGTTTTGCTCGCATAGGTGATTACTTTATTGACCTTGTCATGCTTTTGGTATCATACTGCCGTCAAGCACGTATTTGTGAGAACCACCCACGCCAAACTTGGTAATATCAGGGTTCAGTTGATCGCGTAGTGTAGCCGTAGAAACCTTCCAGACAATGCAACTTCCAATAGTACAATGGGACTATTTTAGAAGGGGAATTGCCCAGAAGATTATGTGAGTCGGAAGACAGCTACCTAGACAAAGAACACAATATCAGGAATTGGGTTCATGAAATTAGTCATAAACGAGGAAAACGGTTGTAGATCAAACAACGTACTCACGGAGTGATTACCTCTGGGCAATGATAGCAAATCAGGCAGGACAGAGGGCCAGGATATACGTTTCGGTGCTTGACAGGTGATATCCTAGTCTTTGGACAGAAGATGAAAGAAGTCCGTCCGATGATAACTGTTCCAGTGAAAGGGACAATCCAACCTAAACCTATACCCGCCGGCACGCAGACGCCTAGTAACCAAAGTCCGTAAGTAATCCGGGTTTCTTGTGATCAGTTCCGATAAACTTGGTAGGTCCAAATAACAAAGTTCCGAGAATCAGAGTTCCGTAAAGAGCAAATATCCGAGACGCCTAATCAAGAAAATGCCAGACAAAAGAAGGGTCGTTCGTTCCGAGGTCGAGTAAACAGGTAGATCCAATACAAGGTTTAGGGGAAGTTCAATAACAATCCGTGAGGCAAAAACAGGGTCCAAGATCCGAGAACAACAGGCCAGACAAGAACACAGAGAGAGCTCCAAAATAGTAAATTCAGAAGCAGCGTTCCGAAAGCCGGGCAGAGATTTAAACTATTCACGTGACCCAGCGGGGAACGTTGCCATGACGTAACCGTGCACGAACGTGCTCAGGCAACCAACGTTTCCACGGCAACCCCCAGCGTTGTCGGATACTCTGGAAACGCTTCGGTTCTGTGTGTTTTGAAATCGTAGAACGTGTAGTCTTGACGTAACGTTGGATGGGACGGGGAGCAGACGCTGGTTTCTTGACAGTATCCTCCCCCAAAGATGCCCTCACTCCCCGAGAGGCCAAGAACCGAGCCAAGAGGACCGGAGCATGTACATTGGATTCAGGCTCCCAAGTACGGTCCTCGGGTCCATAACCCTTCCAGTCAATAAGGAAATAACGGACCCCTCGGGAAACCTTAGTGTCTAGAATAGCCTTCACCTCATACTCCTCCTCCCCCTGTATTTTGACCGGAGGCGGACGAATTGGGAGCCTGGTCCCCTCCGAACAGGGCTTCAGTAGAGATACATGAAAAACCGGATGGATCTTCCAAGTATTCGGTAGTTCAAGTCTCACTGCAGACTGATTGATTACATCCTTGACAGGATAAGGACCAACATATTTGGGTTTCAAACAACTCCTCATAGGAATACGGAGATGTTTAGTGGAAAGCCAGACCAACATACCCGGGTGGTAATCGGGTGCAGGAGACCTATGCCGGTCGGCGTACTCCTTAGAACGATCCTGAGCTTCCTTCAAACGGGAATGTACATGTTGGTGTAGAGAAGTAATATCCCTAAGACTGTCTTGGACCGCAGGATTGTCTGACAAGACTGGAAGATCCAATGGCAGAGAACGAGGATGACAACCATACAAGGCAAAGAAAGGAGAAGTACCTGTGGAAGTATGAACAGAATTGTTGTACGCAAATTCGCCAGTCGTCAATGCCGACAACCAGGATTCCTGATGTTGCATAGTTAGACAGCGTAAATACTGCTCAAGCGTGGCATTCAAGCGTTCTGTTTGACCGTCCGTTTCAGGATGATAGGCAGTGGAATACCTCGCATCAACACCCAGTGACATAGTAAGATGCTTCCAGAAACGCGAGGTGAACTGTGAGCCTCTGTCGGATATTATGACATCAGGAAGGCCGAAACGGCGGAAAACATGGCGAAGAAACAGATCCGCCAGAACCGGTCCTGACATGGAACAAACACGGCCAGTTTGGTAAAATAATCGATTACCACCCATATGGTGTCAAAACCCCGAATGGAAGGGAGTTCCGTGATGAAATCCATTGATATCATGGTCCATGGTTTGCTAGGAACCGGAAGAGGACACAATAACCCCACAGATTTCGTGGTTGAAGACTTACACTGGGCACAGATAGCGCAGGTAGAGATGTAATCTGAGACGTCTTTCTGCATTGAAGGCCACCAACACCATCTCTTGAGTTGTTCCAGAGTCTTGCGCACCCCAGAATGGGCTGAAACCAAAGAATCATGACCCCAACTTAAAGCTGTTCGTCTGGAGTCGACATCTGGGAGATACAGACGACCATTAACATAAGGCATAGAGTTAATAATGGTCATATTCAAATCCTCAATCTCCGGAGGATTACCAGAAACCCATTCCCTAATGGATTCCCTCAATGGAGTCTTCAAGGTACAGGAGCATATCACCTGATTCGGTAACAACAGACCACCAAAATCCTTGGGAGAGAAGTCATCCCCATACCTCCTAGAAAGTGCGTCTGCCTTGGAATGTAGGGCCCCAGGACGATATGTGATCTGGAAATTGAATTGTGAAAAGAACTCATGCCACCTGGCATGCCTGGCTGTGGTGCATTTCATTGGCTGCATGGCAAGAAGATTGCGATGATCAGTGTAAACCTTTACTGGAACAGCAGTACCCAGAAGATGATGTCGCCACACCTTGAATGCATCACGTACAGACAATAATTCACGCTCAGTGACAGTGTATCTTGTTTCATATTTGGTAAGCTTCCTGGAATGAAACGCCACAGGATGAAGGAAATCTGTGTCCTTACAATACTGAGACAACACCGCCCCAACCGCTTGATCCGAGGCATCAGCCTCCACATAGAAGGTTGCCCAGAATCGGGATGCTGGAGGACTGGCGCAGAGGTGAACGCGATCTTGAGATCGTCAAAAGCTCTTTGTGCTTCCGCCGTCCACTTGAACCCATTCTTAGGACTGGTAAGGGCAGTCAAAGGAGCAAAATCTCAGAGAATGAGCAAATGAAACGTCTATAAAAGTACGCAAACCCTAAAAAAGACTGTAAGGATTTGATAGATGTAGGAGCAGACCAGTCCAATACAGCCCTTACTTTGGAATCACTCATACCGACTCCTTGGTTTGTGATATCGTATCCCAGGAATTCCACATGTTGGACATGGAAGATACACTTCTCTAGCTTAGCATAGAGATGATTGTCTCGGAGCCTTTGTAGCACCGTAGAAACGTGTTGAACATGGGTATCATAGTTCGGTGAGTAGATCAGGATATCATCTAGATATACAATGACGTAGTGGTCGAGTAAGTCACTGAAGACATCATTGATAAAGTACTGGAACGTAGCCGGGGCATTGCTCAACCCAAAAGGCATAACCAGATACTCATACAGGCCGTACTTGGTTTTAAATGCCGTCTTCCACTCGTCACCCTTCCGTATCCTGACCAAGTTATAAGCTCCCCGCAGATCCAACTTGGTGAAGATGGAAGAAGAACCCAATTGGTCTAGAAGAACCGAAATGAGTGGAATTGGGTATTGATTACAGATGGTGACAGCGTTCAATGCACGGTAGTCTATGCAAGGGCGCAAATCGCCCTCTTTCTTTGGAACAAAAAAAAGAGGCGATGCCGCCGGAGAACGCGATGGCCTAATAAAGCCAGAAGCCAAAGACTTGTCCAGATACTACTTGAGCACCAAATCCTCCTTGTGGGTTAAGGAGTAGACACGACCAGATGGTATAACAGCATTAGGAACCAAATCAATGGGACAGTCATACTGTCGATGTGGTGGTAGAATCTCAGCACCTCTCTTGTCAAATACGTCCTTGTAGTCTCGGTACTCCCCAGGTAACACCGAGTTCCTGACTGCTCCGATGACCAGAGCGGACTCCAAAAGATGTGTACTGGGTCCCACAGATGAGGATCCTGATGTCCCACAAGAAGTAGCACAGTATTCAGACTGAAAAGAAACCGTCCCTTTAGTCCAATCCACTAACGGATTGTGTTTCCTTAGCCAGGGCAACCCAAGGATTAACTTGAACTGAGGTGCTGTAATGACGTCAAAGGTTATGGTCTCGGTATGCCCAGAGTACGTAGTCATGAAAAGATCCACCGTTTGTTCAGTCACCAGACCAGATAACAAGGTTGTGCCGTCAACGGCGTTGACCAGTTCAGGAGAAGGCTTGGGAATCAAAGGAATACCATGATTCTTAACAAACTGGCTGTCGGCATAATTACCAGTGGCCCCTGAATCCAATACAGCATCCGCTGTACAAGAAACTAAGGAAGGAGCGCAAACATCAACCGTTATGGAAAACAAAACCTTGAGATCAGAGCCCGTATTCAAGGGACTCGACAAAGGGGCTCTCTCTATTGCTGAGCTTTGGAGTTTCCCTGTTTTCGTGGTTTTCTGGGGCACTGTCTCAGGAAATGTTCAGAGGAGCCACAGTAATAACACAAATTGTTCTTCCTACGGTTCTCTCTTTTCTCAGACGAGAGCGGAGCCCTAAGGGCGCCTATCTGCATAGGTTCAGGCGCAGCATGGCTCGGATCAGTAGCTACTGGCGTAGGACAAGGAACCAGACTCCTTTCCCCTTTGCGTTCTGCTCTCCTGGCATCAATTTGAAGAACTAGATCAACTAACTCCGAAAAACCAGTAGGAATAACTGGGACAGTGGACAAGACATCCTTGAGAGAGTCTGAAAGCCCTTTGTAAACCAGAGTCCCTTTCTTTGCCTCGGGCCAATCCGTCTCCGCCACCAGTTGGTTAAACTTGGCTAGGTAGGACAACAAAGACAAGTCCTTCTGTTGTAAAGAGAGTAGTTCCGAATCCGAGGCTTGGGATTTATATCGTATGTCAAAGACACGTGTCATAGCAGAGATGAGAGCATCACAGTCGTACAATAGATGGCTCCCTTGTTCCAGTAATGGATTAGCCCAGACCGCTGCCGTACCCCCAAGGTAGGATAACACAAACGCCGCCTTGGTAGTGGCATCGGGGAAAGACGTAGGACGGCACAAAAAATGTAGCCTACATTGGTTGATGAAAGTGCGGAACGTCTTAGGATCCCCCATGAAACCTTCCAGAGGGGCCAAGGGAAACTGGGCCGTCATGTATACAGGTGCAGTATCTTGACGAGGAACGCCAGCTCCAAGGGCAGAACCAGAAGGAGGGGCGCTAACACCACCACCCGCCTGTAAACCGGCCTGAAGGGCGTCGATCCGACGCTGGGTGGCATCATGAGCCGCAGTCATATCTGCGCGTAAACCAGCAACCAACTGAACCAAAGCTGCCAATGGATCATCGGCAGCGTCCATGATAATGGAGATATGGCTTCTGAATATGTGAGAACCACCCACGCCAAACTTGGTAATATCAGGGTTCAGTTGATCGCGTAGTGTAGCCGTAGAAACCTTCCAGACAATGCAACTTCCAATAGTACAATGGGACTATTTTGGAAGGGGAATTGCCCAGAAGATTATGTGAGTCGGAAGACAGCTACCTAGACAAAGAACACAATATCAGGAATTGGGTTCATGAAATTAGTCATAAACAAGGAAAACGGTTGTAGATCAAACAACGTACTCACGGAGTGATTACCTCTGGGCAATGATAGCAAATCAGGCAGGACAGAGGGCCAGGATATACGTTTCGGTGCTTGACAGGTGATATCCTAGTCTTTGGACAGAAGATGAAAGAAGTCCGTCCGATGATAACTGTTCCAGTGAAAGGGACAATCCAACCTAAACCTATACCCGCCGGCACGCGGACGCCTAGTAACCAATGTCCGTAAGTAATCCGGGTTTCTTGTGATCAGTTCCGATAAACTTGGTAGGTCCAAATAACAAAGTTCCGAGAATCAGAGTTCCGTAAAGAGCAAATATCCGAGACGCCTAATCAAGAAAATGCCAGACAAAAGAAGGGTCGTTCGTTCCGAGGTCGAGTAAACAGGTAGATCCAATACAAGGTTTAGGGGAAGTTCAATAACAATCCGTGAGGCAAAAACAGGGTCCAAGATCCGAGAACAACAGGCCAGACAAGAACACAGAGAGAGCTCCAAAATAGTAAATTCAGAAGCAGCGTTCCGAAAGCCGGGCAGAGATTTAAACTATTCACGTGACCCAGCGGGGAACGTTGCCATGACGTAACCGTGCACGAACGTGCTCAGGCAACCAACGTTTCCACGGCAACCCCCAGTGTTGTCGGATACTCTGGAAACGCTTCGGTTCCGTGTGTTTTGAAATCGTAGAATGTGTAGTCTTGACGTAACGTTGGATGGGACGGGGAGCAGACGCTGGTTTCTTGACAGTATTAGAGAACCCTGTCTCCAGGAAGAACTCCTTGTTTCTGACAGGGTAAACTAGGCAAGGCGCTTGTGAAAAGCTTCTTTTGAGTTGTCGTACTGCCTCGGATTGTTCTGGTCCCCATTCCCACTTGACCCTCCCTTCAAGAGATGAATCAGGGGTCTGGTGATCTCTGCGTAGCCCTCAATGAATGTTCTGCTGTAATTAGTCAGTCCAAGGAGGCTCCTTAGTTCCCACAGAGTTGTGGGGTCTTTCAGTTTCTGAAGTGCTTCCACTTTCTTTTCCTGGGGACAGAGACCCTGAGGAGTAATCTCATGCCCCAAGAAATTAACACGGGTTCTACACCACTGCGCTTTCTGAAAGGAAAGTTTGGCTCTGGTGGCCCTCAACTGTGTCAGAACATAACGCATCTCCTCTATATGTTCCTCCACAGATGAACTTTTGATGAGGACATCATCTA
Source organism: Ambystoma mexicanum (assembly GCF_040938575.1). Lineage (NCBI taxonomy): Eukaryota > Metazoa > Chordata > Amphibia > Caudata > Ambystomatidae > Ambystoma > Ambystoma mexicanum. Next base: position 1,490,194,634 of record NC_090921.1, read on the forward strand.
CAAAAGCCAGGTTAACCCTCAAACCCAGGTCGGGCATGGCCTTATGTAGGAAAATGTTGAATTAATTGCCGAAGTTGAGGTATCTGAAAGGAGTTCGGATCCATGTGTACTGCTGGCCCCCAAAGGTAAAAGCCAGTTTGTATTGGTCGTCCCTGCTGACAGGCACGGTCCAGTATCCATTGGTCAGGTCTATTGCTGTGAATACCTGTGACCCCTGAATCTGGGCCAGCCCTTGTTGAATGTAGGGAGGAGGCCATCGGGAAGTATGGACCCGTTTGTTGAGCTCCCTAAGGTCGGCACAGAATCTCCACTGGCCGTTTGGCTTCAATATTCCCAGCACCGGATTATTGAAGGTGCTGTGTACTGGACGGATTATTACCCGGGACTCAAGGTTCTTAATTATTTCAGTAAGGGACTCCATGGATGCGAGAGGCAAGCGATATTGCTTCACAAACACTGGAGTCATGCCAGGGTCCGTGGGAATTGTTGTTGTGTGGATGTCGGTGCGACCACAGTCATATGAGTCTACCACAAAGAGATCTTGGAAATCCAAGAAAACTTGTTTCAACTTTTGCTTCTGTTCCAGAGTCACACAGGCATCAGCTAGGTTCACTCTCTCTTCCACCATCTGCCTGAAGCCTGGAAAGACTTCTGGTTTCGCTATCTCTGCTGCCTCCTCCAGCTGGGTGGAGAAGTCCCTGGTCAGAGTGCTGATTTGGACCGGAGGCTTCAGGTAGGAAAGGCAGCCCTCATGGACCTGGAAAATCACCCCATCCCCTCTGAAGTCACAAGTCACATCCTCCTTCTCATAAGGGCAGGAAGTGTACACCAGGAAATTCCCCCCATGCCGGGTGAAGATCCTGTCTGGTGTTGTATTGTCATCACTGTCACTTTCAAAACAGTCCTTGGGGATTGGTCCTAACAGTTAATTTCCTAAATCAATGGAGAAATGTCGGTCATCAACCGCCATTCCAATAATGGTGCCTGCGGCTAGAGTAATACTCTTTAAGTCGCTGTTATCCACCTCTATTGGAATGGTGTCATGTTCTATGTTGACTAATGATGTTGGGTTTACCCCTAACCCTTGCTGTTGGAGAGAAGCATTTAGATGAATATAAGCATCAGGGTTTTTCAATTTTTGTCCCCTTTTAACTTTCACTTCCAGGGAGAATTGTCGGGTCCTTTCTGGAATGGTAACTTCCTCCTTAATCTGAATTTCAACTGCATAAGGTAGCAATTGAGCTGACCTAAATGCTTTTTCTGGATCATCAAAGCCCATGGGATTATCCGCTAAACGGGACCAAGCTTTGAAGTTTATTAGGTCCAAACTAATGGCAAAGTGAGTGAGAATGTCACTGCCTAAGTAAAAGGCGGCAGTGACGTCTTGCACAACCCAACAATTATGGACTATGCTCTTGTTGCTAATGGAGATTTTGAACATACACCTGCTTGGCAGGAGATGTTTGGAATTAGGTGCTTCCAGGTCCATTTCCCATTTGTCTATCAGTTTGAATGTGGGAATGGCTGGATCTTTTGGGAGTTGGTAGAGCATGGCTTCGCTGATGAAGCTCTTACCGTTGTTCACACACACTCGGGCGAGAACAGAGTCCTTCCCATCATTTAACTGAACAGGGATGAACAACTGCTCTCCAATTTGCTGAATATCAGCCAGGCTCTGTGCTGATTTCACCTCTTTCTGGACTATCGGAGTGGGAATGTCTGATTGTGAATTAGTAAAGAATTTCAGGGTGTTTTCCTCCAGTGTGGAATGCCACCTTAAACTGGAAGGAAGGTTGATTTTCAGAAATAGAGAGGACCCCCCATCACCAGTCTGTTGTCCTACTGCTATTACTGTCACGTCTGGAATTTGGTTGTTCTGGAAGTGAAATTCTACTTGGTCAGATTTTTGTTCAACCATGTGGCAGGTGCCGTTGAAACTAACATGGTTGACACTCTGCTTTAATTTTATTGGTCGGCTAGTCTGGGTCCAGAGGACCTTGTTTACACAATCTATTACGGGTGACAACCTTCTCAGGAGGTCATTCCCTAGTAAACAAGGGGTGCCCTCTGGAGTCACTACTATGACCGGGTGTTTCACCTTGTGTCGCCCAATTTTAATGTCCAAATCTGCAGTCCCCTCGATGGGAATTTCCTTCCTGTCAAAGTTCTGGAGTTGTCCAGGAAGAGAGGTGAGGGGAATTTGGTACTTCTCCCCCCTACCTGAATTCAGTTCATCGAAGGCCCTTCTGGACAGAAGGGTAGCTTGGGATCCAGTGTCCACCAGTGCCAAAATTGTACCCTGCCCCTGTACTTGTACCGGGGCATAGGATCTTCCCTCCTTCTCCTCAAGGGGGCACAGACAATGCACATTTTTGGACAACTATGGGCTAATCTTTTAGTTTTGGACATTGCTAGCGAAGAGATTTGGGCAGAATTATGTGGAGAGTCATGGGAATCTGAAAGAAAAAGTTTGCAACTGGATATTGATGCGGTTTTTGGTTCCTCTGGTTCCGATTCTGGGCCGCCCCCCATTTTTGGAGGCAGTCACCTGGATGGGTTTGAACCAGGAGTTTTCGGTCCTGTTGGTTCTGGGATAGAATGATGGGCGGCGACAGCTCAATCCCCACATCTGCCCAGTTTAGGTTAGAATCCCTTGGGACCCATTTTTCCTTGGGAGGAGTTCCCCCATCTCTGAAGGAGAAGATCCTTTCCCCAGGATCCTCTGAGGATCCCTCTCCCTCAAATTGGAAGATCAGTACCTCCTCCACAAAGTGGGTCTGTTTGGGTACTTTGTTTCTCCTACCTCCTCTCTGCTCCTTGGGCGGCAGTCTTCCAGGGGTAGGAGATTTTGTTTCCGGTTCCTGGTTTTCCAGGGGCTGTTTACAAGGTGGGAAGGAAGCTTCCTCCAAGGCTTTACACCCCCCCTTCCTCTTGTGCCTCCTCCCTGGGAACCGGTGGGCTATCGGGGTGCTGCCCCCGTCATTGTTCTGGAGCACCAAGTCCAGAGTTTGAGGCATTCTGCGGTGGCATACTCATCTGAGGGTTCTGTTGAGCCCTCAGTATGTGACCCAGATCCCAGGCCATATTTTGGACCTGGCGCTCAAGTTGGGAAACCCGCTCAGGCTGATACAGGGTTCTGTTTTCTCCCCTGGGCTGATCTCGGGAAGGGTAGCTATCCCTTCTCTGGTAATACCCTGGCTTGGGAAGATTTGGGTACCCCTCCACCCTTGGCCTCCCCTCTCCCGGATTAGGTTGTCTGGGCTCAGGGAATTGGGGAAAGAAGGATGGATGGTTTTGGGGTTGGAAATTGGGTGGATACCTGGGAAAAAAGTTCTGCCCAGTGTTTGGGGAATTTCTGCCCTCCTGTGGGAAGTTAGGAGGGAAGTTCCCTGGGTCAGGTGCTTGGCTGGACCCCCCCTCCCCCTGGGCTGGAGGAGACCACACATAACCCAGTATTGGTCTGTTCCCCTTATAGCGGGAACTTACATAGTCAGGGGAGCGGGGGACCCCATTTGTGGGACTACCTCTTTGACTCCCTGTCTGTGACTGGCCCGAGGGCCTTCTGAGCTGTGACTTATTTGGTGCAGGCAGGTTTTTAGGCCCCTCATCTCCAAATCTAAAACGGGGGCAACCTTTACCTCTGCCACCTTGGCAGCAGCAGGGGTGCTGTTGGTTTTGTTTTATTTTGGCTGATTCTTGTTTTCCACCTGTTTCTGCACCTCATAGATGCGGGTGGCTTGCTCAATGACCCAGTCTAAAGATCTTTTCTCGTGAAAATCTCTCACGAGCTGGGTCATTGTATATTTGGGGAGAGCATGGAAAAATGTGTTGATGAATTCTCTGCTGTCCGTGCGCACCCTTCTGGTGGTCTGCGCAAAGGCACGCTTCAATTCTTGCACGAATTCTTGTGGGGACTGATCCTCCCCACATTGCAAATTGTAGGCTGCCTTGCGAGCCTCTTGGGGATTCCGGTGACCAGAAAAATGTTTCAAGATGGCCGCCCTAAATGTGGACCATCTTAAATGGTTTTGGTCCTCCAGCCCCGCAAAGAGATTGAGTATTCTGGGGAGAATGTCCATTTGACATACTGAATGCAGCTACTGCTGTCCTTCAAATGGAAAGTCTCCATCATTTGCTCATAGAGCTCCAAGTGTTCCCAAACAGAATACTTGGCATTCTTGTGATAAGGCGTGATGACACTCCTTATTGCCTTGATCTGCTTTAAGGGGTCCTTAAGCAAGGCCCTTTTTGCCTTATTGGCCTTTTTGGTTAGGGTAACCCTGGTCCACTCATCCTCTGACTCAGAAGCTTTGCTCCCAGAGGTGCCCGTCTGATCTTCCAGGTTCTCCCAGATTCTGCGAGCCTGGGAATGGCTGGCAGAATATGGGGACCTGGTCTCCTGTGTCCTGTGACGCTCAGAGGAGTCTTCAGATCCCTCCTTGCTGCCAGGATTTGATGGGTACCCACCCACTGACCTAACTGGGCAGAGGTTTTCAGGATGCCCTTAGTGGGCCTACTCTCCTGGGGTTCCCCACTAAATTGCACTGTGCTTAGGTGCCCATGCCCGGAGGCCCGCCCATCCATTCCTAGGAGGTACTAGCCTATGAACCCCATACCTTTGGCCGGATAGTAATCTGCCCTCCTTGTGGCCCTGTGCTCATGTGCGCCAGGGGACATGGGGGTGGCAGAGTCCAAGGACTGGGAGAGATGAAGGCCTCTGGTACTAGGGCTCCTGAGGTTATGCTCAGGTGTTCCCCTTTCCCAGGGAACTTCATCTCTATCAGCCCCTGCTCCCTGTTGCAATGCAAGAGCCTGCACTTTCAGTTCCTCAGTTAAGGCCTTACTAGACTCTATCAGTCTCTCCTGCATGGCTACCTGTTGCTGGAGCCTATCATTGTGCTGACAGAGAGCCTCATTCTCTCTCTGTGCCTCCTGATTGGTCCTGGAATACTGGGCCAGTCTTTGCTGCAGGAGGGTTACCTCCTGAGTCCCATCCCTACTGGCCTGCTCCTTTCTTGCCAGAGCATCTTCCACCCTCCTGGTGTGCTCTAACAAGTTCTGATGCTCTTTTTGGAGGTCACCCAGCCCCTGGAGGGCCAGGTGATTTGCTTCCATTTTCCTTTTTAAGTGGCAGACTTCCTGGCCTAAGGTATCCCTTTCCTGAGTGAGAGCCTGCATCTGTGCCGCCAGGTCGTCACTCTGCTGTTGAAGGGCACCAGCTTTCTGGCGCTCTTCATCAAACTCTGCCTGGGTATCCAGGTCTTTCAAAATCATTTTATTGCTTTCCTCTTTCTCTCTGTCTAGTTGGATTTGCAGGGTGGCTACCTGCTCTGTGCATCCCCTGTTGCTCCAGCTTTTTCTGGCACTGCAGTAAGGAGTCCAAACTGTCTTGGTGCTCCTTCTGCAAAGCTGGAATTCTGGTATCCTGGTCAGGCTTTTCCTGTTGCAGGATATCCATATCCTCCTTCATTTTAATGATGTATTGTCTACTCTCGTTTTCTGACTCCTGGCTTCTGTGCAGCCTCTGCTCAGAAGAGACCAGGTCAGATTGGGCCTTTTCTAATGGCATCTGTTGCCTATTTGCCAGATCTTGGCCTTCAGCACATTCGTCCTGCATGGCTCCCATATATAGATACAAATATGCCGCTATCCTGGAAATCTTATTGTGTTCATCTTTGGCCTTAGGAGTCATATATAGTTCACTCAGGGCCACATGTAAGGGACCCTGATCTCTCCACATATCTGACCCAGTTGTAGTGACCTGTTGTCATGATCTCTGCTTCCAAAGGATCAGGACTTGCCCGACTCCCTTGGAAGCAGACCCATAACCCCGGTTCCGAGTGCCAGCCAGTCCCAATTGGGACCTTTTGGACCCTGTCCTGGCGCCAGTGGCACCAGGCTCATAAAGATGCCCAGTCCCAGCGCTGGAAGCGCCGGGCTCATAATGCTTGGGTGGACTTACCTGCAGCAGACCATGCTGCTTACTTACCTGCCAGTTGAACCCCTGATCCTCTTCTGCTTGGGACTACTTTTCCTGTTGGGTGGGGCAGGAGCCACTCCCTAGGTTCAGAACACTGGAACTCTTCTGGAAAGCAGGAACTCTTTTCTTACCTAGGCGTGGCTGTGGAAGGAGACACCTAAGCACTACAGGAGGCTATTTAAACCACACCCGATGGATGAATCTTGCTTTGTGTTATTCTGCATTCTCTGCAGCAGAACGCTCATCGTGTCTTCTGCTTCTGATCCTGGGCCTAAGGGAACAAAGGCTTACCATCCTGGAATCCAGTCTTCAGCAGCACCTGTAAAGACAAAGAAAGAACAGGTTAGCACTACGGTCTTCAGTGGCAGCGCATCTCTTACCTGGTCCATCGGCTGTCACCAACGCCTCGCGCTGCATTCCGGCATCTGAAAGACAAAGGCTTACCTACTCTTCGCATGCTCCGGAGGTCTTCGCACTGCATTCCGGCATCTGAAAGACAAAAGATTACCAGCTCTTCGCACGCTCCGGAGGCCTTCGGCGCTGCATCCCGCATCTGAAAGACAAAAGAAGGTGCGTTTAAAGACATTGGGCAACTTTATTACTCATGTGCCATTACTCCTTCCCACGCCGAATCCAGTGGGTATTCCATCACCCTTCAGCTTCTCTAAAGCTCCGAAATTGTACCTGCAAGATAAAAGGGACAGTTAGTGCGCATCGTGAAGCAGGCTACAAGCGCTTACTTACATGCTTCCAGGCGCTTCTATTCCTCACGCGGGTTCGATCCTCAACTCTCATCAGCCCGCCATCCGCCATCGCCGGAACCCTGCAAAACAAGAGATATCATTACAAAAGACTTTTAAGACATTTGAAGTGCCCAGAACTTACCGTTCGTGCAGTTAACGACGGACAGCAGTCCTCTGAGGTCAAGAGGCCTGCACCCTTATCCAGTGAAGAAACTGGTTACGGCACCCTGCCCCGAGGCAGATGGAGAGCTCGGCGTTCACTTACCTAAGACATCTTACTCTTCGAGTCAGACATACAGTGCACAGAGGTCCAGCCCAAAGAGCCAACCGTGTGTTACACATCACCTTTGAAGATACGGCATTCACCCAGTCAAGACCTGCGCCCCTGCGGGAATCAGGTGAGCGTTGCAGTATTTATTAATCAGTGCCGGTTGCACTTCTTATGCCGGCCAGCAGGCTTTCCAACTGATCAAGCTAAGGTAGCTTTCGTGCTTTCGTACCTTAGTGGCAATGCGGCACACTGGTCGATCCCTCTAGTTAATCAAGATGATCCGGTTCTCCATGATTTTCAAGCTTTTCAGCTCAGTATGGAAAAACTGTTTGCAAGACATTCACAGGGGCAGGCCTTGGACAATGAGCTCCTTTCATTGCGACAGGGTAATCAAGACCTTTTGGCTTATATTGCGTCTTTCAACAGACTGATAGTGGAAACTCGATGGCCTGAGGACAAAAGGATTATGCTGTTTTATAGAGGTCTACGTGGAGAGCTCACTCAAAGATGTGTTAGCCCAAGTAGTGAATCCCCCGCAAGACTGTTCGGACTATATTGACTTAGTCGTTCAAATTGACCACAGACTGCAGAACAGGAAGGCCGATCGTTCCAAGTTTGATGCTCGAGTATTTTCCAAACCACCAACTCCTACCAAAGGAGTAGACTCCGGGGAACCCATGCAAATAGGGGGCCTGAAAGGACCACTAACACAAAAGGAGCGGGAAAGGAGAAAACAGCTGCAATTATGCCTCTATTGCGGAAACTCAGGGCACTTTCTTCGAGACTGTCCGGTGAAACCAGCCAAGAAGGCAGTAGGAGCTGCAGTTACCAGGGTCACAAACTCTGTGCAGGGAAACGACCTCGCCCGACAAGAATAGATGTCCTCTTGCCGAGCGTTAAAACCAGTTCAGTGACCTCGCATTTCGTGATACCTATGGTCCTCATTAGCCCTGAAAATCCGGATCGATTACATGCGATTGAAGCTTACGTCGACAGCGGTGCCATCGGCAATTATGTGGATCATGAAATGGTTTTGAGGATGAATCTGACTCTTTGTCCAAAGGCTGTAAAGGACGTCATTACTATGGTGGATGGTACGGAGATAGCCTCCGGACCAGTAACGCATACCACCCAAGAAGTGACGCTAGTAAGTCAAGATGGACACCATGAGAAGATCGTGTTCGATGTGATCAAGGCCCCTCAGTTCCAGATTATTCTAGGAATTCCTTGGTTAGAGAAGCACAATCCTCAGATCGATTGGCGAGCAAGAACTGTTCAGTTTCCAGAATGTGTCTCTACTTGTCACCCTCGACCTGGTGTTGCACTGGCAGCAATTTCCTCGGAGGCTCCCCAGTTACCTCCTGAATACCTAGAATTCCAAGATGTTTTCCGGAAGGATCAGGCTAACTCTCTACCTCCTCATAGGTCTTATGACTGCCAGATAGACCTGATACCTGGATCTACTCCTCCTTGTAGTAGAATTTATGCCCTCACCGAGCCTGAGAATCTTCACCTCCGACAATACCTGGATCAATACCTAGCGAATGGGTTTATTCGTCCTTCCAAGTCCCCTGCTTCCTCAGCTTTGTTCTTCGTTCCAAAAAAAGAAGGGGACCTTAGAACTTGTATAGATTATCGCGCCCTGAACCAGATCACCGTTAAGAATAGATATCCGTTACCTTTGATCCCTGAACTCCTGGACCAAGTCAGAATAGCATGCATATATACAAAGCTGGATCTTAGAGGAGCCTACCACTTGGTACGAGTAAAAGAGGGCGATGAATGGAAGACGGCCTTCCGCACCAAGTATGGGCTATTTGAATATCAGGTCATGCCCTTCGGACTTTGCAATGCCCCGGCCGCCTTTCAATATTTTATGAACGATGTCCTCAGAGAGCTCATAGATGTGTGTGTTGTTGTTTACATTGACGACATCCTCGTTTATTCTTCATCGGAAACTGAACATCGGAAACACGTGAAAATGGTCCTCGAGAGATTGCGTCAACACAAACTTTTCGCTAAGTTGGAAAAATGTGTTTTCAACGTGACTGAAGTTGAATTCTTGGGATTCATATTATCACCTAGCGGAGTGCGTATGGATTCAAAGAAGGTCGATGCAATTCTCAAATGGCCATCGCCATCCTCCGTAAAAGGTGTTCAAAGCATTTTAGGCTTCGCTAACTTTCACCGCAGGTTTATCCCCGAATTCTCTCGAATAGACCAGCCCATCACCGCCTTGTTAAAGAAAAACAAACGTTTTGAATGGTCTACCGAGGCGGAACAAGCTTTCCAGAATTTGAAGACTAGATTTATCTCTGCACCGATCTTAAAACATTCTCGCTCAGAACTGCCCTACATCGTTGAAACTGATGCTTCGAGCCTTGCCATGGGGGCAGTTCTATCACAAAAAGACCCAGTAACCAATTAGTTGCATCCCGTGGCATTTTGGTCCCGCAAATTCTCGCCTCCTGAAATCAATTACACTATTACTGATAAGGAACTTCTATCTATCAAGTCCGCCTTTAAGGCTTGGCGGCATTATCTTCTGGGGGCCCGACACACCGTTACTGTGATTACAGATCACCGAAACCTGCAATATTTGAAAACCGCAAAAGTTCAATCCTCTAGGCAACTCCGTTGGGCACTATTCTTTGCCGAGTTTGACTTCATAATTACCTATCGACCTGGTACAAAAAACGGTAAAGCTGATGCCCTTTCTCGGATGGGAGTGGAAGAACATTTGATCAATCCTAAACCTGTACCTATCATTCCCGAACAAAGAATTCTAGGTGTAATCGCCACACAATCCATAGAGGAAGTTAAGGATAAAGCCAGGCTACTGGTAACTCCAGCAGACATACAGAATTGGCATCTGCAGGGAAAGGACTTTACGGTGAAGGACAACCTATTATATTTCCAAGAACGGTTATACCTGCCCAGCACAGATTTACAGAAAAAGGTAATCTCTTGTTATCACGATTCTTTAATGGAAGGACATCCCGGTATGACCAAGACCTCGGAAAAGATCAAGCGCTACTTCTGGTGGCCGTCTTGGAAAAAAGATATCAGAGACTTTATAATGTCCTGTGGAGTATGCGCCCAAAACAAGAGTCAAAAGGAAAAACCAGCCGGCCTCTTACGCCCTATTGACATCCCGCCTCGCCCTTGGCATACGCTTTCTATGGACTTCATCACCGATCTACCTCCATGCTCCGGATACAATACGATCCTAGTAATCGTGGACCTATTCTCCAAGATGGCGCATTTCATTCCACTCAAAGGCTTACCAACAGCAGCAACTCTGGCCCGAGAATTTCTCGAAAACATCGTCCGACTGCACGGTTTTCCTTCAGTTCTAATTTCGGATCGAGGTAGTCAATTTATTTCTCATTTTTGGTGAAGTTGCTGTCGGTCGGCTCAAATTGATGTGAGACATTCGACCAGCCACCACCCTCAAATCGACGGACAAACCGAGAGGACCAATCAAACTCTGGAACAGTATTTGCGCTGCATGCTACAACAAACTGAAAAAACTTGGAAAGATATCCTTTGGATAGCCGAATATGCCTACAATAACTCTGTCCACTCGGGAACTGGGAAGACCCCGTTTTTTCTTTTATACGGTAGTCACCCTCGAACCTCGGAGTTGGATCCACTCCAAGATCTTGGAACAGCAGCAGTAGACCACCTGCATTCTACAATCACCCAAGCCTTTAAGGAAGCCGTTTCTCACCTTCAAAAGGCTAAAGAACACTACAAGAAAGGAGCAGACCAACATCGGAAGGAAGCCCCCCAATATCAAGTAGGAGATCAAGTCTGGTTATCCACCAAATATCTACCTCTAAAAGGACCACGCACATTCAACCCAAGATACCTTGGTCCCTATTCCATCACTACCATAGTAAATCCAGTAGCGGTCAAGTTGGACTTGCCCCCTCACATGAAGATACATCCGGTCTTCCGCGTCTCTCTATTAAAACCTGTGCAACCTCAAACCCGACTAACTACATCTCCAAAACCTATTCTAGTTGATGGAGAACTCGAGTTTGAAGTCAAAAGCATCCTGGATTCCAAGATCTCCAAATCTAAACTATTTTACCTGATTGACTGGAAAGGCTACGGTCCCCAAGAAAGATCCTGGGAACCTGCAGAATATGTCCACGCGCCTCGTCTAATCAAAAGATTTCATCGAACATTTCCTAACAAGCCCAAACCCCTGGAGAAGCCCGGTTTGGGAGGGGCCTTGAGGGGGGGTGCTGTCATGATCTCTGCTTCCAAAGGATCAGGACTTGCCCGACTCCCTTGGAAGCAGACCCATAACCCCGGTTCCGAGTGCCAGCCAGTCCCAATTGGGACCTTTTGGACCCTGTCCTGGCGCCAGTGGCACCAGGCTCATAAAGATGCCCAGTCCCAGCGCTGGAAGCGCCGGGCTCATAATGCTTGGGTGGACTTACCTGCAGCAGACCATGCTGCTTACTTACCTGCCAGTTGAACCCCTGATCCTCTTCTGTTTGGGACTACTTTTCCTGTTGGGTGGGGCAGGAGCCACTCCCTAGGTTCAGAACACTGGAACTCTTCTGGAAAGCAGGAACTCTTTTCTTACCTAGGCGTGGCTGTGGAAGGAGACACCTAAGCACTACAGGAGGCTATTTAAACCACTCCCGATGGATGAATCTTGCTTTGTGTTATTCTGCATTCTCTGCAGCAGAACGCTCATCGTGTCTTCTGCTTCTGATCCTGGGCTTAAGGGAACAAAGGCTTACCATCCTGGAATCCAGTCTTCAGCAGCACCTGTAAAGACAAAGAAAGAACAGGTTAGCACTACGGTCTTCAGTGGCAGCGCATCTCTTACCTGGTCCATCGGCTGTCACCAACGCCTCGCGCTGCATTCCGGCATCTGAAAGACAAAGGCTTACCTACTCTTCGCATGCTCCGGAGGTCTTCGCACTGCATTCCGGCATCTGAAAGACAAAAGCTTACCAGCTCTTCGCACGCTCCGGAGGCCTTTGGCGCTGCATCCCGCATCTGAAAGACAAAAGAAGGTGCGTTTAAAGACATTGGGCAACTTTATTACTCACGTGCCATTACTCCTTCCCACGCCGAATCCAGTGGGTATTCCAGCACCCTTCAGCTTCTCTAAAGCTCCGAACTTGTACCTGCAAGATAAAAGGGACAGTTAGTGCGCATCGTGAAGCAGGCTACAAGCGCTTACTTACGTACTTCCAGGCGCTTCTATTCCTCACGCGGGTTCGATCCTCAACTCTCATCAGCCCGCCATCCGCCATCGCCGGAACCCTGCAAAACAAGAGATATCATTACAAAAGACTTTTGAAGTGCCCAGAACTTACCGTTCGTGCAGTTAACGACGGACAGCAGTCCTCTGAGGTCAAGAGGCCTGCACCCTTATCCAGTGAAGAAACTGGTTACGGCACCCTGCCCCGAGGCAGATGGAGAGCTCAGCGTTCACTTACCTAAGACATCTTACTCTTCGAGTCAGACATACAGTGCACAGAGGTCCAGCCCAAAGAGCCAACCGTGTGTTACACATCACCTTTGAAGATACGGCATTCACCCAGTCAAGACCGGCGCCTCTGCGGGAATCAGGTGAGCGTTACACCTGTTGTGTGATCACCTGCAACCATACATTTTGGTCCTGTTCAGATCATTCACCTCTCACAAACAGTTTATGTAAGAGGTGCTCCCTAGCTATCTTCATAACTACCAAGGTCGTCATTCTGGAGATTGATTTCCTTCCTGACTTACAGACGTTTGTATTTTATTTTGCAAAACAGACCGTTTCCTTAGAGTGTTCCTTTGAGGAGTGCTTTACAGCATAACACAGCGTGGTGATCTAACCGGATATGTATCCTGTCAGCTGGCACACTGTATTAATCTGCACACGTGATAGTTCTAAACCAGAATCCCGGACGAGCCCCCACTCTGTTAATGACTCCAATCAAGCAATCCCACTAAGTCAGTGCCAGGTCTGGGATGCCCAAGGGAAGCCCTTATTTATATATTTCTATGTCCAGTTTGTGAACTCTGGATGACAACCCTTACATAACACCCCTCTCGTAGAATCCCCCTGACCGCACTGAGCCAAGAAGTAAGTTTGTTTTGCAAATTTAAAAGGTTTATTTGAGAATTAAACAATATATATATCGCACTTTTATAATAAATTAATAATTGATATCACACTTGTGAATATGAGCAGTAATCAGCAATAGGTAATCCTACAATAGCACAGTTCTGGTGATTTATGACTAGGAACAGGGGAATAAGGTATCAGAGAATGCTTTATGGTTTCAAGAGATGCAAAGATGATTAAAAGCCAGTACAGAAATAAACTTGATATGATTTCAGCAAAAGATAATGTGATCACTTTTTCTTTGACAATTCACTCCCCCCCTATGCAATGTAAGGAGATGAAAGTAACAGACACAATTCTCAGGAATACACACAAATGCAATACAAAGTTCCAGTTCCCCCTTAGCGAGCTTAGAGGAAAACAGGTATGATTTTAAACACAGGCAAAATCCTTTTAAATGTGGTGGCAATGAAGTGAAAAATATACTCAAATTGCTTTTAATTCCCTATAGGAGGTTCAGGATGAGTGAGAGATACTTTAAATCAGTTCAGGCCAGCCCTATCAATGATTCAGGGATGGTTATCAAGTTGAAAACAAAATTCCGTGAAGGAAGCAAACGTCAAATGTTTTTACACGTGGTTGGAATGGAGCAAAATGTCAAATCGCGGCAATTTAGTCGCATGCGTCGAACGCAATTACGGAGGAAGTATATGGAGTAGAAAGACGGTTTTAAGCTCGATTTCGTTCCTAGGACAAACGGTTCCAGAGATACGGACGATTTTGTGAAGGTAGATTCTCGAAATTAAAATTTAAAGTTTCAGAATGACAGATGACAGTTTTGCAGCTTTAAAGACACAGAAGGACACACAATGCTATGGTGTAGTTCTAGATAAGTTAAAATAGTTTGAATTAGATTATTTTAAACTAAGAGATTGGTTTTGCACAGTTCTGGCTGAGCACTCACACTATATTTTGGACAGGAATGCAACTTCATCACGGATCGGGTCAGGATTGGCTGCGGTTCTCTCACCACTGGGTACTGGTTCTGCGCACAGCGATTTGGGTCAGCTCTCAGCGATCTGGTCTGGGTCTGGTCTCTCTGGATCTCTGGTCTCTCTGGATAATTCTGCCTTCTGGGTCTGCTACCGGTTCTGGCAAAAGTTCTTGGCAAAGAATTCAAACAGCTCACCCGGCTGTGAATAGTTTGGTTAGGGTTTGAGGCCTGCTGAAGAGAACTCAGCTTGTGGGTTAGGCCTTTGCTTTGAGTTCTGGAGTCAGAGTTCTAAGTTCTGGTCTCTGTCTTGCTGGAGTCAGTCCGGATCTCTGGATGTGAAGTCGTCTGTCAGCGTGCTCCGTAAGGAAATGGAAATTGAATGTCCCTACCTGTCCTGCACAATCTCCTTTTATGTGTTTAGAAAGTGGGTGGGTTGGCTCATTCTGCTTTCCCAACCCTCTCACTTATCATTGGCCAGTTCCTCCTCTCTCCCTTGATTGGGGGAACTGAGTTGTTAGTCAGGGTGATGCTGCCATTTACAATCTATTGAAGAAACGCCCCTTTGCTTTTGCTTTAGAATTCATTCTCATAACTAAACATATTTCCCAAACGCACAAGTGGTTGACATTACATATACAGATTGCAGATGATTTAAGGTACATTCTGGCCCAACTCTGATCTTCCTGGGGGCTTCCATTCAAAAATGGCAACTTATTTTTGTTTTTAGTTGGTTTACCAATGTTAAATCTTTACCCAAAATTACACAAATGTACACCCCCCTTCTCCACATATTCCAGTAATTTACTAGGTCTCTAGCATAAACACAGTGTCTGCAGTATTAATAATTAGCGGGGTTCGGTCCTAGAGCCTCGTACGGAATTGAGTTTAGACTGAAATTGTATGTACATTTTCCATTTTGTGGACCCCCAAATTGCACATTTCTGTGAGCTTAATACAAGATTTTATAAGCAATTTAATCAAACATACATTTGCTGCAATATGAATTCACACTCCAGTCTGGCCCGCCCCTAGGAACTGGGAGAGTCAGGGATCACATGTCTCTCCTACCAGGCAGAGCTCTGTTTACAGTCAACACTCAAATCAGCATATCCTATTCAATGGAAAGAGTCTATTGGGTCGGCTGAGGTCAGCAGGCCAGGGGGCCACTCTGCATTTGGTTAGCATGTCCATGTGATCTCCTGGGCTGTTGCTGGTAAGGGCTGGTGTGAATGCTTCTCATGGACATAGGCCCTTTGAACATTTAATTGAATCAGCCTGTCTCCTGGGAACAAACCTTTGAAGTCCCAGTTAGCTCAGGATCCTCTTGCATTCCTGAGATACAGTTCTACTGTCAGAGTTTAGACCGCTAGCGCCGGCTTGTGTCCAAAGCTTGTACTGTGCCCATTTTTTATAGGACTTGTCTTGAATTTGACAGGAGGATTTTGCTTGACAGCTCTAATCCTTGCTGCCATTGTTTTGATGGACATCCTTACAGTAGAGTGGTGATGTGGAACCCCCCACAAGAAGGTTGAATCTTTAGAGTGGTCTTGTGCCCATGATTTTAGCAACTTTTTGACATCAATTAAAAACTGATTTTGAACAAATTGAAATGGACATTTTGAGCTTGCACTTCAGAGAAACAGCGGTGATTTCAAGGCGCTTTTGATCTAACAGGCACTGCTATTTTTCCTTTGGCACCACCTTTCACCCTTGGCGCTTCTGGTCCATCACACTTGCACTGGTGGGTGGCAGGTTAGGCGACCATTTCGGTGTGCGCAAAAATGCGCGGTTCTCCTGGTTCTGGAATAGAATGATGGGCGGCGACAGCTCATCCCCACATCTACCCAGTCTATTGATTCAGTTTTTGTTGTCGCCTAATAATACAACATCGATCAAAACCCTTGACAGGTGCTTCCCTGACAGGGAGGGCAGTGCCCGAACCCACATCTGTCTCCCAATGCCTTATATCACTGCCATGGACCTGGGCTCAGTTACTGCCACTGCCTGAGATAGCGAGGCGTGCCTTTCTTCACAGTCACCTCCAGGACTGCTTGCTAGCATTCACAGTGCTCCCGTGAGAAGAAGGGGAGCGCTGAGTTCTTAGTGAAAGGCCCGCGCCACTAATAGCTGGCCCACACAGATTCCCAAGGCCTCTGCTGGCAGACGTGGCACAGGCTGAGTGAGAATTTTGGGTTCCCCTAGCCTGCAATCAACTCCAGGCTGCACCTGGCATTCAATGATAGGAGGACACGCCCACACTGCTGATGAGTGCTGGGCTGCAAAAGGCATAAATACGTTTTTATCTGTACATAGTTTACTGTGCACTGTAAAGAGACTTTTTTAAGGACACATATGTTTAAAACAAAGGCTCTTTAGTGTTGTTTTGAATTCTTCCTTTTTTAGTAATACATCTGCCTTGGGTATAGTGTAAGTGTATATAGTGTCTTGTGACTTCGCCTTTTTATATAAAAACCTTAAAAAACTGCTTGTGTACTGGGAACAAGGAAATAACTAGTCAAAATACCCACTAAACAAACTCTACACCAGCATTTTGTTATCCAACACTTATTGTGTTTCAACATGTATTACAATCCAGTGTTTCTTCCTAAGGGTTTTTTGCGGGAAATCCAATTCTGTGCTTTGCCTTTTCATCCTGCGTCCACTTTCCATAGAGCTGCACCAAGATGATCCACAACTAATGTTAATGGGGTGCAGACAGGTAAGAGGCAGGTCAAGTATTTAAAAGTGATATCAAGTGTGATAAAAAAGTATATTGCTCTACACAAACCTACCCATTTTTCATCCGGTTAGTGTGCAGATTACTAATGTATATTTCTTTTTTTTGTAAATACATTTTTTGTGCACATGTGTGGATAGGGATTTGTATATACATTTATAATTATTGGGATTGGGATTTTTACCAGATTGTCACCACACCTGATACACAGGCACCATCCTTATGGATCAGATTCAGGTAGTCAGCTGGACTGAGAGTGAGGGGATTAAGCCTGACTATTTCTTCATAATAGGGGATGTCTCTTGGATCACACCCCCTCTATGGATCTTTGTGGTTTGGCCGTGGCAGAATTGTTCATGGCGGAATTGACCATAGTCGATTTTGCCACATATTCAATTTACAGCGGCCAAACTCTGCAAATCTATGTCCCTCCATGCCCCCAATATATCCCAGCAGCCCCTCCCACTTACCTTTCCTTGTTCGCTGCCTCTCCTGACCCCACGGCTTCAGTTCTGTCCCTCTAACGCGGGTCGGATCTGACGCTGCAGGGTCCCCTTTTTTCGTTCCCCCACCTCCAATTTTCAGGAAACGGGGGACATCCTTGCAACCCTCCAAGGCTATCAATATCAATACCGAACATGGGCAGCGGGGGACACCGCTGCACGCCCCGCTCCCCATATTTAGTATTGATTACCCAATTTGATCAAATCAAATTTATCAAATGGTACTGGCTGAATTCGGCAAGATATACCATTCGATCAATTAAATACGATCAAGTTGGGTAGTGCCCCCTCCATCAGGTTCTCAGTTGGCAGAGTTGCTAGAGTCCCTTACCGGCCAGGTCAAGTGCTGGGGTAAAGCCCCTGACCTAGTGTGTCTGCTATGTCCCTAAGGAAGTTCACCCTGAGGCTTTGCCCATTACCATCCATGGGGAGACCCAATAGTGTCCTATCCTCTTTGGGCATTAAACACCTGGACATGTTTACATCCTCTTTGGGCATTAAACATCTGGACATGTTTACAGGTTATGTTCAAGTTTGAGGGGTTAATCCGGGGTACAACTTCTTATGTCTGCGATCTAATGCGTTGGTGTGGGAGGTTGTGGCGGAACCAAAACTCCTACCTCTGTGGTTAGTTGCGTAAATAATATTTTCCCACACAATAACTGCGCCACACTTGGAATCTCGTTTTCAGAGAAATTGTATTTGAAAGGAAATTGTGGCAAAAGAAAAAATGTTGTAGTGCCCTGAAATGTGCACATGTTTCGGCTTCACAAGAGCCTTTTTCAAAACAAATAGGGCATGCTTTTGAGTCAACATATTCTGGTCACATATCCTATACATCGATACACCAGATTAAATAAAAAAACACAATACATGTGTAAAATCAGTTATGCACATGCAGAGAGACAGAGAGGAGGGGTGGGGTGTAGGATCAGATCATTAGGGTTCAAAATTAATGACAAAGACAAAATAGGGAAGCAGGGAAAAGAGAAAACAAAAATAATTCTTAGTCACAGGTGATCACTTTGCGCGTTTTATGCATACAAAAAGTTAACATTTAAATCATCCATTTTGCTGTGGAATACCTGCTAATCAGGCCAGTGAGTACTGTGTTGAGCCTCATCCAATTATAGTTTGTCTATACCCTGAATATGACTCAGATACTGATTAGTGAAATAGTATTGGTACATTGCATAATCAAATAAATGTTTCCAAATACACGTGGATAGTCTCTTACCTAAACATGGTAAATATTCTCAGGTGGAAAACATGTCCATCATTTCCTGATGAAAAATCACGGGTTATAATCCCTTCTGTGACAAAATAATAATCTGTATCACTGCTGGCTGAAACCACATTAGTATGCAACACGTGTATGTGCGATCCAGTGTCTATCTCCAATCAATTAGTATACTTGGTGTAATCGAATTTCAGTAAATATTCTATATTTAATAATGTGTGCATTTTACCCATATCATACGGTATGCCTGGAATACCGTATCCGCAAGGCCCTGCTAGGCAGTTCAAATTTGGTCTGTTGCTGTAAATGCAAATATCAAGACTTTACCAGACGTCTACTAAATCTCCTCAAATTATACGGACACTGGTCCATGTAAAAATTCGGCATCAGAAATGGCATATCTATGTGTCCCCCACTGAGTTAAACTCGTTCCCTCTGTGTTTTACCTAAGAAGAGCTTGTTGCATTTGGCCTCCCTTCCCCACGTTCACAGGACAGGACAAGGTGGGTCACTCGAGCACAGTACACTCCTGGGCTTCTTCTACACGAGGACACAGTTCTATCACATGCACCAGTGCCTTCTACGCCCAAGTCTCTCAGGTTGTCCAAAAAGTCTCTTGCTTCAGAGCGTTTGATGAATTAAACAAACAAAAAGTTCCTTCTCAAATATTCACATAGTGTGATTTACTCTTTACCCTGGATCCCCTCAGCCGTGCTCAGATCCCTTTTCCTTTCCCAGTTCATTCTTGGGTGACTCACGGTTCATCCCGGATCTCCCTCAGAAGGGCTCAGATCCCTTTTCCACAATTAGTCTTCCTCAGCCAGGTTTGGACCAATTGCAGTTTGTATGCCTTTCTAGGGTGACTCACAGTTCACCCCAGATCCCCCTTAGTCGTGCTCAGATCCCCTTCTTGCAATTAGACTCCATCAGCCGGTCTCAGACCAATTACAATTCATAGTTAGCAATCAAAGACTTTCGAATGTGTACGGGACTTGGCATAACCCATTACAGGACCACTTTGACTTCATGGTACACAATCTTATATTCTAATCAGAGATTGGGGGTCCCCTTTCCCCTAGCTTTCTCTCGGCATCCCTCTGTCGGGTTCACACTTGCCTTTAATATTCATTTATTCTCGCGTCACTCATCAAATACGCCTTGCACTCGGTTCTTTGCAGATTTCTCCATGCAATGTTGCCGCTTGCAACCTTGATTCTGACACAGACCGGTCTGCTATCAATCTCCCCGACTCACCGGCTGTGCTGACTTTACTGGAATGGCTTTGATGTGGTAGCCAAGAACAGTACCACAGCAGCAATCGCTCCTCCATGCCTCGGCTATCGATGTGGGTACTTTCCACACCAATGCACCTTTCTGCAGCTTTAATCTGTGTGATGCCATCTTGGAGATTTCTGCTTCTTTAAACCTTTATAACTTTCTAACACAGCACATTCTACACATGTGATCATGTTGCTAATCGCTAATACTTTTTCTAACTAATACCGTTATACAAATACAAACATTTAATTTTCATCTACTTTTAATTGTCACACCAGCATGAATGCTAGGGTGTATGGATTGCTAACGTGTACCATTTCTGCATATAGCTTTCCACATTCTCCTAATTTACATAATACACAATCAAAAAAATATGTGTTAGGTATCCAGCTTTTAGTGCTTTTTCAGCAGAATGAAATTTTGTTTTTAAATAAAGTCTCTACGAGTTTTCATTTAAAGGTTATGATTCCCAATTAACTTCTATGGTGCATTTTCTTTCCTTTTTACAAACTCCAATTCCTCTGCCCGGTAACAGAACATTTGATGTGAGTTCCTTCCAGCTCAGAGTTGGGGAATGTATGACTCCTGTGAATGCTGTTGTCATGGCAAATGTTCTTTGTAGTTTAGCTCGCTGGGCTTTCTATTGCCTTCAGTTCCGCCTCATTGAATGTTTCCAGGATCTGGTTGCTCCTTTCTATCATTTAAGGCAGACCTTCAGTCTGGACCTGTGTGAAGAATTTCCTTCTGGAGAGGCCTGGTTGATTCAAATATCAGATTAGTTGAGAAGGGACCACTAATGAGGATTAATTCAATGTATATTT
Organism: Ambystoma mexicanum; assembly: GCF_040938575.1. Taxonomy (NCBI): domain Eukaryota; kingdom Metazoa; phylum Chordata; class Amphibia; order Caudata; family Ambystomatidae; genus Ambystoma; species Ambystoma mexicanum. The sequence continues at coordinate 1,490,215,289 of NC_090921.1, forward strand.
AGGGATTTAAGCCAAACACAACAATGGATGTAAGTTGTAAATGGGTACCGTTTGTTTTTATTGCATTGCCTGTCTTCATGAAAGTCAACTTCAGGCACAGTTGTAAAGCATTGAGTTTAATTTCCTTCATAGGAAAGCAAGCCCCATGGCCCGTGGATTGCTGGGTGGATAGAAAGCCATCTGACAGTTTCAGGCCTAGTTTCATTCAATTGCAGCCTTGAAAAGTCATTTTATTCTCCATGTTGCAATTGTCAACTTTAAACACAACAACATTATACATTTGTTTTGTAATCAAAAGTCTAATACAGGTCCACATGTGTAACACCCTAAACCTGTAAAGGAAATTAAAAAACAAAACACTAGCTGAAAATGCAGGACCAATTAATTTTTTTCTGTAATTTTTATTGCTATGCTTTTCTTAACAGATTCAACTGTTTTTCATTTTAATAAAGGTTGCTGGATGCTTTCTGATACTTGCAAATATGTATCTCGATCCTTCTCAGTTACTTAGGGCATGCATTGTGATTGTGGACAGGCTGCAAGCGGTATCAGGTAATAGTCTCCCTGTATGTAATGTAATGTTGCATACATATAGTCGCTGGGAAACGGCGTGGGCAACATTATATATGGGGACAATATATAGGGTAAATGGGAGCGGGGGTTGCAGTGATGTCCCCGCTCCCTTTAAAAAAAAATCATCAAAAATGTGTGGGTTGTAGGGTTGTCTCCTGCATGCTCCTTTTGATAATGACTCTGAAAAATGGCACCATTCTTGCATCGCAACATTTTTGCGGGGACATTATCAAATGGAACCCTGCAAACATTGTACATTCCGTTCCACTTCTCATTTTTCAGATGCTGTGTGCAGGCCACAGCTCACACATTTGTTTATAAAATGGTGCTTTTTTCTGTGCATTCTTTCCTTCACATAGATTTCCCTAAAAGTCAGGCAGAGTGCCCACTGTCACGCCTGCCGTTTATTCTGGCAGTGGAACTATTTGCAAGAGTATTTTAAGCAAATTAACAATTTAGGGGAATCAGATATGGCAACCAGGAATGTGAACTATCCCTATTTCCAGAGAATATACTCCTATCCCTAGCAGGACCTGTGGAATCAATGTGAAGGGTACAATGGGAGATAGCAGAATTTGCTGAAGTCTCAGAGTTTAAAATTATTGAGCAGAAATCGGAACTCCTACGATTAAACATTGTGAAAGACACCCTTAATACGATTTATGAGAATGGAGCCTTCTAGTGGACTGTCAAGCACATCAAATATTTGTGATTAAAACAATTACTGGCCAAATCTCACATGTATATTAGATCAATTACCCTTCTTTGTACAATTGTATTCACTCAGATTTAGCAAGATGGAAAGGGATAGTTCTATGTGTTTGGGAAAATTAATATTATAAAAATGTCCATCTTTCCTCGATTTGTTTACTTTTTCTAGGTAATTGCAGTACCTGTAGTAAGAAGAGACCTTTTAAAATTAGAGAAAGATCTAAATATGTTTGTTAGGAAAAATAGTAACTTGGTCACCACTAGCAATAAAGGAGGTGGAAACTAATTTGGATGCTAACAACCATAACACTGCCCTGGATTTATATCAAACTAGCTACATTAGCAGAAACAGAGCCATGAGACCAAACCACAACACAAATTGAGGTGACCTAATTCTGTGCCCCTCTTACAATATTATATGATAATAGTGCTTACACGTCTGGAAAGATATTAAAAGCATTTTAGCCTGATAGGCCTGATACCCTGATACCGTGATAGGCCTGATAGGCCAATTGGACCAACCTTGCCTGGCCTAGTCGCCGGCTCTGCTCCCTGCTCGCCTCTTCCCATCTGGCGCTGCAGGTGAGTGTAGTTAACTCGAGGACCCGCATGGGCCTCGGTTTTTTGCTAAATTGAAATCTTGTTACAGCCCCCAGCCCTGGCCTGCACACTCAATCCCTGACCCTCTCTGTATCTCCATTTCCTCTTTCTCTCCTTCCTGCCGCCTACCAGCCCGCCCCCTACCCTGATAGGCCACTTGGACCAACCTTGCCTGGCCTAGTTGCCGGCTTTGCTCCCTGCTCGCCTCTTCCCATCTGGTGCTGCAGGTGAGTGTAGTTACTTGAGGACCCTCCTGGACCTTGGTTTTTTGCTAAATTGAAATCTTGTTTGAGCACCCAGCCCCGGCCTGCACACTTGATCCCAGACCCTCTCTGTATCTCCATTTCCCCTTTCCCTCCCTCCTGCCGCCTTGCCCGTGCCCCTACCCTGATAGGCCAATTGGACCAGCCTTGTCTCGCCTAGCTGCCAGCTCTGCTCGCTTCGTCCCATCTGGCACTGCAGGTGAGTGTAGTTACTTGAGGACCCTCCGGGACCTTGGTTTTTTGATAAATTGAAATCTTGTTTGATCCCCCAGCCCCGGCCAGCACACTCGATCCCAGACCCACTCTGTATCTCCATTTCCCTTTTCCCTCCCTCCTCCCACCTCCCAAACTGCCCCGCTACCCTGATAGGCCAATTAGACCAACCTTGCCTCGCCTAGTCGCCGGCTCTGCTTCCTGCTCGCCTCTTCCCATCTGGCACTGCAGGTGAGTGTAGTTACTTGAGGACCCTCCTGGGCCTTGGTTTTTTACTAAATTGAAATCTTGCTAGAGCCCCCAGCCCTGGCTTGCACACTCAATCCCTGACCCTCTCTGTATCTCCATTTCCTCTTCCCTACCCTCCTCGCCTCCCAGCCCATCCCCCTAGCCTGATAGGCCAATTGGACCAACTTTGCCTGGCCTAGTCGCCGGCTCTGCTCCCTGCTCGCCTCTTCCCATCTGGCGATGCATGTGAGTGTTGTTACTTGAGGACCCTCCTGGGCCTTGGTTTTTTGGTAAATTGAAATCTTGTTTCATCTCCCAGCCCCGGCCTGCTCACTCGATACCCGACCCTCTTCATATCTCCATTTCCCTTTTCCCTCCCTCCTCACGCATCCCAGCTCGCCCCCCTGCCCTTATAGGCCAATTGGACCAATCTTGCCTGGCCCTGTCGCCGGCTCTGCTCCCTGCTCGCCTCTTCCCAACTGGCACTGCAGGTGAGTGTAGTTACTTGAGGACCCTCCTGGACCTTGTTTTTTTGCTAAATGGAAATCTTGTTTGATCCCCCAGCCCCGGCCTGCACACAAGATTCCAGATGCTCTCTGTATCTCCATTTCCCCTTTCACTCCCTCCTCTCACCTCCCAACCCGCCCCCCCTACCCTGATAGGCCAATTAGACCAACCTTGCCTTGCCTAGTCACAGTCTCTGCTCCCTGCTCGCCTCTTCCCATCTGGCGCTGCAAGTGTGTGTAGTTACTTGCAGACCCTGCTGGGCCTTGGTTTTTTGCTAAATTAATATCTTGTTTGAGCCCCTAGCCCCGGCCTGCACACTCGATCCCCGACCCTCTCTGTATCTCCATTTCCCCTTTCCCTCCCTCCTGCCGCCTCGCCTGTCCCCCTACTCTGATAGGCCAATTGGACCAACCTTGCCTGGCCTAGTTGCCGGCTCTGCTCCCTGCTCGCCTCTTCCCATCTGGCACTGCAGGTGAGTGTAGTTACTTGAGGACCCTCCTGGACCTTGGTTTTTTGCTAAATTGAAATCTTGTTTGAGCCCCCAGCCCCGGCCTGCACACTTGATCCCAGACCCTCTCTGTATCTCCATTTCCCCTTTCCCTCCCTCCTGCCGCCTTGCCCGTTCCCCTACCCTGATAGGCCAATTGGACCAACCTTGTCTCGCCTAGTTGCCAGCTCTGCTCGCCTCGTCACATCTGGCACTGCAGGTGAGTGTAGGTACTTGAGGACCCTCCGGGACCTTGGTTTTTTGATAAATTTAAATCTTGTTTGATCCCCCAGCCCCGGCCTGCACACTCGATCCCAGACCCACTCTGTATCTCCATTTCCCTTTTCCCTCCCTCCTCCCACCTCCCAAACTGCCCCGCTGCCCTGATAGGCCAATTAGACCAACCTTGCCTCGCCTAGTCACCGGCTCTGCTCCCTGCTCGCCTCTCCCCATCTGGCACTGCAGGTGAGTGTAGTTACTTGAGGACCCTCCTGGGCCTTGGTTTTTTACTAAATTGAAATCTTGCTAGAGCCCCCAGCCCTGGCTTGCACACTCAATCCCTGACCCTCTCTGTATCTCCATTTCCTCTTCCCCACCCTCCTCCCGCCTCCCAGCCCATCCCCCTAGCCTGATAGGCCAATTGGACCAAGTTTGCCTGGCCTAGTCGCCGGCTCTGCTCCCTGCTCGCCTCGTCCCATCTGGCGATGCACGTGAGTGTAGTTACTTGAGGACCCTCCTGGGCCTTCGTTTTTTGCTAAATTGAAATCTTGTTTCATCTCCCAGCCCCGGCCTGCTCACTCGATACCCAACCCTCTTCATATCTCCATTTCCCCTTTCCCTCCCTCCTCACGCATCCCAGCTCGCCCCCCTGCCCTTAAAGGCCAATTGGACCAACCTTGCCTGGCCTAGTCGCCGGCTCTGCTCCCTGCTCGCCTCTTCCCATCTGGCGCTGCAGGTGAGTGTAGTTACTCGAGGACCCTACTTGGACTTGGTTTTTTGCCATATTGAAATCTTGTTAGAGCCCCCAGCTCTGGCCTGCACACACGTTCTCCGACCCTCTTCATATCTCCATTTCCCCTTTGCCTCCCTCCTCCCACCTCCCAGCTCGCCCCCCTACCCTTATAGGCGAATTAGACCAACCTTGCCTCGCCTTTTCGCCGGCTCTGCTCCCTGCTCACCTCTTCCCATCTGGCACTGCAGGTGAGTGTAGTTACTTGAGGACCCTCCTGGGCCTCGGTTTTTTGCTAAATTGAAATCTTGTTAGAGCCCCCAGCCCTTGCCTGCGCACTTAATCCCAGACCCTCTTTGTATCTCCATTTCCTCTTTCCCTCTGTCCTCCCACCTTCCAGCCCTCCCCCCTACCCTGCTAGGCCAATTGGATCAACCTTGCCAGGCCTAGTCACTGGTTCTGCTCCATGCTCGCCTCTTCTCATCTGGCATTGCAGGTGAGTGTAGTGACTTAAGGATCCTCCTGGACCTTGTTTTTTTGCTAAATTGAAATCTTGTTAGAGCCCCCAGCCCCGGCCTGCTCCCTCGATACCCGACTCTCTTCATATCTCCATTTCCCTTTTCCCTCTGTCCTCCCACCTTCCAGCCCTCCCCCCTACCCTGCTAGGCCAATTGGATCAACCTTGCCAGGCCTAGTCACTGGTTCTGCTCCATGCTCGCCTCTTCTCATCTGGCATTGCAGGTGAGTGTAGTGACTTAAGGATCCTCCTGGACCTTGGTTTTTTGCTAAATTGAAATCTTGTTAGAGGCCCAACCCTGGCCTGCACACTCAATCCCTGACCCTCTCTGTATCTTCATTTCCCCTTTCCCTCTCTCCTCCCACCTCCCAACCCGCCCCCCAACCCTGATAGGCCCATTAGACCAACCTTGCCTCGCCTTTTCGCCGGCTCTGCTCCCTGCTCGCCTCTTCCCATCTGGCACTGCAGGTGAGTGTAGTTACTTGAGGACCCTCCTGGGCCTCGGTTTTTTACTAAATTGAAATCTTGTTAGAACCCCCAGCCCTTGCCTGCACACTCAATCCCAGACCCTCTCTGTATCTCTATTTCCTCTTTCCCTCCCTCCTTCCGCCTCCCAGCCTGCCCCCTACCCTCATAGGCCACTTGGACCAACTTTGTCTGGCCTAGTCGCCGGCTCTGCTCCCTGCTCGCCTCTTCCCATCTGGCACTGCAGGTGAGTGTAGTTACTTGAGGACCCTCCTGGACCTTGGTTTTTTGCTAAATTGAAATCTTGTTAGAGGCCCAACCCTGGCCTGCACACTCAATCCCTGACCCTCTCTGTATCTTCATTTCCTCTTTCTCTCCTTCCTGCCGCCTACCAGCCCGCCCCCCCTACCCTGATAGGCCAATTGGACCAACTTAGTCTGGCCTAGTCGCCAGCTCTGCTCCCTGCTTGCCTCTTCCCATCAGGCGATGCATGTGAGTGTAGTTACTTGAGGACCCTCCTGGACCTTGGTTTTTTGCTAAATTGAAATCTTGTTAGAGCCCCCAGCCCTGGCTTGCACACTCAATCCCTGACCCTCTATGTATCTCCATTTCCTCTTTCTCTCCCTCCTTCCACCTTCCAGCCCGCCACGATACCCTGATAGGCCAATTGGACCAACTTTCCCTGGCCTAGTCGCCGGCTCTGCTCCCTGCTTGCCTCTTCCCAGCTGGCGATGCACGTGAGTGTAGTTACTTGAGGACCCTCCTGGGCCTTGGTTTTTTGGTAAATTGAAATCTTGTTTCATCTCCCAGCCCCGGCCTGCTCACTCGATACCCGACCCTCTTCATATCTCCATTTCCCCTTTGTTCCCTCCTCCCGCATCCCAGCTCGCCCCCCTACCCTCATAGGCCAATTAGACCAACCTTGCCTCGCCTAGTCGTCGGCTCTGTTCCCTGCTTGCCTCTTCCCATCTGGCATTGCAGGTGAGTTTAGTTACTTGAGGACCCTCCTGGGCCTCGGTTTTTTGTTAAATTGAAATCTTGTTACAGCCTCCAGCCCTTGCCTGCACACTCAATCCCTGACCCTCTCTGTATCTCCATTTCCTCTTCCCCCCTCCTCATCCCCCCTCGTTCTCCCTCCTCCAAGCCCGCCCCCCTACCCTCATAGGCCAATTGGAACAACTTTGCCTGGCCTAGTCTCCAGCTCTGCTCCCTGCTTGCCACTTCCCATCTGGCGATGCACGTGAGTGTAGTTACTTGAGGACCCTCCTGGGCCTTCGTTTTTTGCTAAATTGAAATCTTGTTTCATCTACCAGCTCCGGCCTGCTCACTTGATACCCGACCCTCTTCATATCTCCATTTCCCCTTTCCCTCCCTCCTCCCGCCTCCCAGCTCGCCCCCCTACCTTTATAGTCCAATTAGACCAACCTTGCCTCGCCTAGCCGCCGGCTCTGCTCCCTGCTCGCCTCTTCCCATCTGGCATTGCAGGTGAGTGTAGTTACTTAAGGATCCCCCTGGACCTTGGTTTTTTGCTAAATTGAAATCTTGTTAGAGCCCCCAGCCCCGGCCTACACACTCGATCCCAGACCCTCTGTGTATCTCCATGTCCCCTTTCCCTCTCTCCTCCCAACTCCCAACCCGCCCCCCTACCCTGATAAGCCAATTAGACCAACCTTGCCTCGCCTTTTCGCCGGCTCTGCTCGCCTCTTCCCATCTGGCACTGTAGGTGAGTGTAGTTACTTGAGGAATCTCCTGGGCCTCAGTTTTTTACTAAATTGAAATCTTGTTAGAACCCCCAGCCCTTGCCTGCACACTCAATCCCAGACCCTCTCTGTATCTCTATTTCCTCTTTCCCTCCCTTCTTCCGCCTCCCAGCCTGCCCCCCTACCCTCATAGGCCAATTGGACCAAATTTGTGAGGCCTAGTCGCCGGCTCTGCTCCCTGCTCGCCTCTTCCCATCTGGCACTGCAGGTGAGTGTAGTTACTTGAGGACCCTCCTGGATCTTGGTTTTTTGCTAAATTGAAATCTTGTTCGAGGCCCCAGCCCTGGCCTGCACACTCAATCCCTGACCCTCTCTGTATCTCCATTCCTCTTTCTCTCCTTCCTGCCACCTATCAGCCCGCCCCCCTACCCTGATAGGCCAATTGGACCAACTTTGTCTGGCTTAGTCGCCGGCTCTGCTCCCTGCTTGCCTCTTCCCATCTGGCGATGCATGTGAGTTTAGTTACTTGAGGACCCTCCTGGACCTTGGTTTTTTGCTAAATTGAAATCTTGTTAGAGCCCCCAGCCCTGGCTTGCACACTCAATCCCTGACCCTCTCTGTATCTCCATTTCCTCTACCCCCCTCTTCCTCCCGCCTCCCAGCCCGCCTCCCTACCCTGATAGGCCAATTGGACCAACTTTGCCTGGCCTAGTCGCCGGCTCTGCTCCCTGCTTGCCTCTTCCCATCTGGCATTGCAGGTGAGTTTAGTTACTTGAGGACCCTCCTGGGCCTCGGTTTTTTGCTAAATTGAAATCTTGTTACAGCCCCCAGCCCTGGCCTGCACACTCAATCCCTGACCCTCTCTGTATCTCCATTTCCTCTTTCTCGCCTTCCTGCCGACTACCAGCCCGCCCCCTACCCTGATAGGCCAATTGGACCAACTTTGACTGGCCTAGCCGCCGGCTCTGCTCCCTGCTTGCCTCTTCCCATCTGGCGATGCACGTGAGTGTAGTTACTTGATGACCCTCCTGGGCCTTGGTTTTTTGGTAAATTGAAATCTTGTTTCATCTCCCAGCCCCGGCCTGCTCACTCGATACCCGACCCTCTTCATATCTCCATTTCCCCTTTCCCTCCCTCCTCCCGCATCCCAGCTCGCCCCCCCTACCCTCATAGGCCAATTAGACCAACCTTGCCTCGCCTAGTCACCCGCTCTGTTCCCTGCTTGCCTCTTCCCATCTGGCATTGCAGGTGAGTGTAGTTACTTGAGGACCCTCCTGGGCCTTCGTTTTTTGCTAAATTGAAATCTTGTTTCATTTACCAGCCCCGGTCTGCTCACTCGATACCCGACCCTCTTCATATCTCCATTTCCCCTTTCCCTCCCTCCTCCCACCTCCCAGCTCGCCCCCTCACCCTTATAGTCCAATTAGACCAACCTTGCCTCGCCTAGTCGCCGGCTGTGCTCCCTGCTTGCCTCTTCCCATCTGGCATTGCAGGTGAGTGTAGTTACTTGAGGACCCTCCTGGGCCTCGTTTTTTTACTAAATTGAAATCTTGTTAGAGCCCACAGCCCCAGCCTGCACACTCGAGCCCAGACCCTCTGTGTATCTCCATTTCCTCTTTCCTTCCCTCCTTCTGCCTCCCAGCCTTGTCCCCCCCTACCCTGATAGGCCAATCGGACCAACTTTGCCTGGCCTAGTGGCCGGCTCTGCTCCCTGCTTGCCTCTTCCCATCTTGCGCTGCATGTGAGTGTCGTTATTTGAGGACCCTCCTGGGCCTTGGCTTTTTGCTAAATTAAAATATTGTTTGAGCCTCCAGCCCCGGCCTGCGCACTTGATCCCTGACCTTCTCTGTATCTTCATTTCCCCTTTCCCTCCCTCCTCCCTCCCCCCAACCCGCCCTGCTACCCTGATAGGCCAATTGGATCAACCTTGCCTGGCCTAGTCGCCGGCTCTGCTCCCTGCTCGCCTCTTCCCATCTGGCGCTGCAGGTGAGTATAACTACTTGAGGACCCTCCTGGGCCTTGGTTTTTTGCTAAATTAAAATCTTGTTTCATCTCCCAGCCCCGGCCTGCTCACTCGATACCCGACCCTCTTTATATCTCCATTTCCCTTTTCCCTCTTTCCTCCCACCTTCCTGCCCTCCCCCCTAGCCTGATAGGCCAATTGGACCAACCTTGCCAGGCCTATTCTCTGGCTCTGCTCCATGCTCGCCTCTTCCCATCTGGCGCTGCGGGTGAGTATAGTTAATTGAGGACCCTCCTGGGCCTTGGTTATTTGCTAAATTGAAATCTTGTTTGAGCCTCCAGCCCCGGCCTGTTCACTTTATTCCTGACCCTCTCTGTATCTTCATTTCCCCTTTCCTTCCCTCCTCCTCCAAACACCACAAACACCCTCACTACCACACCATCCTCGTGCCCACTGAGGAACTCCACACCCTCTCAACCTACCTCCAATGCCACCCACTGCCCAACCTACCCGAACACATCAACATCCATCGTCCATCTAGCATCTATTGAGAACAACCCTACACTCCCCATCCATACACCCCATGCAATATCAAACTCACAAGCCAGAGGAGCTCTCTGATGCTCCAAGCATCACAAACCCCCCTCCACCACCATGCCATCCTTGTGTCCACTGATGAACTCCCCACCCTGTCAACCTACCTCCTATGCTGCTGTCTCCCTCACCCTCAGCCCCTACTCGACATTCAAACCACAGACCCCCCCTTTCGTACCCCTTCCCTTCTCTGAAAGTAGCTCATCTCGCCCTTTCTAGACCAGTAGCTTCATCCTCTTTCCCCTCTGACCCTCCTACCCTCTCTCACACTCCTATGGCACCAAAACCCACAAGACGCCAAAAGAGTGACTGGTCCTCTCCCTCAACCCTCCATACCTCACAACTTCTCCATTGGTCTCAGCCTTTCCCACCTCTACCTTCAGACCCTCCACTCCCCCCTTTTCCAGTCTCCACCCCCTTTCTCTTGACTTCTCACCTAGTACACCTAAACCCCCAGCACCCTCCAGACTCGAACCAGAAACAACCTGCCTAAAACCCCACACCTGAAGTGCTCCACGCCCCACCCTCCCAATCCCACCTGATCCTTCCCACCTCGTCTCTCACATACCTTCCACCGCCCGCCTACTCTGATAGGTCATATCGGTGCTCATAACTCGCCTCCCAGGGCAGCCATCTGCCCATGCAGCCCCTATGACTAAGGCCCCGAGGCAAAGGGCGGCTCCAACATAGGCAGCTCCAGGTTGTGGCTGCAGGTGTCAGCAGAGGAAACCAGTGGCTAACCGTCAACCAGCAGCGACTATCAAGGTAGGTGTGGCCTGGGTGTGGAGTAGAGCAATCACTGTACTCCGGAAACACTGTCACTCTACTTACCCTCTGAACAGGCCTCCGTCGCACTCTTGAAGAATTGTTAGCATTGCATTGACTCACACCTAGAAAGTACCCAAATTGTTAATGTTAAATTGCTTCACACCTAGAAAGTGGCCACTGAGGTAGTACTGTGAATTTTTAGGCTGCGTTGCACACTTAGAAAATTGCTGATGTTACATTGTTTCACACCTAGAAAATGCCCACTGAGATCGTACTGTGAATTATTAGCCTGCGTCTCACTCTTGAAGAATTGTTAGTATTGCAATGACTCACTCCGAAAGTGCCCACTGAGATAGTACTGTGAATTTTTGGCCTGCGTCGCACACTTGAAAAATGTCAATGTTACATTTATTCACACCTAGAAAGTGCCCACTGAGATAGAACTGTGAATTTTTAGCCTCTGTCACACACTTAGAAAATTCTTAATGTTACATTGATTCACACCTAGAAAGTGCTCACTGAGATAGTACTCTGAATTATTAGCCTGTGCTGCACTCTTGAATAATTGTTAGTATTACATTGATTTCCACCTAAAAAGTGCCATTCTAAGATAGTAATGTGAATTATTAGCCTGCAAAGCACCCTTTGAAAATTGTTAATGTTACACTGATTCCCACCTTGAAGGTCCCACTTCATGATAGTACTGCAAATTATAGCCTGCAGCACCCTCTTAGTGAACTGTGAATATTGACCTGTGTTGCATACCTGAAAATTGTTAATACTGCATGGTGTCACATCTATAGAGTGCCACTATAGAGTTACCCCCTGTGTTGGGCCATTTATCCCTCCGTCCAGGCGCTGCTCTTACAGCTATGGTTTTGCATTTACTGTTACTTTTACTGCTGCCCCCTGTGTTAGGCCTTTCTGCCACTATCCAGGTTTCCCGTGTCTGGTGCTGCTGTTTCTTCTAGGGTTATTGCGTTCTCTGTTACTGCATTTACCGGTGTCTCTGTGTTAGGCCTTTCTCCCTCTGTCCAGGTGTACCTAATCTAGGCGCTTCTATTGCATCTAGAGTTGCTGCATTTTACTATTGCCCCCTGTTTGACCCTCTCCCACTGTCCTGATTTCCAGAATCTAGACACTGGTTTTACATCTAGGGTCCCTGCATCTACTGTTACAGGTACATCCATTTCTCGGTGCTGCCCTTAGACTCCCCCTGGGATGGAGATCCCACATCAACAAAGACTACCTCTCCGACCCCTCCACATTCCTGGCTTTCCTGCACCATAACCTCCCCCGATAACTCATCCCTCCCAGTGCATAACCTCTGCTCAAGTGCCCAATTTAATCAACCCCCCCTTTATCCCGCATCCGGTCGCAACCCACAACCCCTGCCCCCAAACAATGATACGCCCGAACCTCCGCCTGCCCACCCCCTTACCACCATTCCACCTCCAACTCTAAGATCAGAGGAGTACTCTGGTACGCCAAACACCCATCTCCTCAAACGTCCATCCCCCACTCCCCATCCCACCTGAAGACATCAACATCCACCTTCCCTCTAGCATCTATTGAGAACAACCCCACACTCCCAGTCCATACACCCCACGCAATATCAAACTCACAAGCCAGAGGAGCTCCCGGGTGCTCCAAACACCACAAAACCCCTCACTACCACACCATCCTCGTGCCCACTGAGGAACTCAACACCCTCTCAACCTACCTCCCATGCCGCCCACTCCCCAAACGACCCGAACACATCAACATCCATCTTCCATCTAGCATCTATTGAGAACAACCCCACACTCCCCATCCATACACCCCATGCAATATCAAACTCACAAGCCAGAGGAGCTCTCTGATGCTCCAAGCATCACAAACCCCCCTCCACCACCATGCCATCCTTGTGCCCACTGATGAACTCCCCACCCTGTCAACCTACCTCCCATGCTGCCGTCTCTCTCCCCCTCAGCCCCTACTCGACCCCCACCCACAGACCCCCCCCCTTCGTACCCCTTCCCTTCTCTGAAAGTAGCTCATCTCGCCCTTTCTAGAACAGTAGCTTCATCCTCTTTCCCCTCTCTGAAAGTAGCTCATCTCGCCCTTTCTAGAACAGTAGCTTCATCCTCTTTCCCCTCTGACCCGCCTACCCTCTCTCACACTCCTATGGCACCAAAACCCACAAGACGCCAAAAGAGTGATTGGTCCTCTCCCTCGACCCTCCATACCTCACAACTTCTCCATTGGTCAGCCTTTCCCACCCCTACCTTCAGACCCTCCCCTCCCCCCTTTTCCAGTCTCCACCCCCTTTCTCTTGACTTCTCACCTAGTACACCTAAACCCCCAGCACCCTCCAGACTCGAACCAGAAACAACCTGCCTAAACCCCCACACCTCAAGCGCTCCACGCCCCGCCCTCCCAATCCCACCTGATCCTTCCCACCTTGTCTCTCACATACCTTCCACCGCCCGCCTACTCTTCCCGCCCCCCATCGACTTAACTCTCTCACCCGGCACTCAAAGTCCACAGGGATCCAGTTCCCCCTGTACCCTCCCTCAGCCAGTCTCAAGCACCCAGAATGATCCTAACACATCCCCCACCTCTTCGGACACCCATGTCCACCAAGCACTCCATACGATGAGTGGCACGAAAACCACCTCCCCTCACAAAGTCACATGCATCCTTTTTAATGCCCACTCCATAGCAAGAAACAGACACAGAATCTTTGACCTCCGATCCCCTGACAATCCCAACCTCATTTTTATCACCGAAATGTGGTTCTCTGATGATTTTGCTCCAGTCGCACATAAGGCCTTCCCCCCTGGCCACTCGTTTATTGCCCACAATAGACCCTCCAGAGGTGGCAGAGTGGCAATTATCTACAAACCCCATTTCTCTGTCTCACTCGTCGAATCTCAGACATGCAATGTTCCTGCGAATCCCTTATGGTAAAACTCTCTCTACCATCGACATTCACCGACAGCGTCCCACTCATCTACAGACCCCCTGGATACAACAGACATTTTGCCAACAATCTCTGTGACTCTATAGCTACCATTCAGATAAATCACCCATCTCTTACACACCTGGGATTTTCAATATCTGGTTTGATATGCCTAACAACCCCATGACCCATCCTCTGGTCAACAGTCTTGATGCACTCCACCTTACCCAACAAAACACTGGTTCAACTCACTTAGGTGTGCACACTCTTGATGCAATTTTAAGCTACTATGACCTAGTTTATATATCCACTCCCAAACCGCTTATCTGGACTCACCACTTTGCCATCCCTTTCTCTATCCACACACCAGCCCCTCCTCCTACAGCGCCCCTTGTGCCCACCTTTGATCACAAAAGCTGGAACAAACTCAAGGTACTCCCCGACCTAGCTGAAGCCCTGCTACTCCGCTGTCCTGTGGTAGACCCTTAATCATAGAATCCTTCAACTCCTGGCTTAAAGAATCACTAATTCCTTTCACCCCCTCGCGTCCGCAACCTCACGCAAAGTACCCTTCCCCAAACGGTTCACGCCCCTCCTGAGGACTTTCAAAAAACAAAATAACTCTCTTGAACACAAATGGCAAGCATCTAAAACTGATCTCAGCAGATCCATGTTCCCCCTTCACCACCGTAATTACAAATCCGAGATCTGAAAGGCCAAAACATCCTATTCCAGTAAACAAATTCTGAACCATGGCAGCAGTAGCAAAGAACTCCACAAAATCATCTCTGAATTCGTGAAACCTACCTGCAACTTTGTCCAATCCACTCCCACAAAATCACTCTGCGACTCCCTCTCGATCCATTTCTACAACACTGCACTTGACTGAATGGCAACCCTTAACACCAAATTATCCTCGCTCACCCCCTACCCGACTCCGACCCTTCCTGATCCCATTGCCCCGACACCCACCTTACCAGCCTTCAACTCTTTCAAACCCATCTTCAGAGATGAGTTCCGTGACCTACTATCAGCCAGCAGCCCCCCGGGTCGTCCCTCAATCCCTGCCCTGCCTCTGTTCTGAAAGAAATATTCTCCTCTACCTGCGCAGGAGAGCAAGAGCCATACTAAATGACTCCCTCACCTCTGGCATCTTCCCTGAAGCCTTTAAAATAGCACATGTCAAGCCACTTCTAAAAAAGGCATCCCTCAACCCCCTTGACCCTAAGAATTACAGACCGATCTCCAACACCAGACTAACCGCGAAACTCATTGACCGGACTGCATACTCCCAGCTCAACTGCTTTGTAGAATCCAACAAACTCCTCGACCCCGCACAATCAGGCTTCAGACCTCAACATGGAACAGAAACTACTCTGATCTCGATCTGGGATGATCACAAGGTCACGGCAGACTCTGAGGGTTGTGCAGCGCTGATTCTCATCGATCTCTCTACATCCTTTTACACTGTTAACCCTTCTATCCTCCTTGACCGTCTCCACTCCCTAGGAATCCATGGCTCAGCACTCAAATGGATTGCCTCTTTCCGCAGCAACAGGAAACAAATAGCCTTCCTCTCCCCTTTTGTCTCAACTGCTTGCCCTGTACCCCAAAGCGCATGCCTCTCTGCTCTCGTTTTCAACCTCTATCTGACAACTCTACCAGGAATCATCTGCACACACAACCTCTCCTGTTAGAAATACGCTGACAATACCCAAATTATCCTAAAAATCCCCAAGACAAGCACCAGCCCACTTCCCGACCTAGAAGCTTGTCTCCTTGATATTGACTGATGGATGACAAGTAATCACCTCCTTTTGAACCCTGATAAAAACTAAATTCATGGTGTGTGGCAATGCTGCCCTTCTCCCACAACCGCTCCCATGGCCCCCCTCCCTCCAATATAGTCAAAAGCCTAGGCTGCACTATGGACTCAGGGCTAACCCTCTCCCGTCAGATCAATAATGTGTAAAAAAAACTCTCACTACCACCTCAAACTTCTTAGATGCATTTTTCCTTATCTCTCCTACCCCAACAGACGTGCCGCTGTTATGTCTATTGTTATGTCGAGACTGGACTATGCCAACTCCTTTTACCTGGGAGCACCGGCATACCAACTCAACAAACTCCAAAGATTCCAAAACGCTCCAGCCAAACTCCTCACCCTGGGACACAGAGACCGCATCCCACCTGCTCTCCGAATCCTCCACTGGATCCCAGTCGGACGAAGGACCACCTTCAAGACCCTATGCATTACCCACCGAGCAGTGCACAAGACCGGCCCAACGTACCTACAAGAGAAGATAAAAGCCTACCTCACATTGCGCACCCTAAGATCAAGCACTGCCCTCTTTCTAGTGATTCCAACCTCTAGTTTTTTCAGGATCGGAGGATCCGCCTTCTCAACCTTGGCCCCAACTCTGTGGAACTCACTCCCCCCACATATTTGACACACCCAAGACTACATGGCCTTTCCGCAAAGCTCTAAAAACCTGGCTCTTTCCAACATGACATAAGGCCGCTGAGACCTTGCAACCTGATAACAAATGTTCAAGAGATCCTGAGCAATGACACCACTAAATGCGCCTATTAAGTCACTAATAAACTTAATCTGAATGCAGCAATCGCAATCACACATTTGAAATCCAGAATAGCGAGCTTGTTAAATCAAAACCTTCACACAGACACTCACCTCTCCTATCACTATGCTCACTCTCTACTCTACACCAACACACAATTAGAGCATGGCTACACCCCTCAATCAATTTCGACCTAGCTGCTCACATAGGAACAATACTCCATTAACACCTCAACATTCTGACAAAATGCAGCTGTACTTCACGAAAATCTGCCTACCTGCACACATAAGCGTCCTACAGAGGCCTAAAGCCATAACCCAGTCTTGGTGACCATCCTCCAGACTGCACATATTGAACTGATACCAAATAACACCACACCTAATGCTAGGATGCAGCTACCATTAGGCAATTGCATCAGCTGCGCCCATAATCGGTGCACCTAAGCACCCTTTGACACCTTACTCTCTCGACTGACCTGGACTGCGGTCCCCGAGGGCGTTCAACCTACCAGCGCTTTGAGGTCATACCAATGAGATATAGAGCGCTATATAAATGCCAAATAACATAACATAACATTTAAAGCTTGGAAAAGGGGAGGATGGTCACAACTTTGATATTTCTTTGAGGAATTCTCCCTCCAATAGACCATTAGGATGGAATATTTCTAATACGACACTGAATTCTTGTCCATGAGACACTGAAAAATGCTACCGGAGAGATAACTAAAATAGAACATTACTTAGTGGAGACAAGGGGTCCGATCTCCCAATTATATAAAATCATGGAAGAAATTAATTAAACAGATTTAAAATACTGTTTTTATAACAGAACTATGGGAGAACATCTGGGAAGAGTAGGTCGGGCCTTGTTATGTGTAATACATAAAGAGGCAGTATGTGAGGTGTTGCTAACGTTGTATTTAGATCCTATCAAACTCCATTGGATAAACGAGAAATTCTCCCCCATTTGTTGGTGGGACCTTCCACCGGATATGGTGGGAATGTCTGAACATAAGTAATATTGGAAAGATTTCTCACACACAATAGGAAAAATAGTGGGAGTGGGCATTTGCTGGGCACACCACTGAGAGATGCACATCCCCTATGCCCATGCAGGGCTAGGCTGATTACGACCTTATAACTAGCAGCAAAACCTACAATTGCGGGATTATAGCACAGGAATATTATACCCAGGATCAATTTGTAGTTGAACTGGGTCTTAACGATACTGGAGATCGAATGGTTAACAGCAGATGTCAGAGATTCCCTGCTAACCTATATGGAATAAGGCAATCCTTGCTGGCATTTCAGGCGCAAGAAAAAAGAAATCTCTCCTGTCCTGAGACATTGTGAGCTCAACAGCAGCGACAGGGATTACATTGGGCTAAAGGGGGAAGGGCGGGGGTCTGGGAGAAAGACATCACATATGTAATATTGGAACATGGTATTGTTGTAAAGCTTCATTAGAGTGCAAAAAAAAAACATGTTGGTAAAGTATTCAGGCCTAAACTTTGAATCTACTTAAGAAGCTGCAAAGTCACATTTGTTTAGGTATGTATATGTTTTATTTGACCATCACATTATAGCAAAGTGCAATATGATATTCTGCATATCTCTGATACAATACAGTAGTCAAGCAATTAAAAACCATAAATTACATAAAACATACCAATATTGCAGCTACTCATTATCACCAAAAGTTCTCAATTACTAGCTGAATGCAAGAATATCTTTCATTATACGAAGAAAAGATCAGACGATGAAGAACCAATTTTCACAAAGGACTTCCACCAACATCAGGCTTAAAATAGTTGTCTGACAAAATATTTCCCTAAGAGGTTGTTTAGGTTATATCTCCTAATTTTAGCAGACAGAGGACACAGGAATAGAAAATGGCAAGGGGTCTCCTCCACTGTACTAAATTAAGTACACTGACTGGACATCACAGGGTTCCAGCTGTGCAATAGATTTGCCTCAGGTAGTATAAAAAAGTGTATTTTTGTAAAGAAGGTACATTCAGAAGTTGATTTAATAATATTAAGGTAGAGTGTACATCCCATGTCTTCGTAATTATGAAATATTTGTGTATCAGTGAACTCAAATTTCAGCGAGTATATTAGACAGCAACATTTCCATGTGAGATGTTCTAATCAAACAATCAATCCCTCCTATTAAAGAAAGTTCACAAATGTACCCACAAATGTGGGAGTTTCAATGACTCGGCAATTCTGAAGCATCACATCCTCAGTTTCCTTTCTATATTTCAATAACTGCAATGTAGTGCATTGGCAAATCCAACACAAAAAAGCTTCAGAGAAACTACTGAGTCAATGCCCAGTACATCAAAACCCTATATGGTCCAGTCATTTATAGCTGTGATGAATTGCCATTTTGCAAGGGTGTGTAAGCCCTGGCCTTTTTTTTATTGAATAATAAAATGATGCTGTTAATTCAATCTCTGAAAGGTAAATATGCTAATCAGATTCAATTTTCATAAGCTACATGCTAAAAGCATAGTATGTACTTGTGCCCTACTGCATCAGTATTCCTGATTTGCAGTACCTACTCTACCTGTGTCATAGAGCAGGTTCAGAGGCCACAGAGGACTCCTGACAGCTGCACTGACAGCCAAATGTCTGCAGCGCAAGAGCTGAATTTAAGATATGCACCCCTGTTACAAAAACAGCATAACTGTGACGATTCAGTCCTGGTGGCATGGTAAACTGTCATATAACACATACCTGAGTTAGGTTATAGTGGCCAGCATATCCCAGCCACATTCAATTGATATCATAAATGTGTCAGCCCTGTGTGCCCACTTCAGCTGTGGAGGGGTTATATGCATTCATTCCAGACAAGGCTCCACCTGCCCACTGACAGGACTTTAGCTTTGGGGGATTGCCTCTCTTTATTTTTTTGTAAGAGCAGGTAACACCCTTTCCCCTTAGACATTAACTTCTACTCCACTGGAAGCTGGTCTGGGAGCGGGAATCAATGGGCACACCCATTCTCAAAGGGCTAGCCCTCACACCAGGGTGCTGTATATCTAAACGCCTTTGATTCTAATGAAAAGGGAAATGACAGGGTTAGTGTAGCCAGAGAGAGGGAGAGATTTGGGACGATTCTGCCATCTTGGTTCTCTCTGCCTCTGTTTCTCTTTCCTGTGCTATCCACTACATGTAGCACAAAGCACTTTGGGTGTGATATCAGAAGGGCAAAGCCCATTCCTTTCAAGAGCAAGGATTATTATTATTATTATTATTATTATTATTATTATTATTATTATTATTAAAGCAGGCTAGCTTTAGTCCAATCACCTGTAGGCTTTTACCTTTAGAATAAGAGGACTCAGACCACTTATTTCAATCATCCTTTGGACTTCAATCATGAAAGAAGATTTTCTTGGACCCTGCTGGGAAAGTAGTCCTTTCCAGAGTCCTCCAGTTGTGAGGTGAAGGCAGGTGTTCCAAGGTAGAGGCAAGCTCTGAAGTGTGTGGTTTCCTCGGCTGGAGCCAACGAAGCACAGCTGCTTTGCATTGTTCAGATCCTCTTCCGAAGCACCAGTCTCGTCATTGCCAAACCTGTAGGGCGATCAACCCAACCCTGTTGTCAACCGAACCCCGACTCTGAGCCCCAGCATAGAATCGACTCACCTACACATCCCGGTGCCAGCTCGACCGCCAACGATCCTCGACCACTGACGATTCTTGACCGCCGAACCAGACCTGTTGGCCACCCGATCCACACAGCTGGAGTAGACAATTCGAGACTGCAGATACCAACCGTTCAACCCCAACTCGATGCTAGCTTGAGGCTGGACCACCGCGACTGCTGCATGTTTGAACTGATGATAACTTGTGATCAACAAAGAGAAGGCTTATTCAACACTGTTGAACCACCAAGACCTTTGCAAAGGTATTATTGCCTAATATGTGCACCCCTGCTCCATCTTTGGGCCCTAGAGACTGGATATGTCATGGTAATCCCTTTTTCAACCTTGAGAACATATCCTTTGAAAATGGGGGTCTTTTATTGCCTTTTGTCCCCGATCTCATTAGCCAGAGTTTTGCATCTATTCTATCTCTACATATTCTTTGTTCTTTCTACAGGGTGGTTTTTACTGTGTTTTCCAGTTAGTTATTATTGTACATGGTGTGTTTGCTGAAAGTGTATATTTCAATAGAATCTTGACTGGACATTCATTTATTTTGGACTGTTATACTTCACTGGTTGGGTTGCTAGTGAACCGCATTCACACCCCTATTGAGAGTATAGCCTTCCATCTGCCCACATTACCATAAAAAGCGAAGGAGGTATATCTCTTGCATGTGCCTATTTTGCCTTTATGACTGTGTTGGCTCTTTGGTTGTACAAGTGTGAGGACTGAATGGGTGGTGTAGCCTCTATTCATCCTTGTACTCCTGCAGGCTTGAAGTCAATTCATCACAGTAGCACTTTGGGGGGAGTCTCATTATGGGGTTTTAAATAATTATTAATTTTCAATGGTTCTAAAGATTGGGACAGGACTAAACATAAATAACAATATAAAGTATACACTTGTAAAAACAAAGATTATATTTTTGTCTAGTGGTTCACTCAGACGTGACATACTGATCCAACACCTCAATTTATACAATCCCACCCCACAATTTAGGGCAAAGAACAAACAGTGAGCTTTTTCTAAAATCAAAATGCATTTTTAAATAATTGAAGCAACCTAAACCAAGTTGGTCTGCAGCTTTACCATGGAGGTCACTACAATCTGTACATATTGAAAACAAATGCTTTAAACAACATTTTACCTGCCAATATGACTTTCACTATTATTATAAGTCCACAAAGGCATCCACTTTCAATCACTAATCTCCATATAAATATTCTTTATCCCAATAAACACTAGCCATACTGACAATTCTGCCTTGCATAGATCTCTGTATAATCATCACTGATCTTTGTCACTTAAACCTTTTATGTAATGCAAGTATGGTTAATCATTTGATTTTCTCCCACACAAGTATGGTACCGGAGAAAGTTAGATCAATCAACAATCAAAGTATATATATATAATGCACCAACTCCCCAGTGCAGGTGTGAGATAGTGAATGTATCAGCTAAATAGAAGCTACTTGACATATAGACAGTGACTGGGTATCATAGGACTATGCATGGAAAAGTATTGTTTGCATTGACTCATGCAAGTTTGAATTCACTAGGAATGTTCTCGGGAATCCATATGTTCTATTCTGAACCCACATGAATCATATATTTTCTGAATGTGGAGTGCAGTTCCCTATTGACATGTGTATGTGAATTTCATTAAACCTGTATTTCTTCTTTCATTTATCAGTGTGTGTCTGTCTGTATGTGTGTGTGTGTGTGTGTGTGTGTGTGTGTGGCTTTCCTTGCACGGGAATGTATTCCTTTTTGCTCAGATGCATGCAGAGTTTTAAAAATAGGGACTATGTGTAAATCTTCCTGTCTCTTTATATTTCTGGGATGGGGTTGTACTATTCTGCAGTCACAGATATTTAGTTCAAAACTCTCTTTCCTCCCACACTACACCTAATTCTGCCTAAGCATTGAAGGACAGGGGAATACAGAGGATTTTGACTTTGCTATGACTCTCCTTGATGGTAATAAATATGTGATGTCACTCTAGGCAATCATACCATGCATTTATACTGTGACTCAATGTGGCTCTGCACTAGTTTAAATCACTACTTATTTTTCAAATAATACTTAACTTTACAAAGGCAACCCCACCTTAAAGTGGCAACCAAAATGCTTTCAGATTTGAATTTTGTTTTTCACTGCAAAATTGTCTGGGCCTTAAAGAAACCATATCTCACGTTGTCTTGGCTATATATACAAGGAACACAGGACATCAGGACATTAGCACATGTGTCTCTGTTGCGAATTGCATTTCCCTGCTTCCCAGATTTCACCACGATCAAGCTGGACAGTTTAGGGAATGAGTAGGGGTTTCTTTTAATTTACCCCTTAAGGTACAACTTCTGATTTTGGGAGGACTGGCTAGGGACCATTCAGCAAAACATCATCCTGTCAGAAAACCCTCAATTCAGGTGGCCTTTTTGGGATCAACCACCCTGCGCAGACTGGTCTTTCTTCTAAGGGCTGCTCTGGCTTCCTTCTCTCAATGGACAGATCTCATGGACTGGTCTGCAATCTGCAATGAGTCATTTCTCTTGCTTCGTAATCACCAGTTTGTTCTCCTTTTGTTTCTTCCTCACCACCCAATATTCCATAATAAACTCTATGGGCTGTGTATGCCATTATATTTTTCTCTAACTCCAGCTCTGGCTAGTCAGAGGTGTGATATTCCAGTCCAAAAAGGTCGGAGGAGCATCCTCCTTATTGAGTATACCGCTGGGATACTGCTGGGATACCGCCCAACTCGGGCTGAAGCCCTAAGTCTTTTCCCTGACATCTTTATTTTAGCAGGAGAAACACTTTGTCATGTCTTGCTTTAAAACTGCAAATGCACATGCAAAGCCATTTTAGCGTCAGTGTTTAAAAATCCTGCTTTCAATGTAAAAGGGGCATTTGAATTTCTTCTGCCACTGTGAATTAAAAGGCTGCTTTTCCTTTTGTAATGACAGATATGTCTTATTTACCTTGTCTTACTTGCTGAAACCCCCACAGTCTGCCTTAATAGGCCCATTTTCAGTGTGAAGGTTTTTTTTATGAAGGCTGGCGGGTCATTTTTCCAGTGGGCCCTTCAGTTATGTTGGTTTGGGGCCACTTATTAACCCCCTCCCCCACGGTTCTTCCATGATTCTTTCATGGGGAAGAGCAGGGCTGAGTGGGATTTCACGGTGCCTTTTTAAAAAATATTTGTTCTTTTGATGGAGCCCGTCTGGCTCAATTTCCTTCCACAGGGAGTGGGCACACCCGCCTTCACTTCTGTATTTGGGTTGGGGGTGTAGGATGGAACCCCTTGCTTCCTTCTACCCAGGGTCCCTGGGTACTCCCTATACTCCCCTCTTGCCTCCAGGCTGGAAGTGTATGAAGTTAATTATGCAGCAATAAAAAGAAAAGAAAGTTTCAGTACTTTTTAGATATCATATTTCCCCAGAAGATGGACATTGCATTCGAGAGAAAAATATTACATAGAATTAGACATGAAATTTCAAAACATCAATTCGAAAGTGGAAAGCATTACATCATTACATAAAACTAGAAACAATATTTCAGAACATCAATTTAACATGTTTTCTTAACATTTCCAAAGAATATTAATTAAACTACTCAACTGCTATATCTGGGGGTTTTCACCCTTTCCTTTCACTCCTCGGATTGTTCCTCTGCTTGACTTTCATTTGACTCCTCAATCAGACGTAAAGCTTGTAGGGGATAACCGTTTTTCAATGGATTGATGTGGACCCATTTTTCTTCTGTCTGTTCTCCTTTTGGGATGCGGGTCATGTAGGCAGCAGGTGATATTTTATCTACAATTTCAAAGGCACCATGCCAAGATGGAAGAAATTGATGCTCCTTGGTCTGATGCCTTTGAAAATTGTACAGGGAAATCTGGTCTGCTACCTCGTACTCCTTCTTGGTGGTCTTTAGATCATAATAGGTCTTCATTGCTTCAGCCGACTTTTCTATATTGCACTGAGCATAAGCAAAAGCGTGCTGGAGGTATTTCCTTAAGTTTTCAATGTACTCATGAGCGGTGGACGCATTTATTAGTGTCTGCTCCTGAGTTCTATAGAGAAGATGCTGAGATAGCACAATTTTTCATCCGGTCATAAGCTCAAATGGAGACATGTTTGTTACAGAAATGGTCTAGACCTAATAGCCATCAGGACAAGCGGTAATCAGATGTCCCAACTGGGTCCAGAGTCTGCCATGAACTTTTTTAAGATACTCACAATTGTCTTGTTGGATCTCTCTACCTCCCTGCTTGAGGCCATGCAGTAGACAATGTGGAGTTTTCTTTTTACCTCTAAAATCTCCCACATCTTTGCCATCACCTCACTGGTAAAATGATTTCCTCGATCTGACTCAATCCAGGAGGGCTGTGAGTGTGTTTGCTGTGGCTGCGAGTTACTTTCTTGTTCCCTGCTGACTCCGGACCGTGCAGAGTCTCTCTTCCATTGCCCTTCTAAAGTACAAAGGTACTATCCAAAGCGAAGCTCAGTGGAGTGCTGCAAGTGTGTTTGCTGTGTTCGCTGGAGAGCCAGAGGGCTCGACACGAACGAGGCAAAACACACACATTCAGTTTCTGTTTCCTGGCAACCATAGCATCTGCACAGCACGCATGACTCACCTGATATTGTCAGAGCCCCACATGCTTTGAAGCAGTTTTGGAAAAAACAACTTACGTGATAAGTGGAAAATACCTTTTAAGTTGTTTTGTCCACACTTGAAGAAAAATACAAGTGTGAGTCTTTTAAATACTGTGTTGCCATACATCAAAAGTGACAAAGGAAGAACTTTTAGATAAAAAACTTCACGTTGACATCACACAGTACTTCTGACCAAGCGTCGATACACCATAAAACTATGTACATCTCAGAAGTGCGTAATGGAAGGATGTTTTGAGAGTACCGGAATTCGATCCATCTGGACAGATCCAGAACATTGAATGCAGTATACCAAATCCACGTGTTACAACGGCTACTCTAGTAATCCCACACTTGACAAACTCCATTGAATTGGTTGATTATTGTGTCTTGGTTGCTAACAGCTCCCCCTTGCTGGAACTTTCCCCGTGCCTAGACATCTGATTAATCCCTTAACTGTCGGGCTATTATGCAAGACTATGCAATAGGTAGAAGCATATTCACCTTTGGCATTTAAAGGGGTTAAAGAATCTCATGATCAGAACCTCTGGTATACAATCTCAACTACAACAATGAAACAAACAATATGTGAGTTAGCAAGAGGTAAACATCTATCGTGAAGTCTAGACACACTGAATAATCTCTCGGATAACATTGGATTAATACCACAATGCCTTATGGGTGTGAATGAGGATTCTGGTCTTCCCCCAAATGAGTACGTACTCAGCGAAATGCCTCCGGAAATCCACTTATGGGGAAATAGGAGCACACTGAAGATGAGCGAACCTGTCACACGCTGACAACTCTGCATAACATCCAGTTTGCTGCATCCAGTGGAAGTACAAACATAAGAGGAAATCCCTCCATCTAACAGCAGAGTAACACTCTATACTACCAATGGACCCCCCAAAAGAAACCACCTTTAAAGCGCTAAGTTTTGTTGGTTAATGTGTTCGACTCCCTGACAAATGAGGTACACATTTACTCAGGCATTCTTCTGGAATTTTCCAAAGAAGTAGGAAGTTGTGAATCATCCTTGGTAGGTCTATCAACAGCCATCAATGTTCAAGTAAAAGATCCGATAGACCTATTGTTTGGAATTAGCAAAGAGCAATCAAATATACTCCATGAGCTAAAAAGAGATCTTAATAAGCAAAAATATCAGAATGAATACATGTTACATATTATCTACATTAATAGACCTCAAGAAACCGACCAACAGTATAAAGGAAACTGTTTCTGTGGAGACAAACAAATCCCTTTATTGGGATGACACTCCGCTCTAAGCATCAGCACTGGAGGAATTTATGAGTCTGGCCCAAATAGTGGATGATCAAGAATAGGACCAAATTGAAACTGGGAGATCTATCAACAACAAGTCTGCTCATTCTTCCATAGCCACAAACGTCGAAATGGAGAAAATTCAACATGTGCTAGCACCAGCACCATTGAATCAAGACGTGTCTGAAGCAGAGCCCACTACAAAAAATCACCAACACAGGGTTAAAAAAAAGGTCATAAGAAAAATGTGAAGCCAACAGTAGAAGAAACGGACATCATAGTCAAACCTGCTGAAATACCAAAATTAAAGAAGCAGAGGAAATCAAGTAAAAATAACTTTTTCAAAGCCCTTAACAAAATCTCAGAATATGAAGGCTGTATAGCTAAAAATAAGGCCTCACACACAGATACTTGCTCAGCTGCTCATGAAAAGGAATAAAAAATCAGCACCAGTGATGACTCTCAAATCAACCTCTCCTCAGTATGTAGACCAGAAGACAAAGACCAGTACCGGTTGCCAGACAGGAGAATGTCCACTGCTTCCACAAAAGCCGCTGCGCATGGCACCCATCTTTCTTAATAAAAAGAAAAAAGTCTGTGCCTGCAATGAAGAAAATGGGCCCAGTGAGAATTGTAAATCTTATTCTCCTACTATCTCAGAGGCATCTGCGGTCTCAACTTTAGCCAACTTAGGTCAATGCGAGTCAATAAGTGCCTCTAATCTGTCTTTGGCTATGCCCACTGTTCCGAACAAACTTTTCACAGCTCAGAAACTATGGTTAAAACAATCTCTGCAAACAACAGGTCATAAAGCATTAAACTGTACTAACACATTGGCCTATACAAAAAAAGTACCCGATCTATATTTGTTTGCTAGTAAAGACATTGACGGGATTTCTGTCCCACATGAAAACTGCACTTACATATGAAATGATATGACAGTTTATTTGTATAGCGCCTATACACAGTGGGCCTCATTACGGGTCGGGCGGTCCGGAATTAACAGTGGTGGTAAACCCGCCGCCACTGTTAATTCCGGACTGCCCGATCCCGAGTCCTGCAGGCAGGAGGTGATCTTCCTGCCAGGTCTGACCTGGCGGGTTGAACACCTCCCACCTGCAGGCAGACGTGGAAACACTGGCACCATCACGAGATGGTGCCGGTGTTTCCACTTCCCCATTCCCTTTGAGTCCTATGGGACTCAAAGGGAATGGGGATTAACACCATTCCGCCTCCGTGACTCCCGGGACACCGGGGCTGTAATGCCCTGGTAATTCCGGGAGTCACGGAGGCGGAATGGTAATACGAGTCCGGCGGTAACCAGGCGGTTTTATCGCCGCGGTTACTGCCGGACTCGTAATGAGGCCCAGTGTGTTTCAAAGTGCTTCAAGGCAAGTGAGGGAACACAGGGAAAAATACAAACAGTGAACATTCTTACTAGGCCTTGAACAATAAGAATATGAAATGTACCATCGTACTCGGCCGGTGGCATTTCAGATAGTGCAAGAGCTAAGACACAGATAAGGGAGGGAGGAGGTGGATGGGAAGGGAATGGGAACAGACAGGCGTCTAACGTACAAGGCCTGATGACATTTCTGATAGAGCCGGAGGATTACAAGAGGAGTGGGTGAGGGGGAGGAAAAGGAAGGAGAGGAACAAAACAAGCGACTATTGTACTAGGCTTGACGACATTTCAGATAGTGCTGGAGAGGAATGGGGAGGAAGAGAAACGAGAGGGTGGGGAGTGGGAGACAAACAATGTAGCTATCATACTATGTCTGAGGACAATTCTGATATAGTAAGTGCATAGAGTAAAGAAGGGAAAGGGGGAGAGGAGAAAGGGAAAGGGAAGAAGGGGAAAACAGGAGAGAACAGAGTGCGCAGTGAGAAAGAGTGGAGAGGCAAGTGGGGAGAGACTAATGCAGTTGCAAGGAACAGCAAATGTAAGACAGGATTCAGGATGAAAATGGCACAGCATGATACAAGATGTCAAAAGTGTCCACAAAGTCAAGGCCATAGTGGAACTCATCTTAAAGTCAAGTGAGGGAAGGAATGCTATACAAATGTGCACAGATGAATTGAGAAATGTGAACATAGAAGTATATGACACTACCTACCTTAGCCCCAATTCCTTTGGAAATTCCTTGTGATAGAACAGGCAATTATCAAGTTGATAAAAGCCAGACAGATAAGAAGGCCATGATTCCAATAGAAATCACATTGAAAACTTGAACCAACTCAATTCTGCCCAATGAGAAATCAAAGTTGTGGGCCCTCCTTCCTGATATCTTGTTGGAAGTGCTACAAAGGCTTAATGCAAATGGAGACCTGCTGTAGGGAAGACAAAAAAAATTGACCTCTCAATCCTAAATTGGTATACAAGAGGTCCCTCTTTGTTTAAAGAATCTGACACGAGTAAGATGATCGTCAAAGAAAAAGACTTGATTTTCCTCCAAGAAACGTGGCTAATGCACAATGTCCAACTAGATGGCTTCATGATAATAAATCAACCTGCAACATGTCAAAATGGAGGCAGACCTTCTGGGGGTCTGCTAATAGCCATCCGTAACAGCATAGCAAAAGATATTAATTGCATAAACCAAGAAATTCTAGGAATCTTAGTCATTAGATGTTCAATCAAATGGAGTGAAAGTCAAAAAGGTCTGATTCTAATGAACACATATTTGTGTCCTGTGAACAAGAGTGTCCTATCAGTTCTTGATGATTTGTCATCAACTATGACTGAAATATACATCTCGTATTGTGACAACTTCATCATGATGGGAGGTGGTTTTAATGCATATTGCTCCCCCATAGTCAGACAATTAGCAAAAACAAATATGAATAAGTTCAATGGTGAACTGTGGGACGCTTGGTTTTCTGACCGGAATATGATAATTTATAAGGTTCCAGCATCTACATGGTCTAATGGCAAGGCTGTGTCAACTATTGACTACATTATAGTGTTAACAGAGTTACACCATTATTGCTCACTTTTCAAAGCTGTATATATGAAACATACCCGTACCATCTCCAACTATCCAGTCAAGGGCATTGGGTAGTGAGCTTTGCAAAACAATGTAGAAAACTACATTCTAAATGAAGTAATATATTAGGATTTGGCCATGAAGTTGCAATTGGTCATCTAAGTGCTCCTGGGAGCTATGTTGAATTCCTCTAGGATTTAGAGTATCCTCAAGCCAAAAAAGAATTCAAACTCAAGTCCAATCCCCACCTTTTTTATGAGGAAACTTACATAAATAAGAAAAAGCTCAAAAGAAACCTCTGAGCACTAGAAAAAGAAGGTCTTGGTAATGAATACTTGCAAAGAAAACAAATTAATCTTAGCAATAGCTACCGTTACCTTTCACGCACGCAGAGACTTACACAAAATATTTGTGCTGGCAAACCATGCTACAAGCGCTCTCACCTACACATTCCAGAAATGTTTGGCTGATAATCAATGGGCAAAGTCAATCGCAAGGGATGAAACAAGCCTGCCATATCCCAGTCCACTCTTGGGAAGAATATGTTAGAAAAACTCCCAAAACACCGATCACCCATCCTAACAGATAGTAGGAACACAATCATCGGGTCACTCAACATATCTCAGAAAGAAATAGAGTCTCTAATCTTGAAATCTTCAAGATCTAGAGCAGCATGTCCCAATGGCCTAACAAATATGAATTAAAAATTTAGACATTCCAACTTGTTCAAGCATCCTCTGTGGCCTCTTTCAAAATATCATAAAGGGTCAATCACTGCCTGAGTCTTGGAGGCAGGCCATTGTCATTCCGATTTATAAAAAAGGGGGAAAGAACAGATCCGAGTAACTAGCGAACCATAGCCCTCCATGACTGCGACAGCATAAAGATCTAGTGAAATGTGTAGAGAGTATAAAAATCATCACCACACAACACACTGGCTTTCGAAAAAAGGCCTATCGACCACACTTAATGGCCTAATCCTCTCCACACTTAAAGATCAAAGTGCCTGTTCTAAATTGAAACCCACATATATCGCTCTGATCGACCTTACTAAGGCTTTCAATCTAATGAACAGAACAAAACTGTGGAACAAATTAAGAAGCTGGGACCTCCGAGAGGGTTTGCTTGCTGCTCTTCACCATCAGACAATGTTTCGAGGAAGATTAGATTTTAGAAGTGACCTGTCTTCTGGAATATCCACCTCAAATGGAGTAAGACAAGGGTGCATATTAGCTGCATATTTATTCAATCTTTACATGGCAGACTTTCTGTTAGCTTACTCACTTGTCTGTCTGAGAATTGGTAACAACGCTGTGCACTTTTTATCATACGCTGATGACATAGCCTTAATAGACCACACTCCTGTTAGTATTCAACATCTGCTCAAGGCCATTCAAAAATATACAAGATAAATTAATTAGTGATTAATCCTGCTAAATCACACATAATGATCTTTGGTAGCCAGTCCAAAAGTACGAAACTACCAAACTGGTTCCTAGATGACCAGATACTGCCAGTTGCAAAAATAAATCAAATATCTGGGATTGAATCTTAGATCCACAAACTCGATGAAAGACCTCAATGACAGGTTGGAATCCAAAGCCACCAAATACATAAATCAATAAAGAAAGATTTTAAAATGTCTTTGCAGATTCTCGCTACTACCACTAGTAAAGTTTTATAAAGGGAAAGTTATACCTTCAATTTTGTATGGGATAGAACTTAATCAGAGTGCACGCAAAATTAACTGGGCCAAAATTGAAGGTCACATCTGGAAAGAAAAAATATGTTTGCCTATGTCACTTTCCATTCCACGTCTAAGATATGAATTGGTATTGTACTCACTCCAATCCCAATTTAATTGGAAATTGTTAATCGAGAGTGAGTACTTTTCCAATTTGAAAAGAGATGCAGTTCAAATATTACAGAATTGTGAGGTTCCAAGTGAAACTCTGATTGAAAATCCTGACAAAGCAAAGCGTGCTCTGCTAAGAACTGATTGGATAACAACCAGAGCAATATTGTGTGATCTCAAGAGTGCTAAAAACTCAGTGTTTGTGAAAAATCAAGCAAATACATATTGCCATAGCTAACAAGATTTCTCAACCCCGAATGGCATGCCGAATTTCTATGGTTTCGATTAAACTTAGTAAAAACAAACTTCAACCAAAAAGCAGGTAAATGCGACCTATGTGGCGAAGGATATGTTCAAGATATCAGACATCTCCTAATACCTGTACAGCAATGCTACCAGTAAGAGAGAAATACTTGCAAATCTGACCAAGGCAGTGTCATTCCCCTTTTTTGTAGGAAAGGTCTGTTTGTGAGTGAACTGTATTGAAATTGAGCACAAACCGGACACCCCGTTAGGTAAGTGTCGAAGTCCTGGCCCATGTGTGATCAGTAGGCAACCTTGTGCAGGATTTCTAATGTCATGTGAATCCCCCTATGACCAGCAGTGGCTTTGTCATGGGTGTGGTTCAATATAAGGCTTCGGAATGATGTAGGTACCACCTACTGGTCACAGCCAGATAGGGCTTCCCTTACCAAAAACATGCCTTAGATCCAGAACATCTTGGAATACTTCATCAACACCTGGAGATCCTTTTTACTGGTACAATCTGACTCTGACAGAGGAAAACGGGGTCTTCAATGTGTTGATAGAATTTTCCAATGATCAGGTCCTCTTTCTGTGCATTGATCAAATCTGCACTGGGGGTATCTTTACTCCAATGGGCAGTCAAGAGTTCACTATTCCCACAAGATTGTGGCATAGTGACAGCAGCAACTTGGATTTCCCCCCAGCAGGGATTCCGATTCCATGTAATCCCTTGCAGAGTTCTGCTTTTAGCCAGCTGGTCAGCCAGGTAATTCCCAGGTAATCAGATCATCAATTTACTGGATCAGTTTGGCATGCTTTAAGGGTTTATAGTTGGCACAAAGCATGCCTCAATTCTTCCAGTTAATTAGGTGCTCCACTAACACATTCCTGAAATAATCAGGATTATGACCAGTTATTTGAGTTGGTGATGCACTGCAGTGAGCATGGCTTGATGAACAGCCATGAACTCTGCAACCTGACTACTTCGGGGTCTGATTTTGTAACCAGCAGAGGGTTCCGGGGTATCATTCACCCAGGCATTCCCAATTTAATTTAATTTAATTGTTTTTTTATAATGCGTCTAATACCCGATTTGAGCTCAGTTTCAAAGCGGAGATCCTGGATTCAGACCCATTTTTCTCTCTGTGGTCTTGCTTCCAGGACCAGCGCGTTACACCTGTGCTATCCTCCAATGCCAGCCACTAGTTCTTTTTCCCCATCAACATGGTAGGAGCACCCATCCACATATACTGTGGCTATCCCCTGACACGTGATTCTTCATAGACCTTGTGTAGGGAAGTTAGGTGTACCTCCATGTTGTTGTTGGTCTTTTATCCTCGAGACAGTTTTCTTGAACATAATCATGCAAGTCTGCCAACCCTTGCACTAGGGGACTCTTCTTGTTTTGGGTATATCTGACCTCCACACGAAAGCCTTGCATGGACAGAATCCAGGAAGTAATTCTGAAATTACTAACGTTCCCCACCCAGATACTGTCACTTTGTAGATATTGCAACGGTTGGTGAGGAGTCTCAACAATGATGTGCTCCCCCTGGATGAATTGGCAGTCATTTTTCAATGCCCACGCCATTGCCAGGAATGCCTTCTCGCAGTCATTGAATTTTTCCTCCACAAAGGACAAAGTTTTGCTTGCGTACCAGATAGCTTTGTTGACCTTGTCATGCTTTTGATACAACACCACTGTTAGGAAAGTATCTGAGAACCCTATCTCCAAGAAGAACTCCTTGTTCTTTATAGGGGTAGCCAAACAAGGAGCCTGGGAAAGGCTTCTTTTCAGTTGTTTAACTGCATTGGCTTGTTGCGGACCCCACTCACACTTGACTGTGGCCTCTAATAAATGGACCATGGGTTGAGTGACCTCCGTGTAGTCTTCAATGAACTTCTGACTATAATTAGTGAGTCCAAGAAGGCATCTTAATTCTCGCAGACTGGTAGGGTCTTTTAATTTGATTAAGGCTTCCACCTTCTTCACCTGGGGATTAAAACTCCCAGTGGTGATACCGTGCCCTAAGAAGTTAATTCGGGTCTTACACCACTGTGCCTTCTGAAAGGACAGTTTTGCTCCGGCTTTCTGCAACTGTGTTAGAACATAGCAGATTTCTGCCATATGTTCCTCCACAGCTGAGCTCTTGATCAGAACATCATCTACATAGGCCAGGTTTCCCCTTTCGCCCAAGTCAGGCATCGCCTTATGTAGAAAGACGTTGAACTCATTGCCAGAGTTTATGTATCCAAAAGGGGTTCAGGTCCATGTGTACTGGTGCCCCCCAAAGGTAAAGACAAGCTTGTACTGGTCTTCCCTGCTCAAGAGTACTGAGTACTGTCCAGTAGCTGTCCAGCAGCCAGTAGTCAGGTCCATGGCGGTGTACACCTTTGACCCTTGGATGTGTGCCAGCCCTCATCGATGTAGGGAAGTGGCCATCTTGACATGTGGACCTGTTTGTTCAACTCCCTCAGGTCTGCACATAATCTCAGTTAGCCGTTTGGTTTCAGTATCCCTAGTACTGGATTGTTAAAGGAATTAATTCGACAGGATACTAAGTGCTTAATAATCTGTGTGAGTGACTCCATGGGCACGGGAGGTTACCGGTATTGTTTCACAAATACTGGAGCCATCTCAAGGACTGTGGGTATGGTGGTTGAATGAATGGATGTGCATCCACTGTCATATGAGTCCACTGAAAAGATGTCTTGAAATTCCACGAAGACCTGTTTCAGCGTTTGTCTTTTCTGGAGGAATACCGTTGCTGATGTCGAAACAGTCTTTTCGGTTTGGTCCCATGATTTTATTACCTAAATCAATAGAATGATGTTGGGCATCAACTGCTATTCCAATAAAATTGTCCACGGCCAAAGTGATACTTCGAAGGTTGCTGTTATCCACCAATATTCAAATGGTGTTGTGTTCTAGGTCTACTAGGGGTGTCCCGTTTAAATACAAACCTTGTTTTTGGTATGTGGGAATTTTTATTTCTATAGGTGTCCTGATGTTTGAGGTTCTGTCCTCGATTAATTTTGAGGGGATGAGTACATTGTTGCATGTGTCCTAACCTCCTCTCGCACTTAAACTTCAACCACATAAGGCAGCAATTGAGCTGAATGGAATGCTTTTTCAGTGTTAAAGCCCATGGTGTTACCCCCCACCTCAGTCAGGACCAGACATTATTAATTGGGGACAAATGCAAATTGGTTGAGAATGCCACTGCTTAATTAAAAGGCGGATGGGAAAACTCTCACGACCGAACAATTATGCTCTATGCGTTTGTTGCCAATGGACATTTTTAGCATACATCTGCAAAGCAGGAGATGTTTGGAATTTGGGGTTTCCAGGCCTACTTCCCATTTGTCAATCAATTTAAATGTGGTAGTGGTCTGATATGTTGGGAGTTTACTGAATAATCATTCACTGATTAAGCTCCTTCCATTCTTAATGCACACTCGTACGAGCACAGGTTCCTCCCTCTCATTTATCTGAATGGGGAAAAATAACTGTGTACCTTTTTTTGAATGTCTGCCAGACTTTGAGCAGGTTCTTCATTGTCTGGTTTCACGGGACTCAAGGTTTCTTCTGATTTTGGATTGGTGTAAAATTTGAGGGTGTTCCTTTCCAGTGTGGATTGCCACTTAAATCTGAGAGGAAGGTTAATTTTCAAGAATGGAAAAGGATTCCCATCACCATTTTGTTCTCCTACCAGTACCCCTTGCTCACTATTCTTAGAGAGGCACAGATCCACCCTACTGATGAGGTTCAACCAGACCGAAACACGTGTCTGGGGTTTCTGTTGGTACTCTTGTTCAGAGGAGAATTGCCTAGCATTTCGGTGCTGGACTGCCCCAGGGCAGGACAAAGACTGATATGTTTGGGATATTTCTTCTCTGTGAAAGATAGTGAGATAAAGACTCTGGGTAAGTCTCTCGTAACCAGGACTAATGTCTGGCAGAGGGACTCCCAGGAACCCCTTGTTAATTTGCTCCTACAGAGATGACAGTGATCTCTGGGACTTGGTTATTCTTGAAATGGAATTCTACTTTCTCGGACTGTTGATCAATTAAATGGCAGGTACCATTCATGCTTACATAATTGGAATGCATTTTTAATTTTATAGGCCAGTTAATCTGGGTCCAGAGGATGTTGTTTAGACAGTCAGAGGTGATAACCTCCTTTAGGATATTGATTCCTAGTAATCCAGGTGTGCTGTCTGGAGTCACGACTATCACTGGATGTTTTAATTGATGTCGCACAATTTTTATTTCCAGATCTGCAGTCCCTTAGCCGGAAATATAATTCCCACTGAAATGTTGGAGTTGTCTGGGAAGTGGGGTGATGAGAATTTGGTGGCCCTTCCCCAATCCTGAATGGAGTTGGTCAAAGCCTTTTTGGACAGGAGGGTGGCTTGGGATACAGTATCCAACAGAGCTGATACTTAACATTCACCCTGTACCCTTACCAGTGCATACAATCTGCCTTTTTTCTCCTCCAGGGTGCAAAGAAAGTGTGAGTTATTTGCCAGCGCGGTCGTCATTTTCTTAATATTGAACACCGACACTGTGTGATCTTGGACAGTTTTTCGTGTCAAAGTTTGGGAATCTGTAAAGAAAGTTTTACAACTAACAATGGGTGGATTTGGGGAATCCTCTTTCTCCTCCGATTCTTTGCCGTCTCCTTTTTCCTGGGGGCAGTTCTCAGAACCTGTTTGGGGGAAGGACATCTCCATTTCTATTCTATCTAGCTCACATTTTGGGGATTGAATAGTTTCCTGTTCTGGGTCGGTCTCCATACTTACCTTGTTCCACTCAGGGTCTTTTGGGGCCAATTTGTCTTTGGGTGGGATCCCCCCGTTTCTGAAAGAGAAGGTCAGCTTCAATGAGACCTCCAGGAACTCTTCTCTTTCAAAGGGGATAATCTTGAGCTCTTCCACAAAGTGGGTACTTCTTTGGCCTCTCCTACTTACCCATTGCTCTTTGGGTTCTAACATTTCATGGGGTACAAGAGTCACTTTCAGGCTTAGAGGTTTTTAGGGGTTCTTTTTGGGTGATAAAGAAACCTTCCTCTAGGACTTGGCATCTCCCCTTCAACAGGTTCCCACTCAGAAACCTGTGGGTTGCCAGACGTTTCTTCCTGTCATTTCCCCCCTGCGGCATCAGCCCTGGGTGTTGGGGCATTCTGGGAAGCAGGGTTAGGTTGACGTTTGGATTGAGCCCTCAACATGTGTCCCAGGTCGTTGGTCAGTTGTTTGACCTGTCGCTCCAGCTGTGAGACCTTTTCTGGCTTGTAGGGAGGTCTGGAGTCATACCTCTGCTGCTCCCAAAATGGGTAACTGTCCCTTCTCCCAGAGAGGCTTAGGTACTGAACATTTCCAGCATAATTTTCCATCTTGAATCACCCTTGCGGGTTCAGGGATCTATTGTCCTGGAAACGGGAAGTGAGAGGAGGATTGTTTTGAAAGTTCTGGTTCAGGGGATGTCTGGGGGAACACCCATTTCACAAACTCCATACAATCTATGTAATTTTTCATTCCAAATGAGGATATCAATTCTAGATGTTGCCACACAGAATATTTAGCATTTTTATGGTATGGGGTCATGAAGCTCTTTATGGCCTTGATCTATCTAATTGGGTCTTTGACAAAACCCTTTCTTGGTTTCCCTGACTTTCCCTACACCTGAGTCCATTCACCTTCGACTCAGAGGTGGTATTGGTACACTATTCCCCATATTCTAGGCACGCCATGTCTCTATGAGACTGGGAATACCTCCCAGAACCACGGGGTCTGGATTCCTCTTGCCTGTGCTGCTGCTGTGAATTCTCAGGGTCATTTCCCCAGTAGTGAAGGTGAACTCCAACTTACAGGGGCACCCCTTAAATATATTGGGGTACCCCTGATCACGCTCACACCAGAGTAAATGCACCCCTCTAGGGAATTAAGGCCATGAGTCAATCTTGCAAGGATAACAAACTTTAATCTTTACAGAAAATGAGGATTGGAGCAAAGAACTCTGCTCCTCAATAGTCTGTTCTGTCCCCCCAACCGCTACAAGCTCCGCCAGACTAATGGCAAGCAGGCGTTTTTATACACTGTTCACTAGATACCGGCAAGGCTCATCAAAAACGGTCTTTCTCCCATATAAGGGTAACTTGAACACTCTTCCTTTCTTCATCATCAGCAATTTCTGGTAGCCATGCTCTCACAGATTTCCCCTCTTCTCACCTGTCTATGTTGTTTGTTGGAGTTCTTCGACGGAGTCTTCTTTCGCACAGTTTCGGGTCTTGTATAAACCTGTGTGTAGGTCCTCGGGTTCCAGCGTGCGTTCAGCGTTCCGACTCCTGGGAACGTTCAGCTGTGCGGGCATGTCCGAGGAAATCCAGGAAAACAGCGAAGAGTGCGCAAGGAAGTCGAGTGCACGGAGATCCGGGATGCAATAGAGGACAACAAGAGGGGGAATGAAGGAGGAGGAATTTAGGGGAACTGGGAACCAGGAATCAAAGGGTAAGCACAAGCGAACTATGGCAGCACACGTCTAGCCACAGCAAGAGGTAGCGGTGAGAGGCGCAGGGCCGCGGTGGCGTGTCCGCTTTATAGAACGTAATGCGTATGGCGCGGAAACTGGTAAACAGTGTTCCGCATTCGGCGGCCATGTTGGGAGTACTGCTGAGTGCAAACCCCTATGGGTCAGGGACCAGGAAGTCCAGAAAGGACACGTCCAATGGTCCATGACAGCATGCCTCCTCCGAAGGCCTGTTCCTCTGGGTTTGCCTGGGTGTATAAGGTGGTACCTTTGAAGTAGTCTGGGACCGTTTAGGTTTGAGACTGGTTCCCAGGTGCGTTCACTGGGTGGATAGCCTTTCCACTCAACTAGATACTGTAGCTGACCACGTCTTTACCTGGAGTCACATATTCTGGACACTTCGTATTCTAGCTGATCATCAACAACCACAGGGGTAGATCTTGGAGCAGTCCGGGAGGTCTGGACGTATGGTTTCATTAGAGATGTGTGAAACACTGGGTGGATCCTCTTCCAGGAGTCTGGTAGTTTGAGTCGGAAGGCCACTGGGTTAATGATTTCCTTTATGGAAAAGGGGCCATAGTACAGAGGAGCCAACTTATTAGGTCGTAAGTGTCGAGGCAGTAGTTTCGAGGATAGCCAGACCTTATCACCCATTGCATAGGAAGGTCCTGGTCTTCTTTTGGAGTCTGCATAGTGCTTGATGTTAGTGCGGGCCCTTTCGAGGTGTTCTTTGGCTTCCTTGTGTACGTTGATGAGGGTTTCAATCCAGGAGTCGACTGTAGGAACTGGTGTAGGATGTGGGAGAAGGGATGGTAGAACCGAAGGGTGGAATCCTTGGCTGCAGAAGAAGGGGCTGGTCTTGACAGCCTAGTGATCCGAATTGTTGTAGGCGAATTCAGCCACAGGTATTAAGAGAGACCAATCGTCCTGGACCTTGGTGGTGAAACAACGAAGATACTGCTCCAGGGTTTGGTTCACACATTTTGTAGCTCCGTTGGTCTGTGGATGATAACCTGAGGAGAGGGCACGTTGGATTCCTAGTATACGGCATAAGTTTCCAGAATTGAGATATGTATTGAGGACCTCTATCTGATATGATCTTGGAAGGGAGTCCATGAAATCGGAATATGTGTTCCAGGAAGATTCCAGCGAGTTCTGAGGAAGATAGTAGTTTATACAACTGAGTAAAATGAGTGATGTGAGTGAATAAATCAATGGTAACCATGCTAGTTGTGTATCCCCTGGAAGGTGGTAGTTCCACAATAAAGTCTGTAGCAATAAATTCCCAGGGTCTTGTTGGTAGCGTTGGTTGGAGTAGGAGACCCGCCGGCCTCTTGTTATCATGCTTGTTTTGATTGCAGACTGCACAGGCTTGGATGTACTGCTGGACGTCAACTTTCATTTTTGGCCACCAAAACTGTCTTTGTATTAAACGGAGAGTGTTGGTAATGCCACAATGTCCTGAATGAAGGGTATCATGACAGAGGCTTGTAATCCTTTGTCGCAGTCTCTGTGTGGGAATGACCAGGCCATTGTCCTTGAACAAATACCCATCCTTGGTTTTAAGATTCCATCGATTCTTCACAGTAAATTCCTTCCAGATCTCAGAGGATGGGTTTGAATCCGAATATCTTCCAGGAGAGTGATTGCTTGGGCTACGAGAATTGTATGGGGAAACATCTTTGGGAAGGATCGATCTTCAAGAGTTTTGTAGTCGGGACGTCGGGATAAGTGTAACGCTCACCTGATTCCCGCAGAGGCGCCGGTCTTGACTGGGTGAATGCCGTATCTTCAAAGGTGATGTGTAACACACGGTTGGCTCTTTGGGCTGGACCTCTGTGCACTGTATGTCTGACTCGAAGAGTAAGATGTCTGCAGATAGAAAATATGGGATGAATGAACTAAGGTTATTGGGTGCCTCTCTCCTCTTCCCTTTCTCTTCTCCTGTAGAACCCCAAAGGTTAACGCCCTCACCTTAGGTAAGTGAACGCCGAGCTCTCCATCTGCCTCGGGGCAGGGTGCCGTAACCAGTTTCTTCACTGGATAAGGGTGCAGGCCTCTTGACCTCAGAGGACTGCTGTCCGTCGTTAACTGCACGAACGGTAAGTTCTGGGCACTTCAAATGTCTTAAAAGTCTTTTGTAATGATATCTCTTGTTTTGCAGGGTTCCGGCGATGGCGGATGGCGGGCTGATGAGAGTTGAGGATCGAACCCGCGTGAGGAATAGAAGCGCCTGGAAGCACGTAAGTAAGCGCTTGTAGCCTGCTTCACGATGCGCACTAACTGTCCCTTTTATCTTGCAGGTACAAGTTCGGAGCTTTAGAGAAGCTGAAGGGTGCTGGAATACCCACTGGATTCGGCGTGGGAAGGAGTAATGGCACGTGAGTAATAAAGTTGCCCAATGTCTTTAAACGCACCTTCTTTTGTCTTTCAGATGCGGGATGCAGCGCCGAAGGCCTCCGGAGCGTGCAAAGAGCTGGTAAGCTTTTGTCTTTCAGATGCCGGAATGCAGTGCGAAGACCTCCGGAGCATGCGAAGAGTAGGTAAGCCTTTGTCTTTCAGATGCCGGAATGCAGCGCGAGGCGTTGGTGACAGCCGATGGACCAGGTAAGAGATGCGCTGCCACTGAAGACCGTAGTGCTAACCTGTTCTTTCTTTGTCTTTACAGGTGCTGCTGAAGACTGGATTCCAGGATGGTAAGCCTTTGTTCCCTTAGGCCCAGGATCAGAAGCAGAAGACACGATGAGCGTTCTGCTGCAGAGAATGCAGAATAACGCAAAGCAAGATTCATCCATCGGGTGTGGTTTAAATAGCCTCCTGTAGTGCTTAGGTGTCTCCTTCCACAGCCACGCCTAGGTAAGAAAAGAGTTCCTGCTTTCCAGAAGAGTTCCAGTGTTCTGAACCTAGGGAGTGGCTCCTGCCCCACCCAACAGGAAAAGTAGTCCCAAACAGAAGAGGATCAGGGGTTCAACTGGCAGGTAAGTAAGCAGCATGGTCTGCTGCAGGTAAGTCCACCCAAGCATTATGAGCCCGGCGCTTCCAGCGCTGCGACTGGACATCTTTATGAGCCTGGTGCCACTGGCGCCAGGACAGGGTCCAAAAGGTCCCAATTGGGACTGGCTGGCACTCGGAACCGGGGTTATGGGTCTGCTTCCAAGGGAGTCGGGCAAGTCCTGATCTTTTGGAAGCAGAGATCATGACAGCACCCCCCCCTCAAGGCTCCTCCCAAACCGGGCTTCTCTGGGGGTTTGGGCTTGTTAGGAAATGTTCGATGAAATCTTTTGATTAGACGAGGCGCGTGGACATATTCTGCAGGTTACCAGGATCTTTCTTGGGGACCGTAGCCTTTCCAGTCAATCAGGTAAAATAGTTTAGATTTGGAGATCTTGGAATCCAGGATGCTTTTGACTTCAAACTCGAGTTCTCCATCAACTAGAATAGGTTTTGGAGATGTAGTTAGTCGGGTTTGAGGTTGCACGGGTTTTAATAGAGAGACGTGGAAGACCGGATGTATCTTCATGTGAGGGGGAAGTCCAACTTGACCGCTACTGGATTTACTATGGTAGTGATGGAATAGGGACCAAGGTATCTTGGGTTGAATGTGCGTGGTCCTTTTAGAGGTAGATATTTGGTGGATAACCAGACTTGATCTCCTACTTGATATTGGGGGGCTTCCTTCCGATGTTGGTCTGCTCCTTTCTTGTATTGTTCTTTAGCCCTTTGAAGGTGAGAAACGGCTTCCTTAAAGGCTTGGGTGATTGTAGAATGCAGGTGGTCTACTGCTGGTGTTCCAAGATCTTGGAGTGGATCCAACTCCGAGGTTCGAGGGTGACTACCGTATAAAAGAAAAAACGGGGTCTTCCCAAGTTTTTTCAGTTTGTTGTAGCATGCAGCGCAAATACTGTTCCAGAGTTTGATTGGTCCTCTCGGTTTGTCCGTCGGTTTGAGGGTGGTGGCTGGTCGAAAGTCTCACATCAATTTGAGCCGACCGACAGCAACTTCGCCAAAAATGAGAAATAAATTGACTACCTCGATCCGAAATTAGAACTGAAGGAAAACCGTGCAGTCGGACGATGTTTTCGAGAAATTCTCGGGCCAGAGTTGCTGCTGTTGGTAAGCCTTTGAGTGGAATGAAATGCGCCATCTTAGAGAATAGGTCCACGATTACTAGGATCGTATTGTATCCGGAGCATGGAGGTAGATCGGTGATGAAGTCCATAGAAAGCGTATGCCAAGGGCGAGGCGGGATGTCAATAGGGCGTAAGAGGCCGGCTGGTTTTTCCTTTTGACTCTTGTTTTGGGCGCATACTCCACAGGACATTATAAAGTCTCTGATATCTTTTTTCCAAGACGGCCACCAGAAGTAGCGCTTGATCTTTCCCGAGGTCTTGGTCATACCGGGATGTCCTTCCATTAAAGAATCGTGATAACAAGAGATTACTTTTTCTGTAAATCTGTGCTAGGCAGGTATAACCGTTCTTGGAAATATAATAGGTTGTCCTTCACCGTAAAGTCCTTTCCCTGCAGATGCCAATTCTGTATGTCTGCTGGAGTTACCAGTAGCCTGGCTTTATCCTTAACTTCCTCTATGGATTGTGTGGCGATTACACCTAGAATTCTTTGTTCGGGAATGATAGGTACAGGTTTAGGATTGATCAAATGTTCTTCCACTCCCATTCGAGAAAGGGCATCAGCTTTACCGTTTTTTGTACCAGGTCGATAGGTAATTATGAAGTCAAACTCGGCAAAGAATAGTGCCCAACGGAGTTGCCTAGAGGATTGAGCTTTTGCGGTTTTCAAATATTGCAGGTTTCGGTGATCTGTAATCACAGTAACGGTGTGTCGGGCCCCCAGAAGATAATGCCGCCAAGCCTTTTTTTTTTAAAAACCTTTATTTTTGGTTTTTGTAATATTCTGTTAAAACATAGAAACAAATACTCACCCACATTAGGGTGGACTTAACTCTGCGCCGTGTCCCTCTCACCCCTCGTCCCCCCTCCCTTCCTCGCCTGCCCTTCTCGCTCGGCCCCGAAGTTCAACTGTTTGTGTTGTCCTGATTCCAGGTCGATGTAGCATGGAGATGGTGTTGCTAGTTCTGAGCCTTCATCGAGACTCTTCTCCTATGTCTGAGGCAATTGGTTGGCTGGTAGAGGCCTCCTCTGATTCTTTTAGCAGGAATATTATCAGCGGACCCCAGATGTCTGGAGGGCGGGCATGAAGGGGAAGTTGTTTGACAAAGTCTGTTTCCACGTCCTGGCAATAGAGGATATCCTTGCGCCAGGCGATGAATGATGGGGGAGGGCCTCGGCCCCAGGACATGGCCACTCTCCTCCTGGCCAGTGTTAGCAGAAGACCCGCCAGCTTCCTTGTCGGGGCAGGGAGCAGCCTTGTCATGCCCAGTAAGGCCGCTGTGTGGCTCGGTTGTATCGCCTCTCCCACTATTGCTGCTGTTGTCTCTAGGACTTGATTCCAGAACGGAGTTATTTCGGGGCAGTCCCATGCCAAGTGGACGAAGTCTGCTGAATGTACCCCACATCTCTCACATTTTGCCGCTGCTTCAGGGTGATGTTTATTTGCTTTCGCAGGGGTGTAGTAGGTCTGGTGTAGAAAGTTAAAATGGATTAGTTTAAGGCGCGAGTTGAGGGCGATTTTTGAAGTCTGCTTCAGGATGTAGGTCCAGTCCTCCTCTGATATTGTACTATGCAGGGACCTTTCCCATCTGGTCTTTGCTTGGTGGAGTTTAGGTGATGTATCAGAAATAATAGCTTTATAGATTTGTGACACCAGCTTGCCTTCACCTTGTGCTTGAATGACGTTGTGTAGTAATTGCCAGGTCTGAGGCTGACGTGGGAAGTCCGGCAGGAGCGCTTGAAACGTGTATCGGGTCCTAAAATAGAGGAATATATCAAGTGCGGTGTTGCCGCCCTTCGATTTTGCTTGTTGCGGGGTTATAAAGCCGTCTTCAGTGAAGAGATCTCCCAAAGTCTCAATTTTCAGTTTATTGGCCCATTGGTGGAATACTTTTTCCGATGTTAGTGGAACTCCTGGGATGAATTTCACAGGCAACAGGGGAGAATATCTCGTTTTTACCCCGTATCTATGGGCTAATCTGAGCCAAGCTCTGTATGTTGACAGCATTACGTTCATGGTGGCGTTGGGAATGGGAATTTGACTGATGACGACTGCGGTTAGCAGGTTTGGTGTTGCTAGCGCTCGTTCCACCTGAACCTGAGGTCTGATTGTGTGGGAGGCATACCAGTGACTGAGAAATTGCGCTTGTGCTGCCCAAAAGTATTTCTCCAGGTCTGGGAGTGCGAGGCCACCGCTCGCCACCGGAAGTGTCAGTGTTGTGTATGCTACTCTGGCTGGTTTGTCTGCCCATAGTAGCTCGAGGACCATGCTTTTTAGTCTTTTTAGATAAGTTTGGGGAAGGAATATTGGAATGTTGGTAAACAGGTAGAGTAGTTTTGGTAGAATCACCATCTTGACTAGAGAAGCTCTTCCCCAGAGCGTTAGCGGAAGGGTCTTCCATCTTGTCACTTTTTCCTGGAGGGACTTAGTCACCTCTTCGTAGTTGTCGCGGAATACCTCGTGGTAGCTTAGGGACACTTGAATTCCCAGGTATCGGACGTTGGATGTTTTCCATGTGAATTGAAAGTCATCTTCGAAGGGTTTGGTGGCTGGGGTCAGCGGGAATATTATGGACTTTGATTGATTGATTTTCAGGCCGGAG
Organism: Ambystoma mexicanum; assembly: GCF_040938575.1. Lineage (NCBI taxonomy): Eukaryota > Metazoa > Chordata > Amphibia > Caudata > Ambystomatidae > Ambystoma > Ambystoma mexicanum. The sequence continues at coordinate 1,490,259,288 of NC_090921.1, forward strand.
GCTGTTCCGAATTTGATGACCTCCCTCATGACTGGGTTCAGGTTCTCTTCGGGATCGCGAACGAACAGGACCACGTCGTCCGCATAGAGGGATATGATAAGCTTGTGCGGTCCAATGACGAGTCCTCTCCGTTGTCGATGTTCTCTTAGGATGGAGGCCAGTGGTTCCATCACCAGGGCGAAGATCAATGCTGAAAGTGGACAGCCTTGTCTGGTGCCCCGCTGGATTACCACTGGAGCCGATTTTGCCGTTCCTACGATGATGTTGGAGCGCGGTTCGTTGTACAATAGCGATACCAGTTTGATAAAGCGGTCGCCCAGGCCCATTCTGGTGAGTACGGCAAACATAAATGGCCATCCTACCGAATCGAATGCCTTTTCGGCGTCGAGGAGGAATGCTATTGCTTGAGTTGAGGGGTCTAGTGCTTCAATGACGCTGAAAAGCCTCCTGATGCCGAAGGTCGTGTTGCGGCCTGGGACGAAGCCTGCCTGGTCCGCCAGGACGAGGGTGGGCATCAATGGTAGTAGCCTTTTGGCAAGCACCTTTGCAAGTATCTTGTTGTCGAGATTAAGGAGGGAGATGGGCCTGTACGATGCACAGTCCTCTGGTGGCTTGCCTGGCTTGTGCAGGAGAATGACGTTGGCTTCGCGGGAGGATTTGGGAAGAGTCGCTTTTTCTAGTGCCTCGGCGTATACTGTCGCTAGAAGGGGGGCAAGGGTGGTGGCGAAGGCTTTATAAAATTCCCCTGTTACGCCGTCTGGGCCTGGGGCTTTTGAGCTAGGGAGGGTTTTGATAGCTTCTATGATCTCCTCTTGTGTGATGAGGTCGTTCAGTGGTTCTCGCAGGGAGTGCTCGACCCAGTACAACTCTGCATCTTCGAGGTACTCCAACGAGACTTGTGGGTCGCTGTTGTGACTGTTGCTGTATAGGTCCTGATAGAAAAGCCAGAATTCCTCCGCTATATCTTCATCGGTGTGGACGAATTGCCCCTGCCTGGTCCGAATCCTTTCTATAGGTGATAGTTTGTTGTGTGCTTTGATCAGGTTTGCCAGGAGGGCTCCCGGTCTTTGTCCTTCGCCGTATTGTCTGACTAGACTGTTGCGATTTAGAAATTTCACTTCTTGATCCGCTGCGTTGCTGAATTTTTGTAGCTCTTCCCTCAGAGCGACTGGAATGTTTGGGTTGGTTGTGCTGGTGCGCTGGAGTTCAAGTTGTTTTAGTTTCACTTCACAGGATGTCAGCTCCCGCCGAATGAGTTTCAGTATGCCATTTTCTTTGGTGTGGCAGACCCCTCTGATGAAACACTTTAAAGTTTCCCACAGTGTACTTGGCGAGGTCACAGATCCTGTGTTGACTTCGAGGAACAACGCGATCTCTTCACTTAGTTCGGCAGCGAAAACTTCATCCCGCATTGAGCCGGTTTTGAAACGCCACCGTTGTAGGGGGGGTTTGGGGTGTGTCGAGTTTAGAACGAGAGTTACAGGGGAATGGTCTGAGAGAGTTCTTGGATGGATATCGCATGGGCCGTTGGTCCACGGGCCGTTCACTGAGGTGAAAAGATAATCGATCCTGGAGCTCGAGTTGTGTACAGAGGAATAGAAGGTGTATTCACGCAGCTCTCCTTTAGATGTTCTCCATGCATCCTTCAGATTGAATGCCTTGCAGATTTCTTTTATTTGAAGGCAGGCCTTGGATGGAGGTTGTGTGGTTGTTCTGGACCTGTCTCTCACCGGGTCCAGCACTGTATTCATGTCTCCGCCCCAGATTATGGTCGCAGGTTCTTGGTGTGATAGATGGGATAGTACCCAGCTGAAGTTGTCCGGGCCGTCTATATTTGGTGCGTAAGAGTTAACGAAGGTGATTTTCTGGCCTGCTATGATGCCGCTGACAAGGAGAGTTCTTCCTTCGTTGTCTTTTGCAGTGTGGACAAGCCGGAAGCTAATCTTTCTGTGTATTAGGATCGCGACTCCTCTGGAGTAGGATGAGTACGAGGAGAAGTATCTGTGACAGCCCCAGCCCTTGGCCCACTGATGATCCTTCCCCGGGAGTAAGTGAGTTTCTTGAAGCATGGCAACGTCGACTTCATGCCTTCTAAGGTACTGGAGCATTTTCCTAGTTTTTGACGGGATGTTACCTCCTCTTATGTTCCAGGTTATGATTTTGAATAGAACGGGGCAGGGTCTATATTGAGTTGTTTTTTGTTCCCTCTGATCTTGCCCGGAGGCTCGGTGGATGGGCGGAGAACCAGCAGTGGTGGCGAGCGAAGGGGATGCGGGGTCGGAGGACGGCGTGGAACTGGTGGCGCAAAACTTGGACGCTCCTCGTGGCTAAACGAAGGTGAGGATGTGCACCTCAACTGGAGGTGGTGTGGTAACTGTGACTTCCCTCCCGCGCGCGGGTAACCCCCAACTGACCCGCGAGGTTCCCTCTTCATAACTAAACTATAAGGGATGCTGTGCTTGGGGCGCTTGTGCCTCCTGAGAGGGGAGGGTGGCTCGACAACGTACTAGGAGTGAGTCTCTGCGGTATTAGGTTTGTGCATTGGTGTCGTGGGTATGAGTCCCGTCCCCTTGAGCGCCTGGGACGACCGTTATGGCGGATCTCTGCGTCTTCGGTTTTCACGCTGCTGCAAGGGGTTATTAGGGGCGGCTCTGCAGCCAGCGTGATCAAGGTAATCGCTGGCTTCCTCAGGTGTGTGGAAGAAGAGGGCTTTCCCATCATGTTGAATGCGAAGTTTTGCTGGGTAGAGCATTGAGTAGAGTATCTGGTTGTCTTTCAGCCTCCTCTTAACTGTCATGAAGGAGCGCCTCAGTGTTTGAACGGTAGGGGAGAAATCTGGGAAGAACTGGATTGAGTCTCCGTCATATTGAAGGTTCCCTTTTTCTCTGGCTGCATTGAGTATCGCATCTCTATCTTTATAGTTTAATAGTTTTGCAATAATCGGCCGTGGATTTGCGCCTGGGACTGGTCTGGTGTTCGGAATTCTGTGAGCTCGTTCAACTACAAACAGTTTGGAGAGCTGCTCTTTCCCGAAGAGGTCTATGCAGATCTGTTCGACATGATCTTCCATTTTCGTCAGGAGTTGTTGTTCTCTGATTCCGATGATTCTGATGTTATTCCTCCTTGAGCGTCCCTCTAAGTCTTCGTTTTTAGCGCAGACTGCTTTCAACTGGGACTCGAGGGCGGTGACTCGAGTGGTAAGGCTCGCTGCGCCATCATCCAGGTCGGATACTCGTTGCTCTACTGTATCTAACCTATCGGCGTGCTTGTCGAGGCGATGTTGCAGCTGGTCAACTTTAGACGACAGGTTGTCGAGTTTTCTGCCCAAGTCGCCAATTCCAGCTTTGAGGTCCATCAAAATTTCTCTGATATCGAAGCTCGGTAGAGGCTCTTCTGGCAGGGACCTAGTGGGTGTTGGTGACGCCACTCTGCTAGCTTCGGGATGTGGTTTGCTGGTGGAGCCAGTCTCAAAAGTCAGTTTCTTTTGGGCTTTGTCAACTTTCCCCATTTCAAGCTACCTTCTGCTTCCGAGCAATCGGGAGTGGAACAGGCGGATCGACCTCTGCGGTTCTCAGGCAGGTTTGCTGTGTTCCTCAGGCTGCAGGTATTCTGGTTGTAAGCTGCCGGATTTTCCCTGGGCCTCGATGTGAAGAGTAGTGTCGCCGCTCGGCGGGGCCTTTATGGTTAGGTGTCGTAGCCAAACCTCTAGGGGTGAGATTGTTAGTCGGAGTCTCCAATGCCTGCTGTTTTGCTGTAAGTTAAGGGTTGTTGAGGATCTTCGATCTGGGCTCTGTTTCTCGGCGGTTGTGGGGTTCGACAGTGTTAGCCCTGGCCAAATGGGCTGATCGCTGCGGCTTGTGCTGTGGCTGTGGGGAATGGTGGTGGTATCCCCAGGTCGCTTCGCTTTGGGGGGGATGTGGGGGGGTGGGCCGGGGGGGTGGGCCGGGGGGGTGGGCCCCGATAATTTCGCACTTCCAGGAAGCCAGGAGTGGGTCGGATGCGGCCCTCGCACCGAGGGGAGGCAGTTGGTTGGGCGCCAGGGACGGTTGCTGGCGAGGCGTATCTTGCTGTGCCTCCCGTATTCACAGAGGATTTTGCCGGCAGTGTCAGGTTTCAGCTGTCACGCTGTCAAGCGGATCGGGGAGGCAGCTGGCGCACGCTGGGGGGGGGAACTCCTACCTGGGTGCTCGGTGAGGGTACTGTTGCCCGCCGCCCTACTTCTTGAGCCTCGGCCGGGCCGCCGCAGGGACGGAGACTGTGTGTCTCTTGGCGCCGCTGGCGCACACGTCTACCCGCTGCTTGAAGCGGCCCGGTTCGACGCTTCAACGGGTCTCGGCAGGCTCTGGTTGTCGGGTGTTACACTGATGCCGCTGCTCGCACTTTAATGGGAAGCTCCTGCCCCCCACACCCGATTTCCTCTTCCGTCCCAGGCGCTCTGCTGGCGTGTACCGCAGGCCTTGCTGGTCAGGCCGGGACTCGGCCGTCGCTCTGCCGCCAGAGACGATTTTCGGCTCAAAATGTTCGTCGGTGCCTCCTGAATGCACCTGGCTGTGTTTGTGGGAGAAACGGACACCGTAGAGAAGAGGATGTCGCAGGATTAATGGAGAGCCACACGGAGCTCTCTAGGAGGCAGCCATCTTGGATGGCTCTCTAGCGCCCTCTGCCGCCAAGCCTTAAAGGCGGACTTGATAGCTAGAAGTTCCTTATCAGTAATAGTGTAATTGATTTCAGGAGGCGAGAATTTGCGGGACCAAAATGCCACGGGATGCAACTGATTGGTTACTGGGTCCTTTTGTGATAGAACTGCCCCCATGGCAAGGCTCGAAGCATCAGTTTCAACGATGTAGGGGAGTTCTGGGCGAGGATGTTTTAAGATCGTTGCAGAGATAAATCTAGTCTTCAAATTCTGGAAAGCTTGTTCCGCCTCGGTAGACCATTCAAAACGTTTGTTTTTCTTTAACAAGGCGGTGATGGGCTGGACTATTCGAGAGAATTCGGGGATAAACCTGCGGTAAAAGTTAGCGAAGCCTAACATGCTTTGAACACCTTTTACGGAGGATGGCGATGGCCATTTGAGAATTGCATCGCCCTTCTTTGAATCCATACGCACTCCGCTAGGTGATGATATGAATCCCAAGAATTCAACTTCAGTCACGTTGAAAACACATTTTTCCAACTTAGCGAAAAGTTTGTGTTGACGCAATCTCTCGAGGACCATTTTCAGGTGTTTCCGATGTTCAGTTTCCGATGAAGAATAAACGAGGATGTCGTCAATGTAAACAACAACACACACATCTATGAGCTCTCTGAGGACATCGTTCATAAAATATTGAAAGGCAGCCGGGGCATTGCAAAGTCCGAAGGGCATGACCTGATATTCAAATAGCCCATACTTGGTGCGGAAGGCCGTCTTCCATTCATCGCCCTCTTTTACTCGTACCAAGTGGTAGGCTCCTCTAAGATCCAGCTTTGTATATATGCATGCTTTTCTGACTTGGTCCAGGAGTTCAGGGATCAAAGGTAACGGATATCTATTCTTAACGGTGATCTGGTTCAGGGCGCGATAATCTATACAAGTTCTAAGGTCCCCTTCTTTTTTTGGAACGAAGAACAAAGCTGAGGAAGCAGGGGACTTGGAAGGACGAATAAACCCATTCGCTAGGTATTGATCCAGGTATTGTCGGAGGTGAAGATTCTCAGGCTCGGTGAGGGCATAAATTCTACTACAAGGAGGAGTAGATCCAGGTATCAGGTCTATCTGGCAGTCATAAGACCTATGAGGAGGTAGAGAGTTAGCCTGATCCTTCCGGAAAACATCTTGGAATTCTAGGTATTCAGGAGGTAACTGGGGAGCCTCCCAGGAAATTGCTGCCAGCGCAAGACCAGGTCGAGGGTGACAAGTAGAGACACATTCTGGAAACTGAACCGTTCTTGCTCGCCAATCGATCTGAGGATTGTGCTTCTCTAACCAAGGAATTCCTAGAATAATTTGGAACTGAGGGGCCTTGATCACATCGAACACGATCTTCTCATGGTGTCCATCTTGACTTACTAGCGTCACTTCTTGGGTGGTATGCGTTACTGGTCCGGAGGCTATCTCCGTACCATCCACCGTAGTAATGACGTCCTTTACAGCCTTTGGACAAAGAGTCAGATTCATCCTCAAAACCATTTCATGATCCACATAATTGCCGATGGCACCGCTGTCGACGTAAGCTTCAATCGCATGTAATCGATCCGGATGTTCAGGGCTAATGAGGACCATAGGTATCACGAAATGCGAGGTCACTGAACTGGTTTTAACGCTCGGCAAGAGGACCTCTATTCTTGTCGGGCGAGGTCGTTTCCCTGCTCAGAGTTTGTGACCCTGGTAACTGCAGCTCCTACTGCCTTCTTGGCTGGTTTCACCGGACAGTCTCGAAGAAAGTGCCCCGAGTTTCCGCAATAGAGGCATAATTGCAGTTGTTTTCTCCTTTCCCGCTCCTTTTGTGTTAGTGGTCCTTTCAGGCCCCCTATTTGCATGGGTTCCCCGGAGTCTACTCCTTTGGTAGGAGTGGGTGGTTTGGAAAATACTCGAGCATCAAACTTGGAACGATCGGCCTTCCTGTTCTGCAGTCTGTGGTCAATTTGAACGACTAAGTCAATATAGTCCGAACAGTCTTGCGGGGGATTCACTACTTGGGCTAACACATCTTTGAGCTCTCCACGTAGACCTCTATAAAACAGCGTAATCCTTTTGTCCTCAGGCCATCGAGTTTCCACTATCAGTCTGTTGAAAGACGCAATATAAGCCAAAAGGTCTTGATTACCCTGTCGCAATGAAAGGAGCTCATTGTCCAAGGCCTGCCCCTGTGAATGTCTTGCAAACAGTTTTTCCATACTGAGCTGAAAAGCTTGAAAATCATGGAGAACCGGATCATCTTGATTAACTAGAGGGATCGACCAGTCTGCCGCATTGCCACTAAGGTACGAAAGCACGAAAGCTACCTTAGCTTGATCAGTTGGAAAGGCTGCTGGCCGGAATAAGAAGTGCAACCGGCACTGATTAATAAATACTGCAAACCTCTTTGGGTCACCAGAAAATCGTTCGGGCGGAGCCAGAGGTACATTCCCAGGTAGGTTGATCTGCACTGGGTTCGTAGAGGATGTTGAAGGAAGATTTGCCCCTGATGCGGGTAACGGAGTTTGTCCGGCTTGTGACTGTAGCAATTGTCTAGCGAGATCGTCTGTTCGCTCCTTGGAAATAATCAGTTCCCTTCTTAGAGCATTCGTTTCCTGACGGGCTGCATGCACTTCTGCTCTTAGTTCCCCAAGTAACTGGGCTAGCTGGTCGGTATCCGAGGTTTCCATAGCGCCTGGGTGGGAGTTTTGCGGTTGGCTTTGCGTTCTGTAACACTCACCTGATTCCCGCAGAGGCGCCGGTCTTGACTGGGTGAATGCCGTATCGTCAAAGGTGATGTGTAACACACGGTTGGCTCTTTGGGCTGGACCTCTGTGCACTGTATGTCTGACTCGAAGAGTAAGATGTCTGCAGATAGAAAATATGGGATTAATGAACTGGGGTTATTGGGTGCCTCTCTCCTCTTCCCTTTCTCTTCTCCTGTAGAACCCCAAAGGTTAACGCCCTCACCTTAGGTAAGTGAACGCCGAGCTCTCCATCTGCCTCGGGGCAGGGTGCCGTAACCAGTTTCTTCACTGGATAAGGGTGCAGGCCTCTTGACCTCAGAGGACTGCTGTCCGTCGTTAACTGCACGAACGGTAAGTTCTGGGCACTTCAAATGTATTAAAAGTCTTTTATAATGATATCTCTTGTTTTGCAGGGTTCCGGCGATGGCGGATGGCGGGCTGATGAGAGTTGAGGATCGAACCCGCGTGAGGAATAGAAGCGCCTGGAAGCACGTAAGTAAGCGCTTGTAGCCTGCTTCACGATGCGCACTAACTGTCCCTTTTATCTTGCAGGTACAAGTTCGGAGCTTTAGAGAAGCTGAAGGGTGCTGGAATACCCACTGGATTCGGCGTGGGAAGGAGTAATGGCACGTGAGTAATAAAGTTGCCCAATGTCTTTAAACGCACCTTCTTTTGTCTTTCAGATGCGGGATGCAGCGCCGAAGGCCCCCAGAGCGTGCGAAGAGCTGGTAAGCTTTTGTCTTTCAGATGCCGGAATGCAGTGCGAAGACCTCCGGAGCATGCGAAGAGTAGGTAAGCCTTTGTCTTTCAGATGCCGGAATGCAGCGCGAGGCGTTGGTGACAGCCGATGGACCAGGTAAGAGATGCGCTGCCACTGAAGACCGTAGTGCTAACCTGTTCTTTCTTTGTCTTTACAGGTGCTGCTGAAGACTGGATTCCAGGATGGTAAGCCTTTGTTCCCTTAGGCCCAGGATCAGAAGCAGAAGACACGATGAGCGTTCTGCTGCAGAGAATGCAGAATAACGCAAAGCAAGATTCATCCATCGGGTGTGGTTCAAATAGCCTCCTGTAGTGCTTAGGTGTCTCCTTCCACAGCCACGCCTAGGTAAGAAAAGAGTTCCTGCTTTCCAGAAGAGTTCCAGTGTTCTGAACCTAGGGAGTGGCTCCTACCCCACCCAACAGGAAAAGTAGTCCCAAACAGAAGAGGATCAGGGGTTCAACTGGCAGGTAAGTAAGCAGCATGGTCTGCTGCAGGTAAGTCCACCCAAGCATTATGAGCCCGGCGCTTCCAGCGCTGGGACTGGACATCTTTATGAGCCTGGTGCCACTGGCGCCAGGACAGGGTCCAAAAGGTCCCAATTGGGACTGGCTGGCACTCGGAACCGGGGTTATGGGTCTGCTTCCAAGGGAGTCGGGCAAGTCCTGATCTTTTGGAAGCAGAGATCATGACAATAAGGCGTCAGCAATTATTTTGTGTGTTCCAGGAACATGATGGATTTGGAACTGGTACTGGGCAAAGGAGAAGGCCCAACGGTCTTGACGACTATTCCTACATTTCAGGGATTGTAGAACTTGGATATTCCGATGATCCGTACAGACCTGAACAGGATGTTTAGCTCCCAGGAGTAGATGACGCAACTATGTGAAGGCTTGACGGATGGCCAACAATTCCTTTTCCAGAACAGAATAATGGGTCTCGCTAGGAGTTAGGATTCGCGAGAGAAAAGCGATGGGGTGTTCTAACTTGTCCTCAAATTCCTGCTTTAAGACTGCTTCGATGGCCTAGTTGGAGGCATCAGTCTCCACTAGGAAAGGTCGATCAATGTCAGGTTGAGCCAAGATGGGGGCTTGTGTAAATTCCGACTTCAAACATTGGAACGCCTAGTCTTGGGCTGCTGTCCAGAGGAAGGGAGTATCCTCCTTCAACAATGTAATGATCGGTTGAACTATCTCTGAAAAGGAAGGTATGAATTTCCGGTAGAAGTTGGCAAGCCCCAGGAAGGATTGAATCTGTTTCACAGTAGATGGAAAAGGGCAGGATAGTATGGAATTTACTTTTGAGTGGTCCATTCCAATTCCTTCTGGACTACGGACAAATCCGAGATAGTGAACAGTAGAGACATGAAAAAGGCATTTCTCGGGTTTAGCCAGCAGTTTATGTTCACGTAGCCGTTGTAAGACTGCCTTGACATGCTCCTCATGCTTAAAATGGTCCTTGGAGTATATCAGTATGTCGTCCAGGTAAACTGTGACGAAGAGGAACAGCATATCGGAGAACACCCGGTCCATAAAGCGTTGGAAGACCGCTGGGGCATTGGCGAGTCTGAAGGGCATAACCAAGTATTCAAAGGGTGTTGTAAAGGCTGTTTTCCATTCGTCACCTTCCTTTATACGTATTAGATGGTAGGCACCTCTGAGATCTAATTTTGTGAAGATTACAGCTCCTCTCACCGCTTCCAGGATATCTGAGATTAAGGGCAATGGGGAGCGGTCCTTGAGGGTGCATTGATTAAGACCATGATAATCAAGACAAGGCCTAAGCTCCTTAGTATCTTTCTTGGGAACGAAAAACAACGAAGCTACCGCCGGGGATTTGGATGGTCATTTGGTGCCATTTTCTAAGTTGGTATCCAAGTATTCTCAGAGGGCCCTTTTCTCTGGTTCTGATAGGATGAACATCCTTCCAAAGGGAATCACTGCTGAGGGTTCAGTATCAATAGCGCAGTCTTCAGGTCTGTGAGGGGGTAGGGCTTGAACTATGGCAGTTGAAAACACATCAGTGTAATCCTGATAGGCCCTGGGGACCTGGATCATATTTGGGCCTTGCTGGTCTGTCAGCGTACCTTCAGAGGATCTTGACGAGGAATCCAGGGATAGGCAGTGAGACATGCAATATTTGGAGCCAAGAAACAAGGATCCTGCTGCCCAGTTGATGTATGGGTTATGCTTCTGTAACCAGGGCATACCCAGTACCATTGGATAATGGGCAGACTTTATGATGTCAAACTTGATCATCTCTTGATGATGGTTTATCGAGAGCTGGATCTCTTTGGTTTGCAGGGTTATTGGTCCTGAAGAGAGAGGTTGTCCATCGATGGCCTCTACAGGTTGCATGATGTCTCGAGTTTCATATGGAATGTGGTGGGTAGTGACCCAATCCTGGTCTATAAAAATCCTCATGGCTCCACAATCCACTAATGCCAGAATGGGTTAAGTTTCTTTCTTGGACGGCGATAGAAAGGCCTGCAAGATCACAAGGTTGTTTTGTCCAGGAGAGTTCAAGGATGGAATAGATGTGGAGCAAACATCTCTCTCCCGAAGCTGTGTTCCATCTAGGATCAGGAGCTGGCGTTTCCCGAATGCCGTGGAGGGGCCAAAGGACATTCTCTCACAAGATGTTTACATGAGGCACAGTACATACACAGCCCGGTGTGAATCCGTCGCAATCTTTCTTGCGGGGATATGGGTCCGCAGAAGGCCCCCAGTTGCATGGGTTCTGGGTCTGTGGTCGGAGCAGGAGTGGGCTTGGGTTTAGAGGGAGATTCTATAGAGGTCTTTTGGTGAGGCATCTTTGTTTTCTTCTTTTCCGCCTTGCTTTCCTGGATACAAAAATCTTTTTGTAAAGTGAGGTCCATAAGGGCCTGGAAGGAACCTGGGCGAGCTACCCTGGCTAGCTAGTCTTTTATCGCTTTGTTTAGTCCTCTCTGGAATAGGGTAAATCAGGCCTCCGAGGACCAATCTGCTTCGTTGGCCAGTTGCTTAAAGCGTGTTACATCGGTAAGCATATCCTGGGACCCTTGTTCTTGGGCACTGTAAACCTGTTCTGGGCGGTCAAACATGGTCTTTACTGCCCGTACAAACCCATCATAATCATCCAGGAGGGCATCTCCAGAATTAACTAAGGGCGTAGCCCAGGTTAATGCATTCCCGGAGAGATGAGAAATCATAAAGCCCACCTTTGCCCTGGGGGTGGAAAAGTAGTAGGGCTTAAAGGTAAAGTGCACTAAACACGAATCAAGGAAGCCATGAAGGTTCTTTGAGGAGCCATCATATTTATCCACTACTCCGCCCAGCAATACACTTACCTTGGTCGCGGAATCACGTGATAGGACTAGTTGTTTTAATGCAGCATTCTCTGCTTTGAGATTCTGAACTTCTGTGGTTAACTCTTGCATGCCGCGCATGAGGTCTTGAACTGCAGCCTCCATGTCCGTATCTGTATCAGTTTGTTGGCGTCTCAATCTGTCACAGGTTTCCCCCCCTTCTCACCTGTCTATGTTGTTTGTTGGAGTTCTTCGATGGAGTCTTCTTTCGCACAGTTCGGGTCTTGTATAACCCTGTATGTAGGTCCTCGGGTTCCAGCGTGTGTTCAGCGTTCCGACTCCTGGGAATGTTCAGATTTCAGGGGATGTCCGAGGAAATCCAGGAACACAGCGAAGAGTGCACACGGAAGACGAGTGCACGGAGATCCGGGCTGCAATAGAGGACAAAAAGAGGGGGAATGAAGGAGGAGGAATTTAGGGGAACCGGGAACCAGGAATCAAAGGATAAGCACAAGCGAACTACGACAGCACACGTCTAGCCACGGCAAGCGGTAGCGTTGAGACGCGCAGGACAGCGGGGGCGTGTCTGCTTTATAGAACTTAATGCGTACGGTGCGGAAACTGGTAAACAGTGTTCCGCTTTCGGCAGCCATGTTGGGAGTACTGCTGAGTGAAAGCCCCTATGGGTCAGGGACCAGGAAGTCCAGAAAGGACGCGTCCAATGGTTCATGACACATGATACTTAACATATTAATACCTTACATAGACACATACGGCAGCCCTGCAGATTTTTACAACCCTTGAGGCCTAGCCCCCTGGAAAAACTAAAGATTTTTATAACTAATTTTCATTCATACACCAGTCATCTTACTCATATTTTTATGTGGTCCTACAATCTCTTTTAAACCTTGATTTCATAAGTTTGTATGTTGTACATTGAATCTATACACTCCCCATTTAGAATACATGCCCTTTGATGGACAGGGAACAGCTGTTCAGTCACTTCGTGTGCTCTGCCGGAGCTAGCTGGACCCCACGCAATGCCTGTAGTCTATTTTTAGCACAGGCTGCATTCTTTTTGGCACAGAGGATTCTGCTGTTTACCGTGCTTTGAGACAAGCTAAATACAATGTAACAGTTTTACAAATATATTCAGATAAATATTTATTTGCACCTTATATTTAAATCCTAACTATCTTCATTTAGTGACCCTCCTCCCCCCTGGACTCTTGTAGTGCTTAGAAAACAGTTAACAGAAGTCTTGCCTAATTCTAAAGTGCTTGGGAGCTAGGGAATGTAGGGAATGAAGAAAAGCACTAGCTACTTCCAAATATTTGTCACCCTTTGGCACAGGATAATACTCTGTCTCTTCCTCAGACGGACTCAGCTGTGTAGTCTCCCCCTTTACAGATAATCTGGGGAAATTCACTCCTTCGCCTGAATGTAAGGAGGTTTTTAATATGCCCATCCTGGGCTTAAGCTTGGAATGTTCTTCTCCAGTGAAGCAACCTAGATGGTCTCTCTGCGATATCATTTTTTTAAAGTCCAACTCCCTCATTTTCTCATAGGATTATTCTCTACTACCCAGGACTAACTGGTCCGTCCACCTTCCCTTCTGTGTGGTAGAGGTGGGTACTTTTCAATCACATATAAAGACTGGCCTTCTGGATCAGTTTGGCTATGCATGGGTAAGTCCAGGTGCCTCATGTTTCCTTGTGCTTGGTAAGTGGAAGGCATGAGGTCAGTCACAGTGGCCCATAGAAAGCTATGGTTAATGGGCATGATGTTCCTGATGGAGAGGGCATCAACCCTTGATCAGAGAGCCTCAATGCCTCTTTGTATTTTTCATTTAATTTGTTAAACTCTTTTAGCTCTGTTGACATGTGCTTTTGACTGCTTTCCTTGTTACTTGAATTTAGATGTGATTTAAAAAGCTTTTAGCCCTGTTGAAATGTGCTTTCGACTGCTTTTCCTTGTCACTTGACTCTTGATGTGATTTAAAAAGATATTAGCCCTGTTGAAATGTGCATTTGACTGCTTTTCCTGTCACTTGAATCTAGATGTGATTGTAAAAGCTGTTAGCCCTGTTAAAATGTGCTTTTGACTGCTTTCCTTGTCACTTGAATCTAGATGTGATTTAAAATGCTGCCAGCCCTGTTGAAATGCTCACTTTGATAAATTAACTCCTTGGGCTATGCTAAACTGTGAGACTTCACCCTGCTTTGTAAAACAGTCAGAGTTCTATTTTTGAATTTGTGCTAGCTTGCGCTGTGACCTCGTAGATCTGCCGATTTACCTGTGCCTTCCAGCTGCTATGCCCCCTGTGATTTCTTCGTGCACTGTGCAATTTTCTGTCCTCCTTTCTCTCCTGTCTATCCCTCTGCACCCTACGCCTATGGTGCTCTCCATCTCCCCTATCTACTCTAACTGCTACTCTATTACCTAACGTCCTTGTCTTTCGAAGACTGAAAGGAAAATGTTTAAGAAGGGCCTCCTGGTCTCTAACCAGAGCTGCCCATTGCTGACACCTTTGTCAATGCTTCCTCCAGGCAGACTATCATGGACATTATCTTTGTCGCTCCCTCTCCTGATCTTGGCACCTAGAAACACTTGTGTACAGGCGTGTTATAAATACAATATCACATCATATTATATCATACCTATGGACTCCCCATATCGTTTCAGTCCTCTCCCCTTCTCCTCCTCACCCATGAATTGTGAAACTAGATGGGAAGTGCTCTTGCCACACTTATCATCCAGGTGCATCATAAATGTCTACTTGAATGGCACTATCATGGCCCAGGGCTCTCAGCCCAACCTCCTCCTTCTCAACAGGCATCTTCCATCTCTCATTAACTTCCTCCCTTTTCTTGTTACTCCTCCATCTGCCACCACCCCCTTCCTCCATGCCCCCTCTGACAACGGTACCTCCTCCATATACCCCTCTCAGAAAACCTTCAGAGGTGGCAACCAGCTTCACTCAGTTACCCTCAATTCTCGCTCTGCTGTCTTACTCTCTTCTGACATCTGTCACCTCCTTGAAGACCTTGACCTTGACAGCCTTGTGATTGCCGAGACATGGTTCAGTCACTCAGTCACTTCTTTCAACACTCTTCTTCCTGAGGGCTACAAGATCCTCTCCAAGTCCAGACTCAACCAGCCTGGAGGCATAGTGGCCCTTGTCTTCCCTGAATGGGTCCCTGCCTCTATCATATCTAGTCAACCCGGCTCTTCCTTTGAATGTCATGCATTGCAAGCTTTGCATCTCTCCTACCCTCTCGATCACTTTTGCTATCATCTATAGGCAGTTTGGGCCGGTCTCCATCTTTCTATCAGAGTGAGCCAACCTCACCTCTTCTCTCCTTACTTCTACCTCTAAGGTTCTACTCCTCAGAGACTTCAATATTCATATGGATTACCCTGATGCAGCCTCCTTACACTTCTGCAACCACTGTGACTCTTTCTCCTTCACCATTCTTCCCTCTGGTCCAACCTACTCATCTGGGCACACCTTGGATGCACTCATCTCAGCTGACATCTCACTCTCTAACCCTCTCACTACACCTCTCTCTTGGTCTGATAATTCTCTCTTCTCCCGTCTGTAGCTCCAAGGCTTCCTGACTTCCTGGCTAAGCCTTTGCCCATGCTGCCAGTCTCCTTTTCCATCATTCGACCAATGAAGCGAGTGGCAGGAGCTGCCTTTGTCGCCTCTTTCACCCCCCCAGCCGTGCTATGGACTCTCACTCTGACTCAGCTTTCCCTAACCTTCACCTCTTCATCTCCAACACCCTTTATATCCTTGCCCCTGCCATGGGAATCTGCATGCAGCCTGCCTCCAAATGCAACCGTTGGTATGATTCCGACCTTGCCTTACTGAAAAGCAAGTGCACAGTTGCAGAACGGAAGTAACTGGCTTCTTGCACATCCTCTGAGAAACTGGCCTGCTGCCTGCTCCATCCAGACTCTCCATCCGGTCCAAGAAGTGGGCCCATATCCAAGCCTGCATCTCCGGGGACACCAGGAACACAGCTGAACGTTTCAACATCTGCAAGAAACTTGCCAATCCCACTGCAGTCTCACTTCTCTTCTTCCCTCTCAGGCCTTCTGCATGGTCCTGGCCTCCCACTTCACAACTAAAACACAGGACATCCAGTCCTCACTTCCCTCTCCCCTTCTTCCTCCACTTGCTCTCAGGTCTCCCCTGACCCCTCTCTTTCCCTCCCTCCTACTCTCCTCCTTCTCACCCATAGCACCAGATGAGGTCACCAAGACTGTTTGCTCTATGAAAGTCTTTTCCAAACAGGTGCTTCCCTGATCCTCTATAACTATCAAGGACAATATTGCCATCCTCACTCCCTCTATGGCTGTGTTCTTCAAACACTCCTTTGCCACTGGCTCCTTCCCCAACCTCTCAAGAACTCCCTTGTGCACCCCCTATTAAAAAGGCTGCCTGTGGGCCTTTCATGCCCAGCTAACTACCTTCCTATTTCCACTACCCCCTTCTTGGGAAAACTATTGGAGAAGTTGGCCATTTCCCAATTTACCCACCAAACTAAATCTGTTGGCTGCCACCATGACCACTAGTCTGGATTCAGATCAGTGAGAGGCACGGAATCTGTACTCCTGAACACTGTGACAACGTGCTCTCTAATCTCGACTCCTGCTCTGCTTCTGTTCTCATCCTCCTTGATCTGTCTCTGCCTTTGACATTGTCAATCATCCCACTCTCTTAAATCCTCTCTGCGATACTCTGAGCATCACGGACCGGGCATTGGCTTGGTTGACCTCTTTCCTTTCAAATCGCCCCTCCCAGGTTCAAATGGGCCCTTTTCTCTCATCAACCTCTTTCTCTACCTGCAGTGTCCCTCAGGGTCTATCCTCTTGCTGTGGTTTTCAACATTTGCCTTGCCTCCTTTGCCCACTTGACCTCCACCTTCTCTCATAATTTCCAGTATTATGCAGATGACACACAGCTTTCCTTTAAGCTGCCCTCCTCTATCGCCTCTCCGTCCTCTCTCATTCCCAATTTTCTGACTGCTATTCAGGCATGGTGTGCTGCTAACAATCTATGCCTCAATGACAGTAAGACCGAGATCCTTCTCATTGGGACTCCTGCCCCTTCCTTTCCCCCTAATCTCAGACCTCCCTCCATGGCCGCCCTCTCCTCAACCTCTTGTGAGGTTTTGAGGCAAGAAACCTTGCAGCCATCATCGACTTCTCTCTCTCCTTCTCACCTCATATCGCGGACCTTGCCAAGAAGGCCCACTTTCAGCTCTACCTCGTCAGAGGCATTTGCCCTTCCCTCACCTTCCCCCAGAAACTCAATGTATCCAGAGCTCTGGTTCTCTTCAGGCTGGACTACTGCAGCAGCCTTTTCCTCAATCTGCCTCTTTCCTCCCCCCGAAACTCAATGTCTCCAGAGCTCTGGTTCTCTTCAGGCTGGACTACCGCAACAGCCTCTTCCTCAATCTCCCTCTATCCTCCCTTTGCCTCCTTCAACGAATCCAGGGACCGCATCTCTCCAGCCTTTAAATCTCTCTACTGGCTCCCGGAGGCTGCAATGATCAAATTCAAGACACTCTGCATCACCCACAAGGCTTTCTGGGGCTTGGGACTGTGTTGCACCCAACTATCCCTCCCTAAATACCTCCCTGCTTGAGTCCTTCAGTCCTCTAGCTCTAACTCCCTGCAGGTCAAACATTTTGCCGAGCAGAGATTGGGGGTAGATCTCTTTCCTCTGCAGGAGCCTTCTTCTGGAATAGCTTCCTTTTCCCTCTCAGACTTCAGCCAGATCTCCTTAAGTTCTGGAAGTTCCTCCAGAGTTTCCGCTTCTCCTCCTGCTTCCATCTCCTTCTCCTCTGCTAATCCCCCCTGCAGCTACGACAGCAGCCAGGCCCTCGTCCTACCAGACTTCCACAGTACCCCACTACCATCACTTGCCTTTGGGCCCCTTTCCCTGACTAGCCTACTGAGCCTGGACCACCCCTATTCCTCACACTTTTTACCCTTTATCCCTTTCTCCCTGTACACTTCCCTACTTGGGTTCCCTTACCACTTACCCTGCCTCAGTCCTGAGGGCTCCTCCCTCCTGCACTTTGCTCACTGCACTTGCACGATCCGAAAACCACAAGGATTAGTTGGACCATTTTGTTGTTGTTTAGCCTCCCCTGTTCCCCCTCCCTCTTTGTCTTGTGGTGACTGAAAACAATTTCTGCTGTATAGTCACCATACAAATGTCCAATAAATAAATAAAAATAAACTCTCACACCTGCTTCTCTCTGTCCTTATTTCCTGATGGTATTCACAGAGCTGGCTTTTCAACTCAGACACCAGGACCTGATTGGCCTCGAGCACTTTACTCTGGGCCATTAATCGATCTTTCAATTCCCTGATGCCATTCCGACTTGACTCATTTTCACTTTGTGTGGCCTGTATTGTGCATGCATATTCAAAGCGGCTTGCTTTCAAAAGACCAATGTCTTTCTCTTGCACATTTTTACACTGTGCTGCCTGTGCACTCTTTAGCTGCATCTTGCAGTGCAGAAAACTGCAATTCACGCTCTGCACTCTCTTTCTGCTGGGGGTTTAACTCATTTTTGAGTTGTTCCATGAGGCTTACGTGTTTTAACTCAAAAATATGGCTCTGCTGTGCTTGATCTTCTGTTTAAGTTCTTTCTGCACCTCATTTAGAATCTCAGTCTGACTCCGCCCACAGGCCTCACTCTTCTGTACTCACTCTTCCACTAACTGCAGGTGGAAATATAGATAAACTGTGAGCTCAGTTCCTCCTGCACATTTCGGGTCATATAAAATGCCTCTAATGCTTTGTGACATATCCCATCTTCACACAAAAGGTCAATTCGCTGTGATGTAACATCTTGCATCATTTTAGCTTGCAAGCTACCTTCATCCGTCTCTGTTCTCTCACCTCGAATGAATAGCTTGGTGAGGTAATGTTTCCTGGCATCACACACATCTATGGCAATCATTTTAAAATGGCTTTTTGCAATTATTTATAGAGCTGCATTTGCGCAGGGGCACAAATCACCCTGTTCCCGCTTAATTTCCACTCACAATGCCAAATCAAAAATAAATTCTTACTCAATCTTAATTTTTCACCTATACTCTTCCCTGGAAGTCAGGGGTCAAGTCCTCGCTGCATTTTAACAGAGTCAAAAATAGCAAGCCAAATCCCAGACAAGCCCCCACTTTATTACAATGTATTGAGAGGCCACCCTCAACACAGGGAGTTCCTTCCCTCCCTAATCAGGGGTACACACAACAAACTGATGTCAATTCTTCGTTCAGCCCTATTTCAGATTAATCTCATGCCCCTTTGATCTCTCCCTCTGTGCCACCAATGAGCCAAGAACCAGGCCAGTGCACAGGAAATATATTTATATTTATATTTATTTGAATTATAGGTAATGGAGATCACACTAAAACTACACTTGCCACCTTCTTTGTGGCACACAATTAAACTTCTTTTCACATAAATAAATCAAACAAGTTGGTTGGAACAAACACAAATCATAATGCTTTACTTTATACCGATTTCAATTCAAGAAATAATCAACACTGGTCAATAAATAAAATCAATTTGCATATGCAGTGCTGTGCAATTTCGATTTTTCTGTGCGCTTAAAAGGCTAGCCATTTAATTCAATTATTATTTGACTCACGCTTTTGCTTTAAAATGAACACTTGGTGATTTAGCAGTTTGTTTTTCAGACCCACATCCCCTGCTTTGGTCTGTGTTGGGGAAGTCGGACAGAAACATTGGAATGATTTAGGAATTTTGTATTTCAGACTACCCTCCACTTAAAGGCCTATGTTGGGAAAGCTGGACTGACAAATTGGGATGATTTAGGAATTTGGGATTCCAGCCCCTCCTCCACTTATAGGCCTATGTTGGGGAAGCAGGACAGAAAAATTGGGATGATTTAGTAATTTTGGATGTCAGACCCCCCTTCACTTAAAGGACTCTGTTGAGGAAGTTGGCAGTTTATGGATTGCTCTAGTTTAGGGACAAGTACACCCCTCTTCCTTAAATAAATTGGGTTCAACAAGAAAAATAGTACTACCCAATTACATTACTGGCTATAGTTTTCAGCGTACACTGGGAATGAGCTTTGTTAATTTCGAATGTTAACAAAAGTCACCACTTGGTGTTTTGCTGAAGGGAAATTCATTAAATTAATATTCAGTCAAATAGTCTAAGGATCTATGCAGTTTTGCCCTGTCATACACTATAAATGCAAAGGATTTAAGGCAAGTAGATTCCCTGACCTCTTGGTTTCAAATGGCTCAATTCTACTTACATTGAAAAACTCTGTTTAAAGTTCAGGGAAGCCAGAAGCATTTCAGGACCCTCTTTGAGGATAGGGCAGTGGTATGGTCACACCACTCTCAAGGATTGTCACCAGCTCTTCACCATAGGGCCCAGTCAGTGTTTAGGCCTCCCAAGCAATAGACAGTGCAAGCTTTCTTCTAAGCTCCACCCAGATGCAATTTCAGCAAATCTCCTTTAGTGTTTCCTTGCAGCTGTCAGTTGGTGAATTTTAGCAGCTCTCCCCCTCTCTCATAGTACATCCACTTTATATACCAGTGATGACACCTGCAAGAAGTCTCCCAACTAGGATTGGACAGTTACCCTTGTCTCTCCCCCCAAGTGCAGCCTCTCTCTATGGATCGGTTTAGGAGTCTAGAACAGAAATATGGCAACTCCCATTATAAATCCCTCTTTTCATGTTTTTTTTGGCAAAAAGTAGTTATGTGGCAAAACGTCATCATTTACAAACTGCCACAATATATATATATATATATATATATATATATATATATTCCGCTTTAGCTAATCCTGGGGAATTCAATAAAACAGCCGGGTCCGCACAATGCTGCACGGGCATGTGGCAATTTTACGTCGTTCATACAAAAAGCATAATAGTTATGAAAATGTAATTTACTCTCCAAATACCTAATTTTACCCTCCACTTGCATGCCAATTCTTAAATTCGGGCCATGTTCAGAGCAGCCAGGAACACATTTTAGCTTGATTCCCTATGTCGCGGGTGGATGAATTTTATTTTAACAAAATCATCTGGAATGTATCTTAAAAATGACACATACATGAATGCAGTATGGCTTGTGGTTGCTGAGAAAAAGACATAAGTTATAATAGTCCTTTTAAACTAATGGGAAATCTTCATGTGTATGCAAATCAGGGCTCTCCTATTTCCTGGCCATTTGCCATTCCTGGACAGCATGTGACCTATTTTCTGAAGTTGCCCACCCTTTCAATCTGAAAACCTTCTATGGTCTTGCATTTATTTTAGAGTTCAGCTTCTCTTGATTGCACAACTCCTCCCCACATTCTAGTCACGCACTGGCTAGGCCATTTGCCATTCTGTTGTTTGAAGTTGGTGAGCTGCAGGTCTTAAATAGCTGGGATGCAAAATCTTCAAAAGAATTCTCTTTCCAGACCAGAAGGCCATTTGGCCTACAGTAGGGGAGTCCTCTGTGTCGTCTGCCCAACAACAGGCAACAGGGTCTGCCTCAGGCCTAAATGAAATTTAGATGTGAGCCTATGGAAAGAAAGTGGCCTTTTCTTTTCAATTGTTGCCAGTATTTTGCATGTGATGCATAATATACATTACATTTTGTCAACACACACTAGGTCTTTTCCCTGACATCTTTATGTTAGCTGGGCAATATTTTACTCATGTTTTGCTTTAACACTGCAAATGCACATACAAAGCCATTTTAGTATCAGTGTTTGAAAATCCTACTTTTCAAGTAAAAGGGGCCTTTGAATTTCTTCTGTCACTGTAAATTAAATGTATTTACTTATTTGCATTTATTGTGCATTTATTAGGCACTTATACAACAAGTAAATTGTGTTTCAAAGTGCCAACAGGGCAAAATGGAGGGAACATGGGATAGAAAACAATGGGCCTCATTACATGGAAGGCGGTAATGGTTAACGGCCACCGTTAATGGTAACGGTGACCGTTAACCATTACCGCCTTACTACGAGGTCCCTTAGCGGGTTGGTGCTTTAACGCCTGCTTTTTGCAGGCGTTAAAAACCAACCCGCTAAGGGACCTCGGAGCTAATTACGGCACCGCAAAATTGCAGTGCCGTAATTAGCGCCTTCCCCATTCCCATAGAGCCCTATGGGGCAGAAATGGGAATGGGGAAGGGCAATGGTGGAAGGGGGATTTACCGCCCCACCAACCTTGGAATGGGGCGGTAAATCCCCTTTCCGCCAAGGCGGTGCTGGTATTTTACCGGCATGAGCCATGGCGCTAATAGCGCCATGGCTCACCACCTTCCGTGTAATGAGGCCCAATGAATACACTAGAGGATAAAGATGAACCTACTAGGCCTTGTGAACATTCAGAGCATGCAAGTGCAGAGCGAGGAGAGGAGAACAGGGAGAGGAGGTAAGTGCTGGAGTGCCCATGCTCGTGAGTGAGCAGCAGGTATCCATGCCCAGTGTAGGAAGTGCTAGGGAACTTTCAGATGCAATAGGTAATGGGTAAGTGCGGGCCAGTAGTGCCCAGTCAAGTGATATGTGTGGGAAGAGGCTGAAGGCAATTGGGTGTGGAAGGCCGAGGCTCCGAAGGACACATAAGGACCCTGGTCACCAATCACAGCGACTATGAGATTAGCAGAGGATGAAAGAAGGGAAGGAGGTGAGAAGGAAAGTCTTGAGGAGCCTCCGGAATTTGAGGAGGTCTGGCTCAAGACAAAGAGGCTGTTCCATAAGCGGGAGCCAGCTGAAGAAAGAGATTGGCCACTGGCCCTCTGTTTAGCAAAATGCTTGATACACAGAGAGTTAGTATCAGAGGAACATAGAGGTCTAAAGAAAGAGTGTTTAGTAAGAGCAAGTTGTAGATAGTGTGGTCCCCGGCTAAAGACAGCCTTATGTATGATGCAGAGGGATTTGAACTTGATCCTTGCACCAACTGGGTGCCAGTAGAGAGCTTTTAGGGCAGGAGAGATGCAGTCACTGGGCTTGAGGCCAAGGATAAGTCTTGCTGCCCTACTCTGGATTAGTTGGAAAGGACGTAGAGAGGAAGAGGGTAGATTCAAGAGAAGGCTGTTGCAGTAGTCTAGCATAGAGAGAACCAGAGCTCTGGTAACATTGAGCTTCTTTCTGGGAGAAAGTGAGCAAAGGGAGAATTTCTTTGAGAAGGAAGAGTTGAAAGTTGGACTTCTTGGCAATGTCCTGATTGCTAGGGAGGAAGGAAAGAGAGGATTCAAAGATGACTCCAAGGTCTCTGGCTTCAGATGAAGGAGAAGGGGGAGAGCCCGTAGAGGATGGTCAGAGTGAGGGGAAGAAAGAGGGAGAAGGGGTCCCAACAGGAAGGATCTCAATCTTGCTGCCATAGATGCAGAGATAATTGGATGGCACCAGGACTGTATGGCAGATAGTCAGTCTGGCATGATGGAAGAGGCAAGTGGATCAGCAGGAAATTTGAAGAAGAGTTGTGTGTCATCGGCATAGCACTGGAAGTTGGGGGAGAAGGAGTAAATACGGAATGCCAGCGGAGCAATGTAAGCGTTAAAGAGCCAGGGGAGAAGTTGGAGCCATGGGGGACACCACAGGTGGAGAAAGAGGTAGGTGAGGTGAAGGTGCCCAGAATAACCTAGGGCAGACGGTCAGTTAGGAATGAGGTCAGCCAGTCCAGTGCCCACTCCGAGATACCCACGGTATCATAGAGCCATTTTATGAGGAAGGAGTGGTTGGTTATATCAAAGGCAGAGGAGAGATCGAGTAGAATGAGGACAGCTGGTGGGTTAGAGTGCAGAGATGCAAGCAGTTCTTCACGGGTGTTCAGAAGAGCAGTTTCTGTGCCTTTGGATGTTCAGAATCCAGATTGATGGTCGTGGAAACCTGTATACATAATGCTCGAAATCAGGATGGGAGATCTATAGATAGCAATCTGGTTGAGAAACTATTTTATTCGGTTTCCAGCCAATTTTTTGCACAGATAAACGATTTTAAGTATTTACATGACTTTCGATAAGCACGAAAGTAGTACGGACAGGTGTCATTTTAAACACATGAAATACAGGTGCGTATCAACCTCTCTGGTCTGGAGGTAAAAATTCCCAAATGATGCACAAGTACAGAATACAAATAGGTGAGGACAAAAATTATTATATACAAGAGCTACCAAGGACTGTAGTAGGTCCGGGGGTGTTGAACAAAAACGGTGTTCACAACACTATCTACAAACACATAAACAAAGAGGTTTGAACAGTTGTGTCACAGAATATATCGACACTGAAGTGTTTCACCCATGTGGGGCTGGGTAAGAACACGAGGTGGTGGAGGCCTTCATCAGGATAAACATTGAGCGTGGTCCTGTCCGTGTGAGAGATCTTTTTGCTGTGGTTGCAGCGGCAATGCTGTGCTTGAGAATCCCGAGTGGTTTAGCGGGATTATAGTGTGCCCTAGGCACTGGTTTCCAAAAAAATGAAAGACATGCTGCAGGAATAAGTCTGCCAAAATTGATGTGGTAGGGACTCCTTTACATGGTATAAAGAGCGCCATCTTGGTGAAGTAATCCACCACAACCCATATGGTATCGTATTCTTGAACCAAAGGTAGCTCTACTACGAAATCCATAGATAACATGTACAATGGTTTCTGTGGTACTGGTAGCGGTCGCAAAAGCCCCATGGGTTTTCCTGGTATGTTCTTGCATTGTATGCAAACGGAGCAGGAAGAAACGTAATCAATGATGTCACGTGCCATCACAGGCCACCAGCACCAACGTTGAAGTGATTCCAGAGTTTTCTTTTGTCCAGGATGAGCCGCTACCAATGAGTCATGTCCCCAACACAATGCCTTGTTACGAGTCTCCTCCGTAGGGAAATATAAGACTCCATGCAGAAAAGGGAGGCCATTTCTGACTTCTAGATTAAGGTCTTGCGTCTCATGTGGATTCTGTAAAACCCATTTCTGGACGTCTTGCTTTAAGGAAGGTTGCACAGAACAACTGCAGATCACATTGTCCGCCAGTAGCAGGGTTTTCTTGATGCACAATTCATTAGCATCACTATGGATGTGGGACAGAGCATCTGCTTTAGTGTGTTCTCTGGAAGGCCGAGATGTGATATGGAAATTGAATTGGTCAAAGAAAGAATGCTATCTAGCTGGGCGTGCAGTAAGTCACTTCATTGTTTTGAAAGCTTGAAGGTTACGGTGATCCGAATAAACCAATACCGGATGGTTAGCCCAAGGAGATGATGCCGCCATGTCAAAAATGCATCCTTGAAGGCCAGCAATTCCTTCTCCGTCACTGTATAGTTCCTCTCATATGGGGCCAATTTGCAAGAAAAGAACGCCACGGGTTGTTCCACCCCGGTATCTCTACATTCCTGTGAAAGGATAGCACCAATTGCCAGATTAGAAGCGTGGCTTCTACAATATATGGTTCATCTGGATCCAGATGTTGCGGTACAGGAGCCGAGGTAAAGGACTCCTTTAAGGAATCAAATGCCGTCTGAGCCTCCTTGTTCCATAGAAATGAGGTTTTAGGACTGATTAGGGCCGTAAGTGGTGCCACCACCTTCGAAAAGGACCGGATAAACCTCCTATAAAAGTTTACAAATCCTAGAAACGATTGCAAGGCTTTGATGGAACCAGGAATTGGCCAGTTTAGGATGGCCCTAACCTTGGAATGGCTCATCCTTACTCCTTGGCTCGTGATATCATAACCCAAAAATTCTACTTCCTGGGTGTGAAACACACATTTCTCAGCCTTTACAAAGAGTTGATTGTCGCGTAGTCTTTGCAGAACCTGGGATACATGTTCGACATGGTCCTTAATAGAGGCTGAATATATCAATATATCGTCCAAATACAAAATGATGAACTGATCTCTGTAGTCCCTAAATATGTCATTCATGAAGTACTGAAAAGTTGCGGGGTCGTTACATAAACCGAAAGGCATGAAGAGGTATAGTGCGTCTTGAATGCGGTCTTCCACTTGTCGCCTTCCTGATCCGTACAAGGTTATACGCCCCACGTAAATCCAGTTTGGTGAAGATGACAGACGTGCCCAACTGATCTAATAGAATATTAATCAGAGGTAAAGGATATTGGTTTTTGACAGTGACAGCGTTGAGTACTCTGTAATCTCCTTCTTTTTTAGGGACAAAAAATAAAGGAGATGCAGCAGGGCATTGAGAAGGACGTATAAATCCCATCCTAAGTGCCTTGTCGATATACTCTTTTAGGATCACATCCTCCTGTTGGGTCAACGAGTAAACTCGACCTGTCGGGATCTTAACTCCGGGGACCAATTCAATAGCACAGTCATACTGTCTATGTGGCGATAATTGTTCCGCCATGCCCTTATCGAATACGTCTGTATATATTCGATGTATTCACTGGGTATAGGGTTATCAGCTGGAAGGACTGCACCTATATTCGGGACCCCGTCAAGAAAGGCGAGAACAGGAACATGTCGGACCACTTCCGGATCTGGAAAACATCACTCATTACAGTAAACAGAAGGATACTGTATATGTCCGGTCACCCAATCAATCATCGGGTTATGTAGCTTAAGCCATGAAAGACCCAAAATCAACCTGTATTGAGGGGCTGCAATCACATCAAAAACCATGTCCTCTGAGTGACCGTCGGGCAGGGACACCTTAATAGGAACGGTTTCTTCCGTAACCAAACCAGAAGACAATACTGACCCATCGACAGTATTAACAGTTTCAGGGACGGTCTTGACCACCGTGGGAATAGCTGACTGTTTGACAAAGGACACGTCAATGTAATTGTTAGAGGTACCTGAATCCGCCATAGCTTTGGTTTGAACAGTGAGGCCATTGAAACACAATGATACAGGTACAGCGATGGAGGAGGCAGACATAAGCGATTTGGAGTCTGGTTTGGCACTCGACAGAGGGACCCCTGCTATTGCTGAGCTTTTGCGTTTCCCGCCAGTTTAACTGGCTTCTTCGGACATGAAACCAATAAATGGTCTGCAGACCCACAATACATACACAAATTGTTTTTGCGGCGGTTCTCCCGCTCGGCAGAAGACAAGCGGCCTCGAATAGCCCCTATTTGCATAGGTTTGGGATCACATGCAGTGTTTTGGGAAACATCAGAACGGATAGGGCGGATAGTAAAGGTTTCTTTTCCCCTTTTCTGGCAGATCTCCTAGCGTCTATTTGTAGGATGAGATCCACTAATTCCGTAAAACCCGTGGGTACCACAGGCACAGTGGACAAGGCATCTTTTAGGTCTTCAGATAGACCTTTGTAGAAAACCAGAGTCTTTTTGTCCCCTGCCCATTGTGTTTCCGCCATCAACTGATTGAATCGAGCAAGATACGCCAGTAAAGATAGACTGCCTTGTTGCAGATTCAATAATTCCAAGTCTGTAGCCTGTGTTGCATATTGCATATCAAATACATTACTCATGGCGGACAGAATAGCATCACAATCATATAACAAATGGCTATTGAACTCCAATAATGGATTAGCCCATGCTGCAGCAGTGCCCCCTAGATGTGACAGCACAAATGCTGCCTTTGTAGTCAGGTCCGGAAAAGAGTTAGGCCTACATAAGAAATGGAAGTGGCATTGATTTACAAAAGTGCGATGTGCTTTGGGGTCACCAGTGAACCTTTCCGGTGTTGCCAAAGGAAACTGAGTGGGCATTACCACCTGTACTGGTTCATGTTGTAGTGCAGGGAAACTTGAACCAGAGGCAATGGGAGCAAGGTTTTCCACCCCTTTACGGGAGGCATGCATGGCGTCCTGCAAGACATCCATGCGATGGCGCAACGTATCTTGGCCGTAATCATCTCCTGTCTTAGATCTGCTACTAGCTGAGTTAAAACATTCAAGGGGTCCGTGCCCTCCATATTTATGGCTTCTGATTCTGTCATAAATCAGAACGTACTGTTATAGTACACCAACAAAGGATACGGGTTGAATACGTTTTAAAGGATACAAGTTGAACAGCAGTTCATAACTTTGAAGAGAGGGCTGAGGTAGAACGGCGTCTCATCAAATTGAGACCTTCCAACTAATGTCACACTCTGGTTGTAATAATCTGACAACCAGAGTGAGTAATCAGTGAAAAGGGCATAGGTGAACAACAATCGTCAACTGCAAAAGAAATAGGACTAATTTAGTGAATAGCTAAAGAGACCTAACTTCAAGGTATGGGCAGTTAGAAACACACTAACCTGTAAGGCAGTCCCAGGTAAGGCTTCCTTTAACACCAGGTAATCCAATAGGAAAACAACAACAGAGTTAGGGTAGTTAGTAGAGGAAACTAAACCCGATCGGCACGAGGGCCGCACTAGATTCGGGGTGGTGAACCTCAGGATAGCGTCCACACAGTCCAGTGCACTATCCGGAAGAAAGGAAAAATATCCAAACGAGGTTCTGGTGATGGTAAGAGTGGTTGTTGTTCACAGTCTTTTATGTAAGCAGAGGAAGTATCAGCCTTTGTATTGATGACAAGACTTTTAAGGAGTCACAGGGTGGTCAGGCGTAAGGAAGGTAACAAGAAGGGAAAATAATCCCCGAAAATTCAAAATGACTGAAAGTTCCGCGGAGTTAATCAACTATAAAATATAGCGGGACCCACTATCACACGGAACCGCTTAGGTTGCAATAGCACGCCCGTGACCGAGGAACAGGAAATAACAGAGCCCGCTATGGAAAGGGGTCGCCAAGCTCTGTTGACTTGCTGAATGAGATGAGCACATTCAAAGTCACGGAGGAAAGGAACTGGACTTTGTTCAGAACGAAGTCGAAGAAATGACGTACCGCTATGGAAGAATACTGCGGTTAGATGCCTACACGGCAAAGGATTGCAAAAGCAAAGTGTAGGTAGCTCAGGAACACCAGGAAAAACGACGATCAGAAGCAGCGAGCGTTTCCAAACGGACTGCTTATACATGTACAGGTCACATGACTGCTCGCGTAACAAGTGATTACAAACGTGACTGTACCCGGGCTCGCCTACCAGGAAGGGAGCTGAACAACTGCCAGTGAGTATAGAACGGCCTATTGGCAAGGTGGGAAGACGACACCACCGCCCTGGAGGAGAATCGAGTGTACAAAGGTAAGCACGGACTGCAGGCATGACAGTGGCCCTTTTCTTGGCATGGATGGAGATTCTGTATTGCCTTTGGTGCAAGCAACAGGCCAGTTTGTCAGAGGGTGAGCCTGAGGTTTGCCACTTCCGTTCCACAGCTCTGCACTTGCGTTTCATGGATGCAAGTTCAGAGTCATACCAGGTATTACGCTTAGAGGCAGGTTTCAAGTGGATCCTCATGACTGGGGCAAGAATGTCCACTGTGTTAGTAATGGCCAGATCGAGGTTGCTGAGAGCAGAGTCAGAGGTAGAGTCTAGAGTGGGTGGAGAGGGGGGATGAAGGTGGATGTGAAGGTAGCAGCTGACACTCTTTTCATCGGCTGGATGTTCGTGAATAAGGTTGGCAGGCCTGGAGGAGGGGCAGTCAAAGGGCTGAGGGACCCAGGTAAGAGGAGAGGAGAGAGTGGTATGACCAGGAGAGAGGTGTGATCTGTAGAGGGAGAGTGAATGATTAGAGTGGATGAGGGCATCAAGAATGTGTCCTACCAAGTGGGTTGGTCCAGAAGGGAGAATAGAGAGGGGGAGCGAGGTGCAGAGGTCAAGGAAGAGAGTGGATACTGTGACAGAGGAGTCCAAATGGATGTTGAAGTTGCCCAAGAGAAGGAGTTTAGAGGTGGTTTCAGAGGGGAGAGGAACAGAAATCAGCACATTCAGAGAGGAATAGGGTGGTAGTACCAGGTGGCCTGTAAATAGCAGAAATGGTCAGAGAGGAGGAGGGAGAGATGAGCAACTTGCCAACCAGTCTTCCAAAGGAAAAGTAAGGCTTGGTGGGAATGAGAGAGGAAGGAACCCACTCAAGGAAGATTAAGGCAACCCCAATGCCAGCACAGTTAAGTTGTGCTTGGAAATTATCTTGTTGCCATGAGGGAGAAGGAAGTCAAAAGCAGGGACTGAGCTGGCATTGAACCAAGTTTCCGTAAGAGCGAGAATGTTGAGGTCAATGTCTTCAAGAAGGAGACAGATGCCGGCAGAGTGTTTGTTGGCTGAGCGGGCATTAAGTGTGGCCAGGTGAAGGAGGTCTCCACCTTTGAAGGTTTTCTGAGGAGAACTACAGGGGCATGGTATACCAGTTGGAGGGGTAGAGACAGAGAGAGTGGTTGGGAGAAAGGCAGGTGAGGGAAGGAAGTTAATGAGGGACGGCAGGCGCCGGTCAAAGAGAAGGAGGTTGGGTTGAGGACCCTGAATCAAGATAGTGCCAGTGTGGTAGACATTAATGATACAGCTGGATGATGAGAAGCCCGCCAAGAGGACATCCCACTTGGTGCCACCATTAATGGGAGAAGATGTGAAAGGGGAGAGCGTAGAGATGACCTGTCTGAAAGTTGGGCTGTCATAAGTATCTGCTATGCGTAGGCCCCGGTTGTCGTTCAGGATATATTTTTTGTGCTTTTTTCTTCCAGACCTCGTGAGAGAGGGAGGGTAGATGATAGTGTAGCAGTTAGAGAATATAGGAGAGATGGTGAGTGCCATCAGGGTGTCAGGGGATAGTTGAAGGAAAGAGGAGTGGCTGCACTGCACAGTCCTAGCCCAAACTCACCAGGTGGCCTAGTATTTACAGGAGGACCACAGTACGTAATGCAAAATATGGGCTGCAAGATGTTAAAAACACACACGCCTAGGATTGAAAATTAAAACAGGGCACAAAATGCAATGCAAAATATGGGGTGCAAGATGTTAAAAACACGCACACTTAAGATTGAAAATCAAAACAGGGCACAAAATGCAATGCAAAATATGGGGTGCAAGATGTTAAAAAACACACATACCTAGGTTTGAAAATCAAAATAGGGCACAACTGCAGTGAAGAAGAGGAAGATTAGGTGAGGCAAGAAGGCAGAATGAGAAAGGCACAGATATGGTTCAGATGTGTTAGTGGAGGAGGCTGTCAGGACCTCTCCAGTGGCTGGTGCGGGGCAGGGGCATTGGGTAGACATTGTGCTCAAAAGACAGCAGCCTGGACCCAGGAAAGGCTTACTGTGGTCTAAACATTTGTATTTCAGGACACTATTGTGCCCTTTTTGCAGGAAACTGGCTTAGGGACAGCAGAAGGCATTACAAGGCATCAGGGCTGGTAAAGACTTCAACTCCCAGCAGGCTCACATGCTCGCGAGCCAAAGAACTACTTGGGAACAACGCCCAACAGTCCGCGCCACGCGCAGGGATCTCCGCTTGTGCTAATGGACACAGACCGGCGAAGACACATAAGCAGAGGGCTCCTGCAGGCAGTAACCCGCGGGGCCACACCCCCGCCTGTGAACACTGCAGGCCCCGCGCACCCTGGCAGCAGCGCTCCACTGTAGATCACAGCAAGAAAATTGTAACGCCGCCGTAGCATTACGGTAAGAACTGGTTTGCAGCCTTGCTCTCATCTCAGCAGCATCATACGAAGCTAAGTGCAGTTTTGTTAATTCAATCATTTTGTTTGGCAATACTTGTGCAAGGGGCAAAGGTGTCTCAGAGAGGGGGTTGAGACTGAGAACAGGCTAGAAGTGTCTGAAACCAAAGCGTAACAGGAACGCCTCAGCATACCATAATGTGTTATGTGTTTACACTGCTAACTGTATTGTAGAATGAGATTGGCAGGTCTTGGGGGGGTCATAGCCTGCATGAATGTAAGAGTGTGTGTAAGGGCGGAGTACCATTGATCTCAGGAGCCCCAGGAGGGGACAACCAGGCGGACCTTTCCTTAATTCCCTTCTCCTACCCATTACCTCTTCCTTACCCTTTTCCCAGTTACCCTAATTTCCCCCTACCTATCCAAACCAATGGACCCTAACCCTCTTTCCCCGGCGGTTCACGGAGGCCTGTGTTTTCTATCAGCCAGGCGCCAAGACCCAACGGGGAGGCAGGTGTATGTGCTACCTCCGCGCAGGATTGAGTATCTGACAGAGGCAGTGGAAGAGTTCAGCCATCACTCACTTGATGATCTGCAGCATGCGTGGAGGTGCAGGGGCACAAGTTAGTGTGGCACTGAATACATCAGGAGGCTGTTTCCTGTTTCAAAAAGGGGGAGAAAGGAGGGGACCCTTCGAGCCCTTCCAGGTCCAGACAGGCTCAGACAGGGCCATAGGTGTGGGCCTTTCGTTGGGGGCTGGTGTTCATCTGCCGGGGACTCAACTGGCTGAAAAAGGAGGACATCGGCCAATCACATCAGCATCAGGCTGCCTTGGGGTCGGGCTTAGCTGCTTTCTTTAGGACGGTCATCTTTAAGTATCGTAGATGGCGTTACAGCTAAAGCCCAGAACATGAACAAAGATAATAACACAGCTGTCACGCTCTGATGATCCCTCCTGATTATCCTCCTTACCTGTCTCCTCAAAGGTGCTGTCCTGGGCCTCTGAGTCCTTCTTCTTCTGAAGTATCTGAGGTTCTATTACTTTCTTTTCCTTCTTCGGCTGTAGATAAGGGTGAGCCCCCTCGGAATCCACCTTTGCCTGAAATAGACCCAGGCCCATAGGGAACCCGAGGAGCAAGCCCCCAAAATATCAGGGAAAAAGCCTTCTTTGCAGAAAATACCCTGATGTATGGAGTTGGAGGTTCCTGATGGAAGAAGTCCTTGTACCCAAGAACCGGCGGTATAGGTCTTGCAGATAGGATCTGTATTTCAGCACGAAAACACTGAAAGTCTAACAACAGTTCAAACTCTGTGGGTCTGGAGGCAGGAGGAACAAATAGTCTGTATGCAGCAGAAGGCTCCAAAAAAGCTGGAACAATTATAAGGATGAAAAAAGCCTCCCTGAAGCTCGTATGAATAACCAAGAGAAAAATAATCAGCAAGTAGGTAAACAAAGTAAACAGAATCAGATGCAGAAGATAAGTGTCAAGCGGAAGAAAAGAATAAACTTACTACGGCAAGGGTGCGGTAACCCAATAGAGTGAGCCCTGTGAGTGCGGTGAAAATTCAGTTATGAGAAAAGATGCCGAGCGGTGTGAGAATAGACGTAGGAAGACAAGGGTGCTGCACACGGCAGCAGAAGGATCGTGAACGCAGTGAAGTCAGGTGAAAGCAGGAGTAGAGCGGAACAGAAAGATAGGGGACATGCTACGGCAAAAGTGTCGTAACACGGCTGAGTGAACACCGGGAGAACGGTGGGACAGGACCGTAAGTAAAGTCAGAACGCCGTAGACAGAGGCAAAATAAGAGATATGCCGAGACGGTACAGTTATAGACAAAAGGTGGAAATAAGGCCGAGCAAACGGTAGATGATAGAACGTAAGAAAGCAGAGATGTATCAATGAAACAGAAAAGCCAGTGTATAACACAAGTAAACAAACAGAAGTAAAGAGATGCGGTACCAGGACCAAAACAGTAGATGGCTAGAAAAAGACAAGGCTAGGGAAAGAAACTCTGCCCGGAGAGATTCCAAGTGTTTTCCTAAGAAAAATACGGATACAACGCAAGGACAAGATGGTTCCGCCCACCCATATAGAGGTGGCAGCCATATTGGGGGAAGACTAGACTGCAGTTTGAGGTTCTCAGGCTAAGTATATTTCCACTGTTGCATGACAGTATGCCCCCTTCCATACCGGACTCCCCCCGGCTTGCCCCGGTACAGTTTATGGAAACGTTGAATTAATCTGGGAGCGTGCCCATGAGACCTAGGTTCCCAGGTCCTTTCAGCTGCAGAGTACCCCTTCCAATGCACCAAGTATTGTAAAGTACCCTTCCTGTATCTTGACTCCAGCAGACGTGCAACTTCATATTCCTCAGGAGCCACTGGAGGCACAATCTTGGGCTTGACAGTCTTGCGTTTGAAGGGATCTTTCACATAGGCCTTTAGAAGCGAAGAGTGAAACACTGGGCGAACTTGTTTAAGACTCTGAGGCAGCTGTAACCGGAAGGCCACCAGATTAACTTTAGCCTGAATCCGGTAGGGACCCAAGTAGCGGGGGGTGAATTTACCTGCATGTGTCCATCTTGGCAAGAACTTAGTTGACAGCCAAACCTGGTCCCCCGGATCCTATTCCGGGTTGTTTGTCCTCTTACGATCTGCATTCCGCTTATACAACTTCCGACTGTCTTCCAAAGAGTTCAGAGCGCTCTTGTGTACTTGTCGCAATTCGTAAAGAAGACTGTCCACAGCAGGCGCTTTTGAAGCACAAAGCGCTGACCAAGGGATGTCTTGAGGGTGATAGCCATATGTGCACATGAGGGGACTCATATTGTCTGTTGTATTATAAGTGTTATTGTAGGCGAATTCAGCCATAGGAATGTAGTCCACCCAATCATCCTGTTCACGTTTGCAGAAACCACAGAGATATTGTTCCAGGCTTGCGTTCAGTCTTTCCGTCTGCCCGTTAGTCTGAGGATGGAATCCTGAGGACAGTGTTCGGTGCATACCTAATTGATCACACAGAGCGGCCCAGTATTTTGAAGTAAACTGGGAACCACGATCAGACACGATGGTCTGAAGCAGCCTGTGTAATCTCACGATATCTCTGGAGAAAACAATAGCTGTCTCTGAGGCAGACGGAATTGCTGGAACAACCAAAAAATGGACCATTTTACTATAAGAATAGATGATAACCATTATGGCTGTCATGCCTCTGGAAGGTGGTAGTTCAACTATGAAGTCGGTTGACACATGTAGCCAGGGTCTGGAAGGCAATTGATCCTGCTGTAACAATTCCATAGGTTTACTTCTGGACACTTTACTAGTGGCACAAATGGGACAAGCGGACACGTAGGACTTAACATTTCTACTGAAAGTAGGCCACCAAAAATGTCTAGCCACCAATTCCAGAGTCCCCTTTTCACCCCGGTGACCGGCTAAGGGGAGATCATGGCACCATACCAAGGCTTGGGATTGTAATGACTTACTGGGTAAGTACAATGCCTGCTTGTGGAATACGTAATCACCTCTCTGTTCCAATCTGAGTTGTTGCAGATCTATTGCCCCTTCTGTCTTGATCTTATCTCGGAGTTCGTGAGGAAAGGCATTACCAAGGCCACAATCTTCTTGTCAGGGAGTATCTTCTCTTTACTTTCAAAGCCACTTGTGTCTCCTTCTGAGCTGCGAGATAGGGCATCTGCCACAATATTCTTTGATCTGGGGATGTAGGTGCTGAGGAAATCAAAGAGGGAGAAATAGTAGGCCCATCTGGCATGCTTAGAATTCTTACACTCCGTCTGCTGTAGGACTTACAGGTTGCGGTGGTCAGTACGTATAGGGAATTGGTGAGCGGTTCCCTGGAGTAAATGCCTCCATTCTTTGCAGGCCTGTTGGATGGCCAACAGTTGCTTTTCTAAAACTGAATCATTTTTCTTACTCTAGGTGAGAGTACGGGAGAAATAGGCAACCGGATGTTCCCTTTATCCTCTCCCATCTGTAGAAGAACAGCTCCTAAAGCTCCATTTGACACATCTGCCTCAACGATGAATGATTTGAACTGGTCTGGCTGCAGTAGAATAGGTGCAGTGGTGAACAATGTCTTCAGCTCCTGAATAGCTGCTTGAGCTTCCTGGTTCCAAGAAAACTTCACCCCCTTCTTAAGCAGATAGGTCATGGGTAGGACGATATTCGAAAGGTTGTGGATGAATCATCTATAAAAGTTTGTTAACCCAGAAATCTTTTAACTTCCTTCACTGACGTGAGTTTGGACCAATTCAGGATATCCTTCACCTTCTCCGGGTCCCTCCATACCCCTCCCGAGGATAGGATAAAACCTAGATAAGGCACTTCTGAGACTTCAAATGTGCACTTCTCCAACTTGGCGAACAATTGGTTTTCCTTCAAACGCTGTAATACCTCCTTAACCTGAAGACGATGCCCTTTTAGAGTTTGAGAAAAAATGAGAATGTCGTCGAAGTAAACAACAACCAAGACGAATAGAAGATCTGTGAAAAGCTTATCCACAAACCTCTGAAACACTGCTGGAGCGTTTACCAGGCCAAAGGGCATAGCCCGGTACTCATACAACCCCAGCGGAGTCCTGAAGGCTGTCTTCCACTCATCGCCAGATCTCACTCTCAGCAGATGATACACCCCTCTAAGGTCCAGCTTTGTAAACACCTGTGCCCCCCGGACAGCTTCAAGAATGTTACTGATTAAGGGCAGTGGGTATCGGTCTCGGATAGTTATCTGATTGAGTCCCCGAAAATCAATGCAGGGGAGTAATTCGTGTGACCCTTTCTTGGAAATGAAAAATAAAGAAGCACCTCTGGAAGACTTGGATTCCCTGATCGATCCATTCTGTAAGTTCGCCTCAAAGTTCTCCTTGAGAGTCCTTCGCTCGGATAATGAGAGAGGGTACATTCAGCCAAATAGCACCGGTGCACCCGTCTTCAATTCTATGCAACAGTCTTCTGCTCTGTGTGGGGGAATAAATGTGTGGTATTCAGTCTTCAAAAACCTCTGAGTACTCAAGATAAGGACTAGGTAGAGAAGCCACACTACGATTGGGTAACTATACAGGGTTGCCTTGTTGATACCCTTCTTCCGGTCATTTCAGGCAATGGTGTAAGCACTCATTGGATGTAAGCCTAAGGATATTAGCCTTCCAATCTATGAAAGGATTGTGACGGCGCAAACAGGGAATTCCCAGGATTACCGGGAAATGCGCCGCTCTGATTACATCCAACACGAGTGTCTCTTGACGGTCTCCCATGGAGATTTGTACTGGGTGAGTCTCTTTCAAAATGGGACCTGAGGAAAGAGGTCTGCCATCAACTCCTTCCATTGGTTGAGATCGCTTCTTTTCCTGTAGTGGAATTCCATGTTCCTCTGCCCAAGTAACATCTACAAAGTTTCCAGCTGCTCCACAGTCCAACATAGCCAGCACCTTTAGAGGATCTGTATTTCAGCATGAAAACAATGAAAGTCTAACAGAAGGTCAAACTCCACGGGTCTGGAGGCAGGAGGAACAAATAGTCTGTATGGAGCAGAAAGATTGCAAAAGCTGGAACAATTATAAGGAGAAAAAAGCCTCCCTGAATCTCGTATGAATAACCAAGGGAAAAATAATCAGCAAGTAGGTAAACAAATTAAACAGAATCAGATGCAGAAGATAAGTGTCAAGCGGAAGAAAAGAATAAACTTACTACGTCAAGGGTGCTGTAAGCCCATAGTGTGAGCCCTGCAAGTGCGGTGCAAATTCAGTTATGAGAAAAGATGCCGAGTGGTGTGAGAATAGACGTAGGAAGACAAGGGTGCTGCACGCGGCAACAGAAGGTCTGTGAGCACGTTGAAGTCAGGTGAAACCAGGAGTAGAGCAGAACGGAAAGATAGGAGACGTGCTATGGCAAGAGTGGCGTAACGTGGCTGAGTGAACACTGGGAGAACGGTGGACAGGACAATAAGCAAAGTCAGAAAGCCGTCATCAACAGGAGACAGAGGCAAAAATAAGAGATATGCTGAGATGTTACAGTTATAGACAAAAGGTGGAAATAAGGCCGAGCAAACGGTAGATGAATGAAAGTAAGAAAGCAGAGATGTATCAATGAAACAGAAAAGCCCGCGTATAACACAAGTAAACAAACAGAAGTAAAGAGAAGAAGTAAAGAGATGCGATACCAGGACCCAAACAGTAGATGGCTAGAAAAAGACAAAGGTAAGGAAAGAAACTCTGCACAGAGGGATTCCAAGCATTTTCCTAAGAGAAAACGGATACAACACAAGGATAAGATGGCTTCGCCCACCCTTATAGAGTTGGCGGCCATCTTGGTGGAAGACTAGACTGCTGTTTGAGGTTCTCAGGCTAAGTATATTTCCACCATTGCCAATACCTCCAGGGTCGGTGCATGACAACAGCGCACTCCAGTAATTTTGTGAAAGATTTGTTAGCAGTCTGATTCTGCAGTTGAAGGTGCTCAGAGTGATGAAAAAAGGTGACCCTGAGCTTTGCTGCACCCGTGCGGCCTACCTGCTGCTGTAATACTGTATGCAGGTCCAGCTGCTCACCTTAGCCTTGTGGTGTTGTGGGGTGGCTCTCAGCAGCCCGTTGATGCCAAGCCTCCTGCCTACGCTGTCATGGGAGAAGTGGATAAGGCTCACACAGGGCCTTAGGTGTGGGCCTTTGGTTGTGGGCCGCCATTCACCTGCCAGCGACCCAATTGGCTGAATAAGGAGGGTTTCGGCCAATCAAAGCAACATCCGCCTGCCTCGGGATCGGGCTGAGCTGATTTGTTAAGGACGGCACACTTAAGGCATCGTAGATAGCCTTATACCTAAAGCCAAGAACACAAACAAAGATAATAACACAGCGCACTCCAGTAATTTCATGAACGATTTGTCAGCGGTCTGATTCTGCAGTTGAAGGTGCAGAAAGTGATGAAAAAGGTGCCACCCTGAGCTTTGCTGAAGCCGTGGGGCCTGCCTGTTGCTGCAATACTTGATGCAAGTCCAGAGCTGCTCACCTTAGCCTTGTGGTGTTGTGGGGTGGCTCTAGGCTAAGGCTGATGTCGTGGGAGAAATAGATAAGGCTCAGACAGGGACTAAGGTGTGGGCCTTCGGTTGGGGGCTGGCATTTGTCTGCCGGTGACCCAATTGGATGAATAAGGAGGGCATTCTCCAATCACAGCAGCATCAGGCTGCCTCGGGCTGAGCTGCTTTGTTTAAAGCGGCCATCTTTAAGCATCGTAGATAGCGTTACAGCTAAAGCCCAGAGCACGAAAAAAGATAATGACACGGCGCACTCCAGTAATTTTGTGAAAGATTTGTTAGCAGTCTGGTTCTGCAGTTGAAGGCGCTCAAAGTGATGGAAAAAGCCCCTCCGCCCAGCTTCGCTACACCCGTGGGGCCTACCTGCTGATGTAATGCTGTATGCAGGTCCAGCTGCTCACCTTAGCCTCGTGGTGATGTGGTGTGGCTCTCGGCAGCCCGTTGATGCCGAGCCTCCTCTGAAAAAGGCTGCTTTTCCTTTTGTAATGACAAATGGGCCTTTTTCACATAGCACTTCCTTGCCTTACTTGCAGAAACCCTCAAAGTCTGCCGTAATAAGCCCATTTTCAGTGTGAAGGTTTTTTTTATGAAGGCTGACAGGTCATTTTTCCAGTGGGCCTTGATGGAAATACATTTCCGATACTCTTTCTGTGGGTTGCCCAATGGCTGAAAAAGAATACTTCACTGTACATTGATAATTTGGATTCTGGCTTTGAAAATAGTTTAACTCAAGAGTTATTTTCCATCATTTGTGCCTGCTCCGCAATTTGACACGTGTCCCTTTTTAATGTGACAAGAAGCAAGAGGTATAAATCCCAATATGCGCCAACGTCAGAACACTTTATTTCTCTTGCTCTTGCCAAGAACGCCTTCCTCGTTGTATTGGCTCTAGGCCACATGTTTATTATAAAATCCCTGACAACTTTCAAAAAAGGTAGTCTTAAAATGCTGGCTTACTGTATGTTCTGGCTTTGGCCGCCTGGTCATGTATGCATGCTGTGCTAAATGTTGTTTTCAAATGACTCTTGGCAGTATATGAGTCCTGGCAAACCAGTCCTGTTCCTGTGGGTAGGCTGCCATTGCAGGATCTTCCCCGGATTGGCAATTGAGACTTCAGTCTCCAATTGACTGCCCAAGCTAGTCCTGGAAACCCCAGGATGTCAATGCCTAGAGAGGCGCGTGGTATAGAAAGCACTGACGGCCAGCAACAGGAGTTGCCTGTGTCCCAGGTCGCTTATGCAAGGGAAACCCTGGGTTATGCAGAACAGGATGTGGGCTGACAGAGAGTCTACAAAGCCCTGGGCCACTTATGTCAAGAGCTGACAGGGTTAGGAGGAGACAGGCCATATTGGCATGCAGCAAGAGGAGTGAAGAGTTGGAGGAGCTATAGAACACTGCAGTGGGTCTCTGCTGCAACAGGGAGCACCCC
The DNA here is from genome assembly GCF_040938575.1 of Ambystoma mexicanum. NCBI lineage: Eukaryota > Metazoa > Chordata > Amphibia > Caudata > Ambystomatidae > Ambystoma > Ambystoma mexicanum. Next base: position 1,490,298,699 of record NC_090921.1, read on the forward strand.
GGGAGCGGAAGAGGCAGAGCAGCCCCACTGTAGTAGTCAGCATCAGTGATCGGAGGAGTGGTCCTGCATGCACAGGCAGCACAGCTATAAAATCGATCAATGGTACGATCACCGGATACTTGGCCCCCTGGATCCCCGCAGTGGCCCCCTAGTGGATCCCCGTAGTGGGAGGCCTATGAGTGACAGCCCTCCGGAGAGGAGGGTTTAGGGCTCAAATTGCCTAGTAATCTGCTCGGTGTATCATTATTATGCCTCATAATACATTTTTGGGAAGTGTGCACAAGCAGCCCATGAGCCTCACGGCCCAAATCATTATGTACAGCACGGGGGTGCCTGCGATGCACCATTAATGTGTGTGTGTGTGCTTTTTGTAACCTCCATTTATGTGGAGCTTGCTACAGAGAGACAGAGAAAGTTTATGAGCTCAAAGAGAGAGTGAGAGAGAAAGATTGGGGGAGAGAGAGCACTAGATATATGTATGATTCACCAGGCTAGCAACTGATCACAAAACAGCGAGTCCACACACACGGACACAGACGCCGAGTCCATGTCGCGCAAATGAACAAGCGGAGACCGCGAGACTAGCACCATTCACACTCCAGTATCAGTCGCGGTCAGCTAGACACCCGTTACTCGAGCCTCCCAACAACTACAGAGTGGCAAGAAGGTCATGGGATTGCTGCCAGATCTTGAAACATGGATCGCAGTGAATAACACTTCCTCTAATTTACTGGTGCTGAAGACGATGACCTAACTAATCATCGAAACCGGTCGACCTCTTCTGGCTTTGATATGCCTTTGAATAATTGGGATACCTTTTTAAACTAGTACCCTGCCAGTAGGCTGGTACGCCGAGCACTACATGCATTGCTCGCCTTTCTTTTTAAGCTTTAAGCAACATCTAGCACCATTAGTGCATTCATGTAACCCCTGCCGGTGAATAAAAGGATAGTAAACCAGACTCATTCCCCTCTGGAATGTTCAGAGTATGACAAAGTGAGACGGATTGAGTCCTCCCCTTTGTGCTTTTGAGTGTTTTTTAAATAGATGATCACATGAGAGGTTGCCTCTCCTTTTCTTTTAAATAAGGAGGCACACCACCGCTGACGTAGGGATAGCCCCCGTGATAAGGGACAGAGTGTTCTTATGTCGAGGGTCAGTGTAAGTGATCTCATAGATTCACTCCAAACATAAGGAAATGTTTATACTCTTGTGCTCTCCACACTGTTCCTCTGTGTTACACATAGCTTCTGTTGATAACGGTGGAGAGAAAAACCTATATATTATAAACAACTTTTGCTTTCCGTGACTGTTATACTATGATTCACCGGGTGCAGCTCATATATAATAATCCATTAAAATACTATTCATAAGCATAGCAGAAAGATATTTGTGCATTGGTGTACTCATATCAAATTCTTTGAATGTACTGCACAATATGCACTACAGACTCAACTGACTCCCATCTTTATTGTCACTTACTGTGATGCCAATACACGTGGAGGCCGCACAGGTTTTTTCTGCCGCAGTAGTGTACTGGATAACTCCCAAGAACATAACAAAGCAAAACTAGCCTTTACAAATCCTTCAGTGGAGTAACACAAAATGTGGGGCCCCCCTGCGAGCCAGGCGGAGGGGCGCCCCCCCCCCAACTTGGCAACAAATCACGTGTCGCGCCACACTCTGGGCCGGCTTAGATTGTCACGCTTGCGCAATATGATATGATATGATGGGTTATTTATAACGCGCTTAATACCCAGAGGTTTCTAAGCGCGGACCCAGGGATCGAACCTGTGTTGCTCGTGTTGTCTGTCACTGAGGTATCCTCCTGAACAATACACATGAACGTGCTGCTGAAGGGGTATGCTGCACACTGCACTAGCAGAAAGATATAAATATGTGTTTTGATGCAATATACAGCACCCTTTCTGTGAAAAATTGGCTATAAAGCCACAATGTTTGCAATTGTATTGTAGGGTAGTGAAAAATTGGCTATAAAGCCACAATGTTTGCAATTGTATTGTAGGGTAACACCAATCCAATACATGCAAGTCACCAACACTGCACAGGACCATTAATGCTTTGCTATTAAAAATGCCATGCCACACTGAAAACATGTCCAACTGGCTGCACAATGTAGACCAGTGTAGACACGTAATAACATTACAGTAAAGCATGCCAGGCCACATTTAGACATACCTAGACTGGTTGCACCAAAATGCCAGTCAAAGCAATAACACCTATCAAGAAGCAAGCACACATTAAAGCCTGCGTCTCTGCGGCCTCTAACAACACGGCTGAAATCTTTAAAATCGGCAAGCAACTGGTCAATCCTGTTGAGGTCTCTACCTCTCCTGTTCCCTCCAAGGCCCTCTGTAAGGCTCTGGCCTCTCACTTCTCTGCTAAAACTCTGGACATCCTGTCCTCTTGCTCCTCTTCCTCTCCCTCTTCCTCTCTCTGCCCCCTTTGGCCATCTCTACCTCTCCTCCTCCTTTTTCCTCTTTCTCTCTGACAACACCTGACAAGGTTTATAGACAAGTCCGATCTATGAAAGTGTCGCCCAAACAGGTGCTCCCCTGCTCCTCCAGAACCATCAAGGACCATATTGACACCCTCGCTCCAGCCTTGGCCAATATCTGTAATCACTCTTTAGGCACTGGAATGTTCCTCTCTGCCCTTAAGCAGTCCCTTGTGCACCCACTCCTCAAGAAGTTGTCTTCTGATCCTATCTGCCCGGCAAACTATTGCCCAATCTCAATCACCCCTTTCTTGGGCAAACTCTTGGAAAATCTTGCCATCTCCCACCTTACTCTCCACACTGAATCTGTTGGTTGTCTCCATGACCATCAGTCTGGCTTCAGAGCTGCCAGAGGCATGGAAACTGCTCTCCCGAAGACCCGTGAAAATCTGTTCTCTAACCTTGATTCCGGCATTCCTTCTGTCCTCACCCTCCTTTTTTCCTCTGCTTTCGACACGGGCAACCACACCATCCTGATCAATCAACTCAGTGAGAACCTAGCATCATGGATCAGGCCCTGGAGTGACTGACCTCCTTCATCTTGGACCACCCCCCCTCCCAAGTCCAACCTGGTCCCATTCTCTCTGCCCCCTCTCTCTACCTGTAGCATTCCCCAGGGCTCTATATTCTCACCCTGGTTTTTCAACCTCTACTTGGCCCACCTGATCTCTACCTTCTCCTCTAACTTTCAGTGTTATGCGGATGACTCAGCTTTCCAGACAGAGATCCTTCTCATTGGGACCCTGGCACCTGCTTTCCCTCTCTCACTCTGGCCGTCTGTCTTGGGCCCTCTTCCTTCTCCTTCTTGCGAGGAAAAAAACCTTGGTGTCATTTTCAATGCCACTCTCTCTTTCCCTCCTCACATCTCGGATGTCGCCAAGAAGTTCCACTACCAGCTTCTGCTCCTTAAAGGAACTCCTGCCTCTCTCACTTTCCACCAGAAGCTCACTGTCCCCAGAGCCCTGGTTCTCTCTAGGTTGCACTACTGCAACAGCCTCTTTCTCAATCTGCCTTCCTCTACTCTCCGTCATTTGCAACTAATCCAGAACAGGAATGCAAGACTTATCCTTGGTCTCAAGCCCAGGGATAGTATCTCTCCAGCCCTGAAATCTCTCCACTGGCTCTCGGTGGCTGCAAGGATCAAGTTCAAGACCCTTTGCATTGTGCACAGGGCTTTCTGGGACCGGGGCCTGCACTACATCCAACACTCTCTTCCAAAATACCTTCCTTCTCGAGCCCTTCCCTCAGCTACCTCCAACTCTCTAAGGGTTAGACGCTTCTCCAGGCAGAGAGTGAGCAGTAGATCTCTCTCCTCTGCTGGTGCCTGCCTCTGGAATGGCCTCCCTGCCCCTTCAAAATTGAGCTGGACCATAAGAAGTTTCAAAAGCAGCTAAAAACATGTTCTCCTCTGCTTTCTCTCTCTCCCCCCCCAGCTGACCTACCTGTCTGCTGTACTGACCGGTTTCTTGGATTCCCCCAGAGTCTCTCTGAGTCTAGGCTCTTTCTTGATCAGTCACCCTTGCACTGTCTCCGTGCCTACCATGCACTTAGGGGCTGTAACTGTAACTCTGCAGCCCCTTGTTCTCCTTGCACTACCCATAGCCGTGCGGCCCTGGCTGCACTTACACAGAGCATTGCAGCCCTGTTTTCCCCTGCCGTCTCCCTTGCACTTCCCCCCCTCCCTTTCCCCTTGCACTTCTTGTTCTCTCAATGACACAAGGCCTAGTGAGATCGTTTGTCTTGTCCTCCCTCTATCTTCCCTCCCTTGTCTTGTCACACAGAGAAACACTTGTGTACAGGCGCATTATAAATGACTTATATCATATCATTTTATCACAGATGCCCAGAAAAATATACAATGCCACAGTAAGAAATGGCTAGACTGGCAGCAGCACCCAAATGCCAATATAGCCAGGTAATTACACTTAGCAGGACTGCTTTATTAGAAATTCCCAGTTAAAAGAATGACTAGACTGGCTGCACCATAATTCCTCTCTAGCCACTAATACTGCATACCATGCCTGCTTAGCCTGGGCATGGACAACCATTATGATTTGTCGCACAATCCTGCCTCCCCACCCACCGCCTACCCCAACCTCCAAAATCAGCTCCTTGGCCAAGAATTACCTCCACGTCCCTCTTCCTTGTCCCAGAGCTTACGTATGAGGCTACTTGCCTCGTAGGTAAGTATTGGGATGAGGAAGAGTGGGACTAGGAGTAATGAAGATTACAGGTAGCTAGGTCAGGCATTGACTCATTGTACCTCTACCTCATCCCAGTACGTGTGTATGAGGCAGAGTGCCTCATATACAAGTACTGCCTCATACATAAGTACTGGGATGAGGAAGAATAGGGCTAGGAGTATGATATGATATGATAGGTTATTTATAACGCACTTAATACCCAGAGGTTTCTATGAGCGGACCCGGAATCAAACCAGTGTTGCTCCGTGTCGTCTTGCTCCCAAGACGAGCACGTTGCCACTGAGCTATCCTCCTGGACCAAAGTAATCAAAGCATTAAACACAAGTAGTGGTGCAACACCATTGAGTTGACTGGGCTTCAGCACTCCACTCCCTGACATTTTAGGCTATGTTGACTCGACCTTACTGACCTTTAGAGCAGTTGCCGGACAGAACAGGGCACAGATGTTAAACGGCACTTGGGTTTTGCTGTTAATAAGGGCCCAGCAATTACCAATGTAAAGCATTTCACTGTTAGTACCTGCATTTAAATATCACATTTTTTAGGCAATTGAAATCACGATGTGGGTCTAGTACTTCCATGCCAGGGTAGTGATTGGAAGGGTTGAGAAGGAGTAGGAGACTTAAAGGAGAGAGTTAACTGCATGTAACATTGAAGCTTCACTAGAATACTCTCATTAAAATGCGTTAAAAAGTTAGATGCCCCCACACAAATATGTTTGCCCCTCCCCACCACCCATGAAGTTAGCGCCGCTACCAACATTTGAAGGGTTAGCCCCCCAAAATGTATTTTTTTTGTGCCCCTGTACACAAGCACACACAACATTCACCATATACACACCCGGCCATCCATACATTTAAGTGTGCCCCCTTTCACCATCTAAGCACACACAGGCAGCCATCCATACATTTAAGTGTGCACCCATTCACCATAAAGGCACACGCAGGCAGCCACCCACACATTTAAGTGTGCACCCTTTCACCATACAGGTACACACCCAGGCAGTCACCCATACATTAAAGTGTGCACCCTTTCACCATACACTCACACACGCACACGTCATGGGGTTGAGGGGAGCCCTATTACTTCAAAAAGGAATTGGGGCTCATTATGGGTCCGGCGCTAACCGTGCCGGTGCTACCAGTGGGTTGCCACTGGACCCGTAAATAAATTACCAGCGCCTGACTTCCTGGTGCCACCGGGCTATTCCAAGTCCAGTGTCCGGAAAGTCAGGCGCCGGTAATTTCGGTAATCCCCATTCCCGTGGAGTCCCATAGGACTCTATGGGAATGGGGACACAGAAGCACCGGCACCGATGTTAATGGTGCTGATACTTCCATGACGGGACTGCCTACCGTGGCCACGGTGCCCGGCAGGGTCAGATCTGTCGGGCACGGCGGCCCCAGCAGGTAAACCTGTCATATGCCGGTCTGGAAACAAGGGTGCCGGTAAGCTTACCAGCACCATTGTTTCCGGACGGGCATGGTCAGAATGAGCCCCATTGTTTCTTTTTGAAGTCACTTTAACTTCATTAAGAAATTATTCAGTTAAGGAACAAACCATAACGAAAATAATTTCTTTATGAACGCAGAGTGACTTCAAAAATAAACTATTTATTTTTGAAGTCATAGGGCTGGGGGAGCCTTATGACTTCAAAAATAAATAGTTTATTTATACCCTAGCCTGGAGGCCTCCATCTGATGTGATGGGGGGGGCACCCCATGACATGGAGGCCTCCAGGCTAGGGTCTTTCATGTCATGGGGTGGGGGAAGCCCTCGGACTTCAAAAAGAAAGTTTCTTTTTGTAGTCACTCTACCGTCATTAAGAAATGATTTCTGTTGCCGAAATAATATCTTTATGAATGCAGAGTGAATTCAAAAAGAAACTTTTTTTTCCCAAGTGGGGCCCCCTCCCTGCCCCTACCCCATTGATCATCACAAGGCGGCAGAGAGCCTCGCAGGGCCCGTGTGCTTCAACGAAGCTGAGTAAGAGCTTCAGTAGCTGGCACTGTTGGTAGGAGGGCTTTGTTTTGGGCACATGGAGTCATAGACCAGGTTGCGCCAAAAAGAGAAAGTGGCCTCTTAGGCCACAGAGAAGGGAGCACAACGGGAGAGGCGAGCAGATTTGCAGGCCAAAGGAAAGGCGGGCGCACTTCGGACTAGTCTTTAGAATTGATAAACAGTTCAGGCTGAGAAACCGAGGTAAAGAGACAGAGAGGGGGAGGAATATGAGCCTGAGCAGGAGGGCAGGTGGCCCTCTGCCAGAGATGAAAATGATGTCATCTCCCTCGAAGAGAAGGAGACACAAAAACATGCCTCAGTGACACAATGCGCCCTTTGCTCCTTAATTTCCAGCGTGTTGAAAGTTCTAGCACCAAAGGAACCGGAGACGCCATGAGATTGGACCATGATGCCATCCATCCTTCGTTCTTCGCGACTGAACGCGCTAATTGAGGTGAAGGTGCCTGGGAAGGAAACGCTTTGAGTAATGCGGTCCACACTGGATGGTTCATTGCGTGAAGCTACAGCACGTTCCCTTTATTCGGCTGGACGCAAGAATGTGGAATCATGAATTGCAAACGGAAGACGCACAGCAATACGCGCATGATGCCAGGCAGTGTGTGAGGTGGGCTCCGCCTCCGAGTGGACAGATGTGGTCCCGTGGCAGGAAGAGGGCGATCTAATGACGTGTTTTCACTTGATCAGATGTCTGATTCTGGCAAAATCGCATTAACTTCTTGACTCTGGCCGAAATCGGGTGCACTTAGCAGCATGGTAACCAACCACCAGCATGAACAACCATATTGAAAGCTGAACGCTTTGTTGACAGGGCACTGGGGCAGCAGCACAATTGCAGACATACAATAAATGGGTACTCGCTGTACGGGATTACAAAAGACATTTCTCACCCTGGGTTGTAAAATCCAGTCCATTCCAGCTGGTGGAAGTAAATATCATTACCATCTGGAGAGATCTGTCTGTAACTTAAATCATACAGGGAAGGGTCAAAATAGATGTTCGCCCACTGCAATATATTGACATGAATATTCTGTATATGAATGACTTAAGTTCAGCACGGATCAAGCCTTCCCCCAACCCCCTCGTGCTAGTGGAGAGGCCAGGGAGAGAGTGGCAGCAGAGACGACTATGTTCCCTCTCTCTTAAGGGATGACTCCTTTTGTTGACTTGAGCGCTGAATGCAGAAGTTATTACAAGCTTATATTTCTTCATATGCATTTTAGAAAAGCCATCACAAGCAACAACATTTTCAGTGGGCTCTGCACAAAATAGTCACTTTCTTGGTGCATCTGTGTGGAATTATTGCAGGGTACGTCCCCAAGATTGTAAAAGTGGTGGTGTCATCACTGCTATATAGGGGGGACTGCACTAAGTCAGTGGCAAACTGGCCTGTAGGGAAACAGGCCAATGCCTGAAGTGCAGGCCCAACATGCTAGAGTCATTTTCTCTGCTCACAGTGGCCTCGTTTTTCTGGCCATAGTTGGACAGTTTGATGAGTTACTCCACTGTGCAGTTAGTAGTTTTGACAAGCGTCACTGGACAAATGTTCTTTAAAATGCACAATTTGCAACACATAGCACCAACAATCTCCCTTTGTTTACCACTCAGTCTTTCACAAAAGGTATGCATTGGCATTTGCGATTATGGGCCACTTTTTCACTGGTGCCTAAGCCAATTTTATGCCCCTTCCAACCCTGAATCCTGCATGCATAAACAACATTTGGCAGTACCTTGAAACATTTGATCTAAAACGCACCCCTAGTTACTGAAAGCAGGTCCAGAACCTAAAGCAGTTATATGTGTGTGTGTGTGTGTGTGTGTGTGTGCGCGCGCGTGGGTCGTGGAGGGGGCAGAGGTGGGTGATTTCCAGTAATACGAGACTTACTGCAGGGTCAATGATTGCTTGAGTGATCCACTCCCAACATAGCATAAGGACTGTGGTTGCACTATTGTTTCTATGCTCCTGACGGATGATAAACACGCTGTTGCGTATTGAGCTTCAATAATCGGCCTTCTTTAGCAAACCATAGTGTGAGCGCTGCATTCCTCGAGCTACTGACGCAGCTTGCTAGACCTTGCATTCCACCGTGGAGGTTATGACCGGCTGGTCTCTGCTATCCGGTATTCCAGCTACGCCCACTGTTGCATCCGCCCTGCGTCCCGCTATGCGGTGACGCAGGGCGCTCCAATAAAAGCCCCGCCCCGAGTACGGGAGGCAGTTCCGGGCATATTCTCACAGTGTGTGCTGCGTGTTTATTCAGCTCACGCTGGAGCTGCGACACAGGCCGTGCGGCCTATCTTCCACTCTATGCCCGCCCCCGCGTGCACTGGGCCGCGGGGCCTCCATGGAACAATGGCGACGAGGTGGAGCTCGTGAGACACACGCGCTCGGCGAACAAAAGAATGCAGATGGCCCACGACCATCGCGGATAAATTTTTGTTTGGACACCCGGTGGGGGGGGGGGGATGACACCACACACGTGACCGCCCACCCCAAAAAAAAAAAAAAAAAAATAAAAATGTTTTATTTTCTCTCCTTCTCTCTCTCGGTGCCATCCGCTCACCAAGGGCAGATGCAACACACCAGCATCCACCAGGCACGAGGTGAAGGGTGCCCCCTTTCCCCCATCCGGACGTGGAAGCACCTGGTCCCCCATCCACCTCCCCAGGGACCTGGAGCTCCAGGAAACTTCACGGGAGGCCTGGAACTGATCTGACGGGAGCACATGAGGTGAGCGCCAGATCTGGCCACCACTGCGCAGTGGTACAATCCGCGGATTTCGCCCAAGGATCCACACCGAGGAAGAACAAGAGCACTACGACATGGCGACCGGGTCATCCTCCCCTGGACCCGGCACGCCGTCAAGAATCGCTGCAAACCTGTCAATGTCATCACCACAGCCTCGCCCACAAGGAGGTTCATCGGCACTGGTCCAACCATTCGACCCCTTCACAGACCCGTCGTCAAGTGGACCCAGGTGGCAGCTATGGATCCAAAAGTTTGAAATGGCGATGGAATGCAAGGACATAATGACAGCCAGGAAGATGAAGGCGCACCTGCTGCTAAGCGTGGGCGATGAGGTACTCCGCATTTTCAATTCCCTAAACGTTGACGATGGCCAGGACGCATATCTGAGTGCAAAAGATGCCCTAACGGCGCACTTCCTCCCACAACTAAACACAGACTATGAGACATTCATATTTTGCACTACTATTCAGGCAGAGGATGAACACTGGATGCCTACCACACACGGTTAAGGAAGTTGGCCATGTCCTGTGAATTTACCAACGTCGAGAAAGAGATCCGGAGGCAAATCATTAATGGCATCCAATTGGAAAAGCTGAGGCAGATGGTGCTTAGTGAGAGAGGCATTCCCCTCCAACGGATCCTCGAATTGGGACGACAAAGGGAACTGGCACACACCAGGGCTGCCAACATGGGGGCCACAGTACACAAACTGCAACCCGCCCTCACCACAGCTATGGTGTCCCAGATCACCAACAGACAAGTCACAAGGGACGAGGTTGGCGGTGGCTACGCTCAAACCCGGTGGCAACCACGTGTCCCAGGGCCCACGGAATGCGGTTGGTGTGGTGGACCGCGACATGGCCGACGAAACTGCCCTGCGCAAGGTACCACATGCAGAGCATGTGGCAGGAAGGACCACTATGCAAAAGTATGTAGGTCAGTGGGCACCACGGCACAGCCCTCACAGAACCCTCAGGAAAAGAACGCGACCAAGAAGAAAAAGCAGGCCAGCGCAAGGAGGGTTGATGCAGCCAATTCCTCAATGGAGGAAGACGGCGATGATGTCTCGGGCATGCACCAAGGAAAAAGACAGAAAAGGGAGGAAGATCTACCTGGTGTCTGCATTGAACCAAGGTCAAGCACCACAGAGAAAGACTGTCCGAAGGCGTAAGTGCGTAGTCACCATCCAAAACCAGCAGGTTCTGATGACCATCGACACGGGTGCCTCGGTGAACGTCATGCCCAAAAGTATATTCCGGACACTAAAACCACAACCAGATCTAAAGAGCACGGACACACTGCTGTTTGCGTACGGCAGCCGAAAGCCCCTACCAGTCATTGGCAGGTTCCGCACCACTCTGGTCCACGGCAAAAACAGGCTATGGTCAAAAATCTACGTTGTGAAGGCGGGGATCGAGAGCCTTCTGAGTGGGGACGCAGCGGAGGATCTGGGGGTGGTCAAGTTCATCTGCCAAGTCGATGAGGTAAAAGAGGTGGAAAACATCTTAAGTCAATACCCCAAGCTGCAAGACGGGATATGGTGTTTGAAAGGCAAGACCATCAGACTGCATATTGATGAATCGGTACAACCGAGAGGAGTAAGGCACAGGAGAACACCATTCCACATGCGGGAACAAGTGGAGAGAGAACTCAAAGCACTGGAAGATGCCGGCATCATAGAGGAGGTCACAGGGCCCACACCATGGGTCTCTCCAATGGTGGTAACAAGGAAGCCCAAACAGCCCGGAAAAGTCCGGATTTGCGTAGACATGCGTCTCCCGAACACTGCCATTAAAAGGGAACGCCACATCACATCGACGATCGATGAAATCGTGGCCGACCTTACAGGGTTGTGTGTCTTCTCCAAAGTCGATCTGAAGGCGGGGTAGCACCAGCTCAAAATTCACAGAGACTCTCGGTACATTACGACTATCTCAACGCATCTAGGGCTGCGAAGGTACAAACGCCTGAGCTTCGGGATAACGTCAGCAGCCGAAGTGTTTCAACAAACCATTCAAGAAGTCATCAGGGGCATACCCAGTGTCCTTAACGTGAGCGACGATATCCTGATTCACGCTCCTGACAGGGAAGAACATCTCAAGAGGCTCCAGACCCTACTGGGCAGGCTAGAAGACGCTGGATTAACCATCCACAGGGAAAAGTGCGAATTCCTCAGATCTGAAATCACTTTTTTTGGTTACAAATTCGGCAGCACAGGCATCTCCCCTGATCCCCAGAAAGTCGCAGACATTCAGGCCGCAAGCCCGCCAATGACTCCCACTGAAGTACATAGCTTGCTGGGCATGGCCACCTACTGCGGCAGGTTCATCGGAAACCTGGCCACTCTTTCTGAGCCCGTACGCGAACTGACCAAATTGAATACCAAGTGGGAGTGGGGGCAGGAGTGCTAGGCCTTCGAAAACATCAAGGAATCCCTGTCCGTCGACACAAAAATGGCGTACTACAACACTGAGCTCCCCACAGAACTGTTCGTGGATGCGAGCCCAGTAGGGCTCGGAGCCATCCTGATGCAAGTAACTAAAGAGGGGGAAAAAAGGCCCATCGCTTACGCCTCGAGAGCCCTCACGGCGACAGAACAGAGATACTCCCACATTGAAAAGGAGGCCATCGCCATGCTGTGGGGGTGTCGGCATTTCTCTACCTATATGGACGCCGATTCACGACGATCACTGATCATAAACCCCTACTACCCATTTTCATGGGTACGTCGTCACACCCGCCGACAAGGATCACCAAATGGCTGCTCCACCTTCAGCAGTACAACTTTGAACTGGTCTACCAGCCAGGCAGCGGAAACCCGGCAGATTTCCTCTCAAGACATCCTCGAGCGGCAACCCCACAAGAAGTCCAAGTGGCCGAAGAGACCGAGGAGCGTATATGCCAGGTGGTACGCGCCATGAGGCCAAAGGCCGTCAGCATCGGGGACATTCACAGAGATCCTTGCTGTGACCTAGTGAAGGATGCTATCATTTCAGGCGATTGGAAGACGTTCTTGAAGCACACACACAACAGAACGGTGGAAGCGAAGGGTTTTCTATCCGGCATGTTCACCGTCAGACAAGATTTGTCAATCACCGAGAGCGGACTGCTGCCAAGAGGAAATCGCATTGTCATCCCATTGAGCATACAAGACATGATCTTGGCATTAGCCCACAAGGGACATCAAGGGATGGCACGGACGAAAGCTCGGATCAGGCACAGGGTATGGTTCCCACAGATTGATGACCGGGTCGAGACACTCATAAGCACGTGCCTACCCTGCCAGATAACTGGGGCCCCACCGGAACCAGAACCAATTCTGTCAGCAGAACGTGGCCGCGCCCGATGGGAGGCCATTAGCATTGATTTCTGCAAGCTACGGGAAGGCCTCTACCTTTTGGTGGCAATCGACGACCACTCCCGCTACCCAGAAGACAAAATAGTTGAATCCACAGCAACGGAGGTGGTCATCCCGGCCATAGAGAAAATGTTTGCAACCCATGGTCTGCCAACCTCCATTAAACGTGACAATGGGCCCCCCTTCACGGGGGAAGAATTCAAACAGTATCTGCATGAACTCAATGTAAAATACCATCACATCATGCCAAGGTGGCCCCAGGCAAACGGGGATTTAGAACGATTCATGAGGACCATAAACAAAGTGTTAAGAGAGGCGAGGGCGAATGCCAGCCCGTGGAAGATTGACCTCTACCGTTTCCTACGGAACTATCGAGTCACCCCCCACAGCACGACAGGTATACCGCCTGCAGACCTCATGTTTGGAACAGTCATCAAATCCTCGATTCCGCATCATCCTAGCAGGACCCCGGATGAGGTCAACGAAGAGCGCACAGAAAGGAGGAGAAGGAGCGCCAATGCCCACATGAGCGACAAGAGGAGGGTGAGGCCGTCCAATCACCAAGTGGGTGACCAAGTGGTCATGCTGCGTAATCCAACAAAGTCGAAACTGGACACCAGGTATGAAGAGCTCCCATGGACCGTCAGTGGCAGGCAAGGAGCCATGGTGACTGTGACAAGAGGACGCCGTCAGGTGACAAGGAATGTGTCATGGTTCAAAGCGGTGCCACGGAATCTGTGGACCGATGGCGAGTGCCACCAGGAAGACGAAGAAGTTCAGCCCAGCGAAGAAGAGCCCGTGTCCATCCAGGACGAGGCAGGAGTGGGTGACAGAACTTGGGAACAGTTGAGCCAGCCGGACCTGGGGGACCCAGACAGTGAAGGTGAGCCACCCACTGGGTCAGTGGGGGCTAGCCCCCGAGTAGGGCGGTATGGTCTGAGAACTGCTACAAAACCTCCCGCCCGGCTCAATGACTATGTGTGGTAGTCAGCCCCCGTAGATTATGAACAGTAAGGACGGGGTGGTTTTCTGAAATTTGGGTATTTGTTGTGAGTTGATATTAGTGCATTTGTGTTATTGTTGTTTTGTTTAAAATAAAGGAGGAATGTTGCATCCGCCCTGCGTCCCGCTAAGCGGTGACGCAGGGCGCTCCAATAAAAGCCCCGCCCCGAGTACGGCAGGCAGTTCCGGGCATATTCTCACAGTGTGTGCTGCGTGTTTATTCAGCTCCTGCCGGAGTTGCGACACAGGCCTCACGGCCTATCTTCCATTTTATGCCCGCCCCCGCGTGAACTGGGCCGCGGGTCCTCCATGAAACACCCACCAGTGTTCCAGTGGATAGGGCACCTCCTTGTTGATGCCCTCTGAACAGTGAACAGCTACCTTTAAGACACAGAGAATCAAGAAGAACACAGTGAGGTCGTTATCTCATCATAATGCCACAGTACACCATTTATAGAAATGTTCAACTCTATATATTGTCATGGCATGCACACTGTTATGCAACCCTTTGCTTGGAGGACCATAACAACTGCCTAGGATTGGATAATAACTCATCTATAACATGTGCTAGTTTTTATTACTAAAAGTAACATTTGTAAGTGTGTCATTCACTATCTATGTAGTCTTTTGGCTATGGTTCCAATATGGCAAGAAAGGGCTAGGGATGAAACATTGTTGATACAACCATGTCATCAGGGCTTGCTGGTAACTCCAATGGTTAGTGATGGTTGTAATATGCAGGGCAGCCAGTTCAGAGGTTTTGCGGTCAGTGGCACAAACACATGATACCCATGTGAGACTTTGTGAAGGAGTGGGTAGAGAGCAGGCTTCTAGACGAAAAGCTAACGTTCATGGGTGGGTTGGTTAGTTATGCTTTGCATTTTCAGGAGAAAAAGAGTGAGGTATGGAATTATACTCTCCTCAGTCTTTTGGATCTAGATCTAACTGCCAACAAATGATGCCAGTGACATCCCGCCGGTAGTATCATGCTGCTTTGCTCTTTCCATCCAACATGCTGGTGGATCTCAAAGCGTCTGACATAGGGCCGTCACGAGGGGGAATGCAGGGGGCACAAACTGCCCCGGGCCTCGCGCTTGCTGGGGGCCTTGCTGCACCCTCTCCTAAGCAGAAGGCAGCACAGTCCACCCGTGTCCTTTTATTCACACAGCTAACTCTTGCCCCCATTTCTGAAACATCACACTTAAGTACTGTTGTGAGAATTAGATGTCTCATGTCACCACTTCCCTTCTAATCACTCCCCTGGCATGAAAGTGCTAACCCCACATCACGATTTCAATTACCTAATATGAATACAGGTGCTAATAGTGAAATGTTTCATGTTAGTAATTGCAGGGCCTTTGTTAACAGCGAAGCCCAGGCCCCGTTTGATGGCTGTGTCTTGTTTCGTCTGGCCACGCTCTGTTGGTCAGCCCGGCATGGGCTGGGTGACAGTTTTGTAAGCGGATAGTGAGTGGGGCCAATAAACTCATTGCGCTGTCGGTCTCCCCACTGAGGGATGACATCTGGACCTTTCAGCTTTTACAGTTGAAATGGCCCCCAAGTAGTTTCCTCCATGTTGGCAGTCTTATGACACAGACTCCTACTGATAATCTGCAGCTTTTAACCACCTTGCTGCATTATTTTGACTTCATTATTGATTTAAGCACTCCACAGGTGCCTTGGACTATTTTTCCAATCAGTAAGACAAGGGTTGCCCCCTAACATCAAAAAGAAATGGTCCCCCACCAGCCTTGACAAATCTTCAGCCATCCCTGCTCCCACTTCCCTCCGAATTCCCTGAGCCCAGCTAGGAAGCCAAATAGCTATTGCACCTTCCCTTTGGCCACTAGTCATACCTTTCACCCCAATTCAGAGGCTGGTTACTTTCATAATGCTATGCTAATATCTGGAGAGGTGGGCTATCTAAAAGCTGAGACCAGAAGTTAAGACTTTGGTTTTATCAAAGTGAGTCTGTTGATATTGCATGGATAGGTTTTTGTGTTCTGCATGTTTGAAACTGATGCCGCTCCTTAACGATCTGCTCAATGGTGTTGCGCCACTGCACAGCATTCTTTTTATTTGGGTTATTTGGCGTGCCACCAATAAGCCAAAACTATTGCTTTAGCGAACAGACAGAGGTGGAAATAGACTTTTTTTCTGAGGCATCCCTCCTACCGCAGTGAAAGAGGGTCCAGTGACGGGAGGATTAGGAGGGTGTAGGGAAGGTATTTTAGTCACCCCATAAACATTTGCCTCTTCCCCTCAGAGGATTTATAATCAGCAAAGTTCAAAATCTGCATCCCTGTTAAACCTAAAAAATGCACATCAATATTTCCAGTACAGTGCAACATTAACAAGTGATTTCACAGGGCTCCCGCTCAGACCCTCAAGTAGTCTTGGGGGGAAGTGTCTCACTTTGGAACCTAGCAACCATGGTTCAAATCCCTGCCCAAAAATAGTTTAAAGCACAAACACACCACAACATTCTAAAATAAACATATAGTGCACATAGATTTCCCAGATTGTGGAGCTGTATCTGAGTAATTTTTTGTTGCAATGACAGGATTGAGTACAGCTAGGAAGAAATGGCATATGAGGAGGGGCGCAAAACTTGTAGATGTTGTTTAGTTATTTGCCCACACATTAACCTCTCATGGTCATGAAAATCCCTATGGAAATTCTCATCCAGTTCCTGCCCCCCCACCCAAAACACCTCCGCATTGGAACTCTGAGCTAGCTTTAAACAAGCCTTGCCATCAAACTTTGCCTTCAATATGACTGAAAGTGATTTCTGAAAGGAGTCTTCTGAGAGGTAATGACTTCAATGCAGGTGTAAACACAGAACTGGTGTAATAAAAATGTCTTGATCGGGTCTGCCTCTGGCCACTCGATTTAAAAGCACCCTGCGTGTCTTTAGCTAAAGTCCTGTTAAAAACAAGCAATGGCAAAGCCAACAGTTTTGGCTTGTATATAAGTATTAGGCATTTGCCAGGCACTGCTATTAGCTGCTCAGGTACTCAAACCATTTTGCACCTGTCACCATCAACGGCCAGCTAATACGAATACAAAGTGCCTTTCCCATGCCTACACGAAAGCCCAAACTGTTAGCATTGCCAATGCTCCTTTTGCTTTACCCTTGATGCACAGGACTGTGCATCAAGGTTAAAGCAAATACACCAATTGGCTAAATTGCCCCACATTGAATTTAGGCCAATATAGCCAATAATAACACTAATGGTGCACAGTCAGCCTGGACATACTTTCTGTGGCATTGCATTTTTACTGGCTGGTTGTTTCTGTGGCATGGCATTTTTACTGGCTGGGAGTCCGTACATGGTAATAATGGCACATATTGATGCAGCCTGCATGGACATACATGAGAACAACAAGCATGAATATATTTGTATACTAGCATATGTTGTGTGGAAAGGTAGCACGAAATGTATTGGAAAATGTTTTTGTGCACAGTTTGTGATTTGCAACTATTGCTTCCATACAAAACCAATTGCAAACTGTCTGGATTTCTACCCAATTTTTCAAAGAAAGTGTTGTAAAATGCATAATTTTCACCCAATGTTTCAAACATTTTCTTGGGAGTGAGAACCCCTCTCAAGCAACCCTTGTTTGGTTTAGTCTGCCTTACTGTGCTCTGTTGATCCTGCATAATTGTCACAGACATTTAAGACTCAAGTTCAGAAATGTACCAGCCTGAACTGTACATCATTTGTCACTGTGTATGATGTGTGTTTTAATGCGCACATAGGGGCAGGGTGCTCCTTAGTGATATGATATGGCATTCATAACGCGCCTGTACACCAGTGTTTCTAGGCGCGACAAGGCAAGGAGGGGAATCAAAAAAAGAGGAAAAAACACTGATCTTACTAGGCCTTGTGTCATTCAGATCGTACAAGAACAGGGAAGGGGAGATGGGAGAAGTGCAGAGGGTGGGGTATGATGGAGAAGTGCAGGAAGAAAGTAGAAACAGACTGAAGCGAATGGGTGGCAAGTGTGGGTACTCATAAGTGCAGCCAACGGGTGGAGAATAAGTACAAGAGATGGGACTGTAGGGTTACAGGTACAGACCACAAGTGCAGAGGAACCAAGAGGCAGTGCAGGATTGTAAGTGGACAGCAGGGGCCTGGGCACAAATTCAGAGGGTAAGCAGTGCATGGATCAGGCAGGTGATCAGCAAGGGAGAGGAAGAGAGAAGGCAGAAGCAAAGACAAAGGTATTGAGTTGCTTCTTTTTATTTTTATTTATTTATTTACTTTTAATACGGTTTTTACAAACCTTTAAAAAGAAAAGAACATTTTAACATACATACTTCCACCCTCCTCATCACACTGTATTCAGGATCGCCATCGCCATCTAACTTTCCCACATTTCATCAACTTTCTAGATGGTCAATGGCCCCCTATACATTTCCAAGTCGTCAGTAATCGAGATCAACTGATGTTCAATTATTGCTAAAAATTGAGTTAGCGGAATTAGCAATTTTGAATCAATGCCATTAAACATATGTCCCCACCATTCTTCCGCACACAATGAAGGGTGGTTAACCCCTAAAGGGCCCAATAACAATGATCTGTTGTTCCGAAAGCTGTTACAAAATAGCACTAAATGTTTCAAGGTCTCTGGTGCATTAGAACAGAATCTACATCCAAGATTTATTTTTTTGTTACAGTTCCATGTTTGCAAACGCTCTTTCGTTTTAAACAAATTTAAGCGAAATAGCATAAAGCGTCTTCGAGCCTTAGGGTCTGGAAACAACTTGATGTATCCCTGAGGCATATTGAAGGAACGAACTTCCAATGGAACACTCGACATCATTTTTGCCATTGATCTTTCAGTGCAGGTTTTCTCCCAGTCCATGTGCCAAATTTTTGTTTTAGCAGCGACCGGGTTTTCATGAAGCAGACTGAGCTTAATGTCAAATTCCACCAGTAGACTTTCCCATCTGTGCATCCACAAGGCCACCAAGTTCTGACCCTGCGACGAAGCAGTCTGGAGAAGTTTGAATTGCAGGATGTGTTCCCGCACTCGAGTTTTTCGATATAGGTTCAGCAAGTTCCATACAATCCTTGCATGTAATGAGATCAGGGATAACTCATATCTAATGCACAAGGTCGACGTCCCTCTCGGAAGACTCAGCGCCTTTGTCCAAAAGAGGTTCTCCAAAGAGGACCATAACTCATGGGGACATCCCAGAGCGTTTTCTGCTCCGTATATAAGTACCGGGATGACTTTTTGCTGGTAAAACAACCAGACCGG
The DNA here is from genome assembly GCF_040938575.1 of Ambystoma mexicanum. NCBI lineage: Eukaryota > Metazoa > Chordata > Amphibia > Caudata > Ambystomatidae > Ambystoma > Ambystoma mexicanum. Next base: position 1,490,317,820 of record NC_090921.1, read on the forward strand.
CTCCAATGAAAATTTCCCAAATTTCTTTTTCATTAGCAGAGCTTGATTTGCTAACAGAGTGCATTTCCTTTTGGTATCCGCCACCCAAAGGGCATCATTAATGCAGGAACTTAACATCATTCCCAGGTATTTGACCTTTTGTGATATTGACATTGGAATCCCACTCATGTACCATTTGATTTTTTTTTGCTTTCATTGAAGTGGCCCCTTTTACATTTTTGAATATTAGGACTTTGCATTTCTTTGCGTTGATCAGCAAGCGATTCTCACCCACGTAGGCTTGGATTGCATTTAGTTTACATTGCAAGCCGATCAGTGTTAGGTCCATGATCCCCAGATCATCGGCATATAAAAGCCAGCTTACATGCGTGTTGTTTATCTTTGGTGGATAAGAGGTCACTGCATCTAAGGAGTGCCCCACGTCCGATATATACAGACTAAATATTGCTGCGGCAAGCGGGCTCCCTTGTTTGACTCCCTTGTGTGTCCTAATAGTCGTTGACAAGGACCCAGTTTGATCAAGTCGAATCTTGATAGAGGTGTCTGTGTGGAGTTCTTGAATTGCCGCTACTAACTCTTCTGGACACCCCCACCTGCGGAGTTTCACCCATAATAAGTCGCCGTCAACAGTGTGGAATGCACTGGAAAAGTCAATAAAAGCCAGGTAGATAGTAGTATTTGATTTCAAGGCCTCCATTTTTAACAGGTTAAGTACCAATAGATTCAGAGAACAACCGACCTGTTTTACAAACCCTGCTTGACGGGCATCAACATGCCCCGTTTCAGTAGCCCATGTTACCAGTTTTTGTTGCAATACCGTAGCGTAGATCTTACCCAGGACATCCAATAGAGCCACTGGTCGATAATTTCCCAGGTTTGTTCTGTCTCCCTTTTTAAATATTGGTACTATGACCGCCGATTTCCAAGATTCAGGGGATACTCCCGAGTTATTTATTCTTTTGAATAGAGTTATACATAACTCGTCCCAGATCTCAGGATGTTGTTTGATTGTATAGTTAGTTAAACCGTCTGGACCAGGCGCTCTCGAGTTGTTCGACTTCATGATTATAGATATAATATCTTCCTTACAGTATTCGATTGATTGCGGAGGAAACCTCAGAACGAGATTACTATCGGCCATCGTGTGGCCCTTGTATAGTTCCTCAAAGTGGGAAATCCAATCCTTCTCCAACACCGGACACATTTGCAGGGCCTTTTGTGGAGCTTGCATGGTGTTAATGAGCCTCCAAAAGTCTCCTGAGTTTTTATTCTTAAGTGCTGTCAGCATGGATTCCGCATCATTTTGGATGGTCAGATGTTCATGGCCTTTCAACCAGTTTCTGTACTTCTGTTTGGCCAATCTAATGGTCTCATTTCGGGAACACTGGTCCCTCAGGAGGGCCTGGCGAATTGCTTGTCTCATCTGCCTTTTGTGGATCTGTATCTCCTGATCAAACCAGTGTTTACGCACCATGTTTGGATGTTTGAGTCCAACGTTCTTGCTCTTAAATTTGAGCAAAAGTTGTGCGTATTCTGTTTTGGTACTATGCTGACAGTAAGCTGTTGCCAACTTAGTTACCTTGCGCATCTCGAATCAAAGTCTCACCCTATTCGATGTGACTAAGATCTTAGGATTCCACCTTGAGAGGTCCTCTTTTGATTTCATAATCAAGCTTGTTGTCAGCATGTTATGATCACTATTAGTTTGAATCCTGACTTTAAAGGACTTTATTCGAGCATTTATATTTCTCGAAGCAAATATGTAATCAATTATGGATGAGGACTTGGCTCGGTGCCATGTTGATGTTGGTCTCAGATCTCCAGTCGTGTTCCCATTTAACATTTGCATATCTCTGGCTTTCATTTCTTCCAACCAGCTCTCGCTCAACACCTTTAAGTTGTCAGTAGTAGCATTAAAGAGATCAATATTCAGGTCACCACAAACCAGGATGTTCGCATGCTCCTTGAGCACAAACAGAGAGTCAAGAATCTCGGTAATTTGGTCTATAAATTCTTTTTTCCCAGCCCTCAGATGATTCCAGTACACATTTAGAAGGATTTTCTCATCTGAAGCTTTGGGGCATCCATTGTCTTTTGTGATTGTGATTTCCTGTCTGAAGGGAGAGTGATTGATCGATTCTCCAATCCTAAAGCCCGAGGCCTTCTTAACTAAAGTTAATAGACCCGCCATAGGCCGTCCCTTTTCTAACTTCATGGCCGGATTGAACGCAACTTCACATTCACTTACAAGGGGCTTCTCACATAGCCATGTCTCTTGCAGACACACAATCGATAGTCCTTCTAACCAGTTCGTATTAAAAAGGTGCATGAAACCTCAGGTTTTCCATGAGGCCATTAAACACTCTTCTTGGCATTATTGTTGACTTTTTGTGTTGAGCGTTGATGCAACCCAACCCCACTCGCAAGTTGAGTTCTTAGGACCCAGGCCATTAGCATCCTTGGGTGGTGTTGGTCTTGGGTTTAGGCCTCCACATATCGTGATACTTATGCCTGATTTTGAAGCCGCCACAATGCTTACATTTTCCGCATGTTTGGATTTAGGATCTTCTTTTACAGGTGTTTTTGATAGGTCTTTCGTTAATCCGGTATCACGACTATTGGCTTTCTCTCCCATCTCGTTGTTCTCTAAACCGCACTCTGCTGTCTGATTAAGGCGTCGTAGTATGGTTGTTTGTTGTAGATACTTTGAAATGTCGCCGTTGCCTCTTTCTGCTCTCTCAGTGTGATTCACTCTCTGTGCAGCCAACACATATACTTCAAACCCTAATGAGAATGGCGCAACATTCGCTTCCATAATGGATTTGGCTATTAACGACAAGGTCACATGGAGAATTACCTTGTTGTTCCGTTTTTCATTCGGAAATTCGACAATTTTCACGTCACTTGACTTGATGGCACGTAAACGTGGGACCAGGTCAAATAAGTGAATGATGTTTGCACGATTTAGAATCAGCTTCTCCACAGGGTCGAGCCTCTCAATCAATAACTTAAAGACTGGCGTTGCTCCTTTAGCTTTTGTCGTTAGGTCTTTGTTCCTTTCGCGAGCATCCTCTCGTGAGATGACTTTTACAAGGGGTGGTTTTTTGACCCTTTGGGGATTAGAGCTCTCACCAGCTGGTTCCATACGACCTGAGACAAGGCCAAAGTCCAGATCAACTTTTCCCAGCATATCTACGCTGGTTATATTCGATGAGGTAACGTTTACACCTTCTTGTTTAGAGCATAATTTCCGTCTTCTTTCTTGCATAGTCACAAATGGTGGACTTGTCGGGGCAGTTAGGTCTATTGTCAAATTCTCTTGATCGTTGACAAACCGACAAATTCTTAAGTTCTTATCACGAGTGATTAGTGGAACAGCCTCTTGAACCACTTTCCTTGGACTCTGATGTGTCCATGTTGGCAAGTTCGTCACCTTGGGATCCTGAGCTACCATGGACGGGTTTAATTGTGTCGATCTAGAAGGAGCTTTGGGACCCATTTTGAGACCTTGAAAGTTTTGCCCACCCTCAGTAGACAAAGCCACCTGAACAGAACGTTGAGGAGCTGGAATTACTGAGCCTTCGTGTAGCGGCCTCTGGGCGCCTGGCAGCTCCGCCTCGAGGGCGTCTGACTCGTCGTAAGTGGACATATTCAGGAGCTCTTCCGGAATGCTCTTTAGTGCCTTTTCATTCTCATCCAATGATTGCAGGGAGGTGCCTTTTTCAGGCTGTACCACTTTTATAGGCTTCGAGTCAGTTTTTTTACAATTTTCCGTCACAATTTGAACAATCTTAATGTTTCTCAAGAATTTTCTGGCTCCAGTATTCTTGTTGTTTTTCCTTACCGGCATATTTTTAGATTTTTTTGCAGGCTTTGTAGCTTTGAGTTTTGGCTCAGCTGGTTTCAAAGTACTCGAAATACCACCAAAAATGGAGAATATGTTGCGTTTTCCTTCCCCGTGGGTGGTCACAGCCCCATTTACATCCGAAACTTGTGGAGCTTCCAGGTTCGATGTAGTAGGAGTTTGCTCCTGAATAGCTAGACGTTTTTTACAAGCTCTCGCTTGTTCAAATGCTGTGTTAAAAGAAATGTCAGCTATTGAATCACACTCCTGAGCAGCACTTACATCTTCGGCTTGTGAATTGGGTCTAGAGCCCGTCCTAGCCGAATTAGGGAAGGGTTCAGTATCTACACTTTTAACACCTAGGGAAACCCTTATATCATCCTGTATTATACATTGCCCCACTACAGGAATGAGGACCATGTTTGTCGATCCACAAGGCTAACCACCTACTGGAGTTGTAACCGTTTGTGGGCTAGGTTCCAACGACCCAGCCGTACGTTGTTTTGTTAAACGTTCTGAACTGTTGGTGTTCTGAAATATGGGCAATGCTTCGCGGGCAACTTCTGCTAATAGTTTCTTGTCGGTTGCATCATTTTTTTTTGCTCACTTGATATTTGAAGTGAGGTGTCTAGAGTTTTCAGAACTTCGAGCACCTTTCCTGAGGACTGGCCACATATTTGTTCCACATGAAAAACTTTAGAGTTCAATAAAGCAGTCAATGTTGTGAGATCTTTCAAGGAATCATTCAAGTTTTCATAAAGTTTCATATAGGGGGGCCAAAGAAATCGCTATTGATGAAATTATGGGCGAGTGCAATTCAGAGGTTAACCCCAGATTCCTATTTTCCAACATATTAGCCTCGGAGGAGCCTTTTGTTGATTTCTGGGTCCTTTGAACTCTTCTCCTCCTTATTTTGGGAAAGGGGCGCTCGATGAATGAAGAGTTGGACAGGTCACAAGACCCTGATGTGATGGAACTATGTTGTAGTACAGAACATGTACTTTGATGTGTTGAGTTCAGTTGCACATGTTTTTGATTAGGTATCCTTTTTTGAGAATGCATCTGATTAAACGACAAGTCATTCAAAAGGATTGGGCTTCCGCTTTGTATTGGATTATGGCCAGGTGATTTCCTACGTTTATAAGAGACATTAGACCATAGATCTTTAGTAGAGTCAAAAAGCTGCTCATTATGTCTTTTATGAGAGGTGTTTGGGTTAGCCCATGTTGTGAAGGCAAGCCTTTTCCTGCAGTACTTTGAGGCTTGTTCATTGAGATGAGATTGAGTAGTATATTATTTGCGACATCTAGCGAGTCGCGGCGTCTCTCGCCTTCAGGCAAATACAGCACGTTCACTGAGACTCCACGCGACTCCGCCTCTGGAGTGTCGAGGAGATTCATCTTCTCGTGCATATCCACCACTGGTTCCTCGTCGCAGGCATCACACGTCATGCGCCCAGTGGTTAACCCCTCGCTGTCTGCAAATTTGGTCAGCTTTCCCCCACTCCCACTTTCACCTGGCTTGGGGGAGTCCGTCAGCACGCTTGAGGAAGGAGAACAAGGGCACACGACAGCTCCGTCTTCCTCCAGCAACTTTGCAGGAGAGGCCGGCATGGGCCGTGGAAGCTGCTCCGCAACATGCGTTCCGTCGCCGACCTCAGCAGCCACCCGCGGCACAGCGCCACCCTCAACACCCGGTCCGTCATCAGATCGCGACTGCGACGCAGTCCCTGCTCTGCCATCACACACCCGAGAGTCGGCAGCGGAGCCGCCCGCGAGCTCGTCCAGCAGACTTGCAGAGCACGCCCCCGCCGCCGCACACAGAGCTCCAACTGCAGCATCGCTCGCGGCCACGGGAGCCTGAGTCCTCACAGTCGCACCAGGTGAGTGAACCTTCCACGATCCAACTTATTTGTGGATCCCACTATTGCCCACTTTGAGGTCTGGCATACAAATTGGGGTGTATGTAGTTATTGATTCAGTATTATAGTTCAGGGTTACGGGGTAACCAATATTATTACCCAAGCACTAGCGTGAATGCGCCAAGTTACCTCCACTTTCGTTCTCAAACACATGATCATCTCCAGAAATGTTTATGTTTGTGTTTATGTTGGTATTATCGTCGTCGCATGTAGAAACATGTGAAAAAACGACTTGCTTTCCTTATTGTGGATTGTTTGGTAATATCAGCATCACACCCACCTGGTCTCTCGCGTCTTCTTTGGGCCCGTGTTCTGAGTGCTTGCATGCTGTTATCCGCCATCCCTGCCAGCACTCGCCAAACAGCCTAACAGGCAATGAAGTCCAGCCCTTTCTCCACAGGGCTTACACCACAAGGGCGAAAGAGGCGGCCTTTTAAGGTCAGCTGTCTGGGGTCCCTTAAAGGCACACGCACCTCTGTGTTGTAGGTAGAAACTCTCCGCTCTCTCCACTCGCCACAGCCTAACAGGCAATGAAGTCCAGCCCTTTCTCCACAGGGCTTATGCCACAACGGCGAAAGAGGCGGCCTTTTAAGGTCAGCTGTCTGGGGTCCCTTAAAGGCACATGCACCTCTGTGTTGTAGGTAGAAACTCTCCGCTCTCTCCACTCGCCACAGACTAACAGGCAATGAAGTCCAGCCCTTTCTCCACAGGGCTTCTGGAACCAGAGATGGTTCTGCTTTCAGAGAGGCAGGGAGGCTGTTTCCAGAGAGAGGTCCCAGCCGAAGAAAGAGATCTGCCCCCAAATCTTTGCTTGGAAAAGTGACTGACCCGCAGAGTGTTGGAGGTGGCAGAGCAGAGAGCTCCTGTCATCCTATATATATTTATGCATATGATACAAAAGTTAGTCTGCCATAAACCTTTCTTCATTAGAGAAATCTAACTTTGCTGTAGTTGATTTGCAGTTGTAGTAATAAACCATATTTGGGAATCTGCACTCAAACTCAAGGAGAGATTTCTCGAGTCTCCTGTTTACGTAGGTGCCACCGCTGGCCCAGTGCAAAATATTGTAAGGGGGCCTCACCAAATGTTTTACCCCAGACCTCACCATATCTTGTGACAGCACTGCTGACAACTGCCTTTCGAATCCTAGTGTAGTACCCTAAACCTTCATCTGTTGAGTATGACATCAGGCCTCCATGGCCAGTCCACACTGAATTATACCTTTCTGTAAGTCTCCTCCAGGAGGACGAGGTCCTGGGTGAGTCTCCCTAGCACTGAATCATTCTCACTGGCTAGTAGGCTCTGGTGCCTGGGACAACCCCCTTACTGACCACCTCTCGTATGAGCTCCATGATCCCCTGAGAGGTGGTACAATCTCATTCCACCTCCCAACTTTCTTGTTTCTAACATGGACTGACCTGGCCCACTGGAATATCCCTGCTTTCTCTTTCTTGAAGAAGATCCTGCTCTCGTCTTACCTTGTCAGCTACAATGATGATTTCTCTCCCACTAATTCCACTCTCTTCATTACTGATTTTAATACCTAACAACGGCAGGCAGGAAAAAGGAGGCAGACACCTGAACGGATGCGAGTAGGGGATGAGACCACATTCAAACAAGGTGGATGTGTAACAGTTTATTGAGAGACCACCCTCAACACAGGGAGTTCTTTCCCTTCCCACTGAAGGTGTCATGCAACAAAATATTTAACAGATTCTTTTCTTGAGCCGTTCGTCAGATGCATATCATACTCCTTGGATCCGTCCCCCGCGCTAACAATGAGCCAAGAACCAGGCCGGTGTACGGGAAATTTGTTGGTATTTATTTAAATTAAAGTAATAGAAATTAGCATGAAAATTTCAAACACCACTTTATCCATGGCACAACACAATCAACTTCTCTCAGCATGAATAAATCACAAAAGTGAGTTGCAAAAAAGAACGCAGTCACAATTCTGCACTTTCTTCAAATTTCACTTCAAGAAATAATTATCATGTAGTGTTGTGCGATTTTGAATTTCCTGCAGACATAAAAGGCTAGCAGTAGGATTTCAAGATTTGTACAAAGACATATGGCAATTATGATTTCACCCACACTTTTGGTTTAAAATAAACACAGGGTGATTTAGCGGTTTGTTTTTCAGACCCCCCACCTACTTTAGTCTATGTTGGGGAAGTCAGACAGAAAAATTTGAATGATTTGGGTAATTTTGGATTTCAGACCCCAACTCCACTGAAAGGCCTGCGTTGGGGAATCTGGATACAAAGGTTGGACTGATTTTAGAACAAAGTCCTCCTTCTTCCTTAAAGAAGTCTGGGTCAGCAGGACAAAAATGATTACCCATTTAAATTATATGGTATAATTTTCAACGCACACTGGGCAGTGAGATTTGTTAATTTTGAATTTTAACAAAATTCACCCGTAGTGTTCTGCCAAATGGGGAATTAATAAATTAATATGTTTTAATTAAATAGGCTAAGGATCTACATAGTTCCTCCCACCATGCCCACTTTGAAGGGAAAGGATTTAAGGCAAGCAGACTCACCCACCTTTCGGTTTCTCAGGACTCAGTTCCACTTACATAGAAAGCCTCTATTTATAGTTCATGAAAGCCAGCTGCATCTCAGGACACTCTGGACGGATAGGACTGGGGTCTGGTCACTCCACTCTCAAAGATGGCCTCCCACTCTCCACCATAGAACCCAGTCTGCTTTGAGGCCTTCCTAGAAATAGACAGCTCCACTCAGATGTACTCTCAGTAATCTCCATTTGTGTTGCCTCACAGCTGTCAGATGGTAAGTTTCAGCAACCCTCTTTGTCCCTCTGTCTCTCTGTCAGTGTTTCTCTGTCTGTGTGTCTCCTCCTCCTAGTGCAATCCCCCTTATATAGCAGCAATGACAACACCAATTTTACAATTTTGGGGAAGTCGCTGCAATAATTCCTGCAACTAGGATTGGACAGTTACCATTCTCTCTCCCCCCAAACCCAGCCTTCATGTCAGGATTGGGTTAGGGGTCTGGAGCAACATATGGCCATTCCCATTTGTAATGGCCATTTGTTCTCCTTTCAAATGTTTGGCAAAAACTTGTTATGTATCACAACTTAATAGTTTTACTAGCAACTGCCATAATATACATATTTTCTGATTCAGCTAATCATGGGGAATTAGATAAGCCGACCAGCAGGTCTGTACCATGTAGCACGGCCATGTGGCATATTTCTGCCATTTCCATATACAGCATAACAGTTATGAATATGTAAGTTATTACCCATATGTCTAATTTTATTCTCCACCCGCTCACCAACTCTCACATTTGGAACATGTTCAGTTCAGCCCGTAAGCTACTTTAACTGGCCATTACAGTTCCCTGAGTCACAGTTGGGTGAATTTTATATCTCCAAAATCGCCTAGAAATTACATTAAAAAAATTGTACATTAATGAAATCAGTATGGCTTAAGGGGTCTGAGAAAAAGCCCTAAATGATAATAGTCCTTTTAAATTAATTGTGAATCTTCATGTATGATAAATGGCCATGATCCTGCCTTCTGGCCTTTTTTTTTCACTGGGTCAGTCTCTTTGTGTTGGAATCTTGCTATTTGAAGTTGTTGCTGTTAAGACGGATTTCTGAACTCTGTCCTGGTGGCGCAGAAGTTCAGAAGGCCAACCTAATTACTTGGAACAGGGTAACCTCTGGACAAGCCAGACCAATCAAGGTAGCGATCGCGGCGGTCAAGACTAGGTCTCAAGAGGGGTGAGGGTGACTGAAGGCCCGCAATGAGCACACAAAGCAAGAGCGCTTACAAACTACTCCAAACAGTTGTTATATCAAAAATATATACACATTTATTTTAAGGCCTTTAAAATAATGACCGTAGCGAGAAAATCACAATATCACAATATTAGACCAACACATACCATATCAACACAATATATATACAAATACACAGTCGCAAGCGTTTAAAGCACGAAATATGTAGTCCACCTGAAAGGAAAGGAAAACAGGCAGTGCGATAACGCTTTAGACTCAGTTCGCCGTCAGAGGCACCTAACTAGATGGAAGTCCGAGCCCTGCGAAGAGTGGAGCCTTGTGCTCAAAGTACCTGCCACGCCGGTGCCAACGGGCAAAAGGGGAAGCTCTTCGGAGGAAGTCAGGCAGTTCGGGTTAGTGCACAGCAGAAGGAGAACAGGTTCCGCAACTCAAGCGCAGCCTCCACAGCGGGCAGAAGCAGAGCGCGAGTATGGCCAAAAGGGTGCTGTTTTTACACAGCAGGGAAAAGCAATGGGATACTGCAGGAGGGCGACCAGATCCTAGCTAAACTACTCACCGGTCCCCGAAGCAAGCAGACCCAGGCTTCTCCACGTTAGTTTCAGCAGCTGGCAGGTTCAGAAGAGCAGGGAACGCCTCGTAGTCGTGTAGAGCAAAAAGACGTCCCAATCGACGAAACCAGCACAGTTTGTTGCCGCAGCAGGACAACGGAGCGGCCGTGTGTATCTGAGCCAAATGTACACTCCTCCCTTCAGACTTGGGAACGCCAAGTGTACGAAGCGTGGGAGAGTGACAAGGACTCGAAATACAACACAACCTGGCGGCGGTTACAGAGCAGGACTCCCTTGTAAGCTGGTCAGTCAACTGGATGGCCCAGAGACACTTCCGAAGGCTTACTTGGCAGGAGATGATGAATTCGCCGGGAATAGCTGTTCCTGCTATTCCAAAGGTCGAAGCACCAGTACAAGCCTTCTGGTTCGATCCAAGGAGGAAATGGTTTCACAGGACGACAGCAGTGCAAAGGAGGATTCCTTCAGCGGGTCACCAGCGATTCCTTGGTCCAGCCTCTTGGTTGCAGGATACTTGGCTCCTGTATTCCTTCGTTCGTGAGAACTCAGGAGATCGACATGGTAGCGTGTTTCCAGCTCCCTCTTATCCACGGTTCCCTTCGCGCCAAAACGGAGGGGAGCCAATGGGAGATCCGCTCATCAACACACATACCATACGTGGACCAATCACGGACCACGGTGGTCCCAGGCATTCACACCACTCCAGACTCTCTGGCACCCAGGATGTGTATTGGGACCAGACATCCCAGCCCACACCCTGGAGGCACACAAACGACATGTAGAAGCCCGCGAAAGCAACCACGTTTCGCGGGAAAGTACATGCCCAAATAAGGAAGGCCCCGGGTCGCCCGACCTGGGGAAGGTGAAGGGAGCAAGACGGTCAGTGGACAGGACAAAGGAGCCTCGTGGACTGGCCATTTTGGGAGCCAGGCCACCATTTTGGGTTCAGTGCGAAAAACGTGCTCAGAACGCCAAAAGGAGCTCAAAATAAACAAAACGATCGCTGCCACCATTCCAGTCCCTGAATGACTTGCACCGATCAAAATACCATCCTAAAAGAGTATCTAGGGCCTGTAGAAGGCTAGAGACCCAAGAGAGCTGTAACTTAGCTTACAGTGCCCTCTTGTGTCATGTTGCACTAAAGCCGCAACATGATAAAAGAACTACGGGAAACAGCGTTCCCCGGTACTGACTGTCTTAAGGGCATGTCAGTTTCCCCGTAAGAAAGGAGCGAAAGCCCAGAGAAGTGCGGCAGAAGGCTGTACTTCTCTGGCAAAGTCAAGAACAAGGTTAAAAACAATAGCAAAAAGTTTAGGGGTTGCCACATGGAAGGAAAATTCCCTACAATTACGAAATCTTTCCTAACAGTTGCCCCATTTTCACATATATTAGTCATGCTTCAGACAAGGGGAATTTCTCCTGCAGTTGATGCCTTCAGAGCCAGAAGGTCTGGAGAACACTGAATGTTGACACCTTTAGCAGGACACTTTATTGTAGTTGGTAATTAGATGGGAGATGTGACATCCAGACTGGCAGTGGGAGATTTCCTTGTGAAGATTGCCCACAGCCAGCAAAATGGTTTTCTTGGGCTGACATTTTTCCATGAAAACAAAGTGGCTTTTCAAATGTCACCGGTGTTTTGGATGTGAAACATAAAATACATTGCTTTTTGTCAACCCCCACATTATGTATTTTCCCTGACATTTCTCTGTGAGCAGTGATACATTTTCACATTTAAACTACTTTTATTCACAAACCTCTGCAAGTCGTTTTTGTGTGACTGTTTAAAAATCCTGTTTTCCATGTGAAAGGGATCTTTGATTTCTCCATCTTTTGTACATTCAAATGCTGCTTTGGTAATGACAGGTAGGCCCCTTTTCTACATGGTCCTTCAATTTTACTTGAAAAAAAACAAAGGCCAACACGTTTTTGTTTTAGTGTTTAAAAACCTGCTGTTCATGTGAAAGGGACTTCTGTTTGGGGCCTTTGAACGCACCCCAAATGCCCTGTTCCGTTCTTCCATGACTCTTTGTTGGGGCAGAGCAGAGTGGGGTATCATTAGGCGTAATTTCTTTCATTAGTGAGTGGGTACTCCAGTCTCCTCTTCCATCTCTGGGTTGGGGTATGGCATGGCACCTGTTTTCTTCCATCTTTTGGGAGTGGGCACTCCAGCCTCCCCTTCCATCTTGCGGTTGGAGGGTATGGAGCAGCACCACCTTTCTTCCTTCTTTTCCAGATCCCTGGGGTTCTCACCGGACTTCTCTCTCATCTCCAGGCTGGAGGTCAAGGAGGTTAGTTCTCTAATAAAAAACAGAAAAAGAGTTTCAGTACTTTTTACACATACTTCCCTGGAAGATTTACATAGAATTTCCAAAAACAACATACCATTATAACATGACATTTTCACCATTTAATAAAACCAATTTTATTTATTTTCTTCATTTGTACAATAACACCAAGTAAATTACTCCCTGCTACATCAATATTTATCTTAGTATCCATCTGATTTTTCATCTTTTCTTTTCATTCTTCAGATGTTTCCTCTGCTCGTCTTTCATTTGGGTCTTCAATCCGTCGTAAAGCATGTCTGGGGTAACAGCTTTTCAACTGATTGATGTGGAACCATTTTTCTTCTGTATGTTCTCCTTTTGGGATGCAGAACTTGTAAGCAACAGGTGGTATTTTATCTACAATTTCATAACCTCCCGCCAAGATGGGAGGAATTTCCGCTCCTTGGCCTGAAAATTGTACATGTAAACCTTGTCACCTACCTGGTCTTTAGATCATAGTAGATCTTCATTCCTTCGGCCGACTTTTCTAAATTGCGCTGAGCATAAGCAAAAGCATGCTGCAGGTGCTTCCTTAAATGTTCAATGTACTCATGAGTAGTGGACGCATTTATCAGTGTCTGCTCCTGCGACCTGTACAGTAGGTGCTGTGGTAACACCATTTTCCATCCGGTCATGAGCTCAAATGGTGACCTCTTAGTTTCAGAATATGGTGTAGACCTAATAGCCATCAGGACAAGCAGCAATCAAATGTACCAACTGGGTCCAGAGTCTGCCATGAACTTCTTTAAGATACTCAGAATTGTTTTGTTGTATCTCTCAATTCCCGCTTGAGGCTTGGCGGTATGCAATATGGAGTTTTCTTTTTACCCCTAGAATATCCCACATCTTTGCCATCACCTCACTGGTCAAATGGCTTCCTCGGTCTGACTCAATCCTTTGCGGGATGCTGAAACAAGAGAAGCTGTGGTTGATCATTAGTGCAGCAGCTGTATGCACCTTACAATTCGGGGCTGGAAGACATTCTACCGACTTGGTGAACAAGCATGTGACAGTCAACAAGTACTTGTTTCCTCTAGAGGAGTGAATCACTGGCCCAATTAAATCAACTTGCAAATCTGACCATGGCAGTGTCATTCCCCTTTTTTGTAGGGAAGAACTGTGTGTGAGTGAACTGGGTTGAAATTGAGCACACACAAGACACCCCTTTAGGTAAATGAGGTCCTGGCTCATGTGTGGCCAGTAGACAAACTCATGCAAGATTTCCAATGTTATATGAAACCCCCTATGGCTAGCAGTGGCCGCGTCATGGGTATGGTTCAACATCAGGCTTTGGAATGAGGTAGGTACCACCCACTGGTTACAGCCAGATAGGATTCTCCTTACTAACAAACTGTCTTGGATCGGAACATCTTGGAAATCTCCATCAACACCTGAAGATCCTCTTTACTGGTACAATCAGACTCTGGTAGAGAAAAACTGACAGGGTCTTCAATGTGTCGATAACATTTCACAATGATCATGACCTTTTTCTGTGCAGTGATCAAATCTGCATCTGTGGTATCTTTACTCTACTGGGCTGTCGAGAGCTTGCTGTTAGCCCGAGTTTGTGACCTGGTAACAGCTGACATCTGGATTTCTCCCAGCAGGGATTCTGTTACTATGAAGTCCCCCTGCAGAGCTCTGGTTTAAGCCAGCTGATCATCAAGGTCATTCCCAGTTTTATCTGGCCCCTCTATCTTGTAATGACCCCTTATTTTCTTCCAATAGATGGTCATCTCATTGGAGGTCACCAGATTATTGATTGACTGGATTAGTTTGACATGCTTTATGGGTTTGTTGTTGGCACAAAGCATGACTCGATTCTTCCAGCTAATAAGGTGCTCCACAAACCCATTCCTGACATAATCAGAGTCAGTGATTATGACCAGTTCATTGAGTTGGTGGTCCACTGCAATGGCGATGGCTTGGTGAATGGCCATCAGCTCGGTAACCTGACTACTTCAGAATCCTATTTTATAACCAGCAGAGGGTTCTGGGGTATCATTGACCCAGGCATTCCCAATGCCAGTCACCAGTTATTTTTCCCCTTGTTATAAGCATGGCTTGAGCACCCATCCACATAAACAGTGGGTATCCACTTACACGTGTCTTCTTCATAGACCTTGTGTGGGGAAGTTAAGTATACCTCGATGTTGTTGTTGGCCCTTAGACTTTTGTCATCAAGACAGTTGCTTTTAGCACAATCATGGAAGTCTGCCAACCCGCTAAGGGACTCTTCTTGTTTTGGCCATATCTGACCTCCACAGGAAAACATTGCATGGACAGAATTCAGAAAGTAATTCTGGACTTACTAATGTTGTCTGCCCGGATTCTATCACTTTGTAGATATTGCAAGGGTTTGTGAGGAGTCTCAACAATGATGTGCTCCCCCTGTATGAATGGGCGGTCATTTTTCAACACCCACACCGTTGCCAGGATGGCCTTTTAACAGCCATTGAATTTTTCCTCCACAGAGGACAAAGTCTTGCTCGGGTATGAGATAACTTTGTTGGCCTTGTCATGCTTTTGGCACAATTCCGCTGTTAGGCAAGTATCTGAGAACCCATCTCCAAGAAGAACTCCTTGTTCTTTATGGGGTAAGCCAAATAAGGAACCTGGGAAAGGCTTCTTTTCAGTTGTTCAACTGCCTCAGATTGTTCTGGTCCCTGCTCCCACTTGACTCGGGCCTTTAATAAATGGACCAAGGGTTGAGTGACATCTGTGTAGTCTTCAATTAACTTTTGACTATAATTAGTAAGTCCAAGAAGGCTCCTTAATTCTCACATAGTGGTATGGTATTTTAATTTTAATAAGGTTTCAACCTTCTTTGCCTGGGGATTAAGACACTCATGGGTGATCTTGTGCCCTAAGAAGTTCACTTGGGTCTTACACCACTGTGCCTTCTGAAAGTACAGTTTTGCTCTGGCTTTCTGCAACTGGTTTGGAACATAGCGAATTTCTCCTATATGTCCCTCAACACTTCTTGATCTAAACATCATCCACATAGGCCAGGTTTCCCCTTTTGCCCAAATTGGGCATGGCCCTATGTAAGAAGATGTTGGGTTCGGGTCCATGTGTGCAGTTGCCCCCCGAAGGTGAAGACAAGCTTGTACTGGTCTTCCCTACTCACAGGTACTATCCAGTAACCATTGGTTAGGTCAGTGATGGTGTACAACTTTGACCCTTGGATCTGGGACAGTCGATGTAGGGAATGGGCCATCTTTACATGTGGAACTATTTATTCAACTCCGTCAGGTCTACACATAGTCTGCATAATAGTCTTAATAATCTCTGTGAGTGACTCCATGGATGTGACAGGTAACCGGTATTCTTTCACAAATACTGAAACCATTTTGGGGTCCGTGGGAATGGTTGTTGAATGAATGGATGTGCGTCCACAGTCATACGAGTCCACTGAAAAGATATCTTGGAATTCCAGGAAGACCTGTTTTAGCTTTTGACTTTGCTCCGTGGTCTCACAGGCATCAGCAAGATTGATCCTTTCCTTGACCATCTGCTTGAAACCTGGAAAGACCTCAGGCTTGGCAAGTTCACCGGTATCCTCCAGTTGGATGGATAGATCTCTTTTGATGGTGTTGACCTGGACAGGGGATTCAAGGTAGTGGTCCTTGATTCTGAACACTACCTCATCCTTCCTAATGTCACAGGTCACCTCTTCCACACCGTAGGGGCACGAAGAGTACACCTGGAAATTCCCCCCATCCCTAGTAAAAAATAAATCTTGAGTAACACCGTTGCTGATGTCGAAACAGTTGTTTGGGATTGGTCCCATGATTTCATTACCCAAATCAATAGAATAATGTTGGGCATCAACTGCCATTCCAATAAAGGTGTCTGCGTCCAAAATAATACTTTGAGGGGCTCTGTTATTCACCAATATTCTAATGGTCTTGCGTTCTAGGTCTACTAGAGGTGTCAGATTTAAATACAAACCTTGTTGTTGGAGATGGGAATTTAGATTTATAAAGAGGTCCTGATGTTTGAGGTTCTGTCCTTGCTTAATTTTGAGGGGAAGAGTAAATTGTCGAACCTGTCCTGGGATGTAACCTCTTCTCACAATTGAACTTCAACTGCATAAGGCAGCAATTGAGCTGACAGACTTTTTTTCAACATTTTCAAAGTCCATGGGGTTACCCCTCAGTCGGGACCAGGCTTTATGATTGATTAGATCCAAAATGATTGCGAATCAGTTGAGAATCTCAATTCCCAGATAAAAGGCAGAAGGCACATCTCTCATGACCCATCAATTTTGGTCTATGCTTTTGTTGCCAATGGACATTTTTAGCATACACCTGCTAGGTAGGAGATGTTCAGAATTTGGGGTTTACCGACCTATTTCCCATTTGTCAATAAATTTAAATGTAGGAATGGTCTTTTGGGAGTTTTCTGAATAAGTCTTCGCTGATGAAGCTCCTTCCATTATTCCGGCGAGCACCGGTTCCTCCCCCTCATTTAATTGAATGGGGAAAAACAACTGCTCACCCTTTTTCTGAATGTCTGTCAGACTTTGGGCATATTCTTGCTTATCTGGTTTCACGGAACTCAATGTTTCTTCTGATTTTGGACTGGTGTAAAACTTTAGGGTGTTTCCTTCAAGTGTGGAATGTCACTTAAAACTGGGAGTAAGGTTAATTTTCAAGAATGGAGAAGGGTTCCCATCACCAATTTGTTTTCCTACAGAGATGACAGTGATGTCTGGGACTTGGTTATTCTTGAAGTGGAACTGTACATTCTCAGAACGTTGATCAATTACATAACAGGTACCATTCAGGCTTGCATAATTGGTACTGATTTTTAATTTGATTGGGTGGTTAGTCTGAGTCCAGAGGACCTTGTTTACACAGTCGATCAGAGGTGATAACCTCCTCAGGAGATCGTTCTTTCTCCTCCAAGGTGCGAAGAAGTGTGAGTTATTTGACAGACCAGTGGTCATTTTCTTAATATTGAACTCTGAGACTGTGTGATCTTGTGGAGTTTTCTGTATTGGAGTTTGAGAATCTATAAAAAGAAATTGCTACTCGCAATGGTAGTTGTTGGGGGATCCTCCTTTTCCCTGGCTCATTGGCTGTCCACCTTTACCTGGTGACAGTTCTCAGAACCTGTTTGGAGAAAGGACACCCCTGTTTCCATTCTGTCTGGCTCACATGTTTGTGGTTGTTTGTGGTTGAATAGTTTCTGGTTCTGAGTCCTTCTCCATACTTACCTTGTCCCACTCAGGGTCTCTTGGGACCCATTTTTCTTTGGGAGGGATCCCCCCGTTTTTGAAAGAGAAGGTCTGCTTACCTGAATCTTCCAGGGATTCTTCTCTTTCAAAGGGGATAATCCGGAGTTACTCCACAAAGTGGGCTCTTTTTTGGCCTCTCCTACCTACCCTTTGCTCTTTAGGTTCTAACATTTCAGAGGTAGAAGAGATTCTTTCAGGCTGAGAGGTTTTTAGGGGTTCTGTTTGGGTGAGAAAGGAAGCTTCCTCTAGGGCTTGGCATCTCGCCTCTGCCTGGGCCCCCTACTCAGGAACCTGCAGTTTGTCAGAGGTTTCTTCCCATCATTTCCCCCCTGGGGCATCAATCCTGGGTGTTGGGGAATTCTGGGAAGCAGGATTAGGTTTAGAGTTGGATTGAGCCCTCAGCATGTGCCCCAGATCATCGGTCAGTGGCTGGACCTGTCGCTCCAGTTGTGACCTTGTTTGGGTGGCTGTTAGGTCTCAAATCATGCATCTGCTGCTCCTAAAAGGGGTAACTGTGGCTTATCCCAGAGTACCTTGGGTACTGGAAATGACCCCCATAATTTTCCATCCTGAATCTCCCTTTTCCCGGGTTCAGAGATCAATTGTCCTGGAAGCGGGGAGAGAGAGGAAGATTGTTTTGGAAGTTCTGATTCGGGGGATAATCGGGGAAAATGTTCAGATTGGGAGGTGGAGTGATACTTCACTCCTGAAGGAAGCTTGGAGGGAAGTTTCCCGGGGCAGTACTTACTTTATTAGTTTCCCCCCTTGGGCCGGGGTAGTGTATATAGACCCCAGGATTGGTTTAGCACCCTTGTACCTAGGACCTATATAAATTGCAGGGTCAGAGGGATCATTGTTCTGGGCCCCTGCCTAACTACCATTTGATTAGGCCGGGTTGGGGGGGTCCCTTCTGCTTTCCATTTTGCTTGTTGGCAGGAGGGTTACTTTTAGGCCCCCCCGTCTCCAGATACAATGGAGGGGTAGTTTTCTACATCTGTCACCTTTGCAGCAGCAGGGCTATTAGATGGTTTGGGGGGTTTGGCTGTATTTTTCCTTTCAGCAGGATTTTGGACCTCATCAACCCTGGTGGCCTGGTCAATCACCCAATCCAGGGTGCTATGCTTGTGACAGTCACGCACCAACTGAGTCATTATGTATTTGGGGAGAGCATGGAAATATGTAGTTATGAACTCCCTACTACTGGTGTTCACCCACTGGGAAGTCTGAGCAAAAGCCCCTTTTAACTCCTGCACAAACTCCTGAGGTGCCTGATCTTTCCCACCCTGCAAGTTATATGCAGCCTACAGGCCTCTTGTGGGCTCCTATCAGTGGAAAAATGTTTCAATGTGGCCGTTTTATAGGTGGATCATTTATAATGATGCTCGTCCTCCAGTCCTGCAAAGGAGCTGGAGTACTCAGGGGAGAAAGTCCATTTTGCAAATGCCATACAACTCACATAATTCTTTATCTGGAATGATGCCATCACCTGCTCATAACGTTCCAGGTGTTCCGATACTGAAAACTGAGCATACTTGTGGTATGAGGTCAGGAAGCCCTTTATGGCTTTGATTTGTCTTATTGGGTCTTTCACAAAACCCTTGCTCTGTTTGGCTATCTTTTTCTTCCTCTGCACCTGAGTCCATTCACCTCCTGAAGGAGGTGTAACTGGTACTCCCTCCCCTGTCTTCTAGGCACTCCCTATCTCTACGAGACTGGGAATATCTCCCAGAACCACATGGTCTGGACTCCTCTCGCCTGAACCAAAGTGAACCCTCAGGGTCATTCTCCCTGGAGTTCCTTTCAGGGCCAGGATAGAACCCAGTTTCCTCATCCCTCCTAGCAGGGAGTCTGGGGAATTCCCCCTTCCCTGAATATACATAGGTTTTTAGAATGCACTTCCTAGGCTGACGGTCTGGCTTTTCTCCTTCAGCGAAGCGGGCAAGGTTGTCTCTTTGTAGTCTCATCTTCAATCAATATAACTCCCCGACTTCTCCTCATAAGAGTTTTCATGGTCTGAAGTACTTACAGTATTATTCCTTACTACCCAGGACACACTGGTCTGGCCACCTTCCCTTCTGTGTGGTAGAGATGAATACTCATCAATATCAGACAGGGACTGGCCTTCTTGATCAGTTGGGCTAGGCCTGGGTAAGTCTAGCTGCCTCATGTCACCCTGTTCTTGATAGGTGGCATTCATGAGGTCGGTTTCCATTTGTGCATGAGAGGATGTAAATGACTGGCATGAGGCCCATGTTGGTAAGGGCACCTCACTCTGATCAGTGGACCTTGTCCCATATCCTGATTTGTCAGGGTGCCTCAGGGCCTGTTTATAAATGTCCTTGGTGATGCACTCACACCTGTGTCTCCCTTTATTTATTTGGTGTTGGTACTCAGAGAGCTGGATTTTTAATTCTGCCACTAAGGCCTGAGTAATCTCATGCACCCTGCTCTGAGCTGCCAACCAATCTTTTGTTTGCGGCACCTCATACTTAAGTGATTCTTTCTCCCTCTGTGAACCTTGTATACTCTGTGCATATTTGAGGCACTATTCCTTCAGGAGACTAATCTCTTTCTCTTGCTCATCCCTACCATTCGCTGCATCTGATAGTTCAGTTTCTATTTGTCTCACACGCATTTCTAGCTAATTTCTTTCTTCTCTCATTCTGGTCTGGTCCTGAGACTCTAACAGACTCTTTTCCACCTCTTTTCCAGTTGATTTACCCTCTGTAATAGGACACTGCTACCCTGATTCAATAGGTCTTTTTCCTGAGCCTGCTGGGTCCTTTGTTGTTTCAGAACACTTACCTGCTGATATTTCTGATCAAAGTCATTTTGGCAATCAACCATTTTGATAATTAATTGACTATTTTCAGTTTTCAATTGTTTTATTTCTGATTGGAATGCGACAATGTCCTCCAGAAATACTCTGTTATGAGCATCCTGGTCATTTAGCTTGTGTTGCAGTGCGCTCAGATTTTCTACACAATCGTTATGTGCATTTGTCAGTGCAAGAAACTGCATTTCACGCTCTGCACTCTCTTGCTGCAGTGTTTTTAACTCAGCTTTGAGTTGTTGAACAAGATCCTGGGCCCGTGACAGGTCTCCAGCCTGATTTATCCTACTAGCCTCACTATTTTATCAACACTCTTCTGCTAACAGCAAATTAAAATATAACTGAGCAGTTAGCTGAGCCATTTGTATCTGTTCATCACTAGCAGGTGTGGTAATATAAAATGCCTCAAGTGCCTTGTGTAACATTCTAGCTTCAAACAAAATATCATTGCTTACTGAAGTAACCTCCTGCACAATTCTGGTTTACCAGTTTCCTGCATCGTCCTCAACACATTCTCCTTTAAGAAATAATTTAGCTAGGAGAAGCTCCCTGGCTTAGTCAATTTGTACCGTAGTCATTTCCACAAATGGCTTTTTGCACCTTAGTAAAATTTTCTTTTTGCAGGGGCAACATCACCCTGTTCCTGCTTGATTTCCTCACACCAATACATTCTTACAAAATCTTAATTTTTCACCTATACACCTCCCTGGAACTCAGGGGTCAAGTCCTTGCGACACTTTAACAAAACAAAGATGACTTTCCCTCCACCTTAAAGCACTTGCATCAAAAAGAATAGTCTGTCACAATTTACACATGGGTTAAATAGGCAGTAAAACCCGGCCACGAGCCCCCAATTTGTAACTGTTCATTGAGAGACCACCCTCAACACAGGGAGTTCATTTCCCCAAACTCAATATATTATATTTACACTCTGAAAATGTCTTCCTTTATACACATTAGCCTGTGTACACAGGCTTTTCCGCTAGTTTAACATAATGTAACACAACATAACATACCATAACACAACTTAACATGACACTAATGTATCTAGGATTGTCGCTGTCTTCTTTCCTGCATTATTAGTGAATGTTATTGATGGATCAATTGCATTTTGAAATTCAGAAAATGTCATGATGACTGTGAAGGGTCAGTACTGAACCTCGAACACAGGTGATTCATGAATTTGGCCATAAACCTTTATTAAACGAAAATGGGTGTATACAATGCTGATGTGTCTCTGCTCTAGAGGTATTTTACCTACCTAAAATAAAACTCATATGTTGGTCCTTTGTGAAGATGTCCAAAGTAAACTGTCCTGTTTCCAAAGTACTATTCGGACCGTCTATTCTAAAAATCAACTATAAGGTGAAAAGGGAAATGTCTTTGGCCTTGGAAGGTGCACAAATGTTCATAAAGGAAAATGCTCAGTCAGCATTATACCAGTTTCTTTAAGTTCCTTTAGATCAAATATATTTAATATACAAAGTAGCTTGGCTGACAGTCTGATTCCTGATATACTACCTGGTGTACACTCCTGCCAGGTTTCTTCTTACTCCTTGATATCTCTCAATCACATTCTTTAGTTGCTTCCGGGTGTGATTCTTTACCATATCAAAATCAAAGACTTTTCACTGTGGTGGGAATTTTGCTTGACCCACCGCAGGGCCACTTCGATTCACAATTCTTTGTTCTCTACTTAATATGTCTTTTTTTGAACTTTCACTTCTGCCACTTCCCAGCTGGACACCTTACAGAGACTTTCGATTGAGCACCCACGCGGTGCCAGACCACTCTGACAAAGGTAGCCTACCAAAGTATCTTCAAAGTTCAAACACTCATCAGCAGTTCAACTTTACTTGCGTCTTTTATCACACACATTTTAACAATGTTCATTCCAGTGCTCGCCATACAATGTTGCAGCTTGCAACCTTGGCTGCAACACAGACCAGTCTTGTATCAGTCTCCCCAACTCACTGGCTGTGTTGATTTCACTGAAGCTCCTTTGTTCATAGAGCCAAGGACGATACCACAGTGGCTGCTGCTTCTCCCCGCCTTTATTAGTGACGCGCGAGGGCCCCGGGTATCTCTGACACACAGTACAGAATTTTTCAGCCTGGTTTCCTGGTCATACGCTTTCTAATCTCGAGGGCTCATGGATTTTCCATCCTTGCGATCCCCTCCTATTTTGCAGTCTTTCTTCTTGTTCAGCTGCCGTCTTGAAACTGCTGTGTCCTTGTGTACTTTGCCTCATTCAGAGTGTGCGCTCGTGCTCCGCCTTTTATCAATTTGGGGAAGCTTAATGGAAGTCAGGTGTGAGTGATGGTCAGTAATTGCCTCACCTCACCTGACCATTGTATTGGGACACATCAGGTATACTGCTCGATTGTTAGTCCATTTTCTTCCAGAACAGGCTGTCCCTGTGAAAGTGTTTGTGCAGGAAAGGGGATGGGGGGTAGAGTTCCTAGCTATCCTATCTGATAGGATGTGGTTAAGGTGTTACAGGAAAGAGAGCAATACTCCATCTCACCATCCAGTGTTCCACTCTCACTCCCCGAAGACCCCTCATACAGGTGATCCCTCCCGCACTGGTCAATCACCAGGGACTGGATCCAAAGGAGATGGCCATGCCCTGGATACCTGAGAGAGAGATCCACGGGGACTAGTGGGTGAGACACCTTCTGGTATCTCACACTACCAACTATTCAGATTGAGCAGCCAATGGAGCCGAGGATTGAGGCTTTGATCACCATGGTGGTGAATGACACCTTCATCGGTTGTGTTGATCTCTTTGTGTCAGTTAGAGAAGGAGAAAATTCACTGGAAGACAATATTATTAAAAAGACACCTTTGCAGATTTGTGAAACAGGTGTATTATTAAAAAAATAGGACTATGTGGCTCTTAGCCATAAAAAAGCAATTCCATCTGTGGGTACTATCCTCACTGATGATTCTGCCTAGGAAAATAGCAGTCCAAATTAAAGGTTTTTTCTGTACACCAAGCAATTTAAATCTGAATAGAACAGCTTAAAAGAAGCTCCTACATTTCTTTTTACTGTTGTTACGTATTGTGAATAGTGAGGATATTACTCTTGTAGAGCACCTGTAAGAAGTAAATACCTGTATTAGTAATGTCAAATTCACTAACGATTTTTTAACTGATTATGTATTAAGCTATAAGGGGAATTGAGAAAAGTAGGATATGACTGCATGATGATTGACCCATGTTAATAAAAAACAGTTTATGCCCACATGTGAAAATATCAAGATTGCTATTGGACTGGGTGGCTGCAAAAAAATGAAACTTGAAACCATTGACCCCAATAGTACAAATAGGGGTGGGATTGGCTTCCTATGGTGCTACAGTCAAAAATACTAAACAGACCCTAAAGAAGAATTAGAATTATTATCTTGGAATACTCGGGGGCATTCCCACATTTGTGATTTAAAGACCATATTGATACTAGAACTTCCTATACTATTTTGGCACTACAAAAAACCTGTCCACAGCTGAAATTGTAATGGATGAATGGACATCTCTTCAGAAACTTGCCATTAATGGAAATAAGGGGAGACAAAGGTGTGGCTGATCATTAGTGTTACAAATGAGTTCTATATTGAGTAAACTTGTGACAACGTATGGGTGGGGAAAGTTAGGGGCGAAGGTGTTTGTTATCAATTTATATTTGCCACAAAGCAATAGAAACTCTAAAAGGATCTGTGATGTTGTAGGGACGTTACTTACCCATTTGGCTACTATACAACCGAAATCTGTTATAGAACTGGGTGACTTTATTTCTGGAATGCCTGTTAAAAATCACCTCTTGGACATAGAAGCTAGGAATAACACTGGTATTGTCCCTGCTGCTAATTTTGACAATCAATTACAGTTTTTAAAGGAGGGTCCTGGTTTGATTTATTCAATATGCATGGGCTGGTCATGTTAAATGGTCGATGCAAGTGGGATACCCCCGGACAGTATACTATGGTGACTTACAACTCAGCCTCTACATCCGACTACATCTTTATTACCATTGATTTCTACTGTATTATTAGTGTATTGAATTTTGTACACTAAGATAAAAGTGATCGATTCCCCATTGTGTTTAAGTGTAATTCAAGTAATCATGAGAGGCCTTCAGAATACGACCATGCTGGCCCAGTAGAATTAGCGAACCAGGGTAACAGTTTCTAATGGAACACCTCAAAATTGACATGCCAACAAGTTTGTCAAAATACAGGGGCCCTCATTACAAGTCAGGCGGTGGACCATGGTGCTATTAGCACCATGGTCCATGCCGGATTCCGCCATGGTGGATGGCGGAATTACCGCCCCATTCCAAGGTGAGTGGGGCGGTAATTCCCCATTCACCATTTGCCCTTCCCCATTCCCATTTTTGCCCCATAGGGCATAATGGGGATGGGGAAGGCGCTAATTACGGCACCGTAAATTACGGTGCCGTAATTAGCACCAAGGTCGCTTAGCGCCTTGGACTTTAACACCTGCAAAAAGCAGGCGTTAAAGTGTGAATCAGGCGTTAAGGGTTAACGGCGCCTGACTTGTAATGAGGGCAACGGACTCATTTGAATAGTTTACCACGACCAGTGGTTGCTGGAAGCAAGGTGTTGGGCGTTGCCCTTGGTGATAACGGGACCATGAAAACGCTCCTTATTTTCCAATACGAATATTTGGTAAATTGTGTGATGGATTGTGTCAAGGTTTCTAGAGAACAACATGATAAGAGGGAATTGACAAAAAGGAGCAGTGACGTCAAGGTACACCTTGTCACTTAGGAAAGACTTGATTAAGATTCAGCAGGGCCCAAATGATATTAGTCATAAGATCAGGTTGTGCAACAAGAGGAAAGACACATATACAAATGGTTAAAAGCACACTGGATCTTACACAGGACTGAACAATGGCAACAGCCTATTGAAGTGGTAACATTAAATCAGGTTAGAAGCTTTTAGACTGCAATCAATGTGAGAACGATGGTTCTAAATGTATGATGGGGCCATCATGTGGGATCTGGATTACATATAAGGTTTGAAACCATTGAATACTTCTATGGAAGACCTGAGCTGTGCTAGATGGTTGTCCAGCTGCACTGTTGATGATATTATCAAGAGTATTAATACTCTTAGTAACTCTTGAGCCCTGTGTCCAGATGGAGTATACAATAATTTGCTGAAGGACAATAAAAGAAATATGGGGTTGCATTTTTTATATCTTGTTTAAAATCATCAGCATATCTGGTAGAATTCCTGACAGTTGGAAGCATAGCACCATTATACCGGCGTATACATGCGACCTATGTCAATTACCTATGAGCTATTGGATACTAGAAATGCTCAATGCCCCTGCTTTGATCTTTGGAAGGGTACTTCTATCAGAACTAAAGCATCGTCTGATAACAATCACATCATACCCATTAACCAAGCTGGGCTCAGAAAGGGACAGTCAACACGTATCTATATTATGACACTAGTCACAGTAGCTGAACAAGAGCGAGACAGATACAAACAGGTGATTTATTCAGCATTTGGAGATTTCTGTGCCACCTTTTATACAGGGAAAAGATCAGTGATATGGTGTAAATTACATGACTGGGGAATACCGCCTGGTCTATTGGAAATTATCATAACACTACATGATAACATTAAGGTAAAGGTCCAAAACACCTAGGATAGCAAACTTAGCGAAGACAAACATGCTTATATTGGACTTAAAGAATGCATACTAGCCCCACCCTCTTTAATATTTATTTAGGAGATTTGCCTGCTGCCTTTCATTGCTCCGGTACTTATCCTCCCAGATTAGGCAATGAGAGGTTGAGGCAGCAATAATATTCTTTTGTTTTTCATTTCTGAGCATTTCTTTGGTGCGCACCGCCAGGCACCCACTCCCCTCTCCCATTGTCCCTTGCTTCCCTGTGCCTCTTCCATCCTCCCTCCTGCCCATCACTCTCCTTTTACTGACGTATCCCTTATCTAGCACCCTCCCTGTGCAGCTTCTGCAGTGGCAGCACCCTTGGCAAAGGACCCCGAGGCTAAGGACAACTCTGTGGAAGCAGCTCCATATGGTGTCTGCTGGTGTCTGCCAGGGAAGCAAGTATCCTGCAGCCGTCAACCTGCCATGACCTATCAGGTAAGTTGAATCTGGGTGTGTTGTGTTGTGCTGTGCTTCATAAACATAGCCTTTTTCCCCCGTCTAGGAAAGTTGAATCTGGGTGTTTTCTATTGTGCTGTTCTTTAAAAATGTAGCCTTTTTCCCTCTTCTAGGAAAGTTGAATCTGGGTGTATTGTATTGTGCTGTGCTTAAAATACATATCCTTTTTCCCCCTTCTGAGTGTTTCGCATTCTGGTGACTGTGACACTGCTACTGGGTCTCTCTAAGCTCTCCCACCTTGATCCCACCGCAAGGCATTTTTCATTGTTGTGATTTACTTGTTCCCCTCCTGTGTCTTCCTTGTTGTGATCCGGCTCCCCGTTTGCACACTGTGAGTTGTGTGGCACAGGGCTGTGCATCTTTCTCTCTTCTCTCACGCCCTTCTCCTCCACCTACCTCCTTTGCATCGCCCATGGTGCTCTCTATTTCTCCCATTTTCTCGAACTGCTACTCCATCTTGTACCCTATCCCGCTCACTAAGTCTGGAAGGAAGAAGGTCAAGAGGGAGATCCTGGTCTCCAACCCAGGCCTCCCTATCTCTGATACCATCATCAGTGCTTCCTCCAGACAGACTCTCACTGACATCTTCTTTGTTGTTCTCTCTCTCCAGACCTATGGACCCCTCATATGGTCCCTGTTCTCTCTCCATTTTCCTCCTCCCCCATTATTGGTGACACTAGGTGGAAGGTCCTCTTGGCCTCCTTCCACTCCTCCAAGACCATCATCAATGTCTATCTGAATGGCACCGTCTTCGTTCAAGGCCCTCAGCCCAACCTCCTCCTTTTTAACTGGCATTTCCCGCATTTTATCAACTTCCTCCCTTCTCCTGCTACTGCTTCTGCCACCTCTCTGGCACCCTCCACTTCCTTCTCTGCCCACCCTCGGGCCCCAATACCACCTCTCCAGGGAATACCTCAAGCATATACCCCTATACGGTACTCTTTCAAATGTGGCAAACTGCTCCACGTCGCTACTTTCAGCTCTCGTTCTGCTGTCAAACACTCCTCTGACATTTGTCACCTCTATGAAGAACTCAACCTTGACGTCCTCGTTCTCACCGAGGCATGGTTCATGGCCAATTCTATCATACATTTTGACACTCTCCTTCTTGAGGGCTACAAGATCCTGTCCGAACCCAGAACCAACCGCCCTGCCGGTGGAGTAGCCCATTTCTTTCCTGAGAGGGTGACTGCCTCTGTCAACCCTATGCAGGCCTACTCCTCCTTTGAATGATGCCTGGTCTGCAAGTTCTCTATCTCTCCTGTCCTCTCTCTAACTGTGGCCACCATCTACAGGCCACCTGGCCAGGAGGCCCTCTTCCTCTCTGAATGGGCTGACCTCTCAACTTCTCTCCTTGCCTCTGCCTCTCAATTTCTGTTACTTGGAGACTGCAACATCCATCTGGATGCTTCCAATCCCTCCTCAGGTCTCTTCCTCGATCTCTGCGACACTCTCTCTCTCTATTCTACCCTCTGCTCCTGACACACTCTGCTTGGCACATCTTGAATGTCCTCATCTCCTCTGACATCCAACACTGTAACCCTCTCATCACGCCTCTCTCATGGACTGATCACTTTCCGCTCTCCTCCCACCTGACACTCTCTGTCCCCCAGGTGCAGCCTATCCCAGCACTGCCACCAACCTGTTTGGTCATCTTGCCCATGAAGGGTGTATCAGTGGAGTCCTCTGCTGCTACTTTCTCAACTCCTCCTACTCCTGCGTCTGACTCACACTCTTGCAGAGCCATGTCTAGCCTGCAGCTTTCTATCACTAACACTCTCGAGGTCCTTGCCCCTGTCAGGAAAGTCCACCTGAAGCCTACCTCCAAGTGCAACTCTTGATATGACTCTGACCTCACCACCCTAAAATGCAAGTGTAGCCCTCCTTTCCGGAATGCCACAGACTTTAGATAACCTCCTTTGTTTTTGGATATGTTCCATTTCTTTTCTTCAGTCCTTATGATTGTCTGTGTGTCATCATGCAGATAGATTCTGACAGACTATTAGATTCTGCATTAGAGTCTGCATCTGACACCTGTTGTCGGATTAGTCACCATTTGTCCTGTGGTCTCATTTCTCAGAGGGGTTGGTTAAGAACCTAAGTTTGCTTTGTTCATTGTTCCATTCTAATGTTCTCTGGTAAAGAGGTATTGGCTAATTCTATTATCATGTACTGGGTTCTTTTTCGAGAAATTAATTCTGTGAGCTCTTTCATATGTAGACTTTACCAATTGTTTAATCATAGATTTTTCAAATGTACCAGGTGGTAAAACTGCATCAGGCAGAATAACGGACAATGGTTTTTAATCCAAAGGTAGAGCTAACGTAATCTATTATTATAGCTATGCTTGGTTAAACTGCTGCTCTTCCCATACCCTTGCTACACAGCATTTACTTCCTTTTGAATAAGGTCAGTGCTCACTCTTTATTTGCAACATTAAGGACCTTATGTTGTTCCACTTCGTAATTTGGCAGTGTGGATCTGGTACATTTGCACTCAGGTGTAGCCAGGTCTTTGTCACCAAATTTACATCATTTGCACTTTATCGTGCAAAGTGAGTAAATGCTCTCTAGCATGCTTTGCAGCATTTACTTGTAATTGTGAGTGCTGCTTGCCATGCTCGCTCGCTTGACAAGCAGCCCTCATGATTACAATGAAACCCTGCTAGACATGCTTGCATGTCGAGCAAAGTTTAATTTCAGTTGTGAACGCTGCTTGACATGCGTGCATGGTAAGCACGGTTCACAAATACGATTAAAACCTGCCTGACACTCAAGCAAATTGGCCAGGGTTTATTTGTAATTGCACATGCTGCCTGAAATGCAAGCAAATGAATGAAATGGGGGGTCATGTTAATGGACAGGCTTTTACTCCTTTCAAAAAAAGGCGCAAATCAGTGCACTGCAAAGAACAGTGCAGCAAGTATCAGATCAGTGAAGCGAGTTCGGAGCAGCGAGTGAACGTAGTAGTCCCCACAATCACTTGTAACATAGAATAAGTAACTTGGTCCGAGTTACGCTGCATATAACTATCAAGCTTCACCTTGCCGACTCGTCCTCTTGGAGCTCAGCAAAAGACTGTGGGCCTCATTACGACCCAGGCGGTCCGGAAATAACGGTGGTCGTAACCCGCCGCCATCGTTGTTTCCGGACCGCCTGAGTCCGACCCCTGCAGGCGGGAGGTGATGTTCCCGCCAGGTCTGACCTGGCGGGTTTAACACCTCCTGCATACAGGCGGACGAGGAAACACCGGCAGCATTACGAGATGCTGCCGGTGTTTCCATGATCCCCATTTCCATCGAGTCCCATAGGACTCAATGGTAATGGGGATTTACACCATTCGGCCTCCGTGATTCCCGAAAAAACCGGGGTTGTAATGCCCCGGTAATTCCGGGAATCACGGAGGCGGAATGGTAATACGAGTCCGGCGTTAACCAGGCGGTTTTACCGCCTCGGTTAACGCCGGATCGTAATGAGGCCGGTCCCACAAACAGTGCACCTCCGATGCGCGTGCGCTGGATGCGCGTGCACCCAGATTATGAACGTGTTCGAGGGGCGGACCTTGGATGGGGGCAGGCAGAAGGACAGCTAGCACAGCCAATATCAACAGTCCTATCTTGCCGACTCATCCTCGGCGCAGCTCGTGGATTCTATCCTCCAATGTCCAATGTCCAAAGTCCAACTTGGAGCTCAGCAAAAGACACAGCCGGTCCCACACTCAAACAGTGCACTTCCGGTGCACTTCCTGGAAGCGCCTTTCATTAACTCCTCAATGGAGCACAAGCCACTCAGACTTTTTTTAACGTTACGTATTTTGAAATGTGTCAATTACTTCTCAGTTATCATCAGTACACCGAAATTTAGAGAAAAGGTAATATCTATTTTGGGATCATTACAATATACACTACTTTAATTTGCTTTGCATATCCCGATTATAAATAATGGAGACTGGCATTTATGCATTGATCCTACATATGGAAAGTAGCTCACCAAACATGGTAGGCATGATTATAATTCTACGATGCTGCTCTTTCCAGACAGAAATGGTGTAAAAACAAGGCCCACAAGATGATGGGTGCAATCCATACACTCATGACAAGCACACGCAGTGATGTCATCCTCCAGCAGACACATAGGAAACATCTTCCAAGAGATGTGTGCACAAAGAGTGCACCTTGGTGTACCTGAAGGTAGGCCTGTTGTTATGATCTGATCTGTGGTGTTCCAGAACAACAGGGGGTTCTGGAACACAGGGGCAGTTGAAGGGCAGCAAGGGGCAAGGGTGCTTGCTGCTCTCTGTGCTCGATTCATAATAAACCCATTCTTTTCACTCACTGTGTTGTCTGGACTCATCAGTGGCGACGAAGATGCAGAGTTGTTCCGCACAAGGGGGTGGAAAGAAGAAAGAGTGCAGAGGCCCCTCCATGCAGCAGCAGGTACTGCCTCAGTAAGGAGAAGATTCACCAAGTAATAAGGCGAAAGAGGCGTTCATCAAGAAGCAGAGGGTGGCGGACGGACAAGCTATGTAAAGAAAAATAAATAAACGAAAACGAAAGCTGAAAAGAGGGACGCCATGAAAAGTAATGTGGAGCTATTGTGTTACACCTCACTCGGTCACGTGAGTTTCTCCCTTGGTCTCACTAAAGGGATGACAACCGGTTACCAAATTATGTCCAGGATGGATAGGCTTGGCTTGCAATGTCAATGTTGATCAGAAGGAAGTGATGAGATTGGTGGAAGAAGCTCAATGCCAGTACAAAAGAGTGTTTGATGAAGGTTCTAAAGTACATTTCTGGAACCAAAGTGGTAAAGGATGATACCTTTAGTCATCAAACTAAGCTTGACAGGTTTCCGTAACCTTCTAGGCCGGATGTCCCGCCCTAGCGGAGTTCCTGGGATGGAATTGATGTCATGTGAGGTTCCCCCGGAAGTTCCGCCTGTGCGGCAATCCCATCCCAGAAGTGATGTAGGTGTGTTTAACCAAAACTTGGGCCCTACTCGGGGTGTCCCACCAGATGTGACATCATAGGGGTTAGCAGGAAGGTCCCCCCAAGGCCTGGAGCCCCTAGGGGCCCCGACTGAGGCTTCCCCCGGAAGTCCCCCACAAAGACTCGGAAGTGTGTCACAGTTTGTGCACGCTGGGGCACCTGGAGATGATATCTACATGGGGGCCATCTTTAGGGGTGTGGCGTGCAGGGTGCATATATATAGATGGGGTTTGGGAGGTAGGTACACTCTGATCCTGATGCCTGGGGAAACAGCGTCAGCGAGAACTGCAGTTATGGTACGGTATACATACGGTTGAAACTTCGGGTACAATTGTGCTAAAGAGGATTTTTAGTATTGGGTGGTTGTGTGTCTACACTTATAATAAGACAGGTGCGAAGAAAAGCATGACAGTTTACTAAGATTTGAAAAAAAAATGTATGTATATAAAATTATATAAAATAGGCATAATTACATAATTCATAATACAAAAAACGATATATACAACATTAATATCTGATATTTTATTAATAATGTAATAATTTTTATATATGTTATTAATATCTGATGTTAATTTTAATAGTTGGCATTAATATCTGTTGTTCATCTTTAATAATGTAGTCTTCGGCATACATATCCTATATTAATTTTTAATATCTTATCAATAATGGGCATTAATAATGGTTATTAATATTTGAAATATTTTAATAATTTAATATTTGTGATTAGATTTTAATATTTAATTATAATTTTACTTTAACAATAGTGTATGCTGTTTCTTTATTTTTTAGCGGTAACACATGACCATACTTATGACAAGACCGATGACGCTGATGCTCAACAGATTGATGCTGGGTCTTCTGAGGCTGGGAGAGAGGCATCGGGCACTGTAGCAGGTAATGGCGGCTGTCACTCTAGATATGTTATAGGTCGATCCCTGTAAAGCCTGTATGCCTTTTATTTGGTAGCTGTTGTTTTCCAAGATTTTAGTCTTTTGTGTAAAATATGGTTATGCATTTGAAGCAGATGGCGCCCGTTTGGATCCTTGATGTAGAGCATGTTGGTAAATGTTTTCTTTGATTTTATTTCAGATTCACACTTTGGAGGATCAATGCCACACGCTGCAGGACCAACGATATCGGCTGTCCCGCCCTGCCCACACGCTGGAGGACCAACACCATTGGCGGTTCCGTTGTGAAAGCGGAAATAGCCTGTCGGGGATACACATTGGAGGTTTGTATGATTACTAATGAGCAAACCTTTTTTTCCACAGCGCCAGCCGTTAATATTTCGTTGTGTCTTTGTAAAACCCCAGACCAGTCCGATCATGTCATTATAGAGTATTGTTTGGGCTATTTTTCCCAACTAGGCCCTTCAATATTTTAATGAGGTTTCGTAACCCCGCTAGGCTTACCATCGCATTTCATTGTAAAGTATTGCCTGGCCTATTTTTTTCTGTAATACCACACTAAAACTGCTTTTTCTTTTGTTTAATTCTAGAGGCTTGTGTTGCGAAGGAGGAAGAAGTTCTAGCGCAAACAACCTCTGTAACCCCACCCCCGCTCACCTCGACATCTACAGGTCAGCCACATACACTGGCATTGTACAAAGCCAATAGAATTGATTGTGTGTTAGACAGGCTGTACAGACCATTTTAAATAAAAGTAGGCGCTTATCGCTTAACAAGGGGCGGGTGTCTCTAGGGCTTGCAAATGGTCTAGTTACTTATCACCAGCAATATGTTATTGTTCCCAACAACCATATACGCCATATGCAGCCTGTTCAGCCTTGCATACCGGGGCATACTATGCCTGTTGTAGCACCTGTGAATGTTAGACCTCCCCAGGGGACACAGCTCGGGGGTGTCATCACACAGGGCCTGGGCACCCGGTAGTGAGCTCCAAAACCCTTCTAGCCGGAGTCTCGGATAGCCCCCGACCGTGGTCCCCCGGTTGTGGAGAGATCACACCACCCCATGCGTTCTCACCAATGATCCCCAACCACGAGCTAGATGTTACTAATTCTGATGATGTAGAACATCTGTGGGTTCAACCTAGCACCAGTGCCATCCTAGATTCTGACCCTATTATAATAATTACTGATTCACCCATAAAAGAGGCGCTCATAGTTATTTCAGACTCCCCTTTAAAAATAGAGTCTCAAGACTTTGTATATGCCTCTGTAATCTGTGGATCAGGCTATAGCCCGAAACCCCTTGAACTTTCCTACAGAGGGCCCAACGGTGTAAGCATACAGTGCCGTACAACATTCATTTATTGTCCAGCACATAATATACCGACCTTAAATTCCCCAAAGCCTGTGAATCTTAATACATCGAACAGCTTTGTAAATATTTGTGATTCTAAAAGGGCTAGCGTTGTTATGCAATTATTTCGGCCAACAGGTTTAAAAAAATGGAGAAAGGAAAAACATTTATTAGGGCCGCGAAACAACTATAGCTTATGAGACCAGGATTGTAGCTTGAGACACCGTTTTGGTAAAAAATCTCTAGCAGATATGCGTAAGTGTGTGTCTAAGGCCAAGCACGTCCTTTTCAGTAGGGAATCTAAAAACAGGGTAAACACCTCAGCTAAAAAAATAATGAAAAATGAAAGCCCCATAACTCTTAAAAACAAACAACAAAAAAAAGAAACGGTTGCTAACAAAAACACATACAGCACAGTCCTGATTTTGCAGACCCCCCAGAGCCCTTAAGATCAGGGGTAGACGTTGGTCTGTGTACAGACAATTCCTACTTAAGCGCAGAGCCTAAGAAACCTCTGTTAGTGTTGAAAGATACAAACACACCCTCAAACCCGGTTAAAAAACACTGCATACCTGTAAAAGATTTACCGGCACAATGTTTAAAATGGTTTCGAACCCATAGGCAGTGGAAATTGTTTCTGAAACGGTTGAGAAAAGCAAAAATAATCATCATGCAGCGCTCACTTAAAGATTTAGATTCACAACCCCAAAACACGATACAGCTTGCTGAAATGGATACCGAAATCTTTGTAGAGTATTGGCACATACGAGAGAGATCTACTAAAGTTTAGAAGTGTTGAATACTGTGAAGTGTTCCTGTAAAGACTGGAGGGGGGTATCTGTACTCCTACTCCTATATGGCAGAGGAGAGGCACAGAGGACCCCAGCCAATATTCTCTATTATGGTAGCAATGGACGAGCAATCAAGGCCTAGCTTCTCAGGAGGTGATGCAGGCTGGTTCTTAAGTACAGTGTAGTCCCCAAGCCTCCACAAAGGAATGTCCACACACTGTATTAACTGTGCTAATTTTGTATTTCAAAAGTATTAGTAAAAACACAGTCTTTATATAATTAAGTTTAAGGTTAGGTACACAATCACAATAACTCACTTTGTGCTCAGAAAATCTACAATGGCAAATTTATACGGTTCTAAGTGGTACCACAATTATTATCAGATTTCATTAAAGTGCATCAACTGTACTCTGGTGAAATGTCACACAAATCACTTAATAAAGGTAACCAACAATAGACATATGAGGAAAGCAGTTGGTTAGAACAGTTGGCAGAATACTGGCCCAGTTACCTAGACACAATTCTGTGTGGAGATCCCCCGCCCCAGGACAACCTATAAAATAAGGATATACCACAAGCCCAGTCCATATATTGTGCTATAAGTCTTATTTCCTTCTATAATATTTCTACCACCCTAATGTACCTGGTATAGCAGAGTTCGATGTCGGGTTGTCGATGGATCCTTCTTGAGCGTCTCCCTTTAAACCAGGAGCCACGGATCATCGAGTTCCCTCAAAGAAAGTGAACTCGGAGTCAAGGCTGCAGCTTCAGTCCCAGCGGTGCTCGTTGACGACGGAGCGAAGACGTCCTGCAAGGAAGAGGCATGCAGGGCACCTCAAGGTCGATAGTTCAGGACAGCAAATAGTTTGTGAAGAACTGTGGCACAGCAAGGGCGTTGAGTTGTCCGGCATCTCTACGGTAGTTGGGTGGTGGGAAACACACCGGCGGATTCTCCTTGGTGCGTCGATGGCCTGGCCTTCTCTGGCGGGATAAGGCGAAGGGGTGCAGACAAGCTCGTCAGTGAATCAAAAGACTTAGGCAAAGGAGCATTGCGGCTCCGGTCAACGGTGGCTTCGTGTCAAGCGGTCCACGCTTCTGGGCAACAGGGCTTCGACTGGCCTCCAGCGGTTACAGCAAACTTGCAAAGCCTGGTCGACGACGGTGGACGGAATGTCCGGTGCTTATCTTCGTTCTCCTCGGTGGTCCCAGTCTCCGGTCGGCAGCCTTTCAAGGGTCTGACTTCCAGGGCACTTCGGCGAAGGTTAGCAGTGCTCGATGGTCCCTACGAGCAGGGGAAGAGGGCACCTAACTAGGTCCTCTCTTGGATCAGTCTCGACGGCTTTTGGCTTTTGGCTTTCGGCGAAGGGAGACAGCAGTCAACCTTCTTCTTCAGGCTCGGCTTAGAGATTAAGCGTCAGTTTCAACTGCAGCTTCTGATCAAATGCTAGCAGTGAGAGGTCCCCAGATATACTAGTTGATCTCTCATTCATTCTGCTGGGTCATACTTACGCAACCAATCACTCAGAAGGGCATTCAGCAGTCAGTCAGCCAATCAGGAATACAGCGCATTCAGGATATACTCCTCCCTCTCAGACACTCACAAAAAGGAATGTGTATTGGGACAAGTACCCAGCCATTCAACACTACACACTGCATTCATACCAGTTTCGGTCAGGGCTGTCTCAGTCATTGTGTCAAACACCAGAAACCAGACATCCACAACAAGAAGTGCATATTGATCACACACTCCATTCACCCATGTGCCACCCACAGGGTGTACCCACAACATACAGTCACTGGGAAGGCTCCAGCCAGTCTGGCCTGGACTTCACAACAACAGCATATATCAACATGCCAGTCAGCCAGTCAAGGGGGAGGGACAGAGTTAGGTCTTCACAGGACTTTGGCAAAACAAGGTAACAGACAATAGAAAGCAAGAGGCCACAGGGGCAATCTAGTTTCCTATCAGAAATCAACTGATTCCAATGACAGGGCCTGGGTATCCCAAAATGGAGGATACTCGGAGCACCTGTCAATTTCAGCATGGAGCTGCCACCAGCCCATACCCTGCTCTGTGGGCCACACACAGGTGCCAAAAAACATACACTAGTGGCACAAGGATGCACCCCCACCCATGGGTGACATAAGGGTATCCCATGGGTCTGTACACCAAACCAAAAACATTCAGAGCTGCACTGCCAGGAGTCCCACATGGACTTCTGGGCAGAAAATAATACAGAACACAAATGAAAAAGGACTACAGGACAAGGACAGGGAGGCCCTGTCCCTCCAATGCATTTCCTGCATCACAGTCGCCCCCCCAGACGGAGGTTAGGGTACCACCCTCATCCAGATGGTCAACATACCTTCTGGAAAGGCCATCTGCATTATCGTGACTCTTCCCTAGTATATGCTCTATGGTGAAGTCTAGACCTTTCAGGCTAATGGACCACCTGAGCAGTTTTGGGTTATTACCCTTCATCTGCATAAGCCACTTCAGGGGCTTATGATCTGTTAGGACCTTGAAGGTAGACCCTGTAAGGTAGGGCCGAAAACGCCTAAGGCTCCAAACTATACTGAAACATTCCTTTTCAACAGTAGCCCACCTAAGTTCTCTACCCTTGAGTTGTCTGCTGATGAATATGATCAGATGTTTCCTCCCTTTGTCATCTAACTGGGACAAGACAGCTCCAATTCCGGTGTCGCAGGCATCCATCTGGACGATAAAGGGTTTGCTGTAGTCAGGCACACACAACACAGGTGCCCACCTCAGACTTTCTCTCAAGCCATCAAAGGCCCTCTGACAGACTTCAGTCCAGTTAACCTTCCTAGGCTGTTTGGGTGAAGTCAGAGCTGTCAGCGGTGCAGCTATGGTTCCATAGTCCGCCTTGAAATTGCGATAATACCTGGGTTTGAGTAGTGGGAGTCTCCCAGTTATGTACATCCTGTACTTTACTGGGGAGAGGTTAGATTTGACCCCCTCGTACCTCATGACCAAGATATGGGACTTTCCCCTGAGCTATCTGGCACTTGGTGGCCTTGATAGTGAGGTTAGCCATTTTCAAGGCCTGCAACACCTTATCCAGATGTTTCAAATGCTTTTCCCAGGTGGAACTGTAGATGGCAATGTCATCTAAGTAGGCCACACATAAGGCCTCCAGCCCGCTGATCGCATGATTGACCAATCTCTGTAAGGTGGCAGGGGCATTCTTCAACCTAAAAGGCATGACCCTAAACTGGTAGAGTCCCTCAGGTGTTGAGAATGCCGTCTTTTCCTTGGCATGGTCCATCGGAGCTATTTGCCAATAGCCTGAGGTAAGGTCAAAGGTGCTCACAAATTTGGCAGCACCTATGGTGTCCACAATCTCATCAGCCCGGGGCAATGGGTGTGCATCAGTTTTGGTGACAGCATTGACTCCTTGGTATTCCACACAGAACCTCCAATCCTTGGTACATGCCTGGGAACTGCCTTGGGGACAAGGACAACGGGACTGGACCAAGGACTGGTTGAGGGTTCAATAACACCCAGATCCAACATCTTGGTGACCTCAGCCTGGATGTGGTTCTTAGCGGTATCTGACATACGGTAGCACCTGCTTTTGACAGGCACACTGTCACCAGTGTCAATTTTGTGCCTACACCACGGTGTAAGGCATGGTGTCAGTGAAAACAGAGAGGCATACTGCCGGAGCAAAGCCCTGCAGGCCCTCTGCTGCTCTGTCATCAGATCTGGAGAGAGATGTACTCCCTCCACTGACCATCCTGAAGGTTGCTATGCAGCAAATCAGGAAGGGGCTCACTCTCATCCTCTTCTTGCCCTGAAGCTAGCAAGAGACATGAGACTTCTGCTCGCCTGTGGAAAGGCTTGAGCCTTTTAACATGGAATACCTGAGGGGCTACCCCCGGGACTCCCATGTCAATCAGATAATTGACTTAGCCCATCTTGGAGAGGATCCTGAAGGGTCCAGCCCACTTGCATGCCTATGCTCTAGGCTTGGTAGGCTCCATCACAAGGATTTCCTGTCCCAGAGTCCAATCCACTTGCAAGGCTTTAAGGTCATGCCAGTATTTATTCAGTTCCTGGCTGGCCTTGAGATTTGCTGTCGCCTGACCCATCATCTGTGTCATCCTCCGTCTGAAGCCTAACACATAGTCTCCCAATTGCTTGGCGGGACCTGGAGGGGTGGCTTCCCACCCTTCTCTGATCAAGGCAAGGGGCCCCCTCACGGGATGTCCAAAGAGGAACTCAAAGGGGCTGAAACCAACACCCTCTTGAGGTACCTCTCTGTAAGCGAACAGCAAGCATGGCAGGAGGAGATCCCATTTCCTCCTTAGGGGTTCTTCCAAAGCACCTAGCATGACCTTGAGAGTTTTATTAAAGCTCTCAACCAGACCATTGGTCTGGAGATGGTAAGAGGTGGAGAACTTATAGGTTACCCGCACTCTTTCCACATGGTTTTCATGTAACTAGACATGAAGTTGGATCCTCTGTCAGAGACAACCTCCTTAGGGAATCCAACCCGGGTGAAAATGCCTAGGAGAGCCCTGGAAACCACCTTGGCAGTAACAGTCAGAAGGGGTATAGCCTCAGGGTACCTAGTGGCATGATCAACCAAGACCAGGATGAACCGATGTCCACCTGAAGTGGGAGGGTCAACGGGACCGACAATGTCAATGCCCACCCTCTCAAACGGTGTGCCCAACACTGGCAACGGCTCCAGTGGGCCAATGACACTGCCTCCAGTCTTGCCAGACAACTGACAAGTTGGGCAGGTCCTGCAGTGGGACTCCACTTCTACTCCCATCCGAGGCCAGTAGAAATGGGCAGAGAGCCTCTGCTTAGTCTTCTTGGTACAAAGATGACCATCTAAGGGCACCTCATGTGCCAACTGCAGCAGGAAGGGCCTGTAAACCTGGAATACCGCCAACATCTTGAGGGCACCAGGTTCAGGCTTAGTGGGCTCACTAACAAGGAGCTCACCCTCCCAATAGATCCGGAATGTCCTAGGCACTTCTCCTTGTACCTGGGTCAGGGCCTGTTTCCTCAGA
This sequence comes from Ambystoma mexicanum, assembly GCF_040938575.1. Taxonomy (NCBI): domain Eukaryota; kingdom Metazoa; phylum Chordata; class Amphibia; order Caudata; family Ambystomatidae; genus Ambystoma; species Ambystoma mexicanum. The sequence continues at coordinate 1,490,357,587 of NC_090921.1, forward strand.
CCCTCGAGAGAGTGGCACTCTCTCTGTCCCTTACAGAAGTCTGCCCGGGAGGGTCCACCTTCAGCCAACAGGCATTGAAGGTCGGCGGGTTCCTCTGGGTTTGAGAACTTTTCCCAAAGTTGGGTCTTCTGCCTCTTCTCCCTCAGGAGTTGAGTTTGGGTTTTCCACTGGACCCAGCCCGTCCAGATCATGTATCCCATTAGGTGCTGTAGGAACTGCAGGAAGAGAAGGAGCCCCCTTGAAAGAGGTGGCCTTCTTGTTCTTCTGTCTTCTTGCCTTAGGCCTCGCTTTTGGCTCGGGTACCTGACTCACAGCCAGATCCTGTGTCACCTGTGACCTAGTGACTGCAGCAGCAGTCATGGAGAGACCATCCAAGATTAACCCCAACGCTACTAGATCATTACCTAACAGAATGTTAGCAGGGACATTGTCCTGAACCAGGACAGGAAGCGTTGCTGTCTTGTCTCCAATCATGAGTGTGACTAAGGCTACAGGTGATGATTTGGGAGGCCCACGAGCTACCCTGGTGGTTCTCAGAGGAACACCTACATAGTCCTCTGGCTTAAGCAGGGCTCTGTCCACCACTGTCATGCTTGCTCCAGTGTCTCTTAAACCAGTAGAAGGCTGGCCATTCAAGAGGACACTTCTCAAAAACCTATGGGTGTTCTGTGGGATAGTCACCAGTACTTCTGCGTACTGGTCCCAGGCCCCAAGAGACACTAAGGAAATCTCTACAGGAGCACCAAATGTGATTCCTGTAGAGGAGGGGAGGGCAGTGGCCTCCACCTCAGACATGGGGTAAGGGTAGCTCAGGCTGACAGTCTGTACTCCAAGTGTCTTACCTTTACACTTTGAGTCACCCTTCTTGTGATCCAGAGCCCCACATTCGCAACAAGTGCCAGGAATGTGGGGTACGGTACTGGAACTACTGGGAGCCTGCTTTGCAGCAGGTGGACCACTACTCGTATTCCCACCCACAGAGGACTTATCCCCACTAGACTTTTGAGTCTTAGAAGAGGAAAGTTTTGGTTTACCCAACTGTGATTGCTTCAGGGACTCCTCAGCTTTCTGAGAGGTCCCCATTTCTTTGTCCTTGTCCTTCCCACTGGAGTCCTTAGGGGACACCCGGTGGGAGACCCACATGTCAGACAACCTAGCCAGTTTAAAGGGATCCAAAATGTTCTAGTCAGCAATATACTGATGCAGCTCTGGTGAACAGGCTTCAGAAAAATGCTCAAAAAACAATAGGTGAGACAATTCAACAAACATTTTCACTTTGTATCCATGAATCCACCCCAACATGTTCCTGTGCTCAAAACTCACCCAGTCAACCCAAGATGCATTCTCTCTTTTCTTAAAATCCCTGAACCTTTTAAGGTATTGGGTAGGTGTCTTTCCAAACTTGGCAATCAAAGCAGACTTCATGCACTCATATTGACTCCTTTCTTCCACACTCAGTTTCAGAATACAGTCATATCCAGTCTGAGGCACTCTGCTTAACAAACACTTAGCCCAATCTCTCTTATCTACATCATGAATTGCACCAGCCATTTCAAATGCTTCAATCCATTGGAGGATATCTGAACCATCCACAAACACACCAACCAAATCTTTCATAAACCTGGTGGCTGGGGACCTGACACTCTCAACAGGTTTAGCTGAAGTCTCCACTCCAGCTTTCTCTAGCTGGATTCTCAGACATTCAGTGTCCTTGTCTTTGAGTTCAACAGCCCTTTTGTTGAGTTCCACTTGCTGTGCCAGCTCCTCTTTCTTAAGCTCAGGTTCTATTTCCAACTTGCGGTATTCAAAGGCCAATTTCATCCTTAGTAACTCAAGTTCCACGGAATTGCTAGGGGTCGGAACAGAGGCAGCAGGAATGGTGGCATTCCCAGAAACAGATTCAGCAACAACCTCAGGGGCAGAGTCCTCATTGGTTGCATCCCCCCCTTCAAGAGTTTCACCATTAGTCTGGTAGTCCACCACGGCAGCTATCAGCTCAGCCCTAGAATAATCCACAAAGTCTAACTCCCTGGCTTCACAAGCACACTGGAGAGCCTCTAAGCTCATACTAGTCAATTTACCATTTGCAATAGACTCCATTTCTTGTAATGCAGTTATCTTGTACACAACTAAACCTCAATTTAACAAAGTGCAGATATTTTGTAAGTGGCACGGTTATACACTGATTCTTAAAACCATAAGCATCCCACCGCTGCCACCAGTGTAAAGATTGGAGGGGGTGTCTGTACTCCTGCTTTCTATATGGCAGAGGAGAGGCAGGACACCAAACTTGCCAATGGAACCATTCGTCCTTCTAAGTCCCCTGAAGGGGCATCCTTATTTTTTGTACCGAAGAAGGATACCAAGGAACTCCGACCCTGCTTGGGTCTTAATCAATGCACCCTTAAGGACCGTTATCCATTACTGCTCATCTCTGATATCCTGGAAGTGGTACGCGGTGCCGTCATCTTTACCAAACTTGACTTACGGGGTGCGTACCATTTGATACGTATAAAGGAAGGCAATGAGTGGAAGACTGCCTTCAGTACACCCTTCGGACATTTCGAATATTTTGTGATGCCATTCGGTCTAGCCAATGCTCCAGCAGTTTTCCAGCACTTTATGGACAGAGTATTTTCAGACATGCTATTCCTTTTTGTTATTGTTTATCAGGACGACATTTTGATTTATTCCAATGATCCCATACTACATCAAGAACATGTGACTCTGATCTTACAAAGCTTGCAAGAGAATAAGCTGCTGGCTAAGCCTGAGAAGTTCATTTTCCATGTCCCTACTGTTCATTATCTGGGTTTTAGGTCCTCAAGAAATAGAAATGGATCCTGCCAAGGTTGACTCTAACCTTTCATGGCCGGTTCCTACATCAGTAAAACAAATACAATCCTTCCTGGGACTTGCAAACTTTTATAGGAAATTCATCCCTACATTTTCTGCCATAGTACCGCCTATAGTTGCATTGTTGAAGAAAGACATACCCTTCAACTGGTCGACAGACCAAGAGTTCGCCTTTCAAGAACTAAAACTAAGATTTTCTCAAAGCACCATCCTGGCTCAACCTGACATCAATAAACCCTTCCTGGTGGAAACTGATGCCTCGGATTAGGCCATAGGGGCAGTTCCAAAACAAGAATCTGGGGACAAGGAAGAACATCCCATTGCATATTTATCTCGTACTTTGAATCCTAGTGAAAGTCATTACTCTGTACTGGAGAAGGAATTGCTTGCCATCCGGCAGGCGTTTACTGAAATGCGTCATCTGCTCTTGGCTGCCAAATTTCCTGTACAAGTTCGAACTGATCATCGGAATTTACAGGTCCTTCAGTCCCTGGAGTGTAGAAACAGTTGTCAGGCTTGTTGGGCCTTCTTTTTCACCCAATACCAGTTTCACATACACCATGTACCCAGAACAACCAACATAATAGCTGACGCATTATCCAGACGTCCTGATTGTGAACCTGATGAAACCTGTGCCCTTCCATAGATGTTTCCAGAGTCTGTGTTTATTGCCCAGGCCAACTCTCTATTGGATAACATCCGCACTGAGACTCCACTCTCTGACCTTTGGAAGGAATACACACATGATGAACAGATGGGTTCTCACTGCCAAGGACACTTACCTTTTCAAGGACAAGTGTCTGGTTATACCTACACAAAAGCTGAGAACCCAGATAACAAACCTCTGTCATGATACCTTTCATTCCAGGGATCGGGGCATTATGGCTACTCTTTGACTCATCCAGAGGAACTTTTGGTGGCCTAGAATGACCAATGATATAAAGGCATACATACAAGCCTGTGCTGGCTGCCATCAGAACAAGTGTGACTATAAACTATGTTTGTAAATTATGTACATAATGTATTTACTGTATATAATTTGTTACCTTTCCACACTTACATGTATAGAATGTACATAATGTAATTACTGTATACAATTTATGTTACCAACAACCTGTAATATGCAACCTGTAACCAAGTTCTAAGCATTCTTGTTATTCTGTGCGCCCAGCTACCCAAGGGTTTTCTGGCGCCCTATAAACAAACAAACAAACAAAAAACCAGCTGGTCTTCTTCATCAACCTGCATTACTGGATAGACCTTGAGAGATAATTGCCACCGATTTCATTGTGGAATTACCTCCTTCCAAGGGCTTCACAACCATCATGGTTACCATCAACCTGTTTTCCCATATGGTCCATATAATTCCCTTGGATGAGCTACCACCGGCACAAGAAATGTCAGGAATTTTCTTGAACCACATCTTTAGACTACATGGCCTCCCTTCTAAAATCATCTCTGACTGCGGACCTTAATACATTTCTCAGTTCTGGAAGTACTTGTGCAAAATGTTGAGTATTCAACGTGCCTTGTCTTCAGGATACCATCCTCAGACCAATGGGATAACTGAACAAGTTAATCAGACCCTAGAACAATACCTACGATGCTTTGCCTCCAAGGTCCAGGATGATTGGTCAGTTTTGATTCCAGTGGCTGAATTTGCATATAACAACTCTGACCACTCTGCCATTAAGACAAGTCCTTTCTTTTGCAGTCAAGGATTCCACCCATCTGTTCTGCCAACACTCCTGCCTCACCCCCCCCCCAGTTCCATCGGTTGATTCCTGGATAGAGAATTTGGTCACTGTAGACAAGGATGTGAAAGGACATTTAGAAAAGGTCAGGATGGATGTTTAACGATATGCTGATAACAGGAGGAGACCTGGTCCTATGTATGCCATCCGCGACAAGGTCTGGCTTTCCTCTAGACTTTTGCCTCAACACCTAAGACCCAACAAGTTGGCTCCATGTTTCAATGGGCCCTTTGCGATAAAAGAGATCATTAACCCTGTAGCCTTTCAACTACAATTACCAGACTCATGGAAGAAGATCCATCCCGTTTTTCACACATCCTTGCTTAAGCCTTATTCCCAAACCACCAGGATAGCTCTACGTCCTACCCCCATACTCATCAATGATAAAATCGAATTTGAAGTTTCCAGGATATGTGATTCCAGATGAAGAAGTTGACTGCAATATTTAGTGGAATGGAAAGGTTATCCACCCAGCGAACGTACTTGGGAACCAGTGTCCAACATGAATGCCCCCCGTTTGCTACGGAGGTTCCATCTAACCCATCCAGGTAAACCAGGCGGATCACAGTTTAAGAGGGGGCATGCTGTCATGATTCACCGTTTCCGCCCTTTCTGGACTACATGGTCCATCAGACAGGCAACATCCCTTCGAGCATATTCCCAACCAGGCCGACGCCGCTGCGAAGTTACCAGTCTAGTTATTCAACTGACTTGCCACTTCCTAGAAAATAGACGCGCCCCCGCAGCTCTGCGCGTCTCAACGCTACCTTTCCGAAGTTCCGGCAAGCATGTGTCTAACTTTTCCTCTACTCCCATGCTATCCCCCTTGTTAGCGGTTAATATTCCTTCCTGGTAATTATTGGTTCTGCCCGCGCTTACCGCTTGTGGAATTGTTCCTTCCACCTTCTCCTTGGGGCCCTTGCCCGGATCCATTGTGCACTCGTACTCTACCTTTTGCACGGTACGAGTCCCAGTTCTTTCCTGGTTTCCTTACCCTTCCCGGACTCCGTCTGCATCTCTACAGGACTGATACCCTACCTGCACACTGGCTACAGAGGACACTCGCCCGTGTTTATACAAATCCCGAGTCATCAGAAAGAAGGAAAAACCTCTGAAAAACAAGACTTCAAAGGATAAACAGGTGAGATTTCAGGCGAAGTGTGACACCCCGCGTGAGAAGATACACTACTATGACTTTACCAGCCTCTACCCCTTTGTCAGTCATTCAAAACCCTACCCTTTAGGGCACCCCAGTATTATCTAAGAACATTTTGGGGATATTAAGTATTAAGAAGTATTTTGGTTTGATCAGATGCCAAAGTGTACCCCCCTAAGAAGCTTTATTTCCCGGTCCTCCCTCAGAGGATATCTGGTAAGCTTATGTTCCCTTTGTGTATGGCCTGTGCAGAGTCAAAACAGACTGCAAAATGCACACACAGCGATGAGGAACTCTTGATCAAGGGTACCTGGTGTACCGTCGAGTTAGAAGTGGCCTTACAGAAAGGGTACCGTCTGGGGTAGACTAATGAAAAATGGCACTTTGATAACATCACAGTAGAATTCTTTTATGAGTACATTCATATGTTACTGGAAATTAAATAGGAATCATCAGGATACCACGAGGGTTAAGACAATCCTGATTCCCGCCAGAAGTACATATATGAGTATTACACACAGCAGGCTATCCGTTTAAGACCAGAATTTATTAAGAATAACCCCTCCAGACCGCAACTAGCTAAGCTGTGTTTAAATTCCTTATGGGGTAAGTTTGCTCAGAGAACAAATTTACCAAAGACAACCATTATAACCGATCTTGATGGTATGAAAGCCTAACTTTTTGATGCTGGTTATGACATTTCAAGCCTGCAGTTTATATACGAGGAAACGGCTTGCCTCTGCTGGAAGTATGCTGAGGAGTACCCAACATGTTCCAACAATATAAACATATTTATTTCATGTTTCACAACCGCTCATGCCCGTTTGGAACTGTATACCATCATGGACACGCTCCAGGAGCGGTGTTTGTACCACAGCACTGATTCAGTCATTTTTGTTAGTGCCCCCGGACAGGAGAATCCCCCACTGGGTGATTATCAGGGTAATCTAACAAGAAAATTAGCACCGGGTGAGCACATTATAGAGTTTGTTTCTGCAGGACCCAAACCCTATTCATATCGGACATCCACAGGGGCAGTCTGCAAGTAAAAGGCATCACTTTGAACATTAGCAAAGACATGAAGATCAATTTTGACAGTCTGAAAGCGTTAGTACGAAGGTACACATGAAAGAAACACTACCAAGACTATGCTGGTACTATGCTTCTTTTTACCTGCTAAGAGTGAAACTCTTTTGCCCACTCTTAGGCATTTTTGCTATGTGTGTTCTAGGCTATTTTTGTGTTTAATGCCTATGGGATCTTTCTCAACCCCATAGGAACCATCTTTATTCACATGTGTTACAGAACACCCTCAGTGCAGTGACAAAGGGGTGTCGTAGCGACCCCCAAACATAGACTCCATACCCTGGGACTGACTACTGTCTCCCAGGGCATGTAAAGTCCCCATTGACTTTACTAGTCAAATCCTACGAACTAAACCAGTACAACCCATCTTACTATGGAGGTACTGGAAGGGGTTAATAGTTTTTCCCCTATGTTCATTTTCGAGAGGGTACCGTACAGTCCCTCTCTCAAAAGTTTCTGGCTGGTGGCAGTGGTTACTACCGTCAATATTCGACCGCAAATATTTCCCTATGGGATTTTCCCATTGTTCGAGGCTACCACTTTTTCTGACAGCCTCTAACATACCGCCAGTGTATTTTAATATTAACTTTACTCCGGTAAGTTTTTATTGCCAGAACTTTAATATAACTTCTTTCTCGTGTCTTCCTCTAAACTCCTAACCCAGGTCGGGGATCCTTTGTTCATCCATTTGGCGGGCTTCTGCCGAGAATCCCTCCGTTCGGTGCCACTGAGTCTGGGGTGGGTCCATTGTGTGGGAGGGGGAGTAGGACCCCTGGACAGGGTTGCCTCAGCAACCCATGTCGCACTCTATCCTGATAGGCTGGAGGGTCTCCCGCCAAGATGACCACTCCACTGTGTGAGTGACAGCTAGGCTGTATGAATGGGGATCTTTTTGCATAAAAGCAGGGTCCTGAGGACTGGAAGAGCAAGACATCGTCATTGGAACTAAGAAGCCGAAGAGAAGAGAAGTCAAAGACATCTGCAACGACTGAACCACCGATGAAGCCCTGCTGCAGCATCTCACCACTTTTCTCCACACGACGAGAGAAGATCTTCACCTGCAAGAGCCTTCTTCCCTGGAACTGGTGGGGCCAACCAGTTTGCCAATCGCCTTCCCGGACCTGCCTTGGTCGAATCTCCCGTACCCTGTACTCGGAGGCTGGATAGCCAGGCACCAGTCCACCCGGACCGCCATTTAAAGGAGCGTATCTTTTATTTGTCCGGCAGCACCATGGCTGATTTCATCCCTGGGTAGTGCAGTAACTCGAACCTTCCTCCACGACGAGAGCCTCTCTTCCTCTGCTGGATCACCCAAACTGCAGGAACTACCAGGAACAAACGCCACCGCAGGAGCCACTTCTCCATTTTAAGGTGCATTGTTCTGCCAGGCCACCCTTTCTTCGCGGTAGCACTAAAGGTGTTTTAAATCCTTTACCTACCTGTTGGGTTGGCCGCCCCTCTGTCTTAATACTGTCTTTTCAACGTCTGAATCCAACCTTTTCCACTTCGTTAACCAAAGACTTGACTGCAGCTACAAGAACATTTTGCTCCTGGGCCCTTGCCCTGTACCAACTGACTTTGGCACAGGCCTACTGACTCTGGTCACATTTGTTAGATCTGCCTTCTCTAGATTGATTCTCAGCTGGAACTGTGTAGTGCCCCTATTTCTTTTAACTACCCTTTCCTTCCCATTTTTAAACCTTGTGAAATGTCATCTTGCTCAGTTTTCATTTACGTATTGCTTATACTGATGCACTGCCTTGCTTAAACTGGTTCACAAACTGATGGGAAGTGTTGCTAGGGTGTGTAAGAACCTATTTCTATATAACTTGTGCTTTCCCTCCCTTGTGAGGAATTGTTAGAGGATCCCTTGTGTGTAGTTGTCACTGTGCCATTTTGCTTAGTTTTCACTCTGGTTCACTTGGTCTACAATTTAACTTGGGAGTGTGTATATTTTTCCTTTGACTTAATTTAACTTGCTTGATGACTGTGATACATGTGTTTTATTAGAAGTGTGTAAAATAAATATATAACTGCTTTTTAAATACAAAGCTTTGGTCAGTATTTCCTTTTTCCACAGTCTAGTGGGCCTATTGTGTAAACACTGAATACTGCTCATCTCCCTCTTGAGATAAGTCTGACTGCTCAGCCACAGCTACAAACTAAATCTGTGTGGTACAGACTGATACCAAAGGGGATTTATTGCTCTCACCTGTAGTCCTAATCTTGTGTAGTGCTCCCTAAGGCCTTGGGCCAAAATACCTTCAACTCTCTCTTCCTAGATATCTTCCTTCTCGAGCTCTTCGCTCATCCGCCTCCAACTCCCTCAGGGTCAGCCGCTTCTCCAAACAACGAGTTGGGGACAGATCTCTCTCCGCTGCAGGGGCCTCCCTCTGGAACAGCCTTCCTACTTCCCTGAAACTCGAGAAGCTAGCTAAGGCTGTTGACTTGTGGGTTGCCAAAAGGGCTACTCATAAGGATTCAGGGGTCACTCAGAAAAAGGATGAGAGAAAGCAGCCAAAGAAAGACAACAAGGAGAATTCAAATAATTCCAATTCCAAAGAGGGCCCCAAACAAAATTCTAAGGGTAAGCCACAGGGGAAACCTAATCAGGCTAGTACACCTTCTGGTCCCAGACCAGAAGGGGGTCAGAACAAGCCACCATTCATAAAGACATTTGGAAAATGTTATGTTTGCGGCTCTACTGATAATGTGAAAGGGGATCCCAGATGTAAGGGTAAACCTTCGGGGGTCCACACTGTCTCCTTAGCCTTCGCTCCAGAGGAGGAAGTACATATGGCCAGTGGAAACCTTCAACTGCTAGCTGAAGATCCCATTGGAGTCTCAGCTAGTGTATCTTTAGTATCTCTAGGGTTGTGGGAACAACAGAATTTAGATGTACATAATTCTATCCCTCCTAATACTAAAGAGTATTATAAAGACAGTGTCCTAGTCAATGGTTAGGAGACCCCTGCCATTAGAGACACTGGGGCCAGCATAACTGTGGTGGACAAATCTATTTTCAAGGTGGAGGATGTTGCTAAGGCACCCAAAAGCCTCACCAAGTTAGCTGGAGGGCCTGTGCAGATGCTTCCCCAATTACCAGCTCTCATCCAGTGCAATGAAATGACTGTCAGGATTCCTGTGAGTGTACACTCTGAAATACCAGGAAGGGTGCTGTTGGGCAATGATCTGAAAGACCTGCTAGTAGTGTCAAGTACCCCCAGACCTCCTAGTAAGAGATTACAGGAGCTTACCAGACCTGCAAGGGAGAGGACCTTGAGGGGCTCTACTGAGGAGATGATAGAAAAAGAAATCACTCCTACTGTAACGCTCACCTGATTCTCGCAGAGGCACCGGTCTTGACTGGGCGACTACCGTATCTTCAAAGGTGATGTGTAGCACCCGGTTGGCTCTTTGGGCTGGACCTCTGTGCACTGTATGCCTGACTTCAAGAGTAAGATGTCTGCAGATAGAAAATATGGGATTAATGAACTGGGGTTACTGGGGTGTCCCTATCTCTTTCCTTTTTTGCTCTCCTGTAGACCCCCAAAGGTTAACGCTCTCACCTTAGGTAAGTGAATGCCGAGCTCTCCATCTGCCTCGGGGCAGGGTGCTGTAACCAGTTTCTTCACTGGATAGGTAGCGCAGGCCTCTTGACTTCAGAGGACTGCTGTCCGTCGTTTACTGCACGAACGGTAAGTTTCGGGTAGTTCTATTGTCTTTAAAGTCTTTAGTAATGATGTCTCTTGTTTTGCAGGGTTCCGGCGATGGCGGATGACGGGCTGAAGTGAGTTGAAGATGGAGTCCGTGTGATGAATAGAAGCGCCTGGAAGCACGTAAGTAAGCGCTTGTTGCCTGCTTCACGATGCGCTCTAACTGTCTTTTTATTTTGCAGGTACGAGTTCGGAGCGGCTGCAGGGTGCCGGAATACCCACTGGGTTAGATGTGGAAAGGAGTAATGGCACGTGAGTATTAAAGTTCCCCAATGTCTTTAAACGCACCTTGTTTTGTCTTTCAGATGCAGGATGCAGCGCCGAAGGCCTCCGGAGCGTGCGAAGAGTTGGTAAGCTTTTGTCTTTCAGATGCCGGAATGCAGTGTGAAGACCTCCGGAGCGCACAAAGAGTAGGTAAGCCTTTGTCTTTCAGATGCCGGAATGCTAACCTGTTCTTTCTTGTCTTTATAGGTGTTGCTGAAGACTGGATTCAGGATGGTAAGCCTTTTTCCTTAGGCCCAGGATCCGATGCAGAAGACACGATGAGCGTTCCGCTGCAGAGGATGCAGAATAACGCAAAGCAAGATTCATCCACCGGGTGTGGTTTAAATAGCCTCCTGTAGTGCTTAGGTGTCTCCTTCCACAGCTACGCCTAGGTAAGAAAAGAGTTCCTGCTTTCCAGAAGAGTTCCAGTGTTCTGAATCTAGGGAGTGTCTCCTGCCCCACCCAACAGGAAAAGTAGTTCCAAACAGAAGAGGATCAGAGGCTCAACTGGCAGGCAAGTAAGCAGCATGGTCTGCTGCAGGTAAGTCCACCCAAGCATTATGAGCCCGGCGCTTCCAGCGCTGGGACTGGGCATATTTATGAGCCTGGTGCCACTGGCGCCAGGACTGGGTCCAAAAGGTCCCAATTGGGACTGGTTGGCACTCGGAACCTGGGTTATGGATCTGCTTCCAAGGGAGTTGGGAAAACCCTGACCTTTTGGAAGCAGAGATCATGACAGTACCCCCCCTCAAGGCCCCTCCCAAACCGGGCTTCTCCGGGGGTTTTGGCTTGTCAGGAAATGTTCGGTGAAATCTTTTGATTAGGCGAGGAGTGTGGACATATTCAGCAGGTTCCCAGGATCTCTCTTGGGGGCCGTAGCCTTTCCAGTCAATTAGGTAAAATAGTTTAGATTTGGAGATCTTGGAGTCCAGAATGCTTTTGACTTCAAACTCGAGTTCTCCATCAACTAGGATGGGTTTTGGAGATTTAGTTAGTCGGGTTTGAGGTTGCACGGGTTTTAATAGAGAGACGTGGAAGACCGGATGAATCTTCATGTGCGGGGGCAAGTCCAACTTGACCGCTACTGGGTTTACTATGGTAGTAATGGAATAGGGACCAAGGTATCTTGGGTTGAATGTGCGTGGCACTTTTAGAGGTAGATATTTGGTGGATAACCAGACTTGGTCCCCTACCTGATATTGAGGGGCTTCCTTCCGATGTTGATCTGCTCCTTTCTTGTATTGTTCTTTAGCCCTTTGAAGGTGATAAACAGCTTCCTTTAAGGCTTGTGTGATTGTAGAATGCAGGTAGTCTACTGCTGGTGTTTCAAGATCTTGGAGGGGATCCAACTCCGAGGTTCGAGGGTGACTGCCGTACAAAAGAAAAAACTGTGTTTTCCCAGTTCCCGAATGGACAGAGTTATTGTAGGCATATTCGGCTATCCAAAGGATGTCTTTCCAAGTTTTTTCAGTTTGTTGCAGCATGCAGCGTAAATACTGTTCCAGAGTTTGATTGGTCCTCTCGGTTTGTCCGTCGGTCTGAGGGTGGTGACTGGTCGATAGTCTCACATCAATTTGAGCCGACCGACAGCAACTTCGCCAAAAATGAGAAATAAATTGACTACCTCGATCCGAGATTAGAACCGAAGGAAAACCGTGTAGTCGGACGATGTTTTCGAGAAATTCTCGGGCCAGAGTTGCTGCTGTTGGCAAGCCTTTGAGCGGAATGAAATGCGCCATCTTGGAGAATAAGTCCACGATTACTAGAATCGTATTGTATCCGGAGCATGGAGGTAGATCGGTGATGAAGTCCATAGAAAGCGTATGCCAAGGGCGAGGTGGGATGTCAATAGGGCGTAAGAGGCCTGCTGGTCTTTCCTTTTGACTCTTGTTTTGGGCGCATACTCCACAGGACATTATAAAGTCTCTGATATCTTTTTTCCAAGACGGCCACCAGAAGTAGCGCTTGATCTTTTCTGAGGTCTTGGCCATACCGGGATGACCTTCCATTAAAGAATCGTGATAACAAGAGATTACTTTTTTCTGTAAATCTGTGCTGGGTAGGTATAATCGTTCTTGGAAATACAATAAGTTGTCCTTTACTGCAAAGTCCTTTCCCTGCAGATGCCAATTCTGTATGTCTGCTGGAGTTACAAGTTGCCTGGCTTTATCCTTAACTTCCTCTATGGATTCTGTGGCGATTAAACCCAGAATTCTTTGTTCGGGAATGATTGGTACAGGTTTAGGGTTGATCAAGTGTTCTTCCACTCCCATCCGAGAAAGGGCATCAGCTTTACCGTTCTTTGTACCAGGTCGATAGGTAATTATGAAGTCAAACTCGGCAAAGAATAATGCCCAACGGAGTTGTCTAGAGGATTGGGCTTTTGCGGTTTTCAAATATTGCAGGTTTCGGTGATCCGTAATCACAGTAACGGTGTGTCGGGCCCCCAGCAGATAATGCCGCCAAGCCTTAAAGGCAGACTTGATAGCCAGAAGTTCCTTGTCAGTAATCGTGTAATTGATTTCAGGAGGCGAGAATTTGCGGGACCAAAATGCCACGGGATGCAACTGATTGGTTACCGGGTCCTTTTGTGATAGAACTGCCCCCATGGCAAGGCTTGAAGCATCAGTTTCCACGATGTAGGGGAGTTCGGGGCGAGGGTGTTTTAAGATTGGTGCAGAGATAAATTTAGTCTTCAAATCCTGGAAAGCTTGTTCCGCCTCGGTAGACCATTCAAAACGTTTGTTTTTCTTTAACAAGGCAGTGATGGGCTGGACTATTCGAGAGAATTCGGGGATAAACCTGCGGTAAAAGTTAGCGAAGCCTAACATGCTTTGCACACCTTTTACGGAGGATGGTGATGGCCATTTGAGAACTGCATCGACCTTCTTTGAATCCATACGTACTCCGCCAGGTGATAATATGAATCCCAAGAATTCAACTTCAGTCACGTTGAAAACACATGTTTCCAACTTAGCGAAAAGTTTGTGTTGACGCAATCTTTCGAGGACCATTTTCACGTGTTTCCGCTGTTCAGATTCCGATGAAGAAAAAACGAGGATGTCGTCAATGTAAACAACCACACACACATCTATGAGCTCTCTGAGGACATTGTTCATAAAATATTGAAAGGCGGCCGGGGCATTGCAAAGTCCGAAGGGCATGACCTGATATTCAAATAGCCCATACTTGGTGCGGAAGGCCGTCTTCCATTCATCGCCCTCTTTTACTCGTACCAAGTGGTAAGCTCCAGCTTTGTATATATGCATGCCTTTCTGACTTGGTCCAGGAGTTCAGGGATCAAAGGTAACGGATATCTATTCTTAACGGTGATCTGGTTCAGGGAGCGATAATCGATACAAGTTCTAAGGTCTCCTTCCTTTTTTGGAACGAAGAACAAAGCTGAAGAAGCAGGGGACTTGGAAGGACGAATAAACCCATTCGCTAGGTATTGATCCAGGTATTGTCGAAGGTGAAGGTTCTCAGGCGCGGTGAGGGCATAAATTCTACTACAAGGAGGAGTAGATCCAGGTATCAGGTCTATCTGGCAGTCATAAGACCTATGAGGAGGTAGAGAGTTAGCCTGATCCTTCCGGAAAACATCTTGGTATTCTAGGTATTCGGGAGGTAACTGGGGAGTCTCTGAAGAAATTGCTGCCAGTGCAACACCAGGTGGAGGGTGACAAGTAGAGACACATTCTGGAAACTGGACCGTTCTTGCTCACCAATCGATCAGAGGATTGTGTTTCTCTAACCAAGGTATTCCTAGAATAATCTGAAACTGAGGGGCCTTGATCACATCGAACACGATCTTCTCATGGTGTCCATCTTGACTTACTAGCGTCACCTCTTGAGTGGTATGCGTTACTGGCCCGGAGGCTATCTCCGTACCATCCACCGTAGTAATGACGTCCTTTACAGCCTTGGGACAAAGAGTTAGATTCATCCTCAAAACCATTTCATGATCCACATAATTGCCGATGGCACCACTGTCGACGTAAGCTTCAATTGCATGTAATCGATCCGGATTATCAGGGCTAATGAGGACCATAGGTATCACGAAATGCGAGGTCACGGAACTGGTTTTCACGCTCGGCAAGAGGACCTCTATTCTTGTCGGGCAAGGTCGTTTCCCTGCTCAGAGTTTGTAACTTTGGTAACTGCAGCTCCTACTGCCTTCTTGGCAGGTTTCACCGGACAGTCTCGAAGAAAGTGCCCTGAGTTTCCGCAATAGAGGCATAATTGCAACTGTTTTCTCCTTTCCCGCTCCTTTTGTGTTAGAGGACCTTTCAGACCCCCTATTTGCATGGGTTCCCCGGAGTCTACTCCTTTGGAAGGATTTGGCGGTTTGGAAAATACTCGAGCATCAAACTTGGAACGATCGGCCTTCCTGTTCTGCAGTCTGTGATCTATTTGAACGACTAAGTCTATATAGTCCGAACAATCTTGTGGGGGATTCACTACTTGGGCTAACACATCTTTGAGCTCTCCACGTAGACCTCTATAAAACAGCGTAATCCTTTTGTCCTCAGGCCATTGAGTTTCCACTATCAGTCTGTTGAAAGACGCAATATAAGCCAAAAGGTCTTGATTACCTTGTCGCAACGAAAGAAGCTCATTGTCCAAGGCCTGCCCCTGTGAATGTCTTGCGAACAGTTTTTCCATACTGAGCTGAAAAGCTTGAAAATCATGGAGGACCGGATCATCTTGATTTACTAGAGGGATCGACCAGTCTGCCGCATTGCCACTAAGGTACGAAAGCACGAAAGCTACTTTAGCTTGATCAGTTGGAAAGGCTGCTGGCCGGCATAAGAAATGCAACCGGCACTGATTGATGAATACTGCAAACCTCTTTGGGTCACCAGAAAATCGTTCGGGCGGAGCCAGAGGTACATTCCCAGGTAGGTTGATCTGCACTGGATTCATAGAGGATGTAGAAGGAAGATTTCCCCCAGATGCGGGTAACGGGGTCTGTCCGGCTTGTGACTGTAGCAATTGTCTAGCGAGATCATCTGTTCGCTCCTTGGAAATAATCAGTTCCCTTCTTAGAGAGTTCGTTTCCTGACGGGCTGCATGCACTTCTGCCCTTAGTTCCCCAAGTAACTGGGCTTGCTGGTCGGTATCAGAGGTTTCCATAGCGCCTGGGCGGGAGTTTTGTGGTAGGCTTTGCGTTCTGTAACGCTCACCTGATTCCAGTAGAGGCGCCGGTCTTGACTGGGCGTATACCGTATCTTCACAGGTGATGTGTAACACACGGCTGGCTCTTTGGGCTGGACCTCTGTGCACGGTATATCTGACACGAAGGGTAAGATGTCTGCAGATAGAAAATATGGGATTAAGGAACTGGGCTATTGAATGTCTCTCTCTTCTTCCCTTTCTCTTCTCCTGTAGAACCCCAAAGGTTAACGCTCTCACCTTAGGTAAGTGAACGCCGTGCTCTCCATCTGCCTCGGGGCAGGGTGCTGTAACTAGTTTGTTCACTGGATAAGGGGAGCAGGCCTCTTGACTTCAGAGGACTGTGGCCGTTGTTTACTGCACGAACGGTAAGTTTCAAGTAATTCTAATGTCTTTAAAGTCTTTAGTAATGATGTTTCTTGTTTTGCAGGGTTCCGGCGATGGCGGATGACGGGCTGAAGTGAGTTGAAGATGAAGCCCGTGTGATGAATAGAAGCGCCTGGAAGCACGTAAGTAAGCGCTTGTTGCCTGCTTCACGATGCGCTCTAACTGTCTTTTTATTTTGCAGGTATAAGTTCGGAGCGGCTGCAGGGTGCCGGAATACCCACTGGGTTAGATGTGGAAAGGAGTAATGGCACGTGAGTACTAAAGTTCCCCAATGTCTTTAAACGCACCTTGTTTTGTCTTTCAGATGCGGGATGCAGCGCCGAAGGCCTCCGGAGCGTGCGAAGAGTTGGTAAGCTTTTGTCTTTCAGATGCCGGAATGCAGTGTGAAGACCTCCGGAGTGCACGAAGAGTAGGTAAGCCTTTGTCTTTCAGATGCCGGAATGCAGCGCGAGGCGTTGGTGACAGCCGATGGACCAGGTAAGTGAAGAGCTGTCACTGAAGACAGTAATGCTAACCTGTTCTTTCTTGTCTTTATAGGTGTTGCTGAAGACTGGATTCAGGATGGTAAGCCTTTTTCCTTAGGCCCAGGATCAGATGCAGAAGACACGATGAGCGTTCTGCTGCAGAGGATGCAGAATAACGCAAAGCAAGATTCATCCATCGGGTGTGGTTTAAATAGCCTCCTGTAGTGCTTAGGTCCCTCCTTCCACAGCCACGCCTAGGTAAAAAAAGAGTTCCTGCTTTCCAGAAGAGTTCCAGTGTTCTGAATCTAGGGAGTGGCTCCTGCCCCACCCAACAGGCAAAGTAGTTCCAAACAGAAGAGGATCAGAGGCTCAAATGGCAGGCAAGTAAGCAGCATGGTCTGCTGCAGGTAAGTCCACCCAAGCATTATGAGCCCGGCGCTTCCAGCGCTGGGACTGGGCATATTTATGAGCCTGGTGCCACTGGCGCCAGGACTGGGTCCAAAAGGTCCCAATTGGGATTGGTTGGCACTCGGAACCTGGGTTATGGATCTGCTTCCAAGGGAGTTGGAAAAACCCTGACCTTTTGGAAGCAGAGATCATGACACCTCGTTGGTATTTTTTTTTTACCAAGGTTGGGTTTCCTAAGGAGGTAATATCCGATAGGGGGTCAAATTTTATGTCCCACTACATTAAGGCCATGTGGAAAAACTGTGGAGTTACCTATAAGTCCTCAACATCATACCACTTGCAGACAAATGGGTTGGTAGAAAGGTTTAACAAAACCATGAAGTGCATGATAGGAGCTTTAGAGGACCCTCTTAAGAAAAAGTGGGATCTTCTATTGTCATGCCGTCTCTTTGCATATAGAGAAGCCGCTCAGGAGGGAGTGGGTTACAGTCCCTTTGAACTTCTCTATGGCCATCCGGTCAGAGGTCCATTGGCCCTGATCAAGGAGGGGTTGGAGAGTGCTCCTTCCCCCACGCAAGTCAGAGTCACTGACTATCTGATAGGACTCCGGAGGAGAATGTCACACATGATGGCTGAGGCAAGTGAAAACTTCAAAGCAGGTCAGGCTCTGGCAAGCATTGGCATGACCAGTAGTCCAACATGGTTGAGTTCGCTCAAGGCCAGCTAGTTCTTGTTATGGTCCCAACAAGGCAGAGGGCCTTGCATGACAAATGGATGGGACCCTTCAAGTTTGTGGGAAAACTTGGAGAGCTGAACTATCTGGCGGACTTAGGCAATCCTAAGGAGGCTCCTAGAGTCTTTCACATCAACTTTCTAAAAGCTTATGTCTCGAGACCAGAACTGGGAGCTCTGCTTCTAGCTTCAGCTCAAGAGGAGGAGGAGAGCGAACCTCTACCTGACCTCCTCAGAGGCAAACCTTTAGATGAGAAAATAGAAGGCGTTAATCTCTCTTCTAATCTGACACAAGAGCAACAGGAGGAGTGCAAAGTTTTGTTGAATCAATTTGCCTCCCTGTTCTCTCTAGCACCAGACTTGACCCCTTGGGGCCAGCATGATATACAAACTGGTGACTGTTTGCCTGTCAAAAGCAGGGGCTACAGGATGTCAGAAAATGTAAGAACCCACATCAAAGAAGAGGTCAACAAGATGCTTGATCTCGGGGTAATAGAACCCTCGACTAGTCCATGGTCTAGCCCAATTGTGTTAGTACCAAAGGCAGGATCCAAGGAGTTGAGATTCTGTGTGGACTATAGAGCTCTAAATGCCGTCACTAAGTCTGATTCCATCCTTTGCCAAGGACAGATGAGCTGGTGGATAGACTTGGTTCAGCCAAGTTCCTCAGCACATTTGATCTCACGTCAGGTTATTGGCAAATAACCGTGACTGACCATGCCACGGAGAAAACTGCATTCTCCACCCCAGTTGGCTTATACCAGTTTAAGGTTATGCCTTTTGGATTAAAGAATGCACCTGCTACATTCCAAAGGATGGTTAATCAGGTTCTGAATGGGATGGAGGACTTCTGCATGGCATACTTGGATGACATTGCAGTGTTCAGCCCTACTTGGAAAGAACATGTTGACCACCCAGGATATGTTTTGCAGGCTCTTGCAAGGCCCATCTGACTATAAAGGCAAGTAAATTCCAAATTGGTCAGAGTAAAGTGGTCTACCTTGGGCATGAGGCAGGAGGTGGTGAAATAAGGCCTTTGCTCAGCAATATTTAAGCTGTGCAAAATTGGACAACCCCTTCTACTCAAACCCAGCTGAGAGCCTTCCTAGGCCTCACTGGGTATTACCGGAATTTCATTGAGAACTATGGATCCATAGCTTCTCCACTGATTGTAATCTCTTCTCCTATGTTCCCTAAAAAGATGAAATGGAATGAGGAGTGCAATCAGGCCTTTGAAAGCCTAAAGAAAGCCCTTTGTCAAGCTCCAGTTCTCAGAGCTCCTGACTGCCACCAACCCTTCATTGTACAAACAGATGCTTCCAATATAGGTATAGGTGCAGTACTCAGTCAACTGGATGAGAAAGGTAGGGAGTACCCCATTTGCTTCATCAGTGGGAAACTGAAGGAACCTGAAACAAGGTAGGCAACTATTGAGAGAGAATGTTTTGCCATTGTGTGGGCTTTTTCATCATTCAAACAGACCACCAAACCTTGAGATGGTTGATGCAAATGAAAGGGAATCCCCAAAACTGCTAAGATGGTCAATCTGCCTCCAAGGGTTTGATTTTACCATTGAGCACAGGTCAGGATGTCACCACCAAAATGCTGATGGTCTCTCTAGGATGTTTATAACCGACTAGATGTAAGAGATTCATCCAGGAATGGATTAGATCCTCCTGTCCCTTAGTCGGGGGGGGGGGGGCGAGTGTTAGGGAGAATTCTCATTCTATGGCTAATTTCCCTTACCTATAGAGTCCCCCAGCAGCTTTGCCGGATTTGAAGGGTTTCTTTTTACCTGCTAAGAGTAAGACTCTTTTTCCCACTCTTAGGCATTTTTGCTATGTGTGTTCTAGGCTATTTTTGTGTTTAATGCCTATGGGATCTTTCTCAACCCCATAGGAACCATCTTTATTCACATGTGTTACACAGCACCCTCAGTGCAGTGACACAGGGGTGTCGTAGCGAGCCCCAAACATAGAATCCATACCCTGGGAATGACTACTGTCTCCCAGAGCATGTAAAGTCTCCATTGACTTTACTAGTCAAATCCTACGAACTAAACCAGTACAACCCATCTTACTATGGAGGTACTGGAAGGGGTTAATAGTTTTTCCCCTATGTTCATTTTCGAGAGGGTACCTTACAGTCCCTCTCTCAAAAGTTTCTGGCTGGTGGCAGTGGTTACTACTGTAAATATTCGACCACAAATATTTCCCTATGGGATTTTCCCATTGTTCGAGGCTACCACTTTTTCTCACAGGCTCTAACATACCGCCGGTGTATTTTAAAATTAACTTTACTCTGGTAGGTTTTCATTGCCAGAACTTTAATATAACTTCTTTCTCGCGTCTTCCTCTAAACTCCTAACCCAGGTCGGGATCCTTTGTTCGTCCCTTTGGCGGGCTTCTGCCGAGAAGCCCTCCTTTCGGCGCCACAGAGTCTGGGGTGGGTCCATTGTGTGGGAGGGGGAGTAGGACCCCTGGACAGGGTTGCATCAGCAACCCATGTCGCACTCTATCTTGATAGGCTGGAGGGCCTCCTGCCAAGAGGACTGGAAGAGCAAGACGTCGCCACTGGAACTAAGAAGCCGTAGAGGAGAGAAGCCAAAAACATCTGCAATGACTGAACCACCGGTGAAGCCCTGCTGCAGCGTCTCACCACTTTTCTCCACATGACGAGAGAAGATCTTCACCTGCAAGAGCCTTCTTCCCTCGAACTGGTGGGGCCAACCAGTTTGCCAATTGCCTTCCCGGACCGGCCTTGGTCAAATCTCCCGTACCAGGCACCAGTCCACCCGGACCACGATTTAAAGGAGCGTACCTTTTATTCGTCGGGCAGCACCGCGGCTGGTTTCATCCATGGGTAGTGCAGTAACTCGAACCTTCCTCCATGACGAGAGCCTCTCTTCCTCTGCTGGATCACCCAAACTGCAGGAACTACCAGGAACAACTGCCACCGCAGGGGCCACTTCTCCATTTTAAGGTACATTGTTCCGCCAGTCCGCCGTTTCTTTGTGGTATCGCTAAAGGTATTTTTTTTTTTAAACATGTTTATTTTTGATCGACACACCAGAGAAAAGTACATTACAACATATTCTTTCATGACACTTTGTGCAGCTCATTGATCATCTCCTCTCCCATCATCAACCCCATTCCCGTCCCACCTTATTTAACGTCCAAATCTTGCTCTTCGGTCCATTGTATCATCTCCGTGTTCCTTGCCGTTAGAGCGTTTGCTACCGCTCGTGGCTTAAAAGTTAGTGCTGGATAGCTCTGGTCATAGTCTATTACAGGGGACCAAATGTTCGTGAAGCGGTGAAGGAGGCCTCTGTTTGCCGCCGTGATCTTTTCTGCGACAAAGATGTCCCAAAGTTTCAGCCACCATAGGATCAGCAGGGGTCCCTCTGGCGATTTTCAGGTTCATGCCACTGTGATTTTAGCGGCCAGGAGGAGGTGCATGAGGAGGGTGGCACTTCTATCCAACCTTGGGTATATGCCTGGAAGCGGGGCTCCTAGTAGGATTGATTCTGGCTCCAAGGGCAGCTTTATCCCAGTTATGTCTGCTATGGTGGCGATGCATTGGGCCCAGAAGTTTACAACCACTGGGCAGGACCACCACATATGGAGGAACGATCTCTGTAGGCAGCATCGACGCCAGCATCGAGGGTCCAAGGCTGGGTTGATATGGTATAGTCTAAGTGGCGGGTAGTACCATCTTAGAAGTAGTTTATGGGCACACTCCCGATTAGTGATGCAGAAGGAGGAGGCCCGCGTGCAAGACCAAATGTCTGACCAAACTTGGTCTTCTATTGGGTGTCCTAGGTCTGTTTCCCATTGGTTCATGTAGGTTGCTCTAACGACCAGGAGATTTGTCTGCAGCAGCTTGTACATCGCTGAGATGCGCCCTCGGTGTGGGGGATCTGCGATTGTCAGCTCTGTAGGGTCTAGATCTCGGGTCGCTGCCTCGCGCGTTGTTGGATGGGAACACCAATTCCTCAGTTGCACGTATGTGAATCTGTCTGTTTCCGCCAGGTCAAAGGTGTTTTTGCATTGTTCAAAGGTGAGTGGTTGATTCCTCTCAAAGAGCTGGCTTAGGGAGCTGAGGCCGCCGGCGATCCAGTTCTTAAAGTTTACTAGGTGGGTTTCCTGGGGAGAACGCTGGGTTATGAAATACCGGGGAAGCTGAGCCTAGGCCTCTAGGGATTCCCCTCTGTTTACGAGTCCATTCCCAAGCTTTTACAGTCTGCCTAGTGGAAGAGAGGATGTTCGGCCACGTTCTTTGGAGGACGGGGGAAAGGTGCAGGAGGAAGCGGAGAGGGAGGGGTAAGCGGGATTGTTCAATCTCGACCCAAATAGGTCTGTTCGAGGTTATCGTCCAGCCCACAGTGTGAGCCAGCTGGGCTGCGATCTGGTATTTCTGGAGGTCTGGGACTCCTAGGCCTCCCACATTCGGATTGCTCAGCATTGTCTTGAGCGGGATCCTTGACTTTTTACCTTTCCAGATGAAGCGTAGTACCTTCCTTTGGAGGCCCAATAGTGAGGACCAGGGGATCAAAACTGGAATGGCCGAACAGGTGTAAAGCAGGTGTGGAAGGAGGTTCATTTTACATGCAGCTATGCGGCCCAGTAGTGAGATCTCCTGCGAGAGCCAGCGAGTGAGGTCCTCCTCCAAGGTCTTGAACAGTGGTTGAAAGTTCGCTTGGTAGGTATCCTCCGATCGGGCTGTGATCTGTACTCCTAGGTAGGGGATGGACTTTTCGCTGAGCTGGATCGGGCAGAGGGCTCTAAAAGAATCCTTATCTTCCTGCTCCAGTCTCACCCCCAGGGCCAATGATTAAGCGAAGTCTATCGCGAATCCTGAAACTTTACCAAAGCGATGAATTTCTGCCAGGGAGGACCTCAGCGATTGGGTGGTGTCCGATATGGTTAATAACACATCATCCGCATATAGTGCTATTTTATGTTGGGTGGGGCCTACTTGGAGGCCTTTGATTCTGGGGTTCAGTCGGATCCTTTGGGCCAGTGGCTCCATAACCAGGGCGAAGAGCAGGGGAGACAAGGGGCATCCTTGTCTGGTGCCGCATGATAAGGGGATCGGGTTAGATAGGATGCTGTTAACGCAGAGCAAGGTCTTCGGTGATTGGTAGTTCGCTAAAACGAGTTTCTGAAATGTGGGTCCAAAGTGAAAGGACTCTAGGAAGATTCGGAGGAATGACCAATCTACTTTGTCAAAGGCTTTAGTCGCATCTGAAGCTAGCACAGCCAATTTACGTGCATCTCCTTGAGTGACTTCGACCAGGTTTAGGACCCTGCGGACGTTGTCTGCAGCGGATCTATTCAGTACGAATCCTGTCTTGTCTGGGTCGATGATGTCCGGGAGCACTCTCGCTAATCGGTTGGCCAAGACCTTTGAGTAAATGTTAGCGTCCAGGTTTAGTAGAGAGATGGGTCTATACGCTGTGATGTCTCTAGGCTCTTTTCCCGGTTTCAGGACGAGAACCGTGATCGATTCCTGCATGGATGAGGTGATGGACCCCGAGGTAGCGAAAGAGTTAAAGAGTGATTTGAGGGGGGGTCACCAGCTGCGAGCAAAAGACTTTGTAAAAGCGGGTCGAGAATCCGTCTGGACCCGGGGCCCTTGGTTTGAGACTTTTGTTGACTTTGTCGACCTCTTCGCTCGTGATCGGGGTCTCCAGCTTGTCTCGCACCGTAGGGGCGATCCGGGGAAGCGCTGCATCTCGGAGGTACGAGAGCTGCTCTTCGGGTGATCTCGGGGAGGCTGTCATCGTGTCTGTGAGATGAGTGACTGTGATGTGTTGCTTGTCTCCCTCTGCGAACTGGACTCTGCCCTGGGAATCGCAGAGGCCTAGGATAGAATTTCTCTTTCTAGTCTTCGCCAGTTTTTCCACCAGAAAATGTTTGGCCTTGTTCCCTTTAGCATAGTAGCTCTGCTTAGTTCTGGCAAGAATCTGAGCCGTGTCCTCAGCTTAATGTGCTTCTAGCTTCTTTCGAGCCATCTGCAGGGCTCGATGGGTTCTGGGCGTCCAGTTTTTTGCTTTACATATAGCTTCTGCTCTCTCTACGTCCTCCTGTAAGATCTGGTGAGTCTGGCGCTTCTTTTTGTGATAGGCCGCTCCTTGGGATATTAGGACCCCTCTCATAACCGCTTTCATTGCGTCCCACGTGTTGGATCAGGGTCATGGGGTCTCAATGTTAGCATGACCGGGGCATGATCCGATAAGATTCTGGGACCTATGGTCACCTCATCGGTGTAAACCAGGACTTGGGGGGAAGCCAGTAGCAGGTCGATGCGAGATTAAGTTCTGTGTACATAAGAATAGAATGAGTAGTCGCGGGCCTCTGGGTGTAAGACTCTCCATGTGTCAACCACATCCAAGGAGCGGAAAAGTTTAAGCAG
This sequence comes from Ambystoma mexicanum, assembly GCF_040938575.1. Classification (NCBI taxonomy): domain Eukaryota; kingdom Metazoa; phylum Chordata; class Amphibia; order Caudata; family Ambystomatidae; genus Ambystoma; species Ambystoma mexicanum. The sequence goes on from NC_090921.1 coordinate 1,490,382,002, forward strand.
AGCTGTTGCCACACTGAAGTCTTTACCAGCAGGGGGGTGAGATTTATCTTTGATTGGGTCAGGGGCTCTGTTGAAGTCTCCACCTATTATCGTTTGACCCTCCACGAATGGTCGGAGGGCATCTTCCAGAGCTGAGTAAAACTCTTCCTGTTTATCATTCGGGGCGTAGATCGAGATAAGGGAGTATAGCTGGCCATAGATCCGGCATTTAATTGCTACAAAGCGGCCATCTGGGCAAAGCACAGTGTCTAAAATGTGTGGTCTAAGTGTCTTAGCGATAAGTAAAGCTGCTCCACCTTTTTTGGTGCCGTTCGATGCCAGGAATTGTAACAGGAATTGTCTGTCACGGAGCCTAGTGAAATCAGCTGGAATCAGGTGAGTTTCTCGAAGGAATACGACTGAGGCCTCTTCGTTCTGTAGACGCCGTAGCATAGATTTCCTCTTCTGCGGCCCGTTTAAGCCTCTGACATTGAGGGTTAGGAATTTCACTTTCAGGTGTGGTTGAGGGTCATCGTGGGCTTTCCTCGACGGCTGGGGTGGGCTCTGTGGGGGGGAGTCATGAGTTTCAGGCATCATCCAAGAGCTTGGTGACAATGCGGTTCTCTGGTGGTCTTGTTTTATAAGCTCTCCAGTGGGAGGGCAAATTGAAACGGGAGGGTGAACATGGATGTGTGTGGGGGGCCGGGGCGGTGCGGCCGTGTCCACGGCCAACAGGGCCAAAACTGTTTTTCCCGCCAACAGGGCCGGGGTAGAACCATTGGACTTGGTTCGCCTCCAAGGGTGAGTTGGTGACATAATCCTCGGAGTGGGGTGTGGGCCGCTCGGGGCCCGTGGCATAGTTATGTTCCGCTTTAGTTTCGGGATCGGCTAGATCACGATAGTGGGGTATGACTGGATCATCGTATCTTCCGGCGTCTCTGTGCTTTAGATCAGGATTGTTGTTGCTGTCTTTGGGGTGATTTGTCTGGTTCTTCTGGCGGGAGAAGAGGGCTGGAGGAGAGCGAGGCCTCTGGGGAGTTTGGATGCAGGATGGATTTCGCGTCCTCAAGGTGGCTGATTTTGCGCAGGGTTCCCTGGTATGTGAATTGGAGAGGGGAAGGGAACAGCCATCGGTAGCGGATCTGCTGTCTTTGGAGGAACAGGGTCAAGGGCTTCAGGGCTCTTCTTTTCTGAAGGGTCATCAGGGAGAGATCCTGGAATATCTGAAGTGGGGTACCCATGAATCAGAGCTCGTCCTTGGTGTGGCTTATCGCCAAGATGGCCTCTTTGGTGGCGTAGAAATGGACACTAGTGATTACATCCGGGGGGCCATCTGAGTCTACTCCTCGCCTCGGGCGCATTCTGTGGGTTCGGTCCAGGACGAGTTGAGCTTTGTCCGTGAGCGGGAGAAGGGCCTGGAAAAAATTGCTTATATATTCTGGTAGTTCTTTGTCTTGGACAGACAACGGGACCCCTTGGATATGCAGGTTATTCCGTCGTGCCCTATTCTCCAGGTCCTCCTGCTTAAATTCGAGCACTTTGCTTCTAGTCTGGAGCGCTTGAATCTCGCGTCGCATTTCTATTAGCGTTGCTTCATGGCTCTGGGTTAAGTCCTCGACTTCTCCTAGCCTCTGTTCGGCTTCTGTGAGTCGTTGGTCTGTCTGTTCTAGACGTGTGGTGAGCTCGGTCATGCAGGATCTAAACTCAGCTTTGATGTCCCGCATGAAGGCCACAATGTCATCTTTGGTGGCTAGCTTAGCTTGTTCTTCCGGGGCCTTCTCTGGGGTGAGCCTAGGGGGAAGGTCCGGCTTCTTTGCCTTATCCGGCGCTAGGAGCATGGTATAAATGTCTGAGGACTTGGGTGTTTTAGCGGGCTTCGACATCTTGCCAGTACAATGACCCTGGGGTTCCTTTTCTGGATGGGTCGCAAAGGATAGGGGACTGCCCGCCGGGGAGCTGCTGTTTCAGGCTCTACACCGGGCTGAGATCCGGGTTATCAGGATGACGGTGGGCAGGGGCGCCCCAGGAATTCGCTAGGTGGCTGGGCCAGCGGAGGATCGAGGTTCAGGCTTCTATGGCCGCGTGTCCGGGTTCCTCTGTCGTAGCTGGAATAGTGTTGGGGGAGGGGAAGCCGGAGTTCAGCTACTTAACAGGGACTCAGGTGATTCACCCCCGTTGGGCTGAGTTTAGAGCAAGGCCTCAGGGCCCTCAATTAGTGAGCGCCTCGGGGGGCCGAGCGCTTCCCTCACTCCTCAGGGCCGATGCTTATGGGGGATGGGCTCACCTCTCTTTTGGCGCTGCTCTCGGATGTCGCAATTCCTCGAGTCCTTGGTTCGGATCTGGCTCCGACGCTGCTCAGCCACAGAGAGGGGAGCCCTTCGTTTTCACGGCTCCGTCCGCATCAGTACCCTGGAAATCTTCGCCAATGACGGGGTGAGGAATCTCTCCTCACGGCTCCACCTCCACCTCCTCAGCAGGTCCCGTCCGCCATCTTGAAAACGTCGCTGCCGGACTGCGAGCACGGGGGAATTCGATCCATTTCAGTGCTTAATCAGGGAATAATGGAGCCTTACTGCACATCGGCGAGTGCCCCAGCATATCAGCTTGCCATAGCTCCATCGGTCGATTCGATCCGTTCGCTAGGGGTTGATTGAATGCTAAATGCCACGGGTCTCGGGCGGAGGCCCTCAGGGAAGCAGCCGCATCGCTGGTGCTCCAGGCCACGCCCCCACTAAAGGTGTTTTAAATCCTTTACCTACCTGTTGGGTTGGCCGCCCCTCTCTCTTAACATTGTCTTTTCACCGTCTGCATCCACCTTTTCCACTTTGTTAACCAAAGACTTGACTCCAGCTACAAGAACATTTTGCTCCTGGGCCCTTGCCCTGTACCAACTGACTTTGGCACAGGCCTACTGACTCTGATAACATTTGTTAGATCTGCCTTTTCAAGAATGATTCTCAGCTGGAACTGTGTGGTGCACCTATTTCTTTTAACTACCCTTTCCTTCCCATTTTTAAACCTTGTGAAATGCCATTTTGCTCAGTTTTCATTTAAGTATTGCTTATACTGATGCACTACCTTGCTTAAACCAGTTCACAAACTGATGGGAAGTGTTGCTAGGGTGTGTAAGAACCTATTTCTATATAACTTGGACTTTCCCTCCCTTGTGAGGAATTGTTAGAGGATCCCTTGTGTGTAGTTGTCACTGTGCCATTTTGCTCATTATTCACTCTGGTTCACTTGGTCTACAAGTTAACTTGGGAGTGTGTATATTTTTCCTTTGACTTAATTTAACTTGCTTGATGACTGTAATACATGTGTTTTATTAGAAGTGTGTAAAAAATATATAACTACTTTTTAAATACAAAGCTTTGGTCAGTGTTTCCTTGTTCCATACTCTAGTGGGCCTAGTGTGTAAACGATGAATACTGCTCATCTCCCTCTTAAGATAAGTCTGACTGCTCTGCCACAGCTACCAACTAAATCTTTGTGGTACAGACTGATACCAAAGGGGATTTATTGCTCTCACCTGTAGTCCTAATCTTGTGTAGTGCTCCCTAAGGGAACTGCACAGGATTCTGCCTAACACCGTGACCGACCATCATGACGGCACATATACGTAGGAACTATGCTCTCTTTAAAATGCTATTAACGGCACTGCCACAGCAATGCAAGGCCATTCTGTGCTCAGCTTCTAATGATTTAGTATCGGCTATAGCCGAGATTGCCTTCAACACCGTCAGGAGGAACGTTCCGCTATCCAGCCGCCAGTTAGGAGCCTTAAAAAAGAAAAAGCTCATCCTCAAGAAACTGGGTAACAAACGGTCCCCCCTAAAAGCTAAAAGAAAACTTTTAAAACAATCTGGAGGTTTCATAGGATCACTACTAGGCTGTCACAACCTTGAGTGAATACTCATGACACACCCTCAAGGCGATTCTTCACTTGAAGAAAGTCCCGGAACCGATGTAAAATAGGCTTTCTCCCCAAGAGCGCAGCCTGCAGGACTATAAGTCACCTGACAGGCCAGGGGCTTGAGTGAAAAGGCAGGAGCAGCAACAACAGAGCTAAGGAAAAAAGGAACAATACAACAGTTCAGCATAGCAGCCCAGTATGCCGGTTCTCAGCAACAACCACCCTCAATATTCCTGCTCTTACCTGCTGTGTAAAGGAGAAGGTCAGTAACCTAATTGATGTCAGAGAAGAGTGAATGCTGTGGTTGGTGTCTGTAGAAAGTTCCAATATCCAAAAGGAGTCTGTGTCGGACCACCTAACCCGAGCCGCACGAGGGCGCATACTAAACCAAATTCCAGAGCAAGTCCTGTGGAAATCAGCAGAGTCTCCAAAAGTAACCAACAAAAAACAATCCACAAAGTGACCAATGATGAAGTCAGGAGAGCATCCAGGAGGTCACAATATTCCAGGGTAGAGTTCCTCATGAGCACAGGAGAGTGTCCTTGAGGAGTGCAGCAAAAGTACCTTGCAGAGTGAAGCCGGATGTGTTGATGAAGAAAGGTGAAACAGAGAAACAGACAAACAGTGGGTGATACAGAAAATGGCACAGGAAAGAAGTGCCTGTCAAAATGGTGTCCAGCGATTGGTAGACAGGCGTTGACACGGGAACGGAGCCAGAAATCTGGGTAACATCTGTAACGCTCGCCTGATTCTCGCAGAGGCGCCGGTCTTGACTGGGCGACTACCGTATCTTCAAAGGTGATGTGTAGCACCCGGTTGGCTCTTTGGGCTGGACCTCTGTGCACTGTATGCCTGACTTCAAGAGTAAGATGTCTTAGGTAAGTGAATGCCGAGCTCTCCATCTGCCTCGGGGCAGGGTGCTGTAACCAGTTTCTTCACTGGATCGGTAGCGCAGGCCTCTTGACTTCAGAGGACTGCTGTCCGTCGTTTACTGCACGAACGGTAAGTTTCGAGTAATTCTATTGTCTTTAAAGTCTTTAGTAATGATGTCTCTTGTTTTGCAGGTTCCGGCGATGGCGGATGACGGGCTGAAGTGAGTTGAAGATGGAGTCCGTGTGATGAATAGAAGCGCCTGGAAGCACGTAAGTAAGCGCTTGTTGCCTGCTTCACGATGCACTCTAACTGTCTTTTATTTTGCAGGTACGAGTTCGGAGCGGCTGCAGGGTGCCGGAATACCCACTGGGTTAGAGTAATGGCACGTGAGTATTAAAGTTCTCCAATGTCTTTAAACGCACCTTGTTTTGTCCTTCAGATGCAGGATGCAGCGCCGAAGGCCTCCGGAGCGTGCAAAGAGTTGGTAAGCTTTTGTCTTTCAGATGCCGGAATGCAGTGTGAAGACCTCCGGAGCGCACGAAGAGTAGGTAAGCCTTTGTCTTTCAGACGCCGGAATGCTAACCTGTTCTTTCTTGTCTTTATAGGTGTTGCTGAAGACTGGTTTCAGGATGGTAAGCCTTTTTCCTTAGGCCCAGGATCCGATGCAGAAGACACGATGAGCGTTCTGCTGCAGAGGATGCAGAATAACGCAAAGCAAGATTCATCCACCGGGTGTGGTTTAAATAGCCTCCTGTAGTGCTTAGGTGTCTCCTTCCACAGCCACGCCTTGGTAAGAAAAGAGTTCCTGCTTTCCAGAAGAGTTCCAGTGTTCTGAATCTAGGGAGTGGCTCCTGCCCCACCCAACAGGAAAAGTAGTTCCAAACAGAAGAGGGTCAGCTGGCAGGCAAGTAAGCAGCATGGTCTGCTGCAGGTAAGTCCACCCAAGCATTATAAGCCCGGCGCTTCCAGCGCTGGGACTGGGCATATTTATGAGCCTGGTGCCACTTGCGCCAGGACTGGGTCCAAAAGGTCCCAATTGGGACTGGTTGGCCCTCGGAACCAGGGTTATGGATCTGCTTCCAAGGGAGTTGGGAAAACCCTGACCTTTTGGAAGCAGAGATCATGACAGTACCCCCCCTCAAGGCCCCTGCCAAACCGGGCTTCTCCAGGGGTTTTGGCTTGTCAGGAAATGTTCGGTGAAATCTTTTGATTAGGCGAGGAGCGTGGACATATTCAGCAGGTTCCCAGGATCTCTCTTGGGGGCCGTAGCCTTTCCAGTCAATTAGGTAAAATAGTTTAGATTTGGAGATCTTGGAGTCCAGAATGCTTTTGACTTCAAACTCGAGTTCTCCATCAATTAGGATGGGTTTTGGAGATTTAGTTAGTCGGGTTTGAGGTTGCACGGGTTTTAATAGAGAGACGTGGAAGACCGGATGTATCTTCATGTGGGGGGCAAGTCCAACTTGACCGCTACTGGGTTTACTATGGTAGTGATGGAATAGGGACCAAGGTATCTTGGGTTGAATGTGCGTGGCCCTTTTAGAGGTAGATATTTGGTGGATAACCAGACTTGGTCCCCTACTTGATATTGAGGGGCTTCCTTCCGATGTTGATCTGCTCCTTTCTTGTATTGTTCTTTAGCCCTTTGAAGGTGAGAAACAGCTTCCTTAAAGGCTTGGGTGATTGTAGAATGCAGGTAGTCTACTGCTGGTGTTTCAAGATCTTGGAGGGGATCCAACTCTGAGGTTCGAGGGTGACTGCCGTACAAAAGAAAAAACGGTGTTTTCCCAGTTCCCGAATGGACAGAGTTATTGTAGGCATATTCGGCTATCCAAAGGATGTCTTTCCAAGTTTTTTCAGTTTGTTGCAGCATGCAGCGTAAATACTGTTCCAGAGTTTGATTGGTCCTCTAGGTTTGTCCGTCGGTCTGAGGGTGGTGACTGGTCGATAGTCTCACATCAATTTGAGCCGACCGACAGCAACTTCGCCAAAAATGAGAAATAAATTGACTACCTCGATCCGAAATTAGAACCGAAGGAAAACCGTGTAGTCGGACGATGTTTTCGAGAAATTCTCGGGCCAGAGTTGCTGCTGTTGGCAAGCCTTTGAGCGGAATGAAATGCGCCATCTTGGAGAATAAGTCCACGATTACTAGAATCGTATTGTATCCAGAGCATGGAGGTAGATCGCTGATGAAGTCCATAGAAAGCGTATTCCAAGGGCGAGGTGGGATGTCAATAGGGCGTAAGAGGCCTGCTGGTCTTTCCTTTTGACTCTTGTTTTGGGCGCATACTCCACAGGACATTATAAAGTCTCTGATATCTTTTTTCCAAGACGGCCACCAGAAGTAGCGCTTGATCTTTTCTGAGGTCTTGGCCATACCGGGATGACCTTCCATTAAAGAATCGTGATAACAGGAGATTACTTTTTTCTGTAAATCTGTGCTGGGTAGGTATAATCGTTCTTGGAAATACAATAAGTTGTCCTTTACTGCAAAGTCCTTTCCCTGCAGATGCCAATTCTGTATGTCTGCTGGAGTTACAAGTTGCCTGGCTTTATCCTTAACTTCCTCTATGGATTCTGTGGCGATTACACCCAGAATTCTTTGTTCGGGAATGATTGGTACAGGTTTAGGGTTGATCAAGTGTTCTTCCACTCCCATCCGAGAAAGGGCATCAGCTTTACTGTTCTTTGTACCCGGTCGATAGGTAATTATGAAGTCAAACTCGGCAAAGAATAATGCCCAACGGAGTTGTCTAGAGGATTGGGCTTTTGCGGTTTTCAAATATTGCAGGTTTCGGTGATCCGTAATCACAGTAACGGTGTGTCGGGCCCCCAGCAGATAATGCCGCCAAGCCTTAAAGGCAGACTTGATAGCCAGAAGTTCCTTGTCAGTAATCGTGTAATTGATTTCAGGAGGCGAGAATTTGCGGGACCAAAATGCCACGGGATGCAACTGATTGGTTACCGGGTCCTTTTGTGATAGAACTGCCCCCATGGCAAGGCTTGAAGCATCAGTTTCCACGATGTAGGGGAGTTCGGGGCGAGGGTGTTTTAAGATTGGTGCGGAGATAAATTTAGTCTTCAAATCCTGGAAAGCTTGTTCCGCCTCGGTAGACCATTCAAAACGTTTGTTTTTCTTTAACAAGGCAGTGATGGGCTGGACTATTCGAGAGAATTCGGGGATAAACCTGCGGTAAAAGTTAGCGAAGCCTAACATGCTTTGCACACCTTTTACGGAGGATGGTGATGGCCATTTGAGAACTGCATCGACCTTCTTTGAATCCATACGTACTCCGCCAGGTGATAATATGAATCCCAGGAATTCAACTTCAGTCACGTTGAAAACACATTTTTCCAACTTAGCGAAAAGTTTGTGTTGACGCAATCTTTCGAGGACCATTTTCACGTGTTTTCGATGTTCAGATTCCGATGAAGAATAAACGAGGATGTCGTCAATGTAAACAACAACACACACATCTATGAGCTCTCTGAGGACATCGTTCATAAAATATTGAAAGGCGGCCGGGGCATTGCAAAGTCCGAAGGGCATGACCTGATATTCAAATAGCCCATACTTGGTGCGGAAGGCAGTCTTCCATTCATTGCCCTCTTTTACGCGTACCAAGTGGTAAGCTCCTCTAAGATCCAGCTTTGTATATATGCATGCTTTTCTGACTTGGTCCAGGAGTTCAGGGATCAAAGGTAACGGATATCTATTCTTAACGGTGATCTGGTTCAGGGAGCGATAATCGATACAAGTTCTAAGGTCTCCTTCCTTTTTTGGAACGAAGAACAAAGCTGAAGAAGCAGGGGACTTGGAAGGACGAATAAACCCATTTGCCAGGTATTGATCCAGGTATTGTCGAAGGTGAAGGTTCTCAGGCTCGGTGAGGGCATAAATTCTACTACAAGGAGGAGTAGATCCAGGTATCAGGTCTATCTGGCAGTCATAAGACCTATGAGGAGGTAGAGTGTTAGCCTGATCCTTCCGGAAAACATCTTGGTATTCAAGGTATTCGGGAGGTAACTGGGGAGTCTCTGAAGAAATTGCTGCCAGTGCAACACCAGGTGGAGGTTGACAAGTAGAGACACATTCTGGAAACTGGACCGTTCTTGCTCGCCAATCGATCAGAGGATTGTGTTTCTCTAACCAAGGTATTCCTAGAATAATCTGAAACTGAGGGGCCTTGATCACATCGAACACGATCTTCTCATGGTGTCCATCTTGACTTACTAGCATCACCTCTTGAGTGGTATGCGTTACAGGCCCGGAGGCTATCTCCGTACCATCCACTGTAGTAATGACGTCCTTTACAGCCTTGGGACAAAGAGTTAGATTCATCCTCAAAACCATTTCATGATCCACATAATTGCCAATGGCACCGCTGTCGATGTAAGCTTCAATTGCATGTAATCGATCCGGATTATCAGGGCTAATGAGGACCATAGGTATCACGAAATGCGAGGTCACGGAACTGGTTTTCACGCTCGGCAAGAGGACCTCTATTCTTGTCGGGCGAGGTCGTTTCCCTGCTCAGAGTTTGTAACTTTGGTAACTGCAGCTCCTACTGCCTTCTTGGCAGGTTTCACCGGACAGTCTCGAAGAAAGTGCCCTGAGTTTCCGCAATATAGGCATAATTGCAACTGTTTTCTCCTTTCCCGCTCCTTTTGTGTTAGAGGACCTTTCAGACCCCCTATTTGCATGGGTTCCCCGGAGTCTACTCCTTTGGAAGGAGTTGGCGGTTTGGAAAATACTCGAGCATCAAACTTAGAACGGTCGGCCTTCCTGTTCTGCAGTCTACGATCTATTTGAACGACCAAGTCTATATAATCCGAACAGTCTTGTGGGGGATTCACTACTTGGGCTAAAATGTCTTTGAGCTCTCCACGTAGACCTCTATAAAACAGCGTAATCCTTTTGTCCTCAGGCCATTGAGTTTCCACTATTAGTCTATTGAAAGATGCAATATAAGCCAAAAGGTCTTGATCACCCTGTCGCAACGAAAGAAGCTCATTGTCCAAGGCCTGCCCCTGTGAATGTCTTGCGAACAGTTTTTCCATACTAAGCTGAAAGGCTTGAAAATCATGGAGGACCGGATCATCTTGATTTACTAGAGGGATCGACCAGTCTGCCGCATTGCCACTAAGGTACGAAAGTACAAAAGCTACTTTAGCTTGATCAGTTGGAAAGGCTGCTGGCCGGCATAAGAAATGCAACCGGCACTGATTGATAAATACTGCAAACCTCTTTGGGTCACCAGAAAATCGTTCGGGCGGAGCCAGAGGTACATTCCCAGGTAGGTTGATCTGCACTGGATTCATAGAGGATGTTGAAGGAAGATTTGCCCCTGATGCGGGTAACAGGGTTTGTCCGGCTTGTGACTGTAGCAATTGTCTAGCAAGACCGTCTGTTCTCTCCTTGGAAATAATTAGTTCCCTTCTTAGAGCATTCGTTTCCTGACGAGCTGCATGCACTTCCGTCCTTAGTTCCCCAAGTAACCGGGCTAGGTGGTCAGTATCCGAGGTTTCCATAGCACCTGGGCGAGAGTTTTGCGGTAGGCTTTGCGTTCTGTAACGCTCACCTGATTCTCGCAGAGGCGCCGGTCTTGACTGGGCGACTACCGTATCTTCAAAGGTGATGTGTAGCACCCGGTTGGCTCTTTGGGCTGGACCTCTGTGCACTGTATGCCTGACTTCAAGAGTAAGATGTCTTAGGTAAGTGAATGCCGAGCTCTCCATCTGCCTCGGGGCAGGGTGCTGTAACCAGTTTCTTCACTGGATCGGTAGCGCAGGCCTCTTGACTTCAGAGGACTGCTGTCCGTCGTTTACTGCACGAACGGTAAGTTTCGAGTAATTCTATTGTCTTTAAAGTCTTTAGTAATGATGTCTCTTGTTTTGCAGGTTCCGGCGATGGCGAATGACGGGCTGAAGTGAGTTGAAGAAGGAGTCCGTGTGATGAATAGAAGCGCCTGGAAGCACGTAAGTAAGCGCTTGTTGCCTGCTTCACGATGCGCTCTAACTGTCTTTTATTTTGCAGGTACGAGTTCGGAGCGGCTGCAGGGTGCCGGAATACCCACTGGGTTAGAGTAATGGCACATGAGTATTAAAGTTCCCCAATGTCTTTAAACGCACCTTGTTTTGTCTTTCAGATGCAGGATGCAGCGCCGAAGGCTTCCGGAGCGTGCAAAGAGTTGGTAAGCTTTTGTCTTTCAGATGCCGGAATGCAGTGTGAAGACCTCCGGAGCGCACGAAGAGTAGGTAAGCCTTTGTCTTTCAGAGGCCGGAATGCTAACCTGTTCTTTCTTGTCTTTATAGGTGTTGCTGAAGACTGGATTCAGGATGGTAAGCCTTTTTCCTTAGGCCCAGGATCCGATGCAGAAGACACGATGAGCGTTCTGCTGCAGAGGATGCAGAATAACGCAAAGCAAGATTCATCCACCGGGTGTGGTTTAAATAGCCTCCTGTAGTGCTTAGGTGTCTCCTTCCACAGCCACGCCTTGGTAAGAAAAGAGTTCCTGCTTTCCAGAAGAGTTCCAGTGTTCTGAATCTAGGGAGTGGCTCCTGCCCCACCCAACAGGAAAAGTAGTTCCAAACAGAAGAGGGTCAGCTGGCAGGCAAGTAAGCAGCATGGTCTGCTGCAGGTAAGTCCACCCAAGCATTATAAGCCCGGCGCTTCCAGCGCTGGGACTGGGCATATTTATGAGCCTGGTGCCACTTGCGCCAGGACTGGGTCCAAAAGGTCCCAATTGGGACTGGTTGGCCCTCGGAACCAGGGTTATGGATCTGCTTCCAAGGGAGTTGGGAAAACCCTGACCTTTTGGAAGCAGAGATCATGACAGTACCCCCCCTCAAGGCCCCTGCCAAACCGGGCTTCTCCGGGGGTTTTGGCTTGTCAGGAAATGTTCGGTGAAATCTTTTGATTAGGCGAGGAGCGTGGACATATTCAGCAGGTTCCCAGGATCTCTCTTGGGGGCCGTAGCCTTTCCAGTCAATTAGGTAAAATAGTTTAGATTTGGAGATCTTGGAGTCCAGAATGCTTTTGACTTCAAACTCGAGTTCTCCATCAATTAGGATGGGTTTTGGAGATTTAGTTAGTCGGGTTTGAGGTTGCACGGGTTTTAATAGAGAGACGTGGAAGACGGATGTATCTTCATGTGGGGGGCAAGTCCAACTTGACCGCTACTGGGTTTACTATGGTAGTGATGGAATAGGGACCAAGGTATCTTGGGTTGAATGTGCGTGGCCCTTTTAGAGGTAGATATTTGGTGGATAACCAGACTTGGTCCCCTACTTGATATTGAGGGGCTTCCTTCCGATGTTGATCTGCTCCTTTCTTGTATTGTTCTTTAGCCCTTTGAAGGTGAGAAACAACTTCCTTAAAGGCTTGGGTGATTGTAGAATGCAGGTAGTCTACTGCTGGTGTTTCAAGATCTTGGAGGGGATCCAACTCTGAGGTTCGAGGGTGACTGCCGTACAAAAGAAAAAACGGTGTTTTCCCAGTTCCCGAATGGACAGAGTTATTGTAGGCATATTCGGCTATCCAAAGGATGTCTTTCCAAGTTTTTTCAGTTTGTTGCAGCATGCAGCGTAAATACTGTTCCAGAGTTTGATTGGTCCTCTAGGTTTGTCCGTCGGTCTGAGGGTGGTGACTGGTCGATAGTCTCACATCAATTTGAGCCGACCGACAGCAACTTCGCCAAAAATGAGAAATAAATTGACTACCTCGATCCGAAATTAGAACCGAAGGAAAACCGTGTAGTCGGACGATGTTTTCGAGAAATTCTCGGGCCAGAGTTGCTGCTGTTGGCAAGCCTTTGAGCGGAATGAAATGCGCCATCTTGGAGAATAAGTCCACGATTACTAGAATCGTATTGTATCCAGAGCATGGAGGTAGATCGCTGATGAAGTCCATAGAAAGCGTATGCCAAGGGCGAGGTGGGATGTCAATAGGGCGTAAGAGGCCTGCTGGTCTTTCCTTTTGACTCTTGTTTTGGGCGCATACTCCACAGGACATTATAAAGTCTCTGATATCTTTTTTCCAAGACGGCCACCAGAAGTAGCGCTTGATCTTTTCTGAGGTCTTGGCCATACCGGGATGACCTTCCATTAAAGAATCGTGATAACAGGAGATTACTTTTTTCTGTAAATCTGTGCTGGGTAGGTATAATCATCCTTGGAAATACAATAAGTTGTCCTTTACTGCAAAGTCCTTTCCCTGCAGATGCCAATTCTGTATGTCTGCTGGAGTTACAAGTTGCCTGGCTTTATCCTTAACTTCCTCTATGGATTCTGTGGCGATTACACCCAGAATTCTTTGTTCGGGAATGATTGGTACAGGTTTAGGGTTGATCAAGTGTTCTTCCACTCCCATCCGAGAAAGGGCATCAGCTTTACCGTTCTTTGTACCAGGTCGATAGGTAATTATGAAGTCAAACTCGGCAAAGAATAATGCCCAACGGAGTTGTCTAGAGGATTGGGCTTTTGCGGTTTTCAAATATTGCAGGTTTCGGTGATCCGTAATCACAGTAACGGTGTGTCGGGCCCCCAGCAGATAATGCCGCCAAGCCTTAAAGGCAGACTTGATAGCCAGAAGTTCCTTGTCAGTAATCGTGTAATTGATTTCAGGAGGCGAGAATTTGCGGGACCAAAATGCCACGGGATGCAACTGATTGGTTACCGGGTCCTTTTGTGATAGAACTGCCCCCATGGCAAGGCTTGAAGCATCAGTTTCCACGATGTAGGGGAGTTCGGGGCGAGGGTGTTTTAAGATTGGTGCAGAGATAAATTTAGTCTTCAAATCCTGGAAAGCTTGTTCCGCCTCGGTAGACCATTCAAAACGTTTGTTTTTCTTTAACAAGGCAGTGATGGGCTGGACTATTCGAGAGAATTCGGGGATAAACCTGCGGTAAAAGTTAGCGAAGCCTAACATGCTTTGCACACCTTTTACGGAGGATGGTGATGGCCATTTGAGAACTGCATCGACCTTCTTTGAATCCATACGTACTCCGCCAGGTGATAATATGAATCCCAGGAATTCAACTTCAGTCACGTTGAAAATACATTTTTCCAACTTAGCGAAAAGTTTGTGTTGACGCAATCTTTCGAGGACCATTTTCACGTGTTTTCGATGTTCAGATTCCGATGAAGAATAAACGAGGATGTCGTCAATGTAAACAACAACACACACATCTATGAGCTCTCTGAGGACATCGTTCATAAAATATTGAAAGGCGGCCGGGGCATTGCAAAGTCCGAAGGGCATGACCTGATATTCAAATAGCCCATACTTGGTGCGGAAGGCAGTCTTCCATTCATCGCCCTCTTTTACGCGTACCAAGTGGTAAGCTCCTCTAAGATCCAGCTTTGTATATATGCATGCTTTTCTGACTTGGTCCAGGAGTTCAGGGATCAAAGGTAACGGATATCTATTCTTAACGGTGATCTGGTTCAGGGAGCGATAATCGATACAAGTTCTAAGGTCTCCTTCCTTTTTTGGAACGAAGAACAAAGCTGAAGAAGCAGGGGACTTGGAAGGACGAATAAACCCATTCGCCAGGTATTGATCCAGGTATTGTCGAAGGTGAAGGTTCTCAGGCTCGGTGAGGGCATAAATTCTACTACAAGGAGGAGTAGATCCAGGTATCAGGTCTATCTGGCAGTCATAAGACCTATGAGGAGGTAGAGTGTTAGCCTGATCCTTCCGGAAAACATCTTGGTATTCAAGGTATTCGGGAGGTAACTGGGGAGTCTCTGAAGAAATTGCTGCCAGTGCAACACCAGGTGGAGGTTGACAAGTAGAGACACATTCTGGAAACTGGACCGTTCTTGCTCGCCAATCGATCAGAGGATTGTGTTTCTCTAACCAAGGTATTCCTAGAATAATCTGAAACTGAGGGGCCTTGATCACATCGAACACAATCTTCTCATGGTGTCCATCTTGACTTACTAGCATCACCTCTTGAGTGGTATGCGTTACAGGCCCGGAGGCTATCTCCGTACCATCCACTGTATTAATGACGTCCTTTACAGCCTTGGGACAAAGAGTTAGATTCATCCTCAAAACCATTTCATGATCCACATAATTGCCAATGGCACCGCTGTCGATGTAAGCTTCAATTGCATGTAATCGATCCGGATTATCAGGGCTAATGAGGACCATAGGTATCACGAAATGCAAGGTCACGGAACTGGTTTTCACGCTCGGCAAGAGGACCTCTATTCTTGTCGGGCGAGGTTGTTTCCCTGCTCAGAGTTTGTAACTTTGGTAACTGCAGCTCCTACTGCCTTCTTGGCAGGTTTCACCGGACAGTCTCGAAGAAAGTGCCCTGAGTTTCCGCAATATAGGCATAATTGCAACTGTTTTCTCCTTTCCCGCTCCTTTTGTGTTAGAGGACCTTTCAGACCCCCTATTTGCATGGGTTCCCCGGAGTCTACTCCTTTGGAAGGAGTTGGCGGTTTGGAAAATACTCGAGCATCAAACTTGGAACGGTCGGCCTTCCTGTTCTGCAGTCTACGATCTATTTGAACGACCAAGTCTATATAATCCGAACAGTCTTGTGGGGGATTCAGTACTTGGGCTAAAACGTCTTTGAGCTCTCCACGTAGACCTCTATAAAACAGCGTAATCCTTTTGTCCTCAGGCCATTGAGTTTCCACTATTAGTCTATTGAAAGATGCAATATAAGCCAAAAGGTCTTGATTACCCTGTCGCAACGAAAGAAGCTCATTGTCCAAGGCCTGCCCCTGTGAATGTCTTGCGAACAGTTTTTCCATACTAAGCTGAAAGGCTTGAAAATCATGGAGGACCGGATCATCTTGATTTACTAGAGGGATCGACCAGTCTGCCGCATTGCCACTAAGGTACGAAAGTACAAAAGCTACTTTAGCTTGATCAGTTGGAAAGGCTGCTGGCCGGCATAAGAAATGCAACCGGCACTGATTGATAAATACTGCAAACCTCTTTGGGTCACCAGAAAATCGTTCGGGCGGAGCCAGAGGTACATTCCCAGGTAGGTTGATCTGCACTGGATTCATAGAGGATGTTGAAGGAAGATTTGCCCCTGATGCGGGTAACAGGGTTTGTCCGGCTTGTGACTGTAGCAATTGTCTAGCAAGACCGTCTGTTCTCTCCTTGGAAATAATTAGTTCCCTTCTTAGAGCATTCGTTTCCTGACGAGCTGCATGCACTTCCGTCCTTAGTTCCCCAAGTAACCGGGCTAGGTGGTCAGTATCCGAGGTTTCCATAGCGCCTGGGCGAGAGTTTTGCGGTAGGCTTTGCGTTCTGTAACGCTCACCTGATTCTCGCAGAGGCGCCGGTCTTGACTGGGCGACTACCGTATCTTCAAAGGTGATGTGTAGCACCCGGTTGGCTCTTTGGGCTGGACCTCTGTGCACTGTATGCCTGACTTCAAGAGTAAGATGTCTTAGGTAAGTGAATGCCGAGCTCTCCATCTGCCTCGGGGCAGGGTGCTGTAACCAGTTTCTTCACTGGATCGGTAGCGCAGGCCTCTTGACTTCAGAGGACTGCTGTCCGTCGTTTACTGCACGAACGGTAAGTTTCGAGTAATTCTATTGTCTTTAAAGTCTTTAGTAATGATGTCTCTTGTTTTGCAGGTTCCGGCGATGGCGGATGACGGGCTGAAGTGAGTTGAAGAAGGAGTCCGTGTGATGAATAGAAGCGCCTGGAAGCACGTAAGTAAGCGCTTGTTGCCTGCTTCACGATGCGCTCTAACTGTCTTTTATTTTGCAGGTACGAGTTCGGAGCGGCTGCAGGGTGCCGGAATACCCACTGGGTTAGAGTAATGGCACGTGAGTATTAAAGTTCCCCAATGTCTTTAAACGCAGCTTGTTTTGTCTTTCAGATGCAGGATGCAGTGCCGAAGGCCTCCGGAGCGTGCAAAGAGTTGGTAAGCTTTTGTCTTTCAGATGGCGGAATGCAGTGTGAAGACCTCCGGAGCGCACGAAGAGTAGGTAAGCCTTTGTCTTTCAGACGCCGGAATGCTAACCTGTTCTTTCTTGTCTTTATAGGTGTTGCTGAAGACTGGATTCAGGATGGTAAGCCTTTTTCCTTAGGCCCAGGATCCGATGCAGAAGACACGATGAGCGTTCTGCTGCAGAGGATGCAGAATAACGCAAAGCAAGATTCATCCACCGGGTGTGGTTTAAATAGCCTCCTGTAGTGCTTAGGTGTCTCCTTCCACAGCCACGCCTTGGTAAGAAAAGAGTTCCTGCTTTCCAGAAGAGTTCCAGTGTTCTGAATCTAGGGAGTGGCTCCTGCCCCACCCAACAGGAAAGGTAGTTCCAAACAGAAGAGGATCAGAGGCTCAGCTGGCAGGCAAGTAAGCAGCATGGTCTGCTGCAGGTAAGTCCACCCAAGCATTATGAGCCCGGCGCTTCCAGCGCTGGGACTGGGCATATTTATGAGCCTGGTGCCACTTGCGCCAGGACTGGGTCCAAAAGGTCCCAATTGGGACTGGTTGGCCCTCGGAACCAGGGTTATGGATCTGCTTCCAAGGGAGTTGGGAAAACCCTGACCTTTTGGAAGCAGAGATCATGACAACATCAGAACAGAAGGGCAGGCCTAGTAGAAGTCCATAGATGCAAAAGCGAAAAGTACGGTAACCAGGGGGAGGCAGCAAAAGGACGTCAAGCGCCGGAGAATCAAAGGGCAATTCCAAATTCAAATCTGTATAAGCAAGCCGGGTCAGATAGCCAGGAATACAACAATAAACCGAAAGGCGCACTCTAAACCAAGTGGCAAACCACTCAGTTAAGGAGCACCCAGGCCGTGGCTTGAAAGGACATAAATAGCTAAGCAGCGTGAGGACGCGAAAAGCACATTACATGCGTGTCACATGATTGCTGTTGCCGAGGATTGCTGGGAGTTGTGGTCCAATAGTGACCGCGGATCCCCTGGCATTGAGAAAGATGCCCGGGCAGCCTCCAGGTGTTTCTAGGCATACCCAGGCGATGCCACAAAGAAACCTGAGGCATGACATAGGCCTTGCATTGCCTCTGATCACCAGGCTTCTAGGGTACAGAAATGGAGCACAGCCAGAAGATGTATCTGGTTGACAAGCGTCAGCTGGATGGGCTGAGCAACCAAAACCGTGAAGATCATGATATTCGAAAATCAGCAACCCTGCGGTTCGATTCTGAAATGCAAGAGGTTCTGCGGCAGCATGATTTATCAGACTACGACAAGGTTACCCTCTACTCATCTATTCTCCAAAAATACTTAACACACTTTACACAAACCGGAAATGAGAAGAACAAACTAACACTGTACATGCCCCCTGAGGAGCATGCAAATCTTGGCAGCCCAAACCCCGGACACCACGTTTTTGATCCCCTGGTGGCGGTAATCCTGAACACCTTTAACCCTCGCTATCGTAAAAATGCTGAACTAAAGCTGAACAAGATGACCAGTGACAAGTGGAGTGGTACCCTGGAACGAAAAGGGGGAGTTTGTATATGAAGGGGAGGCTGTCAAAGGTCCAAATGTCCACAATTTAGTTTGCAGCATTACCAATCCTCAGGCCTTTGGAAGACAAAAAATCTAGAGGCTGGCTCTGTTCATGCAATCCACTGCGGATTTAAACATCCCCGCTATTTTAGTGGGAAATATGGGTTATCGGAAGCTGCTCGAGACCTTGAAAGACTCTGGTGTTAAAACCTCGACAGACGATGTTGATTCCCTAGATATTTCCTTAAAGAAAAGAAAAAAGAAAAAGAAACCCAAACGTGAAGCCTGGTTTAGTGTGTAATTGTGTGTGTTTTTTAATTTTAAGAATCAGGCTTAACATTTGCAATATGTATATGTATATGGTTTTATGAAAATGTTTTTGTAAGTATACCCAGCCAGATTGATTAAACAAAGGTGCTGTTTGTAATAAAATATGTGTTTATGTAAATGCTTTTATATGTATACCCCTTCAAACTGTATAAACAAAGGTTCTGTTTGTAATAAAATACACTGATTATTTACACCAAACAAGCGTTTTGCATCTAATTATTTCAAGCATGTTTAGTACAACCTTTTGCTTTTTAAAATATTAATTAAACAGTACACAAGTAAGAAGGAGACAGTTGTTTAAAAGTACAATGGGCCTCATTACAACTCTGGCGTTAAGGGGTTAACGGCGCCGTAAAAGGCGGTGGCGCCGTTAAGCCCTTAACGCCCGATTCACACTTTAACGCCTGCTTTTTGCAGGCATTAAAGTCCAACCCGCTAAGGGAGCTTGGTGCTAATTACGGCACCGTAATTTACGGTGCCGTAATTAGCGCCTGCCCCATTCCCATTGAGCCCTATGGGCCAAAAATGGGAATGGGGAAGGGGCCATGGTGAATGGGGATTTACCGCCCCGCCAACCTTGGAATGGGGCGGTAAATCCGCCATCCACCATGGCGGAATCCGGCATGGACCATGGTGCTAAATGGCACCATGGTCCAACGCCAGGGTTGTAATGAGGCCCAATGTCTTTTTTATTTAGACCTGTACACATATCTACTGTTTAGTAACAAGCGTACATTTCTGACAAAAACTAAATACATTTGCAGGGGGCCGGCGATATTTGCGCTTGTTCACAAAATCAGTAATCATCTGATCATTTTGTCTGAGATCAAGAGAATAGATTTGCATAACATACCGCAACGACTGCTTCTCAGACATTTTAAATACAAAGTGGCAAGCGTGCTGCCCGCATGTCATGGCTTCAGAATGCTGCACCTGGGCTCTATTATAATGTTATACGGGTGCTATATGTTTAACATAGTCCAATAGAGTGCTGCCGTATATAGGGTGGCTTGGAAAGTACCCCAGGCTATCAAAAACAGTTATTGTACCAGTGTCTATAAACATATATATCCAATGTGTGCTTTTTTGATGCTGGGGATCAGTGTTCACCACAAAGCTGACGGCAGCTCACCAGGTATATCCTTTGGAATGTTATCACACAAATACACACCCCAGAATGTTTTCGTAGCCTGTTTTTCTTTACACAGGAAACGCATGATCTGGTAGGTATCCATAACAAAGCGTACAGCACCTGCCGCTGATTGTTGAGTTCTATGACCAAGTCAAATAGAGCAATAATAATAAGATTCACAGAGTTTGGCAAATTTGCAGCAAACCGGACCTCGATGTGCAAATTACCATTCCTAATCAGATTATAATGTCCTGATGATGCTTTATCGGGTCTCAAATCAAAAGCCAACAAGGTGTAACCACCATCATAGTCATCACGAGGTATTACAAATCCTTTATCACGCATGTGCTTGCCGCTGATGGCGACTAGTTGCAGATACTCCCTAATCATATTTCTGTGTTGAAAACTGGGACTGTAGGCTTTGGCAGGTATTACGACCCCATCCTTAAAAAGAGCAGCATAGTTAATGCTGAAATGTTTAAAATTAAAAGGATTACTCTCGTAAATTCCCTGAAAAAGCGGTGTTATCCCCAAAACCAATAAAGATTATTTTAGGTAACTGTCCCAGGAATAAGTTATCTTGACTGGCGACCCGACTGCCCACTGGTACATTGAAGATTTTCAAGGATGTCCTCTCCACGGGGTATTTCAAGTTAAATAATTGTAGAGATTCAGCACGAGCAAGTCTGACCGTGGGTGACACGTTGACTCTTTTAATGAATAAACTTGCTAATACTATTACCAGTTTGTAGGCTTCTGTATCATCACTGTTAAGGCAGAAGGCATCTTTATTTCAAGAGAGCTTTTTTCAGATCAACACCATTCACCATAGGTTTCTCCTGGAAAAAGAGATCTGTGTATAGACGCCGTAGTAAATCAAAATGTCTGCTACCTGTCGCATACGATGCTCTCTTTATAAAGCCCTTCTTGTTTCCATCTAGAGCATAATCATCCATATCCCCCGCTGTGTCCTTATATAAAATCCCTACAGTGAGTTGTGTCCAAAGTGTCATTGCTGTAGTTCAGAATGATTTCTATGTACGCTCTATAGGCGGACATATTGTCACTCTGTGTAATCAGGCAATCGCCTAGATCAATGTCCACCTGGTTGAAAAGGGTGGCCATGGGGTAGACAATCGTGGCAACCTTAGCAGCAGCTCAGATGGCTGTCCCATACTCTTTTGTTATTCTACAGGATAGGTAGAATATGGTGTCATTCAGATCCAGGTACATCTCTGTTGAGCCCGAAATGTAAAACTCAATGGGCGCTAAAGGAGATACTGCCGCTAGGGGCGTAACTTCCATGAAAAAACTGTTTTCGATGCTCATCTGTGTCGGGGGTACGACAAACAGGTCTAGTTATGATTTCACACATTCCCCCGAGGCACAATGGATAAAGGCCATCTTTTAGAAACTATTGATGATGGGTCTGTTTTTATTTCGATTGCCCTGTCTGTTCTTTGTCGTGCGTTTTCTTTTCTCAGTGGCTCTAGTTGTTGATCTTCGTTTTTATGCAGCTTATGTGTGAAGCTTGCCTTTTTCTTATTGTTGGGCTTTTACCCACGTAAACCAGTCCAGAACCCTCTTGTGCTGGTTGGTTGAAACGATTTGCTATGGAGGTTGTTGCAGTAGACACCACATCCTTAGCAATGTTTGTAGCAGCTGTTTTCATATGCAGCTTGGCTAATTCAAACCCTTTGTGAAGGAAGGGCATGGCTCTCCGAAAAAGACTTCTGAAAATGTTTCCTAGACCCTCGCCATACATCACTGTCGCTCCTTGGAAGTAGGGCTGATTTCTATAACCGGCCTGTCTACCGTAATAATCCCTATAAGTGTGCGGCTCCCCGTAAGTCTTCATGATTACCATGTTCTAACTGTCTTTCTCCCGTCTAGGGCACATGTGTAGTTTCACTAGGACCTTCCTGTATTTAAATGAGACCAGATCACCCTGATCATCCCTTATTTGTATGTTGATGGTGTCAAAATCACACTTAGAAACAGGAATATAATCAGGTTTCATGTATTGTATATTAACAATGCTGTTATTTTAACCCTTGTCTTGCGCAGTACTCATCAGGAGGCATATGAGTCGCCAACCCTTTAGTATTCTACTATATCGCTGTAGCTCATGAGGCTGTAAAATCCCCCATCAATATCTGCATGTGTTCGGTCTGTGTTTTTAGTATTATTTTTTATATGTTGAACGTTCCCCAACATCATAGCAAGTTTCCCGCTACATATAAACTCCACGGTAAAATCGGGCGATCTTACAAATACTTTCCGCTGGGAGTTATTTAGAAACAGGTGAATATCTGCATAGTGCTCGAGGCTTGCAATTGATTTTTTGAAAGTATATAGCAGCGTTTGTATTGTGGGGTAGAAGCCGTGAGGAAAACCCTATCAATTCAGCAGGTTCTCCACGTTTGATGGTATACCATGAATCTTTTTTGTCCATGGTGTCCCACGTTTGGGGGTACTGAATCTCCATCAGACCTGCTTCCCACTCAGGGTGTTTCACATTTGGGGGTACTGAATCTCCATCACACCCGCTTCCCACTGATCGTGTAAATTATTGGGTTTAGCCAGCTTAACAGAATAATCTGTTATTTCATTGTTGGGGAATATATCTAAAGAGGCGTTACTGTGCAAGGTGTTATAAAATCGCGGTGTTTTCCATTTTCTGCTCAGGGAGCTCCTATGCTTTTTAGATCCTCTAGAAATGCTGCATTGACCCATCTGTTGAAATCTCTGGGCAACCCACCCATTTTACCAGGTGCTGTTTCTTAAACCCCTTACTTTTAATCAGAATAATTTTCTCAACCCTATAAAGACGCTGGGGATCGTTGACCACCTTTTGTAACTCCTTGGTATAGAAATTACCGCTTCCAACTTCACCAGCATAATCAGTCAACTGGTATATGTATACCTCCTCTTTCACAGATGCTTTTGCCACTATGAAAATTTTACTGGTAAAGGATTGGTGGTAACCTTTTCTAAAGACACCTTTTAACTTGGATACTCGGACGTGGTCCCCGACGCATAAGGTTGTTTTCTTGATCTTCTCCAATAACCTTCCAGCATACAGGTTTCTCCACGCATCTAATGTGTTTTCAGACATTACAACCTTTGGGGTCATTTTAATAGACCGATGATAGCTGTCATTATACACATCTATAAAAGTCTGTAATATATCCACATAGCGCTGCATATTATAGGCTGTGAAATATCTCCATAGTTTAGATTTCAGGGTTCTATTAAAACATTCAACAAACGTCGCTTTAACCTTTGTGTGTGTTGTAAAATGATGCACGCTGTCTTGTTTTAGAAGATTTTGGATGGGTCTATTTAAAAACTCCTTAGCAGCATCAGTTTGTAATGTTCAGGAACTCATCCCTTGCTGAAGATATGCTTGAAAGCCACGGCCACTCTTACACCAGTCTTATCCCTCAAGACCTCTGCAAAAGTGTATTTTCAAAAAACATCGATCACCGTCAGGATGTTACGTGCACCGTCGTTCTGCTTTTCAAATGGGCAAACGTCCACGAGATCAGCCTGACACTGATGGTCTCTGGAAGATACCATGGTCATTCTTCTTTTAAAACGTTTTCTAGCACTTTTATAAAGGGTATATGTCTCCTGATCAGATATCCAGGCATTAACATCTCCGCGTGTGACGGGGTGTTTATCACACTGTCATTTTCAATAAAGCGCATCAACACCCCCATAACTCCCAACACTGCTTTTATCATAATAGCTTTTATGCAATCTTGAATGCGAGTTGTTATCCATTGAAGCACTACAAAAAATAACCATACACCAGGCTGATGTATGACTTTTTATTTTTTATAATGGACATTATACATGTGGGGCATGCCGAAGCATAAAGTAAGCTCTACACGTCCACACTGGTGCCACGTCTGTAACTCTGCAGGTACCAGATACTCGTAGCATTTAACAGTTCAGATAGTTCAGAGGCTTGTAAAACACAGCCTTTAAGGCGTAAATATCTTGCATACTGATTATCCACGTGTTGCTGCACTACGGCTCTAGAATCCAGGTATAAAGATCCCACATAACACGCCGGCATCTTGATGATGATACAGATATCCCTTATACAGATTGCACTTTCACAAATCCGCTTATATCGGAGTGTTGGTATCACAAGCTGCCACAACAGGTGTGGGCTGTTTACAGCTATTATCGCTTTCAGCATAGCGTATACAAGTTTTTCCACACACACACATCCCGGCATCAGGTCACGCTCCACATGTCCAGAGTGTCCTCCAGAAACGCTAACCTAGAAACAACGGTACACGTATAAGGAGCAGGTTTATTGCATTTTTATCTTTAAAAAAGCTTTCGACGTACCAGACACCCCAGATGGCTCTTCCTAACACTGTACAGGTTAGAAAGGTCTTTCTGCATTAAACGGGCTACATGGTTTCTAAAACCCACTGGTCCTGCCATCTGTAAAGATTTCATTTTTCTCTCAGGCTTGCGACATCTGTATATTGAACATCTGACATATCCCCCGTATTGCTCCAGTTTGATAATGCAGGAGTAAACAATCATGAGCATCCTGCTGAGGGTCTTCGTATTTATGCCCTTCACACCATTGGTAATAGTCACACTTCAAACATTTTTTCACAACAAACGCTGCAAAAGCTTGAACCGTTACAGACTCCAAAAGGGTCAGAGTTTCATCTTCTTTTCATCAGAACTTTCAAAACGTTTTTAAATGTCGCATTTCTTACCCATATCACTGCCTCTGTATGTTGGACTTTTGATCCTTTTTGAACAGCACAACCAACAATAATTGACGGCGTTGAATGCATTGGTCAGGCCCACAGCGCATTCAAGCTTATCTGGCATTTTCTGCAATTCAAAAAAGAAAGAAATTTAACTCTTGAGCATATGTTTTCACAGGTTTTTCACACCACCACCCAGCCATGCTTTATTACTTACCATAGTACACATTTAAGAACCAGCAGTTTCCATCTCACAGGCGCTAGCGAAATCCATAAACAACTTGTCTTCATCGGATGAACGTTCTTGCAGCCTCTGGAAACAGGCTCTCTAAAACAGCCAGATCCTCCTACAGGCGCCCCTTAAGAGCCTTAACAGACTCATCCATATCTACGTAGTCTGCATCTGTGTAGGGGCCATCTACACCATCTCTGCATTCATCAGAGGTCTTGCTAGTAGAAATATTCCTTGTCAAGTAATCAAAGTGATCACAGCCTGGCTTTCACACATCTTATCCATAGCCGTGGTGACATCAGGTTCCCTGTCGACGGCTGTCATCGTTGCCGGTGGACTTTCAGGGCTGTAGTATTTTTGAAGGTTGTTCAAGTCATTGGCCTCGGTATTATTCTTAGAGTAGTAGCTGTAGTGCTTCATAACTCCCGGTATTGCAGTCGCTGAGCTATTAGATTTTTCCAGGGCTTCAGGAGCGGCTTGTACCTCCTGCCCAAACACCATCTGTATATATGCGCCCTGCACGGCATACCCCTAAAGATTGCCTCCGCGCAGACATCATCTCCAGACACTCCAGCATGCACAAACTGCGACACACTTCCCAGTCTTTGTGGAAGACATCCGAGGGAAGCCCCAGTGGGGGCCCTTAGGGGCTCTAGGACTTGCGGGGACCTTCCTTCTAACCTCTATGATGTCACATCTGGTGGTACACCCCCACTAGGGCCGAAGTTCCTGTTAAACACACTTACATCACTTCCGGGATGGGATTTCGGCACAGGCGGAACTTCTGAGGCACTCGCATGATGCCACTTCTGCCCCGGGACCTCCGCTAGGGCGGGCCATTCAGGCATAAAGGGGCGTGGAAACCTGTCAAGCTTAGTTTGATGACTAAAGGCATCATCCTTTACTAATAATCAAAAAGGATTGTGGCAGTGAGGAATGGTGTGCTGGTTGTTGATGGTGGAGAAGTATGGTCAAAAGGTGGGTTAGTGTTGCGCAAGGAAGGGAGTGAAGAAGGGGAGAGTAGTGAAAGAAGTACAGTGGATGGAGAAAGAGAAAGAAGTACAGTGCTGGATGGGGATGTGTGGGTGGAAGAGTGAAGACATTTCCTGTCAGGTTCAAGGATTTCGTTTGTGTCTAATTCTGACTCATCTGGCGTTATGTTTATTTTCTGGAGTTATTTTATTTTTATCTTTGCCTATTTGGTCATTTAGGGATGTGTAAGGGGGTTTCTTTTGGCGGTGTTTTGTGTTATTCTATGTGGTTCTTTATTCACTGGTAAGGGGGGAGATATGTTATGATCTGATCTGTGGTGTTCCACAACGATGGGGCTTCTGGAACACAGATGCAGTTGAAGAGCAGTCTGCGCAAGGGTGCTTGCTGCTCTCTGTGTTCGTTTTATAATAAACCCATACTTTTTACTCACTGTATTGTCTCGACTCATCACCTGTGTAACTGAGGGGTCCCATTTTTCTGACACAAGTATATTATCTCTCCTCTTTTTGATGCAGTGTATATGTAGGAAACGTTGAATTCCCACGATTAATGTAATTGAAATTAAAGCTGAATCCTGAATCCATGTGACTGGTCTCATTATAAAAATCTAAAGATGTATACATTTCATGACCAATACTTTACCCAGAGGAAAGCATGTCTTGATTGAAGAAACAATCAGGAACACTGCTACATCAGGTAGGGCTTTATAAATTCAACTATTGTAGTGTCAATGCTTAGAGTTTAAAATTATGAAATAATATATAGAGAACTGCTGTGTGTGTATGGATGCATGAATGCTTGTTATGTGTGAGATCAGAACGATTGATGTCACTGTAGAATGTGTACGTGTAATTGCTGGAATGTTGTGCCCAGGTATTGCACACGTGTTAGTTGAAGATGTAGCCTAAGGTTGTGGGTACTAGTGGGTTCCTGTCTCACAATATATATTTATCAGTGTCATGTAACTAAATAAAGGAACTTAAAGGAGCACTTACCTGCAGTGTCCAGCGAAGTCACTTTTCAACATTGGTGATGGGCTTGCCCATTGTGAGGATAAGGAAACCGAATCAAGGCTGCCTGAGATATAGGAAAGGAAATCAGGTAAACTGCGGCGACGGAGCAACCATCCCAGGACCCACTGCCTAGGGCAGCCTGCAGGAGGAAGGAAGGCCCTGTGTAATGGGGGATTAGAGCCATGAAGTCTGGAGAGACGTCAGGATAATGCATACAGTGCTGCAGCAGTTTGATCTTGCCACCAGTGATAAACTATGAGCGTGGGATGTGGGATAACCGTCAAGTGCCTTGGATTATTCGATGACCAAGACACACAAATACACCCTGTAGTCATGTATATTTATAAAAGGAACGTGGTGGGTGTGCAAGAAGAAGACAGAGAAGCACATTTGAATTAGAATAGCCACGACGAACAGTACTGTGGCTGCATAAAACAAGAACTGGAAAAGCCGATAGTTTGCAGTTGTTATTGCACTTTACATTTATAAGTGATCATTTGCGTCTCTTCCATAAAGAATGGGCCTTGATCAAAAAGCATTCATGCTGAAGAGCGGGTAATCTGATCAGTATTATCCTGCGAGCTGTTCACCTCTGATGGCCGATTAAAAACATCGAACATTTTATATCGGCTGCTGAGAAACTCCAGCAGAAGGCTGCTACCGAGATCCATAAGATGCTTTTGATCCATGTGTCATCCAGGTTCAAATCATAAACAATGTGAAAACACACCTTTAAGTGCCAATTACTCAGGGGCATAATCAAAATAGTGTAACCACGAATAATCTGTGCACTACATGGCCAAAAGGTAGGACCGTACCACACCAAACGAGAATAGAGGCATTCGTAATATATGAGACCAAATGCAGTGGAACATGTAGTCTTTAATAATTCGCTTTTGCATCAAGGTTGAAATGTCCTTCATCAATACCTAGCAACATTGCACCAGCCACTCCAATACAAAGAGCGTAAACATACCAGTTATATCGGGTGTCAAGAAGACCAGACCGCATGATGGAAATCTCCTATTTTTGCTGAGTTAACTTCTGACAGCTCCTCAACTGTATGGCTGAGAAACATGTGAGCAGCATGCCTTACCAATTACCTGCAGGACGAATTCCAGCAGCTGCTCTACTGTCTGCAGGTTTCACATTGTCTCACAGAGCGTCACTTCCACGCATGCCTCAAACTCTCCAACCCACTGAAGCCTGTAGTTGCGAAATGTACTTAGGAGGTGGTGATTTAAGTGAAATTCTTGCAGATATCACATGTAATGCTCTCAGCATCCAAACAGCATCTCTGTGCAGCTTTAATACTTGATTTGTTTTCCCTTGTTCTTTTTCCACTCAGACTAGCACCTGACACCGTGGTGAGAGGTAATGGAAAGGAAGGCCAAGCAAGAGAGAAAGAGAGACTGAAAGGAAGACAAAGAGGTACATATGGGAGCGGTAAAATAAGAAAAGAAAGATCAAGAAATACCGAGTGGATGCAAAAGAAAAACTTTGACTAACTGAGATATTGTGCCAGAGAGACTGAGATTCTGTGCATGAGGGACTCAGAGTAGGGCAGCGGCTGGGACTAGTTCAAGAGAATAGAACTTGGACGAGAAAGTAGGACATGCAATGAGGAAAGATTTGAGGAAGAAGGACAAGTAGAGGGACGAGGTAGTGTGACTAGAGAAAGAATGAAGGACCAGGATGAGGAAAAGGGGCTTGGGCAAGGAAGGGAGACTATGACGAGGAAGATGGACTAGGGAGATGAAGTGGGGAGGCACTGGGAAGTGGAAGAGGAAAAGTGACTAAGAAGTGGAAGAGGGACCAGGAAGAGGCAATAGGGTGATGGATTAGGACGAGGGACTAGGACAACAAAGAAGGACTTGGTCAAGAAAGATGAAGAGGGGGTGGCTTGAAGAAGAGATTTGTGGATGAGGATGAATAATAGGAAAGAGTGAAAGCAAGAAAAAGAAAGAGAAAAACAGAGCGAGAGAGGTAGAGAGAGAAAAAGTATTTGCAGCAGCAGGGAGGTTCTTTGTCGGCCTTGGGAAGGTTCTTATTGAGTGCACTTGGCTCCCGCCTTAAAACCACTGTGACTGGCAAAGCTGAGGTGAATAGTGGCAAGGCGCAGTCTGTGCAGCAGCAGGGAGGGTATTTGCCTGCCCAGGAGGGCTCTTATTGACTGCACCTAGCTCCCACCTTAAAATCACTGTGAGCAGCGAAGCCGCGGCGAATCGAGTCAAAGCGCATTAAAGCACAGGCCTTGCACCTGTGCAGCCTGGGCGGTCTGCGTTTTATGGACAAGGAGCCTTGGATTCACTATCCTTCCTCTCAAGCCATAGCGGCATAGTGGTGATGCCTTGCAGCTCCTTTCTAAGGCAGGGGCTACAAGTTAACCTTCTTCGGTCCTCTCTGTGGCCCCTGCAGGATTCAGTGACCATGCGCCACAAAGGATGACGATAGAATGAAGGACCGGTTGTGATGGTCGAGGATAAGAGCAGAAAATAAGTACAGGTAACAGGTGACTTGCAAAGGGGGAAAGGGGACGGACTAGGACAAAGCCCCTCCAGCCAGTCGAGCGTTCTCCTTTGGGGCCACAGGCATCCAGAACACAAGCGCCAGAACTACTGCAGCACACACATTTTGGGCCGTGAGGGAAACCCAAAGCTGTGGATATGATTGGTGGTTTAAAGGGGACCATTGAGTTGTTTAAGGAGCCCAGAGACTAGTCTCTATTATTATTTCTATTTCCATTAGTCTTTGCATTCTAGCCGTCTTAATCACTACTGCTCGGATGCCAATAGAATGTCAAGTTATGTGACCCATGAATCATTTCTATTCATACATTGAATTATGTCTGTGTGGACATTCGAGCAGACTAAATTTTAGCTATTGTATTTTGGTAATTTTCTTCTATATTTATTGTCATTGTTGAGAATAAGATACGCTTCTCTGCACTCATTTTTTAAAAAAAATGTTTATTTCATTTACTGTGTTAAACAGCAGTAATACAACAACTTTTAACACATGGAAAAGACAGCAAGTTGAATTGAAACATGAAAATAATGGCCAGCCTACTGGCCATGTGTGGTCATGAGAAGTAGCACCTTTTTCAATAGAATGGTAAAGACTATAATACAAGACTTATGGTCCCCCCCATGAGGAGATCCCAGAGTGCCACATCAGAGAAAGAATAATCTAGGTCAGTGGCGAGCCTGACCACTGCCCATAAGGCCTCTGTCTATCAGTCCAGAAAAACGAGGCACCGCTTGAGGGTCAGGAAATGAATGATAATTGGTTGGCCGAAGACCAACCGCCTTATTTACAGTGTAAGAATATATATTCATTCGTTATTATGTAGCTATTAGTTTAACTAGAGTGAAGCCATTTTAAGATGACCAGAATCGCCATTTTGTTTTCTCTCTCTGCTCTCTCTAACGTTGCCACTTTGCCTCATGTAAAACTGCTTTGCTGTAGATATTATTCCGCTTCAATGGTGCAAGGCTAAGAAACATGTTGATACATTACACTGGACAGCCAGACAGAAATGCCCGATTCCCTCCCTCACGTATCCTTGAAGGCAGAGAGCAAGGCATTTAATCAGTACACAAATGCTAGCGAGTCTCCTGAAAGAATAGCAATGTACGAAACTAGCATTTAAAGAGTTGAATTATGATCTTCTTTACGGCCCCCCTTTCTGAGCCCAGTGAGGCCCCAGAGAGCGGGCTGACTTCTAGAGCGAGAATCGAAACTTAGAGATAGTGAGGCCTGGTATGTGCCAGTCTCCTACGCGCAGCTTGCCCATGAAAAACAGAAACACTGTGTTCTCGCAAACAAAGAATGGTGTCTGTAAAACTGGAGATTGCAAACTGTTACTAAATATGGTGGTCTAAGGTGTCATATTTGTCACGATGGTCAATCATCGCCTCTAATTCAAAGGGAAATGAATTGGGGGCGGCATCAAATGTGTCATTCCTGATTGTAAGGTGCTCCGTTTGTATATATGTAACTGATGTACGTTTCACGCTCTCTTGCATCCCCCGAGGTCTGTTAGACACACGTTGTGGGGCGTTGGACCACTTAGCCAACTGGGACTATTTTGTATTGCAATAAACCCTAGATTTTGGGAACAGAACCTCGTGTTTGGCGTATCTATTCGTGTGTGGTGACTGTGCCTTGTTTCCACATCCGAGGGTCCCTTAGGGGCCCCTTCATGTCGACTCACACTCTGTCATCAAGTGCTGCACAGTTTCCAAACTGCCGCTGCCACATAGCCTGCATAGCCGTAGAGGCCTAGAAATGTGTGCTCACATCCCTGTTACCTCCAAGGTTTTTACAGAATTTGTTTTCAGCTTCAAATAGTCCCGTAACAGGGAATTACCCACGAATTGCTCGACGTATTTTGGAATGGTAACCTGTGTCAAAATGTACTCGGTGAACACTCGGTCTTCTGTTATTCTTAGTAAGCAACTGCGCGACATGCTGTTCATGAGAGTGAGCATGAACCACCTTTTTCAATGTCATTTTGAAGCGTGGGTAAGACCAACAGATGGAAACTCTGGGTGCCACTGCCAACCATTGGTGCACTGATAGCATAGTGTTGTGCAGCACACTTCCCCTAGTGTGCAAAGGTTTACTCGATGCAGCCTTAATGATGATGGAGTTCATTGTGCCATCCACTGCACTGGCCAGACGCCAAAAGATGTTCAGCAGAAACATCTGCAGTCTCGCTTTGCAAGAGAATATCTCAAACTCAGATACAAGAACTGCAACTAGAGACTCGACACCGGGATGCCAACATTCAGCACCATATAGAAGGATAGGAATAATCCTGCCCAAAAATAGCTGGGTTAAAATTCCAGCACAGTAGCTCCCCGTCCCACGATACGTGCCAATCTCCCAACTGATCCAATGGCCTGGGCGCATCTGACCTTAACATGGGCGAGATGAGAACTACCCAGCAGGCCCTCCTCGAAGTAAATGCCCAAGTACTTGTAATCCCTAACACCTCGAGAAGGACACCATCTATATTCCAGGGTATGGTGATCCTGCAGCGGCCGGGTGGATGGAAAACCATGACCTTGGTTTTTTACATATTGACCGTGAGGTCCAGAGAGTCATAAAACCTCTCTAGCGAGTATAGCGATGCCTGCAGACCGACTGCAGTGAGGTCTAAAAGGATTATGTCATCAGCGTATCTGAGCCACTGAGCAGGGAAAACACCAAACTTGTGGGGCATCAACAAGAAGTTAGCCAAAGCATGTCCCATGTGTGCACGGTATCAAATGATCAAAAAGGGAGCACGATTTCACCCCTACTTTAGTTTGTTTGTTTGTTTGTTTGTTTGTTTATTCATTTGTTAGGCGCACCAGACTCGTGAGTAAAAGGGCGCAACAATATGGAAATGCAAAGCTTACAAAGGTTACGAATATACACAGGATACAGTATTTACATGGTTGCAAAATATACAGTTTTTACATGGTTAAAGGATATATACAATGTACAAAATAGGGCGAATACAGAGAATAGCCAATGTAGTTACATAAATAAACAATAGGCACTGTACAAAAAGATATATGTACCAGAAGTGGGGCCCTTCGTAAGACACTTAGGCTCACATTGCACAAGGTCTTCAGAGTTAACGCAGTAGTACGCTGTAATGCAGGATGACCAAGTCTCTTTGGCAGTGGACAGGTCCCCAGTGGGTAATGGGAGACTAAGAGTTAGCAATGATGTGTTTTATTACGTTTTTCCTGAAATGTAGGTAAGGTTGGTCTGCTCTCAGCTCCTGAGACAGTGAGTTCCAGAATTTAGCTGCCTTTACAGTGAAGCTATTGCCCCCAATGGTGGTGAGCTTATATGTGGGTATGGTCAGACAATTAACATTCCCAGTTCTGGTGGGTCTGAGAGAGGTTCTTCTCTGGAGTTTATCTATAAGGTAACTGGGGGCTGCATTGTTAAGGGCTTTGTAAGTCAAGGAGAGCGTTTTTAGTTGTATTTTGTTAGATATGGATAACCATTTATGTTGGCGTCTCACGGAAGAGATGTGAGTTTTCTTGTTTATGCCTAGGGCTGCTCTTAGGGCATTATTCTGTAGTGTTTGGAGCTTTTGGATGGTAGATTTATTGGCCCCACTGCATAGCGCATTACAGTAGTCAATTCTGGAGGGTATTAGGGCTCTGGCCAGGATCAGGCAACCATTGTCAGAGAGGAATGGCTTACCAGCTCTGAGTAACTTGCAGGTGTAAGCCGTGGCAGAGGTGAGGGATTTGACCTGTTTATCGAAGGAGAGTGTAGAGTCCAGGTAGAATCCAAGGGTTTTTACTTCCTTGGAAACTTTGATGGTGTTCCCGTCAATAATAAATGAGGAGAATTCTTAGCCTAGTTTTTTTATATTAGCCTGCGAACCCAGAATTATAAGTTCAGTCTTATCATCGTTCAAGCACAGGCCACGAGTGGCCATCCATGCTTGGATGATAAGGTAAACTTTGCTCACTAAACCCATGTCCCTACTGTAATCCCCAGAAAGTGGGAGGAGAATCTGAGTATCATCAGCATAGTTAGTATAAGTGATACCCAGATGGTCCAGATCGTCGAACAGTGGCTTAGTGAAGATCTTGTAGAGGGTGGGCGAGACGCAAGACCCTTGGGGAACACCACATAGGATAGGTATTGGGTCGGCAGCTGCTTTTTAGTAGAAATGGGACCGTAGTAATGGGCCGGTAGTTGGTGGGAATAAGAGGATCAAGTGTCTGTTTCTTGAGGAGGGGTAGCACCCAAGATTGTTTGAGGTTAGCAGGTATGGTACCTGTGGCGAATGAGGCATTTATCAGTTTAGTTATGAATGGGGAGAGTTCTCTGGCAGCATCTTTTATTAGTTGTGCTGGGCAAATATCGCCTTTGCAGTTCGAGGGCTTCAGTGATAGGATAATATTTTCTACCTCCAGGATAGACATTTTAGAAAAATGGAACGTAGTATTATGTGCCGATGGTGGAGCGTTGGGCGAGAGGGTGTTAGGCAAGTGCTGTAAGTTCAGTACTTCTTTTTTTTTTTGTTGAATTTTTATTCTGGAGTGTATTAATTGTATTAGCTATGGCATGTTGGATGTCTGTACGCCAGGATTTGTCCTTAGTGCAGACATCAGGTATAGCAATTGGGGACTCTAGTTCTTTAAGTATAGAAAAGAGTTCTTTCATGCTCGAGTTAGAGTTAGCAATACGCTCGTCGTAAGAATTGCGTTTTGCCCGGCAAATTTCCTTCTTGTAGTGTGAGGAAAGTGAGGTTAATTTAACTTTGTTCTCACTAGAGGGGCAAAGTCTCCAATTAGTTTCACTTTTATTCTTTAAGGTGCGAAGGTCTTTAAGTTGTGGAGTGAACCATTTGTTTAAATGGGCTATTGGTTTGCTAGGTCTAAGTTTGGCAGGGGCAATTTTATCCAGTGTGGTGAGCATAATGTAATTAAATTCCTGAACTAGGATGCTAGGATCAAGATTTTGTGGTAGTACGTTAAGTGTGGGCAGAATGGCATAGATAACTTTCTCTACAGTGATTCTTTTTTTTACTTCTAGTTGAGCATGGTGGCGCTAGTGGTTGAGCCAATGGAGTGCGTCTTATAGTGGATAGGTGGAAGGAGACCATAGAGTGGTCTGTCCACAATAATGGCAAAATTGATTAAATGGTAGCTGAACAGTTAAGGTCGAGTATTCTCCCTTTAAGGTGGGTAGGTTTATTAACTTTTTGGGTGAGGCCTAGTGCGTTGATAGTGTTGGCTATATCAGTTGCGTTTTTATCCATTTGGTCATTAAAACCTAGGTTAAAGTCTCCTAATAGGGGTAGTTGCAAGGTGGGTTTAAGGTTATTCATAATTATATCATGCAAATCTTCCTCAAATGTACCAAGAGGGCCAGGTGGTCTATATATTAGGTGCATAGTAAGGGATTGCGAGTTATTTATCTGAATTTTGGCAGTGAGAACTTCACATGATTGTGATAGATGGGTAGGGGCTAGTCTAAGGCCAAGAGTGGTTTTAGAGATAATAGCAATGCCGCCACCTCAGGCGTTATCTCAGTCTTGTCTGACTATGGTGTAGCCATCAGGGATAGCTAGCATAAGAGCAGGTCCTGCTGCATTATGGAGCCATGTTTCCGTAATTGCGAGGAAATCCAGGTTCCCTTCAGCGATTAAGTCGGCAATGTCGGTAGCATGTGCGACTAGTGATCTTGCATTGAGAAGCGTTCCTTTGAGGGAGGGGGCCTCAGATGCTTTGTTGACTCGGATAGGTTTGTCAGAGTTGTTACAAACTTTAGGCTTATGGTTATTAAGCTGAGGGGTATTCCTGTTCAAGATGGAAAGTAGTGGAGACAACTTTAAGTGGCTAGGTCTCAGGTTGAGTTTGTAGTTGGTTTTGAGGTTAGTGGCCGGAAGGGCTCTTCTCAATGGTTCATAAAATTTGGCTAGTCTAGCGTGGAGTCTGTCATTTCTACTGGTCGTGGAGCATGGTAGAGAGGCGTAGGATATTGTCTCTAGGGCCCTGTAGTGTATGGATGGATTAGATTGCGCAATGTTTGTGGGGGTTAGCAGGCTAGAGTCTAGGATAGGTACTAGTGACTGACCAATGTAATCTTGGCTTCTCGGGTCCACATGCATGGCAACAGCCATAGTACAGAGCAGTATTGCTAAGTTTTGCATGCTTCCAATTCCAGTATCAAGGATAGAGTAGTATCAGAAATACCAGAATCAGTTACCGCTAAGTGGAGCAGGTTGGTAGGTGGAGCTAGGAAGTGACTAGCATGATACGGTCAACAACATTAGGCAAGGCATAGCATGAAGCATACTGACGTCAGTGCATTGATAAGGCATAGGCATAGTGCTGGCAGTAATGTGTCGCCACAGCTAACAAGGTCAAGGTTAGCGCAATGGTGGCATTAGAATAGAAGCTATGGCACGCGTGTGACAGTGATTAATGTGACTAGGAATACACAACACTTAGAGGCAAGATAAGTCACTCTGGGAAGGTGCAACTTAAGCGCTGTAAGTACGACCGGGCACATAGGCTGGGAGTGCTGTGGAAGCAGCCAACAGCAGATTTGAGTTTGCTAAGGCAATGTATCACAGGCAAGATAGGCAGGGCTAAGTAAAATGGCACTGGGTAGAATCAATTTTGCTGGCAGTGTAACACAAGCTAAGTAGGCAAGGCTAGGTAAAATGCAACAATAGGCAGATTTTAATTTTGCTGGCAGCGTAGCACAAGTTAAGTAGGCAAAGCTAGGTAGAGTGCAACAGTAGGCAGATTTGAATTTTGCTAGCAGTGTATCACAAGCTAAGTAGGCAGGCTAGGTAAAATGCAACAATGGGCAGATTTTAATTTTGCTGGCAGCGTAGCACAAGTTAAGTAGGCAAGGCTAGGTAGAGTGCAACAGTAGGCAGATTTGAATTTTGCTAGCAGTGTATCACAAGCTAAGTAGGCAGGCTAGGTAAAATGCAACAATGGGCAGATTTTAATTTTACTGGCAGTATGGCACAAGCTAAATAGGCAGGCTAGGTAAAATGCAACAATAGGCAGATTTGAATTTTGCTGGTAGTGTAGCACAAGTTATGTAGGCAAGGCTAGGTGAAATTCAACAATGAGATTTGAATTTTTCTGGCAGTGTAACACAAGCTAAGTCGGCAAAGCTAGGTAAAATGCAGCAATAGGCAGATTTGAATTTTACTGGCAGTATGGCACAAGCTAAGTAGGCAGGCTAGGTAAAATGCAACAATGGGCAGATTTTAATTTTGCTGGCAGCGTAGCACAAGTTATGTAGGCAAGGCTAGGTAAAATGCAACAATAGGCAGATTAGAATTTTGCTGGCAGCGTAGCACAAGTTATGTAGGCAAGGCTAGGTAAAATGCAACAATAGGCAGATTTGAATTTTGCTGGCAGTGTAGCACAAGCTAAGTAGGCAGGCTAGGTAAAATGCAGCAATAGGCAGATTTGAAAGTTACAGGCTCACCAACAAATACTGGCAAGGCAGCAGCGGCCTTAAATCTAGAGTTTGGATAATGGCAATTCAATGGCAGACTTTGAATGTAAAAATAGCAGTACAGTCGAAGTAGCATGGCATGATGAGCATATCGAGATAGCAAGGAGTACAATTTATTCAAGCGTTACTAAATGACCAGTTAGGAAGTTATCTTCCCACATATGGCGGTAGTGATACCCAGAGTGGTACTATGACGTATTAATCATACATTGGTGAATGACATGGCAACTAATGTCAGGTTTGTGGGGCAGAAGACAACGTGCCTGCGGCTGACTTCATCGTGATGTACTTTAAGTCAGGTGCCGACAAGATAAGGCAGAAGCACGGTGTGCACTGTAGCAGAGGGCTCACGTGCAGTTAATAGGGCAGAGACAGTTAACTTCGCTGTAGTAATCACCAGTGTTTGCGAAAATGCTTGCACCTGAGTGCAGATCATGGCAGCAGTAGATAATGAGTAAACATGGGTGCCTTACATAGAAGGAGGTGGTGTTACCTTGATAATAGGCTGTGCAGGAGCCAGGGGGTTGGCAGACGGCAACCACGGCAAAACAGGCTCAAAACAGGAGCTAGCCTTGCCTCCCGTCGGCCTTGGAGGGAGTGGGCCGGCTTCGCCTGCCGGTGACCAATGGGAAAGGATATGGGCCCGGGGACCAATCAGCTCACAGCAGGGTCCTGGATTCAATGGCAGGTATTGTAGGCAGTAAACTATCGGTCATCTTAGAATGCTGGGTACCTCGTGTACCTTGATGGCGGCAGTATGCTCAGAAAGGCGTTTCAGGATAAATAAACGCGCAAATGTCGTTTTGCAGGCGCCGGAATCAATGCGTGCACATTAGGTGTAAAATGTGATGTTGTAATCCAGGCAGAGAAAGACCCGGATTGATCCAATCTAATCTTAACCCTAGTGTCCATGTGGAGTTGGATTATCAAGGACAAGAGTCCAGCTAAAACATTCCGAGCTGACAATTTCTGCCAAAGATTTGTCCGATTTACAGTGTCTAAGGCAGCACTGTAATCAAGAAAGGTTGCATTTACGGGGCACTGGCGAGTCGACCATGCCTGTTGGATTACAGCGTGCAGTGCAAAGCAATTCGTACACGTGCTTGAGCCCCGTTGGAACCCAGTCTGGTTAAGTGGGATCAGATTAGCCTCAAAAGCCCAAGACTGTAAATCGTCAAGGAGTATGCGTGTGAATATCTTAGAAGATACGTCAAGCATCGCCACAAGGCAGTAGTTGCATGGGAGAGATCGATCACCCGTCTTCCAGCTGGGGACTATGATGCTGTCTCTATAAGACAGAGGAATTCCTTGTGACCCGCAAATTCTCCTGAATAGGCCATCAAGTGCCACGTCCCAGATGTCCACGTCATACTGCAGATGCCATCCCGAACAGGTCACGCTCGCGGAGGTCACCGTTTACTAGCTACCAAAATGTACAGCCGTTGTGAGAGAGAGTGGCCTCCACCAGACCCCTCCAACGGGAACAATCCTGGTGGTGTCGATGGTGTTTTAGCCATTTACGATATACACGCATGGTTTTGCGCAGGCGTAATGCACAGATGTTGGGCTCAAATTGCATATTCGCAATGCTGCTCAGCTCCCTGTGTAGGTCCCTCCTCTTGGTGACCATTCTGCCATCGTAAGGGTGAAGATGAATACGTCGGTGGATGGTGGATTTAGTTCTCTGACCCAGGTTCTTCCTAAAAACATGGTCAACCAAGGAGCAGATCCTTTCACCTAAGTCGTGAATCACCTCTGAAGGGCTAGAGCCACCATTGTCGATACACTCAGAGGTAGAGAGGCTGATAAAGAGGTTCAATGCAGCACGTAGAAGTACTGAGGCCTCAGGCAAACTCTTCTCATTCCAGGATATGAGGTTTAAGGAGGAGTTCACCGTTATATTACCAGTAGGCACAGGGGCCACCAATAGTTCTGCATAGTTCGAGGACATGACTAAACAAGAGTGGTCACTCTCAAGCTGAGGATGAATCTCCAAGTCGACCACCATCCCTGCACCGAAGGACTGTAAGCCATAGTCCAGGATGCTACTGGAGTTAGGGCCAAAACGGGTGAATTTGGGGGGATAAACTGAGCGGGTGGCACCGTTGATCAT
Source organism: Ambystoma mexicanum (assembly GCF_040938575.1). Lineage (NCBI taxonomy): Eukaryota > Metazoa > Chordata > Amphibia > Caudata > Ambystomatidae > Ambystoma > Ambystoma mexicanum. The sequence goes on from NC_090921.1 coordinate 1,490,420,810, forward strand.
GATGAAACCATGGGAGTAGAGGAGGGTTGCCCACTCCAAACCCCTGCTGCAAGTGCAAGCAAGCAGGCTGTCATCAACAGGGCACGACAGCTGGGGTCCGTCCAGCTCGGAAAGGCTGGTGGAAGCAGGGATGTGGGAGTTAAAGTCAGTGCAGATGGTGTAAGCTGAGTAGAGGCTCAAATTACTCAGAATGGTTTCCATCTCTAACAAAAGCGAGCAGTGCGGCTGTCTGTAGGGCAGGTCGTAGATGCTAATATTAACGATTTCCCTGCTTCCCCCCAGGTGGAATGGTAACCGTAGCCATTAAAACGTTCAGGCAGGATGTTTGAATTTCCACCTATTGTTATTCCGGGCACCCATTAGTAGTCCTCCCTTGGGCCACTCACAGGGGCCTTTGACCGCTGGTTTGTGTAAAAAGAACCACCCGTCCACCACAACTTGTTCCATCAACCAGGTTTCCTGGAGGGCCACTAATAAATAGCGCTCCAAGACGTCCAAAAGCCCACCCTCCTCAAAGAGGTGAGCATGTCCACGGTATTCCAACTGATGAACTGGACAGCGCCAGGAGCAGGTGGAGCTAAAGTGTTAAACCCCTCACCCCCTTTGGGCTGCTAATATGGTCAACCACACCCAGTGGCATTCTTCCCCCGACCGTACTACCCCAGCACCCTCCCCAATAGGCAAGGAGGCCGCAGGGGCAGATGGGCGCCGGTGGGCCTGGTTGGACAAAAGGCCAGCATTCTGCTCCACAGGTCGAAATCTTTTTCCATATTCACAATCAATTGGCGTGCATTCATATCCAAGCTAATTAAAATAGGCAACATGATCTAAAATGTAGTCCAGTGTTTCCATGGAGTAGAAGTAAACCATGGCTGTTGCTTTTGGACAGTTATCACAGAGGTCGACCGTCTTAATGTCACTGCTCCATAAGAAGCGGAGGGGGATCATTCAATGAAAATGTCTGTTAGCGTCCCCAAATACACACTGAAATAGTAAAGCATTAGAGTTAATGTTGCTCAGCAGCAGGTTAAGGACATCCTCCCTTGCCCGTGTCGGGAGAAGGTGTGAGCCCGTTACGGATGCCCCCCCACCAGCAGGAGCAGGGGAGGCCGCTGTTGCGGCTGCAGTAGTCAGGCTGCCCACAGTAGAGTGCAGCTGGTGTGCCACTACCATACCCAATGTCTTTTGGTGGCACACACATCATTCAGGGTGGACTTGGCTAGGGCTCCGAAAACAAATTTCCCTGTGGTTAAGTTGGCCATTGCGGCTGTGTTAATGTTGGTGGTGATGTCGCTGTCGGTTACTCTGATTAGATTAGATTTCGGTGGTAGAGTAACTGGGTTGTGATCGGTCGGCAGTGAATCCAGGCTAGTATCCCCAAACACTGTGCAATTGGACAGAGAGGCGCGTTTACCAATAGCAGTGGAGGTTGTGTTTTGAGACACAAGGGGTTTAAAAATTAGCACCCCCACGCAGACACTACGGCGCCCCTCTTTTGATGGTCATGACTTTTCTTTTTATCCGCTAGAGACTCGTACAAAGACACGTTACTAGTTCTCCCATGCGGTTGTTTTCTTTTGATGGTTGTATTGGGTTCTTGATTCGGGCCAGGTAGCAGTAGAGCCTTTGAGAGTTTGCCGGCGCCAAGTGCCGAAGTGTTGGCCAACTCAACTGAAGGCGGTTGCGCCCGGTTAGGCATCGATAGAAGCAGAAGGGGCTGAGAGTAGTGTGACTGCAGATTGAATCAAATAATGCTTGGAGAGTGAGGGCCAGTCTCTTCACTATTGTTAAGATTTTAGAAATGCGTAGCGACAGAACTTCCAGTTTTGCGTTCGTAACATTAGATTTACTAGATAGTTCCGAATTCGCGGACTCCAAAGCATAGAATAACGTAGCTGAACTGTTGCTGTCATCAGCGTCACTCATAGGGTCAAAAGAGTGGTTCGAAACAGGAGTGGAAATGCTGTTTTCCTTACGTGCAGAGACTGGGTTAGATCAGCAAAGTCACGACTGGGAACGGTTGATAGCAGGATATTCTTGCATAGAAACAATGGTGATGGGGTCAGGTGGAATGCAACCTCTAGCCACAGTAGGTGGGGAAAGAGTCCACCGGAGACTTTAGATCCTCGGAGGGGGCACTTGCTGCGTGTACTTGTGCTGTACACACAACATCCCCCTCGGGGCGTGCGCCAGTTAACTCTGCTAACAGTGGAGGGTCAGGCTGCACAGGCGGACCAGCTATGGAGGTGGGAACAGTGCTACCACACGAAGGTGTGGTTGAGGGGGGTTGCACGGTGTGTACAGACAGTTCGTCCCAAACATGCAGCTGGCTAGTGAGGGCAAAAGCAACATTTTCAGCAGTCATTGAACCTAGGCACTGGAGTGGGACCGAGAGTTCCATAATCAAGTCCTCGGTAAGTGCCTAGGTAAGTGCTCTGGAGGTCAATACTGAGTCGGTCTTGGCCTTGTTACACATGGGAAAGTATGTGGCCATTTTAGAGGCCTCAGGTGTATATTTTGGGAGTTTCAGCATACATTGAGGACAAGCCCGTTTTATGATCGGATATTTTTGTCCAGATAATCAGTGCATTTAAGGTTGTTAGGTCTGCCATTTTGCTGGCAACTGGAGAGTCCTCGAGTTCCTCCCTATAGCGGGAGATCCAGCGGCAGTGACCACCGTAAAGTTCATCCCCCTGGCACAAAAAGGGAAGTGGGAGAGGGGATCCAAGAGTACAAATGTGTGCATTAAGGAATGCAATAGCAGTTAAAACACAAGTCTGTGGAGACACAAACCACGACCAAAGCAGTGCAAGCGGGGTAACGCTGAACCCACCGAATTCGCCAAACTGCCAAACTGTGTTCACGCTTTCACCCACGCTGAACCCACTCCAGCGTGCATTCGTGCTAGCAGTGAGTTTTTGACAGCAAGCCATAGGGAGCAGAGCCCAAGTCAACTGAGCACCAAGCTCCCAGGCAGGCAAGAGCAGTCAGATGCAGAACAGAGTGATGGAGCACCAAAGTCACAGCGCGAGATAGCGGTGACAGGTAAGGTTGCTGCCAAACAGTGTTCACGCTTTCACCCTGGCTTCCCCCCTCGCACGTGCATTTGCGCTATCAGCAAGTTTTTGACTGGAAGCCAGATGGAGCAGAGCCCAAGCTAACCGAGCTCCCAGGCAGGCAAGAGCAGTCAGATGCAGAGCAGATCGATGGAGAACCAATATCACGGAGTGAAATAGCTTTGCAAGGTAAGGTTGCTGCCAAACTGTGTTCACGCTTTCACCCTTGCTGAACCCACTCCAGCGTGCATTCGCGCTAGCAGCGGGTTTTTGATAAGAAGCCAGAGGGAGCAGAGCCCAAGTCAACTGAGCACTGAGCTCCCAGACAGGCAAGAGCAGTCAGATGCAGAACAGAGTGATGGAGCACCAAAGTCACAGCGCGAGATAGCGGTGCCAGGTAAGGTTGCTGCCAAACACTGTTCATGCTTTTACCCTTGATTTCCCCATAGCACGCGCATTCGCGCTAGCAGCAAGTTTTTGACCGGAAGCCAGAGGGAGCAGAGCCCAAGCCAACCGAGCTCCCAGGCAGGCAAGAGCAGTCAGATGCAGAGCAGAGCGATGGAGCACCAAAATCACAGAGTGAGATAGCTGTGCCAGGTAAGGTTGCTGTCAAACTGTGTTCACGCTTTCACCCTCACTTCCCCACTCACAAGCACATTCACGCTAGCAGTGAGTTTTTGACAGGAAGTCAGAGGGAGCAGAGCCCGAGCCAACCGAGCACTGAGCTCCCAGGCAGGCAAGAGCAGTCAGATACAGAGCAGAGCGATGGAGCACCAAAGTCACAGAGCGAGATAGCGGTGCCAGGTAAGGTTGCTGCAAATCTGTGTTCACACTTTCACCCTCGCTTTCCCATTTTCTATTATATTTATTATCATTGTTGAGAATAAGATATGCTTCTTTTGACTAACTCTGTACTGCTCTAATAGATAGTTTTATATGATAAAATATGCTTCCTGGAACTAATTTTAGGTTTATACATTGAAGTTTTATTATTTTATACTCTCATTGCTATCCTCTGCGCTTTATTATGTATTGTTCAGGTTCAAACTTATAGTTAGTAATCATTCTCCATAGCTGTCCACATTATCCGAGACTGTCTCAGTATATATTTGTTCCTTTCTAATCTCTGGGGCTTGCTACTAACACCAGATTTTTCATCCCCACCTAAACCATATGTTCCGGGATGGTCAAACGAAAAGCGACAGACCAGCAAGGAGGGGGCAGCGGGATGGAAGAAACACACATCAGTATGAATCCACAATGGTGGGGCCAGATCTAAGAAGGGAACTACTGGGGAATGGTGGCGGCACACTCAAACATTTTCTCAGAAATTCTGTTCCTGCTCTGGAAGCACAAATTAGACAGGTTGAGAATTGATTTGCTATAGGGGAAATTCCAGATGCAGGTCCAGTACTGGCCGAGAATGCTACTGCTCATGGACTTCACCATTCAGGGCCTTTTGTGCAACCATGGAAGGGGCATTTGGAGAAATCTAGGAAAAAACCTATGACTATCCCATAAAATACTAATCTAACTGAGACCAAGGACAGCCAGGGTAGTAACCCCTCTATAGGGAATGCCTTAGTGAGTACAACTGTGCTGTCAGAAACTAAATTATCCCATGCCCAAGACGGCCAGGGCAGCCATCTCAGCCTAGCAAATACTCTCTCACTGAAGGAAACGTATCCTGAATACACTTATGGGAAAAGGCTTGTCTTAATGGACTTAATGGAGAGCCAAATCCTAAATATCAATTATATTTTTAAGACAATTGAAATAAAGATTGATACGCTGATGGGGCATTGGCAGAACAAGCCCACAGGGTTTTGAGTACCATTTTACAGACACAGCAAAATACGCCCATATAATCTATGACTTCAACTACATACTCAGAGCCACAGCATTGTGGAGGGACCCGTAACTCATTAATAATGCCAGTAAAGTTGGGAAATCAATGGGCAATGCGGCAAAATCCGATCTAAGCCAACACAAGAGGGACACATTGATAATAGACCTCACAGACTCAGTGAGGGAACTGAAAGAATTTAGGGGGACATAATCCAGAGGAGGGGCTGGGAAAGGGGGGTGTATGGAGAGTGCTCTATCTTCAGAGAGGCAAGCTTCCTTTTGCCTCAATCTACCCCCTCAAGTGGCACCACTGGTGGTGGTGCTTACAAATGTACCCAAGCTCCGCGACCCAAATTCAGAGACTACTATCTCACTTTTCAATAAGGCAACACTTTTAATGAAGTCGACTTGTGGAGTTCATGTACACAGGGGCTTAGATCTTCTGATGACCAAAAGGTCCAATTGGTTAGGCCCGCACAGGAAAAAAATCCAAGGGGATAGTGTCACTCTAACTTTTAAAAACCCTGCAGGGGTCAGTAAGATACTCTGGAAGGGAAATTATAAACGACAGGGTTTTTCAGGCGCAGGTCTAGTACCAGTGAGAATATTTTATATGCACCCTGGATTGGGAGACTGTCACCAACCAAGGCAACCACATCTCTAATGCTTTAGTTGGTAAAGATCGGCCATTGGCACAAACGCGAGGGAAGGGCACACATTTTCAGTATAGTAATACATTTGAATGTCTTGAATCTTTAGAGGTAAACTGACTGGAGGGCTTAACCTTTTTACCCCTCAAACTGACTCCCCTTGATTTCAGGCTAACATCGTCTTTACCTGAACAATGCACTATACCGTTTATGGAGGGCAAGATATTGTCAACTCTTGACCATAGGTCCACTCCAATTGAAGTAGGTACCACTCTGACTACGGCCAGCCAGAAAGATAGTAGGAGCAGCCAACGGTTTGACATTAGAGAAGAGCAAGAGGAACATTTCTGGTTTTAGGGGGAGATCCAGCAACCCGAACTCGTGGAAATTTACCATCGAACACCTGATTCGTATGTTCCAAGAAGCCTGGGCCACTAACCAAGTACATATACATGGATCCACGCTCGACTCGGTCCCGCTGTCCGACTAAGTTCTAAAGGTAGACCGTCGGGTGGACTTGCCATTTACCCCTCAACCAGTTTAGCCATATCTAAAATGTGCCCCATGAGGTCAGATTCAAATCTTCTTTTTATCTGCCTAATTTTAAAAGGCGGAAAGAAACTTAGCCTGGTACCTTTTTAATAATAAAACGAGAAAGGCGTCTCTTAGACTTGGATGTAGAGTTCAACTACCCCATTATTGTGGGTGGCAATTTTCATTTAAGATTCGGTACAGGGGAGGACCTCTTACAGGACTGCGAAGAGGATGCGGCCTTGCACCTACCTAAACCCATTTTAACGGACTTTACCACTTCCGATGACGCCTTACTCATGTGGGAGATACTATGTAAGACAGTTTTCAGAGCAGTAAATGGAAGGAGAGCTTCTTCCTCGTCAGGTAATTTTACTTTTGTAAACAGGCGATTACAGATTATAATTGATTATATACTGATATCCGTCCAATGGTGGACAAATATGCAACGGCGTAGAGAGGAATGAAAGGGTTAATAACCCTCTTGTACTCACCTGTACTAGGGACCGGGGGATTTCTCCTTCAGCGAACTCTCTAGACGTCCCGTGTAACTTAATGAAAAGAGGATTCTGGGCTGTTAGGTGGACACCTGGCAATGAAGCTTCTCTACAGGAGTTGAATATTCGTTCCAGTAGAGACGAGTTATCTATTTGCTTACACCATCACATGAATCCAGCGGTTATTATAGATGCTTTCTCCCACATAATGACATACTGTGGTAAGATCTTTAGAGCACCACACAATGATATGAAGAGCATTAAAAGACTACGGAGATCATGGCTCACCCAACCTTGCAAGGACAGAAGAAAAGCTTTAATGCTCGGCCTAAAATGCCAGCATTTACATATTAGTAACATAAGAGAAAGGCAATGTGACTTTAAAGAAGAATTAGCAAGGAGAAGGGAGGAGATAGTGAATTAGAGGTACGATAGACTCTCAACTGATGCAGGCCAAAATAATACCAAGCACTTGTAGTTCATCATGCCAAGCAACACTAAGGAACTGGATCTGGGAGTCAAGGAGCTTCCAGAGATTCATATTTCAGAAAAGGCATAGACAGATCATTTCCAGGCACTGTATCTCTAACAGCCGAGGCATATTAAAGTCAGGACATTTGGGGGTCATGGAATTGCTGGGTGTATTTACTGTGGAAGAGGTGGAAAAGGTGACATCTAGGCAAAAGTCGTACAAATGGCCGGGGATTGATGGCGTACCTAACAACATCTTCCGAAGCCAGCCTGAAATATGGATACCTGTCTTGGTATACTTTTTCAAAGCACTCATCTCTACAAACAAACTGGCATTAAGTTGGCACACTGGCATTATAGTATTTACCTGGCGCATGTGCCTATTGTCTGGTCACTTTAACTATGGTTCGTCAAAGCTTTTTGCAGGGGTCCTGCGAAAAAAGACTCCAGAAATGGGCGCAGGATAGCAACATGCTGTCAGACACCTGACTTTCATTTAGGCCAGGAACTGGGACTATATTTCAGGGACTGAATCTTTATTTGATTCTGGCCAGGTGTTAGGCAGAATTATAGGCAGTTCCCTTTGGGAACACTACACACAATTAAGGCTACAAGTGACAGTACAATTTCACCTTTGGTACAAGCCTGTACTACACAGTTATAGTGGTAGCAGTAGCGGAGCAGCCAGACTTATCTCAAGAGTAAATGAGCAGTACAAATAGTTACACAAAGGACAGCAATTACTATGATTCAGGCAAACACTGACTCAAGGTTTCTAAGTAAAAGAATATATATATATTTACTCAACAGTTGTCTAACATTTCACTATTATAAGCAAGGTAAAAATCACAATCATAAATACACCATACCACTTCCCTTAAATTCCAGACAAGTTAAGCTCACAAAATGAAGTGGGAGCAAAATGGCACTCCAGCAATTTAAAAGGGAGGGAAAGACAAAGTTATTAGAAATTAGGCAAAACCAACAGGTAAGTAATCAGAGCAAGGGAACAAGAGGGACTACAAGGTTAAAATCAGATAGAAAAGGCTTAGGGCCAAAGTCAATGGTTCAAAAGTCTTTTGCTCAAGATAATAGGTTCAATGTAGTTTGCGATAAAGTTGGTGGCACTGATTCCAGGCGAGGTTGGTTGGTACAAAAGTTAGTTCAAAGAGAAGAGAAGGACATGCCCTCGGATTGGAGAAAGATTTCAAACACTTTTACCGCGGCTGAGCGAAACGCACAACCGGATTTGCACAGTACCTTAAAACGGAGAGGGAGCTGTAGCTGAGGCGGACGTTCCTGGTGGTTCCTGCAAGCTCACGGTTCCTGAAGTGACTGTCAGACTGACAGGAAGTAGGAAGACTGGAGGGTCCTGCGCCACCCAGGGAAGAAACCAACAGCAGAGCAAAACAGCAATTGAAAGGTGCGCTCCTTAAAACCCAAGCAGGGTCCGACCTTCCTGGCTATCCGGCCCACTGTAGCTCTCTACAGCGAATCGACCAGAGGAGGGGTCCTGGCTTGTAGTTTGGGCGAACTGGTTGGTCCCAGCAGCTCAAGGGAAGAAGTTTCCTGGAGGATCTTCTCTGTCGTCGGATTTGGAGATTCGGACCTGCAGCAGGGCTTCACTGGGCAGTTCAGTCGTGGTAGGGGTCCTCTTCTTTCAGTTCCTCGTTGGTTCTTTTGTTCCAGTGGCGACTCTGCTCTTCCAGTCCCAGAGACATGCTTTTTATGCAGTTTTCCCCCATTCATACAGCCTGGATGTCAATCACACAGCAGGGTGGCTTTCCTGGCAAGGCCAGTCCCCTTAGCCAATCAGACAAGAGTGCGACTTGGGTTACTAAGGCAACCCATGGCAGCGGTCCGAAGATCCCTCCCTCACATCCTGCCTACCTAAATTATCAGGTGCCTTAAGGAGGGCTTCTGTGCAGAAGCCCGCGAAAAGACAGCGAACAAAGGACTTATCCCCGGTTTGGCGTGCAGAGAAAAACACGAGAAAGACTTTAACAAAAAGAAATGGCAAATAAACCAAGCCGGAACCAAAATAAAATGTATTTGGTCAAGCGGGTTTATGTTCGAGGCTAATATAATAGCCTGGAACAATACCACGTTTATATAATATAATCACGGTAGGAAAGTTATGGTAGATACCACTGCCACCAGCAAAGTCTTAAAGTTAAGGGAGTGAAACAAGGCTCCAAGAGGCACAGACAGATAGGGATACGAGTTAACCCTTTCCAGTACTCCATGTAAGATGGGGTGTACTGGGTCTGCAGTTTAAAGTGACTATATAAAGTTAATGGCACCTTTACCTGTTTCTGGGGGACAGTAGTCAGCCCCAGAAAAATTGATTCATTGGGAAGTCTCAAAGAAAACCCTGTGTCACTGCACTGAAGGTGCTGTGTAACACACACAAAAAGTGGTGCACATGGAGTAGGTGAGGCTCCAGTGCCCAAGATCCCACAAACAGTGAAAATACACACATCAAAACATATGTAAGAGTGGGAAAAAGGCTCATACTCTTACCAGGTGAAAAAAATAAACCATAGAAATCCAGCAAAGCTGCTGAGGGACCCATTAGGTAAGGGGAATCAGCCATATATTGAGAATTCTCCCTAACACCAGGTATGTCATAATCCTTGGGGTTACTGTCTACATGCTCCTTATGGATTTGAGTTCCTCCTTTGACCACCTGGATAGGTACTGCCTGTGGAGAACGCTGAGCAACTTAGGTGTGCCAGGACCCCTACTGCAAATGATCAAGGCCCTTCATGAAAATGTGAGTTCATTATGGCACAGGGGGTGAGCTTAGTGATGAACTAAAGTTGAGAAAGGGGGTTCTGCAAGTGTGTGTGCTGGCCCCCTTCCTATTCAACCTGTATACTAATGCACTCAAAGAGCATTTGCTTAACTGAGGGGCCGATATTCCAAGGTGCGATGGCAGGCAATTACCAGTGGTAAATTATGCAGACGATGCAGTCCTAATGACAAGCACACTCAAATCACTCCAATGGTTGGTTGATGGGTATATGGCATACGACATGATTCAATCTAGACCTATTTTATTCTGGCATAGTTTCTGGTCGGGAAGTGGGAAAACCTAAGGTTCTCGTCATTAAACTACTGTTATTGAGTAGCTGGAGTAAGGTTGACTGGCTCATTTATGTCAAGTCATTTTTGCACAAGCTTGGCTTGGGCATCTGTTTTAGCAATCATAAGATTCTGGCTGGGATTCCCAAAAGACTTAAAGTTTAGGATTGAGCAGTACCTGGCAGACAAAATGGAAGAGGAGATGATAGTCAGCACACAGGTCAGAATGTACCTTCCGCTTAGACCCATGAGGGAACTACCAGGGTAACTTACTTTTGTGACAAACAGATTTCATAAGACTTTACTTGCCAGAGTGAGGTGAAATGTTTTGCCACTGGCAGTGTCCACATCTGGATGGAAGTGCAGAGCCACCCAACGCTGTCTCTGTGGTGCGACAGACAATATGGCACACTTTATTCTGCTTTGCCCCATATCTACAGACATCAGAAAGAATTGGCTGCTGAGCACTCTCCGGAACCGCAGGTAAGACACTTGAAAACCTGCTCTTAACGTCCAATTTTTGTGTTCGGAGGTTTTGATTATGATTGGTTATTTTTCATAACGCACTTAATACCCACAGGTTTCTAAGCGTCGAACCTGTGTTGCTCCACATCGCCTTGCTTCCAAGGCACATTGCCCCTTAGCTATCCTTCCAAAGGTGAGAGTTGCCTTCATCCTGTCTTCATATCTAAGCAGACCAGGGACTAAAAGATTCAAATTAATCAGTGCACTCTCAGAATAAAGATTCTGCATTAGAATTTAGATTAGGAACTCCCCTCTCCTCTGGCACCCGTACCCTACACTTTTACAGTATACTTATGGGTAGCCTAATGCAGGCAGTTATTTTATTTGGTGAATAATGATAAGGGTCTGCAGAGAGTTCCCGCATGACTATTGTATTTAAACTAATCCTGTTTATCGGTTGTCATTTGCAAGTAGTTACTTTGGGAATAATAATAATGATGTGTAGCTATTTGTATTTAGTCCCTTTGGGGATAACAATAATATTGTGTGTTGAGTTATGCACCGACAATCGTAGTAAATGAATTTGAATCTGCTTACTTTTTTATCTCTCTCTTGAATTTTTTAAATTCCATTCTTCACTTATTTCTGTTAAATTCAGTTTGTCCTCTTAATTTTAACTCATTGAGGATCTTTAAAATTCGAATGACTGTTTTGGAAATGTGCAGATGATTGAAGTATTATATCAATGTAATATGCTGTATTTTTCTGGCCCAGCAGTGCATAAGATCTTTAAGACTTTGCAAACTGTAGATGATTCGCACCTGGCAGCCAGAGCTATGATGAGAGAATATTTTACCTCAATGGTGAATCTGGATTACGAAAAATGTGTGATTTGCTCGGCCAAGCAAGGGGATGATGAATCTCTAGATGCGTTTCATGGCAGGTGCGAGGCATTTAGCAACATCCTGCAGCTGGAACAATGAGGAGAGGGTTCTTCGCCAGCAGCTAATACAGGGCTGTTCATCCCGCAAGATGAGGAGGCAGATTTGAGGGAGGCTGGCATCATGTTGGCTTCCATCCTTGTGATGGGGCGGTCCCATGAGTTGGAGGATGTTCGGGCCGCCAAGATGGATGTTGCCGTGGAGACTATCAAATTGGAATTGGAAGATATGTGTGCCAAGAAAGAGAAAGGGGCTGAAGCGACACTGCCTTGCCCGCAGTGTTGATATGATTTGCCACACTACACAAACGGTCCGGCTAAGGGGCACACGTGTGGAAGGTGCAGTATTTCCAACCCTTTTGTAAGTGTGTGCTGCACTCCTGTCTCTGCTGCCCCACCTAGAGGCCAAGCCAGACCCCAGCCATTTTCCCCAAGACAGCTGCAAAAGGCTGCCCAGGTAGAACTGGTCAAGGAGCAGAAGGAGCAGTTGTGTGAGGAGGAAGATGAGGATGATGTGTTCTTCATATCCATTGTGAAAGACATCAAACAGAAGAGGAAACACCAGCTCCGACGTGAGGTGTGCTTGAATGGGACCAATGTACTTGTCCTGATTGAAACTGGCACATCAGTCAATGTGATGGCACAATCGCACTATGATATGCTAGATGGTCTCCAAAGGGCGCATATTTACATCCTGTGACAGGACTCCCCTTGCGCTGGAGCAGATCGTTTTCTCTAATTTTATGTATTAGGGGAAGAAAATTAAGGTGAGATTTGAAGTCACCAAGGTCAGAGAAGATACGCTCCTGAGCTGTGCTGCAGCAGAAGCCCTAGAAATTGTAACATTGGCATTTGATGCGTACAAGGAAGATGCACAGTCACTGGTTACCAAATTCGCAGATGTGTTTTCAGGGTTTAGACTGTTGAAGGGGGAACCAATTTGCCTACACAAGTCAATGCAGCCTGTGGCACTAAAACATTGAAGAATCTCTTTCCATCTGAGGGAAAAGTTGAGAGGGAACTAGACAATCTGGTCAAGCTATATATTATTGAGCGGGTGGAAGGTCCCACCACATGGGTTTCCCCAATTGTGGTGGCTCGCAAACCGAAGCAGCCTGACTCAGCACACATCTGTGTGGACATGTGCCTCCCCAATACAGCCATCAAGCGGGAAAGGCATATAACACCTATCCTGGCTGATATTGTGGCAAACTTGCAGGGGGTGGTATTTTTCTCCAAGCTGGACCTCAGAGAAGGATACCATCAGTTGGTCCTGCACCTGGACCTGGAGTGTCGTTACATCATGACTTTCAACACCCACAAGCGGCTCTACAGATATTTGAAGCTCAGTTTTGGGGTATCCTCCATGGCTGATGCTTTTCAAAATGCAATCAAGGATGCACTGGAAGGCATCCCTGGTCCGCTGAACACTAGTGATGACATTTTGGTATTTGCAAAGTCAGAAGGTGACCAACTGGAAATGCTAGAGATGCTACTGGACCACATCCGCTCACTCAGACACACCCTGTATAAGGACAAATGTAGGTTTCTGCAAAAGAGACTCAAATGCAGGTTTGTCTTCCAGGAAGGAGGAATCTCCGCTGATCGGGCCAAGGTGAAGGATATTAAGGAAGCCAGACATCCAGATAATGTTTCCGAGGTGTGGAGTTTCCTGAAGGTGGTAACGTACTGTGGTTGCTTCATTGAAGATCTTGCAACAATATCTGAGCCATTATGCAGCCTAACAAAGAAGGATACTCCATGGAAGAGGTCCTCTCTACGGCAGTCTGCATTTAAGGAGATCAAAGAGGTGCTGACTGCTGATAGCACCATGGCATTCTTCAACCTGGAGATGGCCTCAGGGGTGGACATAGACGCAAGCCTGTTTGGGCTGAGAGCTGCGCTGACCCAAACTGACAGGTGTGGTTGCATGAGGCAAGCAGCGTTTGCCAGCAGGGCTTTGTCATCAGCGTAACAGCGATAATCACAGATCAAAAGGCTCTTGGGGGTATTGGTGGGTTGCTGGCATTTTCACATGTATATTTATGGCCGCCTTGTGACGTGGTTATGGATCATAAGCCCCTAATTCTTATCCAAGCCACTGGCCAGAAGTGAAACATGGATGCTGGCATTGTTGGAGTACGAAGTGCAGGTGGTCTATCCAGCCGGCCATGAAAATGCTGCAGACCACTGTTCCAGGGCAAAGGTTTTGCAGGGTTTATGCAAGAATGTAATATTCACCATCAGAAGATCTCACCCCTGTGGCCCCGTATGAATGGAGAAGCAGAGAGGTTTAGGAGAACCTTAAATAAGGCATTGACAATTATCCATGGCAAGGGACTATGTCTCAAATGTGCCCTCTATCAGTTCCTGCTGGATTATCGCACCACACCTCACTGTTCCACTGGGGTTCCTCCAGCAGAAGCATTATTTAGCAGATATCCCCAAGGTTTGATACCTGGCCCAGAGAGTAGAGTCCCAGGCATGATTGAGGATGAGCAAGTGTTCGAAAAAAGGAGCGCGAGGAATGACGAGGAGAACATTAGACGAGGTCTGCAGAATTACAACTTTGTTGTAGGAGACACTGTGCTGGTGAGGTGCTGTCACCCAGAAGGCAAGCTATCTCTAACTTATGAAACATGAGCATTGGAGATCATGATGTCAAAGAACCCATGGTGACGGCATACAGCGGCATCCAGTGGTTGTGATACTGTGACCAGGAAATCTTGTTTCTTCAAGAAGATGGATGCTTGGGCCCCATGCACGAGGTGAATGTTCCATACCCCTCCAGTGCTGAAAGTTATGGTGATAAGGATGATGTCCCTGATGAGAGGCATCTTGGTACCATGAGGAACATGGTCCTCCAGAGCCGGGAGTGGAGGTTGTCCCAGAGCATGCAGGAGAGAGGTACCCACGTGGATGTCAAAGGATCCATGGTGATGACATCCAGTGGTTGTGACACTGTGACAGGAACTCTTGTTTCTTCAAAAAGATGGATGTCTGAGCACCCATGCAAGAGGTAAATGTTCCATACCCCTCCGGTGCTGAAAGTTCTGGTGATAAGGATGATCACGATTTCCCTGAAGGTGTCACGACCCTCATCCCAGACCCCCACTGGCAAGACCATTGGCCATGTGGGATCAGGGCTCGGGTCTCTAATAAGGCCTTGAAGGCCTGGCATCCACTTTCAAGACTCTCTTGGGGCCAGTCCTGGCACCTATGGCACCAGGCTCATACACCTTGAAGAACATCAGTACAGGGGACTACTTTTTTCAGTTGGGGCTTTCAGCCAACATGAAGGCATCCACATAGCTTGGCTCCTAGGAACCAAGCTATGCGATATAGTGTTTTGGATGTGGTGGCCTAGGGACTACTTTACCTGGAAAACTTTGTTGAGGCTATTTAAACCACACCCGAACAAGAAAGCGTGCTTCACGTTACTTTGCAGTCTGCAACGTGACGCTCACCGTGTCCAGCGATACCCACGAGCCTCAGAGAAGCAAACCTGCAAGGAGACAAAAGGAACATCGTTAGCAGCATCTTACCTGCAATCTCCATCTTTTATCCGCTCGCAGCTCCAGTGAACAGCTCCCTCTGGATCTGCATGCCTCCCGGACCGAAAGACCTGAAAGAGGAAGGGCAAGACAACATTAAGGAAGGCATTTTAGACATTGCAAAACCACGAACTGCTCAAAAGGCTTCCCTGGCTGGTCGTCCTCAGGCCGGCATCGCTTCAGAGTTTCACACACGCTGGGAAAACACTGAGACTTGCAAGGAAAGAAAAAAACAGGTTAGCAAAGGCAAGACAATGCAGTGCTGCGCATAGCACTTTCTTACCGCATCGTAGCACACATCACGCGCCATCATTTACCGGCGAGGCCCAACTCAGTCAGTTCGCCACGCTGAAGCTCCGCACACCTAAGGGAGAAAAGAGACATTATAAAACAAAAAAAGGCATGCAAGAATAACAACACAATACGAAAAAACAGTAATAAGACCTACCTGAAAGACACTAAACGGGCACGCGCCAGTGAAGTAACTTGGCCACACACGCCCACGAAAGACAACGCACCCCTGCCAAGAAGGCAGGACAGAGAGCACACCTAATTCCACAACAAGGTGAGGAGAGGGCCCAGAGGGGCTGAAGTCACACGGGTTGGTGGGAGGATATTTACCTCAGTCGGCCAGCCTTGAACACAGCCCTCCTGTATTTTCACGCGGAATCTTCCCCGCAGACCATATCTGGAAAACACTGGAAAGAAGATACCAGCAACCAACCCGGCTGAGTGGCGTCCCCGTGGATACCAGGTGAATATAACAGATGGAGAGTCCTCCAGAGCCGGGAGTGGACGTTGTCCCAGAGCATACAGGAGGAAGGAGGTACCCGCATGGATGTCAAAGGATCCATGATGGTGGCCTCCAGTGATTTTGACACTGTGACTAGGAACTCTTGTTTCTTCAAGAAGATGGATGCCTGGGACCCCATGCAAGAGGTGAATGTTCCATACCCCTCCGGTGCTGAAAGTTCTCGTGATGAGGATGATCACAATGTCCCTGATGGAGAGGCATCTTGGTACCCTGAGGAGCATGGTCCTTCTAAGCCTGTAGGGAGATTGTCCCAGAACATGCAGGAGGGAGTAGGTACCCTCAGAGAGAGTCGAGAAGACAGCTGACACGTCTGCAGGACTATGTTGTAAATGTGTGAGCACTGTACATTACAGGCTCTATGTTCCTAGTTTAGTTCCAAGGTTTTGATGTGTTTAAATGTTTAACAGGATTGTTCAGTTGTATGAAAAAGGAGGAGTGTGGTGAGGTCCCTTTAAGAGACTGATGGCACGGGTTGCATCAAGTGGGTTCATATATAAATGGGGCGTCACGCGGGCACGTCCTCACTGTACGAGCAGAGCTTGGATTGGAGCTTGCAGTGTTTGGTGCTCGCTCATATTGTTAGAAGTTGTTTAAGCCACACGAAAGCATTGGCAAGTGTTATATAAGAGGAAAGGGAACAGGTTTAAGCATGGAATACATGACTCCATTGGCACACTTATGCAAGCAGTTGCCAAAACACGCACCCAAGCTAACGAAATATAGTACCGAGTGGGTTAAAGGTACCGCCCACAAGATGTTTATGCCATGGCCACAAAATGGGTCTTTATCTAAAGCCATCTTACAACATATGACGACATATTTGCATGCCACATATACAGTCAAGAAATTGGAAAAACGCCTTGCTGTTCTCGAGTTATGGAAAATGTATGAACAGGGAAAGGAGGAAGATCCGCCAACAGATTGGATACTTAATGTATGCACAGAGGGGGTGAGACGCCTGCCACGCCACCTGCCCCACCCAAATGAAAATTGAAGAAAGTAAGGATGAGGGGTTATACCCACTGAGAGAACTCAAAGCAGCCACGGGGTATAGCAACCCCGCATATGAGTGCCCCACACATAGTAGTGATGAAAATCAAGGGAAAGATAAGGACAAGAACATTACCTCTGCAGTCCCAAGGGACAAGGAGAGACGTGATGATGAAAAAAGGTATCAGGCACAGACAAGTGCATCTCTCAACAAGGAAAGAGAAGGGAAGCTATGGAAGAGAAGCGAAGATAGAACTGATGAGATAGCATTCGCAAAAGACGAATGGATGGGACGACACATTTTATTGAAACTCGATGGCAAAGGTATTGATGACACGAAACAAAAGGACAGGTTAGATGAGACACGGAGAAAGGGGAAAGAGAAGGAGTTAAGAGATGAAAGGATAAGAAAGAAAGACAGACAAAGGCGAGAACAGCTATTTCGCGAAGAGCAAGAGAGACAGCTTGATCACAACCCAAGAGCAGCCAATGACCAAGACCAACAGAAACAGCAAAGGTTAGAGGAAGAGCAAAGGATATGTGAGAAAAGAATAAAAAGACGAAGAGATGAGGAAATTCGAAGGGCAGATGAACGTAGAAATGAAAAGAGAAAGGAAGAAGATAGGGTCAGAGAAGAGGCGAGGAAATGCAAAGAATTTGATGACGACATAGAACGTAAGCGAAGACAGAGAGCACGCAATCTTGAATATCTGAGGAAAGAGGTTAAAAAACCTGCTCCAGTTGTAGACTGGGAAGACAGAATTCTTTCCTGAGTTCGATTCAGGTGCCAGGCACATCTAGGACAAATATTGACAATGACTTAGACACCAGAAGCATCGGAGAAGAACGATCGATAGAATATATGATGAAAGGGGCTAGAACAAATACTCCAAGGGGAGGGGGAAGACGAGTGCATGGAGAGCACTCAGCTGTGTGACACTGAGGATGACTCCTGAAGTAGTGGGAATAGAGAACTATCCCTGGATAGATTAGAAATAAGTAGGAACAAAGAGGATACGAGAAGTCGCACTAGTTGGGGACAGACAATGTCTGACTCCAAAAGGGAGGAGCGCGGGGAAAATGAGGAAGAGGGAAGGAGCAAAAGGCGAATCCCAAGGGAAAAAGGAATAAGGTGGTCAGAAAATAGCAAATCTGCATCGAGAGCATCAGAGTCCACCACGCAGCCTGACCGATATGAAGAAGTATCTCACAGTCAGAGGGGGTTGTCTTCGCCACCGTATGTGGACAGACTAAGGGCATTGCCAGCTAGACGGCGATGCAGGAATATTACCCCTGTAATAGACAGGAGAACAATGAGAGACGAGAGAGGGCTACACATTCCAATTTCCGTTGCTCGAGAAGGGGGGAGTTAGACCGCAATATATACCATGGCCACACATGGATCAATAACATTTGAAAAACAAGCTTCCAATGCTGACATCGGGAGCCGGAAAGTGGATACATGAGTTAGAAAAAATGACAGGAGGAAACACGTTAGCCATAGGGGACATCAAAGGTCTCCTAATCGCCATACATGGTGAGCGAGCAGACGATGTGTGGGCACGAGCAAGCTACCCTCGTGTAACCACAATTAATACTGCGTACCACAGAGCTCCATTCAACAATTGTAGAGCCGCAGTATGGAAAGCGCTACGAGTACTATACCCAGATACTTCTTATATGGGAGCTATAATGACGCGAAAGATGAAGGAGTCTGAAGATCCGTTAATTTACATACAGAATTTTCAAGACGCATGGGTACTCGAGACTCATGAATCTTGGACACAATCTATACCTGTATTTTACCATATATTGTGCCAAGGGCTGCCAGAGCCGATACAGAAACAACTCAAGAAATTGGTGGGAATTGAAGCCAAGCCTTGGGCTGAAATACAGTTGACCATCGTACATTATTGTAGATTGCTGCAGGAAAAGAATGGCAAAAAGGAAGCAACTCGAAAGAGTGAGGAAACGAAACTGGTGCAAAAGAAATTGTGAAAATATGCTCTTGAGGGAGCCATGATAACTAGCACAGCTGAATCAAGCATGCAGCAAGTGGCTAGTCCACAGCAAAATAATCAGGGCAATACAGGATTTTATCCCAAGGGAAGAGGATTTAGGGGAAGAGGTTGGCAGAGCAATCAGGGAGGTTTCCAAAATAATCAAGGAGGCTTTCAAAATATGCAAAATTGTAACCAAGATATTTCAAATGGGCAAATGATCCGACCACCCCAGTTTGTTGGCTGTGTGGAATGACAGGGCATTTGGCGCGCACATGCAGAAATCAAGGCATGATGCAGAACGGCCAAGGAACAGGAGCAGGCATGGCAAATCCACCTGCAGTTTTACAGCAGGGTGGTGCACAGAATCACACAGTGCAACAACAAGCGCCAGGAGGCAACAAGGTGTGCAACCTCAAAGCATGGGGAATTTTCCACAAGGACAATCCCAACAGGCACCGCTGCAACTATCACAGACAATGAGCACAGGGCAGACCACGAACCCTGGATTGGGAAGTAACAATGAGAATGGAGGAAATTCACCAGCACACAGTGGGCCAAATTTGTATATAAACTAGGACAGCTCACTGGGAACCCTGATGTGTTCTATCCTATCAGTGACACCAGACCCTCACAAGGAACCTAGGGTGTATGTTGTTATAGGGGATAAAGAATATTTCTTCTTAGTTGACACGGGTGCAACACGCTCATGCATACGTGAAGGCAAGTTTTCCTTGTCAGGCAAGGCCATAGATACTCAGAGTTTTACAGGAGCTACCAGTCATGTTACCTTCAGAAATGCACTTCCAGTCTCCATAGGAGAATGTGAAATGAATGTACCTTTATTATATTCTCGGCAGACCCCAGTAAATATTTTGGGTCGAGATTTAATGACAAAGTTAAACATGACAATCTCGTTCACAGTGAAGGGCATAGTATGTTCCAATCCAGGAATGCACTACTCAAATGTATGCAAAATGATTAGAGCATACTCAGGACACATATGAGGGCCATACCATTAGAGACAGAAAGTTTTGCATATGGTATGTGTGTGCTTATGGCAAGATTGCCAGGCCTTGCAGACAAAATCATGAGAACCCCTGATGAGTTCTTATTCAGACCCAGAATACTGATGCATGAGGAGAAGGGACAAGTATTTCCCTTGATGATACACACGGCTGCAGTGAAAGGGAGAGTGGCCTTGATTGATGGTTATGACGACGAGGGCCGACAATGGTGCGCAGTAATCGCCATTGAAGAAGGTTATTGATTGACTGATATCACTGATGACGATCTGTTTGAAGAGTAAACAAATATAGGAGAGACAATGGTGGAAGTGAGTCTCACCTTTTGGGTAAAGATGATTAAAAGAGAAGTACCTCAGAGAATGATGTTGGCACTAAATCGTCGTGAATATTTTGATAACGACATAGCCAAGTTGCCTGTCTCAGTATGGACTAAAGGACCCTATGATGTAGGCCTCTTGAAGGGGGTTGGAGAAGTGAAGATTAAACTGTAACCAGGAGCAATTCTACCAAGAGCCTGACAATACCCCATGTCCAGAGAGGCAGAAGAAGGGATTTTTAAGACAATTTCTGCTATGATAGAGCAAGGCATCTTAGTGACGTCAGAGTCATCATGTAATATGTCAGTTTAAACTGTGAAAAAAAGTAAAGGGGGGTCCTGGAGGCTAATTCAAGATCTGAGGCCAATAAAATATACTGTTGAGGCTGAGTTCCCTCTAGTCCCAAGCCTGTCTACAATTCTATGTAACATACCCATTGAGGCAAAATATTTCACAGTGATTGACTTGAAAAATGCATTTTTCTCAATCCCGTTTCACCGTGACTCACAAGATCTGGCGTCATTCACATTCAGACAAATGCGTCTGAAAAGCACGAGGCTGCCACAGGGGTACTGTGAGTCTCCGTCTATTTTCAACAGAGTCCTGCAGATGGATACGAGCAATATTGCACTAGAAAGTGTCGTCATGCAATACGTGGATGACATCTCAATTTGCAGCACCATAGAAGAGCAATGCAGGCATGATTCTGTTCAGCTATTGACTATACTGGCTGAGAAGGGATATAAAGTTGACAAAGAAAAGTTACAATATTGTCAACAAGAAGTGCTCTACATAGGCCAGCTGATCTCACATGAGGGAAAGAAGGTGACCCCAGAAAGGGCTGAAGCCATATTTAACACAGCTAAGCCACATACAATAAAACAGATGCAGAGCTTTTTAGGCCTATGCAACTATGTCAGGGCATGGGTCTTCGACTACAGCTCTTACACCAATCCTTTACTTCAGGCCCTAAATAAGGCCCAAGTGACGAAGGAAAAGATCAAATGGTCTGAGACCATAGAGAAAGGGTTTGCTGAACTCAAAAGAGCCATCTGCACAGCACCAGTTTTAGGGCTCCCTAATTATGCAGAGGAATTTTACCTGTTTTCACACACAAATGGCAGCGTCATGATGGCAGTACTCATACAGAGAACCACGTTGCGGTACAAGCCCCTGGCGTACTATAGTGGGAATGTGGACCCAGTTATGAGTGGTAATTTCCCGTGCGAACAAAGTTTAGCTGCTGCAACGTTCGCCATAGAGAAAGCTACAACCATTGTAATGGGATGCTCAATGACGTTGAACGTCGAGCACTCGCTATTTGCCATTCTAGAGAAACCAAAGGGCACATTGACATCTCAGAGAGCTTCTGCTTATGAAGTGATCATATGAAATCCATCGATTAAAATCGGACGATGTAAGATAGTGAACCCAGCTATGTTCATAGCAGAACCAGTCACTGAAGGAGAGCCCATACATGACTGTGCAAATTATGAAGAATTCTATGATGAAAGCAAATGCCTTGGCAGAAGGAGAGATCGTCTTTATTGACGGGTCTTCGAGTATCGACCAAAATGATGGGCAAAGATACACAGGCGTTGCTGTGATGAAGCACACAACGAATGGAGAGTCTCGAGTGCTTCTTAGTGCACGAATACCATCTCATTATTCAGCACAGGCTGCAGAATTATTGGCGTTAATACTCGCCATTGAGAATCACGCAGCCCAGGAAGTAACGGTGTACAGTGATTCCGCTTATGTGACGTCAACAGTGCACGCAGGCTTACCGTGCTGGAAAAGGAGGGGCTACCTCCGAGCAGACGGCACGCCAGTAAAGCACACAGCGTTATTGGACAGGCTGTTCAAGGCACTACAGCTCCCAGTGGGCATAATGCGGCACCCACATGAAGGGGACAGATTTTATCTCACGCAGGAATCAATCAGCAGACACGGAAGCCAAGCGTATGGCATCCAAAAGTGAAACAATCATGGAAGTGGAAGTTATCCATGCCAAGGAACGAATGATGGTTATACGAACTGCACCTGAAAGTTACAGTAATTTAGGGTAAACACAGCTAATGAAACTCCAAGGGGAGACAACACAGGAAGAGAAGAACCTGTGGAAACATCAAGGGTGTTCTTTAAACCCCTCGGACAGCTTGTGGTGACAAGACAGCGCTGGTAAACCAGTAATGCCTGTAGCCCTATTAAAAATAGCACTGCAGCAGTTACATTACCTGACGCACATGACAAAAAAGAACCTAGCAGCAACACTCGCAGAAGACTGGTTCATACCGAATTTAGCGAAGCACATTGCATTCTTTATGGTAAACTGTATAATTTGTCAGCAATTCACGGCGGGGCACACATTAAAATTAATAAGAGGAATCATCCCAATGCCAAATGGGCCTTTTCAACACGTGCATGTTGATTACGTCGACATGATTCAAGTATGAAACCGGTACAGATACTTAATTGTTGTGGTGTGTCCATTCTCTAGATGGATTGAGGCAGGTCCATGTACATACCCAGACTCTACCTGTGCGGCCACATTTTTAGTGAGAGAAGTGTTCCCCAGGTGGGGTGTGTGCGAGGTCATGAGATCAGATAACGGAGCTCACTTTGTAAACGAGACATTCGAGCAGATTAGCTTGCTGCTTGGTATAAAGCACAAGTTCTCGTCGGCGTATCATCCACAAGGTAATGGAATATGTGAGAATCTCAACGTCTTGTTAAAGGAAAGGATAGCCAAGTTGAAGCTTACTCTAAAGAAGGGATGGTTGCACTGCCTTCCACTGACACTGTAGGCACTTCGGAACCAACCCGGGTCTGACCATCATCTTACGCCACACGAGATAACCACAGGAAGAAGAATGAGAACTCATCTGACACCCCGAGATAGAACTAGATGTGATGCCCAGTCAACAGGAGAGGTTTTAGGGTCTGAAATGCAAAACTATCTGAACTGCATGACATCTTGCCTTACTTTAATTTCAGACCAGCTGCAGCGACGACGAAAAGGGTGCAGAGCAGCACAGAACACAGAAGGAGTCACTACAACAGACCAAGTTCAAGGTTCCACCCATCTTCCGTGGAGACGCCGTCCTTGTGAAGAATCATACAAGGAAAAAGTGGGACGAGCCAAGGTTCAACGGTCCATTTACAGTGGAGGACTGCACTCCGTCCGCAGTGAAACTACAAGGCAGGAGAGCTTGGATTTTTCTTGGCGATATAAAACCCTACATCGGAGAAGGCCCCCTGCCTGCACCCCAACGAGAGGAATCAACGAGCGATGGGGAAGAACCACAGCATGTGCAGACTAGATCCATGACGCAGAAGAAGGACGTATGACCAGCCAGACAAATACAAATAACTTTTGCAAATTGTGGCTTAAATTGGACACTTCCTCTAAGCAAAAAAGGGGATAAGAACATAAAAAACAGACACGCTGTGCATCCTAGATGCAGGGTGAAGAAGAAAATTGCACGCACAAGCCACAACACAGTCTGATGACTTTGAACTTTTGACTGAGTAACACTTAAGCTTTGAGAAAAGAATATGCCAAATTTTGACCGAGGACACTTACTTTGGAAGCAAATACAGTAGTCTGGTTCGTTTAATACTGAGACACTATTCGGAATCACTTATGGTGTCCCACAGTAGAGACATCACAAAGGACATAATAACCCATTTTGATCTAGTGCTAAGATAATACCCATCATTGGTAGGGACGCTTACCAGTGTCACCAACTTTCTACAAGATCCTGAAAACGAAAAGACAATAAGACAACTCCTCACTGTCATTGCCGAATGATTTATCCTACTCCCTGAGTACAGTGAGAAAGAATCAAATGTTCCCAACACAGGCGGAAATAGATGAGCTCATCAACGCACTGTTCTTTTGCATAATCGAAGACTGTCCAACTCTTATTGGGAGAACAACAGATACACTCACATTTTTTTGAGACCCAGCAAATACAGAACATTTAAGCCATCTTTTAAATAAAATCATAATTCTAGTTGCACTCCATGCGACCGGACAGTGCAGACATTGTTCACATTTAGGAGAAAACATATAATCCTGAACCTCAGCAGGACAGGATGGATGTGCCTGTCACCAGAAGACACTAGGTTGGCCCATAATGTTCTCTTTCGCCTAGTCACTGACTTTCCAGAGATAGTGGGGAGACCAATCAATGTTGACATCCTCACTTTCATCAGAGACCCAGCTAATACTGCGCAGATGGGAATGCTCTTACACGGAATGGTACTCCAAGTGGAACTTTCTAACCATCACAGGAGCTATCTGAGGAGATTCTAAGAGCCTTCCGCCGAGGGACAGATCAAGGAAGCGGTGCCAAGAACTCCAAGTGTCATATTTGTTGTTATTTTTGTCCCTAATCCTTCATACTGATCAACGTACACTATGTCCTCAGGACTGAAGCAAATCCGAGGAGTGGATTGGGAGCTCACCTATTTTGAACATGCACAGTAAAGGGACTCCCTAAAATGTTATTTTATTTCTGATTTTTCCTATAGTCTAGCAAAGGAACTGTATCCTGACAAAAGAGACAATTTGTAACTCGTGAGAGGGGGGACAATTGTGGAGTACCGGACACTCTTAAAACACAGAAACAATAAACACTGACATTTGTTGAATGATCAAGATGGGGGTCCAGAGAAGCAATCTGGTCCTCCCACAAGAAGAGAGGCAACCCCGCTTCTCTGGAAGAAAATGCTGTTGCCTGACCTAAAGGGGCATAATGTACCTATGCATCATATTCATTATTGTTTTACTGTCATTAACAATCAGAACTGCATTCTTTATTGGTACACAAAGTGTCCCAATTTCAGTGCACCCACCTAATGATGCACGCATAAATCCCACAAAAGCACCTAGACCGTATATAGTCATTCCAGTCCCTAGAAGATCTGACAGTGGAGTGAATGAACTTGAAATGGATGTAATTAGCAATGATACACACACACTTGTGGTAACAAATGAAAAGAAAAGCCAGTGACAGGGTCGGCAAGGGATGAATTAAGTAACATCACTGACAACTACACGCACGCAAACACTGATTGCACACGAAACAGGCCTAGTGTCAATGACTGCAGAACCACAAACCAAAGCAGCAGAGAGGAATAGACTGCCTGCCATAAGACACTCCATAGCAGATGTTGTGAGAAAACAAGAATTAAAGCAAAAGCCAACAGAAGCAGTTATATCAGAAACTCTTAAGAAAACAAGAGCCAACACTGAGAAACTCTCTGCACAGACACAACTGATAGTAGTCTCATTAGTTCCGCACATAGCCCGAGCAAGGGAACTACAAGAGGAACTGAAGAACAAAATCGCAGAGACTATATTGCCAAGCATATACATTCCAACGCAAGGAACAAGTACTAGTTCTACAATACAACCATACACCGGACCAGTGTCAGGCTGGTTGGCATGGGGATTTGTAACCAGCAGGAGAAAGATGTATGAGGAAAGGGAAAGAACTACCAGGCTCGTGTCCACTCAAATGGCGCAGATGAGGAGGCCTGCACCATGGACAGGATACCTTAGAATCCTCCAGCAAGAAAAAGCCATACAGATACATTCAGGGATAAAGTCATAGCCAACTACAGAAAAAAACACTAAGAATCAAGAGAAGCATGCATGGAGATGACAATGAACTGAACGACTACCTGGACAGCACAGTACATCCAGGAAACAACATTTGGTACCAGCACATGAAAGAAGGTGGAAGATGAAGTTCAGAATGGGAGTGCTTTCTTTGTGCACTCCTACCATACAGCATGGGGCAGTCTAAGATCTTTGTAGCTGTAAAAATCGATGTCCAGAAAGCACACTGTATGTCACACGTAGCAATGTGTAAGACCAGAGGCCAGTTCATGGGTAGTGATGCCTCTCTGAAATGGGCAACGGAAGCATCTGATCCAAATGAAGACGATTATGTCCAGGACATAAAGACAAGAAACAATGGAAAGACAAAACACATTGTGATCAGATATGAGAAGCCTGGAGTTAAAGGAGCAGAGATCAGAAGAGAAGCAAATCAGAAGCTAAATGTCCAAGGAAAACCTCCAGAAGAAGCTTGGAGATGGAAGAATCGAGGTCAAATGCAAATTTGGGGAACAGTGCTTTCACCAGACGGATGGGAGAAAGGAGTATTGATATGCCGAGCATGGATGGTCTTTGGTCACTATGAGCCAACCATCAACATAGTGCGAAACGGATGCAAGCCATTATGGCCAGAACTTGCAAAACTACTCACATGTGTCAAAGACAGAGGAGGACCCTTGCAGATAGTGCCACTAGAAAGCTCAAAGTTCTGTTTCAGAAATAACGGCACAATGAAGATGGGAGAGAATCAGAACTGTGGACAAGTTTTCGACGTTCCAGGAATGGTACATGGAACTGCAGTGATTATGGATCATTATTGGTTGTGTGGATCCAAAGCATACAATAGACTGCCAAGAGACTGGGGAAGCATATGCACAATAGTGAACGTCCACGTTCCAGCATTGGTGATCCCAAAAAGTGACCTAAATATCGACAGTTTCCCAAAAGCAGATGCTCACCTGAGGAAGAAGAGATCTGTGGAACTCATAACTCGGATGAAGAGAGAATTGCTTCTCTGCTAAATCAGATGAAGCTTTTCATGCAATCCCACATGAACACAGGCTGTTCAGCCTCACCTATTCAGTGTTCGCAACAATCTTCATGCCAAGATTCCCAGTTGGAGCAAATACTAAATGGTTACAGATAACCAGATGGGAGTTACTGCAGACCATCAACACGACAATAAAAGGATTCAATGTAATAAAGGAAGAGTTAAGAGCCATCCAACTGATGACTCTACAGAACAGAGATGTGCTTGACATGTTCACAGCCGTGGGTGGAGGAGTTTGTGCCAAAATAGGAGAATCATGTTGCACATTTATACCTTCTCACAACAAGGAAAATGGAACTTCAACAGAAGCCATAGGTATGCTGATGAAGCTACAGAACCAGATGATCGATGAAACTGACGAAGTTGATGATGCCAGCTGGTTTGGATCACTATTCTCTTGCATCCCACAATGGATGGCAGACATATTCAAGTTTCTAGGATCCCTGCTAGTGTTGATATTGCTAGGATTTTGTGTTATCAAGATAATAATCTCGCAATGCCAGAAAACTGCAAAGAAAGCAATAAGGATGAAGATCATGATTGATGTGGTGGGCTGGTGTGGTATTGTAGAGGAGGTCCCAAATAAAGCCTGCACTCCCATTGCCCATTTTGAAGTACCAGGAACATTCACACCAACATATGTGACATATGATGAGCAAATAAACCAGCAGAGAGCTGAACTAGGGCTCTGCCCAGTACCCATCAGAAGAGCAACACCTATTGAAGTACCAATAACCAGACAACCATGGACAGTCAGGTATCCATTGAGAAACCCCTACCAACAAATGAGATGAAATGAGGATTTCCTAAGTACCGTCCCGGAAGAAACCAAAAGGTCTTAATGGAAGACGAATGGTGACATCACGAGAGCCCGGACGGACTCACAGATAGAACAAATGATGAACCAAGAATGACACAAGGAGACGAAACGCCATGAGAAAAGAGATCATGAGCTTAAAGTGATAGAAAACTATCAAAGCGTAAGAGAGTTAAATTGTAAGCAGGATGAAGATATTCAACCAGCTAACGCCTGTACATATGCCTGAAACAGCAAGAAAGCTAAGAAAACAGTGCGGCTTGCTATGCTAAATAGAAAAATAGCGCGGCAAGCGCCATTGTACATAATCTACCTCGAAACGAAGCACATTATTATATGTGCGATTCCACCTTACACGAAAAGCAGAATCAACGCAGGTTACTAGAGGCCAAACAAGACAAGATTCATATTCTAGCAAAATGAGAAGAGACGGCTAAATCGAAACTCAGCAGATGCAACTCATGCCAGAAGAGCCAAGGTCATACCAATAGAAGGAACAAACAGTAGCTACATCTAATTGAAACTTAAGAACAGAATATCCTGTCTCTGAAAGGTCAAGATAAGGAAGCGTAGGCAGGTGGCAAGCCGAATAAGAATCAAATGCACAAATTGAGAGAACCTAGGAAAATTTACGGTGCGCGCATCACGTGACCATCCGAGCGAGGAGAAGGACAAGTTTACACCTACGCTTGGCATCCGCCCAGGAGAAAATATAGGAACTTTCCCAGACAGAAGATGTAGTTTTGAGGCCAACCACAGTGACATAATTGTCACATTGTTGTTGAAGTGATGATTGATGTAACCTTAAATAGAGGAAGGCCAGGTAGCTGAGGGGGCATCCTGCACCTGGCTAACCATTTTGCGTGATGCTAAGTAAAGTGGAAATGTATGCGTGGGGTTGGTGCCAGCACAATCACAATGGACCAAATAATCTAGGGTCCTATAGTTAGTAGAACCAATGGGACATCGTACCTTTAGTGATGTCTACAGTAGTCATTTTGAAGGAAGAGCTTAGACACCCACCAAACAGTATTTACCCAATCCCCTCACTCCGTTACCATATACAGATATAGCATCTATATTAAAGTTTCCTTTTTCAAACCAATAGAAATGCTTATTAATTTTTGAGTGTTACATGTCACTTATGACCAGTTTTGAGTACAAATGTTACTACTTGTATGAAGCTCATTGGAGTTGAAGCGAGACGGACTATCGCATCACCGCTGATTGCCATGACTCCCTGTTTTTTGTACTTGTCATTAAACGGACTCCCTTTGCCAAACCATTGAGTTGTCCTTATTGATTGGTGTTGGAGTAATAAATCTGCACCCCCATCCATCTCAAGGTGCAGTTATCTCGTCTTAAAGTACTCTCGGAGCAAGCCTCGGCTATATGGGCCAGCCGGGGGTCTCCTCGGTACAGTATTTAGCAAAATATTGTGTAGACACATGGGTCTTCTGGTGGTGTACGTTTTATGGTGCTGGCCTGTGTTGTTTTGGTGACGGAGTTGTCTTGGGTTTTGTTGTCGGCTTGGGCGGGAGAACAAATAATTTTGAGGTGTTTATTGTCGCAACAACAACTGGGTACAATCCTTTTCACTTTGGAAAAATCACAGTTGATCATATGTATTTGTTCATATTCATGCAATACATTCTTTCTCCAGCCTCAATGCTTCGTTGCCCTATATTATATGATGTTAGGTTAATGCATGGTCATTACACTATTGCATAATACAACGTCAGAGCCCGCAATCTGTAGTCTATTGTTCACAACCTCCCTTCTGTAATCTCAAAGGCTCTCAAATTTAAGCGACAGTCACAATGAATCAGCAGCTAACTGAGCCAACCCCACGCCACATCACAACCACAGCATCACCCTGCTGGCAAGTGCCAATATAAATATGCATTTTGTCCTTCCATCCTATCAAGCTTATGGGAGGTGCTAGTGGCCCAATGTGCTTTACATAGCAGCATTTGATGCTAACTTTACATTAGTTCCCACAACGGTTCTTTATGGGAGAACACCAGTTTGTCCCATCCCTACATAGACCCTCATTCCGAGTAGGGCGGTAAAGGGATACCGGGCACCGGTAAGGAGACCGGTGCCGGTAATCCCTTACCGCCCTACTACGAGGTCCCTTGGCGGGTCCCTTCCTTAACGCCTGGTCTGACCAGGCGTTATGGACGGGACCCGTTAAGGGACCAGGGCGCAAATAACGGGTTTGGAATACGCCGGCCCGTTATTTGCACCCTCCCCATTCCTATAGGGGCTCAAATGGGAATGGGGAATGGTTTGGTGAATGGGGACTTACCGGTCCTGCCAAGGTCGGACTGGACCGATAACTCCTCATTTCACCAAACCGGAGTCGGTACCGGTATGGGAGGCAGTCATGGTGCAAATAGCGCCATGACTGTCACCATACTCGGAATGAGGGCCATAGTCTCTGAAGTTAGCCCTCCACCACCATTTGAATAACCATCCCCATAGGTTTCGGTCTACTTGCGCCCTGCCCTGTTTGTCAACCCTACATCACATTAAGGCAGTATGCTTCTGCTTTTTAAGCAGTTCTACCACTTACACATTTTGGTAAGAGATCCTACCGCTCCGATGGTACATACAAAGATAACGCAGAAGTGGTTGCATCTGTACTCCACGCTGAACGGTCTCTGGAGAAGGCGTTAAGGGAGGTGAAAAACGTTGATAAAGAAATTAAATATTAGCTGAAGTTTTTGACACCATCTTCTTCTCCCCTCTCCGCTCCGATGGCAATTACCTTGTTCAGATAATGTTAATCTACATCCCGCCTTTAATTGGCTTTATGTTACCTGTATTAAAACGACGTTTTTCTATTTTACAGTATATTTCCTGGCTGTCAGGTGAACTACTGAGCGGTATGGGTTTCCGTTTTCTCCTAGTTCACATCTAGTCAGAAATGGTGCCACAGCGACTGCTAGGATTGGAAGCATCTTCTCGGGGCAACGTGTCATGTCACCAGGTCAACGTTCACCTAATGTCATTCCCTGTAAGGTCATCTTTATGCTAATTGCTATTTTTGAATCTTGAACAATCCTTCTTTTTTCGGCCAACGGAAGTTGCCAGGTATGCCCCGCTAGTGTTCTCCAGCGCAAACGTATGCAGACACGTCTAGAACGAGTCCAGAGGGTTAAGCACAATCAGGCAAAGAACAGAATTTACGAAGCACTCGAGTCAAAACATATTCATCACAACTACCACATGCAAGAGTGCATGCCTCCTACTCCAGAATATTTCATGTAAGGCACACTCCTCAGAATCCGAATATTCTGTCAAACCCTGGCAGTCTGCATATTTTCACTTGTGGACCCTGTAAATCCCCATGGAAAGATAAACGCAGACTTGGCGTTTTGTTTGCTTTCTGACCAATCCAGCTGCTGCCTCCTAGGTAGTAATTTAAGAATGTAGACGCTCATTGCTCCTGTGGCTTTATTCAAACGGGCAATTACAAAGGAATGCGAGCTGAGGAAACGTCTAGGCGGTGGCTGCAAATTGTCCCAAAACGAAGGGGTTGTTTTGTCAGTATGCAGATTCTAATGAGCAATGCACGACCCCTTGCATCTGTGCCAACACCTGTCGCAGCAGGAGTGACCCTTCGATACACTTGGGCTGTGCATTGAACACAGCGGCTCTATAGGGAGATCTGATTACAGGATTGCGCACATTACTGCGGTTTGGGCCATAGGACGTCACGTGCGAGGGTGGGACACTGAATCCTAAACTAGGGCTGCATCGTGTCAGCCGTTGTGAATGAGAGCATTCGTCCCTTCAGTCAAAACAATAGCGTTGTCTTTCCGAGGATGTTTGGCTGCATCTGTGGGATGTAAGAATAGGTTACTGTACAAAAGTGGTCATTTTGCTTGACGTCGAGTTTATGGGGAGCAAGGCTAGATGTGATCTTAAGGATCAGTTAACTGACTCATTACATATAGGAGTTGCATAGGAGATCTGACTCCGTTTGTGACTTTTGGGGGACATTTAGAATGGTCAATAATAGCCTGGGTTATTTATTTATTTTTCAATGTTATTTCTTATAGCGTAAACCTAGGTCAGGAACACCGTAGCTCTTTACAATGGAAGGGTGCCAGCACTGGGCTTGGCGTTTTATACCGTAGTACAACACTGTTGGTGGAGGGAGGGACTTTTATTCGTCCTGTGAAAGAGACACGTTTTAGTGTTTTGCCTAATTGAAGAATGGTAGGGGCATTTCTAGCCTCTGTAGAGATTTTGAGGCCGATTCCTGGAACAAATGTGCGCCGAAATTAGTGGCACAAGCTGGCGCAAGCGTGAAAAAACAAGCACACGAAGGCACTGCATGTTTTTTTCCCAGGATGTGCGGAAAATCCGCGGCTGGCGCACAGGGGCGCACATGTCACTGCAACATCCGGAACGCCATGTGTGACGCGCACAGCGAAAGCACACAACGTGTAGCGCAGACACCAAAAAGGGGGCGAACACGCGGAATGGGGAACAACGCGTGAAAATGAAGGCGTAACTGCAGAAGTACTGCTGGGAAATACACGGAGCGCCCACATGCGCACAAACAACACGTATTCGTGGAATCGAATACGGGAAACCCAAGCACGCCAAAAGTCACGCACAGGCGTAAACACATCCGCCACACGAAGGCAGACGGAAGCATCCCAGTGCAGTATAAAAGTGCACGCAAAAAAACCCACGTATATACAGCTATGATGAATGTCCCATTTCTTGCAGCACTGATCGTGGGACACGGCAGGAGGAGGAGAATAGCCAGGGCCCGCATTTTTTTGCCCAGGACCAGCCTTTTTGGGATGCCTGATGACGAGGTCTATGGCAGGAAGAGGTTTCCACCTCGTATCATCCTAGACCTGGTCACTGAGTGGGAGGATGACCTCACATCACCCACCTTGTGCTCCCAAGCACTGAGCCCTTTGGAAAAGGTGCTCAATGTCCTGCATTGTTTGGCCACTGGGTCATTTCAGCAGACAACTGCCATAGTCGGGGGTGTCTCACAGCCCACGCAGTCATGCTGCCTACACCAGGTGTTGGCAATCATCAATGCGCGCCCCTCAGTCCGCAGGCACATATACATGCCCAGAACACCCGCAGAAAGACAGGCCATGGTCCAGGACTTTTACAGGGTGGCACACTCCCCTAAAATGCTTGGTGCCATAGATTGCACCCATGTGGCCCTAGGGCCACTGAGCACATCTATCGAAACCGTAAGCACTGGCATTCCATCAACGTACAGGTTGTATGCGATGCCCATGAAATCATCACCTCTGTCTATGCAAACTATCCTGGGTCTACCCATGACAGTTTCATATACAGAATGTCTGCCCTGAGCTGGGACCTGGAAGCTGGGAAGCATGGCGACACATGGCTCATTGGTAAGTACAAATGCCTGTGCACATGCATGCATGTCACACACAGACAAATACACAAACCCAACTAATGACAACCATCCTCACCTCCCTAGGGAACAGTGCCTACGTTCTGAGCAACCACATGATGATGCCAATGCAGAACCCCACCACACCACCCCAGGAAAAATACAACACTTCCCATATTGCAACAAGGGGCATAGTGGAGCGCACATTCGGAGTGCTCAAGTCACGCTTCCGCTCCCTTGACCACTCTGGTGGGCAGCTACTATATGCACCCCCAGTAGTGTGCAGGATCATTGTGGCAGCATGTGTCCTGCACAATGTTGCAACATGGTGGGGCGTACCAGTGGACATGGTGGTGCACCCATATCCCCAACCACAGGCACAGGCACTGCTCATGGGAGGGGAAAGGGCACGTGGCGAGGCTGCCCGGACCCAGCTTGTGGCCACATTTTTCACCTAAACTCCCAACCCCGTGGAGTGCACACAGGCCTGGCACATACCAGGTGACAATCGATGATGACAAAGAGACAGTCAACTGTCACAACCTTACCACCCTGAGAATGTTGCCACGGAAGTGCTACATTGTGTGCATCCCTAGGTACTTAAACATAACCAATCCTGTGTGACTAAAAGGAACACATGCAAGGTGTATATCACACCACCCCCTGCAAAACAGGCCATGACAATCAGTGGTATGTGTCACACTCACCTGTGTCTCTGCAGGAGCGATGGAGGCGCCACCCTTGACCCCGAGACTTCACTTCCCCTGTTTCACCCGGAGAAATACCTTGATCTTTAGTAGGGTGTGCACTCCATCTTGCATTTGCAGGGGCACAATTAACTCATGTGATTGGTGCCAATGTCTGTATGCTGAGTTCAGATGCAAACGCTGTTTTATGCCTTCACAGCGAGGCCGAGAGTTCAAGGCGCCGGTTTCTTCACTGGCTGGAAAGTCCTTCCCACAAGTGAATGTTGCGAGGAGAATGTTGAGTGTCCAAAATTGTCTGTATTGTTTTTGTTTGCCGGTATTTTTGTGGGTGAGTAGCGCTGCGTGTAGAAGCTAGCTGCTGGTAGGTTTGCACAGTGCCTTCATATCGAGCGTGCCTGGTAATGTCTCTCCCTTTCCCTTGCAAGTGAAATTATGTCGTATTAGCGCCTCAAGTCCGGGTTCAGTGCTACTGGAGACTTGGTGGTTAGGTAAGTTTGCACAGAGGCTTTTGGTAAGTATGCACCACGTAGAGAGAGAGAGTGCAGTGAAATAAGTGTCCGCATTATTGGAGCGAGCGCAATGAATAATGTCTCTTCTTTCTTACAGGGGTTTGTGCGCTCATGCAACTAACCTGGATTCCAGCGTCGCGGGAAGATTCGGTGAGTGTGCGCAGCGTTACTGATGTGCGCGTGTTAACGCTGTTCTTCTTTGTTCTTACAGGTGCCGGTGTAGAAGTCCCCTCTTGACTGGAGATATCTGGGGCGTGGATTAAGAACCAGGTAAGCTGAAGCTGAATGATCCAGAGCGGGTAAGCAGAAGCAGGATGATCCGGAGCAGGTAAGCAGAAACAGGATGATCCGGAGCAGGTAAGCAGATGCTGGCTGATCCAGAGCACGGCAGGTGTGTTGCTGATACAGCTCACAGTAAGCAACACAAAGCACTGGAAGAATCTTGAGTGTGGCTTATATAGCCAGCCACACCCAAACACTAGAGAGCTCATGAGTTAACATGCACTTCCTGTTTGGCAACAGGAATTGGTATCCAGGAAGTTACTACAAACACTAGGAAGGAATGAAAAGAGGGATTTGTTATGGGTTCTTTGTGTGCCTATTGCAGGCCTGCCAAGCCACCAACCAGCTTGCACCAACTACCTGCCTGATATCCATGACAGTCTTCCCCCTCAAGACCCCCCCAATGGTGTGTATGAGGGCTTTGGTTTCTCAGGATGGTCACAATGGAATTTCCGCACCAATCGGGGGGCATGCACGTGCTGTCGAAACTAATATAATATTGTTTTGTCTCCATTGTAAATGTTGGCCTATGCCCAGTCGCTTTGCGAGGAAATCCGTATTGCAAGGTTGTGCCCTTAACTTAAGCAAGCCTCCATTTTAGTTTAAAGCTGCCATTTTGGGCTTATCGTGCAAAGTCACCCTGTGGCCTAAAATGGCCGACCTGTGTTCTCTTGTTCTTACTTTAACCTCTTCAACCTCTGTAGGTGAGTTAATGTCCAACCTGCCTGCAGGCTACATGGTAGGGTCATGTAGACCTTGTACTTCGTTGACCTCGGGATCAGGGGATTACTTGAATCGGCGATGTTAACCTACAAGTATACAAGAACAATAACG
Source organism: Ambystoma mexicanum (assembly GCF_040938575.1). Classification (NCBI taxonomy): domain Eukaryota; kingdom Metazoa; phylum Chordata; class Amphibia; order Caudata; family Ambystomatidae; genus Ambystoma; species Ambystoma mexicanum. The sequence continues at coordinate 1,490,456,297 of NC_090921.1, forward strand.
CTATTTAAACATGACATGCGAAACATCTGTTTGACCTGCATCGAAGCAAATGTGTAAAGAGTGTAAAGTTAAACACAGAGAATAATAGTGCTTGTTAGTAAATGTATTAAGAAGTAAACCGCATGCACGAGATATGTAAATTAGGAATGAACCTGGCGCGAACCCTAGCCCAGTACATGATTAACTTGTAGGAGGCTGGACATCGTTATGAAGAAACTGTATAAATATGCTGATGTCCAGCTAGCAATTCCTGTTCACTGCTCACATTGAACCTGCTGGTGGTCTCTGTGAAGTACTGACGGCCAAATTGCTATTTGTGTACTTTGTTTTGTAAACTGCTCAGTATTGCAATAAAGATTCTGGGAATCTTTACAAGCCCGTGTTGGTGTATTTCTCTTTGCATGGTGTAAAAGCCTTAATATTGTACTTTCTGATTCCACAGATGGCGCCCGAATAGGGACCCTCAAGATTGACTTCGTCTCGTTGAAGGTTGGCTCGGCTATCGGACCGGGATAGGACGGTGCCAACAAAACGGCCCCTCTGGACAAGAAGCGAATTCCTCAACAGAACAGCACGATCCGATCCCTGAATGGTGAGCTGTAGCCCGAGATGACGTCTTGACGAGGGTCCATATATCGAGGTGGGTAAATTTGACGAAATCACCAGACACGTGGGTCCTTAGAATTGTTCTTAGTAACCCGATCGGGCCTCTCAGTCCTTTGGTCAGGTGAATCGTGACCCGATTCTTAATTTAACCCTGACAATTTGAATTTGGCACATTGTACTCGCGAGCACAATTATTTGACCAGGTAACACCAGGATTCTGATATGCCTGGGAAATTGTCTGCCTGCTTCAGGGCATTATTCCGCAGCGACAGACAATCTTTGGAAGATAGCCGTCCCGCACCACAGGAGGGGTCACCGGCATGTACTATGTACTGTAAGAAAGGCTTTGGTAGTATAGCATTTAATGATATTTGGCACAGACAGACCAGACATAACTCTAATCTTCGGTGGCCAACCAATGGTAGCTTTGAAATCCCTCGTATAGAATATCTAGAGTCTGTATTGGTAAAGAAAAAGGCTAGACCTGCAGCATTTGACGCATTGCACAGTTGGAAAACAGAAGCTTTGCAGCAACAAAAGAGTACAGAGAAACATATGCGTCAACATATGACGAATGCCGAAAAGGCACTGTTATATGATCAAAATAAACAATTGGAATCAGTTAGGAACATGGACAGAGCGTTTCAATTGGGCATTCAGAAAATGTACCCTTCAAAAGATTTTCATAGGTCCGATGAATTGATTAACAAACTTTTGCATGAACGAAGGCCCGATGCCTCTGCGCCACCCCCGTACGTCCCTCCTCCTGGTGCTTTGCCCCTTCCTGTCGTTATTCCTCCTCCTATAGTTCCCCCGGTCCTCCCTATTGTTCTTCCTGTTGTTCCTCCAGCCGTCGCTCCTTTGCCTGCCCCCTTGCCTCCACCCATTGACATTCAGAATGTGCCTACTCTTCCTCTTCCAAGTGATTCCTCATCGCTTGTAGTAGACCAGGGAACGGGATCAAGGGTTGTGACTCGTAATACTGTGTCCCCAGATAAAAAGAATGATTTGATTGCTTAGGCTTAACATTGTATGGAGAAGGGTGAACAAGCTGATGTTTTTTCCACACTCGAAAATTATTTATTATTATTCAGTATTCAGTATTCCTGAGAAAAATGTTTTTATTGAAGGGTTAGGGATTCATTTGAGTATAAAGTGGAATAGATTAAACGATGTAGATCTCCCACAAGGGTTATGGGATTTGAACACCTTAGCGTTGTCTAGAGATACTGCGGAGAAAGTATATGAGCATGTCAAGAGGATTTTTGTGTATAGGAAGGAGTTGGAAGAGTTACAGAATGAAGAAGCAGATGGTGATAGTTTAGGTACTATGTTCTTACAGAAACGGTTTTCTCCTCACTGTGAATTTATAGGTGCGGAAGCGCAAATTTGTACAAAGGATGCGATAAGATGGATTTCGGATATGTCGATAACTCCAGATGAAGTATATGACACGTATGGTCAGTATACGTTAGAAATGCAAAAGAAAGTGATACAGGTTATGGTGAATACCTGCAGAATGAGTGTGTAAAAAGAAAGATTTGTTGTCCCGCAGAATTGTTGAGTGTTTATAAAGGAGCCTTTTCGATTGATACTTCTTCGTCTGCCTTAGCGCCTGATTTGGCTCTCTTGCTTAGTAAGTGTTCGGAACTACCTACTTCTCAGTTGCCTATGAGAGCAGTCCCTCCGACATTTGTCCCAAAAGTTGAGATTGCGGCCGATGCTGCACGAGGTATAGTCGCTGTGGACATTCCTGAACATTACGTGTTGCAGTTTGTTCACGTCCCGTTCTCGAGACAGGAAGTGAACACCATAAAGCAATCTATTCCTCATATAAGAAAGAATCCGACGGGGTTCTATAAAGCAATAGAGTCGGTCTTACAATCATCAGTATTCACCTTAAGTGATATTGATTTATTATTTCCCGTACTCCTTCCAGTTGATTTGTGGAAACAGATTAGGACTGTAGATGATGTACCTGGGTTAGGAGATACATGGGATAACATGGTTAGGCTCGACAGAGAAAGACCAGCTGGCGAGCGACCTCCTCAAGTGATATTAACTTTGCCTGATAGGATTATTGTAAAATTAAAAACTATAGTTCCTGAAAAAAGAATCATTTGGGACAAGCTTACGGCCTGTGTCCAAGGAAAGTCTGAGGGTGCTACCGAGTTCTTCAATCGGTTCAAACAGGTATTTTCAGATTTCATTGGACAAGACTTAGGCACAGAGTCAGGGAAAAGGCTGTTTGTCGACAAATTTGTACGTGGATTGCTGCCTGACATCCAGTTACAGATTATGTCTTCCGAAAGTGCTTGGCAGGCGAAGTCTCAATCAGAAGTACTGCACATGGCTCAGTACTATGAAAATCGTGTGAATAATGAAAAGGAAAACCTTGAGAAAAGAAAGGGTGACCTGAAAACAAAAGTACTATTACAACAGATCGTTAGAAACCCTAGAGGGGGTAATCAATTTAGAGGTCAATACGTTCCACAGGGAAGTACGCCCCTGGCTCCGGTAACCATTAACCAGTGTGCCTATTGTCGACAGGAAGGTCACTGGCGCCCACAATGTCCGACCTTGCAGCAAAGGACATTTGGGAACATGGGTAGATGATCCAGAGGTCGCCCAGGTGTAGGGGGCCCTGGCAGAGGTCAGTTTGCGCCAGAATCACAGCAACCTTCTTCAAAGGATAAACAAGTTTCGAATGTGGATAATAGAAACATTTTTGATCATCCTTCTGCCGTGTACCTCTCTGAAGAGCTTCCTTTTGATGACATTCTGTTTCGTTAGGATTGCCCGAAGCAGGATTTGGAACCAACGCCTATTCCCGTTCATCAGAAAGGTCCCTACGTTGAGATGGCGGTGTGAAATAGGAAACATCTATTTTTAGTAGATACGGGAGCACAAAAGTGTTCCATTGACCATTCATGGGTTCCAAACATTCCCCTGTCAGGGCAGTCCAACGTTTCTGTAGGGTTTTTAGGCACACCTGTAGTTTGTCCAGTCTCTTTGCCGGTACCGATAACACTGGGTCCCTTCACGGAGCAGTGTCCATTTCTACTTACTACAAACTGGAGAGAATTTGCTGGGGTTAAATTTGCTGAAGGAATTGAATGCAGTAATATATTGCTCCTCGGACGGTGTTCGGTTACAATTTCACCTCAGCAATCACTCGCCTCTCAGTTTTTGACTCGACCTTTACCGCCAGAATTCAGTAACATTCTGGAATGCTTATGGGCAATTGATGATAATGATGTGGGCATTCTTCAAATTGAACCTGTTAAAATTATTCTGAAACATGGAGTAAAATTGCCTCGCATTCCACAATATATGATCTCAGTTGAAGGCGAACAGGCTTTGAAATGTATAGTTTCTGATTTTGTACATCGTGGAGTAATTGAGGAAATTACAGGTAGTTTGTGTAACAGCCCGATTTTGCCAGTATACTAAAAAGGTGATAATGCGATTCCTTTTCGGTTTATAATTGATTTGCGTGCTATTAACAAAATTGTGGCTCCTCAATTTCCCATTGTACCTGATGTTACAACGATACTAACTATGATTCCGGCTTCTGCCACTCACTTTAGCGTTGTTGACCTCAAAAACGCGTTTTCCAGTATTCCTATACACAAGGATAGTAGGTATTTGTTCGCGTTTACCCTAGATGGACGCTCGTTCACATTCACTCGTGCACCACAAGGGTACACTGAGAGTCCAAGTATTTATAGTAGAGCATTAAAAGAGCAACTCGATACTCTCAAGTTGCCTACTACTTGCACGTTACTACAGTATGTAGATGATCTCCTCTTGGCTGCTGATTCTGAGAATGCCTGTAAAGAAGGCACCATGTTGTTGCGTTGTCATCTGGCAAAACATGGCCACAAAGCTTCACTTAAAAAATTCCAATATTGTTGTCAGGAGGTCGCCTATTTAGGCTATCTCCTGTCAAAGGAGGGAAGAAGGTTGACACCTGAATGAATAAAAACTATTTCTGGCATGTCTGTCCCAAATACGCAAAAGGAAGTTAGAGCCCTGATAGGTATGGCTTCTTACTGTAGATTGTGGATCCCTAACTTTTCGTTAACGATTAAACCAATGCTGGCTTTGACAAAAAAGGGCATTTCTTTGCCATTGCCATGGACTTTGGAACACCAGACAGCATTTGATTTGCTCAAAACCGCGCTGTGTTCGGCACCGGTTTTAGGAACTCCAAATTATGAAAAGGCCTTCGTGTTGTATGTGCTTTGGCTGTCTTAACGCAGAAACATGGAGGGAAGAATAGGCCGTGCGGCTATTTCTCATCCGTCCTTGATCCTGTTGCATGCGCTTTGCCGAGATGTTTGAGAGCTGTCGCTGCTGCTGCTGCATCTGCAAAACAGAGGGAGGGAATGGTCCTGGGTCATGCGTTAACCCTAATGGTACCTCACTCTGTAGATATTCTATTAAATAGAACTCAAACGCAACACCTTACTTCCGCACGATTGACAAGATAGCAATTGATCTTGTTTGCTCCCCACATTCAAATTCAGAGGTGTTGTGTATTAAATCCGGCTGAACTTTTACCTGTCCCGCAAGATACTGTTGATGGTGACGAAACGTCACACGATTGCCTTTACACTACAGAACAAGAGACTAAAGGTAGAATCGATTTGAAAGACACCCCTTTGAATAGCCCACAAGGAGAGCTATTTTGTGATGGCTCCGGTTTCAAACTTCCGAATGGTACATCCACGGCTGCTTATGCCGTCACTACCTTAAGCACGATTGTGGAAACCAAAAGAATTATGCATAATTCCGCGCAGGCCGCAGAAATTATAGCATTAACTCGAGCTTGTGAACTTTCTGAAGGGCTTACAGTAAATATATATACCGACAGTCAGTATGCCTTTGGGGTAGCTCACAACTTCGGTAGACTTTGGAAAGAAAAAGGTTTCTTGACCTCACATGGCACAAAAATACAGCACGGCACTTTAATAGTGCGATTACTTTCTGCGCTCGCACTCCCTGTTCAGTTAGCCATTGTAAAATGTACAGCACATCAAAAGGTTACAGATGATATAGGAAAAGGGAATGCTTTCGCTGATCAGATAGATAAACAAACTGCCACTGATTTTAGTTCAAAAATGTATCCTGTAAGGGAAACTGTAAATGTTTGCACTTTTGGTGAAAGTATCGATTCTGTAAAAGACATTCAAGCAGATGCTACTGTAGAGGAGACCAGGAAATTGGTCGAGGGTGCAGGGAGATTGGATGGTGATGGGTGTTGGGTGAACAATGTTGAAGGAAAATGGTTACTCCCTGACGCCTATATTACAATGATGGTCATTATGGCTCATGGTCCGATCCATGTCTGTGCACGTAAATTGACTAAAATGTTACACAGTGTATGGGCCAATGATAACATTTTCAAAATTGCGGAGCGCTTTGTCCAAGGGTGCATGGTCTGCTTGCAGCACAATGTAGGAAAAGGTACCTCGACTCCTAGAGGAAGTTTCACTTCACCTTCTGTTCCGTTTGAGGTCATCCACTTTGATTTTATTGAGATGGAACGTTGCAACAATCTTAAATACGTGTTGGTTGTCATTTGTGCATTTAGCAAGTGGGTTGAGGCCTTCCCTGTTAGAGATGCAACGGCCATAACCACGGCAAAAACTCTGTTGAAAGAGTTCTTTCCTAGGTTGGGGCTGCCGAGAGTCATCTGGTCGGATAATGGGCCACACTTTATCACTGCTGTAATCCTACAAATATATGAAGGATTACAGATTGATAAACGGTTCCATTCGGCCAGACATGCCCAAAGTGCCGGATTAGTGGAAAGGCATAACGGCATTATAAAGAACAAGCTCGCTAAGACGTGTGCTGGCACCAAGTTAAAATGGCCGGATGCCTTACCGCTCGTGTTGCTGTCGATGAGAACAACCCCTCAAACTAAGACTGGGCTCTCTCCCTTTGAGGTGGTAATGGGGAGGCCTGCTAATATTTGGGGTATGCCAAAGAGTCGCTCATTGTGGGATACAGAGAATGTGCTTCTTTCAGATTACTGTAACCAGTTGACTAAAAATCTATTTTCAATTTATCACCAGGTGCGAGAGGCATTACCTGTACGGTACGAGGGTCCCGGTCACAGTCTACGACCGGGGGACTGGATCCTCATGAAAGTTTTCGAAAGGTCGTCTTGCCTTGCACCTCGGTGGAGGGGTCCCTACCAGGTCCTGCTAGTCACCCAGACTGCGGTGCGCATAGCAGGGCGGAAGAACTGGATACACGCAATGCACACCAAACGGATCCCGCAGCCCGTGCCATACGATGCAGAAGACACAGAATCCCTTTCCAATGCTGTAACCAATGTGCCCGAAACAGCAACAACCGACACGAGAGTATCGGAGACCGTTCCAGAGTACGTAAGGCCAGACAAAACGGCCATCTTGTCTCCGCACTCTCCAACAGTGGTACTTCCGGATCGTCCATTTTCTGATCCCATTTCCGTTCACTTGCCACCTCCAGTGGGAAGTGACGACATACTGTTTTCTGATCCTTCAGCACCGGAAATTGTGAATTATAATTTACGTCCAAGAAGATAGACGTACGGCACGGTTTGACTGTGCGATTGAGGAAATCATTTGAGGGCTTGCCTTTTGGCCCAGCTGTGCGAAAGGATTCTGTTGGCTAAGGGTTGTGGGAAAGACATTAAGAAGACACGCTACTGGAGTCGCCAGCAAACGAACAATTGGTGTTTTTCGATTGAAGACTACGATGCCTGCACCCGCTACCCCTTTTACCAAACTTTTAGATAAATATGTGACTAGCAGAGACAATGATCAAGCGTGTAAGGGTACCCCGAAAATGTATTGTTGCCTTTTTGTAATAATAACTGGGTTTTTAGTAACTATTGGTTTTGGGTTATGGTACCTGGAGGAAGCATATCTGCTAGAGGACTTTTTACCTGTTGAAAATGTATCTGTTTTACTCACTCCTTCCGGGCAATTGCATACCTTGTCGCCTAGAGATTCTTTGCATAGATGGAACTATCAGAATAATACTCTTTTGTTAATAATGAATGCCACTCATGCAATTTTTGATAGGACCAACTGCTGGATCTGCTCGCATTTACCGCAACATGGGGATAAGGGGCTAGGTTGGTACATTCATCCTTTACCTTTGACAACTGCTTGTTATGCTTCTCTTAGAGCACTATTCTTTGGCCGATGGAATGACAGCATCTCAGGGAACTTTGATGGTACAAATTTGAATAGTTTTGAAAAACGTGTTTTGATGCCCCTGGGATGCTCGCTTTTTGCAAATAGGAGTAAGCCAAACGTTGCTTCTGTTAGGCCCACCGATAGATTGTCTCGTCCTTTTCAGTCTTTGATCTCTTTCATAATGGCTCCTATAGGCAATAAGGATGCCACGCATCCATCTTATTCTGTTAACCATAGCCCCGATTCAGTTTCCTTCTGCATTCAGAGGAATGGAACATGGTCAATGGTCGATTTTAGAAGATGCGCCAATGTTGAGAATTTGACTAGTGAGAACAGACCTCTGTATGTAGGTGAACCTGTCTATTTCGTTTGCGGTAATGTGGCATTTCCATGGTTGCCCAGGGATTGGCAAGGAACTTGCTATTTAGGGATTCTATTACCTGGGGTATTTATTGCCAGTACTGCAGAAATTTCAAAGACTCGTCCACGACGAGATGTGAAGGGGGATACTCCAGCGCAAACTCTAGGAGACATCATGAAATCCTTTGTGCCATTTTTTGGGCAAATTATGAATTCAGAAGATATCAGGGGACTAGCGAGAGTACTGGAGAAAACCATCAACCGGACCACTGACATACTCTACAATATGACGTTAGAACAGAAAGCGATAAGATTAGTAGCTCTTCAGAACAGGATGGCATTAGATGTCATTCTGGCTGAGCGTGGAGGAGTATGTAAATTAGTGGGGTCCGCTTGCTGTGTTTACGTACCAGACTCCTCTCCAACGATCTTTAGGGTGATCCAAAATCTACATGTTCTTAGTTCGGAAGTGCATGTTCCTGAGGGAAACTGGGAACTTAGTGCATGGTTTTGGGACCTCCTACGGTCGTGGGGATGGAAGTTGTTTTCGGCCCTGCTGATTATCTTGGGTAGTTTTCTGTTCCTTTGTTCTTGTATACAGTGTCTCCCCGGTATATGTTCGGTATTAGGGGGGTGTTGCGCGCAAACACCAAGTGTATTAGGGCATAAAATATACGCCCCAGATAAGGTTTCCAAGGAGTATGTGTTGAAAGAAACTCTAGTGTCTGATCTAATGGCAATAGATATGTCTGATAATGGTTCGGGGTGTATGGACGTTGAAATGTGGAGTTAGTCGCAAAGTGATTGAAGGTAGTTTAGCACTTGGCATAGGCCAAAAGGAGGGTTTGTCGAAACTGATATAATATTGTTTTGTCTCCATTGTAAATGTTGGCCTATGCCCAGTCCCTTTGCGAGGAAATCCGTATTGCAAGGTTGTGACCTTAAGTTAAGCAAGCCTCCATTTTAGGTTAATGCTGCCATTTTTGGCTTATCGTGCAAAGTCACCCTGTGGCCTAAAATGGCCGAACTGTGTTCTCTTGTTCTTACTTTAACCTCTTCAACCTCTGTAGGTGAGTTAAGGTCCAACCTGCCTGCAGGCTACATGTTAGGGCCATGTAGACCTTGTCCTTCGTTGACCTCGGGATCAGGGGATTACTTGAATCGGCAATGTTAACCTACAAGTATACAAGAACAATAACGCTATTTAAACATGACATGCGAAACATCTGTTTGACCTGCATTGAAGCAAATGTGTAAAGAGTGTAAAGTTAAACCCAGAGAATAATAGTGCTTGTTAGTAAATGTATTAAGAAGTAAACCGCATGCACGAGATATGTAAATTAGGAATGAACCTGGCGCGAACCCTAGCCCAGTACATGATTAACTTGTAGGAGGCTGGACATCGTTATGAAGAAACTGTATAAATATGCTGATGTCCAGCTAGCAATTCCTGTTCACTGCTCACATTGAACCTGCTGGTGGTCTCTTTGAAGTACTGACGGCCAAATAGCTATTTGTGTACTTTGTTTTGTAAACTGCTCAGTATTGCAATAAAGATTCTGGGAATCTTTACAAGCCCGTGTTGGTGTATTTCTCTTTGCATGGTGTAAAAGCCTTAATATTGTACTTTCTGATTCCACAGTGTGTGCTGGGTTCCCATGATCTTTCCTGGGGTCCGTACCCTTTCCAGTCAATCAAATAATACAGGGTCTTTCGTACTTGTTTGGAATCTAATATGTTCTTTACTTCATATTCTGGTGCTTCTTCATCCACTTGTATGGGTGCGGGAGGTGTGGAAGTTCTGGTTCCTGGGTGTGCTGGTTTTATTAGTGACACGTGAAATACGTGATGGATACGCATATGTTGAGGTAACGCCAGTCTCATGGCTGCTGGATTAATTACTTTTTCTATTGTATACGTGCCGATGTAGCTAGGCTGAAATTTCTTGGGACCCTTCAAAGCAATGTGTCTAGTTGCCAGCCAGACCAAGTCTCCAACTTGATAATCTGGGACTTTTTGTTGATGGCGATCAGCGTTTCTTTTCTGTGTTTCTTTGGCTTGCTGAAGGTTCCTGCTGGCTTCTGTGGCTGCTTTCATGATGCTGGCATGTAGATTCTTTACTGCGGGCATTTAAATCTTTTCTGGCGGATCGTAGGCCGACGTCCTGGAGTTTCGACCATACATAGTAAAGAAGGGTGTTGCTTGGGTTGATGAATGTGTTGAGTTGTTGTAGACATATTCTGCCATCCATAGAATTTCTGTCCAGCTTTGGCTTGTTTGGTGTAATAGACAGCGCAAATACTGTTCCATGGTCTGGTTCGTGCGCTCGGTTTGGCCGTCCGTTTCAGGGTGGTGACTAGAAGACAGACAGACTTCTACTCTTCCCACGGCACAACATTTTTTCCAAAAACGAGATACACATTGGCTGCCTCTGTCAGAAACGATTATGGTAGAGAATCCATGTAACTTGACGATTCGGTCTAGAAAAACCTGCGCCAGCGTCTGAGCTGAGGGAATACCCTTTAGAGCTATGAAATGGACCATTATGAGAAGACGTCCACTACTACGAGGATGGTATTATAACTTGAGTGAGGAGGTAGATCAGTGATGAAGTCCATTGATACTGTGTGCCAGGGCGCTGGCGGAATGGTGATTGGCTGAAGGAGGCTGGCTGGTTTTTGTCTGGATGTTTTGTATTGTGCACACACCTCACAGGTGCCTATGTAGGTGGCAATATCTTCTCGCCAAGTTGACCACCAATAAGATTTGCTTACTTTCTTCATGGTTTTGGCTATACCCGGATGGGCTTCTAACAGCGAGTCGTGGTAGTCTGAAATTATTGCTTGTTGCAGATACTTAGTTGGAACGTAGAGGCGTTTTTGGTAGTATGGTAGTTTGTCTTGAATGGTGAATTGATCTCCCTTCGTGTCCCAAGCCAGTAGGTCTTCTTCAGACATATTTTCTTTTTCTTTTATAGTTTCCTGCAGAGTTTTTAACAGAGATGGGCCGATGCAGAGGCTGAGAATTTTATGGCTGGGTATGATCTCCACCGGGTTAGGGGCATTGTAGACTTCCTCTCCTGTGCCAATGCGGGATAACGCATCCGCGTTCCCGTTCTTAACTCCGGGGCGGTAGGTGATTACAAAGTCCTGTTCCATTAAGGATAGGGCCCAACGGAGCTGCCTAGAAGACTGAGCTTTTGCTGAGCGTAAGTATTGCAAGTTCCAATGATCTGTTATTATTGTGATGGTGTGTTTTTTCTCCTAGTAAGTAATGTCACCATTCACACAGTGCGCTTTTGATTGCTAGGAGTTCTTTCTCAGAAATTGAATAGTTTAATTCTGCTGGGGAAAATTTCCTTGACCAAAAGACAATGGGGTGAAGGCATCCGGTTTCAGGATTTTGTTGAGACAATACGGCCCCCATGGCAATGCTTGAAGTGTCCGTTTCTGCGATGTACGGTAAATCGGGCTGTGGGTGTTGCAGAATTGGGGCTGAGGTGAATTTTTCCTTGAGAGCTCAGAAAGTTTCTTCCGCCGCTGGTGTCCATTCAAAATTTCGGTGTTTGCGCAGCAAGGACGTTATTGGATGTACAATATGTGAGAATCCTGGTATGAAGCATCGATAAAAGTTTGCAAACCCTAGGAAACTCTGTACTCCCTTTAGAGACGTGGGTGAGGACCAAGTGAGGATTGCCTCCATTTTTCTATTGTCCATCTTGATCCCCTGTGGTGTCAGTACATATCCCAGAAACTCCACCTCGGTGACGTGGAAGGAGCATTTTTCTAGCTTTGCGTACAGTTGGTTTTCACGCAGTTTGCGGATTACAGCTTGCACATGGGTTATGTGCTCTTGGGAGTGGTGGAGTAGATCAGAATGTCATTGATGTAGACGACTGCGCAGACATCGAGGAGTTCCCGTAACACATCATTCATAAAATGCTGGAACGCACCCGGGGCATTGCAAAGCCCAAAGGGCATGACCTGGTATTTGTACAAGCCATAGCAGGTACGGAACGCAGTCTTCCACTGTTCCCCTTTCTTCATGCATACCTGGTGATATGCGCCGCGTAATTCTAGCTTGGTGAAAATCTTCACTTGTCTCATCTGGTCTATGAGTACTGGTATCAGGGGTAACAGGTACTTATTTTTTATGGTGACTTGATTTAGGGCCCGGTAATCAATACACGTTCTTAAGTCCCCCTCTTTCTTCGGTACGAAGAAGAGTGGGGAGGTGGCTGGTGACTTAGATGGTCTAATGAAGCCATTGGCCAGGTATTGATCCAAGTAGGTCCGTAGATGAGTGTTTTCTTCCTCGGTTACTGCATAAATGTGGCTGCACGGTACTTGTGCCCCTGGTTGCAGGTCAATCTGGCAGTCGTAAACTCGATGTGGTGGTAGTGTATTAGCTTGCTCCTTCGCGAACACATCCTGGAACTCCTGGTATTCCTTTGGTAAAGTGCCCACCAAGCCTAAACCTGCTATCTTTTCCTGTGAAGCTAACAATGGGCTTCCTTTGATCCCTTTGATGTTATAACAAGAGGCGCATTCCGTGGAAAAGCTTGCCAATCTATCTTTGGGTTGTGCGTCTCTAGCCATGCTATCCCAAGAATCAGCTGGATATGGGGTGCAGCGATAAGGTTGAATCTAATACTTTCTCTGTGGCCATCTTGGCAGATTAAGGTGATGGTGGAAGTACACTGTGTTACTGGTCCCGAAAGGAGTTGTGTGCCATCTACAGCTGTCATGCTTTCTCCGGTGTCCTTACGGTGGAATGCTAATCCCAAGGTCTTTGCATTGTTTATGTCCAGGTAGTTCCCAATAGCCACACTGTCTATGAAAGCCTTGAGGGCATGCATTCGGGTGGGCTGTGAAGGGTCTACCAAAACCACAGGAATACTGAAATGTTAGATCTGAGTGCTCCGTTCCTGGCTCGACAGACCGACCTCTACATCTGCCGGGCGTTGGAGTTTTCCGCTACCGCACCTGTGTCTTCCCCTATGTTCTCTAGTACCTCCATTGTCTTCCATGGGGGTTTAATCGTGCAGTTCCAGAGGAAGTGACCAGATTGGCCGCAATATAAGCAAAGTTTTTCCTGATGCCTCCGTTCTTTCTCCACCTTGGTGAGTGGTCCCCTGAGAACACCCAATTGCATGGGATCTGAGTGTATTTCTGAGGCCTGTCGATGGGACGCTTCCTTTGGTCAGACATACACTGGTCTATGCTCTGATCTGGTTCGGTCGGCTTTGTGATCCTATAACCAGTGGTCTAGTTGCATAGTTAGGTCAATGTATTCACTGCAATCTTCGGGAGGATTAACTACTTGCGCCAAGACATCTTTTAATTCTCCTCTCAGTCCTCGATAAAATAAGATTATTCATTTCTCCTCTGGGCAACCTGATTCAGCTTTTAAGCGATTGAATGTGGCGACATATGAGATTAGATACTGACCACCCTGTCACAGAGAGAGTAGCTCATCATCCAGGGCCTGACCTCGAGTCCGATGGGCAAATAGTTTTTCCAGTTCACGCTGAAAACCTGGGTAATTTCTCAGTAAAGGGTCGTCCCTAAGCACTAACGGGACAGATCAGTCTGCCGCGTGCCCTCCTAAATAGGAGAGGACAAAAGTTACTTTAGCTTGGCATTCAGAATGGTGTCTGGTTTGCATATGAAATGTAGCCGGCATTGATTCATGAACGCTCCAAATTTCTTGGGATCACCAGAGAAGCGTTCCAGGGGTGCTAAAGGGATGTTGCCTGGAAGCAATACCTGAATGGGTGTGGCTACAGGTGCCACGGTAGGCTCCCCTGTGGAACTCCACGGGTAGGGGTGCTAGACCAGCTTGGGTCTATAGGAGCTGTCTTGCTAAATCGTCTGTTTTGTCCCTGTTGACTACTAGTTCGCGCCTTAAGGCATTTGTCTCTGAGCGGGCTGCATGCACCTCGGCCCGTAGTTCACTTAACAATTGGGAAAGCTTGTCTACCTCGGAGGTTTCCATCACTCGGGCAGAGGTATTGAGGATGGCTTTGTGTTCTGTCTTCACTTCCCCTGTTTCACCCGGAGGAATAGCTTGATCTTTAGTAGGGTGTGCACTCCATCTTGCATTTGCAGGGGCGTGATTCACTCATGTGATTGGTGCCAATGTCTGTAGGCTGAGTTCAGATGCCAAACACTGTTTTATTCCTTCACAGCGAGGTCGAGAGTTCAAGGCGCCAGTTTCTTCACTGGCTAGAAAGTCCTTCCCACAAGTGAACGTTGCACAGAGAATGTTGAGTGTCCAAAATTGTCCGTATTGTCTTTGTTTGCCGGTATTTTTGTGGGTGAGTATCGATGCGTGTAGAAGCTAGCTGCTGGTAGGTTTGGGCAGCGCCTTCAATTCGAGCGCGCCTGGTAATGTCTCTCCCTTTCCCTTGCAGGAGAAATTATGTGGAATTAGCGCCTCGAGTCCGGGTTCAGCGCTACTGGAGATTTGGTGGTTAGGTAAGTTTGCATGGAGGCTTTTGGTAAGTATGCACCGCGTAGAGAGAGAGAGCACAGTGAAATAAGTGTCCGCGTTATTGGAGCGAGCGCAATGAATAATGTCTCTTCTTTCTTACATGGGTTTGTGCGCTCGTGCAACTAACCTGGATTCCAGCGTTGCGGGAAGATTCGGTGAGTATGCACAGCATTACTGATGTGCGCATGTTAACGCTGTTCTTCTTTGTGCTTACCGGTGCCGGTGTAGAAGTCCCCTCTTGACTGGAGATAGCTGCAGCGTGGAGTAAAAACCAGGTAAGCTGAAGCTGAATGATCCAGAGCGGGTAAGCAGAAGTAGGAGGATCCGGAGCAGGTAAGCAGAAGCAGGAAGATCCAGAGCAGGTAAGCAGAAGCAGGATGATCCGGAGCAGGTAAGCAGATGCTGGCTGATCCAGAGCACGGAAAGTGTGTTGCTGATACAGCTCACAGTAAGCAACATGAAGCAGACCCCCTCCTTCACCAGAGGAGCAGGAGCTCCCCCGGACCCTGCAGGAGCAGTGGTCTCCCTTTCCTGGATCCATCCTGAATTGCCCTCGAATTCGGGTAAGAATCATTATTCCGTGCGAGATTCGTTTTTTCTTGCTGCTAATTGCACCAGTGATCCGCCGACCTGCAAGAATATCTACTCAGCCTGCATGTTTTAAACTTGATGCCTACAGCTGCTGTGTTTGCCCCTGCCACCATTAGCCACCACGAGGTTTTTACACTTCCAAGATGGCCGCCCGCCATGTCTCAAGGAACCCCAGTGCCTAACTGAGCACATCCGACTGTCCTCGCATCCGATTGGCCATTGAGCCACCTTAAGCAGCCTATCGCCAGCCGGTAGGCGAAGCCGGCCCACTCCCAGCAAGGCCCAGGATAACAAGGCCAATACCTGTCTTCACCTGTCCTCAGCCTTCCTCGCCGTTTGCCCAGACCCCCTGCCGGATTCCAGACAAACCTGAACGGTAAACACCACTTCGCTTTTAAATTGAACTGCCTAGACTCTGGAAAAGGCTTTGTTACCACAAGCTACTTATTGCCACTCTCGTGCACTCAGGCCTTATTGCATGCTGTATCTGTGCCCAAAGTTGCTGCCATTTCCAGTACATAGGTGCTCATTCGTATTTAGACTACTGTGTCGCTAATCATCCCTGTCACATATAACTGCACTGTGCCTCACTACTGCTCGGCTACCCTATGCAATTCTAGCTGCCATTTTTAACCACATTGTGACCATCTGCCCTGTTCTGCTGATCTGCTCACCAACTGCCTCTAGATCTGTTGACCTGCAGCCCAATGTGCCCCCGCTCAACATACTTTTATAGCCACTAAACTCAATGTTGTGCTTAATCTGCTCTATGTGCTATTCTGAAGTTAGGGGTTATTCTGATTCTAGGTGTTATCTTGAACTAAGTGTTACTCTGAACCTAGGTGCTATTCCCATTCCAGCCGCTATTCTGAATACATGATACTCTGATCCAAGATGTTAATTGGTACACTGGCACAATTCTAAACCTAATGCTGTGCTAATTGACAAACGCTTACTATGACCACTTTGCTTACCTGTACCTGAGTCAGATGCCAATCTGCAACCTTGCACTACATGGATTAGGTAGTATTCGGCTACTCCAAGCAGGCCGCACTGTCCACTGCTAGATTTCAACCCTAGACAGGACACACACTGCACCTTACCCCCCTCACACAATGTTCCTCCCGGGCCTTTACTCTATACTACTGAGAACCATTCTCCACATCACCAATTCCGCATGCCTGCCCAGCTCACCCCTTAACTTGACCAGCCTAGGCACCGCATCACCCACCCTCACAGAGCCCAGCACCACAATCATGCTTAGCCTACTCGCTCCCCCATGCCTTTCGGACAGGCTGACCAGATTACGATCCAGACTTCCAAAAATACACGAGCCTAGAGCCAGGGACTCCTCACAATCCATACTCACACACCGAACCTCCATCAGCTCCTGCGCTAACCTTACGCTAAAAAAACCCGAACCTAAACCCGTCAACTCCACTACAACCAACAATAGAGCGCTCATCACAGCTACCACCCCCACCCCTGCCAAAGCCAAAACCCTACCTATAAAAGGTGCCCTCATCAACGCACGCTCCATGATTGCCCATGCCACGGACATCGCTGATCTCATTTTAGCTGAAGATCTAGACTTCCTAGCCATAACAGAGTCCTGGCTTCATGCAGCCGCAGGCCCAGCCCTTTCGCTAGCCATCCCCACTGACTACACCATCATCCGAGCGGACAGAACTGAAGCTAAAGGCGGTGGTTTGGCCATCATTGCCAAGACCCACCTTAACATCAGACTCAACTCCGCCACACACCACCCATCATGTGAATCACTTACAGCCAAACTACCCATCGCTAACTCCCAAACAATATCCATTCACTTACTATACAGACCTCCCGGACCCCCGGGATCTTTCGAGGAAGACCTCAATGCCATCCTTACCGACAACCTAAAAAACTCCTCACAATGCCTTCTCTTAGGAGACTTCAATTTAGGCTACAAAGAGCCCAAAGACAATCAAGCCACTCTCATCAGCAACACCCTGTCTGAACTAGGCTTCACACAAAAAGTAACCAGCCCCACCCATAACAAAGGGAGAACCCTTGATTGGATAGCAGACTATAACTGTGCCGTATCGATCACTAACAACACTCCCCAATCCTGGACCGACCACCACCTCCTCTCCTTCTCACTTGAGGCCTCAAGCCCTACAACCAACATGGCACTAGCCCCAGCCATCCACACGAGAAGCAAAAAAAATATCACAGTAGAAAAACTGATCCCACTCATTCTTCCTACACTAAGCCAACTCCAAGACTCTAATCCCTATGACCTCGTAGAAGGTTATAACAACACCATGCGCATAGCCTTAGACGCCATTGCACCATTGAAACTTAGAAAATCCAAACCAAAAAAGCACCTCAACCAATGGTTCTCCAGCCATCTTAAAACCCTTAGATTGGAAAAGAGTAAACTGGAACAAGTCTGGAGACAATCTCCGACTGACCACAACAAACTATTGCTTAACAAAATAACGGCCAACTATAAAAAAGAAATCATAGCGGCCAAACAAGAATCCTATAACCTGAGAATCTCCCAATCCAACTCCAGCTCCAGAGAATTATTTACTATCCTGAAAGAATTGGAAACCCCGGTAACAATCCCAGATACTTGCGTTAAAAACAAACAATGGTGCACCAGTGTCCAAAATGCACTAAACAACAAAGTCACTGGCCTTCAAACAAAAATTAAAAATAAGAAAGACTCCCTTACCAATCTTACCAACCCCATCAACGCCCACTCGAGCCCTCCACCCTCACACCACACACCTAACTCTGCTCGCTTCAGCTTTTCCAAAGTCTCTTCCCTCGAAGTAGAAAAAATAATTCTTGGCCTTAAACCCTCCAACTGCAAAGGTGACCTCTGCCCCCCACAAATCATTAAAGACGCGGCACGAGACCTCTCGCCATTCATCACCAGACTCATCAATGCCTCCTTTTCCTCAGGAACAGTCCCCAGTAACCTTAAAGAGTCCTGGGTCCTCCCTCTCCTCAAAAAACCCTCCCTTGACCCGTCCATCCCAACCAACTACAGACCGATTACCACCGTCCCATTCCTGCTCAAGATACTAGACAAGACAGCATACCTACAAATTCAAAAGTATCTTGAAACAAACCACCTTCTAGGAATAAGACAATCCGGCTTCAGACCCCAACATGGAACTGAAACAGCCCTGATAGATCTGAAAGCCCAAATAGACGACCTTAGAGATAACGGGAAAACTGCATTACTACTCCTGCTAGACCTCTCTGCGGCGTTTGACCTAGTTGACCATAAAATCCTATGTAATCATTTAGACTCAGCTGCTCACTTTTCACAAGAAGCCATCAGTTGGATTGAGTCATTCCTCAACAACAGATCCATGCGAGTCTTCTCCTCCTCTGCCGCCGCCGAACCCATCCCCATTACATGTGGAGTCCCACAGGGCTCGTGCGTCTCCCCCACTCTGTACAACGTGTTCACAAAGCCCCTGTTTGATGATCTAGACGGCCTGGGTATCACCTACACTAACTACGCCGATGATACACAGATCCTCATCCCGTTGACGGGAGATTACAACCAGGATTTGGCCTTGGTGAACAGGGTGTATCTCATCATCCAGGCATGGATGGCTTCGCACAGTCTATGCCTGAATGATGACAAAACTGAACTCATCATCCTTGGTTCTACGTCCAACCTAACCAAACTCGACCACAATTATGCCAACTTCATCATAGATGGGAACCTAATCAAGGTTTCGAAAGAAGTAAAAACCCTAGGAATATACCTCGACTCCTCCCTAACCTTCCACAAACAGGTTAGCTCGATGGCATCCTCTACGGCCTACACATGTAAGCTCATAAGAGCAGCCAAACCCTTCCTCTCCACCCACAGCTGCACTACACTTGCCAGAGCATTGGTATTATCCAAACTGGACTATTGCACCGCCCTCTACATAGGAGCCACCAAACAAATCACCAACAAAATTCAGACGCTACAAAACAACGCCCTTAGGGCAGCACTCAATATTCCCAGGAGGGAACACATTTCCAATATCAGGAAATCCCATAACTGGCTCAGCACAACAGACAAAATCTTGCTTAAAGTAGCATCGCTCACCCACAAATGCCTGAATAATGCTGCCCCACGCTATCTGGCAGACAGAATATGCAAACACAGCCCCATCAGACCCACCAGAACCTCCAATGCTAATCTGCTCACCGTCCCCAGGTTTAAACGCACTAAAATGGGTGGCAACAGCTTCCAGGTGAAAGCACCCCAACACTGGAACTCCCTACCACCATCGCTCAGAACTCCCCAACCTTACTCACTTTTTAGACGCAACTACATCCATTGGTTAAAGATCACGAACCACTAACACCTCTAACACCACACGGCTGCTCTCCGCGTTGCATGCTTTAAGAGAATCTGTAAATTTGTAATACTAAACTTGTATATATTTGTAATTCTTTAAATACATCTACTGCATTCTCTCCTGCCAAACTGTACACATGTTCCTTCATCGTCACACTGTAATTATGTAATGTAATGTATAATTATGTAATGTAAAGTATAAGCATCCTGTAACCAAGCTTTGAATCACCTTGCTGCTCATGCGCCCTCATACCCTCGGGTCTGGTGCGCAATACAAATGAATAAACTAAACTAAACTAAACTAAACTGGAAGAATCTTGGGTGTGGTTTATATAACCAGCCACACCCAAACACTAGAGAGCTCATGAGTTATCATGCACTTCCTGTTTGGCAACAGGAAATGGTAACCAGGAAGTTACTACAGACACTAGGAAGGAATGAAAGGAGGGATTTGTTATGGGTTCTTTGTGTGCCTATGCCATGCCTACCAAGCCTCCACCCAACTTGCCCCAGCTACCTGCCTGATACCCATGACAGTATTTCACCCAAACCCTCCCAACCCACATCACCCTTGTCGGCCACACCATAACATGGCATGCAACTGCAAAAGAGCAAACCAAAAGCACAACACATGACCAATTAGATACAAAGTGACACATGATAAATAGAAACAGGCCTGAGACAATCACACCTGACATGGAATCAGATAAAATGACTGACCAACAACCTCCCACACATACAAAGTCATACACAAATGCATGCCATCAGCGGTACCATCAACAAAAGACAGAATGCCTGTTGGCATGCACATTGGCCAATCCAAATACGCAAATCCCAAACCTGTGTGCTGTGTATGTCTCCTGCAACACACCGCTCAGCACCCAGCACAGTGAGCAGCCATTGTGTTGGGGATACACCTTGAGCATCATATAAAAAGGACAAGCAACAAAAATAACCCAGTGATGCATGTACACGATACCCAAATGGTAAGTGATCATGTGCTGCAGGGACACAGAATGTCAGAGAAGGCAATCTGTGTGCACGTGTGGGCATGGAGGGAGGTTGTATGTGTGGTGGAGCATTGTGTAAGTGTGTGTGAGTGTGAGTAGGGACATGCACTCAATACATGCATGTGAAATCAAGTGACCCTCAGTGTCATGTACACATCACATGTGAACATTGGCCATGTGTACACCCCAGTATGTCAAACCACAACAATCCCCTGACACCTGAAAAGTAAACCCAACACAGGAACAGCCATTAACCAGCAGAACACATCATGTACATAGTACCCCACAATGAGAATGTCAGAGAGTGCCCAAACACTGTAGCCCAAGCGTACTGTCTGACAACAAAAGGCCCTCCCTCATTTCTCATCACCATGACCTTCAGAAGAACTGTGTTTGGGGTCTGTTGGCTTCTTCCTTCTAGTCTACCTGGCTTCAGGATCCCCCTACCCCTTGGTTTTCTTGTTCTTCCTTTTGTGTAAATAGGGTCCAGCCCCATCAGAGGCCACCTTGACTGGTAAAAATACCAAATCACAGAGAACTCCAAGGAGCCAAACCCCCAAACCAGGGAAAAAGCTTGTAGCCACCAAAAAACCCTGGAAGAGTCTCCAGTAGATGACTTGAAGTCGCTGAATATGGCCAAGCACATGTCCAAGCAGAATGATAGAATAACTACCAAGGTAGCACAGTTGAACAATGGTCCAATAGGATGGGTAGCAATTTCAGTACACAATAATCAATGAGGATGCCACAACTGATGGGTAGTCTCACAGCTCCGGTCTCCAGGCGCAGGAGTGGCATGAACCAACCACCCCCTCCGCGGTCTGGGCGCCTGCAAGGTAAAACTTACACATGCCTCTGGGACCCCGGCGGAAAAAGAGGGTTAGGGATCCGTTAGTTGGATAGGCATCAGTATTTAGGATAACCGTAAAGAGGGTCAGGAGAGGGGATGGGGATGGAAAAGGGAAAGTAGGGAAAATACAAAATACAGCTATTGACAATTACACATACTCAATAAGAGAAACCATGTACTTTATGCACATTGTACAAAATGGCTCAAAGGCGAGCCAAAGAGAGACTTATCTCTGGGGTGAGTGCTGGCCTCCTGCCTGCACACTCTCAGGTCGGGTAACAGGAGCTGTTCAATGCTGCAAAGAGAGCGTGATTTCCCCACACACACATAACAACATTCATGCCTCGAACTTAGTGACTCCTCCCCAAACAAGCATTCTTGACTGCTGCTTCATTTGTATAGTTTTGCTTGCCCCCGTGATGGTTTATACACTGTCAATGCGGAAAGGTAGCCGCACGTGGCCCCGCGTTAAACAGAAGACCATGTGTTAAGAATCACACATGATAGAATGGGCCTTGGATGTGCTGCTAGCCGTGTGTGGCGAGGTGCGACTTCAGTACAAGTTGTGTTCTGTCAGCCGCGGCTTTCTATAGGCAGCGCATGTGGCTAATTGCATATGCTAATGATATGCACTGCACTCGAGTTTGTGCGTCGCTGGGTGTCCCCCTTGCGCTGTATTATTTTGTGGCTAGGAATGCAACTCTGCTAATTACTTAGCTTCTCTGGAGCAGGGGTGACTCGAGCATATGGGCGACGCCCCCTGCGTGTGCCCCTGACAACTTGGAAAGCTTCTTGGAATTTTCACCTCAGCACAGCTTTGCTGTACTGTGTGCATCTTCCCCAATGCCTGACTAAGCTCCCGAGCGCTGGTGCTAAGTAGCTTGCATGTGCGAGGGGCCTGTAGGAAGGTTGGCTGGGGCGTGGCCCCTCGTGCTGCTGCCCTTGCTCAGAGTTCCTGGAAACACGTCTGCTTCTGTTGGACGTCTGAGCACAAGCCCCGTGCTTTTGCTCGCGCGCGCATGCGTACGTGTGCCCCACCGAACGTCGGCAGGGTTTTGTAGTTCTTGGGCTGGTGTCTGCTGGGAAAGGTAGTCTGGAGTCTCCATTTCCTGCAGAAAGGGCATAAAAGGCTTTTATAAGGCTGTAATCTCTTCTGTGTGTGTGTCTTAATGCTGCTTGTTACTGGGCCATGTCTGAGACCTACATCTGATCTCCTCCCACACAACCCCAGGGTCTGTACCCTGACAGGTAGAGATGGAACTTGAGTAGAAATAACCAAGGAGGCTGGCACAACTGGATGGTTGAGCTGAAACCCAATCAATCCTTGACAGCGTGAACAAAGAAAGGCAGAGACAGCACAAGTCTGGAAAGGCAAAGCGAATGCGAGATAGCCGGAAACAGCTGACAGCAAGTTAAGAGCCACAATAGTTGAATAGCATTGGTAAAAGCCAAATGTCAAAATAAAGGCATGGATGTAATAGATGAAAGACATGAGGAGCGGCAGAGAGATGCTGTTGAACAGAAGTGTACTGAGGCAAACTGAGGCAGCGTAAGAGTATGTGGAAATAACTGCCAGAGGGACGGGCGGACAGATCTGCAACAGGGACAGTAGCAGGAAGAAAAACAGGGACTAAAGACAACATATTGTGAAAAACAAGTAAAAGAGTTGTAGTCCAGTAGGAAAACTCCGCCGTCAGGCAGCATCAAAGTCCAAGAGGGAAGACAGATACAAGGTGACGTCCAAACGGAACAGGGCGTAGTAGTACTATAGGCAGACATCTCAGTTGAGGACTGGACCGTGAGTTGTGCCTCTTGGGTCACATTCCTAATGCATCCTCTTTTGCCACAATCCCCAGGGGCTGAACTCAACACAAACCAACTTGACATTGTCAACATCCAGCCCCCTCCCACCATCAGTGTGACTTTGACAGCAAAAGGGTGCAGGCTACCGTCTACAGCATGAAGTGCATCAAGCACATATACAGGCAAGAAATTAACATACATCACAATCAACATCAATAAATGGACAGTTCAGAAATGTACTCACCAAAATTGATTGCAGACATGCCGTGGAGAAAACATCCATTATCCCCACTAGGGGTGGAAACACAAGTAGTACAGCAGCAGACAGGCCACAGATATGACGAAAGTCCAATGCCCTTGTGTAAATGGTTGTCACACCGAACCATCCTTGCGAGCCCATGGATAGGGGAAGCAGGAGTGGCATATGTGTCAGGACCCCAAGCCACAAACACATACACGAGACAAGCTTGAATGGGCCCAGCTGGAACAGATAGTAAATGCTTTCAAAAGCCACCACACCGTCACATGAATGCACAATAGACAAACAATTTTAAACTATATTAATTAATTAAACTAATACTAAAAAATGGCCACATATGACCCGGGGGGGGGAGAAGGCACTCAGCAGGGTGGAGGTACAGGGTGCACCTCAAAACCCTTATGCGATGATGTTGAGATAAATTAAAAAATCCTCCATGGCTCAACGCCTGCACGGCCCGACCTGTGTGGGAGATAAGCCGTCGTCCGAGTCACCCTCTGGATGGAAAGCAGAAGGTGGACGTGGCACAGTACCCTGACTACGCCTATGTGCAGCTTGCTTCTCGTCGGCAGCAAGTCTGTGGGACTGGTAAGCCTGGTCCTGTGCGGCGATGACACGTAGGTCAGCATGCAGCACCTCACGTGATACGCATGCTTCTTCTTGCAAGGTAGCACGTGTAACACAGAGTTCTTCCTGCATGGCCTTACATGACATCCGGAGCACCTCCCGGCATGCATGTAGCTTAGCCGAGATGGTATTCTCAAGCTGCTCCAATCTCTCCTCTGACCTCTTCCTCTGGGACATGTTGAGCACACCCAGAGTAGATCTGAGGGATTGATGGTCATCCCTCAGGGCCTTCCTGTGTGCCTCTGTGTGAGCAGCAAGTGCTTGACGCAGAGACACAATTTCAGCCCAGCGTGCCCTGCCTGAAGCCGCCATGTCCAGCCTGAGCGAGCGGGCTGTGGACTGTGCTGCCCGCTACTGGAGATCCACCTGCCTAGCAGGGGGGAACACGGATTGTGCCACACGTTCCATGCTCTGAGCAAACTTATTAATAGCTGCCCCCTGTTGTTTGGAATTGGCATACATGGATTGCTTCCATTCAGTATACCCCGGTGAGACACGGCCACCGCGTTGCTGGGCATGACACCCACGGGGCCCAAGGAGCCGCAGTCCTCGCTGGATTGGCAATGCCTGCAGCTGCAGGACTACATCCCTCCATTGATGGGATGCCCCAGGCACATCAGTGTTAGGAAAGATTTCGTAATTGTAGGTAATTTTCCTTCCATGTGGCAACCCCTAAACTTTTTGCTGTTATTTTTCACCTTGTTCTCGACTTTGCCAGAGAAGTGCAGCCTTCTGCCGCACTCCTCTGGGCTTTCGCTCCTTTCTTACGGGGAAACTGACATGCCCTTAAGACAGTCAGTACCGGGGAACGCTGTTTTCCGTAGTTTCTTTTATCATGTTGCGGCTTTCGTGCAACATGACACAAGAGGGCACTGTAAGCTAAGTTACTGCTCTCTTGGGTCTCTAGCCTTCTACAGGCCCTAGATACTCTTTTTGGATTGTAACTGATCGGTGCAAGTGATTCACGGACGGGAATGGTGGCAGCGATCGTTTCTTGTGTTTTGAGCTCCTTTTGGCGTTTTAAGCGCGTTTCTCGCGCTTAGACCAAAATGGTGGCCTGGCTCCCAAAAGGCCAGACCACGAGGCTCCTTTGTCCTGTCCGCTGATCGTCTTGCTCCCTTCACCTTCCCCAGGTCGAGCCGACCCGGGGCCTTCCTTATTTGGGCATGTACTTTCCCGCGAAACACGGATGCTTTCGCGGGCTTCTACATGCCTGGTGTGTGCCTCCAGGATGTGGGCTGGGATGTCTGGTCCCAATACACATCCTGGGTGCCAGAGAGTCTAGGGTGGTGTGAATGCCTGGGACCACCGTGGTCCGTGATAGGTCCACGTATGGTGTGAGTGTTGATGAGCGGATCTCCCATTGGGTCCCCTCCGTTTTGGCGCGAAGGGAACCGTGGATAAGAGGGGGCTGGAAACACCACTACCATGTCGATCTCCTGAGTTCTCACGAACGAAGGAATACAGGAGCCAAGTATCCTGCAACCAAGAGGCTGAACCGAGGAATCGCTGGTGACCCGCTGAAGGACTGCTCCTCTGCACTGCTGTCGCCTTGTGAAACCCTTTTTACCTTTGATCGAACCAGAAGGCCTGTGCTGGTACTTCGACCCTTGGAATAGCGGGAACAGCTATTCTCGGCATCTTCACAATCTCCTGCTCGTAAGCCTTCGGAAGCATCTCTGGACCATCCAGCAGACTGACCAGCCTACACAGGAGTCTTGCTCTGTAACCGCCGCCAGGTTGTGTAGTATTTTGAGTCCTTGTCACTCTCACACGATTCGTACACTTGGCGTTCCCAGGTCTGAAGTGAGTAGTGTACATTTGGCTCAGATACACACGGCCGCTCCGTTGCCCTGCTGTGGTAACAAACTGTGCGGGTTCCTTCGTTTGGGACGTCTTTTACTCAACTCTGCTGCTGCAGACTCAACACGACGACGAGACGTCCCCTGCTCTTCAGAACCTGCCAGCGACTGAAACTGACGTGGAGAAGCCTGGGTCTGCTTGCATCGGGGACCGGTGAGTAGCATAGCTAGGAACTGGTCGCCCTCCTGCAGGAGCCCATAGCTTTTCCCTGCTGTGTCAAAACAGCATGCCTTTCCGTACTCGCGCTCTGGTTCTGCCCACAGTGGAGGCTGCGCTTGAGTCGCGGAACTCTGTTCTTCTTCATTTGTGCACTAAACTGAACTGCCTGATTTCCCTCGAAGAGACTCCCCTTTTGCCCGTTGGCACCAGCGTGTACAGGTACTTTTGAGCACAAGGCTCCACTCTTCGTAGGGCTCGGACTTCCTTTTAGTTAGGTGCCTATGAAGGCGGACTGGGTCTAAGCATTATTTCGCACTGCCTGTTTTCCTTCCCTTTTAGGTGGACTACACATTTCGTGCATCTAACGCTTGAGACTTGTTTGTATTTGTATATATATTGTATTGGTATGGTATGTGTTGGTTTACTAGAGTTGTATTGTGATTTCTCGCTACGGTCATTGTTTTAAAGGCCTTGGAATAAATGTGTATATATTTTTAATATAACACCTGTTTGGAGTAGTTTGTAAGTGTCCTTGCTTTGTGTGCTCATTGCGGGCTTTCAGTCACCCTCACACCTCTTGAGACCTAGTCTTGACCGCCGCGATCGCTACCCTGATTGGTCTGGCTTGTCCAGAGGTTACCCTGTTCCAAGTAATTAGGTTGGCCTTCTGAACTTCTGCGCCACCAGGACAGAGTTCAGAAATCCGTCTTAACAAATTGGTGTACAGCGGTGGGATACGACTGAAGGTATCCAGTGTTGCGCACAAACTAAGGCATTTCAAGTTATTCATACCAGGACACGTAGTGAATTGTTGTAGTATAACTTTAAAAAGGCCATAGTCCTATCTAACAGTATGGAAACAAATACCTTGTTAACTTTAAATGCTTCCAAATCAGAAACATTGAAATAGATGTGTGCAGAGAGAGGTGTTTCCTCTCAAGGCATGAAATTGGATATGATCCAAAGAATCAGGGCGTGGCAAGAAGCGCAGCTTGACGCTATAACTTCTGAGGACAGTGCGGAAGGAGGTGGGGCTGCTCTCACTGGTAGAACTGACGGTTCTGCCGCTGCACTGATCCACCGCGACCACGAGGACAGGGAGGATGAGATGTCTAATGTTTCCTCTGCCAGTGCTGATGGGGAGGCTATGCTTGAATTCAAGAAGGAAGAGCTGCGGTTTAGGCAGAAGGAGCTTGAATTCAGCATAGCCAAACTAAAAATCGAACAGGCAGAAAAACAGAAAGACAGGGATCACCAGTTGGAACTGGCCAAGCTTAAGGTTGCAAATGGGTCCAAGGGTCCTGGACAGGGGTGTGGGATGTATTTACCCATGCATCCGAGCCATACCTCAAAACTGTGCAGTACTGACATGGAAAACCTCATGATGGCCAGAGCTTCCCAGAAAATGCACAGGGAAATGCATGAAGAATAGGCTGCAACTCATTTTTGCCGATGTTATGGGCACAGAAGGACACTGCCTAAAACCACCATTGGACTACCCACACAGTAGTCTGAAACCATTGGGAATGGCAATGCTGATTGCCAAAAGCAAACCCATAACTGTTGGGAATTCATTTTCTTAAATCCCAAAAATGGGTGCAGTACCAGTACTCACCACTATCCAAAAGCCGGCAGTTTAAAACCACCCTGTGTTTCTCTGAAGGCAGGCTCAAAATGCCTATTTTCAAACATTGCAACATGTGCAAAATATTCACTGGACACCAGCAGACATTTGGTAGAATGGAGTGTTGTGTGCCTACAAAATCTGGGAAATGAAGAGCCCAGAACAATGCTTATAACAAAACTGCTATGGAGTCAGCAGTTTAAGTTGCACTGGATTTAAAGACACTAAAATCGAAAATGTTAGATTAAATGAGTGACCTATGTTTGGTGTCACATGCCTTTGTAACTGTTGAAATGTCATAGTTTTGCACTTAGAATCAGCATTCTAGCTGCATGTGTAAAATTGCAAGTTAATTTAAAAAGCAACAAAAAACATGACAGTTAGCTGAAAGTCTGGCTTAAGGAACTTGATTCTGCCTGGCAACTACCCCCATCAGGAGTGAAACTTGAGTCACAACTGTGTTCCCAGGCCCATCTGCCTTTGTTGGCCACACTAAGGATA
The DNA here is from genome assembly GCF_040938575.1 of Ambystoma mexicanum. Lineage (NCBI taxonomy): Eukaryota > Metazoa > Chordata > Amphibia > Caudata > Ambystomatidae > Ambystoma > Ambystoma mexicanum. Next base: position 1,490,484,610 of record NC_090921.1, read on the forward strand.
TGCCATCTCTCTGATAATTGAATTAAGGGGAGCCCCACAGAATACAGGAGCTCTGAACAAAGCCTGTCTTGACTCAGGCAAAGGTTTTATTACAGCGGTCGTAAAATGTAGCTTCCTCTTGGCAGAAGCTGGGAGGGGCACTGCCTGTGAGAGCAAGCTGGCTTGGCAGAACTGGATAAACCAGTATTTCCACCATGTGACCTGGGAAACCACACCCCTTTGTAGCCAGAATATTGTTTAGAAAAAGATGAATAACTCATAGAGCGGACATGTGAAAATTTTATAAATGATACCATAATTCTTGAGATTTTTCTGCTCACGTTTTAAGACATGGTAGGACCCGGTGGTATGTTCAGGGGGGTGTTAGCGGAAAAGTGGATATTACTCTAAATGTGTGCATGTTAAAAATCTGAAACTTCATCAGTTAATGTCCATACTCCTTGCGCACATGTGTGTAAAATTGGGTTAATGTCAGAAATTGCAAAGTCAGTTAAAAAGTGAAATATGTGCCATTTCTGAATGCAAGCCCCCAGGAAGAGCAAAGTTTGGACAGGGCATATCTCCTGTGATATGTGATGTGTGCATGTAATTTTAAACCAATGTTTACCTGTGCAAATATGTCTTTTGTTATCAAATATAGATTGTGTGCAAGTTGACAGGAGGAGTGGACTTTCTGAAGGCTGTAAAATGACATCACTCTGACACAACTTAGCTCCCCCAATCAAGTGAGAAATGGAAGTTTGACCAATTAGAAGCTGAGAGAGAGGTAGGGTCAGTGATGCTAGAACACACCCACATTCTAAACGCATAAAAGTAGAGAGACAGGACAGATAGGGACCTTCAATTCCATCTGCCGCTGGAAGCTCTGCCGGAAAATCCATACTCTACCTCCATCAAATTTCAAAGAGCCAACACTTAGACTCCAAGATAAACAGAGACTTCAGAACCTTAACCAGAAAGGCCACTGCCAGCAAGAGTATTTGTCAGCAGGCCTCAAAATATTTTTGCAACTGAACTCTTCAGACAGCCGGGCGAGCCGTCTGAATTTTGCCAAGAACTTTTGCAAGAACCCGGTGACAGAAATATCCAAAGAGAAGGCAGGACCCGACCCAGAGAACCGGTGCCTAGCAGAGACCAGGCCATTGTATCCAGAGTGCTGACCCCGATGCTGTGAGCAGTTCCAGAGACCAGACGCTGTGCCCAGAGACCGTCCGAAGTCCAGACCTGTTGACCAGATCGTGACAAAGCCGCCTTCCTGTTTAAAATCTCTTGTGAGTACCGCCAAACTGTACCAAACCAAAGCTCTTAGTTTAAATTCATCTAATTCAATCTATTTAACCTAAGTAGAACTGCCTGATAGCTCCAAATCTGTCAACTGTCATTTCTAGTAAAATCTGTCACTTGTCATTTTCTAGTTGCAAGCTGCACTTGTCATTTTGAGCTTTTAAAATTTCAAATCTGAAAAACGGCCGTTATTTAATCACTCATATCTCCGCAACCGTTTGTGCTAGAGACTTGCAATAACTTTCATCTGAAAGGTTAAAATCGTGGCTTTCCTACGAACCTAGAACCGCATTCCTACCCCCTATAGTTTTACCGCAATCGCGGAACACGCATCCGCGAATTTTACCGCGATTTGCAAATTTCTCCACATGTAAAATCAGCTGCTGCTTGCCTTCCATTTGCCAGAAAATCGTTTGCCTCATAAAACTATCCCTGAATCATTGCAAGAGTGAGCCTGAGCTAATATTAACTTGATTTCACTCACCCTGAACCTCTAGAGGGAATTAAAAGCATTTTAGCATATTTTTTAATTCATTGCCAGCACATATCAAAGCAATTTGGGCCTGTGTTTTCAAACTTCTGTAGTCTAAGCTTGCTGGGGTGAACTGAATCACATTTGATTGCATTTCTGAGAACTGTGTGTTTTCCTTCCATTTCCTTGCCTTGCATCAAGGGGGGGAGGGGATTGCCAGAGAAAAGTGATTACATTGTTTTGTTGAAATCATATTGAGTATTTCTATACTGCATTTCATTCATTCAACCTTGCATCCATTTGAACTCTATAACGCATTTTGTACCACCTTCTTCTTTTGTTCCTATTCACCTGTGTGCTACCTTATCCATTTCATGTCAACTCCTTATTGATTATAGAGAAGCGTGTTAGTGCCAGATTCTCCGTTGTTAATCTTTATCATATCAGATTAAGTGTGCTATTCAATTATTAATTTATTATAAGGTGTGATATATACATCTCTTGTTTAAATTATCAAATAAACCTTTTAACTTGCAAAACAGAACTACTTCTTGGCTCAGTGGGGTCAGGGGGATTCCAAGAGAGGGGTGTTATATAGGGGTAGTCATCCAGAACGCATGAACTGGACATAAAGATATATCAATAAGGGTTTTCATTCAGTATTATAGACTAGGCGTTGACTTAGCTGTAGTGTTGAATTGAATCCTCTTACAAATTGGGGGCTCGGGCCGGACGTTTGGGTTAGAATACCACTTGTGCAGCTTAATACAGCGTGCCAGCTGACCAGATACACATATCCAGTCGGATCACCACGCTGCATTACGCTGTGAAGCATTCCTCAAAAGGGACACTCCAAGAAAAGTTCTGTTCTGCAAAAATAAAATACTAACTTCTGTAAGTCAGGACAGAGACCAATCTCTAGAATGACGACCTTGGTAGATATGAAAATAGCCAGAGAGCACTTCTTACATAAACTATTTGTGAGAGGTGAATGGGCTGAGCAGGGCCAGGATGCCTGGTTGCAGGCCATCACGCGACAGGTCACTGAAACAGGGTCAGACTTATGGAGAGATCAGGGTCCATTACATGTGGCCCTGAGTGAACTATATATGGCTCCTAAGGCCAAAGATGAACACGACAAGATTGTTAGGATAGCGGCATACCTGTACCTATACATGGGAGCCATACAGAATAAATGTGCTGAAGGCCATGATCTGGCAAAAAGGCAACAGATGGCGTTAGAGAAGGCCCAATCTGATCTGGACTCTTCTGAGCAAAGGCTGCACAGAAGCCAGGAGGCAGAAAATGAGACCAGGCAGTATATCATTAAAATAAAAGAAGACATGGATATACTGCAGGAAAAGACAGACCAGGATACCAGATTTCTGGCCTTGCAGAAGGAGCACCAAGACAGTTTGAACTCCCTACTGCAGAGCCAGAAAAAGCTGGAGCAACAGATCAATTTCAACAGGGCATGCACAGAGCAGGTAGCCACCCTGCAAATCCAACTAGACAGAGAGAAAGAGGAGAGCAACAAACTAATTTTGAAAGACCTGGATACCCAGGCAGAGTTTGATGAGGAGCGCCAAAAAGCTGGTGCCTTTCAACGGCAAAGGGACGACCAGGCAGCACAGATGCAGGCTCTTAGTCAGGAAAGAGACACTTTAGGCCAGGAAGTCTGCCACTTAAAAAAGGAAATTGAAGAAAATCACCTGGCCCTCCAGGGGCTGGGTGATCTCCAAAAAGAAAACCAGAACTTGGTAGAGCACACCAGAAGGGTGGAAGATGCTCTAGCAAGAAAGGAGCAGGCCAATAGGGACACAGCTCAGGAGGTAAACCTCCTGCAGCAAAGACTGGCCCAGTTCTCCAGGACCAACCAGGAAGCACAGAGGGAAAATGAGGCCCTCTGTCAACACAATGATAGGCTCCGACAACAGGTAGCGATGCAGGAGAGACTGATAGAGTCTAGTAAGGCCTTAACTGAGGAACTGAAGGCACAAATGCAGGCTCTTGCATTGCAACAGGGAGCAGGGGTGGATAGAGATGAGGTTCGCTGGGAAATGGAAACTCCGGAGCATAACCTCAGGAGCCCTAGTACCAGAGGCCCTCATACCTCTCAGTCCCTGGACTCTGCCACCCCCATGTCCCCTGGCGCACATGAGCACCGGGCCACAGGGATGGCAGATTACTATCCAGCCAGAAGCATGGGGCTCATAGGCCAGTACCTCCCAGGAATGGATGGGCGGGCATCTGGGCATGGGCACCCAAGCATGGTGCAATTCAGTGGGGAACCCCGGGAGAATAGGCCCATTAAGGGCATCCTGAAAACCTCTGCCCAGTTAGGTCAGTGGGGGGGTACCCAGCAAATCCTGGCAGCAAGGAGGAATCTGAAGACTCCTCTGAACTGCGCAGGACACAGGAGACCAGGTCCCCACATTCTGCCAGCCATTCCCAGGCTCGCAGAATCCGGGAAAACCTGGAAGATCAGACAGGAACCTCAGGGAGCAGTGCCTCTGAGTCCGAGGACGAATGGACAAGGGTTACCCGAACCAAAAAGGCCAATAAGGCAAAAAGGGCCTTGCTTAAGGACCCCTTAAAGCAGATTAAGGCGATCAGGAGCGTCATCACGCCTTACCATAAGAACGCTAAGTATTCTGTTTGGGAGCACTTAGAGTTGTTTGAACAAATGATGGAGACTTTCCATTTGAAGGACAGCCAAAGCTGTATTCAATATGTAAAGTGGACCTTCTCCCCGGAATACTCCAGTTTCTTTGCGGGGCTGGAGGACCAAAATCATTTGAGATGGTCCACCTATAAGGCGGCCATCTTGAAACATTTTTCTGTTCACAGAAATCCTCAAGAGGCTCGCAAGGCAGCCTACAATTTGCAATGTGGGGAGGATCAGGCCCCACAAGAATTTGTGCAGGAGTTAAAGCGTGCTTTTGCACAGACCACAAGAAGGGTGCGCACACGCACAGATAGCAGAGAATTTATAAATACGTTTTTCCATGCCTTGCCCAAATATATAATGACCCAGCTCGTGAGAGATTTTCATGAGAAAAGATCTTTAGACTGGGTCATTGAACAGGCTACCCGGATCTATGAGGTGCAGAAGCCCATAGAAAATAAAAGCAATACCCAGAAAAATCCCAAAGCCAACAGCACCCCTGCTGCTGCCAAGGTGGCAGAGGTAAAGGTCACCCCCGTTTTGGATTTGGAGATGGGGGGCCTAAAAACCTACCTGCACCTAATAATGCTAGGCCCAGGAGGTCCTCGGGCCAGTCACAGACAGGGAGCCAGGGAGGCAGCCCCACAAATGGGGTCCCTCGCTCTCCTGATTATGTAAGCCCCCGTTACAAGGGAAACAGACCCATCCTGGGTTATGTGTGGACTCCTCCAGCCCAAGGGGGGGGATCCAGCCAAGCACCGAACCCAGGGAACTTCCCTCCAAACTTCCCACAGGAGGGCAGAAATTTACCAAACCCTGGGCAGAACTTTTTCCCCAGATATCCACCCGACTTTCAGCCCCAAAACCGACCATCCTTCTTTCCCCAATTCCCTGAGCCCAGACCACTAAATCCGGGAGAGGGGAGGCCAAGGGTGGAGGGGTACCCAAATCTTCCCAATCCGGGGTATTACCAGAGAAGGGACAGCTACCCTTCCTGGGATCAGCCCAGGGGAGAAAACAGGGCCCCGTATCAGCCTGAGCGGGTTTCCCAGTTAGAGCGCCAGGTTCAAAACATGGCGCGGGATCTGGGTCACATACTGAGGGCTCAGCAGAACCCTCAGATGGGCGTGCCGGCGCAGAATGCACCCAACTCTGGACCTGGTGCCCCAGAACAATGACGGGGGCAGCACCCCGATAACTCACCGGTTCCCAGGGAGGAGGCACAAAGGGAAGGGGGGTGTAAAGCCTTGGAGGAAGCTTCCTTCCTCACTTGTAAACAGCCCCTGGAAACCCAGGAACCGGAAACAAAATCTCTGGCCCCTGAAAGTCTGCCTCCTAAGGAGCAGAGGGGTGGTAGGAGAAACAAAAGACCCAAACAGACTCAGTTTGAGGAGGAGGTACAGATCTTCCAATTTGAGGGAGAGGGATCGTCAGAGGATCCTGGGAAAAGGATCTTCTCCTTCAGAGAGGGGGGAACTCCTCCCAAAGAAAAATGGGTCCCTAGGAATGCAAATCCAGACTGGGGAGATGTGGAGACTGAGCTACCGCCGCCCACCATCTCATCCCAGAACCAACAGCAAGAAAATCCCCGGGTTCAAACCCATCCTGGTGACTGCCTCCAAAAAGGGGGGGGCGGCCCAGAACCGGAGCCAGGGGAACCCACAATGGCTCTGATCTCCAGTTGCCAACTTTTTCTTTTAGATTCCCAAGGCTCTCCACAGAATTCTGCCCAAAATTCTTCTCTCGCGATGTCCAAAACCAGAAAATTAGCCCACCAGTTGTCCAAAAATGTACATTATCTGTGCCCCCTTGAGGAGAAGGAGGGAAGATATTATGCCCCGGTACAAGTACAGGGGCAGGGTACAATCTCGGCACTGGTGGACACTGGATCTCAAGCTACCCTTCTGTCCAGAAGGGCCTTTGACGAACTGAATGCAGGAAGGGGAGAGAATTACCAAATTCCTCTCACCTCCCTTCCTGGACAACTGCAGAACTTTGACGGGAAGGAAATTCCCGTCGAGGGGACGGCAGACTTGGACATTAAAATTGGGCGACATAAGTTGAAACACCCGGTCATAGTTGTGACCCCAGAGGGCACCCCTTGTTTACTAGGGAATGACCTCCTGAGAAGGTTGTCACCCCTAATAGATTGCGTAAACAAGGTCCTCTGGACCCAGACTAGCCGACCAATAAAATTAAAACAGAGTGTCAACCATGTTAGTTTAAACGGCACCTGCCACATGGTTGAACAAAAATCTGACCAAGTAGAATTTCACTTCCAGAATAGCCAAATTCCAGACGTGACAGTAATAGCAGTAGGACAACAGACTGGTGATGGGGGGTCCTCTCTATTTCTGAAAATCAACCTTCCTTCCAGTCTAAAGTGGTATTCCACGCTGGAAGGAAACACTCTGAAATTCTATACCAATCCACAATCTGAAACTCCCACTCCTATAGTCCAGAAAGATGTGAAATCAGCTCAGAGCCTGGCTGAGATTCAGCAAATTGGAGAGCAGTTGTTCATCCCTGTTCAGTTAAATGATGGGAAGGACTCTGTTCTCGCTCGAGTGTGTGTGAACAACGGTAAGAGCTTCATCAGCGAAGCCATGTTTCGCCAACTCCCAAAAGATCCAGCCATTCCCACATTCAAACTGATAGACAAATGGGAAATGGACCTGGAAGCACCTAATTCCAAACATCTCCTGCCAAGCAGGTGTATGCTCAAAATCTCCATTGGCAACAAGAGCATAGTCCATAACTGTTGGGTCGTGCGAGACGTCACTGCCGCCTTTTACTTAGGCAGTGACCTTCTCAATCGCTTTGCCATTAGTTTGGACCTAATAAACTTCAAAGCTTGGTCCCGATTGGCGGATAATCCCATGGGCTTTGATGATCCAGAAAAAGCATTTAGGTCAGCTCAATTGCTACCTTATGCAGTTGAAATTCAGATCAAAGAGGAAGTCACCATCCCAGAAAGGACCCGACAATTCTCCCTGGAAGTGAAAGTTAAAAGAGGACAATATTTGCAAAACCCTGATGCTTACATACATCTAAATGCTTCTCTCCAACTGCAAGGGTTAGGGTTAAACCCAACTCCATTAGTCAACATAGAACATGACACCATTCTAATAGAGGTGGATAACAGCGACTTAAAGAGTATTACTCTAGCCGCAGGCACCATTATTGGAATGGCGGTTGATGACCGACATTTTTCCATTGATTTAGGTAACGAACTGTTAGGGCCAATCCCCAAGGACTGCGTTGACAGTGACAGTGATGACAATACAACACCAGACAGGATCTTTACCCGGCATGGGGGGAACTTCCTGGTGTACACTTCCTGCCCCTATGGTAAGGAAGATGTGACTTGTGACTTCAGGAGGGATGAGGTGATTTTCCAGGTCCATGAGGGCTGCCTTTCCCACCTGAAGCCTCCAGTCCAAATCAGCACTCTGACCAGGGACTTCTCCACCCAGCTGGAGGAGGCCGCTGAAATAGCCAAACCAGAAGTCTTTCCAGGCTTCAGGCAGATGGTGGAAGAGAGAGTCAACCTAGCTGATGCCTGTGTGACTCTGGAACAAAAGCAAAAGTTGAAACAAGTTTTCTTGGATTTCCAAGATCTCTTTGCGGTAGACTCATATGACTGTGGTCGCACTGACATCCACACAACAACAATCCCCACGGACCCTGGCATGACTCCTGTGTTTGTGAAGCAATATCGCTTGCCTCTCGCATCAATGGAGTCCCTTACTGAAATAATTAAGAACCTTGTGTCCCGGGGAATAATCCGTCCAGTCCACAGCACCTTCAATAATCCGGTGCTGGGAATATTGAAGCCAAACGGCCAGTGGAGACTCTGCGCTGACCTCAGGGAGCTCAACAAACGGGTCCATACTTCCCGATGGCCTCTGCCCTACATTGACCAAGGGCTGGCCCAGATCCAGGGGTCACAGGTATTCACTGCAATAGACCTGACCAATGGGTACTGGACTGTGCCTGTCAGTAGGGAGGACCAATACAAGCTGGCTTTTACCTTTGGGGGCCAGCAATACACATGGACCCGGACTCCCTTCGGATACCTCAACTCCGGCAATGAATTCAACATTTTCCTACATAAGGCCATGCCCGACCTGGGTGCGAGGGGTAACCTGGCTTATGTAGATGATGTCCTCATCAAAAGTTCATCTGTGGAGGAACACATATCGGAGATCCGTTATGTTCTGACACAGTTGAGGGCCGCCGGAGCAAAACTTTCCTTTCAGAAAGCACAGTGGTGTAGAACCCGTGTTAATTTCTTGGGGCATGAGATTACTCCTCAGGGCCTCTGTCCCCAGGAAAAGAAAGTGGAAGCACTTCAGAAACTGAAAGACCCCACCACTCTGCGGGAACTAAGGAGCCTCCTTGGACTGACTAATTACAGCAGAAAGTTCATTGAGGGCTACGCAGAGATCACCAGACCCCTGATTCATCTCCTGAAGGGGGGGGTCAAGTGGGAATGGGGTCCAGAACAAGCCGAGGCAGTAAGACAACTCAAAAGAAGCCTCTCACAAGCGCCTTGCCTAGCTTACCCTGTCAGAAACAAGGAGTTCTTCCTGGAGACGGGGTTCTCTAATACGTGCTTGACGGCAGTATTATACCAAAAGCATGACAAGGTCAATAAAGTAATCTCCTATGCGAGCAAAACTTTATCCTCTGTGGAGGAAAAATTCAACGATTGTGAGAAGGCACTCCTGGCAACGGTGTGGGCATTGAAGAATTACCGCCCGTTTATCCAGGGGGAACACATCATAGTGGAGACTCCACACCAGCCTCTGCAATATCTCCAAAGTGACAGAATCCGGGCCGGAAATGTGAGTAATTCCCGAATTACTTCCTGGATTCTGTCAATGCAAGGCTTTCCTGTGGAGGTCCGATATGGCCAAAACAAGAAGAGTCCCCTCGCGCAAGGTCTGGCTGACTTGCATGATTGTGCCAGAGAAAACTGTCTCGAGGACGAGAGTCTAAAAATAAAGGACAACACGGAGGCATACCTTAATTCCCCACACAAAGTCTTTGAAGAGGACAAGTGTGAGGGAATGCCCACTGTCTATGTGGATGGATGCTCTTACCATGTTGACAACAACGGGGAGAAAGAACTGGTGGCCGGCGTAGGGAATGCATGGGTGAATGAGTTCCCAGAACCCTCCGCTGGATACAAAATTGGTCCCCGAAGTAGTCAGGTGGCAGAATTGATGGCTGTGCATCAAGCCATCCTCACTGCTGTCCAGCATCAACTCCACGAACTGGTCATAATCACAGATTCGGATTATGTACGGAATGGGTTCGTGGAGCACCTGGTTAATTGGAAAACCAGAGGCATGTTATGTGCTAACAACAAACCCTTGAAACATGGGAAGTTGATCCAAAACATTGATGATCTGGTCACCTCGAATGAGATGACCATCTATTGGAAAAAGATCAAGGGTCATTCCAAAGTAGAGGGACCAGACAAAACTGGAAATGACTTAGCTGATCAGCTGGCCAAAACCGGGGCCATCCAAGGGGATCTAATTGAGATTGAGTCCCTGTTGGGGGAAATCCAGGTCACTGCCATCACTAGGTCCCAGACAAATGCTCACAACGACCTTTCAATTGCACAATGGAGTAAGGAGACCCCTGATGCTGATTTGATTACTGCTCAGAAGGGGGATCCAATTATTGGTAAATTTTACCAGCACCTTGAGGACCCTGAGAACTTTCCCCTGACGGATACCGATTACATTGGGAAAGAGGACCTAAGAGTGTTGATGAAATGTCCAAAAATGTTCCGGATCCAAGACGGTTTGTTGGTAAGGAAATCCAAAGCTGGCCACGATCAGTGGGTGGTTCCTACCTCCTTCCGAAGCCTGATGTTAAGTCACGCCCATGATGCGGCCACTGCCGGTCATAGGGGGTTTCACACAACACTGGAAATCTTAAGAGAGGTTGCATACTGGCCACACATGGGGCAGGACCTCGACCAGTACTTGAAGGGGTGTCTTGTGTGTGCACAATTTCAGCCATCATCCCTCACGCACCGTGCGCCTCTACAAAAGAGGGGAATGACACTGCCATGGTCAGATTTACAAATCGACTTTGTAGGCCCTGTGATTCGCTCGGCTAGGGGGAATAAGTACATGTTGACTGTGACATGCTTGTTTACCAAGTGGGTGGAATGTCTCCCAGCCCCAAATTGCAAGGCAGAAACTGCAGCTGCCTTGATGATTAACCACATCTTTTCCCGTTTTGGTCTACCTCAAAGGATTGAGTCAGACAGAGGTAGCCACTTCACCAGTGAAGTAATGACAAAGATGTGGGAGATACTGGGGGTCAAGAGAAAGCTGCATATTGCTTATAGACCAGCTTCTTCTGGGGCAGTAGAGAGATATAACCGGACAATTGTGAGCATATTAAAGAAGTTTGTGGCAGATTCTGGGCCAAGTTGGGATATCCGATTACCTCTGGTCCTAATGGCTATCAGATCTACCCCTTCATCTGCAACCAAAATGTCACCATTTGAGTTGATGACTGGGCGCAAGATGGTGCTTCCTCAGCATTTGCTCTACAGGACCCAAGAGCAGACACTGATAAATGCCTCCACTACTCATGAGTATGTGGAGAATTTAAGGAAACACCTCCAACATGCTTTTGCTTATGCTCAGCGGAATCTAGAAAGATCAGCTGATAGCATGAAGACCCACTATGACCTGAAAACTTCCAGGAAGGAATATCAGGTGGGAGACCGGGTCTATCTATACAACTTCCAAAGGAACCAGGCCAAGCAGCGCAAATTTTTGCCTACATGGAAGGGACCCTTTGAGATCATCGACAAGATCTCCCCTGTGGCCTACAAAATCCACATCCCCAAAGGTCCTTTGGCAGCGGGGGAAGACAAGTGGGTCCACATAAACCAGTTGAAATGTTGCCATCCCAGGCACACTCTGCAACAACTGGAGGAATCCTCTGGAATCCTAGCGGGTACTGTCTCAGACTAATTCTGTTCCAATCATAAAACATACCACATCTAGTCTCTAAATATTGTGATTTGCATGAAACTGTCTCTTAGTTATACTGTTTTTTTTTCAAAATAAGAATGTAATGTTTTGTTATGATGAAATGCATATGCTGCCCCACTATCTCAACAGTGGTGGAAAAATGTCTATGAGTAGGTATTGCCGCTCTTCCTTTGTCGTCCTAGGAGAAAGAAAACCTTGAGACGGGCCAAGGAGGACGATCCGGAGACCGGGAGCAGAGACGCAACGGGCCCGGGGTACCGCCCAATCTTCCCATCAGGACCGGCGAGGAGAACCGATCGATCAGTACCGGATGGAGGAAAAGATGCTGAACTGTGCCATCTATTGGAAGAAGATGAGGAAACATCCCAGGTCTTGCGAGTCCCATTCGTGAAATAGAATGGCCATCGCAAGAGGGGGGCTTGTGGGATGTATTTACCCATGCATCCGAGCCATACCTCAAAACTGTGCAGTACTGACATGGAAAACCTCATGATGGCCAGAGCTTCCCAGAAAATGCACAGGGAAATGCATGAAGAATAGGCTGCCACTCATTTTTGCCGATGTTATGGGCACAGAAGGACACTGCCTAAAACCACCATTGGACTACCCACACAGTAGTCTGAAACCATTGGGAATGGCAATGCTGATTGCCAAAAGCAAACCCATAACTGTTGGGAATTCATTTTCTTAAATCCCAAAAATGGGTGCAGTACCAGTACTCACCACTATCCAAAAGCCGGCAGTTTAAAACCACCCTGTGTTTCTCTGAAGGCAGGCTCAAAATGCCTATTTTCAAACATTGCAACATGTGCAAAATATTCACTGGACACCAGCAGACATTTGGTAGAATGGAGTGTTGTGTGCCTACAAAATCTGGGAAATGAAGAGCCCAGAACAATGCTTATAACAAAACTGCTATGGAGTCAGCAGTTTAAGTTGCACTGGATTTAAAGACACTAAAATCGAAAATGTTAGATTAAATGAGTGACCTATGTTTGGTGTCACATGCCTTTGTAACTGTTGAAATGTCATAGTTTTGCACTTAGAATCAGCATTCTAGCTGCATGTGTAAAATTGCAAGTTAATTTAAAAAGCAACAAAAAACATGACAGTTAGCTGAAAGTCTGGCTAAAGGAACTTGATTCTGCCTGGCAACTACCCCCATCAGGAGTGAAACTTGAGTCACAACTGTGTTCCCAGGCCCATCTGCCTTTGTTGGCCACACTAAGGATATGCCATCTCTCTGATAATTGAATTAAGGGGAGCCCCACAGAATACAGGAGCTCTGAACAAAGCCTGTCTTGACTCAGGCAAAGGTTTTATTACAGCGGTCGTAAAATGTAGCTTCCTCTTGGCAGAAGCTGGGAGGGGCACTGCCTGTGAGAGCAAGCTGGCTTGGCAGAACTGGATAAACCAGTATTTCCACCATGTGACCTGGGAAACCACACCCCTTTGTAGCCAGAATATTGTTTAGAAAAAGATGAATAACTCATAGAGCGGACATGTGAAAATTTTATAAATGATACCATAATTCTTGAGATTTTTCTGCTCACGTTTTAAGACATGGTAGGACCCGGTGGTATGTTCAGGGGGGTGTTAGCGGAAAAGTGGATATTACTCTAAATGTGTGCATGTTAAAAATCTGAAACTTCATCAGTTAATGTCCATACTCCTTGCGCACATGTGTGTAAAATTGGGTTAATGTCAGAAATTGCAAAGTCAGTTAAAAAGTGAAATATGTGCCATTTCTGAATGCAAGCCCCCAGGAAGAGCAAAGTTTGGACAGGGCATATCTCCTGTGATATGTGATGTGTGCATGTAATTTTAAACCAATGTTTACCTGTGCAAATATGTCTTTTGTTATCAAATATAGATTGTGTGCAAGTTGACAGGAGGAGTGGACTTTCTGAAGGCTGTAAAATGACATCACTCTGACACAACTTAGCTCCCCCAATCAAGTGAGAAATGGAAGTTTGACCAATTAGAAGCTGAGAGAGAGGTAGGGTCAGTGATGCTAGAACACACCCACATTCTAAACGCATAAAAGTAGAGAGACAGGACAGATAGGGACCTTCAATTCCATCTGCCGCTGGAAGCTCTGCCGGAAAATCCATACTCTACCTCCATCAAATTTCAAAGAGCCAACACTTAGACTCCAAGATAAACAGAGACTTCAGAACCTTAACCAGAAAGGCCACTGCCAGCAAGAGTATTTGTCAGCAGGCCTCAAAATATTTTTGCAACTGAACTCTTCAGACAGCCGGGCGAGCCGTCTGAATTTTGCCAAGAACTTTTGCAAGAACCCGGTGACAGAAATATCCAAAGAGAAGGCAGGACCCGACCCAGAGAACCGGTGCCTAGCAGAGACCAGGCCATTGTATCCAGAGTGCTGACCCCGATGCTGTGAGCAGTTCCAGAGACCAGACGCTGTGCCCAGAGACCGTCCGAAGTCCAGACCTGTTGACCAGATCGTGACAAAGCCGCCTTCCTTTTTAAAATCTCTTGTGAGTACCGCCAAACTGTACCAAACCAAAGCTCTTAGTTTAAATTCATCTAATTCAATCTATTTAACCTAAGTAGAACTGCCTGATAGCTCCAAATCTGTCAACTGTCATTTCTAGTAAAATCTGTCACTTGTCATTTTCTAGTTGCAAGCTGCACTTGTCATTTTGAGCTTTTAAAATTTCAAATCTGAAAAACGGCCGTTATTTAATCACTCATATCTCCGCAACCGTTTGTGCTAGAGACTTGCAATAACTTTCATCTGAAAGGTTAAAATCGTGGCTTTCCTACGAACCTAGAACCGCATTCCTACCCCCTATAGTTTTACCGCAATCGCGGAACACGCATCCGCGAATTTTACCGCGATTTGCAAATTTCTCCACATGTAAAATCAGCTGCTGCTTGCCTTCCATTTGCCAGAAAATCGTTTGCCTCATAAAACTATCCCTGAATCATTGCAAGAGTGAGCCTGAGCTAATATTAACTTGATTTCACTCACCCTGAACCTCTAGAGGGAATTAAAAGCATTTTAGCATATTTTTTAATTCATTGCCAGCACATATCAAAGCAATTTGGGCCTGTGTTTTCAAACTTCTGTAGTCTAAGCTTGCTGGGGTGAACTGAATCACATTTGATTGCATTTCTGAGAACTGTGTGTTTTCCTTCCATTTCCTTGCCTTGCATCAAGGGGGGGAGGGGATTGCCAGAGAAAAGTGATTACATTGTTTTGTTGAAATCATATTGAGTATTTCTATACTGCATTTCATTCATTCAACCTTGCATCCATTTGAACTCTATAACGCATTTTGTACCACCTTCTTCTTTTGTTCCTATTCACCTGTGTGCTACCTTATCCATTTCATGTCAACTCCTTATTGATTATAGAGAAGCGTGTTAGTGCCAGATTCTCCGTTGTTAATCTTTATCATATCAGATTAAGTGTGCTATTCAATTATTAATTTATTATAAGGTGTGATATATACATCTCTTGTTTAAATTATCAAATAAACCTTTTAACTTGCAAAACAGAACTACTTCTTGGCTCAGTGGGGTCAGGGGGATTCCAAGAGAGGGGTGTTATATAGGGGTAGTCATCCAGAACGCATGAACTGGACATAAAGATATATCAATAAGGGTTTTCATTCAGTATTATAGACTAGGCGTTGACTTAGCTGTAGTGTTGAATTGAATCCTCTTACAAATTGGGGGCTCGGGCCGGACGTTTGGGTTAGAATACCACTTGTGCAGCTTAATACAGCGTGCCAGCTGACCAGATACACATATCCAGTCGGATCACCACGCTGCATTACGCTGTGAAGCATTCCTCAAAAGGGACACTCCAAGAAAAGTTCTGTTCTGCAAAAATAAAATACTAACTTCTGTAAGTCAGGACAGAGACCAATCTCTAGAATGACGACCTTGGTAGATATGAAAATAGCCAGAGAGCACTTCTTACATAAACTATTTGTGAGAGGTGAATGGGCTGAGCAGGGCCAGGATGCCTGGTTGCAGGCCATCACGCGACAGGTCACTGAAACAGGGTCAGACTTATGGAGAGATCAGGGTCCATTACATGTGGCCCTGAGTGAACTATATATGGCTCCTAAGGCCAAAGATGAACACGACAAGATTGTTAGGATAGCGGCATACCTGTACCTATACATGGGAGCCATACAGAATAAATGTGCTGAAGGCCATGATCTGGCAAAAAGGCAACAGATGGCGTTAGAGAAGGCCCAATCTGATCTGGACTCTTCTGAGCAAAGGCTGCACAGAAGCCAGGAGGCAGAAAATGAGACCAGGCAGTATATCATTAAAATAAAAGAAGACATGGATATACTGCAACAGGAAAAGACAGACCAGGATACCAGATTTCTGGCCTTGCAGAAGGAGCACCAAGACAGTTTGAACTCCCTACTGCAGAGCCAGAAAAAGCTGGAGCAACAGATCAATTTCAACAGGGCATGCACAGAGCAGGTAGCCACCCTGCAAATCCAACTAGACAGAGAGAAAGAGGAGAGCAACAAACTAATTTTGAAAGACCTGGATACCCAGGCAGAGTTTGATGAGGAGCGCCAAAAAGCTGGTGCCTTTCAACGGCAAAGGGACGACCAGGCAGCACAGATGCAGGCTCTTAGTCAGGAAAGAGACACTTTAGGCCAGGAAGTCTGCCACTTAAAAAAGGAAATTGAAGAAAATCACCTGGCCCTCCAGGGGCTGGGTGATCTCCAAAAAGAAAACCAGAACTTGGTAGAGCACACCAGAAGGGTGGAAGATGCTCTAGCAAGAAAGGAGCAGGCCAATAGGGACACAGCTCAGGAGGTAAACCTCCTGCAGCAAAGACTGGCCCAGTTCTCCAGGACCAACCAGGAAGCACAGAGGGAAAATGAGGCCCTCTGTCAACACAATGATAGGCTCCGACAACAGGTAGCGATGCAGGAGAGACTGATAGAGTCTAGTAAGGCCTTAACTGAGGAACTGAAGGCACAAATGCAGGCTCTTGCATTGCAACAGGGAGCAGGGGCGGATAGAGATGAGGTTCGCTGGGAAATGGAAACTCCGGAGCATAACCTCAGGAGCCCTAGTACCAGAGGCCCTCATACCTCTCAGTCCCTGGACTCTGCCACCCCCATGTCCCCTGGCGCACATGAGCACCGGGCCACAGGGATGGCAGATTACTATCCAGCCAGAAGCATGGGGCTCATAGGCCAGTACCTCCCAGGAATGGATGGGCGGGCATCTGGGCATGGGCACCCAAGCATGGTGCAATTCAGTGGGGAACCCCGGGAGAATAGGCCCATTAAGGGCATCCTGAAAACCTCTGCCCAGTTAGGTCAGTGGGGGGGGGTACCCAGCAAATCCTGGCAGCAAGGAGGAATCTGAAGACTCCTCTGAACTGCGCAGGACACAGGAGACCAGGTCCCCACATTCTGCCAGCCATTCCCAGGCTCGCAGAATCCGGGAAAACCTGGAAGATCAGACAGGAACCTCAGGGAGCAGTGCCTCTGAGTCCGAGGACGAATGGACAAGGGTTACCCGAACCAAAAAGTCCAATAAGGCAAAAAGGGCCTTGCTTAAGGACCCCTTAAAGCAGATTAAGGCGATCAGGAGCGTCATCACGCCTTACCATAAGAACGCTAAGTATTCTGTTTGGGAGCACTTAGAGTTGTTTGAACAAATGATGGAGACTTTCCATTTGAAGGACAGCCAAAGCTGTATTCAATATGTAAAGTGGACCTTCTCCCCGGAATACTCCAGTTTCTTTGCGGGGCTGGAGGACCAAAATCATTTGAGATGGTCCACCTATAAGGCGGCCATCTTGAAACATTTTTCTGTTCACAGAAATCCTCAAGAGGCTCGCAAGGCAGCCTACAATTTGCAATGTGGGGAGGATCAGGCCCCACAAGAATTTGTGCAGGAGTTAAAGCGTGCTTTTGCACAGACCACAAGAAGGGTGCGCACAGATAGCAGAGAATTTATAAATACGTTTTTCCATGCCTTGCCCAAATATATAATGACCCAGCTCGTGAGAGATTTTCATGAGAAAAGATCTTTAGACTGGGTCATTGAACAGGCTACCCGGATCTATGAGGTGCAGAAGCCCATAGAAAATAAAAGCAATACCCAGAAAAATCCCAAAGCCAACAGCACCCCTGCTGCTGCCAAGGTGGCAGAGGTAAAGGTCACCCCCGTTTTGGATTTGGAGATGGGGGGGCCTAAAAACCTACCTGCACCTAATAATGCTAGGCCCAGGAGGTCCTCGGGCCAGTCACAGACAGGGAGCCAGGGAGGCAGCCCCACAAATGGGGTCCCTCGCTCTCCTGATTATGTAAGCCCCCGTTACAAGGGAAACAGACCCATCCTGGGTTATGTGTGGACTCCTCCAGCCCAAGGGGGGGGATCCAGCCAAGCACCTAACCCAGGGAACTTCCCTCCATACTTCCCACAGGAGGGCAGAAATTTACCAAACCCTGGGCAGAACTTTTTCCCCAGATATCCACCCGACTTTCAGCCCCAAAACCATCCATCCTTCTTTCCCCAATTCCCTGAGCCCAGACCACTAAATCCGGGAGAGGGGAGGCCAAGGGTGGAGGGGTACCCAAATCTTCCCAATCCGGGGTATTACCAGAGAAGGGACAGCTACCCTTCCTGGGATCAGCCCAGGGGAGAAAACAGGGCCCCGTATCAGCCTGAGCGGGTTTCCCAGTTAGAGCGCCAGGTTCAAAACATGGCGCGGGATCTGGGTCACATACTGAGGGCTCAGCAGAACCCTCAGATGGGCGTGCCGGCGCAGAATACACCCAACTCTGGACCTGGTGCCCCAGAACAATGACGGGGGCAGCACCCCGATAACTCACCGGTTCCCAGGGAGGAGGCACAAAGGGAAGGGGGGTGTAAAGCCTTGGAGGAAGCTTCCTTCCTCACTTGTAAACAGCCCCTGGAAACCCAGGAACCGGAAACAAAATCTCTGGCCCCTGAAAGTCTGCCTCCTAAGGAGCAGAGGGGTGGTAGGAGAAACAAAAGACCCAAACAGACTCAGTTTGAGGAGGAGGTACAGATCTTCCAATTTGAGGGAGAGGGATCGTCAGAGGATCCTGGGAAAAGGATCTTCTCCTTCAGAGAGGGGGGAACTCCTCCCAAAGAAAAATGGGTCCCTAGGAATGCAAATCCAGACTGGGGAGATGTGGAGACTGAGCTACCGCCGCCCACCATCTCATCCCAGAACCAACAGCAAGAAAATCCCCGGGTTCAAACCCATCCTGGTGACTGCCTCCAAAAAGGGGGGGGCGGCCCAGAACCGGAGCCAGGGGAACCCACAATGGCTCTGATCTCCAGTTGCCAACTTTTTCTTTCAGATTCCCAAGGCTCTCCACAGAATTCTGCCCAAAATTCTTCTCTCGCGATGTCCAAAACCAGAAAATTAGCCCACCAGTTGTCCAAAAATGTACATTATCTGTGCCCCCTTGAGGAGAAGGAGGGAAGATATTATGCCCCGGTACAAGTACAGGGGCAGGGTACAATCTCGGCACTGGTGGACACTGGATCTCAAGCTACCCTTCTGTCCAGAAGGGCCTTTGACGAACTGAATGCAGGAAGGGGAGAGAATTACCAAATTCCTCTCACCTCCCTTCCTGGACAACTGCAGAACTTTGACGGGAAGGAAATTCCCGTCGAGGGGACGGCAGACTTGGACATTAAAATTGGGCGACATAAGTTGAAACACCCGGTCATAGTTGTGACCCCAGAGGGCACCCCTTGTTTACTAGGGAATGACCTCCTGAGAAGGTTGTCACCCCTAATAGATTGCGTAAACAAGGTCCTCTGGACCCAGACTAGCCGACCAATAAAATTAAAACAGAGTGTCAACCATGTTAGTTTAAACGGCACCTGCCACATGGTTGAACAAAAATCTGACCAAGTAGAATTTCACTTCCAGAATAGCCAAATTCCAGACGTGACAGTAATAGCAGTAGGACAACAGACTGGTGATGGGGGGTCCTCTCTATTTCTGAAAATCAACCTTCCTTCCAGTCTAAAGTGGTATTCCACGCTGGAAGGAAACACTCTGAAATTCTATACCAATCCACAATCTGAAACTCCCACTCCTATAGTCCAGAAAGATGTGAAATCAGCTCAGAGCCTGGCTGAGATTCAGCAAATTGGAGAGCAGTTGTTCATCCCTGTTCAGTTAAATGATGGGAAGGACTCTGTTCTCGCTCGAGTGTGTGTGAACAACGGTAAGAGCTTCATCAGCGAAGCCATGTTTCGCCAACTCCCAAAAGATCCAGCCATTCCCACATTCAAACTGATAGACAAATGGGAAATATACCTGGAAGCACCTAATTCCAAACATCTCCTGCCAAGCAGGTGTATGCTCAAAATCTCCATTGGCAACAAGAGCATAGTCCATAACTGTTGGGTCGTGCGAGACGTCACTGCCGCCTTTTACTTAGGCAGTGACCTTCTCAATCGCTTTGCCATTAGTTTGGACCTAATAAACTTCAAAGCTTGGTCCCGATTAGCGGACAATCCCATGGGCTTTGATGATCCAGAAAAAGCATTTAGGTCAGCTCAATTGCTACCTTATGCAGTTGAAATTCAGATCAAAGAGGAAGTCACCATCCCAGAAAGGACCCGACAATTCTCCCTGGAAGTGAAAGTTAAAAGAGGACAATATTTGCAAAACCCTGATGCTTACATACATCTAAATGCTTCTCTCCAACTGCAAGGGTTAGGGTTAAACCCAACTCCATTAGTCAACATAGAACATGACACCATTCTAATAGAGGTGGATAACAGCGACTTAAAGAGTATTACTCTAGCCGCAGGCACCATTATTGGAATGGCGGTTGATGACCGACATTTTTCCATTGATTTAGGTAACGAACTGTTAGGGCCAATCCCCAAGGACTGCGTTGACAGTGACAGTGATGACAATACAACACCAGACAGGATCTTTACCCGGCATGGGGGGAACTTCCTGGTGTACACTTCCTGCCCCTATGGTAAGGAAGATGTGACTTGTGACTTCAGGAGGGATGAGGTGATTTTCCAGGTCCATGAGGGCTGCCTTTCCCACCTGAAGCCTCCAGTCCAAATCAGCACTCTGACCAGGGACTTCTCCACCCAGCTGGAGGAGGCCGCTGAAATAGCCAAACCAGAAGTCTTTCCAGGCTTCAGGCAGATGGTGGAAGAGAGAGTCAACCTAGCTGATGCCTGTGTGACTCTGGAACAAAAGCAAAAGTTGAAACAAGTTTTCTTGGATTTCCAAGATCTCTTTGCGGTAGACTCATATGACTGTGGTCGCACTGACATCCACACAACAACAATCCCCACGGACCCTGGCATGACTCCTGTGTTTGTGAAGCAATATCGCTTGCCTCTCGCATCAATGGAGTCCCTTACTGAAATAATTAAGAACCTTGAGTCCCGGGGAATAATCCGTCCAGTCCACAGCACCTTCAATAATCCGGTGCTGGGAATATTGAAGCCAAACGGCCAGTGGAGACTCTGCGCTGACCTCAGGGAGCTCAACAAACGGGTCCATACTTCCCGATGGCCTCTGCCCTACATTGACCAAGGGCTGGCCCAGATCCAGGGGTCACAGGTATTCACTGCAATAGACCTGACCAATGGGTACTGGACTGTGCCTGTCAGTAGGGAGGACCAATACAAGCTGGCTTTTACCTTTGGGGGCCAGCAATACACATGGACCCGGACTCCCTTCGGATACCTCAACTCCGGCAATGAATTCAACATTTTCCTACATAAGGCCATGCCCGACCTGGGTGCGAGGGGTAACCTGGCTTATGTAGATGATGTCCTCATCAAAAGTTCATCTGTGGAGGAACACATATCGGATCCCGTTATGTTCTGACACAGTTGAGGGCCGCCGGAGCAAAACTTTCCTTTCAGAAAGCACAGTGGTGTAGAACCCGTGTTAATTTCTTGGGGCATGAGATTACTCCTCAGGGCCTCTGTCCCCAGGAAAAGAAAGTGGAAGCACTTCAGAAACTGAAAGACCCCACCACTCTGCGGGAACTAAGGAGCCTCCTTGGACTGACTAATTACAGCAGAAAGTTCATTGAGGGCTACGCAGAGATCACCAGACCCCTGATTCATCTCCTGAAGGGGGGGTCAAGTGGGAATGGGGTCCAGAACAAGCCGAGGCAGTAAGACAACTCAAAAGAAGCCTCTCACAAGCGCCTTGCCTAGCTTACCCTGTCAGAAACAAGGAGTTCTTCCTGGAGACGGGGTTCTCTAATACGTGCTTGACGGCAGTATTATACCAAAAGCATGACAAGGTCAATAAAGTAATCTCCTATGCGAGCAAAACTTTATCCTCTGTGGAGGAAAAATTCAACGATTGTGAGAAGGCACTCCTGGCAACGGTGTGGGCATTGAAGAATTACCGCCCGTTTATCCAGGGGGAACACATCATAGTGGAGACTCCACACCAGCCTCTGCAATATCTCCAAAGTGACAGAATCCGGGCCGGAAATGTGAGTAATTCCCGAATTACTTCCTGGATTCTGTCAATGCAAGGCTTTCCTGTGGAGGTCCGATTTATGGCCAAAACAAGAAGAGTCCCCTCGCGCAAGGTCTGGCTGACTTGCATGATTGTGCCAGAGAAAACTGTCTCGAGGACGAGAGTCTAAAAATAAAGGACAACACGGAGGCATACCTTAATTCCCCACACAAAGTCTTTGAAGAGGACAAGTGTGAGGGAATGCCCACTGTCTATGTGGATGGATGCTCTTACCATGTTGACAACAACGGGGAGAAAGAACTGGTGGCCGGCGTAGGGAATGCATGGGTGAATGAGTTCCCAGAACCCTCCGCTGGATACAAAATTGGTCCCCGAAGTAGTCAGGTGGCAGAATTGATGGCTGTGCATCAAGCCATCCTCACTGCTGTCCAGCATCAACTCCACGAACTGGTCATAATCACAGATTCGGATTATGTACGGAATGGGTTCGTGGAGCACCTGGTTAATTGGAAAACCAGAGGCATGTTATGTGCTAACAACAAACCCTTGAAACATGGGAAGTTGATCCAAAACATTGATGATCTGGTCACCTCGAATGAGATGACCATCTATTGGAAAAAGATCAAGGGTCATTCCAAAGTAGAGGGACCAGACAAAACTGGAAATGACTTAGCTGATCAGCTGGCCAAAACCGGGGCCATCCAAGGGGATCTAATTGAGATTGAGTCCCTGTTGGGGGAAATCCAGGTCACTGCCATCACTAGGTCCCAGACAAATGCTCACAACGACCTTTCAATTGCACAATGGAGTAAGGAGACCCCTGATGCTGATTTGATTACTGCTCAGAAGGGGGATCCAATTATTGGTAAATTTTACCAGCACCTTGAGGACCATGAGAACTTTCCCCTGACGGATACTGATTACATTGGGAAAGAGGACCTAAGAGTGTTGATGAAATGTCCAAAAATGTTCCGGATCCAAGACGGTTTGTTGGTAAGGAAATCCAAAGCTGGCCACGATCAGTGGGTGGTTCCTACCTCCTTCCGAAGCCTGATGTTAAGTCACGCCCATGATGCGGGCACTGCCGGTCATAGGGGGTTTCACACAACACTGGAAATCTTAAGAGAGGTTGCATACTGGCCACACATGGGGCAGGACCTCGACCAGTACTTGAAGGGGTGTCTTGTGTGTGCACAATTTCAGCCATTATCCCTCACGCACCGTGCGCCTCTACAAAAGAGGGGAATGACACTGCCATGGTCAGATTTACAAATCGACTTTGTAGGCCCTGTGATTCGCTCGGCTAGGGGGAATAAGTACATGTTGACTGTGACATGCTTGTTTACCAAGTGGGTGGAATGTCTCCCAGCCCCAAATTGCAAGGCAGAAACTGCAGCTGCCTTGATGATTAACCACATCTTTTCCCGTTTTGGTCTACCTCAAAGGATTGAGTCAGACAGAGGTAGCCACTTCACCAGTGAAGTAATGACAAAGATGTGGGAGATACTGGGGGTCAAGAGAAAGCTGCATGTTGCTTATAGACCAGCTTCTTCTGGGGCAGTAGAGAGATATAACCGGACAATTGTGAGCATATTAAAGAAGTTTGTGGCAGATTCTGGGCCAAGTTGGGATATCCGATTACCTCTGGTCCTAATGGCTATCAGATCTACCCCTTCATCTGCAACCAAAATGTCACCATTTGAGTTGATGACTGGGCGCAAGATGGTGCTTCCTCAGCATTTGCTCTACAGGACCCAAGAGCAGACACTGATAAATGCCTCCACTACTCATGAGTATGTGGAGAATTTAAGGAAACACCTCCAACATGCTTTTGCTTATGCTCAGCGGAATCTAGAAAGATCAGCTGATAGCATGAAGACCCACTATGACCTGAAAACTTCCAGGAAGGAATATCAGGTGGGAGACCGGGTCTATCTATACAACTTCCAAAGGAACCAGGCCAAGCAGCGCAAATTTTTGCCTACATGGAAGGGACCCTTTGAGATCATCGACAAGATCTCCCCTGTGGCCTACAAAATCCACATCCCCAAAGGTCCTTTGGCAGCGGGGGAAGACAAGTGGGTCCACATAAACCAGTTGAAATGTTGCCATCCCAGGCACACTCTGCAACAACTGGAGGAATCCTCTGGAATCCTAGCGGGTACTGTCTCAGACTAATTCTGTTCCAATCATAAAACATACCACATCTAGTCTCTAAATATTGTGATTTGCATGAAACTGTCTCTTAGTTATACTGTTTTTTTTTCAAAATAAGAATGTAATGTTTTGTTATGATGAAATGCATATGCTGCCCCACTATCTCAACAGTGGTGGAAAAATGTCTATGAGTAGGTATTGCCGCTCTTCCTTTGTCGTCCTAGGAGAAAGAAAACCTTGAGACAGGCCAAGGAGGACGATCCGGAGACCGGGAGCAGAGACGCAACGGGCCCGGGGTACCGCCCAATCTTCCCATCAGGACCGGCGAGGAGAACCGATCGATCAGTACCGGATGGAGGAAAAGATGCTGAACTGTGCCATCTATTGGAAGAAGATGAGGAAACATCCCAGGTCTTGCGAGTCCCATTCGTGAAATAGAATGGCCATCGCAAGAGGGGGGCTTGTGGGATGTATTTACCCATGCATCCGAGCCATACCTCAAAACTGTGCAGTACTGACATGGAAAACCTCATGATGGCCAGAGCTTCCCAGAAAATGCACAGGGAAATGCATGAAGAATAGGCTGCCACTCATTTTTGCCGATGTTATGGGCACAGAAGGACACTGCCTAAAACCACCATTGGACTACCCACACAGTAGTCTGAAACCATTGGGAATGGCAATGCTGATTGCCAAAAGCAAACCCATAACTGTTGGGAATTCATTTTCTTAAATCCCAAAAATGGGTGCAGTACCAGTACTCACCACTATCCAAAAGCCGGCAGTTTAAAACCACCCTGTGTTTCTCTGAAGGCAGGCTCAAAATGCCTATTTTCAAACATTGCAACATGTGCAAAATATTCACTGGACACCAGCAGACATTTGGTAGAATGGAGTGTTGTGTGCCTACAAAATCTGGGAAATGAAGAGCCCAGAACAATGCTTATAACAAAACTGCTATGGAGTCAGCAGTTTAAGTTGCACTGGATTTAAAGACACTAAAATCGAAAATGTTAGATTAAATGAGTGACCTATGTTTGGTGTCACATGCCTTTGTAACTGTTGAAATGTCATAGTTTTGCACTTAGAATCAGCATTCTAGCTGCATGTGTAAAATTGCAAGTTAATTTAAAAAGCAACAAAATACATGACAGTTAGCTGAAAGTCTGGCTTAAGGAACTTGATTCTGCCTGGCAACTACCCCCATCAGGAGTGAAACTTGAGTCACAACTGTGTTCCCAGGCCCATCTGCCTTTGTTGGCCACACTAAGGATATGCCATCTCTCTGATAATTGAATTAAGGGGAGCCCCACAGAATACAGGAGCTCTGAACAAAGCCTGTCTTGACTCAGGCAAAGGTTTTATTACAGCGGTCGTAAAATGTAGCTTCCTCTTGGCAGAAGCTGGGAGGGGCACTGCCTGTGAGAGCAAGCTGGCTTGGCAGAACTGGATAAACCAGTATTTCCACCATGTGACCTGGGAAACCACACCCCTTTGTAGCCAGAATATTGTTTAGAAAAAGATGAATAACTCATAGAGCGGACATGTGAAAATTTTATAAATGATACCATAATTCTTGAGATTTTTCTGCTCACGTTTTAAGACATGGTAGAACCCGGTGGTATGTTCAGGGGGGTGTTAGCGGAAAAGTGGATATTACTCTAAATGTGTGCATGTTAAAAATCTGAAACTTCATCAGTTAATGTCCGTACTCCTTGCGCACATGTGTGTAAAATTGGGTTAATGTCAGAAATTGCAAAGTCAGTTAAAAAGTGAAATATGTGCCATTTCTGAATGCAAGCCCCCAGGAAGAGCAAAGTTTGGACAGGGCATATCTCCTGTGATATGTGATGTGTGCATGTAATTTTAAACCAATGTTTACCTGTGCAAATATGTCTTTTGTTATCAAATATAGATTGTGTGCAAGTTGACAGGAGGAGTGGACTTTCTGAAGGCTGTAAAATGACATCACTCTGACACAATTTAGCTCCCCCAATCAAGTGAGAAATGGAAGTTTGACCAATTAGAAGCTGAGAGAGAGGTAGGGTCAGTGATGCTAGAACACACCCACATTCTAAACGCATAAAAGTAGAGAGACAGGACAGATAGGGACCTTCAATTCCATCTGCCGCTGGAAGCTCTGCCGGAAAATCCATACTCTACCTCCATCAAATTTCAAAGAGCCAACACTTAGACTCCAAGATAAACAGAGACTTCAGAACCTTAACCAGAAAGGCCACTGCCAGCAAGAGTATTTGTCAGCAGGCCTCAAAATATTTTTGCAACTGAACTCTTCAGACAGCCGGGCGAGCCGTCTGAATTTTGCCAAGAACTTTTGCAAGAACCCGGTGACAGAAATATCCAAAGAGAAGGCAGGACCCGACCCAGAGAACCGGTGCCTAGCAGAGACCAGGCCATTGTATCCAGAGTGCTGACCCCGATGCTGTGAGCAGTTCCAGAGACCAGACACTGTGCCCAGAGACCGTCCGAAGTCCAGACCTGTTGACCAGATCGTGACAAAGCCGCCTTCCTGTTTAAAATCTCTTGTGAGTACCGCCAAACTGTACCAAACCAAAGCTCTTAGTTTAAATTCATCTAATTCAATCTATTTAACCTAAGTAGAACTGCCTGATAGCTCCAAATCTGTCAACTGTCATTTCTAGTAAAATCTGTCACTTGTCATTTTCTAGTTGCAAGCTGCACTTGTCATTTTGAGCTTTTAAAATTTCAAATCTGAAAAACGACCGTTATTTAATCACTCATATCTCCGCAACCGTTTGTGCTAGAGACTTGCAATAACTTTCATCTGAAAGGTTAGAATCGTGGCTTTCCTACGAACCTAGAACCGAATTCCTATAGTTTTACCGCAATCGCGGAACACGCATCCGCGAATTTTACCGCGATTTGCAAATTTCTCCACATGTAAAATCAGCTGCTGCTTGCCTTCCATTTGCCAGAAAATCGTTTGCCTCATAAAACTATCCCTGAATCATTGCAAGAGTGAGCCTGAGCTAATATTAACTTGATTTCACTCACCCTGAACCTCTAGAGGGAATTAAAAGCATTTTAGCATATTTTTTAATTCATTGCCAGCACATATCAAAGCAATTTGGGCCTGTGTTTTCAAACTTCTGTAGTCTAAGCTTGCTGGGGTGAACTGAATCACATTTGATTGCATTTCTGAGAACTGTGTGTTTTCCTTCCATTTCCTTGCCTTGCATCAAGGGGGGGAGGGGATTGCCAGAGAAAAGTGATTACATTGTTTTGTTGAAATCATATTGAGTATTTCTATACTGCATTTCATTCATTCAACCTTGCATCCATTTGAACTCTATAACGCATTTTGTACCACCTTCTTCTTTTGTTCCTATTCACCTGTGTGCTACCTTATCCATTTCATGTCAACTCCTTATTGATTATAGAGAAGCGTGTTAGTGCCAGATTCTCCGTTGTTAATCTTTATCATATCAGATTAAGTGTGCTATTCAATTATTAATTTATTATAAGGTGTGATATATACATCTCTTGTTTAAATTATCAAATAAACCTTTTAACTTGCAAAACAGAACTACTTCTTGGCTCAGTGGGGTCAGGGGGATTCCAAGAGAGGGGTGTTATATAGGGGTAGTCATCCAGAACGCATGAACTGGACATAAAGATATATCAATAAGGGTTTTCATTCAGTATTATAGACTAGGCGTTGACTTAGCTGTAGTGTTGAATTGAATCCTCTTACAGGGGTCTGGGGCCTCCTCTCATCCACGGTTTCCGAAAGATCTGCTCAGTGTGTATGAGGAAAGGAATGACATTATAGACTGGCTGAATGCGTTTGAGTATGCATGCGAAGTTCAACAAGTTGACAATGCTGATAAGATTGCCTGGTTACTCAGCAGACTGCCCCATTCTGGCTGTAGTGCCATTATGGAAATGTCGAAGGCTGAGCGAGCTGATTTCGCAATGTTGAAGCAAACTCTCATTTTAAGGTTTGGGAAGACTCCGGCCCAATATTTGAAACGATTCAGAGAGTATAGGAAAAAAGAAGGTGGTACTTGGGTATCTTATGTCACCGAATCCTTAAAAAACTTAACTGGCTGGGTCGAAGGTTATAAGGTTTCTACCTTCGAAGGCATGATAAATCTGGTCATGCTGGAACACATTTTTGCATCTTCTTCCCCGGAGCTTAAGCAGCATTTGGCCGATTCGAAGG
Organism: Ambystoma mexicanum; assembly: GCF_040938575.1. Lineage (NCBI taxonomy): Eukaryota > Metazoa > Chordata > Amphibia > Caudata > Ambystomatidae > Ambystoma > Ambystoma mexicanum. The sequence goes on from NC_090921.1 coordinate 1,490,512,924, forward strand.
AGATAGATCCTAAGAAGCTGGCCATTGCAGCAGACTTATGGGTGTCACATCGAGTGTCCCATAAGGACAAAACACATCCTGGTAAGCAGGAGGAAGGGAAAAAGTCCAAAGATAAGGAGGGTGGATAATCTAATAAATCTTCTTCTCAAAAGGGCGGCAAAAAGAAAAATAAGGGTAAGTCACAAGAGAACTCGCAGGGTAGTGGAGGTCAGCCTCCGAAACAGAACTCTGGTTACAATAAGCCTCCCTATGTAAACAGACCCAATGGATCTTGTTTTGCTTGTGGAGCAACTGACCACGTGAAGGGGGATCCCCGGTGTAAGGTTAGACCTTTGGGGGTCCACTCCGCTAATCTGGCCTTCTCCTCCTACGAGGAAGAAGAGATTACAGGAGCATCCTTCTCCTCAGACTCATTTCCCAGCGGGATAGAAGCTGAGATAGTTTTAGTTTCCCTGGGTTCCTGGGAGCCTAAAGTCGCAGAGGCTTATGCTAGGATTCCAGATAATACCAAGCACTACTTTAAAGACAGTGTGCTGATCAATGGAGTAGATACTCCAGCTCTTAGGGATAGTGGGTGCAGTCGAACTGTAGTGGATTCTACCTTGGTAGACTCAGAGGAAGTTGCCAGAGCTACTCTGATGCCCACTAAGTTGGCTGACGGCCCACTCCGTATGTTCCCAGTAATACCTGTAAATCTTACTTTAAATGGTACAGCAGTCAGGATTCCAGTGAGCATTCAGAGAAACGTCCCAGGAAAGGTCTTGTTAGGTAATGATCTCAGAGCTTTAGGGCTCGTAGGAGACACTGCCGAAAGACCCTACACACGGTCTCAAGCAAGGGCAGCATTGGCCAAGACCAATATGCCGCCCCAGCCGAAGGGGAAACCCAAGGCGAAAGGAGTAAACAAGTCAAGACGAGGGAAAGAGAATATTCCCCCGAGCTCGCCTACCACTGCGCTGGAGGAAGTTGGTCAATCGCCCGGGCCTGACGAGGAGGTGGCGATGCCTGAAGTATTTGACCCCAACGACCATCCTGAACTAAAAGACTTGTTAGTTGAAGGAGGTCCTGATAGGGACGAATTCAGTAAAGGCCAACGTGAGTGCCCATCTCTGGAAGGCCTAAGGAGACAGGCCTGCTCCCAGCTTGAGGGTGAACCTCCTGGGACGCATAGGAGTTATTGGGAAGGTGGACTCCTGTATAGTGAGCCCACAGAGTCTACAGAAGGAGACCATAGGAGGCTGGTGGTTCCCCTTGCTGTAAGACCCTTCCTCCTGCAGTTGGCGCATGAAGTGCCCCTTGCTGGTCACCTTGGTATTAAGAGGACCAAGCAAAGGTTATCCATGCACTTCTACTGGCCCAAGATGGGGGTGCAAGTAGAAAGTCACTGCAGGAGTTGTGCCTCCTGCCAGTTATCTGGTAAGGTTGGCTCGACAATCCAAGCTCCATTGGTACCATTCCCAGTTGTGGGGGTACCATTCGAAGGGGTAGGGATCGACATCGTTGGTCCCCTTGACCCGCAAACATCCTCAGGCAATAGGTTTATCCTGGTGCTGGTCGACCATGCAACCAGATATCCTGAGGCCATCCCATTGAAAACTGTAACTGCCAAGTCAGTTGCAAAAGCTTTACTTGGCATATTTACTAGGGTTGGCTTCCCTAAAGAAGTTGTGTCGGATCGTGGCAGCAACTTTATGTTGAAGTATATGCAGGCTATGTGGAAAGAATGTGGGGTCACCTACAAGTTCTCTTCTGCATACCACCCCCAGACCAATGGTCTGGTGGAACGTTTCAACAGAACGTTAGAAAGCATGATTGGGGCTCTGGAAGAACCTCAGAGAAGAAAATGGGATCTTCTTTTACCATGCTTACTGTTTGCCTACCGAGAGGTACCACAGGAGGGTGTTGGCTTCAGCCCCTTCGAACTTCTGTTTGGTCATCCTGTACGGGGACCCTTAGCCATAGTCAAAGAGGGATGGGAGATGCCCACTCCCCCTGTTACTACCAACGTAGTTGATTATGTGCTAGGGCTCAGAAAACGGATGGTACATCTGATGGGCTTGGCTAGTGATAAATTGAAGGCAGGACAAGCGCTGGTGAAACATTGGTACGACCAGAAAGCTGACCTCATCAACTTTACACCTGGTCAGCAAGTCCTGATCATGAATCCCATAAGGCCTCGAGCTTTACAGGACAAATGGTCAGGCCCTTACACAGTGGTGGAGCCCCTGGGTGAGGTTAACTATTTAGTGGACCTTGGAAAGCCTGGACAGGCTCCAAAAGCTTTTCACGTGAATAGACTGAAGGCTTTCGTCCCAAGAGTCGAAATCGCAGCACTGCTACTGGCTTCAGATGTTGAGGAAGAGGAGTCTGAACCTCTCCCCGACCTGTTCCAAAGCGGTCCTTCAGATAGCTCCTTTGAGGGTGTCCGAGTGGCCCCTCACCTGACTTCTGATCAGCAGGCTGAGGTGAAAAGTTTGCTTAGGCAGTTTTCCCCCCTGTTTTCACAGTCGCCTGGTTTGACACCTTGGTGCAAACATAACATAGACACAGGAGACAGTGTACCTACCAAAAGTAGGGGATACAGGATGTCAGACAAAGTACGGTCTTATATTAAGACCGAGGTCAACAAAATGTTAGACCTTGGGGTGATTGAACCCTCTAGTAGTCCTTGGTCCAGCCCTGTGGTTTTGGTTCCAAAGGCAGGCACTTCTGAATTGAGGTTCTGCGTGGATTACAGGGCTCTGAATGCTGTCACCACGACAGATGCACACCCCTTGCCTCGAACAGATGAGCTGGTGGATACTTTGGGTGCCTCCAAGTACCTCAGCACGTTTGACCTCACTGCTGGCTATTGGCAAATAGCTTTAGCAGAACATGCCAAGGAGAAGACAGCATTTTCTACTCCAGACGGCCTTTACCAATTCCGGGTAATGCCGTTCGGGTTGAAGAATGCACCTGCCACTTTCCAGAGGCTTGTGAATCATGTTTTGAATGGGTTGGACGAATTCTTTTTGCATATCTAGACGATATAGCAGTTTTCAGTGCCACCTGGGAAGACCATGTGAAACACCTCGGAATTGTGCTCCAGGCTCTTCAGAAAGCACACTTGACCATAAAGGCTAGTAAATGCCAGATTGGACAAGGCTCAGTGGTTTACTTTGGACATGAAGTAGGTGGAGGGAGGATACAGCCTGTACCCAGTAAAGTACAAGCAGTACAAGACTGGCCTACCCCCACTACACAAACCCAAGTGAGAGCCTTCTTAGGACTCACAGGGTATTACCGAAACTTCGTGGCAGACTATGGCACCATAGCTGCCCCTCTGACTGCCCTCACCACTCCGAAGAAACCCAAGAAGGTAACTTGGACCGACGAGTGTGAGAAGGCCTTCAACGGCTTGAAAGACTCCTTGTGCCAGGCCCCTGTCCTCAGGGCCCCTGATTATCAAAGACCTTTTATCGTGCAGACGGACGCCTCTGACACTGGGATAGGAGCTGTACTATCACAAGTAGATGAGAAGGGTAAGGAACACCCTATTGGTTTTATTAGCCGCCAGCTTAAGGACAGAGAGCTCAGATGGTCCACGGTAGAGAAAGAATGTTTCTCTGTTGTGTGGGCCCTAAGGAAGCTGAGGCCCTACCTCTATGGGACCCACTTCACTGTGCAAACTGACCATAAGCCCTTAAAGTGGCTAATGAACATGAAGGGGGAGAATCCAAAGTTGCTTAGGTGGTCCATAAGTCTACAAGGCTTCGACTTCACTATTGAGCATAGGCCAGATGTCCAACATAGCAATGCTGATGGGTTGTCCAGAATGTTTAACCGACCTGAACAAGAGACTCATCCAGGGGTGGATTAGTTCCCCCTGTCCATAGTCTGGGAGGGGTGAGTGTTAGGAAAGATTTCGTAATTGTAGGTCATTTTCCTTCCATGTGGCAACCCCTAAACTTTTTGCTGTTGTTTTTCACCTTGTTCTCGACTATGCCAGAGAAGTGCAGCCTTCCGCCGCACTCCTCTGGGCTTTCGCTCCTTTCTTACAGGGAAACTGACATGCCCTTAAGACAGTCAGTACCGGGGAACGCTGTTTTCCGTAGTTTCTTTTATCATGTTGCGGCTTTCGTGCAACATGACACAAGAGGGCACTGTAAGCTAAGTTACTGCTCTCTTGGGTCTCTAGCCTTCTACAGGCCCTAGATACTCTTTTTGGATTGTAACTGATCGGTGCAAGTGATTCACGGACGGGAATGGTGGCAGCAATCGTTTCTTGTGTTTTGAGCTCCTTTTGGCGTTTTAAGCGCGTTTCTCGCGCTTAGCCCAAAATGGTGGCCTGGCTCCCAAAATGGCCAGACCACGAGGCTCCTTTGTCCTGTCCGCTGATCGTCTTGCTCCCTTCACCTTCCCCAGGTCGAGCCGACCCGGGGCCTTCCTTATTTGGGCATGTACTTTCCCGCGAAACACGGATGCTTTCGCGGGCTTCTACATGCCTGGTGTGTGCCTCCAGGATGTGGGCTGGGATGTCTGGTCCCAATACACATCCTGGGTGCCAGAGAGTCTAGGGTGGTGTGAATGCCTGGGACCACCGTGGTCCGTGATAGGTCCACGTATGGTGTGAGTGTTGATGAGCGGATCTCCCATTGGGTCCCCTCCGTTTTGGCGCGAAGGGAACCGTGGATAAGAGGGGGCTGGAAACACCACTACCATGTCGATCTCCTGAGTTCTCACGAGCGAAGGAATACAGGAGCCAAGTATCCTGCAACCAAGAGGCTAAACCGAGGAATCGCTGGTGACCCGCTGAAGGACTGCTCCTCTGCACTGCTCTCGCCTTGTGAAACCCTTTTTACCTTTGATCGAACCAGAAGGCCTGTACTGGTACTTCGACCCTTGGAATAGCGGGAACAGCTATTCTCAGCATCTTCACCATCTCCTGCTCCTAAGCCTTCGGAAGCGTCTCTGGGCCATCCAGCAGACTGACCAGCCTACACAGGAGTCTTGCTCTGTAACCGCCGCCAGGTTGTGTAGTATTTCGAGTCCTTGTCACTCTCACACGATTCGTACACTTGGCGTTCCCAGGTCTGAAGTGAGTAGTGTACATTTGGCTCAGATACACACGGCCGCTCCGTTGCCCTGCTGTGGTAACAAACTGTGTGGGTTCCTTCGTTTGGGACGTCTTTTACTCAACTCTGCTGCTGCAGACTCAACACGACGACGAGACGTCCCCTGCTCTTCTGAACCTGCCAGCGACTGAAACTGACGTGGAGAAGCCTGGGTCTGCTTGCATCGGGGACCGGTGAGTAGCATAGCTAGGAACTGGTCGCCCTCCTGCAGGAGCCCATAGCTTTTCCCCGCTGTGTCAAAACAGCACGCCTTTCCGTACTCGCGATCTGCTTCTGCCCACAGTGGAGGCTGCGCTTGAGTCGCGGAACTCTGTTCTTCTTCATTTGTGCACTAAACTGAACTGCCTGATTTCCCTCGAAGAGACTCCCCGTTTGCCCGTTGGCACCAGCGTGTGCAGGTACTTTTGAGCACAAGGCTCCACTCTTCGTAGGGCTCGGACTTCCTTTTAGTTAGGTGCCTCTGAAGGCGGACTGGGTCTAAGCATTATTTCGCACTGTCTGTTTTCCTTCCCTTTTAGGTGGACTACACATTTCGTGCATCTAACGCTTGAGACTTGTTTGTATATATATATTGTATTGGTATGGTATGTGTTGGTTTACTAGAGTTGTATTGTGATTTCTCGCTACGGTCATTGTTTTAAAGGCCTTGGAATAAATGTGTATATATTTTTAATATAACACCTGTTTGGAGTAGTTTGTAAGTGTCCTTGCTTTGTGTGCTCATTGCGGGCTTTCAGTCACCCTGACCCCTCTTGAGACCTAGTCTTGACCGCCGCGATCGCTACCCTGATTGGTCTGCCTTGTCCAGAGGTTACCCTGTTCCAAGTAATTAGGTTGGCCTTCTGAACTTCTGCGCCACCAGGACAGAGTTCAGAAATCCGTCTTAACAATCAGCAACCGGTGTGGAGTGTGACCGTGCACCCTGATCCACCACAGGCGGAGTTTCCAACACCGTCTGGCCCCTCAGTGCAGGTGTCGTGGACAGAAGATCGTCCACATCAGAATCACTCACCGTCGACGAATGGACATGAAGCGCCTCCAACTCAACATTGTTGTCAGAGTGATCATCCGAGCTAGAGTGATTGCCAGCCCTGGACACGATGGTATGGAGAACAAGTGGGTTCTCGTGGCCTACCACCCCACGACCCCCTCTTGTGCTGGGTTGCTGATGTAATAGCAACCCTGTGTCAGGAATGACATCACCATCCTCTGGCTCCATTGTGTCATCATCTGTAATGTGGAAAAACAAACATGAGTACACATGTCAGATGCACATAACGTAACGCACACACAAATAGGGCCTCATTACACGGTAGGCGGTAAAAAACGGGATTTACCGGCATGGCGCTATTAGCGTGTCCGCCCTCACAGGAGACCGCCAATAGCGTACCATTACGAGTAAGCGGACACGCGCATAGGGCCATGCCGGTAAATGACCCTACCGCCATGCCGCAAAAGCACCTTACCGGGGCCGACCAAAGTGCTGATAGCACCTCCGCCCTCACTCTACATGCTAATAGCGGTCACCGCTATTAGCGGTCACCGCTATTAGTATCGACCGTTAAATTGCGGAACCGGAAATAGCGTCATCGCACCGGAACGGGAAAGAGCACGGCGGCCATCTTTAAAAACACAATCCATTGCCATCCTCTGCCCCCTGGACCATTTTGGAGTTGGGAGCTTTGTTAAATCATCCGTGACACCAGCATCATGCCCAAGGCCTTGAAGAAAACCTGTGACAGGCAGCGGAAGGAAAAATATACTAATGAGGAACTGGTCATGTTGACACAGACCCTTGCAGAGCATGCAGAGGTAGTCTTCGCCAATGACATGCGCCGCGCTACCTTGCTGAAGAAGAAAGCCGTCTGGGAGGAGGATGCCGTCAAAGTCAGTGCCGTGGGCACCAGCACGCGCACTGTGCGCGAATGCAGGAAGAGGTGGGACGACCTCAGGCTGCGGGTGAGGGGCATCCTGGTGGAGAACCACTGCATTGCCAGTGCCGGTGGAGATGGCTCCCCAATACGCCTGAAGGAATGGGAGGAGACATGCGCCAACATGATTGCCACCGAAAGCATCGAGGGAGTGGGCAGCATGGAGGTCGGCGTGGCTACCACTTCCGATGGAGGTGAGTGTACACATGACAGGATGCGGTGTGAATGTACAGTCACCCCCATATGTGAGCACAGACCCCACTCATGCATGGACACACATCCACACATGCATCCACCCATCACCATGTCAGTGTCAGACCCAAACACACACACATGCACACATCACCAGAGACAAGTCCCAAACTCAACCATGCATGGATGAGGCACTGAACTGGCACATCACCTGCATCCACAACTGCTAAATCCCAATGGCCACAACTGCATCATTCCTGTAATTTACATTGAGTATATTGAAACGCAACCAATGCCATCCCCCTTCTCGTCCCTGACAGGCTCACATACAGATGGGGAGGATGCCGCTGATGCATCAAAGGCACCACCTACATCCAAGAGGCCAAGGGCACAGGAGCCAGAGGATACCCCAGCAACATCCAGTGGCAAGGGGGGAAGGCCACACCCGAAGAGTGGTAGCCTACGTCATAGTGCCACTGCCAGGGCAGCAGTAGCTGCACTACCAACTGTGGCCCCACCACAGGAGGCAAACCCACTGGCAACAATGCCAGACACCCAGGGCCCACCATCAGCTGCGGCAAGCTCCGCTGGTGAGGCAGCCGCCACTGGCCCCCTATCCGATCCAGAGGACACCCTAGTCCAGCACATGGAGATGCACACCCCAAGCCCCCCAGGAAGCCCAGAGGCAGTGGCATCCCAGACCCCTGGTTCTGATGGGACTTTCGAGGACACCAACCCTGCAATCATGTCACCCATGCTACCATCACCTGTTGCATTGGAGCCATCTGAGGGCGCGGCATCAAGTGCACGGTCACCCGGCGATGACCTCCAAATTTCCACCATCCTGCAGCGCCAACAGGAGCTGACCGTGCTGGTTGGCCAGCATGTCGCTGAGGCTGCCAATCTCAGTGAGAACATTGTCCAGACGGTGAGGCACTCCACTGAGCGCATGGACACCAACACGGACAGGATATGCAATGAAATTGCAAGGCTTAGGGAGGTGCTTGTCCGCATGGCAGACACAATGGACCACCACTTTCACCAACAAGGCCAGTCTGCCCCATCCTCGTCTTCCGGGTCAACACAAACAAGCCCCCTCAGGCGCTCAATGCGAACCACCAGGCGCACGTCTGGCAACCCTCAAGATCCTTCCAAGGACAATGGAAATTAGGGGGTTGATAGGGATACCTCGGTGTGCATTGGCCATGGCAAAAATGGCAGACACATGAGGGACTGTTGTGGTGGGTGGTGGGAAGGGGTCTGTTGTGGGGGGTGGTGGGAAGGGTGTTATGGGTCTGTTGTGGGGGGTGGTGGGAAGGGTGTTATGGGTCTGTTGTGGGGGGTGGTGGGAAGGGTGTTATGGGTCTGTTGTGGGGGGTGGTGGGAAGGGTGTTATGGGTCTGTTGTGGGGGGTGGTGGGAAGGGTGTTATGGGTCTGTTGTGGGGGGGGTGGGAAGGGTGGTGGGATGTTGTGGGGCTTGCACTTCTTCACCTTTATGTTAGTCAATACACTGGTTTCTGATGAAAACACAGCCTAGGACATCTTCATTGTGTGTGTACTTCATTGGCGACAGGGTCCATTGCGTGCTCTAAGACATACACCAGTGCATTCCTCCCCATATCCATGTGACAGTACGAAAACATGTTCTGCAGATTGATTGGCTGATCAGATGCTGTCGCACAGCACGTGCCTCCTGGCCATCCCCTCTTGCAACACCTGCATCCCCTTCACCTCCGTCCTCATCAACATCATCATCCTCATCAGGTGCTTCTATTCCAACGTCAGGGGGCAGTGGGCCATTCCGTCTGTCACACATATTGTGCAGCATGACACATGCCATGGTGATCTTGGCCACCTTCTCATGTCCATACAGGAGAGCAGCACCAGACCTGGTAATGCACATTCAACGTGACTTCAAAAGTCCAAAGGCATGCTCGATCACGATGCGGGTACGGGTATGTGCACGATTGAATACCTCCTCGTGCCTGTTCTGTGGTCTCCGTACAGGTGTGAGGAGCCAGGTTTTCAGGGGATAGGCCGCATCGCCTGTATGGGGGGATGAATGGGGTCCTGTTACTGTTCACCTCATGGCGGCCTGTTCACATCACACAAATTGACATTGCATTGTGATGCAAGTGCTAAACTGAGAGCATACATGCAGATGGTCTGTGTGACAGCAACGTGCAAGTGTGTGGCCGACCCTGCAAGTAGAAATGCCACAATAATGCCTACAACAGTAATTTTGACATGTCCTGGGTGAGGCCAGGTCTTAGGTGTCCCTGGCCCAGGCAAATTTTGTAGCACACTGCTTGTGTACTGACATTCTGACACCGATGTTGCCATGCTGTGAAGCATCACTTCAGTGGTGCTATAGGTGTGTGGTTCAGTGCTATGTCTAGGGGTGTTCCCTTTGCATGCATTCAAGGGTACATTGCTGGAATGATGCTGTGATGCGCTGATTCTGTATTACCATCTTGACGCCATGTTGCTGATTTGTGTAATATGTGGCGTGGCATGATGTGCAATGGGGATGGATGTGTGATATTTTGCAGCCTGCATTGTTCTCATAGTCGTGCACCTTCAAATTGCATGTGGGTTCTTCTCAGGTACATCGTGGCCTTCCTTGAAGGACATTGGCGTACATCTGTATGTCCATTTTCCCTACGGACGCCAGTCAACACCCAGTTGGAGTATGTATCTCCCCCCCCCCATTCACACCCAGTTGGAGTATGTATCTCTCTCCCCCCCATTCACACCCAGTTGGAGTATGTATCTCCCCCTCCCATTCACACCCAGTTGGAGTATGTATCTCTCCCCCCCCCATTCACACCCAGTTGGAGTATGTATCTCTCCCCCCCCCATTCACACCCAGTTGGAGTATGTATCTCTCCCCCCCAAATCACGCTGCCATGTGCTTGCCCTGCTACTCACCAAGTAGCCACGAACGTTGTCCGGTGTGTCGCTCCATGTAGCGTGGGATAGTTGAGTTCCGCAGAACCATGGAATCATGTGTTGATCCTGGGAATCTGGCACAGCAATGTGTGATTATCTTGTTGGCGTCACATACCATTTGGACATTGATAGAGTGGAATTGCTTCCTGTTTCGGTACACTACTTCATTGTGATGTGGGACCACCAATTCCACATGGGTACAGTGGATGGCCCCGATGCAACTTGGAATGCCTGCCAGTGAATAGAAGCCAACTTTTGTGTTTGCAATCTCCTGGGCAGTCTGTGGCATGGATATGTGTTCAGGTGCATGCTTCAGGAGTGCATCGAGTACCTGGTTCAGCGTGCGTGAGAATACTGGTTGTGAGATGCCATGCATCTGTCCCACTGTATGCTGATAGGTGCCTGTGGCCAGGAAGTGGAGCACACTCACCACCTTCAGTAGCGGGGGGATGGCAGTTCTGATGTCTATGAGGCTCACAATGTCGTCGTGGATCATGTCCACGATGCTGGTGATGGTAGCCCTGTCCAGACGGTACAGGGTGTGTATGTGCTCAGGGGTCAGGTTGAATGGACTGGCTCTGATCCTGGGTATTGGTGGGTGCCTCTGTGGTATGATTAGGTGCCGTTGTGGTGCCTGCTGGGCCTGTCTTGCCCTCCTCCTCCTCCTGCGTCTCCTTTGTGCTGCCTGTTGTTGTAGCAGCTGCGCTGCAATGAGGTCCTCCAGGCCATGTAATGCTGCCAGTATTGGAACCATCTTGGTGTGGGGAGGGGTGTGGGAAGGGGTGTGGTGTGCTCCTTTTGAGCTGCCACAGTCTCCATTGCCTTCACCTGTGCTGATTTGGTCCACCTGTGGCAGGTGGGAACACTGCTCATTTCCCTTAACGGGTGTGTCACGCTCACCTGATTCCCACGGAGGCGCAGGTCTGGCTTCGAGTGCTGATGCTTCTTCAATGGTGAAGCGCAGGACTCTGGAGATGGACAGGAAGGGCCCCTCTACTCTGGCTTTTCTGGCTCGCAGGAATATTCCCCTGTGCGTGAAAAGGGAGCATTACCTACTGACGGAATAAAGCTCAAGCCTCCCACTCCCTTCCAACCCTCCACGATACCCTTCCACGATTCCCCGTGAAGTCTCACCTTAGGGTCTGGAAGGATGAGTTCTCCATCCTGCTTCTGATGCAGGGGCGCGTTGAAACCCAGTTACTTCACTGGATTGAGGTTTGATGGGAGTTCAAAATAAGCTTGACTATTCAGGTGAGGCGCTGTAAGAGTTCTGTTGCAAGTTCAAAAGTTCAAGCTTAATAATAATGTTCATTGTCTTATTGCAGCAAGCGCTAACGCTTATGTCTTTTTCCCCTTAGGGGCCGGGGTTCGGAATGCCGGAGATATGGCGCCGACCCGAAGTGAAACGTGCAGTTCCAGTAAATGACAGGTAAGTTCTGGATGAGCGTTCGGTAATGTCTTTGCATTCGCTCATTCAATGTCTTTGTCTTTTTTCCCCATAGGGGCCGGGGTCCGGAATGCCAGGAAGCGGCAGGACCCGAAATGAAATGGGTATGACCCAACAGGTAAGTCTTAGAAGGAAACTGAGCTTTTCCTATTCCCTTCCTTCTCTCACCTTGTGTTCTTGTCTTTTTCTCTCTAGGCTCTGGGAAGTGGCTGCGGATCCGGATGATCGCTGCTGAAGATGGAGGTGCCCAGGAAAGGTGAGTGAAATGCAGCGCTGCAGCGATCGAAGCGAAATGCTTTTAAAAATGATGTCTTCCCTTTCAGGATCGTCGATGTGATGTCTCTGTGATGCAGCTTTAGCAGGTAAGGTCTTCTTTCTCCCCAATTCTCTCTTATCTCCCTTTGCAGGTGACCCAGGATGCTGACAGGCGTGGCTGAAGTCCAGATGCAGGAGCTGACACGGTGAGCGTCCAGCTGCGAGGAGCAGAACAACGCGAAGCGTGAGTTGCTGATCGGGCGTGGTTTAAATAGCTTTGGAAGAAGTTCCAGGTATGTATCCTTCCACCGATCAGGTATGTATCCTTCCCCGACCACACCCAGGTGGAAAGTAGTCCCACAGGTAAAGTAGTTCCATTCAGGCTTCAAGAGGGCCTGGATGTAGCAGCATGGTCTGCATCAGGTAAGTGCACATTAAAACACTTGAACACATGTCTAGCTTTATGAGCCTGGCGCCTAAGGCGCCAGGACAGGGGTCCAACATGAGCCTGGCGCCTAAGGCGCCAGGATTGTGTCCAAAGGGCCCCAGCTTGGGCCCGCTGGCACTTCCCTGGGGGGAATGATGCCTGCCTCTGGGGTTGCTGGGTCGGACTTGGCTCCTTGGAGGTAGGCATCATGACAGGGTGGTCCGCGATGCCGGTATTTGCACCATGGCGGTAAGGGGTTTGGGGGGATTTACCATGCCGCTATTAGCATGTGCACTGGCCTTGTGATGCTGTGCTAATAGCGGCATGGCGTAATTAACGGGATGGAGGGTCGCGCGCATGCGGCCTGCCCACTATTAGTGGCACCGTAATTAGTGGTGCCGCTAATAGCGGTGTGCCGGGTCGTGATCCACATGGGGATTTAACGTTACCGGTAATAGATTACCGGTAACGTTAAATCCCTACCGCCATCCGTGTAATGAGGCCCATAGACATCATAGCGACAGCCAACACATGAAGCAGACATGTCACACACAAATGAAATTCCGGCATGCATCCAGTGGCATCGATATGCAAACACATCCCAAAAGCAGAAATGGATGTGTGTAAATAGCGAAGCCTACACATGTACTGAATGTAGTATATCACCTCCATCACACACCACCTCTGTCAGGCACATGTCACAGGCAGAAATGACAGATGGCAACAAAGAGATGGCACATACCATAAGCATGTCTGAACTGCCAAATGGCCACAGCTCAAGTGAATCCAAACACAATGACACACATGGTGGTCAGTCATAATCTCAAAAAAATGTCGAATGACAAAAATGTCGAAAAAATAATGTCAAAAAAAAAATCAAATGTATAATTTTTTTATTTATATGTATTTTTTGGATTTGGTAAGTATAAAAAATGGGTAAAATAAAAAAAAAAGAGTGGTTGGGGGGGGACCCCCCCATTTCGAAAAAAAACATATTGAAAACAAAATTAGACTTTTTTTTTTCGACATTTTTTTTGTTGAAATAATGACTTTCGACATTATTGTTTTCGAAATTATCACTATAAGCCGACACACGTAGTATGCATGTACACATGCATCACTAAATCATCATCACCAATATAGCTACACCCATCTGCAGCTCGGCCCGTACCGGGCGTCATGGGCCATGTAGACATAGTGAATGTCCCGAGCAAAGCGAGGACCTGCAACCAGGCATGAGGGACCATAATGCCCAGTACGGTCCAAGCTGCCGGCCATGAAACCGCCAGAACACCCCTCAGGGCCTGATTGAGCACATTGTGCTATGAATGTGCCCTAAACCATAATTCAGTGTGTCAAATCATCACGGCCAGGCCCCACCAGAATAGCTTAGTGGGCCTGGGCGTACACATACTGCACGACAGTGCACCTTCAGGAATGTGCCAGTTGAACATAACGGGCGCAATGCGGAAATCTCAGCAGCATTAATGTTAATGTACTACACATTAGTCAAAGCTGCAGAAGACACGTGTAAATGAAGACTATCACACACACATAAGTGAGTAGCCGCAATGTTGCACTACACAACGTTGAAGCTGCTTGCATATGTACATGTGAAAGTGTCAAAAATACACCTGTGTCCTTATAGACCCGTATGGTGATTATGAACAGCATCCTATACAGCAAAGCAAGCAGCTACAACGCTACTTGCTTTGATGTATGTGAAAGTGTACACATACACACATGCAGGTAGCTGCACAGTCAATACAACCAGATTGGCAGGCTATACTCAATCTGCAGCCTATACCAGTGAGTATAGGCCACAGATTGACCGATCAACTTTTCTAAACACCCGCTCGAGTGTTCCTGTACTGAGTACAAATGTCACAGGATGCACCTGTGCCCGTGCCTTTCATGACAGTGAAGGGATGACAATCTGACCATACATGCCAGGTTACTTTGATATTGCAGCAGTGAGTCGGCATGTAGAACGGTGTGACATGGTTCAGAAGTGGGTTGGTGCAGTGCAGAACATGTGTACATAACCGACAATCTACATCAACAGGTACATTATGATGTCAATCAATAAACATGAAGGCAGTGTAAGGGCAAGGTCAGGCATCACGTGCTATGTGCATGCAATGGGGTGCATGGCTGCAGGCAGCGCCCCACCCCCTTAGTGAAAATGCAGAAATGCAGGGAGGTATGGCATGGCAGTGAAAGGTTGACCAGAAAACTGTGCATTGGCAGACAGTGTTGAGTAGCGTTAATTGCATCATCTGAGTCAACTGACAACACAGCAGATGAGAATGGGACAGTAAACAGGTCACATGATGAACCCTCTGTAGTACACCCATTTGTGCAGAAGGCACTACACCAGTTGAACAGAGTCAGGGGGCCTGAAACAGGGGGAGGCCTGTGCCCCACACAGACTATGACACCCTAAACATGTGCATGATGCAAGACTGAGCCAGAGTGAACTTGGAATGGATGATCAAATGCCATTAAATGTATGCCATCCTGGACACGTACTACAATGATCATCCTGCAAAGGACACAAAGGGGCATGCATGGAACGCACATGGAGCATGAATGGGCACTCATGTCCCTGCGGAGCATCTGCCATCTGCACAGTCCGAGTGAGACACCCTGCATCAAGGACAAAGGATGTACCCCACAGTATGTGTCGGGCAGATTGGCAGGGGGAAGTGTGAATGTACACAGGAGCATTGAACAGGCCATTGCAGTAGTCCAACATGTTATACACCAGTGCAATGGTGTAATAGTGGTGCAGGGGGTGGAGGGGCAAGGGAGCATGCCTACGTGGAGTACCCGCATGCAGGCAGAACACACATGCACGTCAGTCTTGCGAGGACATTGTCTGAGTGCTGAGTTGAAAGACACCCCAGGCTACATGCAGAAGGGCCAGTGAGCTGGAACATGGACCGGAGGGGCAGCCGGGTGACTAGCATGTGAGTAGGGTGCAAGTGTGGTGATGAGGACAGTCCCTGTCTGCACTACATGTCCAGCATGCTGCACAGCAGGCACGCATTAGTGAAGCATTGCGTGACTCGCACATGAGAACCATGTAAACATAGCATGTAATGGCAATCAAGCACAACACATCGCACAAGCAAACCACACATGGCCTGGACAAACACGCAACAACACTCACTGGATGGGGTGTCAAAATCCAGCATCTCTCCCACTCCTTGGACCAATTCTGCCGGTATGAACTCTGCAGCGATCACCTCGTGCAGAGTGTGTTCTTCCTCCTCAGGTGGTGGCCCACTGCCAGTCACCCGAGTCATGGCATAATTGAAGGCACGCTTTAGCTTAGCACAGCGTCGGAGGTCATCCCAATGCTTTTTGCACTCTTGAGCTGTGCGCACCTCATGTCCGAATGAACTAACACCTTCTGCAACAAGCTTCCAGTGGTCCCAATGCTGGGCAGGCGTAGTGTGACAATTTGGGCCCACTAGCATATCACGGTAATGTTCCGACACGTAGCCCACAAGGAAGTCCAGTAACTGCTTGCTGAAAGGCTTCTTCCTCGATGTGCCAGAAGCCGGAGCCATGTCTGGAGTCCCAGCCTCTTGTGCAGGTGCAACCTTCCTCCTCTTGGGCAGTGATTCGGACCCTGACTGGCAAGTGCCGCCCTGATCAGTAGGGGCAGTGGCGCTGGTGGATTGAACCAAGGGAGTGGCAGGTGGAACTATGACGGAAGCCCTGACTTGTGTCAGTGGCTGCTGGGTGCTCTTGACTGGACCCTGCACAGCAACAGCCGCTGTGCCAAGGTCATTGACCGAGACTGTCCTGGCTGGCAGACTCACAGCCGGGGTGGTGTCGGCTGCATCTGCCCATTCAGTTGCCAACACCCGGCTGCTCGGGAAAGCAGATGACAACACTGTCCCAGGGACATGTGCCTCGGTCAGATCAGCCCTGCGTGCACTTACCACGTGCCTCCTGACCACCTGGAAATCATCCTGGGACTCTTCAGGTGCCAACGCAGCATGCGCTGGCAGACCCTGAACCTGGGTGGTGGTGGCCACAGCTGCACCTGCAGCTACCACTACCCTTGGGCCCGTGGCAGTCGATGAAACGGACTGCCAGGTCACATGGGCGCCAGTGCCAGTTGCAAGAGCTGCATCTCCCGGAACTGCAGGGGGTGGTGGCATGATTGCACCAACATGTGGCAGAACATCCTGCCGAAGTGGCACACCAATGCCTCTTCCCTCTCTGCAGCCACCTTGGACACCCTGGAGTC
The DNA here is from genome assembly GCF_040938575.1 of Ambystoma mexicanum. Lineage (NCBI taxonomy): Eukaryota > Metazoa > Chordata > Amphibia > Caudata > Ambystomatidae > Ambystoma > Ambystoma mexicanum. The sequence goes on from NC_090921.1 coordinate 1,490,529,510, forward strand.
CCCCTACTCCCTGGTCACCCTGGCCACATCCCTGACCATGCCCACCACATGGAGGATGCCCAGCTGAGGCGCCCCTCACCTTTCGTGGCCTCCCAACTATGGCACAGATGTAGTGCCAATGGGAGGAGTACACAACAATTGTCCTGGGCAATTGGGGTGAAGGAGGTGGGGTACTAGATGTTGACAGCACCCCTGTGCACCTGCAAGGCTGTATGTGACCCCAGTGATGAAGTGACAGGTCACGCAATGCTCAGGCACCGCAAAACTGCAGTCAAACCGTGCATGCAACCCCCGGTAGCCCACGTATGCAGAATTAACCTCCCGCAGTACGCAGTGGCACCCAGGGACACGAAAAACACATACGCGTGGGACACGCAGGGTACTATGACCTCAAAAATGGGTACGCGATACACAGGGGGACCTGCAGTGGGAAAAATAGTGTGCGTGACTCACCGTCTGACTAGCGTGGTAATGAAAAACACGTGTAGCCAATACCTTCGCCAAAAGAAGAGACAGTCCTTGATCCGCTGTGAAGTAGTGATGGCGTGTGAAACAACCAGAAGTAGCAACACACGCGTCGGCCTCCATGAAAAGCACGTACAGCAAACTGCTGACCCCACTCACCTTTAACCTGTGCTGAGGAAAACGCCCGCGTGCATCACGTCACTTACGCGCTTAGGCCCTTTCCTCGAATTACACGCATTAACACGCGGACGTGCTGTTTTTTCACATGCTGAATCACTATGCACCCGTGCCGAGGGAAACGCCCGCGCGTGTTACATCACATACGCGCTTACGCGCTAAGGCCCTTTCCTCGAATTACACGCTGACGTGCTGTTTTTTCACGTGCCGATTCACTCTGCATCAAGCTGGCCACGTGACAACACATGGAAGACCACGCTCCTGCCCAGAAGGCCATTTACCTGCCCACCAGACTCCCAGGGTGCCTCCTACAAGCCATCTGCTGCTGCCTGCCTGCCGCCAACAGTGCCCTGCCATTTGGTGCCTGCACATCAACCATCTGCAGGAGTCCAGTTGCTGTGACCACCCCTGCTGTAACAGAAGACTCCCGACTGGTGTTCCATCGCTCTACAGCCGCGCCCCAGGACCCAGTTGCCAACCTACACCTGCCTCGGGGGTTGCCATGTCTGAACCAACACCATTCAGCACCAGTGGCAACCCCCCAGCAGAGAGGCAGAGGGCTGCCAGCTTCACTGCCAATGAAGTTGGCATCCTGGTGGAGCAAGTCCTGGGGCATTATGATGCCCTATTCTCACCATTGCGCGCCAACAAGGAAGGATGGAGGAGGATCTGGACGGACATAGTGGGTGCCATCAACGCGGAGGGGGTGGCACCCACGACATAAAACACGTCCAGAAGCACTGGGAGGACTACAAGTTCAGGACCCCCAAGAAGGCCCAGCGCCTCTAAGACGCAGCGGATGCAGTGGGGCGCCGGGGCCATTTTACCACCAAACAGATGAGGGTCCTGGAGCGCACTCACCCAGTGCTTCCGCACCAGATCCTCAGGATGCAGGCCCATCTGGAGTCGAGCGGTAAGTGCCCATGCATTGCCGTGTAAAACAGTGCATGCTGCAGTGTGGTGGTAGTTAGCTACTTGGCTGTATGTGTGACATGGGTCATGTATGGATGTGTGTGTGTGCAGGGACATGATGGTGCTGCATGTGAGTCCAGTCATGCATGACCCACATGGATGGTGTATGTGTTACAATTCATCATGCGGAGCAGCATGCGGAATACACACATGTATGCATGCCTGTCTCTGTACTTGGACATGTTTGGGGTGTGAGAGATGGGTGCTGCTGTCATGGATATGCATGGTGTACATGTCGGTGTGTCTGAGTAGTGTGTGAGTGACTGGTAAATGCCATGGATGCATGACACATGTCCATGACAATGTGTTGATTCACTGATACAGCCTTGTCATCCTTGTATCCACTGTGTCTGGGGGTATACGGGACCAGATGCATGACCCTCCGGTGATGTGTGTTCATGTGATCAACATGTCCCATGATGCATGTGAGTTTCAACCCACCATTGGATGTTTCTACGGTGCCTTGGACATGGATGAAAATGTTTGTTGCATGTGCCATGCCTGTTTCTGCATGTGCGTTGCCTGCACTGACCCATGTGTTGTGGAGGGACATGATGGAAGTGACGTTTGACAGTGCCACTCATGCTATTGCTTTGTGTCTAGGGCACTATTGTACAGTACCCTGATGCTTGTGTTCTATGTCTCCCTTTACACAGTGGTGAGTGAAGAAGAGGGCGGAGACGGCGCTGTGGAGGAAAGCTGCAGGGATGCCTCCACCGGCCAGCGACGCAAGGCCCAGTCACCATCCCAGGAAATTCCATCATCCGGAAGCAAGGGGACTGGTGCCGCGTCTGCCTCTACGGCTGCAGCGGAAGGGGCGGGTGAGCCCCTACAGGGGCTTGCGATGGCGGAAGCCGGTGCAGAGCCATCCAGGTTGGTGGTGTGTACAGAGGAGGAGGAGGAGGCCGCATCCAAGCTGCACATGGGGCCTGGTGGAGGTGGTACCACTGGTGCAAGTGGTGCAGTCCAGGGGCAGGGGCAGGAGGCAGCACAGGTTGCCGCGGAGGGGCCAGTGCATGTCACTGTCCCTGACACTGTGACTGCATCACCATGCACCAGCAGGGATGCCCCGTCCCAGGCCCGTCCATAGGTAGAGGGGAAGTCCATGTCATCTGACACTCCTCTACCTGCGGACGTGGGGACCTGTGACAGGGTCGAGTCCGTCCTCATTGGTGTCGCATTGCGCACATGTGTAATTCATGATGACGTACGTGCTTCCTGGTGGGACCACGCATGTCATCACGAAGAGAAGTGTGCCAACGTGGCCCAGTTGAGATGGCTCGTGGTCGGGGGTTTCCTCCATGTGTCGTTCTGTCTTGCGGCACTCTCCTCCTCTGTGCACACTATACGCCAGTCGTTCTCCGTGCTGTCTTCCAGTCCAGATGACACCAGGGCCCTCTGTGGACCTGCCCCAACCAACGCAGCCAGGCTGGTGGAGATCCCATCCCTGCCACAGTCGGGAGTTGGAGCTCCAGCACAGGCGGTCACCCCAGCAACTGGACCCCTGGCAACGGACGACGTGCAGGCACATTCAAGCAGACCACCTGCACGACTGCCCCGGGTGTTGCCATCTACCCGGAGGCAGTCGTGGTGGCAGCGGCAGGCAGCAGAAAGGTGGCGGCAGGCTCAGCGTAGGAGGCATGCAGCCTCGGGGCCATCAACATCATCGGGGCAGGCATCGGCCGGCGGGCAGGAGGACCCAGGATTGGGAGTGTCTTCCATGTGGCAGCAGTTGGGCCAGCATATAGGTGCATAGCAGCAGCGGGCGGAGAGGGCACAGCTCACAATGGTCAGGGCGGAGAACTCCATGCACAGGGCATTGAGGCAGGCCGAGTGCCTCGAGGCAACTCGCAGGGAGTTGAAGGAGAACATGGCTGCATCCCTGCGAGACCTCGAAGCCAGGGAAGAGGCCCGCCTACAGAACATCGACGTGGAGTTTGATGATACGCTGGCCCGGAAAATCAAAAAGTGAGCCGTCAGACTAGCCCGCCGCCTTTGTATATATTTATTTAGGCTTAGGTTTCATTTGGTTTATATTTTTATTTGGCGTTCATGGACTTTGCTCCACTTTTTGTATATAGTTGTATTTTAGATAGGATTTTTGGTAGGTTTCCTTTTGTTTTGGGATCATGGACGCCTCTGACTTTCAGTGTAAATAGCACCAGACTTGTACATACTTTCGTTATTACATCATCCCATGGAGGAATGTTTTTTTGTGCTTTTGTTGTTTATTTACTTTTAATGGACTTTGGCGATAGACCACTTTTCAGTTTTCATGTCGTGGATTTTTGTTTTTCATTGGATTTTACTTTATTTTTGGTATTGCTTTTATTATTTCTTCATTTGCATGTGTGATTTTCATTATGTCATTTTTTATGTTTTTAATACATTTCATATATCTTCATTATTGGTGTTGTGTACTCTCATTGGTTTTGTGCATGTCTCTATGAGCATTGCCTCAGTCATGTGTTGCCACTGTGTGGCTATGTTGGACATTTATTCATGGCCATGCTGGTTGTTTTCAGTCTCTCATGGCATGGGTAATTTGGGAGTGGGTGCAGTGGATGGTTGCGTGCTTGTACTGGGGGGTGGGCGGGATTTGGGTTGGCATTAGGGCCATAGGTCTGTTTTGTTATGACATGGTGTTTGGTGGGCCATGTGTAGGGGCCTGCTGGCAGGTGCCTGTCAATGGGGGGCTGGGAGGGACATGAGTCGTGGCCTGCTGGCAGGTGCCTGTCAATGGGGGGTCGGTGGGGGGACATGAGTCGGGGCCTGCTGGCAGGTGCCCGTCAATGGGGTGGGTGGGGGGACATGAGTCGGAGCCTGCTGGCAGGTGCCCGTTAATGGGGGTCGGTGGGGGGCCATGAGTCAGGGCCTGCTGGCAGGTGCCCGTCAATGGCGGGTGGGTTGTTTGGGCATGAGTCGGGGCTCCCAAGTGCATGGTGACATGTGGCCTGCCTGCAGGGCATTCCCAGGGGTGATGGGCAGCCTGCAGGGCATGCACAGGGGTGATGGGCTGCCTATGGGGCATGCCCAGGGGTGATGGGCTGCCTGCGGGGCATGCCCAGGGGTGATGGGTAGCCTGCGGGCCATGGGAAGAGGGGAGGGCCACAGCCGGGAGGGCCCACACTGCCAAATTGCATGTAAAACTCCTGCGCACTCCTCAGAATACACGTACCCCGCTCCCACCAGAGAAATTGCATGTAAACATCCTGCGCACCCCTCGGAATATGCGTATCCCGCTCCCGCCAGCGAAATCGCGTGTAAAACTCCTGCGCACCCCCAGAATACGCGTATGCCGCTCACGGAAGGCCGATCGAGTGGAAAACGCCCTGCGCATCCCACAGAATACATGTACCCCGCTCGCGCCAGTGAAATCGCGTGGCAAACTCCCTGCGCACCCCTCGGAATACACGTATCCCGCTCGTGCCAGCGAAATCGTTGGTAAAACTCCTGCGCACCCCTCGGAATACGCTTACCCCGCTCCCGCCAGCAAAATTGCGTGTAAAACTCCCTGTGCACCCCCAAAATATGATTACCCCACTCATGCAAGGCCGATCACATGTAAAACTCCCCAGGCACCCCAGAATATGCGTACCCCGCTCGCGCAAGGCCAATCACGTGGAAAACTCCCCACACACCCCTCGGAATACGCGTATGGTATGATATGATATGATATGGCATTTGTAACGCGCCTATACACAAGCGTACCCCGCTTGCGCCAGCAAAATCGCTTGTGAATCTCCCTGCGCACCCCCAGAATACACGCAAGAAGCCCATCCACCCTCCCCATGGCCCGCAGGCAGCCCATCACCCCTGGGCATGCCCTGCAGGCAGCCCATCAACCCTGGCCATGCCCCGCAGACAGCCCATCACCCTTGAGCATGCCCCGCAGGCAGCCCATCCACCCTCCCAATGGCCCACAGGCAGCCCATCCACCCTCCCCATGGCCCGCAGGCAGCCCATCCACCCTCCCCATTCCCTGCAGGCAGCCCATCCACCCTCCCCATGGCCCGCAAGAAACCCATCCAGCCTCCCCATGACCTGCAGGCAGCCTAACACCCCTGGGCATGCCCCGCAGGCAGCCCATCCACCCTCCCCATGGCCCGCAGGCAGCCCATCACCCCTGGGCATGCCCCACAGACAGCCCATCACCCCTGGGCATGCCCCACAGGCAGCCCATCCACCCTCACCATGCCCTGCAGGCTGCCCATCACACCTGGACATGCCCCGCAGGCAGCCATTCACCCCTGTGTATGCCCTGCAGGAAGCCCATTGCCCTTCCCCATGGCCCGCAGGCAGCCCATCACCCCTGGGCATGCCCCGCAGGCAGCCCATCACCCCAGTCCATGCCCCACAGGCAGCCCACACCACAGGGGGGACTTTTTTCACGCGATTTCGCTGGCGCAAGCGGGGTATGCATATTCCGAGGGGTGCGCAGGGAGTTTTACATGCGATTTCACTGGCGCGAGCGGGCTACGTGTATTCCGAGGGGTGCACAGGGAGTTTTCCACACAATTTGGCTGGTGGGAGTGGGGTATGCGTATTCCGAGGGGTGCGCAGGGAGTTTTCCACACGATTTCGCTGGCGCGAGCGGGGCACGCATATTCAGAGGGGTACGCAGGGAGTTTTCCATGCAATTTCGCTGGCGTGTGAGGGCTGTGTGGCGTTTTTAGCACATTTTCGTGGTTGGGGGCTGTATGCTAGTCCACTGGCCTTTGCGCCATATACGGGATTTTTGCAATGTTTTTTGGCGAATGGGGCGGGGTTGGGGACGTAACTGACGCTGCTGCAGGGTCGCTGCACCACTTTGTGCCACATCTTGTTATGGATGTTAGTATCCATGAATACGTTGTGCATCAAAATGGATTTTGGCGCACGCGGCTGGCGCAGACTGGCGCACGCTCCCTCTGTGCGCCAGCCGCGTGCGCCACTTCTGCGCTAAATTCTATGAATTACCCCCTGAGTTAGGGGGACGAGAAGAAATGCTTGCAAGTTCTCCCTTTACAGGGCTAGCTTACTCTCCAAACTTCAGAGTGCAGGAGTTTAGCTGTCAAGTATCTTCACACTACATCTTGGCCTACACCTGTGTGAAGGGTCTTCACTTTCCAAGGGGGCAAGGCATTTCTGCCCCTGGTAACCTTGTCCCTTTTTTATGCAACTTTTATAATAGTCCTCTCGGTACAGCGCTTGAACCTCAACTGATGTAAACCTAGGCAGTTTAAAGTTCATGCTAAAGAATGTGTATTCCATCGGAACATATCCAAAAATGACAAAAAAAGACCTGCAGGAAATAAATGGTGCTTTGAACAAGAAAATAAGATTTAGCTGTCTGCATTGTATTCCCACACATACAAAAATAACTGACAAAAACATGCAGGCTGAAAAGGATATATAGAAAAATGTACTTAAGTTAATAATTTGAAATCTGCAGTTTCTTCCCTTGCATAAACACCGTTTAACTAGATGTACTGACAACCCACTAAGGATTTTAAAAGCTTAGAGTTGTGGACTAACTTAACCCTTGAAAAGCGAGCGTGCATCAGCTTCCAACGTGAGGATCAGCGGGTAGTCTGTCTGCCATGAGGCCATCCTCCCGTGTGAATGGCCTCTGTACTACCACTTAGAGATTTGAGACAGCTTTTTACAAATGTACTTGCAAGCACACTGGTTTTCCATACCCCTCCCTATGTGTGCTACAGATGTAATGGCTTGTAGACCCTGCCGAAGACGGCCATCTGCCCATCAGCCAATACTCACATTCTCCCTGTTTTCACCATGCTATATATTTTTTGACATTATATGGCCATCCAATCCAGATTCTTGGATAAAGCACATTTTGTAATGTGTTATGATGTGTTCAAAGAGGTGTTCAGAGTGCAAGTGCCCTGTCAGTAGATGTATTATGTAAGGCTGTTATTTAAATAATGATATTGAACCATTATTTGCAGGCAAGTCACAGAACATCTATTTCTTGAAAACATACGGGTATTCATTGTTGAAAGCTTGTCTTTATTTCATGCCATTGCCATTTTCTGCTCAAATTTCCAGTGCAATGCTGACAACACTCAACCCATTTTCAGGACTCCCTCGGCCACCTCCTCCCCTCTCTCATCTCTGATTCCCTCACTGCCATTCAAGATTGGTGTGCCGCCAATGATCTTTGTCTGAACGCCAGCAAGACGGAGATCCTCCTCATCGGCACACCTTCACCATCCTTTCCCCTCACTCTCTGGCCGGCCTCCCTTAGCCCTCCTCCTACCCCCACCTGCGAGGCTAAGAACCTCTGGGTCATCTTTGACTCCACACTTTCCTTCTCCACCCACATCTCTGAGGTCTCTAAAAAGTCAAACTTCCTACTACACCTCCTCAGAGGTACTCTGCCTTTCCTCTCCTTCTCCCATAAACTCACTGTCTCCCAAGCCTTGGTTCTCTCTAGGTTGGACTATTGTAAAAGCCTCTTTCTAAATGTACCTGCTTCTACTCTCCTCCATCTGCAACTAATCCAGAACAGTACTGCAAGACTTGTCCTTGGCCTCAAGCCCTGGGATAGTATCTTTCCAGCTCTGAAATCTCTCCATTGCTCCCAATAGATGCAAGGAATAAATTCAAAACCCTAGGCATTGTCCACAAGGCTTTCTGGGGCCTGGGTCCTAAATACCTTCAGCTAACCCTCCGCAAATACCTCCCCTCCCGAGCTCTTCGCCCCTCTACCTCTAACTCACTCATGGGCAGTCGTTTTTCAAAGAAACGAGCTTGGGGTAGATCTCTGTCTTCGGCTGGGGCCTCTCTGGAATAGCCTCCCTGCCACTCTAAAACTTGAGGAGAACCATCTCCGGTTCCGGAAGCACCTCAAGACCTTCCTCTTTTCCTCTGCCTTGGTTCCCCCTCTCCACTGCTGATCTGCTCTCTCTTGGCACTGTGCACCTGGCCACCCTCTGTCCCCTGGGCCCAGGTACCTGCTCACCCTGCCACCCTCCTGCACTGCCTCCTGGCCACCCCTTGCACTGAGGACTGTATCTGTACCCATACAGCCCCCAATCCCCATTTTCTTCTTTTTCTACACTTATCAGACTTACCCAGTCTGCTGTCATAAACACAGCACTTGCCACTTGCTGGCTGCACTGCCACAGTTTATTGCCTCTATTATCTATTTGTTTTTATTTATTGTTATTTATCTGTGTCTCCTCTAGTCCGCACTCTCCACTCTCCCCTTTCCATGCACTTTTCCCCTATCCCTTTCCCATGCACTTGCACATTTTCAATGTCACTGGGCCTAGTAAGATCGTTGTTGTGTTCTCCCCTGTTCCCCTCCCTTTTGCCTGGTCGCGCTCTGAAACACTTGTGTATGAGCGCGATACAAATAAAATATCATATCATATCATATGTGCACTGCAACTTCAGAATAAGAATAAGACTATTTATTGTCGCGGTTTATTATGTGGTCACACTCAACTCGGGGAGTTCCTTTCCCCCAATCAAGGCGGCGCACAACAAATATGATTTTGATTCAGGTTCAAATTGGTAAGGACTCCAACCCTTCTCGCTCCCAATCTCAACAAATACCCGGTGCTACAATGGACTAGGAACCAGGCCGGTGTGTACTAAGAATATATATTTATTAATTTATTTAAACCAAATTTGACAAACAGACTAACATCAGCCACCAATGCTGTGGCAACAGAAGAACAAAAATGACTTCCGTAATGGCACCAACACAGAGATAATACTGAGCTATGTAGTCACAATGTTCCTGCTGCTTTCTTTTCCAATCACCCACCAATACAGAAAAAGAACAATTCAAGACACACAGTGATTGCTGATTTGGTTATAATAATGTTTTCTCCCAGCAACCCCCACCCTCCAAACATCAATTAGACATGACCCTTCTGAATTTAAGGCCAGTGGCAGAGAGTGGGAACACAATGGGAAAATAATTTTGGGTTCTGATAGAAATGCACTCTTTGGAAAAGGGATTCAAGGGGAAAAATCGTTTTTTTCACTTATTACCACAGATGCAATATCAGGGAAAGAAAATCAATGGGAAAATTTGGTTTGCCACAGCTAAAAAGAACAGGCAGGGTTTTGTGGTTTGGGACAGAGCACAATGGGAACAAAGGGGCAATTTTGTTTTTCCCACTACACATGCAAAGGAAATACAAGTCTTGACACTTTTGATTTAAAATGAAGGGAATCAATGGAGAATTTCGTTTTGCACACTGCACCCTCACAGAGAAACAGGGTTTTGGGATTCATTCTTTTGGCAAATCTTTATGTCTGTACCAGCTCAAAACACACTGGGAGGAGCTTGTTAGATTCGAATGCTAACAAAACACATCCCGTGATTTCTATTGGGGAATTCATTGATTTACTTTAATTAAATATGCTAAGGATCTACACCAGCGGTATTCAAATTGTGGGTCGCGGCTCAATGGGGGGCTGCGTCCGCATCCCTTGGGGGCCCTGAGAGCCCATCATGAAATGTAAAAAAAAATATATCTTTTTTTATATGATTGGACGAAATGGGCAGGGAGGGCTCAGGCACCAATGAAAAAGTAGCCCACAGTTGTAAATGGATATTCATTCACAGATTGTTTGAATAGTAAGGGGGTGCTTTGTGTTAAAATATAAGTACAATGTGAGATTTATAGAATATTTTTTCAGCAACAATGGTCAAAATTGCTAATTGCATAGTGAAGTAACTCATCAAACTAGCCCACATTGCCCAAATAGGTGGCCCATTTTGACTGGCCCACACTAGCATTTTGTATTTTTGGTACAGGCATTGCCCTATAGGCCAGTTTGAGCCTGGCGGCTCATCCCTAATGGCGAGGGGGCGCCCACCCAGTGGCACCCTCACCCATTATGGAGGAGCAAAGGAGCCAGCCCAGTGAAACAGTGAGCACTCCCTCAGCTGCTTTTTCCAGCTGAGGGAGTGCTCCTGGGCTGGCTGAACTGTCAACGGGAAAGCCTTTTCCCTTTGACAGTTCATTTCAGTTCCCCAGCCGCACATGCTCACTGAGCCATGCAAGGCTGGGGCGTTTCGCTTCGCCAGAAATGAATAGCTCATTGGAAATGCTGGCTGGGGCACTGCATGTCTGTATGAGCGAGGGTGAGCTCCTGCGCCTCCTCGCACATACGAACAGAGCAGCCTAGAACAGGTTGTTTCAGCACCTACATACAGGCCAATGCAGAAGGTATGGTTATGTTCATTTTTTTTTTATTGAAACCTGTTTATGGATGCGTGAATGCTTGTGTTATGTGTGAGTGTATGGCGATGGATGCTCGTGTGAATGATAGAGTGATTGCTGTATGAATGTGTGTGTGTGTGTTTGTGTGTGTGTGTATGTGTGTGTGTGTGTGTGTGTGTGTGTGTATGTGTGTTAGTTGTTTTGGTCCGTTGAGCTGATTTTGGCAAGTGGTGGATATAGAGGGGGAAGGAGGGTTGTTCAACAAAGGCATTTTAAAAGTGCCTAAATGCCTTTGTTGCACAATCCCCCTACCGACCTACCAAAATCAGCTCTTCTTCTGAGGTGCTGTGGAGCCCAGGGGACAGGGATGGTATTTTTTTACTGGATTTCTATCATAGATGTCCAGTCAAAAATACCATGCTTTCCCCCTTGGCACCCCAGTGCCTTGCATAAACACATAACCATGTTGATTGTGTTAGGCCTAGTGGGGCCCAGGGGGGAGGGATGGTATATTTTTTCTGGACATCTATCATAGATGTCCAGTAAAACATGGGCCCAGGGACTTTGGTGGGTGCAGGATGGGCAGGAACCATGGGATAGTGGCGGGAGCAGGGTGGGGAGAGCCCAGGGTGTGTGATGGTGTGGGGACAGCCAAGAGACTGGGTAGGAGTGGGATGAGGGAGCCCAGCCACTGTGATGGAAGCAGGTGGGGGAGCAAGGGACTATACTGGGAGTAGGGTGCAGTGACAGTGCGCAATACATACTGTCCATTTGGCATTTTTGTAGGGGCCTGGCCTGCAAAATTTTGGTCAGGAGGGGCCCAGTGTAACGCTCACCTCATTCCCACGGAGGCGCCGACCCGTTCTGGACTGCTACAACTTCTTCCACGGTAAAGCGTAGTGCTTGGAAGATGGACTGGACTGGACCCCCAAACCTCGTCTGTCTGGCCCGTAGAATAATCCTTCTGTAGATGGGAAAAAGGGAGTTAACTGTCTGCTAGATTGTGTGTGAGATTCCCCCCTTTTTCCCCTTCTCACCCTCCTCGAACCCTAGCTGTGGCCTTCCGTAGATTTCCAGTTACTTCACTGGATCTCGGATTTGGCGAGGGTTCGATGTCTGCTTGCCTTTACCAAAATGCTGCCGTAAGTATATAGTTCAAAAGATCAAGTCTTATTTGTCCCTTGGCCTTTGTTTAATTTTCAGGGACTAGGTGAGGAATCCGTGTGGAGGAATGGTTTTGCCCAGGTAAGCTCAGGTGAGTACTTTTAATGAAGGTGTGCCGTAGTGGTTTGCTCCGACACCTTAATGAGTGAGTCTTATTTCCCCACAGGGGCCGGGGTACGGAAAAGCCAGAAAATCCGCTCCGACCCGAAAAGGGAACTGAGGTCCCAACAAAATTCAGGTAAGACTTAAGGTGAGTAATCTGTCCTTTTGCAATTAGTTTGTTGCTCACCTTGTTTTGTCCTTTTTCTCCGTAGTTCTTGAATGCGACCGATGTCGCCTATGGGCACTGAAAAGGTTGCTGGCGCCACGTGAAGGTAAGTGGAAGCGGCGCGGCAGCGTAAGAAGCGGAGCGCTTCTAACTATTGTCTTTCTTTTCCGTAGGTGCTGGGATGCGGCCGATGTCGCCTATGACCGCTGAAGAGCTAGACAGCGCCATGTGAAGGTAAGTAGAAGCGGCGCTGCAGCGAGCGATGAGATGCGTTTCTAACCCTTGACTTTCTTTTGCAGGATCGACTGAGTGAAGAATCCGGATGCTGGATGAAGGTAGGTAATGTCCTAATGCTTGCCTTTCTCTCCTTGCAGGTGTTCCAGCTGCTGGCGGGCGTGGCAGGAGCCAGGATGCAGGAGCTGACTCGGTGAGCGTCCTGCTGCAGATGCAGAATAACGCGAAGCACGTGTGGCCATCTGGGCGTGGTTTAAATAGCCTTGGAAGAGCTTCAGGTGAGTGTTCTTCCACTGGCCCCACCCGAGTAAGAAAAGAGTTCCTGAAAGAAAATAGTTCCTCCCCAGCCTTAGTTGGCTTGGAGCTTCAGACAGCATGGTCTGCCTCGGGTGAGTATGCAGCATGGTCTGCCTCAGGTGAGTTCACCCAAGCATTACCATATGTTCTGCCATGATGAGCCTGGCGCCTATGGCGCCAGGACAGATGCCTTTTATGAGTCTGGCGCCAAAGGCGCCAGGACAAGGTCCAAAGAGCCCCTATAGGGGTTTGCTGGGTCCTGCTTGGTGAGTATGAAGTCTGCTTCCGGGGACGCTGGGCCTGACCTGGCTCCTCGGGAGCAGGCATCATGACAGCACTCCCCCCCAAGGCCCCTCCCAAGGTTGTTTTCCCCGGGGGTTTTGGTTTGTCTGGGAAGGTCCGGTGAAATGTTTTAATTAACCGAGGAGCATGTACATGATCATGGGGTTCCCATGACCTCTCTTGAGGCCTGTAACCCTTCCAATCGATTAGATAGAAAAGCCTTGATCTTATCATTTTAGAATCTAAAATGTTCTTCACCTCGAACTCAGGTTATCCCTCCACTTGAATGGGTTCTGGAGGCTTGATTAGTCTGGTCCCAGGTTGCACAGGTTTCAAAAGTGACACATGAAAAACAGGATGTATTCGCATATGAGCTGGTAAATCCAGTTTAACGGCCACAGGATTGATTATGGCCGTAATGGAATATGGTCCCAGGTATTTGGGATTAAAAGTTCGAGGTCCTTTGAGTGATAAGTGTCTGGTAGCCAGCCAGACTTGGTCCCCAATCTGGTACTGAGGTGCCTCACTTCGATGCCGATCAGCACTTTTCTTATATCTATTCTTGGCTTGTTGTAAATGTTCAGTTGCTTCTTTGAAGGCTTTGGTAATTGCGGTATGCAGCTGGTCCACTGCGGGTGTTCCGAGATCATGAGGTGGATCCAGGTCAGAGGTTCGAGGGTGAAGCCCATATAAAGTGTAAAAAGGACTTTGCCCAGTTCCAGAGTGCTCAGAATTATTATATGCATTTTCAGCTATCCAAAGAATGTCTTTCCAGTTACTTTCAGATTGTTGCAGCATACAATGTAAATATTGTTCGAGAGTCTGGTTCGTTCTTTCTGTTTGACCATCGGTCTGGGGGTGATGACTGGTTGATAGTCTTACATCGATTTGTGCCAATTGACAACATCTACGCCAAAAGTGGGAAATAAATTGGCTTCCTCGATCAGAAATCAGCACAGACGGAAATCTGTGTAACCGGACAACATTTTCAAGGAATTCTTTAGCTAGAACCGAAGCTGAAGGTAAACCTTTTAATGGAATGAAGTGTGCCATCTTGGAGAATAAATCCACAATAACAAGAATAGTGTTATATCCTGAACAGGGGGGTAAGTCCGTAATAAAATTCAATGACAGGGTGTGCCAGGGCGATGGTGGAATGTTTAACGGTTGAAGAAGACCGGCTGGTCTTTTCTTTTGGCCTTTATTTTGGGCGCACACACCACAGGACATCACAAATAATTTTACATCTTTTCGCCAAGAAGGCCACCAGAATTGTCTTTTCACCTTTTCCTCAGTTTTGGCAATGCCGGGGTGTCCCTCTATTAGTGTATCGTGATAACAAAAAACAACTAGCTTTTGTAAATCCGTGTGTGGAAGAAATAATCGTCCTCAGAAATAAGGTAAATAGTTATCTATAGTAAAATCAGATCCCTTTTGAACCCAGTCCTGCAAGTCTGTTGGGTCCAGCAGTTGTTTAACTCTAGTTTGGATATTTTCCAGCGATTGTGAAGAAGTCATACCTAAGATCCTCTGTTCGGGAATTATCGGCACAGGCTCTGAGTTAGTGACTGTGTCCCCCATTCCAATTCAGGATAGAGTATCCGCTTTGCCATTCTTACAGCCAGGACGGCAGGTGATTATGAAATCAAATTCAGCAAAAAACAGAGCCCAACGGAGCTGTCGAGATGACTGAGCCTTGGCGGTTTTCAGGTACTGTAAATTCTGATGGTCGGTGATCACCGTGATGGTATGTCTTGCGCCAAGGAGATAATGTCGCCAGGCCTTAAAAGCAGATTTAATCGCTAACAGTTCTTTGTCCGTGATGGCGTAGTTAATCTCGGGAGCCGAGAATTTTCTGGACCAGAACGCAACGGGATGCAGTTGGTTAGTCTCTGGGTCCCTTTGAGAAAGGACAGCTCCCATAGCTAGACTGGATGCGTCGGTTTCGACGATATAAGGGAGATCCAGGCGCGGGTGTTTCAATACGGGTGCAGAAGTAAATTTAGCTTTTAATTCTTGAAAGGCTTGCTCAGCTTCTTTAGACCGTTCAAAACGTTTATTTTTTCTTAAGAGTGCAGTGATGGGTTGAACCACCCGTGAAAACTCCGGAATGAACCTGCGATAAAAATTGGCAAAAAGCCAAGCATGCTTTGAACACCTTTTAAAGAACTGGGTGATGGCCATTTGAGGATAGCATCCACTTTTCGTGAGTCCATGTGGACTCCTTTAGGTGTCAGGATAAAACCTAGAAATTCGACTTCCGTGACATGGAAAACACATTTTTCAAGTTTAGCAAATAGTTTGTGTTGGCGCAATTTCTCGAGGACTGCCCTGACATGGTTTTGATGATCAGATTCTGAAGAGGAGTATACAAGAATGTCATCGATGTATACGATAACACAAACATCGATGAGTTCCCTGAGGACATCGTTCATGAAATATTGGAAGGCAGCCGGTGCATTGCACAGTCCAAAAGGCATAACTTGGTACTCGAACAACCCATATTTAGTGCGGAAGGCAGTTTTCCATTCATCGCCTTCTTTGATTCGCACTAGATGGTAAGCCCCCCGGAGATCTAGCTTGGTGTATATGCAGGCATCTTTCACTTGGTCAAGGAGTTCAGGGATCAAAGGCAAAGGGTATCTGTTTTTGACAGTTATCTGGTTCAGTGCGCCGTAGTCTATACAAGTTCTGAGATCGCCTTCTTTTTTTGGTACGAAGAATAAAGCCGAGGATGCAAAAGACTTAGACGGGCGAATAAAACCATTGGCTAAGTACTGGTCCAGATATTGTGGTAAATGAAGATTCTCGGGCTCGGTAAGGGCATAGATCCTGCTGCAAGGGGGGTGTTGCACCGGGTAGTAGATCTCGTATGACCTGTCGGGCGGTAGAGTATTGGCCTGTTCCTTTTGGAAGACGTCTTGAAACTCTTGGTACTCTGGCGGTATTTGCAAACTGACAGGGGTTACGGTAGCTAGGCCAATGCTTGTATTTCGTGGATAGCAGGTTTGTAAAACACTCTGGAAAGGTTATCCTCTTTGCTCGCCAATCAATTTGAGGATTGTGTGTTTCCAACCAAGGGATTCCTAGAATTACTTGAAATTGCGGAGCCTTGATTACGTCAAACACCATTGCCTCCCGATGCCCGTCTTGCCCCAGCAATGTCACTTCCGTGGTGGAGTGAGTTACCGGCCCAGAGGCGATTTCGGTTCCATCCACAGTGGTGATGACATCTTTATTGGTTTTAGGGCAAAGAGGGAGGTTCATCCTAGAAGCCAATTCACGATCCACGTAGTTTCCTATAGCCCCACTATCGATGTATGCCTTAATTGCATGCAACCGTTCAGGCTGCTTTGGATTTACTAGGACCATTGGCATGGTGAAGTGTGAGGTCAAAGAGTTGGTTTTTAAGCTCGGCAAGCGGACCTCTACGCTTGTCGGGCGTGGTCGTTTCCTGGCTCAGATTCTACAAGATCTTTATCCGTGGCTCCTACTGCCTTTTTGGGCGGTTTTACAGGGTAGTCTCGTAAGAAGTGTCCTGAAGTTCCACAAAAGAGGCACAATTGCATTTGCCGTCTTCTTTCACGCTCCCTTTGGGTCAAAGGTCCCTTGACTACTCCAATCTGCATAGGTTCAGTAGCATCGACACCCTTGGGGTGAACCTGGGCTTTGGCAAAAACCCGGGTTTCAAACCTGGACCGATCTGCTTTTCTGTTTTGAAGCCTGTGATCCAGTTGGACCACTAAGTCAATATAGTCCGAGCAGTCCTGGGGTGGATTTACGACCTGGGCCAAGACATCTTTAAGTTCTCCACGTAGACCTCGATGGAATAGCGTAATTCTCTTATCCTCGGGCCATCTTGTTTCCACAACTAACCTATTGAAGGTCGCAATGTAAGCTAAGAGGTCCAGATTACCCTGTCGTAGAGATAGGAGTTCGTTGTCCAGGGCCTGTCCCTGAGAATGCCTCGCAAAAAGTCTTTCCATACTTGTCTGGAAGGCTTGAAAGTTCTGAAGGATCGGGTCGTCTTGAGTAACCAATGGGATTGACCAATCAGCTGCGCTGCCGCTGAGATAAGAAAGTACAAAGGCTACCTTGGTTTGGTCATTCGGGAAGGCCCCAGGTCTGCAGAGGAAATGCAATCGGCATTGATTCATAAATACTGTGAATCTTTTGGGATCTCCAGCAAAACGTTCAGGCGAGGCCAGTGGCACGTTTCCAGGTAGATTGATTTGCACTGGATTAGTTGACGCCACGGGGGTGAAACTACCCCCTGAACTTGGTAGAGGAGTTTGACCAGCTTGACTCTGCAACAGCTGGCGGGCAAGATCATCAGTTCGTTCCTTTGACACAATAACTCCCTCCTGAGGGCATTCATCTCCTGGCGAGCGGAATGAACTTCGGCCCGTAATTCCTCTAATAGCTGGGCCAGCTGGTCTGTCTCGGAAGTTTCCATGGCGCCTGGGTAGGAAGTTATTGGTAGGCTTCACATTCTGTAACGCTCACCTGATTCCCACGGAGGCGCCAACCCGTTCTGGACTGCTACAACTTCTTCCACGGTAAAGCGTAGTGCTTGGAAGATGGACTGGACTGGACCCCCAAACCTCGTCTGTCTGGCCCGTAGAATAATCCTTCTGTAGATGGGAAAAAGGGAGTTAACTGTCTGCTAGATTGTGTGTGAGATTCCCCCCTTTTTCCCCTTCTCACCCTCCTCGAACCCTAGCTGTGGCCTTCCGTAGATTTCCAGTTACTTCACTGGATCTCGGATTTGGCGAGGGTTCGATGTCTGCTTGCCTTTACCAAAATGCTGCCGTAAGTATATAGTTCAAAAGATCAAGTCTTATTTGTCCCTTGGCCTTTGTTTAATTTTCAGGGACTAGGTGAGGAATCCGTGTGGAGGAATGGTTTCGCCGAGGTAAGCTCAGGTGAGTACTTTTAATGAAGGTGTGCCGTAGTGGTTTGCTCCGACACCTTAATGAGTGTGTCTTATTTCCCCATAGGGGCCGGGATACGGAAAAGCCAGAAAAGCCGCTCCGACCCGAAAAGGGAACTGAGGTCCCAACAAAATTCAGGTAAGACTTAAGGTGAGTAATCTGTCCTTTTGCAATTAGTTTGTTGCTCACCTTGTTTTGTCCTTTTTCTCTGTAGGTCTTGAATGCGACCGATGTCGCCTATGGGCGCTGAAAAGGTTGCCGGCGCCACGTGAAGGTAAGTGGAAGCGGCGCGGCAGGGTGAGAAGCGGAGCGCTTCTAACTATTGTCTTTCTTTTCCGTAGGTGCTGGGATGCGGCCGATGTCGCCTATGACCGCTGAAGAGCTAGACAGCGCCACGTGAAGGTAAGTGGAAGCGGCGCTGCAGCGAGCGATGAGATGCGGTTCTAACCCTTGACTTTCTTTTGCAGGATCGACGGAGTGAAGAATCCGGATGCTGGATGAAGGTAAGTAATGTCCTAATGCTTGCCTTTCTCTCCTTGCAGGTGTTCAAGGTGCTGGCGGGCGTGGCAGGAGCCAGGATGCAGGAGCCGACTCGGTGAGCGTCCTGCTGCAGATGCAGAATAACGCAAATCATGTGTGGCCATCCGGGCGTGGTTTAAATAGCCTTGGAAGAGCTTCAGGTGAGTGTTCTTCCACTGGCCCCACCCGAGTAAGAAAAAAGTTCCTGAAAGAAAATTGTTCCTCCCCAGCCTTAGTTGGCTTGGAGCTTCAGACAGCATGGTCTGCCTCGGGTGAGTATGCAGCATGGTCTGCCTCAGGTGAGTTCACCCAAGCATTACCATATGTTCTGCCATGATGAGCCTGGCGCCTATGGCGCCAGGACAGATGCCTTTTATGAGCCTGGCGCCAAGGTCCAAAGAGCCCCTATAGGGGTTTGCTGGGTCCTGCTTGGTGAGTATGAAGTCTGCTTCCGGGGACGCTGGGCCTGACCTGGCTCCTCGGGAGCCGGCATCATGACACCCAGGCCAAATAAATTTGAAGCCCACTGGCCTAGTGGATTTACAATGTGAGGAAACTTCTTTGATTGGGATGCTTGTCAGAGTCTCATATACAAAACAATCCAGTGTGCTTGTGTATGGACATCACACATTTCGCAGCTATCTCTATAAAAAAAATAACACCAACCCAGAGGGGTGGGGCAGGGGGGCCACAAACAATGTATTGTTTGCTCAGTGGGGCTTTGGCATAAAAAGTTTGAAGACCACCTATCTACACAGACAAACAGGATATATTGCTATGGAGAAATACAAGAACAATACTTGAGAAACGCAGTGCCTACACAATATATGGCTTTGGGATAGTTTTATTTACAGGAGAGGCCTTGTAATGGGCATCAGGGAATAGCAGGGCACCTCTGGGACAGCAAGGGTGTCAGTCAAGGATAGTCCCTTTTGGCTCCTCCAAGGGGTCCCAGACAGCTTCTATGTCTCCTGGTCCCTGTCTCCAAATCAAGATTTGGGGCCTCTCTCCTTGGGTGTTTCTCGCAAGAGTTCAGCAGCAGGTTACCTCCCGGAATTAGTGGAAAAAGCCCAGTTCCGATACAAACTGGTTTACTTACAGGGCAAATGACATCACAAACTTGTCATGATTCCTGCAGAAGGGATTGGTTGGTTTTCTCTACCCAACTACCACCTGTGTGCTAATAGGACAAGGAGACGAGGGGTGTGAGTTAGGAAAGCTGTGGGAGCACTTCTTTCATCTGTGCTGACTTTCCTAAATTTCGCTGAGCGTAAGCAAAAGCGTGCTGAATGTGTTTTTGTACATTTTAAATGTACTCATGAGTTGTGGAAGCATTGATCAGGGTCTGCTCTTGAGGTCTGTAGAGCAGATGCTGAGATATCACAATTTTTCATCCAGTCATGAGCTCGAATGGAGACATTTTTGTCGCAGAAGATGGTGTAGACCTGATGGCCATCAGGACAAGCGGTAATCGGATCTCCCAACTGGGTCCAGAGTCCACCACATATTTCGTCAAGTAATTAATTAGGTCCAAATTAATTGTGAA
Organism: Ambystoma mexicanum; assembly: GCF_040938575.1. Taxonomy (NCBI): domain Eukaryota; kingdom Metazoa; phylum Chordata; class Amphibia; order Caudata; family Ambystomatidae; genus Ambystoma; species Ambystoma mexicanum. The sequence goes on from NC_090921.1 coordinate 1,490,549,559, forward strand.
TCAATTGAAAATGTCACTGCCTAAGTAAAAGGCGGAGGGGGCATCTCCCACAACGCAACAATTATGTTCTATGCTTTTTTCACCAATGGTCATTTTTAGCAAGCACCTACTAGGCATGCTTAAACATACAATTAAACATAGAATTTAACTGAAAACTCTTACCCTGACGCACAAGTGGTTGGCCAACAAGGCCCCCTCCTACCTATCCAACCGCCTCAACCTCCACACCTCCACCCGTCCCCTGAGAGCGGCCCAAACACACAGTCTATCCTTGCCCAGATTCAAATTACAAAAAGCTGGGGGTGTGAGCTTCCCTGTCCTGGCCACGAAGCTCTGGAAATCTCTTCCTAGGGCCATTAGAACTGATCCTTCTTTCCAATCTTTCAAGAATAAAACCAAATCTTGACTCATCGCACAAAACATGTGATTTACTTGCTATTCCCTCTCTGATACGGCCTGATGTCAGAGGTCTCACTGCCTTATTGTCTCATTGTATATTATTGCCCTGTATTTAACTTATGTTGTCATTCTGTTAATTTGGATCACTTCTGTATCTTTCTGTAAACAGATTGAGCAAAGCTCCTTGCCATTTCATGTTATTGTAACTGTAACTGTGTTATACAAGATTATGTGCCCGGATGCCTCCGGGCCTGACGCGCTGTACAAATAAATAAAATACAAATACAAAATGCAAGAGATGTTTGGAATTTTCCAGGCCCATTCCCCACTTATCAATAAACTTAAACGTGGGAATGGTCTGATCTTTTGGGAATTTCCTGAATAGAAGAACCTTCTTCCTTTATTCAGGCATACTCTGACGCTAACATGCTCCCCCCCTCCTTTACCTGAATGGGGCAAAACAGCTGTTCACCTTTTCTCTGGATGTCGGTCAAACTTTGAGCTGGTTTCTCATCATCTTTTATCCTGGGATTTGGGATTTCTTCTGACTGGGGATTAGTATGACATTTCAGAGTATTTCCTTCCAGTGTGGAATGCCACTTAAAACTGGGAGGGAGGTGGATTTTCAAAAATGGAGAAGGGTTCCCATCATCACCCAGATATCTGTGGAACTGGGAAGTCCCCTTTTTCCCCTGGTTTTTTGCTGTCTGCCTTTTCCTGGTGACAGTTACCCGAACCTGTTTGGTTCAGGAAACTCGAGGAGTATTTCAGGGTCATCTGGGTGACATTGTTGGGGTTCAAGAATTTGTTGCTCTGGGTCAATCTCCATACTTACCCAGTCTAAGTTAGGGTCTTTTGGGACCCATCTTTCCTTGGGAGGGATCCCTCCATCCATGAAAGAGAAGATTTTCTTCCCTGAATTCTCCTGGAATTCTCCCCCTTCGAACGGGATGATGTGGATTTCCTCCACAAAGTGGGTTCTATTTTGCTCTTGATTTCTCATACTTATCCTCTGTTCCCCAGGTTCCAGCTTTTTGGGGGTAGAAGATTTGTGTTCAGGTACAGAGGTTTCCAGGGGTTTTGTTCTGGTGAGAAAGGAAACTTCCTCTAGGGCTTTGCATCTCCCTTACACCCGGGCCCTCTCCTCTGGAACCTGTTGGTCATTGCTCCGGGGCACCAGACCTGGGTGTTGAGCTGTTCTGTGCAGCAATTTCCATTTGAGGGCTCTGCTGAGCCTTCAACATGCGACCTGGCGCTGAAGTTGAGACATCCATTCTGGTTAGTAAGGGGGTCTGGATTCATACCTTTGCTGCTCCCGGAAAGGGAAGCTGTCCCTTCTACCAGAGTAGCTCGGGTATTGAGAGTTTTACTGATAATCCTCCATCCTCGGTCTCCCTTCTTCCTGATTTGGGAATCTATTGACCTGAAAGCGGGGAGAGAGAGGATGATTGTTCTGGAAATTGGGGTTTGAGGGGTATCTGGGAAAGAAACTGAGTTTGGGGGGTGGAGTATTTCTTCGCTCCTGAGGGAAGTTCTGAGGGAAGTTTTGAGGAAGGTTTCCTGGGGCAATACTTACCTGATTGGGCCCCCCTCCTTGTGCCGGGGGAGTCCATACGTACCCCAAGAGGGGTATGTTACCCTTGTATCTAGGGCTGATATAGGTGGCAGGGTCAGATGGAGCTTTGGTCAGATACCCTGCCTGGCTACCACCCGATTGGGTTGGATCAGTGGGCCTCCTCTGCCTCTTATTCTGCTTATTAGTGTTAGTGTGAGGAGTATTTTTAGGCCCCCCCATTTCCAAGACCAATATGGGGGTATTTTTCACCTCTGCCACCTTTGCAGCAGTGGGTGCGTTTGACGGTTAAAGGTTTTTAGGGTTATGTTTGCTTTCAGAGAGCTTTTGTACTTCATAAATCCGGATGGCATGTTCTATCACCCAATCGAGGGTCCTACGCTCATGGAAGTCCCTTATCAGTTGGGTCATAATATATTTCGGGAGCACATGGAAGTAAGTTTTAATGAACTCCTGGCTATTGGTGTTCACCCGCCTGGAGATCTGTGCAAATGCCCGCTTCAGCTCTTGCACAAATTCTCTAGGTTCTTAGTCTTCCCCATACTGCAGGTTGTAGCCCACCTTGCAGGCCTCCTGAGGGTTATGGTGAATGGAGAACTGCTTTAAGATAGCCACCTTATATGTGGACCATCTTTGGTGATCTTGGTCCTCCAGCCTTGCAAAGAAGCTGGAGTATTCCATGGAGAATATCCATTTGACAAACTCCATGGAATTTGTATCATTCTTGATACCAAATGACGTCATCATTTGGTCATAAAGTTCTAGAAGCTCCCATATTTGGCATTCTTGTGGTAGGGAGTCATGAAGCTCTTATGACCTTTATCTGCCGAATAGGGTCTATCACAAGACCTCTCTTCTGTTTGGCAGACTTTCTTTTCCGCTGCACGTCAGTCCACTCACCCTCTGACTCAGAGCTGCTACTAGTTTCAACCCTTCGTAAAGGAGGCTACATGAAGTGTTCCTGCTCTTAGATCGTATAGTAGCGAGTGGGCCAGACAGGGAGTGAACACATCTACATAACGCTCATAACCAAATGCACCCTTTACCTGCAGGTGAAGCTGGGCTCTAGAAAGCCCTGCACAGGTTGTCACCAAAGCCTATCTGTAGTGCTCTCTACAGGCTGCGTTGATCACTTCTCTGCTCTCCGGGCCTATACTAGCTGGCCGCTCCCAATATCGTTCAAGGCCGAGTGCTAAGAACCAGCTCTTAAAGTGCAACAGCCAAGGAACTGTGCTGCTGCTCTCTAAAACCAAACCAATCATGTGAATGTTTTCAAACTCTTTGAACACATGTAGGGCAGGTGCTGACCAAATGCAGGACCATAAGCATTGTATGCTCTATCGGTCGTACGTCGCATTCTAGATGCAGTGTAGCATTCGGGACACTGGAAGTTTGGAAACGTCCAAAAAGACTGTTTAAAATCCTGAATGGAAGATTTGGCCGAATTCGGCCGTTTGAAAAAGTTCAACTAAATTCCCCATTCGGGGGCAAGGGCCGCCAGGGCTGCACAGGTGTCCCCCACTCCCTTGTTCATTATACTGTGAGTGGGGGTTGTGGGGTGTCCCCTGCAGCGGGTCCCGTAAACAGTAAAAAAATATTTCAAAAATAAAAAAAGGAAAGGACCCAGAGCCACCAGGACACAGCGAGTCGGCAGCACACAGCAAAGTGTGCTGCCGCAAGGTAAGTAGGGGGGTGGGGACAAGAGCAAAGGCTGAAATGTCCAGAGCGGCGAAGACCGAATGTTATTTTAGGAAAAATTACTTTGGGTCTTTTCTCCCTCCAACATTTCAGCCACAGGCTACTAACCCCAATCCGGTAGGTTGAGACATTATTGACTTTAAAAATGTATTTTCTATCATACTCGGGCTTACTGAATTTTCACAGCCCCAGAGCTGTGCACTGTTTACTGCTGCAGATACAGCTTTAGACCGATACAATTCTAGGACTTAATACTCCTGCTGAGCTTTGTCAGGTTCATTGCAGCTTTCGAGACCTGATCACAGGTACCTGACAAAACACAGACTCAAGTAATTATATGCTGTGACCTGCTCCAGTTCAACCCCTTCTAATTCTACACGCACCTTTGCATGCCTTACCCTTGAAGGTTGGCACCTTATCATGCACGTGTCCAAATAGACAGAATAACGGACACATCCCACTAGAGAATGAAACAAGGAGAATAATTGCAAGGGAACCAAAATGTATATAAGTAAAATAAATGCAAGCTAAGAACTCAGCTGCTCGAGAGCGCTCTGCCAAAAGATACACAGGCAGCACATTATAAGGAGAAAATATGTCATTTGTGACGAGGGGCTATAGGTAGACAAGTCTGGATAATAATTGGAGAAACAGAATGATACAGTTAATTCCATACGGGATGGCCAAGTTGGATTGGCTGCTTCTCTGGTATCGTTCCCGTAGCACGTGGGTCGGCTGTGCTCATCTTCGCTGTGAAGGTCAGGGCATAACATGACACACATCTATTTAACTAAACCAAACAACAGGAACTGATAATTTTAGAATAATGGTGCACATACAATCTTGGAAGAATGGGGGTACTTAGGTCAAATGAGCTAATTTATTGGCATTCCAACCTTAACCCTCCACGATGCTTTTGATGACTCCATGCCCCGCACTCAGGTACCCATCTGAAGGTTTGATTTGCCATCTGTCTTTCTGGTATCACGGGATATTTGTTAGTTCTGGAAAATATATTGCCACATAGGATTAGGACTCAAAGGGGGTTCTGGTGTGGCCAGGGTGAGAAAAAGAGAATCACAGACTTCCTCCTACTCCTGCGTGAACATAACTTAATGTAGTCAGAACCAAGCTAGTATCTAAGAGTTAACAGTTAATTTTTCTCTTCTAAACCAAAGCAACACAATTTTATGAATGTAAACAACAAACCATATTGTATTCATTTATATATCAAAGTTCCTATTTTCCCCAAAAACATTTCCTTTCATTAAAAAAAATATAACGTTCAATGGTGTCCAGTCAAAGGGTCGACAACAAAAGGATCGAATGCAATAGGGTCGACGCAATAGGGCCCGAAAACAAAAGGATCACATTTTTTTTTTATTCTTTTTTTTTTTCCGGTGTTCGTATAGGTAAAAAAAAGTGGTATTTACAGCAAAAACAGGGGTTGGGGGGACCCCCCCTTTGAACTATAACCACATTCAACAAATGACAAAATTACATTTAACACATAGGCCCTCATTACGACCCTGGCGGAAAGTGACTGACCGGACCGCCACAGCGTAAATAGCGTTTCCGCCATTGCACGATGGAGCAAAGTGCGGCCCATTCCGACCCATCGGGCACGAGCACCACGGCATGGCGGAAGTGCAAAGTCCGCGATGGCGGAAATGACCCCAAAACGGCCCACACCGCCGCCGTACGGCGCCCTAGGTGCAATACCGCCACCCATCTTAGCGGACACCGCAGTGAGCGCCAACCGGAAAGTACGGTGACCGTAAATATACGGAAACGGAAGTAAAAACATGGGCCCGGAACGGGAAACATCCCGCCGTACACCTATAAAACCACAAAATCCACACAACCACTAAAAACACTACCCTGAAACACACCCCAACCCGTCATCCACCCTAGCGAAACCAAGAAAAATGGGAAAAGTAGCGAATAAAGCGTGCGACCGCAAGCGGCAGGTCCACTTCTCCCGTGAGGAACTCACCGTGCTAACAGAGACCCTCCAGGAGAATGCTGCCGTCGTCTTCTCGACGCAAATGACCAGGACGGCACTTGCGAACAAGAAGGCCATATGGGCTCTGGTGGCACAGCGGGTAAGTGCGGTGGGGACCGCACCCCGCAACCCACAGCAATGCAGAAAGCGATGGGACGACCTGCGGATACGCGTCCGTAGCATACTTTCTGCCAACCGCAACATTGCCACAGCCACCGGGGGAGGATCGGAATCACCCATCAAGTTGACCCCCTGGGAAGAAATCTGTGCCTCCACCATTGGAATGGAGAGCATAGAGGGAGTCGGAGGGATGGAGAAAGGAGTGCAGACATCCGAAGAATCAGGTAGGTGGCCCAAATGAAACAAAGCTAAATCCACAATGTCCAATCATGTGAAGTACCATGTGTCCACATAGTGCAACAGAAACACATGTCCAGGAGAACGTCCACACACATTGGCCTGATAGCGCACTTTAAAACTCACAATAAATACATAAATAATTAAAAAACCCTAAAACACCCACTACACGTGCAGCAGGCACACCCTAACTGCAGGCTGCCAAACAACTGCACCCTCACTCCACACACAAATGAAAGCACCTCCAAGGCCCCGACCCAAATCACCCTCAGGTACCACCCCAATGCATGTGATACAATGCCATTCCAATTCCCACAGACCCATTAATAACCCTCGCCCTCCTTTACTCCACCACAGGGTCCGATCCAAACGACGAGCATCAGGACACCCCTACCAGCACACCTGCAAAGAGGGCCAAGACCAACGGCCAAAGACCCTCCACCTCAGCTGCACGCATCAAGACACGGCAGCAGCACAAATCAGGTGGCAGCACAGAGGAGGGAACATCAACAGGCACCCCAGCAGTCAGCATGCCCACAACAGCAGCACCACAGGTCCTCCCAATGGATGCCACAGAAGGCACTGCCTCTGGTGGCAGCAGCACCATAGGTGACACCCCATTGATGGCAGCATGCTCCGACACAGAAGACGGGGATGTCGAAGTCAGATCCATCCATGACCTGTCCCAATCCCCCTGTCTGTCCCATCCCGTACAACATGAGGATACCACGCAGGGGCACCCACAAGACGACGACTGGCCATCCCCCACAAGCCCTGTGGCAAGGCAACATGAGGTCACCAGCCCCTCTGTGACACCACCGCAAATGGCCATGGCCCAGCAGAGGCAACAGTCCCTCGACCAGTTAATCGTGCAACAGCAGCAACTGGCCACGCTCCTCAAGGACCATGCCGATGAATGTGGGGGCACTAAGGCAGACATAGAAACATCAACTGAGACACTTAGGGCAGAAATGGAGAGAAGTACAGAGACACTAAGGGCACAAATGGAGAGTAGCACCGAGTGCCTGAGAGTCCAAATGGAGAGTAGCACCGAGAGCCTGAGAGTCCAAATGGAGAGAAGCACCGAGAGCCTGAGGGGGGAACTGCATGCGACGTCCAAAGACGTATGTGCCGAACTTGCCGCAGTGCGCCGTGTGCTCACTGAGCTCTCACAAACCCTTAGGGACATGCATGGACGTGAGCAGGCAGAGACATCATCCGTTGCAAGTTCCGTCCAGGGCAGCCCCCAACGTAGATCTGGGAGGAACCTGCGCTCCACAGGCAGGGGTGCCCCTGATACCCGCAGAGGGGGCTTGCAATAGCGACTGCCCACTGACAATGAGCATCTTTGGACACTGGTGTTCGGGGGGGAGGTAGGAGGGTGGAGGGGGTGTGTTGGGCTCACTTGGGTGGCGGGTCGATAGGGTGTTCAACATGATATCACATATGCCATAAACAATGCACGATCAACCAATGAGATGTGTGGACAATGATCTTTGTGTACTAGGCCATCATAGGCGTACAGTCCATATTGTGCATGTACCAGACACACACAGTGCCACGAGTACCGTGTCCATGTATCAGCCACCAGGCGTGAGTGCTAGAAGCATGCATCAATGAGATGCTGACGAATGTCACGGCCCTCCGGTGCCTCGCAGACTCCTTGAGGTGCTGCCACATCCCCACCCTCATCATGACCATCTTCAGGTGCTTGCAGTTCTGCGTCAGGGGGCATGGGCACATTTCTACGTACGCACATGTTGTGGAGCATGACACATGCCATGACCATCTTTGCAACCTTCTCATGGCGGTACAGGAGTGCCCCGCCAGACCTGCTGAGGCAGCGGAAACGAGTCTTCAGTAGGCCGAATGCCTGTTCAATGACTACACGGGTACGTGAGTGGGCATGGTTGTAGTCCTCCTCATGCTGGTCCCGTGGGTTCCGGACTGGTGTGAGGAGCCATCTCTTCAGTGGATATCCAGCATCACCTGTATGTGGACGATAAACGTATGATGTGGAATGCCATTGCTACGTACGCACACCCCCCCCCCTTCCTGCCAGGTCATTGCCGAATCACATACCCCACATCATCATGCATGAAATGAGACTCACCGAGTAGCCAGGATCTGTTCCCTGCGTGTCGCTCCATGTAGCGTGGTATTGTAGAGTTCCTCAAGACCATAGAATCATGGGTTGATCCAGGGAATCGGGCACAACAATGTGTAATGATCCTGTTGGAGTCACACACCATTTGTACATTCAGGGAATGAAATTGTTTTCGGTTGCGGTACTGGGCCTCCATGGCATGTGGGACGACCAATTCCACATGGGTGCAGTCGATGGCACCAAGGCAACCCGGTATGCCGCCAAGTGCATGGAATCCCACTTTTGTGTTGGTAATTTCCTGCTCCGAGCGTGGTAGTGAGATGTAGTCGTCTGCGTGCTGCAGGAGGGCATCGAGCACTTGCAATAGTGTCCGTGAGAACAGTGGCTGAGAAATGCCATGCAACTGTCCGACTGTGTGCTGGTAGGTGCCTGTGGCCAGGAAGTGGAGTACAGACACCACCTTCAGTAGGGGTGGGATGGCGGATGGGCTATCTATCATGCTGACAAGGTCAGCCTGTGTCATGTCCACAATGGCGGCTATGGTGTCCCGGTCCAAACGGTAGAGGGTGTGGATCTGCTCATCAGTGAGGTTGAACGGATGTGCTCGGAGGCGTGGGATTGCGGGCTGCCTGCGTGGTGGTAGTGGCTGTGCTGGCGGCCCTTGCTGGCCCTGCCTTGGCCTCCTCCTCCTCCTGCGTCTCCTCCGTGCGGCCGGTTGTAGTTGGTGTTCGTCTTCTTCTTGGAGTTGGAGTACTTGCAGTGCTATCAGGTCCCCCAGGGCCAACATCGCGAGTCCTGCCGGTAGCATTTCGGAGTGGGTGTGGTTGTGGGAGGAGACTGGGTGTGCAATTTATGTGTTTTCAGGCTGTATGGCCTCCACCTGTGGTGATTCATTCCACCTGTGCAAGCTGCTCTCCCCTTTGGCCGAGCACGTCCCGCACACAACGCTGCAATTCGAGTAATGGCATCTTGCTATTGCAATCATGTATTTGTACCCGATGGCCGTGTAACATTGGTTGATATGTTCATTCGGCTATGGTCCCATTGTTTCACATACAATCTTTGCAGTCGCGAACAGACTTGTGAAGGGTCAGTGGAACGTAGTACTCGAGTAACGGTGGGCCCTCATGCATCACTGTACCGAGTTGCACCGACGGGCGGGGCGTCCCATTTGTGGGTGAAGGCAGTTGCCATTTTCACACACAGCCGCACTAGATGGATTAATTTGTGATTTCAAGCGGCCACAGATGCCTTTTCGACGTGATGTTGCAAATGAGGAATTCGAAGGGCGGCGCTTTCGGTTATCAGCTAGCGGCGAGGAGATGCCCACAGGTCTGACTGCAAATATAACGTTCTATTGTTCAATGTCCTTGAGACAGGGGCCATGGCGAGGATGCAATGATTGATATGAATAGTTTGGGATGCGCAATAGCGACGTGGGCGATGAGGCCGGACGTTCCCAAATACATGTTACTTCACAACACTGGAATTACGGGCTGGGGCACTGTGGATTTTGCAGGCTGCATAACGCACAGACTCAATGGATATTTCTAATGTTATGTGAGTAAATATTCAGGCGTTTTTATACCGGGATGAGGGAATGATGAATGGATGCATGGGCAGATGATTTGATACGGAGTTTGCCATGTACAGGGCTTCTTGGAATCTGTCCGCCTCCCCTGCGCTATGTGATGCAGGGCTGCCATAGTGGGACCATCGTCTATCTGGCCTTGTTGAGCCCTCCCTGTCTCGACGCGCCTTCAGACACTTGTGTCCATGCACGTTAACATTCCCATCAGATGGATTCTGTTTTCACAGACGCATGCACAGGTACACTCGTTTGTGATGGTGTTTACACCTCGATATAGATAGTTATGAGTCGCAAGTGGTTTTGGGGTGGTGATGATCCTTTGGAGTGGGCTAGCATGCATATGGCTGTGGATTTAGTGTGATCATTGAAGTGAGTTGTTCGAATGTAGTTCTAATGGCCATTCTGTTCTTTTTCTTTTCTTTTGGTTGACAGGTATCTCCTCCCCTTTTGCCACTGCCATCTGTATGCCACTCCTGCAGATGGCTTTTACTCCCGACACCTGCTGCTTCGTGTTAATCAGTGGAGCAGCATTACGATCTTATGGGACGATCGCCAATGGGCCACATGCCCTTACGCAGTACTAGTGGCTCGGAGCAACATTTCGGCCTTTCAGCTGGACTAGTGCCTCCCCATTGGGACGGCCCTGCGGTTCTGTGCGCTTCCATGTTGCCTTTTCGTACGTGAATGTGGCTCTGTGTACCATGATGGAACAGGGCGTCACACAAGTAGTAGCTGGTCATTTCTTGCGGATGCAGCCCACGATGGTGAAATGTGTTTTGGAGTTCATGGCCTAATGGCTGTATGGGCTTGGTGATTTTGTTGTGCATTAAATTTCTATTCTGATATGGGCCGTGTAGCGTTCTTCTTTGCAAGTGATGTGGCATATTCCTATTTGGGGAGCGATGTATTGTGAGGAGATCTGCATTGGGTTCCAGCTTCGGAGTTTAGTTGCGTGGTACTGTGCTGGGCGCGTTTGCCTACGAAGCCCAGTGAGGTCAGGGATGAGGGCTGCCAATATGACTGTTTGAATGATGTCATGCTCAGGGGCGGGGGATTAGGTTTTGTGTAACAGATGCCGGTCAGCCAGGTGGACTGGTGGAATGATGTGATTTTCGGAATATTGCTGGTCACAGGTGCCTGTGTTTGCGTGCGTTTCTTGGTGGGGGACTGTGGTCATGTCCATTGGAATGGCTTCTGTATTCGTGCCATCTGTGCCCTGCAGCTCCCATTGGCCCCTCTTGTGATTCTTTTGTTCGTTGGCATGCATGGGTGACTTGTACATTTCACTGGTTGCATTGTGACTTCATTGCACCTACGGGCAGGGAGCGGTGTACAGGCACTCAGTGGGGCCGTTTACGGTTGATTCGCGATGCCGTACTTCTCACCATGGCGGAATGGTACTTTCCGCCGTGCTTGATGGCGTTAGGTACATGTCCGCTAGGGTCGGAATTCGCGTACCCTTGCGCCATGGTGGTATTTACGGTTTGGCATGGCGCGCGCGCGCGTACTTGGTGCAGTTAGCGTTGGCGTTCACTACGGTGTCGCTAATGGCATCGTACTTTGCGGTGACGGGTCATAGTCGCACCGAGCGCTATTCGATGGCGGTATTGCATTTCCGCCATCGTTTTTCGATTTCCGCCAGGGTCGTAATGAGGGCCATATACTTATTCACACATTTGTTCTGGGTTAGTATAACACGTGGCATCTACAATCTGCCATAGAGTACCAACTGCTCTAATCTCCATAATTACAGAGGTTTGTGTACTTATTCGACTTCTTCCACAGAGTAACATATGAAGGGTTTCAGAAGACAGAGAAGCAATCGTATGTACAGTTCTTAAAACAAGAAATAGGAGAAATTCAGTTCATTTTTATCTACGGCCTCTATACTGATGTCATGGCTTATTTATTAGGGGCTCTAATTCTTGTTTTGTTGGTATTTTACGGGCTTCTCTGCTTTACCCCCTTTACTTATCTCTGTCAAGCGCTCACTTCCTGTCACCTCTAATATGTTTTTTGATTTGCAATGGATGAATATACAGATAAAGTGTCGACGCGATGCGTTTCGGCCCATTCGGTGGAGATAGAGCACATCCAAACTTGGTCTGCTCTTTGTTTGTACAAAGATGAGTAAACTTGGAAGGTCTTTAGTCTTCTAACCCCAGATCAATTTGTAATCTTGTTTAGTAGACAAAGCAAGGACAGGGTGCAGTATAGAGGCATCACACAAATCACGCTGCAAAACCGGCACCTTTCCTTGATATCTTTTGGTGTGGTGGTTCACATAGTTAACTGCAGGGATATTCATACGCAAGCTCTGAATGCTTCTTCTTATGAAACACCAAAGCTAGCTTGTAACACCGTGCAACGGTTTCACCCAGTGGAGTCACGGGGTATTATGGTTCGTCATATTAGTGTTATAGAAACACCTGCTACAGCTTCTTAGTGTCTCCGGGTGCTTTTGGTGTTCAAGTCTGTCCCACGTCTGTTTCCTGCCATGGCGGTAGAGCGCGAACCCGCTGTGGTCTCGCGTCTGTATGCCTCAGAGGGCGGCTGGATGAAAGGAAATGTTTTGGGAAAAAACAGGAACTTTGATATATAAATGAATAAAATATGGTTCCTTATTTACAATCATAAAATTGTGCTGCCTTGGTCTAGAAGAGAAAAATTAACTGTTAACTCTTAGATACTAGCTTGGTTCTGACTACATTGAGTTATGTTCACTCAGGAGTAGGAGGAAGTCTGTGATTCTCTTTTTCTTACAATATATATATACCCTTGTACATCAGAGACCCCTCGAAAATCAAAAATTATTGGGTATGACCTATTATTCATGTGACCAGGCTGAGGCCAGGTCAGATAGGTATTTGTATGAAAGGATTTGAGGGGTCCGAGTTAGAGGTGTATGGTCTGACTGGGTGGAGGTCGAGGGGCACAGGCAGTGTAGCGGAGATGGATGGGCTCAGCCACAGAGGCCTGCTCTGATCTCGATCTCTGAGATGTTTGTGTTACCACAATATATCATCACTCTGGATTAGGTATATGGTAGGATCCAGGGGAATGGTCTGGTGACCAGATACATTCAAAGGGAATAGTGGGCATGGGTTCAGTGGGCTGTGGCTTGGCTGGGAGGGGGTGGAGAGGGCATGAGTTGGTCAATCAGAGATGGATGAGGTGCTGGGGCTGGAGCAGGTCTTGGTCTCACGCTCGAGGATGAGCGCATCTTGTCAGTACCTGATACTTGGTAATGGCAACAATGAAAGGCTGCGTTTCCGTGAGAACAAGAGTCGCGCTGACGCTGAGCTGGCTGCGGGTGGAGATGGTGGGGGCTGGCTGTGTGTGGCGCTGGCGAAGGGAGAGTGGAGATTTCGGCAGAGGGGCAGAGGGCCTGGGAAAATATGGCGTTTGGACAGACCTAAAACGGAGTACAGACTACAAGTCATAACATGGCATTTATGAACTTCTGTTAGAATGGAAGATGCAAATAAGTGCATGAGGGGAGTAGATGTTTCCCCCCTTAGCTCATACACCATTTACCTGGTGCAGGAATATTGCAGGGGACGGGATATGGCAATCTGAACCTGTTAGACACTAACAGGTGAACCAATGATGCACTCCTGTGAAGAAAGTACCCCAATACTATTTTGTCACAAGTGTTGTGAATATTAGATACAGGATCATGAACTCCTAGTACATAAACATTGAATAGGTACAATTCAAACGTTGCTTTGTGAACCAATTAAGGCTCATCTGATACCATATTACTCTTCTGGTTCATAAAATTCGTAAAAGAATATTACATTTTAATCAACAAAAAACCGGTACACAGTTTTACATATGTACATGGATATTCGCAAGTGTGATTACACAAATGAATGTAAATAGAAACAATGACAGTGGTTTTATTAACATTTCACACTCCCCAGTCCTTCTCATATGCAAAACTACATTTACAGAATTGTTGTGTCAAAAACATGACTTCATATACATCTAATAGGCTCCTTGGGTGATAAAAATGTTTTGCCGACGCGTTTTGGATTTACAAGAATCCGTCTTCAGGGCTTGGATGCCTATTATTTCATAAGCTGTAAAGATTCAGGTTTCCATGACGTGGTCCAAGGAAAGGATCTAGGGGTAATATATAGAAAGCTTAGTGTCAGGAGATAGACCTGCAGTTTTAATGTAACAATGTGAATCATAATTAAATGACGATTGTGAAGAGAGCGATAGTAAATTAACTAACCTCAGGGCCACAAAAGTGGTTGGATACGTTTCTCAGGGTTGCACAATATTTGCAGACTGTCAGAAGTTCGGTAAGGAAAGTACCGACTTGATAGTTATGCTGTTCATTCAGAAATCTGTTTATGTCCCTACCCCCTGCTGTAAGGAGGTGATCTGTAGGAGACATAAAGTAGAGGGAGTATTTCAACACAATAGCTGGCGTGCTGAGGATCTAATATCCAAAGACACAGTGACACAATAGCCCCACGGAATATCTCACATGTCACATTGCCCAGTCTAGGTGGGGCGTAACGTGTTTACATAGTCTATGTATAAGTTATGGTAGGATAGCAGGGGGGTGGGATATACCACCTCTCCCCCAACATTCCCCCCTTTCGTTACTTCTAATGTAACAAATACTTAGTTCCATCCCTTCTACGTTCCTCTGCCACTCTTTCTGCTTCATCCCAAGCCGGGGGTACCCTTTATTGGTATCCAGGCTCTGCAGACATTTCTCAGGCTCTCTCCCCGTCGGGCATATTCTTCTGGGGTACAAAACATATAAAAGCAATCTCCATCCCCATTTAAATCCACCCACACACGCCTGTGATTTTCCAGATCTTGTGGCTCTTTTGTAGTTGTATGATAGAGGTTGTCAACTATCTCCCCAGTATTGTATATGGCCACCATGCGAAATTGGGGCTCATTGCTCTCCCGATTTTGTACTTACATACATCCTGCATAATATGAGGACCTCTGTCAGTCCATTTCTGGCTGCCAATTGTCACCATCATCATTGCACTACTAGGAATTGTTTTGGCACAACATCGGATACCTAACTGGTACACACAAAAGATCAGCAAGATGAAAACGATGATAGGGATCAGCATCTTCATTACAGTCCCAAGCCAAGATTGAACCCACTTGAATGCAGAAGTGAACCAGTCTGTTGGTTGCACGCCACCTTCTTTTTTCATCCGTATTCCTAGATCATGCACTGTCTTTATGTCTTTATGTCCCATTTTCAGCGTCAGATGAAAGTATGAATGTTCAACAAGCACTCCTGATTTTTAGACAAACACCTCCTTCCATTGCTGTGAGCAGGTCGAGCATGTACCTGTTCTGCATCGTCATTAGTCTCAGTGCTCTTAACTCCACCTTGATGATGTTGAACCCCTCTTCAGTGTCATTTGCCAGTTGTAGGAGCTCCCAGTGCAGTATTTGAAGCCACTTGGCCTTTGCCCATGCCTTGATACTGGGGATCATTGATGCAAAGAATGTCTCAGATGAGTTGAACAGTTTGTACTCTGCAGGAACCTGCACCAGGAGATCAGAGGAGTCTATGCAGATGTAGTTGGATGCTCCCTTTTTTCGTGACACTTGTTCTTGCAGCTTGTTTTCTGTCAGCACGTCCACAAGCAGTGATATTTCATCTTCCTGGTGGGGTACTTGTGACAGTTCGTGTTGCATTGTGTCCCATACTATATGTTTCTCCCGGACCACCAGCAGTGCAGAATGTAGAGTTGCCAGAGCACAGCCACCACTCCATGCAGGCGGGAGGTGTAGGTATGCTTGTTTGCCGCACACCCAGTATTAATCAATTAGAGCTGCAGTTCCTTTTTCAGATCAGCAATGACAAGAGCCCTGTTGCAATGTGTATTAGAAACCATAGTTACATCTCCTTCTGCATGGAAGCAAAGTTCATATTTATGGTCATGGTTTATCTGTATTGGCTTCTCCAGGGCGGTAACCCATGTTACTTTAGAGACATGCTCAGGCCATATTTGTGCACACGTGTCATTCTCCATTTTAGTCTGATGTCGGACAAGCCACATAGCCCTTCTCCTTTCCACATGAATGTTGACTGGTGCCATTTATTTTCTGCAAATCTTGTTCCTTCTATCACCAGAAAAGGTTCTTTGAAACATTTTGCAGGTGGCATTCCTTTTTTGCAAATTCTGAAGTCAGGTGGGAGGAGCTTCATGTGTATTGTGTGTGCCCGGAAAGTGCTGTTTATCCTACATAGTGCAAGGTGGATGAGATATTGTGCTTCCACAATGGGAGTTTCTTTAGGTACATTAGGTATCCCTGTTGCCTGAGGCATCAGGGAGCAACTACCATTTTTGCCTGGCGCCCGTGGCACTCATGTTAGAGTACCATTTGTTTGATTGCCGTGGATGGTGAATGTCTTCCATTTTATCCAGACCCAACCCATTGTATGCATTATATTTATATTGTCTCGTTTGCCTTTTGTTTCTACTATTTTGTTTGCGACTGTTTTTCCAACCTAAAGACCTTTTGCACAATTTATTAGAGGTACACAATGTTTTTAGTGCTTTGAACGACACAGGGCGAAACAGGGGGAATAATTTCGATTTTACCAATCCACTACAGTCGGTTGTTTGTTGCCAGTAAGGAGAATTTAACAGGTCATGAAACTTAGCTGTAGGGAACACATTACACATTTGGGCCAGCCATGAGGTAGTTATACTGTTTGGTTGTGAGGTTGGTTGTGATGACATGACCTGTTGTTCTAGGGCATCATCTTCATAAAGTACTGTCATTAAACACATTTCTTCCTGCTTCTGAGGTTATTTCGGTTGTGTTTTTAGTAGCATGGGGGAGCATTTTATTGTTCCACATTAACTTCATTCCGTCCCATAACAAGTGTCCCCATTCTTGGATTAGGTTCCCCCCCTGGCTTTTATCTTTCATAATAATAGACACCCCCCAGAAGATCATTAATTCTAACATCACAATATTAAACGTTACTGCTACGAAATAGAGCCCATATTCACAACTGTAGGCCTTTGTTGCACTTATTCTACTCCTATTGCTATCTATCTGAGGTATTCCATTTGTCTAAATCGTCATTTCTGCCGTTGTATCACCCGCAAAAAGAAAAAACAAAAAATAAAAACAAGGTCTTGTATTAATGAACCAACAAAAAAATAAAAAAGACATGGAAAAAGGCACATTCAAGAGAAAAACTATTTCACATTATACTGTCATTTTTTATTTACACCTGATATTTTTATTTTATATACATATTATAAATATTACTTCCTTTACTATTGTCTAGTAAGTTTATGGTTTTGCTACTTTACTGCACTGCCACATCTCTTTCATTTTCCTGTGGTGTCTCAGTTGCTACACTATCGTGTGCTTTCCTGACATCTGACAGGTGCACCCAATACTTAAGCCCTTTCATTTTACTGTTAAGGGAGTGCAAGAGATCACTTCGTATGGCCCATGGAACCTTGGTGAGTATCATCTCCTTACAAAACTGCCAACATACACTAGTTCGCCAGGCAATAGTGGTTTTGTGCAGCTATTAGGGGCTGAAGTTGTTGTATCAGTTTTGTTTTCTCTTGTGAAGGTCAGTGCCATTTGTTTAGCAATACATCGTACTGCCCTTGTTAATTGAGTGAGGTATTCTTTGAATTCTTTTCCTAAAACAGTTGCTGTTCGATGTGCATCTGACATGCATCTCACTGGTCACATGGGAGTTTGCATTCTCCTACCCGTCACAATTTCATGGGGGGACAGGTGGTGGTCCTTACTTGGCTGCGTGCGCAGCTGGAAGAGGGCCAAAGGCAAGCAATAGACCCAATTCTTTTTCGAAAGTGTGTGACACAGTTTGGACAATCTGCTCTTAAGAATCCCGTTAATCTTTTCTAACATCCTGTTAGCTTGCAGTGATAAATGGAGCACATGTTGTGTTTTATACCTAATAGTGTTGTTATTTCTTTAAAAAGATCGTTTACACAATGTGTTCCGTTGTCGGATCTTATGACGTCACATATTCCCCAACGTGGGAACACTTCTCTCACCAGGAATTTTGCTGTGCCTTTCGCATCCAGGTGGGCACATGGTCCTGCTTCCACTCAGCGCGAAAAAGGACATACCACCACAATCAAGTATCTGGCGCCATTGCATATTTCTCCCATGTCTGCATAATCAATATGCAGTTCACGAAATGGACTCAATGGGCGTGGCAACGTGCCACGTATTGTTCTGAGTGACATCCCTTAGTTAAATGTTTGGCAGGTAGTACATTCAATGGACATTTTAGAGAGATATTCCTGGAGATTTGGTACAAACCAATCTTCCTGGATATCAGCAGAAATGTGTTGCTTAGAAGTGTGGGCAGGGAAAGGCAATTGTTGAAATGCTATTAATAGTTCTACAGGCATTACTACCTTTCCTGTGCTATCTTGTCTCCATAGGAGATCAGTGGACGATTGGTTGCACCCTCTTTTTGTCCATAATTCCGGTTCTTGTGGCAGTGCTCTTTTTTGTATCTCGATTATTTGCGCTATCGGTAAGGCATTGTATCCTTCCTCTGTTGGTTGTTGTTCTTTCTCTTTTAAGACACACTGAGCCTCATTATGAGGTTGGAGGTAGCCTTGCCGGTAAAACCTTGCGTTTCGAGATTTTTGACAGAAAGCAGAAAATTGCCTTCATGTAAACATGATTTTTGGGCCCCCAAGTCCACCATGAAGATGAACTGTTTATTCCCTATCTCTGCCCCCACCAGCGGTTCTTCATTTGGTCGTAAGGTAGTTGATAGTACGGGACACACAAGGGACACGCAAGTGCTCTCTGTGGGCTGTCCTAGTTGGGGTGGGTGTCTGTCCCGGGGCATGTGAAAATATTATCACTGTGCACACATGTTCCCTGGAATGGAGATGGTGCACCATTAGCATAAGTGGTGAATCTGCATGTGTGTGTGTTATTTGGTTCTGTTGGGTTGGGTGACTTTGCATACAGTTTTGGATGTCTGAACATGCTATACCCTGGTGGGGGCCTGCTTTCTGGCTGCCCCTCACTTTCATTATTACCCATAGGCAGACCATAGGGACAGCCCGGGTGGGGGTGTCCGTACTGTTGTTCATTTCCATATCTTTCATTGTTCTGCTAATTCCCCATAGGCCCACTTCGACATTCTCTTGCGAAATGCCCCCATCTCCAACAAGACCAACACTGTGCTGGGGCACCCCCCATGGTCCTGGCCCTCCATATCCTCCTCCCCGCTGTCCTCTGTAGCCACTTCTTCCTCTACCGTGCCTTACTTGCCACTGGGGTCCTGTGTAACGCTCTTCTCCGCCCCACTGTTCCTGTCCATTATCTGCCCATGCCGCAGCCATCCTAGCGTGTATTGCCATAGACGCCTCCCTTTCCTCTCCTGGCTGTTCTGGGGGTGGCATTTCTGTAACTGCCGCGACCTTCACTAGCTTGCTCTGTACCAACTTTGCCTCCTCAGCCAATCTCCGCTGTGCTGTTTCTTGTTCCCTTTCTTTGATCCTCCTGCAATGTTGTACTATGATGCTTTGTATTTCTGGCAAGCCATTGGCTTCTATCCCAACTTTTTTATCGAGCACCTTCTGTACTTCCTTAGGGAGGCCTCTTTTGATAATGAAGTAAAATAGGGTGGTGGATTGGTCCCAAGCCGTGCCCATCTCGCCCGCCACATCTCCTGCACCCAAATAGTGTACTGCGCAGCATCTTCCTCGTCCCCCATAGTGCATTGCATTATTGAGTGGAAATCGGGGGTATCGGGGAAGGTTCTCCGCAATGAATCCCATACCTGTGCTTGTACATTATTAAAGGATGCGCCATCATGCATGTCGTTCTCCAAGGGTACTCCCAGGAACCCCGCCTTCACCCACACTGAGTCTGCCTGGTCACCCACTGCGGTTACTAAAAGGCTTTTAACATCTCCAATTGCTAGTGGAACCCCTACAGTACTCTTTTCAAATGCATAGATCCATTTCCCTGCGCCCCCAGAAAGTGGCGGGAGGGCCTTGGGGAGATTGTTTTTGTCCATTAGTGCCCAGGGTACGTAATGGGGCCTTACCGCACCCTTATGAATAAGTGGCATTTGTAACTTTGACCTTACTTTTTCTCTTCTTACTTTCACTGTTTGTTTTCTTTTTAGACAAACCCATCCTCCCAAGCCTATTCCTTAACCTCCCCTCCCATGCTGCTTCTTCCTCTACCCGTGGGGTAGCCCAATGTACTTGAGGTAGTGGTATCCCTCCCGCGGCCCCTGCTTCGTCCTCATCCAAATCACTCCAACATTCTTCATCCCTCTTTGAAGTCACAGTATTGTAACTTACACCGTCTGCCTGCCCCTCTCTTTCTACTCAAACCGTTTTAATTGGTGTACTGTCTATTCTGAAGAGAAAATCCCTGGATTTCCACTTGTCTTCTGTTAATAGGGGTGGGCTCTCTCCCAGCAGTGGTTCTGGCACTTGCAATTCCCCTGGTAGTGACAAAGGTGGTTCACATAATGCCCGCAAGCGGGCCAATTCAGCTTGAGTAGATGTTAGTACTCTCTCTAGATCTCTATTTGTCGGGCCACATAAGGAGGGGCTGGGCCACCGCTGGAGTTGTGGGCACACTGCCCCTGGTACATATACTGGGTCCGCCTACTCCTCTGCGGGCCGCGTTAATAACGGGTATAACCTATAAGCCTCTTTATTTTCCTTTTCCCCTTCTCCCTTGCCATTGTCCTTCTCTGTCGTACTCTCATCTTTGTTTTTACTTTGTATGACGGGAGCTTCCTCAAACATCTTTCACAGGTCTAAAACCTCTCTTCTATTTTGGAATTTCTTTACCTGTATTTAGTCATTGAATGGGTAGCACCATGGTCTAATATTCTCTTATCGAAGGATCCATCTTCAGGCCAAACACAAGTCGCTCCCTCCCCTTTCAGTTCTGCCAACCATTCGTTATGATACTTTTTGATCTAAGGGGAGGTTTTTACAAAGGTGTGACAATGGGGTATCTATCTCAATTTTTTCCTGGAGATTTGGTACAAACCAATCTTCCTGGATATCAGCAGAAATGTGTTGCTTAGAAGTGTGGGCAGGGAAAGGCAATTGTTGAAATGCTATTAATAGTTCTACAGGCATTACTACCTTTCCTGTGCTATCTTGTCTCCATAGGAGATCAGTGGACGATTGGTTGCACCCTCTTTTTGTACATATTTCCGGTTCTTGTGGCAGTGCTCTTTTTTGTATCTCGATTATTTGTGCTATCGGTAAGGCATTGTATCCTTCCTCTGTTGGTTGTTGTTCTTTCTCTTTTAAGACACACTGAGCCTCATTATGAGGTTGGAGGTAGCCTTGCCGGTAAAACCTTGCGTCTCGAGATTTTTGACAGAAAGCAGAAAATTGCCTTCATGTAAACATGATTTTTGGGCCCCCCAAGTCCACCATGAAGATGAACTGTTTATTCCCTATCTCTGCCCCCACCAGCGGTTCTTCATTTGGTCGTAAGGTAGTTGATAGTACGGGACACACAAGGGACACGCAAGTGCTCTCTGTGGGCTGTCCTAGTTGGGGTGGGTGTCTGTCCCGGGGCATGTGAAAATATTATCACTGTGCACACATGTTCCCTGGAATGGAGATGGTGCACCATTAGCATAAGTGGTGAACCTGCATGTGTGTGTGTTATTTGGTTCTGTTGGGTTGGGTGACTTTGCATACAGTTTTGGATGTATGAACATGCTATACCCTGGTGGGGGCCTGCTTTCTGGCTGCCCCTCACTTTCATTATTACCCAGAGGCAGACCATAGGGACAGCCCGGGTGGGGGTGTCCGTACTGTTGTTCATTTCCATATCTTTCATTGTTCTGCTAATTCCCCATAGGCCCACTTCGACATTCTCTTGCGAAATGCCCCCATCTCCCACAAGACCAACACTGTGCTGGGGCACCCCCCATGGTCCTGGCCCTCCATATCCTCCTCCCCGCTGTCCTCTGTAGCCACTTCTTCCTCTACCGTGCCTTACTTGCCACTGGGGTCCTGTGTAACGCTCTTCTCCGCCCCACTGTTCCTGTCCATTATCTGCCCATGCCGCAGCCATCCTAGCGTGTATTGCCATAGACGCCTCCCTTTCCTCTCCTGGCTGTTCTGGGGGTGGCATTGCTGTAACTGCCGTGACCTTCACTAGCTTGCTCTGTACCAACTTTGCCTCCTCAGCCAATCTCTGCTGTGCTGTTTCTTGTTCCCTTTCTTTGATCCTCCTGCAATGTTGTACTATGATGCTTTGGATTTCTGGCAAGCCATTGGCTTCTATCCCAACTTTTTTATCGAGCACCTTCTGTACATCCTTAGGGAGGCCTCTTTTGATAATGAAGTAAAATAGGGAGGTGGATTGGTCCCAAGCCATGCCCATCTCCGCCCGCCACATCTCCTGCACCCAAATAGTGTACTGCGCAGCATCTTCCTCGTCCCCCATAGTGCATTGCATTATTGAGTGGAAATCGGGGGTATCAGGGAAGGTTCTCCGCAATGAATCCCATACCTGTGCTTGTACATTATTAAAGGATGCACCATCATGCATGTCGTTCCCCAAGGGTACTCCCAGGAACCCCGCCTTCACCCACACTGAGTCTGCCTGGTCACCCACTGCTGTTACTAAAAGGCTTTTAACATCTCCAATTGCTAGTGGAACCCCTACAGTACTCTTTTCAAATGCATAGATCCATTTCCCTGCGCCCCCAGAAAGTGGCGGGAGGGCCTTGGGGAGATTGTTTTTGTCCATTAGTGCCCAGGGTACGTAATGGGGCTTTACCGCACCCTTATGAATAAGTGGCATTTGTAACTTTGACCTTACTTTTTCTCTTCCTACTTTCACTGTTTGTTTTCTTTTTAGACAAACCCATCCTCCCAAGCCTATTCCTTAACCTCCCCTCCCATGCTGCTTCTTCCTCTACTCGTGGGGTAGCCCAATGTACTTGAGGTAGTGGTATCCCTCCCGCGGCCCCTGCTTCGTCCTCATCCAAATCACTCCAACATTCTTCATCCCTCTTTGAAGTCACAGTATTGTAACTTACACCATCTGCCTGCCCCTCTCTTTCTACTCAAACCGTTTTAATTGGTGTACTGTCTATTCTGAAGCGAAAATCCCTGGATTTCCACTTGTCTTCTGTTAATAGGGGTGGGCTCTCTCCCAGCAGTGGTTCTGGCACTTGCAATTCCCCTGGTAGTGACAAAGGTGGTTCACATAATGCCCGCAAGCGGGCCAATTCAGCTTGAGTAGATGTTAGTACTCTCTCTAGATCTCTATTTGTCGGGCCACATAAGGAGGGGATGGGCCACCGCTGGAGTTGTGGGCACACTGCCCCTGGTACATATACTGTGTCCGCCTACTCCTCTGCGGGCCGCGTTAATAACGGGTATAACCTATAAGCCTCTTTATTCTCCTTTTCCCCTTCTCCCTTGCCATTGTCCTTCTCTGTCGTACTCTCATCTTTGTTTTTACTTTGTATGACGGGAGCTTCCTCAAACATCTTTCACAGGTCTAAAACCTCTCTTCTATTTTGGAATTTCTTTACCCGTATTTAGTCATTGAATGGGTAGGACCATGGTCTAATATTCTCTTATCGAAGGATCCATCTTCAGGCCAAACACAAGTCGCTCCCTCCCCTTTCAGTTCTGCCAACCATTCGTTATGATACTTTTTGATCTAAGGGGAGGTTTTTACAAAGGTGTGACAATGGGGTATCTATCTCAATTTTTTTTATCAAAACTGCTTCACTTCCTTTCTCTTCCACTTGTTGGTTTGTTCGAACCCAGGGGAAACACAGGAGTATTTATATCTTACTTCAGCCCCTATTTTAATATTTGCTCTCTTCCATACACATAAACACAATGACCCACAAAACGTTTTGACGAAACACAATTAACAAATAATTAAACAATATGAAAGATTTAAACACTAAGCCCACCCGTTTTTACCCCGCCCAGTATTCCCTTGATCCCACTTTCACACATTCTTCATGCACACCACCTATGCCCCTCCTGGGCCTTCCTCCACATCATAAAACACTAAAATAAAAAATAAAACATGAAACAATAACTATTGTTTACTACCGAGCCTTCTCCTTATATGAGGCTCCTACTTTATTCTCTTATTTTCTGTTAATCTCTACACTGGTCGGGACAGTGTAACCCGGCGCCGGCTTCTATCTCTTTTCAGAGCTAGGTTCCAGTATCTCCTCTCTTCTACAACTTATTTCTCCATATATATAAAAAGGAAATGGCCATACAGAAAAGAATACAAATTCTCAAATTCTCATCTCACTCACTCACACTCCAACCATGCGTGTTCCTTTCCCTTATAATTCAACCTCCCAACTATATACCCTTCTTTGTTCTTCCGTTGCAATTAGTACTCACCTCCCGGTGTTCTTCCATGAGCCTCTGTTCGCGCTGTATCCTGTGGGGGCCTCCCTGTTGCGGTCCCTGCCCTGCTCTGGCGAGCTGTTGGGTTTTTGCAAAGCAGGGACCCACGGACCAAACTCAGGAACGTACGCTTTTGTACAACGTCTGCCAACCGTAGCTAGTAATGCCCTCCACGGTAAGCACCTGATCTCGCCGCAGTTACGGAAGTACCTCGAGGACTATCACACATAAGGGATCACCACATGAAGGCTGGCACCTTATCATGCACATGTCCAAATAGACAAAATAAAGGACACATCCCACTAGGGAATGAAACAAGGAGAATAATTGCAGGGAACCAACATTTATATAAGTAAAATAAATGCAAGCAAAGAGGACATAACACAAAGTCTGCATGTTCAACCAAGGTGTCGGCCAACATGTGCAGCTCGATGTCGCAGAACCTTGGCTTACGGCAACGGACAGTGCCTTGTCTGGTTGCCATCTTCCTCAGCGTTCTTCATGACTGCTCCGTTCTCCTGTTCAGGTGCTGTAGACTGAGAATTGCAATGGATTGCATTTTTAAAGATGGCCGCCGGTGCATTTCCCGTTCCGGCACAATTACATAGTTTCAGGTGCCGTTGTTACTGGCATCTGGGTGCCGGTAATTATGGCATCGTCGTGTGTCGGTGCCTGCGGCATCGAGAGTGCTCGTATCAAGGGTTTGGGAGACGTTACTGGCATGCCGGTGCTACCGTTACCTGCATGCCGGAATGTGCATGCACACTGACTCAGAATCTACCATAAATTCCTGCAGCAGTGCTACATGGACACAGTAGCACCGGCATGCCGGTAATTTCGTTTTTTTACCGGCAAACTCGTAATGAGGCCCAGTGAGAGAAATGCAGCAATTGTTTGGACTATGTAATTATGGTAGGGCTTGGATTTTTGATTATAGCAAATATATTAGACCACTTTTGAATGGACTTAAAGAAGCACAGATAGGTAAAGACGACATAACATGGATAGGCGAAATGACAGACGAATTTGACGAATTTAAAAGGGTGATTTGTACAGCCCCTGTGCTAGGGGTTCCAGATTATAATGACGAACAAAATAAATAAAAGATTTTGACTTATTTTCACATTCAAATGGAGTGGTAATGACAGTAGTCCTCAAGCAGAACACTAGGGCATGGACATAAACCATTGGCTTATTACAGTGGGATTCTAGATCCATTATCTGCTGCTGGTTTCGCACTTGAAAAAACTGCAGGTAATACGATGGATTCCCTATTTGCCATTCTGGAGAAACCCAAAAGCATGGTGCCTATGCAAAGAGCACCAGGTTATGAGGTGAACATTTCGATCCCAGCAATTAAAATTGTTAGATGTAAAGTAGTGACATTCATAGCAGAACCAATAGTGAAAGAGGATTATGTGCATGATCGTACAATGTATACTGAGTTCTATGACGATATTCGCCACGTTAAAGAAAACGCTCTAGGAGGGTGGGAAATTCTATTCATGGATGGCTCCTCAAAATTTGACCAGACGACAGGAGAAAGGCACACGGGATCGGCAGTAGTGAAGTTAAAAAAAGTTAAAAAATAATAGTAAATTTGAAGTAGTGAAAAGTGAAATATTGCCTTCACACTGCTCAGCACAAGCTGCAGAATTAGTGGTGCTTATTGCCGCACTTCAGAGAGATATGAGATATGAGCATGAGGAAGGGACACTGTATGCTGACTCCGCCTATGTGATATTCAAACATACCTGCAGGATTGTCACGCTGGAAAAGGAGGGGTTTCCTCTGTGGAGACGGCTCACCAGAGCAACATGCACTGCTATTGGACAAACGTATTCAGGTACTAAAGCTCCAACTGGCTATCGTAGTGGTGAAAATTGCAGCTCATACTAAGGGGGCAGACATGATTTCTTGCGGTAACAATTCTGCAGATGTTTAAGCACATTTTCCAGTATTTTTTTTTTTTTAACTTCTTTTTATTATTAGGCAGCATGGCAGCATAACAATAGGCGAACAGCGCCCAGCAAATATAGATTAACGTTACAGTTCATGATATGGTCACATAGGGATTTCATACAAAATGATACAGGCACAGAGATTCAATCCACATATGAGGGGAAGTAGTTAAACCAAGCGACACGGGAGGAGCTCCCAGACCAGTGAGAGAGGAGGGGGGGGGTGGTGGGGGGTCCATCGGGGATATGCCAGACTAATGAGAGGGAGCAGGCGGGGAAGCCACCGGAGAGGTGACGAGGTCGGACATGTAGGAGCGGAACCTGAGCCAAATGTCCCTAGGTCTGGAGTGAGTGGGTTGCGTGTGTGCCCAAGTTTCCTCGATGTCAGAGGCCCAAGTGACCGCCCTCAGCCATTGGGCATGCGTGGGGGGAGAGGGGCGAAGCCAGCAGAGCAAGATGGACCGAACCGCTAAGAGCATGCAGAGGCCGGCCAGCTTCCTGGAATTTCGGGGGAGGCCCGGGAGATCGTGAAAAAGGCACAATGCAGGGGAAGGATCGATGGGGTGATCGAGTACAGCGGAAACCGTTGAACAAACCATACTCCAAAACTGTGAGAGGCGGGGGATTTTCCAGTATTTTGAAGTAGAAAGTGTTAAACAAATGTCAGAACGTTGCATGAGGATAAATTAGGCTTTAACATGTTATTCATTGTACAACTAATTGAGCTAAAGGGACAAACCCAGCAAGAAGAACGGATTTATGGAAGAGACAGGGGTGTTCTTCATCCCCCACAGAGGCTACATGAAGACAAGATAGTACTGGAAAGCCAATTATGCCTCTAGCCTCTAGTCCTATAGAAAGTTGGTCTGGATCAGCTTCACTATTCTGCGCATAGAACCAGAGAGAATCTTGCTGCCACGATCGTATGAGACTGGTTTTTGCCAAATGTATTGGAACAAGTTGCACAGTGTATTGTGAATTTCATTATATGCCATACATTTCCAGCAGAGCATTTCTTGCTAACAGTGAGAGAAGCAGCACCATGCCCTAATGGTCCTTTTCAGCATCTACATATAGATTATGTGGATATGTTGCAGACATGTAATGGCTAAAGATATATGCTAGCAGTAATGTGTCCTTTTTCCTGATGGATTGAGGCAGGTACATGCACGCACCCCGATTCCACATGTGCTGGCAAGTTTCTTGTACGTGGGGTGTTTCCTAGATGGGGTGTATGCGAAGTCCTGTGGTCTGATAATGGGCCGCATTTTATAAATGAGATGTTTGAACAGATTAATTACTCTTATATTAGACAAAACACATCCATTTTCATCTGTTTTTCATCCACAAGTGAATGGTATTTGTTAGTGTTTAAATGTACAGCCAGAAAGGATAGCCAAGATTAAGATTACTTTGAAGAAGGGAGGGCTACATTTCCTACCCCTTGCTCTATATGCATTGTGAAACCAGCCTGGATCAGATCACCACCTGACTCTTCATGAGTCGGTTACTGGATGCCGTATGATAGTGCCCCTTGCTCCTCTCTCTGGAATAGAAACTGATGCCCATAGTGTAGCAAAACATTAGGGGGTGAGATTCATGTCTATTTACCAAATATGACCGCTAGTGTTTCTTTTATTTCCCAACAGATAAAAAATCTCTGGGAATGGTCGAAGAAGATTGAAGAAGATAGCCAAATGATCAGTCCTATAGAACTGTTAAGGCACCTAGTTTGTATCCAGGGGATCAGGAGCTTGTAAAGAGTTGTGTCCACACTTGGAATAAACCCTTCTTTGAAAGACTGTTCCTAGTAGAGGAGGCCACCCCCACTGCATTTAAGATTAAAGGAAGACAAGCTTTGCTGCTTCTGAATGACGTAAAGCCATACAGAGGAGACCTTGACCACTCTGACAACTATTGTGTAATAACTGCCAACACAAATCAGAAGCACTTTGCAAGCAACAATGGAAAAGTCCTACCTTGTCTTCGGTCTATCCTGAAGGAGTGAAAGTTTACCGGGAACCCCTTCCCGAACCTTCCAACACAGGTATCAAAAAGAGGGGTTCTCCGGGAAACCCTCTTAGAGGGACAAAAACCCGGTGTGGGTGTAGTCCTGTCGATGGTTCACGTAGTTCCCTCACGGCTGGAGTAGAAAGGTTAACCAGATGGAGACGCGATGAATTGGCTAAGGTGAGACTCTTCTGTGGGAATAGGATAGGTAGAATTAAATAGTTATAACACCCTTCGCCTTATGGTACTCAAGGTTGAAATGAGTGAGATGTACCTGTGGGAGAATCCCAAGTAGTGTTATGGAGAGTCTCCGATGGCTGTTGATACGGTCCGGTCTGCTATTGGTTAAAGAAAAAAACAGAAGGGAAGTGTTTGCATAAGAATTTGTGAGAAGAGAAGGGAAGGGGGACAAAGCCTGAATGTTTAGATCCCTACCTGTTGGGTAGACCAGGATGCAGAGATTGTGTGTTGAGTCTTGGGAGTTCGGGGGTAGTGTCGAGACGGGATCGACCAAAGGGTGAGAAGACCACTGAGTATTTCGTCCGAAAGACTGGGCCGGGTGGAGCGGCTGGGTCAGACTGAATGGGGGTATATAAGAGGAAAGTCCTGTAGGAAATGTAAGCAAAGTAAAGTGAAGAAAGACTTCCCCAAATCTATTCAATGAGAGGCGTGTATCGCAGTTTCAGTAACTCACGGAGCGGAGCTGTGATGAATCGTAGCAACGCGTAGTTCTCCTGGCAACTCTCGTTCATATCGTACTTCCGGAATAGAGGGAGGAGTCTCGGTCTCGTCCTTCACACGAACCACTAGACCGCTCCTCTGAGCTGGGGGCTCCCTGTTGGTGGTACGAAATCGCATCCGCAGCTGTAACCGCCAACGATGCCAGAGAGTAGGATGCCGAAATCTGGGTGTAACACATTGACAGTGAAGAAAGAGAAGACATTCTGCAAATGCAGACCCGATCAGCTTCCAAGAGCCAAAAAGACTCATTGAAATAAAAGCAATTGGAACTTTTGATATTCCCAAGTCTAAAGTCAAAGAAACAAACTTTGCAGAATTTTCAGAACTATTCCTGATAGGTAAAAGAGACAATGGGGGTCATTACAAGTTTGCCGGTCCAGAAACAACCGGTAAGCTTGCCAGTACCGTTGTTTCCGGACCGGCAAACTACGAGTTCTGTGAGTGGCTGACTTTCAGTCTGCCAGGCCTGTCCTGGCAGGCGGAACAGCACCTGCTAGCAGACCTCGACTGATGCACCGGCACCATTCATGAATGGTGCCGGTGCATCCAACCTCCCCATTCCCATTGAGTCCAATCAGACTCAAATGGGAATGGGGAGTAACATATTCTGGCACCCGGCAATGGGGAATTACCAAGACTGTCGGGGCTGTAATGCCCCAGTAAGTCCCCATTGCTGGGTGCCTGAAAAAAATTACTCTGGCGACAGCCGTGCCGGTATTTACCAGCGTGGCTACCGCCAGAGTCATGATGAGGCCCAATGTTCTAAAACTGAAAAATAAAAAAGAGCACACAACACTTAATGTTGCCTATAACGTTGCACACATTCTTGTATGCTGTTTTCACTTACATACTTCGATCTTATCCAGCTCTAGTGAGATGAAATGTCAACATTGTCCACTTTTTTGAAAATCCTAAAACAGCCCCTATTATTCAAAGGATCATCATTGCAATACTATTACAGTTTCTGTTATAAAAAGTGTGATTATTACAAAGAACTAGCTGGGGTACCTGGTGTTGCCCGTGTCCTGATGGAGTGGTGTCTCATGTGCCCTGGAGGATGTTGCTCTTGTTGGCAAGTCTTGCTTCCGTTTGCTCCAGTGTCTCATGTGCCGTGGAGGATGTTGCTCTTGTCCGCATGTCAGCAAATCTAGTTTGAGTTTGCCCTGACATCTCATTTTCCCTGGAGTAAGTTGCTCTTGTCCTCTGGTCGGCAAGTCATGCTGCTGTTTGTTGTGTTTCAGAAGCTCTTGATATTGGTTTTCTCTTTTCATCAGATGGAGTTTTTCAAAGTGATGTTTGGTTTTTGTGCGGCATGTTTCAGTCACTAAATGGCTTTGGCACATTTGAGAAAATGTGCAAGAAAGATTGATTGATTGTGCTCTCTTCTTGTGCATGAACTTAAGTAAACTGTAACCTTGCCAATTCCCATATTTGGAGTGGTGCGATAAAAAATAAAAAGGCAACTTTTTTTGCATTTAGGATTTTTGCATCCGAACATAGACTACAATCTTGGCCCAGACAAAAGAGGAATCCATGCAAAATCTGGTAGATGTGGGTTCAACGGTGTGGATTTGTATAGCCGGACAAACATACACACATACATATATCCAGCTTTATATATAAAGATAACAAAAAACAAACGTTGATAAAAGAGAACAGGAATTTCCTAGGTCCTAAAAGACACATTGCAAGCAAGAAGACCTATTGCTAAACAACATGCAGTACCATTTATGCATTCTTTTGCAATCTTTCTTGTGGCTATGTTTTATACAATGTGAAGTTTTTATTTACTTATTATTATAGCATTTCACCAAATTATAATTTACAATACAAATGGAATGTTTCATAATGAGACAGCTGGTTTTATCCCTAACAAAAGCATGAGTGATATTTTCCCTGATATTTCTAAACAAATTATCCAACTTGAGAGGGATGTTGGAAGAAGATCACGAGGATATAAATACATACGTTGATAATTCAACCCATTTAAAGAATCAAGTGGTATCAGCACATGAAAGAAGTGGGGAGAAGAACTTCAGATGAGAGCTGCTATGTATGTTCTCTCATCCCTTAGGCCACAAGCACAGCCAGAACATTTATAGCAAGAGAAGTACCTACAAATGATGCCCAGTGTCTCAGGGCCTCCTCACGAGTTTAGACTCAGCCCTTAAATGCGCTCTTAACACTATTACCACTGCATTTAAGGGTTGTCCAAATCTCGAGTTGGGCAATAGGTGTCAGTTTTACTTCCAGCATTTTGGAGTTAAAATGTGCACTTACCACCCATTTTCAGCTATTTCTGGCGCTATTACCGACCGCACAATTGCCACTGGCAGTAATAGCACCCCCCAACCCTACTGAGCCCTATGGACTCAATGGGAATGGGGATTTACTGCCCACCCGAAACTCGGTATACAGCACGAATAGCGCCGGACCGATTTGCTGTAACGCAAATTGCATTGGGCGGTATCCTCGTGCAATTAGCACAGAGATACCACCCAACTTGTGACAAGCCCCTCAGTCATCTAGCAGCATGTGTGACAAGAGGACATTTTGAAGGAAAATGGGCAACCCTACGATGGAGGTTAAAGAAAATGTTACCATATGAATATGCTTACATAAAAATGCAGAAGATGGAAAAAGATCCAGGTTGGAAAAGCAGAATGTTCTTGTACTCATTCAGTGGTATGACCGGAGAGCAGATAAGGACTGTTGAACAAAAGATACTGGATTGTGCAGACACATGGGAGACACCAGGATTGCCAGGATGCTGGGAGAGACCTATATGGACGAGTAGCCACCAGTACAGGATGGGAAGAAAGAATGCTAGTATGCAGTGTGCATTTATTGACGACAGCACCAGTAAAGATAGTACAAATAGTGAATGATGAATGCCTCAAGGAATGGGACAAGTATTTGAAATTACTAACATGGGTTGGAAATGAAGCAGGACCTGTGTCCATACTGCCAATGAAGAATGCAACACTGTGTTTAGAAATAGTGGTCTGACTAAAGCTGGCGAGAACAAACAATGCAAGCAAATAATTGTTCCAGGAATTAATGGAGGAACTGCCATGCTAGTGGACCACTATTGGGCCTGTGGATCCAAGGCATATATGAAGCTGCCTATGAATTAGGGAGGATTATGTTCCATTATGGTGATACATGTTCCTGCGGTGGTGATCCCTGAAAGTGATCTCCATACCACTTAATTTCCAAAAACAGAAGAGAGAGAACTATTTTTCCACAACATCCATAGAAGCTTATCATGACATTCCAGATGAGCACACATTGTTCAATAGAACGGCAGTGATATTTAAAGAAATATTTATGCCAGGAATTCAAACTGCAGTGAACGCCAAGTGGTTACGAATCACTACATGGGAGCTGCTGCAAACAATTAAGGTGACAATGAAAGGATTGAAAGTGATTAGAGAATAATTGAGGGCCATCAGACTCATAACACCATGATGCCATGATGCCTTTGGGCGACTGTGCATGTTAGAAATGTTGATAACATAACATAACCCGCCAGAACAGGTATGTCCTTGACTTGATTACAGCAATGGAAGGAGGCGTGTGTACCAAGATTGGGCCTTCTTGCTGTACATAGCCGCCTATAATGGAGAAAACGGAACCCTGACAGAGACAATAAGTATGCTGTCAACTCTGCATACGAAAAATGGTGTAAGAAGTAGATGAGACTGAAGATGAAGATTGGTTTTCATTTCTATTCCTGTGGGTTCTGACCTGGATGATAAATGCCTTCAAAATATTGGGAGCAATACTAATGTTGGTGTTGCTAGGATTCTGTCTTATAAGAATAATTATAGCACAATGCTAAAAGACATCAAAGAAAGCTATTGGGATGAAGATAATGATCGAATAACAGCAAGAGAGCACTGTGCGTGACACCTGGTATCGTCTCAATACCACATTGAAGGTATAAGAGACGCTATGCACTCAGATAACCGAATCAAATGTACCCTCGAACTGAGGCCATAGATATGAGTTTGCAGACACCACTGGATATAGTATCATAACCCCTGTCCCTGGCCCTAATAGGCAAGCCATCTGGGCTGGGCCAAGACCTTCCATCAGGGCCTTAAAGGCCTCACCATCTTACCCAAAACTCTCTTGGAGTCATTCCTGGTGCCTTTGGCGCCAGGCTCATATGTGAAGCAAAGAGAACTTGAGAACTGGGGCTTGCAATAGCCTTTGCACAACATGGATGCCCTCGCATAGCTCAGTCCAAGAACCAAGCTATGCGGTCTAGTGTTTTAGGTGTGGTCAGGCTTAGGGATACCTGGGATACCTTAGGGCTATATAAGCCATGCCCAGGCTGAGGAACACACTTCGTGTTACTCTGCTCTTGGCAGCGTGACGCTCACCACGATTTGTCGGATCCTCATCTGCATTCCAGAGCCGGCTACCTGCAAGAACAAGAACACTGTTAGTATACACTTACCTGTGAGTGAATCCTGCTCCTGTCCTCCGCTTGTGGGTCCTGAGTATACATAATTTCGGCGACGTTCCTTCGGTCTTGAAAGCCGCAAACTGAGAAGAAAGAGAACGAAAACAGCATTAGTAAGCGTTGATTCTCCAATATTGATAATAACGAAATAATTGCATGCTTACCTGGGTTTGACTCGCCCTTG
This sequence comes from Ambystoma mexicanum, assembly GCF_040938575.1. NCBI lineage: Eukaryota > Metazoa > Chordata > Amphibia > Caudata > Ambystomatidae > Ambystoma > Ambystoma mexicanum. The sequence goes on from NC_090921.1 coordinate 1,490,583,079, forward strand.
GCCCACATCCACTCCTGGCCATAATTACGACCTGCAAGAGAGAAGAAACGCTGATTGGCACACAAGAGATCAAGAAGGCGGCATGTGTTGCGCTTTACTCACCACTCTCCATCTTCTCAGCAGCATCTATTCTGGGACATCGCAGAGCCCTGCAATGAAGAAAGAACAAACAGGTCAGCATAGGAAAAGACACATAGCGTTGCGCATCGCGCTTTCAGTTACCATCTCGTGCACAGCCCCAAGCAGCACGGCACCACTAGAACTCTTCTTGCACCTAAGAAAGAAGGAGAGACATTAATAGGGGCAATTGAAAAGTAAAGGACAAAACTGTGAAACCAGCAGTCTTACCTGGACGAACTGGAGTCGCAGCAGGTCTGGACTCTGAGGGCCCGTACCAGTGATGCAACTAGGTTGTGACGCGCCCATCCAACAACGCACCCCTGCACAGAGAAGCAGGATGGAGAGCGCACCATACTATAAAGCAATAAAGCAAGGTGAGGAGAGCACTAGGGGGAAATTCTGGTCCACAAGGGAGGTGGGCTCCAGGCAGGAAGAGACAATAAGATTAAGCCCAAATTCCTGTGTTTTCAGACCCGTTCCTTGGCCGAACAAGAGTCTAGGGAAGGGAGTTTGAGGTCAGAAGGGGTCCAACCAGACTGAGTGGTGTCCCCGTGGATATCATATACAGAACAGAAAGCCTCACAAACTATAATCCACCTGGGCATCATGGAAACGTCGGAAACCGACCAGTTAGCTCAGATGCTAGGGCAGTTACGTGCTGAGGTGCATTCAGCCAGACAGGAGACCAACACCATGCGCAGGGAATTGATAGTGGCTAAGGAACGGACTGACGACTTGAGTAGGCAACTCCTCCAGTCACAGGCAGGAAAAGCCCCATTGCCTGGGAATGTCTCATCAATGTCAGTGCCATCAACCAATCTGGTATAGATAACCCTTCCAGGAACAGTCCCTTTAGCCCCTCCTGAGCACTTCACGGGAGACCCCAAGAAGTATGCAACATTTATGAACCAATGTCGCCTCCATTTTCTTTGTAGGCCTCGGGCCTTCCCTAATGACCAGTCACTGGTTGCTTTCGTGCTATCTTATTTGAGTGGCAGTGCTGCAGACTGGTCTATACCTTTTGTTAGTCAGGATGATCCACTGCTATGTGACTTCAGGAGCTTCCAGCAGGAGATGGAAAACCTCTTCGCTCATTGTACCCATGGACAGGCACAAGACAACGAGCTTTTGTCCCTTCGTCAAGGAAACCAAGACCTATTAACATATATAGCGACCTTCAACAGGCTCATGGTCGAAGCAGGGTGGCCTGAGGAGAAGAGAACTACGCTATTCCACCGGGGCCTACGGGGGAGCTAAAATATGTTCTTGCCCAAGTGGTTGATCCACTAAAAGACTGTGCAGAGTTTATTAACCTTGTGGTTCAACTAGATCACAGGTTGCAAGATCGAAGGGCAGATCGGAGTAGACTGGACACTCGACCTATGTACGTACGGTCAAAGGACAATGCCCCACGAGTGACAGACAATTTGGTGGAACCAATGCAACCAGGAGGGGTAAGGCCCCCTTTAACCAAAGCCGAAAGAGACAAGAGAAGGGAGCAGCAGCTATGCCTATACTGCAGAAAAGCAGGTCATTTCCTCAAAGAGTGTCCAGTGAAACCACCAAGGAGAATCGTTGGAGCCACAGACAAAGAAAATATGAATGAAGAGTCGGAAAACTAGCAAGCCCGGCAAATGTAGGGGTCCATTTGTCGAGCGAAGAAAGTGAATTGCAGACCTCCGATTTTGCGTTGCCCATGATCCTAATCAACCACCAGCAACCGTCTAGGATGCATATCGTAGAAGTATACATCGACAGCGGAGCAGATGGGGATTATATGGACCAGGATCTCACAGCAAAGATGGGGCTCCCTCTTTGCCCTAAGTTGACCACTGAAACAGTCACCACCGTTGATGGTACGGAAATAGCTTCCGGTCCAGTATCCCAATGCACAACAGTCTTAACCCTTCTGTGTCAGGATGGTCACTGGGAATCTATTGCTTTGACCCCTCATCAAGGCGCCCCAGTTTCGGTTGATTTTAGGGATGCCGTGGTTGGTAGCTCACAATCCGCACATAGATTGGCATGCAAGGGAGTTGGTCTTTATCAAAGCCTGTACTCACACCTGTTACTACAAAGAAAAGATGTCAACAAATGCAAGCCCATCTGTCCATGGAACAGCGACAATAACTCTGGGTGTGACCGGTACCCTACCAAGTGAATACCAGGACTTTCAAGATGTGTTTCAGAGGAACAAGCTAATACTTTGCCACTGCACATGCCATATGATTGCCAGATCGACCTGGTACTTGGTGCACAAATCCCTTGTGGTCGAATCTATGCACTTACCGAACCAGAGAACCAACATTTAAACTCCTACTTAGATCATTACCTGGCTAACGGTTTCATCCGCCCTTCGAAGTCACCAGCAGCATCTCCCCTAGTCTTCGTGCCGAAGAAGGAAGGAGATTTGAGGTCTTGCATCGACTATCGCTCATTGAACCAAATCACCATTAAAAATCGCTACCCCCTACCACTTATTCCGGAACTGTTAGATCAAGTCAAAGAAACCCAAATCTACACTAAATTGGACCTTAGAGGAGCGTACCATCTCGTTCGGGTGAAAAAGGGTGATGAATGGAAGACCGCTTTTCATACCAAATATGGCCTATACGAATACCAGGTAATGCCATTTTGACTTTGCAACGCTCCCGCTGCATTTCAGTATTTCATGGACGATGTCTTAAGAGAACTAATTGACGTCTGTGCCCTAGTCTATATTGATGATATTCTCGTATACTCGGCTTCAAAACAGGACCACGTCAAGCATGTCCGTTCCGTTCTTACGAAACTCCACCAACATCACCTCTATGCCAAACTCGAGAAATGCTAATTTCACATCACCGAGGTAGAGTTCCTCGTCTTCGTCCTCAACTCAAAAGGAATCCGAATGGATGTGCACAAGGTCGATGCCATTCTAAACTGGCCATCCCCAAGTTCGTTCAAAGGAATCCAGAGCATGTTGGGTTTTGCAAATTTCTACCGCCGATTTATCCCGGGATTTTCTCAAATACTGCAACCGATCACATCACTATTAAGGAAAAGCAACAACAAATTCCAATGGATGGAAGAAGCAGAAAAGGCCTTCCAAGAACTTAAGGTGAGGTTCACTTCCGCCCCGATCCTACGACATCCTCGCCCAGACCTTCCATATGTGGTGGAACCAGACGCCTCAATCATGGCAATGGGTGCTGTCCTCTCGCAAACGGACCCAAAAACTGGTCAGTTGCATCCTGTAGCCTTCTGGTCACGTAAATTCTCACCACCTAGCCATCAAATCAGCCTTTAAGGCCTGGTGACACTATCTCTAGGTGCTAGGCATACTATCATCATAATAACTGACCATCGAAATCTACAATATCTAAAAACAGTGAAGGCTCAATCCTCACGACAGCTACTCTGGGCCCTTTTCTTCGCGGAGTATGATTACGTGATCACGTTTTGACCCGGGGTCAAAAACATAAAAGCCAATGCCCTTTCCCGTATGAGTATTGATGAACAGGTGTACACGACCCCCGATCCAGTGGCCATCATCCCAAGCGACAAGCTCCTGGGCATCACAAGAACAATGACTCAGAATGAACTACAACAAGAGATCTGACGCTTGAAGAGTTCTGAGCTGTTACAAGAATGGAATACATGGGGATAACACTATACAATCAAGGACCAACTACCTTATTTCAGGAACCGTTTATTCTTGGCCAAAAAGGAACTACAGGAACAGGTCATCTCAGGGTATCATGACTCTTTGATTGAGGGTCATCCTTGGATTGCTAAGACTCTAGCCAAGGTAAAACAAAGCTACTGGTGGCCACATTGGTGTAAGGACGTCATTCAATTCATCCTATCCTGTGGCCTATGTGTGCAAAATAAATCATCAAAACAAAAACCAGCTGGACTCCTTAGACCATTGGAAATTCCACCAGTCCCCTGGCATACATTATCTCTTGACTTTATCAACGATTTACCGCCCAGTCAAGGATACAATACCATTCTAGTGGTCGTAGACTTATTTTCTAAAATGCACACTTCCTGCCGTTTAAAGGTCTCCCAAATGCATCTAGCCTAGCAAAGGTATTCCTCGAACATATCGTACGACTTCATGGGTTTCCTTTGGTACTAATCTCAGACCTAGGTACCCAATTCATATCCAACTTCTGGAGAAAATGCTGTTCCATGGCTCAAATTGATATCCGACTATCCACTAGCCACCACCCCCAAATACATGGCCAAACAGAAAGAACGAACCAAACACTCGAACAGCACCTACGCTGTATGCTACATCAAGTGGAAGGAAGTTGGAAAGACTTGCTGTGGATAACTGAATACGCCTATAATAATTCCTTGCCCAGCAGTACGGGACAGACTCCTTTTTACACAATATACGGCAGGCATCCACGCACCGCCGAACTGGACGGTCCCACTACTCTGGAAATGCCAGCCATTAAAATTTTGCACACCATAATTCCTCAGACCTTCACAAAAGCAGCTGAACATTTACACCAGCTTAAAGACCGCCAAAAGAAATACGCTGACCAGCGGCGTGGAAGGGCTCCCAACTACCAGGTTGGAGACGAAGTTTGGTTGGCATCAAAACATGTGCCTATAAAAGGAACCCGGACATTTCATCCACGATATTTAGGTCCGTTCGCCATCAAATCTATTATAAACCCATTAGCAGTTAAACTGGCCATGCCTTCCAACATGCACATTCATCCTGTGTTCCATGTGTCTCTTTTGAAACCTGTCCAAACCTGGAACTCGAGTTACTATATCACCCAAACCAGTAATGGTCAATGGAGAACCGGAATTCGAGGTCAAGAACATTCTGGACTCAAAGTATGTCAGATCTAAACTATATTATCCAGTGGACGGAAGGGGTATGACCCGCAGGACAGGACATGGGAACCCTGCGATCATATCCATGAACCACGTTTGATACTGCGTTTCCATCACGACCATCCCACCAAGCCAGGACCAGACGGAAGAACTACTCTGAGAGGGGCCTTGGGGGGGAGTGCTGTCATGACCCCTGCCCCTGGCCCTAATAGGCAAGCCATCATCTCAATACCACATTTAAGGTATAAGAGATGCTATGCACTCAGATAACCGAATCAAATGTACCCTCGAACTGAGGCCATATATATGAGTTTGCAGACACCACTGGATATAGTGTCATAACCCCTGCCCCTGGCCCTTATAGGCAAGCCATCTAGGCTGTGCCACAACCTTCCATCATGGCCTTAAAGGCCTCACCATCTTGCCCAAAACTCTGTTGGAGTTATTCCTGGCGGCTTTGGTGCCAGGCTCATATGTGAAGCAAAGAGAACTTGAGAACTGGGGCTTGCAATAGCCTTTGCACAATATGAATGCCCCCGCATAGCTCAGTCCAAGAACCTAGCTATGTGGTCTAGTGTTTTAGGTGTGGTCCGGCCTAAGGATACCTGGGATACCTGGGGGCTATATAAGCCACACCCGTGCTGAGGAACATGCTTTGCGTTACGCTGCTCTTGGCAGCGTGACGCTCACCACGTTCTGTTCGGATCCTCATCTGCATTCCGGAGCCGGCTACCTGCAAGAACAAGAACACTGTTAGTATATACTTACCTGTGAGTGAATCCTGCTCCTGTCCTCCGCTCGTGGGTCCTGAGTATACAGCATCTCGGCGGCGTTCCCTCAGTCTTGAAAGCTGCAACCTGAGAAGAAAGAGAACGAAAACAGCATTAGTAAGCGTTTATTCTCCAATATTGAAAATAACCAAATAATCGCACGCTTACCTGGGTTTGACTCGCCCTAAGCCCACGTACACTCTGGGCCATAATTACGACCTGCAAGAGAGAAGAAACACTGATTAGCACACAAGAGATCAAGAAGGCGGCGCGTGCTACGCTTTACTCACCGCTTTCCATCTTCTCAGCAGCATTCATTCTGGGACATCGCAGCGGCCTGCAAGGAAGAGAGAACAAACAGGTCAGCATAAGAAAAGGCACATAGCGCCATGCATCACGCTTTCACTTACCATCTCGTGCACAGCCCCAAGCAGCACGGCACCACTAGAACTCTTCTTGCACCTATGAAAGAAGGAGAGACATTAATAGGGGCAATTGCAAAGTAAAGGACAAATCTGCAAAACCAGCAGTCTTACCTGGACGAACTGGAGTCGCAGCAGGTCTGGACTCTGAGGACCCGCACCAGTGAAGCAACTAGGTTGTGATGCGTCCATCCAACAACGCACCCCTGCACAGAGAAGCAGGACGGAGAACGCACCATACTATAAAGCAAGGTGAGGTGAGTACTAGGGGGGAAGTTGGGTCCACAAGGGAGGTGGGCTCCAGGCAGGAATATGATTAAACCCAAATTCCTGTGTTTTCACACCCGGTCCTTAGCCGAACAAGAGTCTACGGGAGGGAGTTAGAGGTGGGAAGAGGTCCAACCAGACTGAGTGGCGTCCCCATGGATATCAGGTGAGCGTTACATATAGATGGGCTATAAGTAAAGTCTGACAGACGAGAAGTGACATCACAAAGAGAGAAGATACATAGACACACTAAATCCGACGTATGGATGTTCAAAGAATGAAGATGGAACTAAAGCAATTGCATGCGAATACGAAGAAAACCATATACACGTAGAAGAAAAGTGACAAGACATGCCGTAGATGTATATACACAGAAACACAAGGTAGATAAGACAACGTAGAAGCTTACTAAAGTAGGAGATATAATGTGAGTAAAGCAGCCATGTTGAGAAGATGGGCATCGGCATTGTATAATAGTAAGCAAAAACCATCAAGGAGAGAGACCAAGGCTGCAGGGCTGAAAGGTGCTGGAATACAGCTTTGTGCAAGTAACGAAGGGTATTTTCTTGGCTTAGGATCAAGGATGCCACAGCAAAAAGCAACAGCAAGGATTGAAAGGAGTGGAAGAGGATAAGACATGTACGTAAGAGATATTTTTCTCAGATCAAGTAAAGAAGTGAATAATTATGAGTGCCAAGTATTGAAAAATCAAAGATGCAGAAAGCATATACAAGATGGAGCAACCAAGTCTCCAGAGGCCAAGAGGGGTAATTGCTCCCAATATAATTGAATCAAATAGCATTAAATAAAAGGACAGAATGGACAAAATCATGGTCTTCACACACGTGGTGTAAGACCAGGAAACAAGGCATATTCATAAAGCTCCAGACGAAGATAGCAATATATCTTCACTCCCTTTAAAGTTTCAAGGAAGAGAACAGCCAGCAAGGTGAACTACAAATAATAAGCCTTGGCTTAGGGCCTAACTGAAGAAAAGATGGTAAGCTTACTAGCTAAGAAAGGCAGTTGTGTGACGTTGTTCACCTGCACCTGGGTTTCGATGCTTAAGTGCTGCTAACGAGCCAAATGTCCATTGTTGGAGGAGAGTGCCAACCAATCATTAGGGCCTAAGTGATGGTGAGCTTTACATTGCTGCAGAAATCTGTCCGCTGCTGGTATTATGCCATTATCTTTATTTTACGTAGTTAGAGGGTGTTCAAGGCGTGCCTACCAGATGAGGGGCAGCCAATGATGATACTAGCATTTACACAAACTATAGGTATATGTGTTCTCCTAATCAATCCCTCCGCCCGATAGGTTATACTGTTTGCTACAGAGGATGATGTCATAGCTGACGTACATCCAGGTATAATGCTGTTTGTGTAATGGAAATGTGCGGAGAGGGTGTGAGCTATAATCTTTGTTTGCCAGGTTTCCCTACTTTATTGAACTGATAATAAGGAATTATTTTGCCATATTCTTTGAGTCTGTCGGTTATTTGGGTCTGGATCATTTATTTGGTAATCCCATTCAGCACTTGTAATGCTCCAGGTGCTACTGCACAAGATCTTATCAATAGAACATTATCACTGGGCTTTACTCCGAACATCTAATACTCACGTGTAGAAAATATCTGGAAGGAAGAACCCTTATGCCACCAATCCATTTTCCAACATTTCCAACTTTCAGCTGATCTAAGAGTCCTGGTACTATTAAAATGATACCCCTGACACTGCCGTGTATAAGCAACTTTTAAGTAATGTGTGCCACACGGTGTAACATTGTTGTAACTATAGTACCTTAATGTACATGCATGTTTTGAGCAATTATTTACAATTACACTATTGGGCAGTTTTTCTATTTCTCTTGGCAGTGGAAGGTATTTACAACCTGTGTCATTTACCAGAGTATTATGTACACACTACGTTAACAGCGCCATAACATAATCGTGCTACTGCGTGATGATGTTGTGATGCTGATGCGTGGCACAATAACTACACACGTTTTTTCATACCAGTGTGGCAAAGAATGAGTTGTACCAAGCAAAACTGATCTTTGAATTAAAGCTTTTGAGAGGTAAGGACAACAAACCATATACTTTGTCCACTTAATATCTACAATGTTCAGCCATGATAAATACATGTAAGGGTGTTTTGGTCCAATTGAGTAAGAGACCATTTCTCTCTTTTCTATAGCCCACCCAGATCAAACATTTTGAAACACTAATGTGACTGTGTGACATTTTCCATCCCTGCCTGATATTAATAGTGACCTAGCCAGCACGATAGGATTATGTCCAATACTTTGTTGACTGCTGAAATACACCTCCCTTCTCTTTACGAGTTGATACGTTGTTTTTTATATATTTTTCAGATTTCGTATGACATTAGACTTATCCTCGTGCCTACAGCGTTGGTGATTTATTTACATACGGCAGGTATGACATCTATTTAAGAGACAACTTTTTTTTAAGTACAAACCTTATCCCTGGGTTCATGCTTTGATTGAGCATACATTTATATTTAGATCCTGAATCAATGGGACTACAATATTCTCAATAAGAACAGCACAGACTCCAGAACACTGCCATGACTATAGCTCCTTCGTACTCTACTTAAATTTAGTGCTGAGCTTCATCTTTTCTTCTTTAAATACATTTAAGCCTTGTTATTTTTCTTCTATTACACGTGCATATGTTTACTTTATCTACACAGGGTCCAATGAAATCCCTGGTCTGAGGAAGGCAGTATATCTTTAGTACGCCAAAAAGAATGACTATGTCAACCTTGTCTTAAAAATCCTTTTGGAAACTATCGACAAACAAGTTAGGAGCTAAAACGACTCATCTCTATGAATATTTGTACTCAGACTCGGTCAAAAACTATTCACTAACAAATCATGTGCTACAATAACATTGCTCTGTGAATGTCTATTGCTAAATGTAACATGGACATAACTGTACTTCACTAAATACGTTTCTGTCTTTCAATTATGAGTAATGTAATACATTTCTTGTCTTGTCAATATTATTTTAATCTAATTTAATTTTGATTATGTTACTTATTTCATAAAATTGCTTTTGAACAAATGTTTTACTAGTGTATTGTCAATGGCGAATTTGATGCATAAATAATTGCATTCAATCCGGTGATAATTTTCTTTTATTGTTTTATTTTTATTTTTTGTTTATAGTTTGAAAAAAAACGTTTACAATATTTTTGAATCAAATTCCATTACAGTTCATATTCAAATGTAAACAACCATGATTGGTATTCCTAGAAGATAGGTCAGATCACTTCAAATTTAATACATCAGGTAAGTACTACATTAAAACATTTTCACAAAACAAGAATACAATAATATATCGGAAATAGAATCTCATTATTCATTATGTTTCATTCCGCACTCAAAATTGGAAAATATAAGATGGATGTGAGTCATTGCCTCGTCAAGAGCAAGCTATTAGGATTAAGGTTTCCTTACATAAATTACGTCAAATATACACAATTTACACAATTGACATTTTAACAAACATATGGCATAAGAAATTTGTTCACATAAAACAGAGTTTAAAAATATTAAATTTATATACAAAACACATTCAACAATTTCATAAAATATGTAAACAAATATACAACTACGGATAAAACAATTTATGAATAAAACATGGCAATATACAAACATAAGGTGAGAAATAGTCATTATCGTATCCTCAATCTAAGACATAAAAACCACATTATAAATTAGAATACAAAAGTTGATCAAGAAAAAGAATTCAATGTAGACTTCCGTAGTAGAAAAGATAAGTTACATGGACAAATTATTATTACCATCCTCAATGAGTGAATACATAAAGGGCAACTAATACTGTCTATCTAATAATTTACACGAAAATTCATATTAGATCATACTGGAAAAAGTTTAAAATTAGTCACAAAATAGATTTCATAATGTTTTAAGTAGATCCTTATCGATGGGAGAGTTTTTAGTGATTAGTTCGTCAAGAATGGGTTCAAGAATCGAGATTATGCAAGTAATGATAATTGTCTAGTGCCCCATATTAATCTATTCCATAACATTTCTCTTGCACCAGAGGTAAATCCTAAATGAAAGAGACCCAAAATTATATATCTTTTTATTTCAAAGTAAGGACACTACAGGATTAAATGTTTTAAAGACTCTATTTGCTGTATATTTAAGCAAAAGCGACATCTATCTTTGGATTCTAGGTTTGTGGAGGGGTTCCAGGTTTTTATTCTTTAAAGAGTGGGATATTGGTTCAGTCTGAACCGTAGATATACCTCACAGGCTTTATTATCAGGAAAAAGCTGTAAGTAGGGCAATCGTGCTTTCTGTTTTGAAAGGAAGAGTGTGTATTCCTTATAATTCTTGTAAGATACGATTGAATCTAGTGTAGCTCGCCAGTCGTATTCATAAAGCTTATGTTTTCATACGAGGGACGAGATAGAAGATCTTCTCGATTTGTGTCAATTTTGTCTAAAAGTGCAATCATTTTGTCCTCAAAATTTGACATGGATAAGGGGTGGTGTTCTTGTAACATGGTTGCTAAATCTAGGTATAGAGAGTTTCGCGAAGCAGCAAGCATTTTAGCATAGTTAGCTAGTAATCTCCAAGCGTATCTCACAGATAACGAGGATATTCCAAGTTCATGCCGAAATGCAGGATTTGGGAGAGAATTGGCTAGATTTAATGTGCGTTTCCAGGATTTACCCTGGATTTGGTCTAAAATTGAATCAATATTCAATAGGCACATATCTAGACCAAAAAGGATAATAGCTTCAAACTTCAGCGAGTAAAAGTCAAGCACCGGTAACAGTGAACATTTACAAAATTGTGTGTAATTTAGCCTAATCTGCGAGATAAGCGGTGTGATTTTTTGATTAGGAGCAGAGATCCATCGTGATTTCGAGGAACTATCACACAAGTTATAGCCAAGATATCTAAGGGCTGGAGAGCCATTAATCACTTCCTTGTCAATAAACCATGTATATCTGCATATTTTCTTTTTCATGTTATTGAAGATAATGATCTTAGATTTTGAAGCATTATATTGCAAGTTAAGATTTTTAGCATAGATAGAAAAGGAATGGGGCTTTGCCGGAAGCCTTTAGGGCATACAATCAAATACAATTATATAATCAGCAAACTGCCTCCTTTCGAGCTTAAACTTACCTTATTTCACAGGGAAACAACATCAATAGACCAAATATTGTCAACATCAGATATATAAATATTAAAAAGTGTAGCTGCTTGATTACATCCTTGTTTTACACCAACATTGGTTTTTATATCATCGGTAAGGGCACTGTCAGTAGTAAGCCTCACTTGATAACTTGTGCTAGTAGCATTTTGGCTATCATTGAGATCAAGGGCATGGGGAAGCCTAATTTAAACATTGTCTCCCATAATATCTGCCGAATAACACAATCGAAAGCAGCAAATAGGTCTAAGGAAGCCATATAAATTGCTCCTGTGTTACTCAATTTAGATCTCCGAAAAATATGGGGTAAGATGGTCGCATTTGAAGTGGTCCCCATCCCTTTACGAAAGCCTACTTGGTACCAAGAAAAAATATCATGCTGTACTATAAAACCAGCAAGTTCCCTAAGTATGAGCATGGCGAACATTTTTGCAGAAATGTCCATGAGGTCTATCGAACGATAATTTTCAGGAAGGGCAGGATCGCCTTTTTTGAAAATAGGTATAATGTGAGAGGTGAGCCACGACACAGGAATAACATTAGTTTGATACATTATATCAAACTTAATTTTAAGTATGGAGGCCCATATAGGGGGGTCATGTAAGAGGATGCAGGCTGGAATTCCATCCGGACCTGCAGCCTTAGAATATTTAAGTTTACGGATGGCTTCCTTGATATCGCTTAAGGACCATGGACAGAGAGCAGGTGAGATTTATGGATAACTAATCACTGATTCTTTGTGAAAGACAATAGGCAGCTCAAATTTAACAGCCAAATAGGAACACCAAGTCTTAGCGGGAATAGACAAGTGTAATATTTGTTCTGATATATTAGCAGAATGTTTCAATTGAGACCAGACGGACCTTTTATTATTCGTACAGAAAGAATGGACCATCTGTTGGTTGTCTTAAAGGTATATTAAAGATTTAAGTGCATGAATATCTTTTCTATAAACGTTAGGAATACAAGACTTCATAGCAACAAATTGAGCAGGGTTTTTATGTAGAGGCTTCAATGCCCTTAATTGTCTATTTTTTTATTCGTTTGATCTTAACAATGTCTAAGTTGTAAGAGTGGGGAAAGCAACTGAAAACAGGCTTTAGGTTAGACGCTAATTGAGACAATAAGCGTTTAATCGTACAACAATTCACGTATTCAATATGTGAAAGATCGCAGTCATACGATTGGTCAACTGGTCCAAGAAGAATACTATGAGAAAGCATTTCTGTCAAAATTGCACACAATTTAGGGTTCCAATGAATAGAAATTAGGGAGCGGTCAATCTCCACAAATTGAAGAATAGGCACAATGTCACATTTGAGAATATCGAAATATAAATTCATTGTAATAATTAAATGATCACCAATATGAGGGTTCACAGTAGTTACAGGCGTACATAATTGTAAAATGTCTGCAGTCACTGCGAAATAGTCTATACAAGAGGAATTTGGATGCCTGTGCCATGTAAAATTGGAAGAAAGATTATCTCTGGTCACAAATTGTAAATCCACTTCATGTAAGAAGGAAATCGATCTTCTTCCTCTAACACCTGAGCTGGCCATATTGTTAAGATTGAAATTCAATGAGGTCGAAGGGATACTGTAGGTGCTAGCATTGATACATCAGTGCTAGATTTAGTGCTTTCAATAACTGTGTGTTGTACTGGCAAGTCGTGAATCGCTGTGTTTATCTGGGTATGGATGACCTGGCCCCAAGACAAAAGGACAATTCCCACAGTCCTGGTCTGGATGAGTTGCAGAGGGAAGAGAGTAGAGGCACAGAAATCTTGGTAGAGGCCATTGCAGTACCCCACCATACGTATAACTAGTCTTCTGGAGACAGTGAGCAGTTGAGGGAAGGAGAGGAAAGGAAGAATACCCCTGAGGAGGTGCAGCTGGCAGGGTGACCTATCAGAGACGTCAGAGATGTGCGGAAAGAAGGCAAGTGTGGAGTGGAAGATTGTCACAGGCTATCCGCCATCACAGGTTGGAGCAGGAAGAGGGCCAAGAGAGGCTGGACTGAGAGTGACATGGAAGGAGTGAGCAGGTATGGTGATGGGGTTCGTCACGGTGTGCAGCAAATCGTGCGTATGCAGTCTGCAGGACAACAAGCACGTGTCAGTCCACCATGACATTGTTCATGGTAGCTCCATGGCAGTCATATCAATGCAGGCAGAACTGCCAGACAATCATTACACTTCATCCAGGCAACATACACATGTCCTGGACACACATGCATCACCACTCACCAGACATTCCCTCATAAATTGGCAGGTCTTGCACGCCTTGGATCTGCTCCACAGCAATCATATCACTAATGATCTCTTCATGTGCAGTGAGTTCTTTGTCCTCTTGTGGTGGAGCACCTCCAGTCACCAGAGTAGAGGCATAGTTGACACCCAGCTTATCTTTGGCTCGGCGCCGGAGGTCGTTCCAACGCTTCACTGCCTTAGAAGCTGTGTGCCTCTCAATGCCCAAGGCGCTCATACGATCGGCGACACACTGCCAGTGGGTCATACGCTGGGCAGGCGAATGTGTGATTCCTGCCCGCACAAGCATGTCATGTTCGTGTTCCCGCACGTAGTCCACGCGGATCCGGAGTTCCTCATCACTAAAGCTCCTCTTCCTCAACGTGTGGGTCTCCTGTGCCGTGCCATGGGACTGAGCCTGTTTGCTGCACGCTTTGCCTTCTTGCAAGGTCGTGCAGACCCTGAGTGGCTGGGACCACTTCGGTCAGTAGGGGCTGGAGCACTGCTGGCCTGGGCTGTGGCATCACACACTGATGGTGTGACAGTAGGTGCCCTTGCAGGTGGCTGTCCCTGGGTGCTGATGCCAGGACTGTTCACAGCATGTCTCTTCCCGTTTGATGCATGTATAGCATCTGCCCCTGCGTCTCCATGGACCGGGGTGGTGAGCACCATAGGCCTGGCTGGGTAACCCAGAGGCTGGGTGGTGAGGTCTGCAGCTGCCTCTGCATCTACCTGACCCTGGTGGTTATGTACAGCAGTTGACACTGCTGCATCTGGACCCTGGGTGCCGGTGCCAGGACGCTTCGCAGCATGTCCCTTCCCCTTTGATGCATGGATAGCATCTGCCCCTGCGTCTCCGTGGAACGGGTGGGGAGCACTACAGGCCTGGCTGTGTGACCCAGAGCTTGGGTGGTGGTTGCTGCAGCTGCCCATGCAGCTTCCTGACCCTGTTGGTTGGGGGGCATAGCTCTCCCAGCACGGGCCCGGACACCTCGCCCACCTCTGTCATCTCGGACACCTCGCCCACATCCGCCACCACCGCCACCTATACCTCCCTTCCCACTGGTTGCCCTCCCAGTCATGGCACTGATGGATTAGTGCAATGGGAGTTGCAGCTATTGATTGTCCTGGGAAACTTGAGCGAGGGGCCAGTGTATGTGATGTTAAACGTACCATTGTGGCCCAGCAAGGCTCAATGTAACCTCTGGGAAAAATAAACAGGCCGCATAACACACAGGCACCCACCCAAATATGAAAAATATGTGTACGCGACCCCTCAGTAGCCCACGTGTAAAGGAAAAACCTAACACAGTACGCTGTGGCACCCAGCAACACAAAAAATACATACGCAAAGGACACGTAAGCTACAGTGATGTTAAATAAGGGGTTACGCGACACACAGGGGCACCCACAGAATGGAAAATGTGCTTGCAACTCCCTGTCAGCCTCAATAGTACACGTGCGTGTGCTTGGAGGCAATCCCCCACCAAAACAAGAGGCTTGCACGCAGTGAAGAGATCGCGTGGAAACAAAGTCCACACATCCGTCCGCTATAACTCACACAAGCGTGTGATGGTCTCCTAAGCACTAATTTATACCGATCCTGAATGCCACACCCAACATTCAGCGCGTGTCACGTAACTTTCCTCTGATTTCACGCTTACACACTGTCTCCGCTTGTGCGCGGTCACTCTGTTTCTGGCTGCCCACGCGAGTAACACGGAAGACCCACGCTCCAGCTTACTAGCCAATTTACCTGCCTAAAAGTAAGTCCCTGAGCTGCCTCCTACGAGCCATCTGCTGCTGCCTGCCCACTGTGTGTGCCTGCTGGCCGTGTGCCCTGCAGTTTTGGACTCTGCTGTACAGCCATTGACAGTGCTCCTGTCGTCGGACCTGTGACCACCTCTGCTGATCCAGAATACTCCCGACGTGCCAGATCACCACTCCACAGCCCAGCCACAGGACCATCTTGCCCACCCATACCTGCCTCGGGGGTTGCCATGTCTGAACCAACATCATCGGAGGCAATGTCAACCCCCTGGCAGCGAGGCAGAGGGCTGCCAGCTTCTCAGCCAGGGAAGTTGACATCCTGGTGGAGCAAGTCCAGCAGCATAGTGATGCCCTCTTCCCTGGACTAGCGCAAGTCGGCAAGGATGGACGGAGTAAAATCTGGGCGGACATCGTGGGTGCCATCAACGTGGAGGGGGTGGCACCCCATGACTACCACCATGTCCACAAGCGCTGGGAGGACTACAAAGCCAGGACCCACAACAAGGCCTGGCGCTTCCTCAAGGCTGGTGAGAACCAAGGGGGGGCTGGGGCCGTTTGACCACCAACAACATGCGGGTCCTGAAGCGGTTCTACCCAGCGCTGCATGCCCAGGTCGTAGAATTGCAGCTCTCACTGGAGTCGACTGATAAGTGCCCATGTGTTGTTGTCCTCCACTGTGCATGTGCATGTTCATGTGTGGTTGGAGTGTGCACCTTGACCTTATGTCAGCCATGCCTCTTGTACGGATGTCTGTGTGCATGTCCCATACAGTGCTGCTTGTGTCTACATTCAAGCATGTGTGACATCAACGGTGTTTGTGTAGCAATGTGTGATGCGCGGCAGCAAGTAACGACATGCACATGGTTGATTTCATGTGTCTGGACTTGGCCATGTGAGAGGTGTCACAATGGGTGCTTTTAGCAACATCATGGACATGCATAGTGCATATGTGCATGTGGCTGAAGAGTGAGTGTGTGACTGGCCAACAATCCGGGATGGATGTCACTTGAACATTAGATTGTGTGATTGACTCATGTGCCAAATTGCCCTCTAGTGCACCCTGGCATGATAGCTCCATGGCCTGCTTCATGACTGTCAGCTGATGTGTGTGAATGAGGAGTGTATGTCCCATGATGCATGTGAGGTGAATGCACAATTTTGAGGTGCTGAAAGGGACTTGTCCAAGGATGTGATTGTCTGTTGAGAATGCCAGACATGATTGTGCATGTGTTCATTGCACTAACCAGTGTATTGTGGACGGTGATGATGGTTGTGACCTTTGACAGTGCCACACATGTACATTTGCTTTGTGCCAAACCAACATATATTCAGTTCCCTGATGTTTGTGTTCCATGTCTCCCTATCCACAGCGACGAAGGTAGAAGAGGGTGGAGAAGGCGCTGTGGAGCAAGGCAGCAGGGATGCCTCCACCAGGCACAAACGTAAGGCCCAGTCAGGCTCCCAGCTCATATCATCATCGGGGAGCGAGGATACTGGTGCCGAGTCTGATACAACGGCTGCAGCTGCTGAGGTGAGGCCCAAGAGGGTGAAGTTGGTCGTGGGCTCCTTGGCAGTGGGAGGGACAGGTGAGGTAGCACAGGGGAAATCCGATGTGGAAGACGGCGGGGAGGCATCCAGGTTGGCACAGGGGGAGGAGGAGGCTGCATCAGCCCAGCCTGCGGAGCCCGGCAGGGCTGATGACGTGGGTGTGACTGGTGCAGTCCAGACTCAGGGGCAAGAGGCTGTACATGTCGCCATGGAGGGGCCTGGACTGATCCTGCCCCTGGGACTGCAACTGCACCAGTATGCACTTGCGGGCATGCCCCAGGCCGGACTCTTCCGCAGGTGGTGGATGTTTCCACCTAAACGGAAACACCAATACCTGCTGATGTCACCATTTGGGACCGTGTGGAACCGGTGCTAGCCGGTATCATGAGGCAGACAGGCACCATTTGTGATGGTGTGCAGGCTTCCAATCAGGGGCTTGCACGTCATCACGAGGAGGTCTGCCGTCTCGTGAACTTGCTGGCACATTTCCTGGTCTCTAATTGGGTGCATGGGCTGGCCACTTCTGTGACCCCCTCCTCATCACCCTCCTCTGTGCGTCAGTCATTCTCACTGCCGTCTTCCGGCCCAGATGCCACCAGGGCTCCCTGTATACCTGTCCGAACCCCGGCAGCCAGTCTGGTGGAGTCAACATTCCTGCCAGAGTCAGGAGTCGAAGTTGGATCAGCCGAGGTGGTCACCACACAGATCCAGCCGGTGACAGGAGCTGTGGCAATGAAGGGAGAGCAGGCACGAAGGAGCAGGGCATGTGCACGACGGCCTGGGGGGTTGTCATCATCCCGGAGGCTGTCCTTAAGGAGCAGGCACCGGGCTATTGGGCAGCAGCAGGCTCTAAGTAGGAGGCTACATTACTCGGGCGTACCAACTCAGGGAGGCAGATATCGGTCACTAGGCAGGAGGCAAACATCGACCTTACACAAAGGATGTCTTCCGTGTTGGAGCGTTTGGGGCAGCAGATCGGGGCAGAGCGGCAGTGGGCATGAGAGGCACGACACACTAAGGCCTAGGGGAATTAGAACCAGTGTTCGATGATGCCCTGGCCGAGACATTGAGGGAGCTTGGTGAGGAGGAGGACTAGCCCGCTGTCATTGTATGTAGTTATTTAGGTATAGGTTTTATTTGTATTTCATTTTCTTTCGAGTGTTTGGACTGTGCTCCACTTTTTGTACAGAGTTTTGTGGTGTGTTGTTTTGTGGATTACTTTTTTATTTGTTTGTTGTGCATTTTGGACATTGGACCTCTTTCTTATGTGCATAGTTTTAATTTTATTGGCTACTTTCATGTTCAACATGCAGCAATGGATTTCTTTTATTTGCTTTGGGATGATTATTTAAGGAAATGGGGCCTCATTATGAGATGTGCGGAATGGGTTTAACAGCACCGGTAATGGTGCCGACGCCATTAAACCCACTCCACACTATTACAAGGTTCCCCTGGTTTATCCAGACGTCCACAGTGGGTTCCTCGAGGGAACCAGGGAGCTAACAAGGAGACCATTATGAGTGGGCCCGTTGGTAGCTCCCTCCCCATTCCCATTGAGCCCTATGGGGGCTCAAATGGGAATGGGGAAGGACTGGGCCCGGGTTCCCTGAATGACCCGGTAATTCCCCATTCAGGGAACCCAGACACGATTTTGGAGGCAGCATTGGCGCCAATAGCGCCATGGCTACCTCCGAAGTTGTAATGAGGCCCATGGACTTCAAGTGTGACTTATCACAAATTTTTCTTGACATTGTTAAATTATTATTTATTTGTTTATGCCCATCTTATTTCATTTTGTATATATGTATGACATTAATACTGCTTTTAAATATGTGTTATTTATTTAAGTCCCTGTGATATTTGATTTTAAGTTTGGCGCTTCCTTGCTCTTTTCTGTGTCCAAGATGACCAATGTTGTTCATGTGTGTGCACACTTGCATGCATGTGTCATATTTGACATCCAGTTGATGGGGCATGTCCTGGTGTGCATGACCAGTGGATGGGTTGTAAGGGGCACTTGGAATGTGCACAGTGTAGTGGCATTTGATTGCACATGTGCAGCATCAATGTGCATTGGTCCTCACTGTGTTGGGAGTGGGAGGGGTTAATGATGGGAGGGTAAAATGTTTTCCATTGTGGGCCAGGATTTCATTAATGCAGTGTGGTGCACATGTCATCCTATGTCCTTCACCAGAATGAGTTTGTGCTTATGTAATTGTCTCTCGTGTAGTTGGCCATCTAGCTTTGCAATGGAAATCTGAAATTGGTGTGGTTTAAAAATTAGAACAGACCAATGCTGCAGTATTTGTGGATAGTTAACGGTATGATTGCCATGTACTCAATCATGACTTGAGTAATTCCTCTGTGCTTGTGCTTTTGCTACTCCTCTGTCCTGATGTTGTGCTGTCTGAATCTGCTATGGTCAGCTGGCTACCCTCTTTACTTGGCAAAGGGTCCCCTCACACGGCCCTTGGACTGGCACCTCCGCAGACACATTTCAACAATCGACACATCACATGCAGTGGCACCATCTGAATGCCACCTGCCCTGACAAGTTTCTTGTGCTGTTTTCACTCTCTTGCCCCTCCTGGGACTGTTTGGCCCTTTGGACAATTATGTACATATGCATTCAGAATGACATGTCATTTGATTGTATGTCATGTCATGTCCTTCACACATGAAAGTGTCACTCATGTGTTAATGAGGTTATCTGTTCAGGTGATGTGTGCTCAGTGAGGCTCATGCCGTGACACGCAAGGCCAATGTTGCTTAATGTGACACAAGTCGAAGGTGCTTTGCATTTCATCTTGGTGTGATTATTTGTACATGTGGATTATTGACACATGCCAGGCAGGCCCTCACTTTGACATACACTTTTGTGATGTGTATGTTGGGATATGGTTGCAGTCAGAAATTGCGTATGATCAGCTGGGACAATGAAGCTTGTGTGCCATGTGTATGTTTTTTTGGTGTTTGCAGGATGTTTTGTGACCAGGAAGGTGAGGGTGGTGTCACTACACTGCAAGCAAGTTCCTGGACACACCATCGATGGAGTGAATTTGTGTCTCTATGTCAGCATCCAGCATCCAGATGTTGTCCAGTCTGGAGGGGCCTACCTGCAGGTTGCCATCATGGGTGATGGGGGTCGGGGTGTCCCATGTGGTGGGGCCTGCCTGCAGGTTGCTGTCATGGGTGATGGGGTGGGGGTGTCCCATGTGGTGTGGGCTGCCTGCGGGGTGTTGTCACAGGTGATGGAGGTGCCTCTTGTGGGGTGGGCTGCCTGCAGGGTTTGTTCATCGGTGATGGGGGAGTACCATGTGGTCTGGGTTGCCTGCAGGGTGTGGTCACGGGTGATGGGGTCCTTTGTGGTGTGGGCTACCTTCGGTTTGTGGTCATGGGTGATGGGGGTGTCCCATGGGGGCTGGGCTGCCTGCAGGGTGTGGTCACGGGTGATGGGGTCCCATGTGGTGTGGGCTGCCTGTGGAGTGTGGTCATGCTTGCTGGAGGGTCCCATGTGGTGTGGGCTACCTGTGCAGTGTGGTCACGGGTGATGGGGGGTCCCATGTGGTGTGGGCTGCGTGCAGGGTGTGGTCACGGGTGATGGGGGCTACCTGTGCAGTGTGGTCACGGGTGATGGGGGGTCCCTTGTGGTGTGGGCTGCCTGCGTGGTGTGGTCACGGGTGATGGGGGAAGAGGTATCCCTTGTGGTGTGGGCTGCCTGCGGGGTGTTGTCACGGGTGATGGGGGTGTCCCATGTGGTGTGGGCTGCATGCGGGGTGTGGTCACTGGTGATGGGGGTATCCCATGTCGTGTGGGCTGCCTGCAGGGTGTGGTCACGGGTGATGGGGATGGGGAGGTCCATTGTGGTGTGGGCTGCCTGCAGGCTGTGGTCATGGGTGATCGGGGCTGGAGGGGTCGCTGGGGGGGTCCCTTGTGGTGTGGGCTGCCTGCAGGGTTTGGTCACGGGTGATGGGGGTGGCCCATGTGGTGTGGGCTTCCTGCGGGGTGTGGTCACGGGTGATGGGGGTCCCATGTGGTGTGGGCTGCCTGCAGGGTGCGGTCACGGGATATAGGGTGCTGGGGTGTGGCTGTCCCATCAGGAGGGATCTGCTTCAAGTGGATTTCTGCGTGTATCGCCGGATATGCGCAGGAGTTTCCACGCGATTTGACTGGGGTGCGGATGGGGTGCATGCTGAGTTTCCACGCAATTTTGCGGGGTGTGGACGGGGTACGCACTGAGTTTCCACGCAATTTGACTAGGGTGCGGACGGGGTACGTGCTGAGTTTCCACAAGACCTTCCTTGTTAGGGAGAATTCTCAAGAATGTGCTAATTTCCCTTACCTTTTGAGACACCCAGCAACTTTGCTGGATTTCTAGGATTTATTTTTTTACCTGGAAGGAGTGTGAGCCTTTTATTTCCCACTCTTTCATGTATTTTGATGTGTGTTTTACTTTTGTGTTCTGTGAATATGGAGTTTTTAGACAAACTCCATAGGCATCATAATTTTCTTGTGTGTCACAAAGCACCTTCAGCGCAGTGGCACAGGGATGTCTTTCAGACTTCCCAAGGTTTAAATACCTTCTCTGGGACTGACTACCGTCTCCCAGGGCAAGTAAAATTTAATTGACTTTGCTAGTCTTTTTAAATTCATAGACACAGCACACACTATCTTCCTATAGAGTGCTGGAGGGGTTGCCTAGCATCCCCAATGTCTAAGCACTCATGTAACAGTCACATGTTACCCTTTCCTCTTGAAATGGCTGGTGGAAGTGGTTTTAGAACAAACTAGCATGATCTTTCCCGACTGCGAATACCGGTAGCTAAAAATCGGGTCAGGCATGTTTTTCAATATGGCGCCCAAGACCCCTCTGTAAAAACAGACTCTGGTCATCTTTTTTTCTGTTTCTTTTAGGAAAGGTCCTTCTTGTGTTTAACTCTGCGTGCCAAACCAGGTTTGGTCCCTTTGTTCGATGGCCTTTGGCGGGCTTCAGTGCTGAAGCCCTCCTCTGGCGTCTGAGTGTCTGGGATGGACAGGATGTGAGGGAGGTGCCCGAAACTCCCTGTGCTTACTCTCCTAGGAGACCTGAATGCACTCTGGCGTGATTGGTTGACTGACTGTCCAGCAAGGATAGCCACACTGCTGGGTGAGTGACAGCTAGGCTGGAATGAATGGGAGAAAACTTTTTAAAAGCAGGTCTCTGGGACTTGGAAGGCAGAGTCGACCACTGGAACGAAAGAACCGAAGACGAGCTGAAGGAAGACGACTGCTGCAACTCCTGAACCGTTGGTTTGCAAGGTGAAGCCCTGCTGCAGGCCGGAATTGCCTGAAACTCACTCGACAGAGAAGCCCCTTCAAGGACGACTTCTTCCCTTGAACTAGTGGGAACAACCAACTCGCAAGTCACCTGGACACCGTCTCCATACTGGTCGAATCTTCATCAGAGTGCTGTTGAAAACCAGATAGCCAGTGAGAATGATACCAGTTTGTGGCCTTTAAGGCACTCACACCTTAAAACGGACGTTTAGCCAAGCTTGTGGCTTCTTCCCTGGTCAGTGCAAGAACCTCCCGACATCCTCCTTCTTGCCCCCACGACTGAAGCTCAGGAACAGTGAGATCTGCAGGAACTGCCAGGAATAACTGCCTCAGCTACAGCTTTTCTTCATCAATAAGGTACTGTGCAAACGCGGTGCGGAAATCCTTTCTGCCGCAGTGAAAGTTTCTGAAACTAAACCGACATATAACTCTTTTTCTGTAAAACTACTTCTAAGAACATTGGCAAAGACTTAACCGTTTACTACCAGAACTGTGCTATCCCATCCAAGACACTGAACCATTGACTTTGGCCCAGGATTATTGAATTGAATTGCCTCTTGTAGTGAACTGAAACTATTTGCCCTGCCTCTGGAAGTAATTGTGTTTTGATTCTTATAACCTTTGTCTTTCTACCCCTTTTGAAAGTTACTGAAGTGCCATTTTGCTCCCACTTCAGGGGGGCCTAACTTGTTCCGAAACTTATTGGTTGTGTACTGTAGTGTATTACAGTGTGATATTGAGCTGCTTCTTATTAGTGGAATGTTTTCTAACTAAATCTGTTAATAAATGTATATTCTTTTACCAAGAAACCTTGAGTAAGCGTTTGTTTGAACTAATGTGATTGCAAGTCCTTTGTGTAACACCTTGTACTGCTCACATCCCTCTTGAAATAAGTCTGGCTGCTCAGCCGCTGCTACCACATAACTGTGTAGTACAGGCTTGTACCAAAGGCGAGATTGTGCTTACACCTGTAGTCTTAATTGTGTGTAGTGTTCCCAAAGGGTACTGCATGTAATTCTGCCTAACATTCCTCTTCACTTCTGCCTTTGCCCCTCTTCTCCCCTGCTGATCTGCTTTCTCTCTCGGCACTGTGCACCTGGTCACACTTTGTCCTCCGGGCCCAGTTACCTTCTTACCCTGCCACCCTCCTTCACTGCCTCCGGGCTACACCCGGCACGGGGGCCTGTATCTGTACCCATACAGTCCTCCACCCACTCTTCTTCTGCACTTATCAGATAGACCCTATCTGACTAACCTAGCACTTTGCCACTTACCGGCTGCACTACAACCGTTTATCACTTTATTTATGTATTTATTTGACTTATTATTATTTATTTTTATTTTTTTGTTCTCTTCTATGCTCTGCACTTTCCAATTTTATCCCCCACTCCATGCACTTTCCCCCTTTCCCTTCCCCATGCGCTTGCGCATTCTCAATGTCACTGGGCCTAGTAAGATCGTTGTTTTTGTTTCCCCCCTGTTCCCCTCCCTTTGCCTGGTGGCGCTCTGAATCTCCTGTGTACGAGCGCAATATAAATAAAATATCATATCATATCATTGTCTCTGTCTCCCTCTGCTTCTCCCACCCACCTCCATCTGCACACTGATGTGCACCCACCACTGATTCCATGCTGCCGAGGGACATTGAATGATGGACGCCGAGCGCAACGACTTGATCAGCTGTTTTTTCTTCCGGACCTCAGAAGAGGCTTGCTGTGATTCGCCAGCCTCTACATCATCAGCATTAGCCGATCTGTAGCCGACAGGCAACCTCTTGCCCCCTTAAGGGGCCCCATCTAAGGTCCATGGCTCTCCCTGTCTGGGCCTATAAGGACCAGAGGGCCCTTCAACCTTGCTCTGGTGGTATCCTACTCTGCAAAATGTGTGTGTGCTCCTGGACTCTCGAACTGTGGTGTGTTTTTTTCTCTGCACCATCCATTCTGCAACATGTGTGTGTGCTCCTGGACCCTCGAACTGTGGTGTGTTTAATTTCTCTGCACCCTCCTTTCTGCAACATGTGTGTGTGCTCCTGGACTCTCGAACTGTGGTGTGTTTAATTTCTGTGCACCCTCCATTCTGCAAAATGTGTGTGTGCTCCTGCACTCTCAAACTGTGGTGAGTTTAATGTCTCTGCACCCTACACTCCCTCTGCCTTCCTTTCTATCCCTACCCCTTTTCTTCCTCTGACCCAGGCCCCGGGCTGCATGAAATGCGGAACGATAGAGGGTCTGGGAGTTTAGGCGCGGGGTGGGGGGAAAACGGCGGGAAAGCATAGGGAGGGGCGTCCGAATGGCGCCACAAGAAACAAAGGCCCAGGAAGGGCAGGAAACAGCACCTGGGTAGGTGCGAAATATAACAACAGGAGGTCAGGGGGTAACCCGGCCGCCCCCAGGAAGGAACAAAAGGCCGGGGGGGTATAAGTAAGCCTGGAAAAGGAGAGGCGGCACAAACCAGGTAAGAGCTCACCTCTCTCGGGTAGGCTCTTGGTACCTGGAGAAGGGAAAGGAAAAACGTTGCCACCCAACCCACCCTACAAGAGAAACGGAAGAGGTGGGGGTGTGCAGGCAGGAGCCAGGACGCCGAGTACTCCTTCGGTACACTGTACAAAAAAGAGGGTGCAAAAGTGGAAGGAAGAACGCCGAGTACCCTTCGGTACACGGTACAAAAAAGAGGGTGCAAAAGAGGAAGGAAGAACGCCGAGTACTCTTTCGGTACACGGTCCAAGAAAAGAAGGAATAAGCAGTAGAAAAGAACGCCGAGTACTCTTTCGGTACACGGTCCAAGAAACGTCGTAGGCGGCATGTGCCCAGGAACGAAGGCTCAGGGATAACAAAGACTCAGAAGGAGCCTTGAGCGGCTTCAGAACTGGACACAATGTGCCCAAAAGCATATGTATATGTAATGATTTGTTATAATGGATTTTCTGTAAGAAAATAAAAATGCCTACGGCCTACAAATTTTCCATACACACAAAGTTGTCGGTAATTTATTATTAGGTAGGGATCTGGTAAGAGCAGCAAGGTGAACCCACACTACTCAGCCTATGTCTTTAACCCTCGCTTCTTCCTCTCTCCCCTGCTTGCACCATCTACTCCTCTCCTACTACAGATCCCACGCACGTATTGGTATTAGAAACGCTGTCGGGTGCATATGAAAGTCTCATTCTTTGTTTGTCTTTACCCTACCCTGACCCCTCCCCTCTCCTTTTTCCATGTAAAGCTCTTGCATTGTTCAAACGACGTCAGGCACGTATAATAATGATGTCATGTGCTGTACACCGTTTGTTGTCCCTCTTGTTCTATGTTGTACCTCTAAACGTATAGCACTTGCACATTCTGAATGTTTCAATGCCTATTAAGAATGCAACTCGGTCTTACTTAACTACTCACCCCCTCTGCGTTGGAGTGCTTTGAAACGCTTAAGTGTATAGGCACTATATAACTGACCAATAAATAAATAAATAAATACTGGAGATGGGTGCTTGCTTCACACGCATCAACACTGCAGATTTCTCACCTTTCTTTTTCATCTTCCCAGAAAACACCAGCTCCCACCCACTCTTGCAGGACCAAGCGCCAAGTGGTAGACGTAATGGCAGATGGCACATTCAAGACACGGTTACATTTCATTAATTAACGCAGATACATTGATTCTAAGCAAGCAGGGTCACACCTGTGCGACTGACTAGTGCCAGCCTGTGGCAGCCCGCTGCTTGGTGCTGACAGCGGCTTCAGCATCTTTGCGAATGCCGATTACAGCCTTCTCCGCCGCCAATCTTCACCACCAGCCAATGGCATAATCATTCATTGTTAGGGCCCAGACGCCACGGTCGGCGTGTTTAATCCTCGGAACCTTGCCTGGGAGCCCCCTCATTCGCAGCCCCCGGTCTGCGGTGCAGAAATGTGCACGGATGTGATGTCCACTTGCTTTAGGCATCCGTGTTGGCAACAGCTGTGAGCGCTTCTGTGGTCTTCTCAGAGCGCAGGAATCAGCAGCTGTGGGATCAGCCGGGAGGGGTTGTGTTACTGCGGGGGGATGGGCTTCTGGGATCAGATGCTCGCCCACAACGGATCGACGCAGAACAAAGGACTGCGGATTGTCTTCCAAGGGCCGCTGTCGCGTGGAACGGCAAACGTTATGGTCCACATTCCACAAATGAGCTGAAAGCAGATTGATGGAAGAAGCCAGACAAATCTGTCTCTCATGCTTCCGAGCTCGGATTACTACCTACCAAATGGCCTTACCGTGTGTCCGAAGCCCACGAAGCACACAGACTGTCGGCCTCAGTTACAAAGCATTTTTTCAATGGTGGTTTCCAATTGAAAAACGTTTTTGTAAATCAGGGCCTATGTTCATTATGGCCCTATAACGGAATTGTCCTGCAATCAACAATTGTGAGGTTCTAAAGTCAAACTGTCATATTGTTTGTAATATGTCGCCTAAATCCTCTCATCCCATTATGAGAACGTAGCCTGGTTATCAGTTAGGTTTTGATATATAATACATGATGTGTTTTTTTCCAGTTTTTTATTGTATGTTTTTAATGGCTAAAAAAATGTAGATCGTGGAAATAACTGTTTTTCAAGCCATTGAAAATGAATACAAAACCCAATTAATTTCATGTAATTCATCACCATCATGTTTTTTTTTCGGATATGCGTAAAAAATAATGCATAAAAACAGTACAAAATACAAAAATACATACCAATTACGACACAGTAAAATACTGTATAAAAACTTCACAAATATAGCAGCTAGAAAAAGTCCCAGAGCATAGGTCATTGATGGTTGTGCATAAACTAATTTCAAAGTGTTATACTTTGGCAACGTTTCCGAAGATAAAGTGCTGATTTCAAGTATGTGAGTAAAGACCGACACACACATGGACAATCCACCCACAGCAAGTATATTAGGGAAGGCCGATATTGTACAAAGCTCAATTCCTGCAATAAGGGTCGAACGAGCAATCTTCTAGCCTTTACATAAGCAGGACAGAAGAATAAGAAGTGGTCCAAGTTCTCGTAAGGTACCTGACACACAGGGCAAGACTGGTCTGCATCCCCCCAGACCATGCTGCCACCACTGCCCGTAAGGGGATACAATTAAACCATGCCCTGGATATGAGGATGCGATCAGCACGAAACTCTGCCCATAACAAATAGCTATGAACACCTGGGTCATGACTGCCATTAGCCCTCGGTTCTTTGGCTTCAATATTTCAAAACTTTCTCTGTTCATGCTAACAGACTCATAGAAGTGGGCAGTCCATCGGTTTATCTCTCCACGGGAAAGCATACTACAAGGTGGGTACAGATGAGTAATATTGATTGCCCGCAGCAGTTTCTTAATATGGGACAGCCATGGGACCTACCTCCCAAATCCTTGTCAATCAGGGAGATAATCAGTTAATGGGTAAGTGTAGCTATACCGTTGCCCCATTACCTAAGACAGTGCAATACTGGCAGCAGGGAAACCACATCCCCAATTGGTTAACAAGCCAATTCCAGGTGTACTCTGAAGTTTTGAGCTGAAGCTGGCAACCCCAGCAATTTCTTGAAGAATTGATTCTCAGGTGTCTGAACTGCACTAACATTGATATAGCCCCACAGTTCCATCCCAAATATGGAAACTGAGGCCGCTTTGCCCTTGTATAACTGCAACAATGGAGCAATTGGTCTACCTCTGAACATGGACATGGCCCTAGAAACTCCACCCAAAGCCTCCATAAACTGCCATGCCTGTTTAGTTACATGAGCCCTGGTGCAGGCATTAGCAGAGAATCTGACCCCCAGAGAGTCAAAAAAGTCGACCCTGGGGATCACACTGTTCCTACAGCGCATGGCCTGAATTTGATCTTCCGTCACCCCTTCCAACCATCCTTCACAACTGACTTTGCTGCATTCACCACCAAATCCAACCCCTCTATGAATTCAGCGTAGTCAGAGATGAGGGCCTGCAGGGCTCTCGGGGTACACGCCATCAGAACAGAATCACCTGCATACATAAGGACCGGTAAGGACTGACAGCCCATCTTTGGTACATCGAGAGAAGATTTTAGGAGATGATTATGGAGACCATGTATGTATAAACAAAAAGGTCAAGGCGCCAGGATGCATCCTTATTTTACTCCCAATTCAACTGGGAAAAAGCCCTTACAATGCCTATTAGTACCACTCCTGACGCATGCCTGCGTGGAGTCATGCATCCTAGCCAGAAGGTTTACCAAGGCCTGAGGGCAGTTCATGGACCTGGGCATGTCCCACAGCTTGGCATGATTGACCTTGTCTAATACCATGCTCAGATTCATGAACGCCAGATAAACAGGCTCCTCCTTCAAATAGAGTGAGTGTGTGGTCACCAGGTAGAGTTTGAGCACCTGATCCGCTGTACTCAGCCCTGGCCGAAAGCCCAGCTGGACCTTAGAGAGAAACCGACTGCTCAAGACCCAGTCCTCTAGACAAGTAGAATGGCATGACCTAATATCTTAAATAGGGAATCTAGGAGTGATATGGGTCTATGTGAGGCAGGGGAAGCCCGAGGTCCCTTCTTGTATATTGGCTGGATAACAGCTATAGATTATGAAGGTGGTATAGCACCTCCCGCACATATTGCGTTGAGCCCTTGTGTCAGTACTGGGGCCCAGAGATCCAGAGCCATGACAAATAAGTCAGCCGGGATGTTATCGGGACCCAGAGCTCAGTTACAACGCTAGCAACCTATGGCCTTCTTGATTTCATCCACAGAGAAAACAATACTTGCCTCCATAACCTCCCCTTCCCAACACCCCCGACTGCCCCCCATGATTAGTCCACCATGCTCATCCCCCTTCCCAGCACTATATAGGGTGGAAAAGTGCTCCATCCAGGCCTGATCCGGTACATTACTAGTCAGGGTATCCATTTAAAATGTGTAAAAGGGCCCCCACTGGGCAATCTCGCAGAACAGTTTGGATCATTGTCCCTGGAAGGTATCAACCAGGTTTCCCATGCTTCCTCCTCAATTGCCCTTTTCCTAGCAGCCAGAACATTGTTATAATGGGACCTAGCACTAATGCTGGCAATTTTAGGAGTCCCTGTACAGCTCAAGGTGGAGAGAAGGTTCGTCCTAGCTCTGGTACACTCAGAGTCAAACCACCCCCTTCTTTGCCCTCTGCATTTACCTGGGGCACCGGAAAACACCCAGGAGAGCTTGATCAACAAGGTTCCAAACACCTCTGGGATTGTGATGTTATCCAGATTCCCCAACAGCAGATTCTCCAATTCATTTGGGCTTGAATGGACTGCATTTCTTAGTAGATCCTCCTTCCTATCCTCCCTTCATTTGAGCCTGCGCCGGGAGTCATCTAAGGACACCTCCAGGGGATACACTTGTCTCAGCATGGCCGCCCCTGGTGCCGTATGGATATCAAGCTTGATGGGAAAATGATCACTACAGATGTTATCTACCACACTAAACCATTTTAGGGGGCCCCAGTGCTCAACTGGGACACAGAGTGAATCATTGAGCTTCCCTTAGTGGAGGAAAAAGTAACCCTACCTGGGATATCTGCGCCAAGTCACCTGTTTACAGCCACAGACCCCAATCATAAAGATAATACCATAGGCGCAACCCTTCCACACAGAGCCTACAATCCAACATAATGGGTGGGGGTACCCCCCCACCACGTCTTCTGTGCTGGCATACAGATTATCGACGGGCCCACCCCCCAGTTTTGTGTTGAAATCACTTCCCAGCAACAGACACATATTGCCCATTGACAGCTCAGGGGAGAACTCATCCA
The DNA here is from genome assembly GCF_040938575.1 of Ambystoma mexicanum. Classification (NCBI taxonomy): domain Eukaryota; kingdom Metazoa; phylum Chordata; class Amphibia; order Caudata; family Ambystomatidae; genus Ambystoma; species Ambystoma mexicanum. The sequence continues at coordinate 1,490,613,380 of NC_090921.1, forward strand.
AGACTGTAGCCAACACACTGAAACAGTTCTTACCATGCAGTTTGTATGGGCTATTAAAAAAGTTGACTACTAATAGGTCCACCTGGCCGGTTCTGTGGATCTTGACCGCTAATATATATGGCACCGGAGTTGTCAAAACCACATGCTCTCCAGGTGCGTTTTAACCAAAATGCATGAACCACCATAATTTCTCCCTCAGTTGTTGATCTCCGCCTGCACCAGATATGAGACAAAACCATCCACATTGATCTCATCCTGGGACCATGTCTCTTCGATCAGCATGACATCCACGTCTCCAAATATGGACTATGTCTCTAAACAGGCCAGCCTTGTTTTTATTCCGGCCACATTCCATGACAATAATGACAAACACTCGTCCTCTCTCCCACAGGCCCACATTGGGAGGGCCCAGAGTAGCACTATGTACTAGCGCCCAGGACTGTACATGGGCACCCCCTGGGAACTGGCATCATTTGATTTCGTCCACATAGGGCCAAACAACAAAAATGGTTTCAGGCTTGCATAGAATCCAAGACACAGCCCTCATGACAAGCAGATTCCCTCCATGCGACCTGGACCGTATGAATATTGAGCCGGGTGGGTGGGAGTCTGACGTGGGCCCAGGGGCTCTCTCAAGCAAACCGGACTGACATCCATGGGTGCAGCCTTTCCCTCCCCCTACCATGGGGGTAGAAAAAATGTAACGGGACAAAGCAAGCCCTACGGTTATGATTTGGAGTACCCAGGTTGGACTCAACCAGATACCTGGTCACCTGTGCATGCTTGAAGGTCACCACCACACAATTCCTGGCTATCAATTCGGCGATGGAGACCACGGTTCCCTGTGAGCCATTTGGATCAGACGCGGATCAATAGAACCACCCCAGATGTTTGAATTCACCCATTTGGTTGATTTATTGATCAGGGCCCCACAATCTTTGTTACACCCAGCTTCCAGAGTTGGTACATTCAGTATTACTCCAACCAACGGTAGAGCCTCTGGGGGCAGCAGAAGGGGGTGCCACCTTGGATCTGCCTTATCCTGCGCCAACATTATCGCCCCTCTTGTTAGCACTTGCTCCCAGCATGGAGTACCCAAAGGTCTTGGGCGCTGAGATGATAAAAAGGGTCGCTCTGGCATCAAGGGGTTCGTAGGTTGGCGGGGAGATGGTTAGAGGGGGCATGAATTTCCACTGGGACCACTACGCCTTGGCTCTTAGCATTCTCCATGCTCCCCCCTACTCTACCTGGATTAACAGGCTTCCCAGACTGTGAGCTTACAGCTCCCAGACCAACCTCCTTCCTTGATAGGTCACATTTCAGGCATTGTCTGATCTGGGTGCTTAGTACCTCAACCTCCGTTTTTAACGACCTTACCTGGTAATTTAAAATCAACAGGGTATTCATGATACCAGTTTTAAAAATCATCATAAAATTCATCAGGGGTAACATTAATTCACTATTTAATGCCTCGGCACCCAGCCCTCATGACACATCCTATCGGCAGGGGGGAAATGATCATTGCCCTCATAAGGTGCGCTATCCGGGCCAGCCTGGTTGCTGTCACCCGTTACGGGGATAATGAGGGTGGGACTAGGGCAACAGCCGAACCAGACATGCATTACGAACATCTAATTGGCATGTGTTAAGATGGATTTCTGAACTCTGACCTGTTGGGCAGAGGTTCAGAAGGCCAGCCTTATTTCTTGGAACAGGGTAACCTTTTGGAGAAGCCAGACCAATCAAGGTAGCATTGGTGGCGGTCAAGACTAGGTCTCAGGAGGGGTGAGGTTGATCGAAAGTCCATAATGAGCACACACAGTAAACGACTCCACAAATTACTCTCAGTCAGGTGTATATATCAAAAATAGATATACATTTATTAAAGGCCTTTTAACTCAAACACAAGATGAAACCACAGCATTATCAACAATACTAACACAACACTATACTAGGAAACATGTATACAGTAACTATTGGCCTAAAGCAATATTCCACAAGTAGAGATCCAAAACCTGAAACATAAGGGGGTCAGACACGCAAATTTACTTTAGCCACTTTTTCAACAACTCAAACACTGACTAATAGGCAGTCCAATCCATACGAAGTGTGGAGCATTGTGCTCAGGAAAGTGGGTGAGGTGATGAAGAATGAAGTTCCACTATTCAAGGAGGGTCTCCACAAGAGGGCAAAGGAGAGTAGCCCTTGGGGGACACTCGTGCGTAAAGGCCTATGGATGCACCAGGGGGCCACCGGTAAGTGTTACAAGTACTCACCGACCCTCGATGCACTCTGGGACCTCCTTTGCCAGTTAAGTCCAGTTCGCTTGCAGGTTCGAGTACATCAGTTGTGCGGCTCTCTGGCTTTCAGGGGCTGCATTCCGGGACCTTAGTCCATGGTGGGATAATGGCGTTTTCTCTACTTCTTGGGAAGGGATCAGGCCAGTTCCACTGAAGCTCATCTTAGGGTACTAGGGGGGCACAGCAGCAAGGCACCCACGAAGCTCATCACCACAGCAGGGCGACATGGGTACCGCATAGGCTGCGGTTCAGGTGGACTCTCCTATTTCCAGACCTAGGAATGCTAGGTGTACGAAACTCGGCAGGAGAGTGCCTTCTACCAAGAGTTTACGGTTCCCAAAGTCTCAAGTCGAAACTCAAGACAGCAGCGGTTTCAAGGCAAAGATCCCGCATGAGCTGGTCAGTTCACTAGGTGTCCATGAACACTTCAGAAGAGGCTTGTTTGCAGGTTAAGCAGAAGGTGCAGAGAGTCCAACGGGTCGAAGTGCCCTTGCAGGCCTTCTGTGATCGATGAGAAACAGGGGCCCTGATGGGACAACAGTGGGGTCAAGGTGCCAAACCTTCTAGCGAGTCACCAGCGGTTCCACAGATCTGCTTCATCGTTCAGGATACTTGGCTCCTTTACTAAGTTTGGTGTGAACTAAGAATATCAACCTGGAAGAGGTCCAGAGTGCCTTGTCTTATCCCGAATCTCCTTCACGCCAAAACAAAGAGAAACCAATAGGAGACCTGCTTACATTCAACCATTCCCGACATGTACTAATCACGGACCATGGCGGTCCCAGTCATCCCAGCATACCAGAGATCCTGGCACCCAGGATGTGTATTGGAACTAGACAGCTCCAGCCCACATCCTGGGTGCACACATACAAGGCATGCAGAAGCCTGCGAAAGCTTCGATTTGAGTGGGGGTCTGCATGACCATATAAAGAATTTCCTGGGTCTGCTCGACCTGGGGAAGGCAAAAGGGGAAACTGGCCAAAGGACAGAACAAAGGACGTTGTGGCATGGGCATTTTAGGCATTGGCCACTGTCCTGGCCAAACACGGTGAATGCGGTTTGGACCATTGAAAAGAGTCAAAAATGTGTTAAAAGTAACTGCTGCCACCAGCTCTGTTCTGGACACACTTGTACATTCGCCAATAATCATTCAATGGTGTCTAGGGCCTTACAAATGAAAAAGAGACCCCAGCGCACTGTACTGGAAGGTACATTGTGCACTGATAAAATGTTGCCAAGAAATGGTAACAAAATGAAAGACTAAGGGAAACAAAGTCTCCCAGTACTGACAGTCTGAAGGGCATGTCAGTTTCCCATTAATGAAATGAGCAGAGTACAGCAGAAGGCTGGGCTCCACTGGTAAAAGTCAGGCTAGGATGGTCAGACAAAAGCAAAAAGTTGGGGGGTTCACAACTGGAGGGAAAATTACCCATAAATCGAAATCTTTCCTATCAGCATGAACAGTCTTTCTCCCCGGGTACCGGTCTGGCTGTCTCTTGGGTACTAAATGTGGTGGGCTTGTGCAGGGTTTCCCTCCTCCCAGTAGAAATGATTGCCAACTCTGCCACCATCTGCTCATCCAATCGTATACCTTTTTGTAAATAAGAGTCCAAAGTCCCCCCAACCTTAAATGCCTGCGAGCGACTCCCCGGGTGTTCCTTCTGCTAGAGCCACTATATTCTCCAACAGAGGATATTTTTCCTTCTCCTTGACTGTCATGTGTTTCTTCTGGCCCTGGGTAACCATAAGGGTTGAGGTCGCTTTACGTTTCACCATAGTCACCACCCCCTCTGGCATAATAAAACAGTGAATCTCTGTGGCTCCTACAATGTCGCTGGTTCATCACAGCCCAGTTGCTATGGGATTTACTAGTAAAGAGTCTAAACAAAGACAGTTGGAGCAGCAATGACCGTGCAAAGTATCAGGATAACTGGGAAAATCCTATTCAATCCAAGAGAAACCAATCAAAAGGAGCAACATGAAAACCCTGAGAGCCCTTGATAGGAGCCTTGGTAGTCACTCCAAATGAAACAGTTAAACATAGTTAAAAATAGTTAATGGTTGATAGAGGTCAATAAAACATTAACAAATTGATGATGGTGATGCCAAGTTCCAGAAGTGAAATAAGTACCAGTAATGTGACAATGATATGTCAATAGTTTGTCAATATATATTAGGGGCATGCTCGACTGGCTCACGGGGCTGCCATAATCTGTCTCCCGGCCCCCTGATAGATTAAAAAATAAGGTTTCTCACTGTAGGCAAAGATCACCAGGCTCACTAACACATGGTCCACAGTTAACAGTTAGCAGGTAACAACAAGGGCCCACATTAACCCACACCAACTACAGGAGAGCGACGCTCGTAGCCGTGGTTTTCGGCAGGGAGTGCCGACTCTTGGCAGTGACTCTTAGCAACTCTTAGCAACTCCTAGCAGCACTTAGCCTCCATGAGTAGATTCCTCCTTGTTTGTTGCTTCACTGCTCAGAACACAGAGCTCCACCTCCCAACGTGTAACAACGCTGTGGTGATTGAGTTAAAATAAGGTCTCCAGGAGAGTCTCCAAGGGGTAGGCAAAAAGCAAAAAGCAAGAGATGGGCAAGGAATAGGGGATCACGATTAGTTCGGCCAAACAGAAACTGAAGAGATCTCGCCTCACCTCACCTCGCCAGCGGGAATGCAGACTGCCGACTGCTACGCTTAACAGCACCTCTGAAGGAACTTCAAAATTACTTTTGCTACTCACTTCAGGAGAGTGCCTCCCCCATTTGGACTTACTAGCGCCGGGGTTCGCAGACAAGACAGTGGAATCCCACAATGCAGCAGCCCCAAATTATCCTTTTGGGGCAAATTCAGGGGTGGTTGATAATACTTTATGGCAGGAGCGTGCGAGATGCCTCACGTCCCACAACCAACACCTGACACGCAAGCACTACGCTCTCTCTGCTTGTGCTGGGTGTTTCGGGCTGGTAGCTCCACCTCCAGTTAGTGCAGTGGTAGACAGACTCCCTCTCCAGACAGCACGGCAAAATACCCAGAGACTGCTCCCAATTACACCTAGGACTCCAGCACTTCTTGAGAAATATCCGCCCTCACCTGAATATCGCTGTCCTCCAGTATTAAGTTCCTTTTATGATCAAACAACCTCAAATATACACTTATTAAAAGAATTTGGGCAAACCACCCACTGTTATGAGCAGTTAAAAATAGATTTCCCATGATAAATATTATTCAGCAACAATAAAAGTCAATTAAACTGCATTTAATATAAGACCGCCTGGGGCCCATGCAAATGGCAGCGGTGCCCAGTATAAATCAACATTACATTAAAACAATTCATAAAACTTAACATTTAATAAGATATTTTCGCAGTAAAAATTATATGTAAAAGTATTCACTACTTAAAAGCAACAAAAGCAGACCAAAGAGAGTTCCATCTACTACTTCAACCAGCTATAGACAGATATATTCTTATCCTGCAAGCTATGTGTAATTGGAAATAGCCTACTAAGCATACTCGTGGCCTGAGGTCTTAAAAAACCTTAAGGCAGAGTGCCAACCATAAACACGAAGAGAAACGTCATTTTGTTCTAAGAGCAGCATACAATGGGCAAAACAGTAGAAAGTGCAAGACAGGTACCAGCTCATGGATCAAGTCCTAAAAAAGGTGGGGGGACTCATTAACATCCCAATTGAATGTGGCATCAACAGAAATGAGCATATCAAGGTGCCCTCAGGAAAAAGTGGGTGGACTCTCAAAAAAAGTGGGGGGCCTCCCTCCACCTGCGTGTATCCTCGACTTCAGCCGTGCAAAATGTCTGGCTTGGTAACTGCCCATTTATAGCTAATAATATTCAGCAGTTGTAGGTCAAGTCGACATAGGATCTATATCTTTTGCTCCAAATCTTTATTCTGGTTTATTTGTGCCGAATCCCTCTATCTTTACGGGGGTTGGGGCCTCATGTGCCACCATATCTCCACTTTACACCCTCTCCAAATCTACACCTACGTCACCTATACCGTTTCGTTCTCTTTTGTTCTGACGGAAATGCTTTTTGTCGCTTTTCAGGGAGTTTTGTTTCTTTTCTGGAATTTTCTTTCACTCAGTGCCACACACCAAACACGTGGTGTGTGGCACTGAGTGAACACGTCCCCGTGGGGAGCCCGAGAGCCCCAAATGGGAAAGTAGATTCAGGTAGAAACAACGCGGTTGTTTTCCGCAATGCCGTGTTGTTTCTGCCTGAACCTGCTTTACCATTTGGGGCTCTCGGGCTCCCCTTGGGGAGCCCGAGAGCCCCAAATGGTAAAGCAGATTCAGGCAGAAACAACGCGGTTGTGTTGGAAAACGCTGGGGTTTTTCTTTCCAAGTTTCTCAGGCTCCTCCGAGCCGGAGGAGCCTGAGAAGTTTGGAAAGAAAAACCGCAGCGTTTTCCAACACATAACGTTGTATTTATGTTTACGGTCGCTTCAAAAGCGACCGCAAACATAAATACAACGTTTTTAAAGCTGCGGTTTTATTTCTAAGTTTTCCGGGCTCCTCCAGCCCGGAAAACTTAGAAAAAAAACCTCAGCTAGTGCTTATTTTTTAAAAAAAAATAAATAGCACTTACCGAGATTCAGCTGCAGCTTTCCTGCTCAGGTCTCCGGTCCCCGTCCTCCGCCTACAGCACTAATGAAGGGAAAGCCACCCAGCGGTAGCCTTTGTTTACTACAGCTGGCTGGCTTTACCTTCATTAGTGCCGCAAAAGCCAGCACAGGAGGGCCTCCATTTCACAAAATGGATGCGCCCATGTGCTTGCTTTTGCGAATTTTGAGCTTGAATAGCTAAAAATTTTACATAGGAAGTTTTAAAACGGAGAATGCTAGTATTTTTTTTTTTATGTTGCCCATCTATTTTTTAAATAAACATTTTTACTAGACCATCCCTTTAAGTACAGAAGACAACGTCCAACATGGAAAAGGGAGAAGTGAACTACTAGAGGCAGCGACTAAAAAAGGGCGTGAGTAGCGGCAGGTGATTGTCAGCAGCATTAGGAGGCAGGTGATTGTGATGGGGGACCATGTGCATGGGAAGGATGGAAGAGGAAGAGCTGTGGGGGCGGATGTTGGCTGGTCCGGGAAGAGAAAGTGGTGGAGAGAGGCTGATCAGGGGTCCAGAAAAACGTCTGTACTGGGAGGTAAGAATCACATTCCAGGCTCTCTTATTGGCCGAGTGCACTGGCACATGCCAGATCAGGGTGTACGTTGTCTTTAATATAGTAGACGGTGGTAATAAGCCACGAGACTGCGGGCCAATACCGCCCCAGGTAATGCCCCCGGGGCTGTAGTTACAGGCCCGAGCGCAGCAAGGGCCTTAACGTAGCCCCAGGGGTATTACCTGGGGCGGTATTGGCTCGCAGTCTCGTGGCTTATTGCCATTAGTACCCCAGCCCATTAGACCGGGGTACTAATTGCTTTTGTTTCTGTTCCGAAACGTTTCGGAACAAAAAAAGAAACCAAAAAATGTGAAAAAAAATGGCCGCAGGGAAAGGGAAAACCGTTTTCCCTTTCCATGGCGGCCATCGGGATCGTCCGCTCCTGAGAAAAGAAGAAAAAAGAAGGTAAGTGGGGTGGGGAAGGAAGAAAAAAAAATTGTACCGCGGTCTCCGGCGGGGGACGATGGAAGCCTCCAGCCATGTGGAGGCTTGGAGCGGGATAGCCCTGCTCCGAGTCTCCACACGGCTGGAGGTTTCCATCGTCCCCCGCCGGAGACTGCGGTATAGAAGGTGAGTGGGGTGGAGTGGGGTGGGGTGGGGTGGTGGTGGGATGGGGTGGGAGGAGGGAGGAGGAAAGGGGAAACAAAACAAAAAAAATGTCTTACCTGAGTCCCCGGCAGGGGACGAGGGAAGCCTCCAGCCATGGGGAGACTCGGAACGGAGATTGTCCCGTTTCGAGCCTCCTCATTGGCAGAGGGGCTTCCACGCCCCTCGCCGGGAACAGAGAACCCGGTACGCACGGCGTAAAAGGGAATACCGTGTGGTATGGCTCGCAAATGAGCCAATCACCACGCTGTATTCCCGTTGCGCCGCGGGGCCGGGTACTAATAAGCTATATCCTTCTTAAACTAGTCAGGAATAAACAATATCTATTTTATATATCGTAGCTTCTGCCATTTTTCTGTGGCCTGGTGATCCTCAGGACCTGCAAGCGAATGGCTTGGTGTTGGAGGGGCTTACAGGTGATGTTCCTGCTGGTTACCTGGTAGCATATTGGGCCTCGTTACAAGTATGGCAGTAAGTGGTAAAATTGGTGGTAACTCTGTTACCACCAACATTACTCTATACCATTTTATGACCTACAGAAAATGTGGCTGTAATTCCCCTTGCGGAATTACCTCCAGCAGAATTACCTTCAATGGTAACTCCTCAAAGAATAGGCGGAATTAAACAAAAACCCATTTCTGCAACATTACAAGTCCAAAAAAAGCAGAATTACCTCCAAAAATCAGCGGTAATTCAGCAATAAACACAGCACAGTTACCTGCACAAAAAAGGTGGAGGTAAATACATACAGGTGTCACAAATCTAGGCACATGTGCACCAGAACCACTCAGGATGAGTATGAAAGGGCCACACCTACCCAAAAAACATTACCCAACACCCTGCTGCCAGTAGCTGCAGCAAACTGGGACACAAAGCTGCCCCTGCCCCCCACTGAGTTGCACAGGCATGAACATCAGCGCAGGTTACAGGGTGCATAGAGGAAGAAGAGGCGGAGCAGCAGTAGTAGGAGGAGGAGACGCCATGCAATATGAGCAGCCATCCCCTGGGTCATGCCCCACCCTATACCCCAACTGACAAGCAGCTGAACACCCTGCACTGCCTGTACACATGGTGACCCACAGAGGGCAACCTGGGTACTGAGTGAGTACAAGTGCCATCGCACTGAATGATACTGCAGCACCAGTGGAATTCATTGTGAAGGCGCGGACAATACAACAACTGTACAATGCATGGCCGGTCAAGGAACTGTACATGCAGGACCTGCCCTCCCAAACTTCACATATCGGCCACGACACAATGGACCAGTACATGCCAGGCAATGTAATAGGATGTAGGTGGGGTCACAGTGACACACCACCCCTTGGTGTCCTGCTGCATGTGACAGGCAGTTTGATGGAATAAGTGATATAAACTTGTGGTATGAATTGAATTGATTTGATATTTTATTTCAGTCGCGCTCGTACACAAGTGCTTCAGAGCACGAAAAGGCAATGGAGGGGAACACGGGAGAACAAAACACCGATCTTACTAGGCCCAGTGACATTGAGAACGCGCAGATGCATGGATGGGGGATGGAAAAAATGCATGGAAGGGGGGGAAAGTGGAAAGTGCGTAGCAAAGGAGAAACAGATAAATAATAATAAATAAATAAATAATAAAGGCAACAAACAGTGGTAGTGCAGCCAGCAAGTGGCAAGTGCTGGGTTTAAGGCAGCAGACAGGGTAGGTCTGATAAGTGCAGGAAGAAAAAGGGGGGGCTGTTTGGGTACAGATAAAGTCCCCATTGCAAGGGGTGGCCTGGAGGCAGTGCGGGAGGGTGGCAGCGTGAGCAGGTGCCTGGGCCCGGAGGACAGAGGGTGTCCAGGTGCACGGTGCCGAGAGAGCAGATCAGCAGGGGAGAGGGGGAGGGAAGGCAGAAGGAAAGAGGAAGGTCTTGAGATGCTTCCGGAACCAGAGATGGTTCTCCTCAAGCTTTATAGTGGCAGGGAGGCTGTTCCAGATGGAGGCCCCAGCCGAACACAGAGATCTACCCCAGCTCGTTTCTTTGATAAATAACTGACCCTGAAGGAGTTAGAGGTAGAGGAGCGAAGAGCTCGAGAGGAGAGGTATTTGCGGAGGGATAGCTGAAGGTATTTTGGACACAGGCACCAGAAAGCCTTGTGGACTATGCAGAGGGTTTTGAATTTAATCCTTGCATCCACTGGGAGCCAATGGAGAGATTAGTTGCAAAGGGCGGAGAGTAGAGGCAGGTAGATTTAGAAAAGGCTGTTACAATAGTCCAACCTAGAGAGAACCAGAGCTTGGGAGACAGTGAGCTTCTGGGTGAAGGAGAGAAAAGGCAGAGTACCTCTGAGGAGGTGCAGTAGGATGTTTGACTTTTTAGAGACATCAGAGATGTGGACGGAGAAGGAAAGTGTCGAGTCAAAGATGACCCGGAGGTTCTTAGCCTCGCAGGTTGGGGTAGGAGGAGGGCCAAGGGAGGCCGGGCAGAGAGTGAGGGGAAAGGATGGTGAAGGTGTGCCGATGAGCAGGATCTCTGTCTTGCTGCCATTCAGACAAAGATCATTGGCGGCACACCAATCTTGAATGGCAGTTGTAGGTCATGTGTTGTGTATGTGAGCCTTGCCTGTGCAAGGGAATGTGTGCCAATTCAGGGCTGGTACGTTTTCGCAAGCTTCACCTGTTGTCCTGTCACATGAGGAATGACCTGCTCGCCATGGTAGTGCTAGTGTGGCTTAGATTGGGAGGTACTCTTTGCTGAGGTCTTTCTGCTAGTGCCTTGTAGTGTTACGTGGGTGTGTCACCCCGACATCTGCAGCCCTTTCATGCATGCCATTTGTGTAGTGTGTGGCGGGTCAATGGCTCATGTCATGTTGCAAGGGTGTCAGACATGTTTCCACAATATGGCTGCTGTATACCATGTACATGGGTGATTATCCATGGGGTTTACTGTGCCATGGTGGTTGTGTATGTCCTACATCTGGCCGACGTCATTGCTAATGGTGTGTTTTGGATGGGGTTAATGCATGACATGCGCATCATTGCACAGTACATAGGTGTTTCACTTGTTCTTGCATTGGCAACGTGACTGCTGGTATGCCTGTGGCTATTTCATTGGGGTTATTGTGCATGTGGGACATGATCCACTTACTCATGTACTCACCAGGATCTTTGTGGCATCTGGCTTCCAGATCTGCAGTGCCCACAGCCTCCTGGCTCTCCATGTGGAAAATGCTTTTGAGCCTCTCCTCCCATGACATGAGCTGCAGTGGGGTCATATTGCCTCCGACTGTGACCATTGTGTCCCTGCAGTGGGTGTTGACGAGCATTTTCACCCTGCTCCTCAAGTCGTTCCACTGCTTACATATCTCATCCATGTCCCGTGGGTGCTTTCCGACAGCTTCCACATTGTCCCTTATCCCGGGCCATATGGCCGTCTTGCGCTGGGGGGACATTTTTCTGTGGCCTGACCAATACAGCTTGTCAGCATTGGCCACCACCTCCTCGGCCAGCATAGTTTGTTTGTTTGTTTTGTTTATATGTATAGCGCTCCAAACCCAGAGGTAGAAGGGCGCTTAAAGAAGGCGGTTACATAGTGTGATATATACAATTTCAATATACAACAGTTTACAGAGTACAGAGACCTGGTTAAGTAATTTCAATATACAATAATTTACAGAGTACACAAACATAGTTGAGCAGAGGGAGGTGTAACATATATCAGTGGTACTACTAATTGTTCAGGAGCCAACCGATAACATGTTTCCTGAAGATCTGGAAGGATTCAATAGTTTTAATGTTGACTGGTAGGGTGTTCCAGAGTTGGGAGGCGAGTACTGTGAAGTTGGCACCTCCAACTCTTTTTAAGGAGAATCTAGGCACTGTCAAGCATAAAGTGTTGGAGGATCAGGTGGTTCTGGTGGTGGGTTTCATGGTAAATGTATTGGTGAGATAAGGTGGGCTAGGTGGTTTAATGCCTTGTATGTGAGGCAGATGGTTTTCAGATCATTTTTTGTCGTATGGAGAGCCATTTGCACGATTTCCTAGCTTTGGAGATGTGCTCTCGCCTGGGTATGTTAAGTGCAGCACGTAGTGCATTGTTTTGAAGTACCTGTAATTTGTTAATTATAGATTGGTTAGCACCTAGGTATAGGCTGTTGCAATAGTCCAGTTTAGACTGTATGAGGGCTCTAGGAAGAGTGAGGCAACTATTAGATGATAGGAAGGGTCTACTGGCCCTGATAAGCTTGCCGGTGTAGGCGGAGGCTGAGGCGATCATGTTAGTTTGTTTGGAGACGTTGGAGTTGGCATCAAGGTAAAAGCCGAGAGTTTTTACACTTTTGGCAATGGGGATGGTGTGACCATCGATAATGATGTTGTTGTAATTAGGATTAAGTTTGGACAGGTCATTAGGCAAACCGACAAGGAGGAGCTCCGCCTTCTCATCATTCAGGCAGAGGCCATGGGAGGCCATCCATGCCTGAATGATGGAGAATATTTTGTTAATCCGGGTGACGTCAGCATGGTAGTTCCCTGTAATGGTGAGGAGTATCTGGGTGTCATCTGCATAGTTTGTGTAGGTGACACCCAGACGGTCCAATTGGTCAAATAGTGGCTTTGTAAATATGTTATACAAAGTAGGGGAGACACAAGAACCTTGTGGGACCCCGCATGAGATAGGGATGGCTCACTGAATTTTAACTTGTTGCCACATTTCTGCCACCTTCCCTTTACCTTTGCCTGAGGTCCTATTCAGGGTGTGTTGTAGGTTTGGATGGCAATCCCTTCTGGTAATTTTCAAAATGTCCGCTGCCATGTTTCCATTTCCCGTGATGACGGATTTCCGCTGGCAGTAATTCCGCCAGCGCTAATTCCACCAGCGGATTTTCCACAGAAAGGTTGGGCGGTAACAGTAATTTTGTCAATTGTTGGCAGATATTCGTAGTTACGTGTGTTGATCGGCGGAATTACCATTACCGCCAATGGAGTGTGCACGTGCCCACCAGGTTGCAATACGGAAGTAATTCTGCCGTTCCACGCAGCGGTAACGCTAATTCCATCGATTTTGGGTCAAACTCGTAATGAGGCCCATTGTTTCCACTGTACAGTGAGTGTTAACAGTTGTTTGCCCCATGCAGGTCAGCTGTCTGCTAAATAAACCCCCTTGGCTTCTTGATTTGGGGCATTTATGAACTGTTTAGTGTCTGCTAGGTGTATAGTAGCCTACTCCGTAGTTGTATTATTTCCAGCTGTCATTTGCATTCTGGTTGGTGGCTATTTCAATCAATTCAATCCATTCAAAGGCCTAGTAATATCGTTGTTTGTCGTCCTTCTGTTTCCCCCTCCTTATCCTCTCGAGCCTAGAAACACTTACGTACAGGCGCGGTATAAATGACTTATATCATATCATATCAATTATGTTCATTTCGGATAATATAAATCTTATCCATAAACACAGTTAAAAACCATTTCGTCATAAAACAAAGTAAGCCAAATACACAAAATCGGAAGTCCAAAACAATTTAAAATCAAATACACAAAATCGGAAGTACAAAACAATGTAAAATATTCTTGACTAATTGCTTCTGTACAGTGCATGTCTTAGATAAGAGAACAAGCCCCAAAACATGTGAAGCTGGACAGCAAAGTCTAAAACCATATGTATTAATAATGGGCTTTAATGTGTATGCGTGAATGTCCGCATATACAGAACAAAAGAACCGAAAATGTAGGAGGTCCTCTTTTGGGGCCAAACATGCAGGGTAGTATATTTCAGGATTTCCACGACCACAACGCTGATACTGCTCTAAAAGGCAAACAATTAAAACATGCTTTTGTTATAAAGTTGCGTTCGGCAAAGTTATTAGCCCAAAGCAAATCATTTTGTAACGAACCTGATGAAATCATTACACGAGTCCGATTAAAAGGTAAAGTTAATTCTTTTGTTTCAGAAGCATCTCGAGTGTAAGTTAATAAACTAACCTTTAGTTGGGTTGCCACAGATACACGGTGAAGGCATAGCATGCATTTATTTTCCCCAAATAGGGTCTGATATGTTGGCGCCAGGGAATCCGCCGGGCCCTGTTTTTGGCCAATATCTCCTTCAGAATTGTGTGGGTTCATTCGGCTTTGGGGTTACTCCATAAACAAAGCTTGTGGTGAATTGGCTGAAGAAGCAGATCGTCCATTAGATAATCCGAGTCCAATTCCAGGTGGAGTCCATCGTTTGAGACCTATCTTGACAATCCAACCACTTTTATAATAAAGGTGTTTTCTACCACTTGGAAGTCTGATAAATTAGAACAAACCCACATCAGGGAGCCATAATTAGCACCTGTGGCTTCTTTACTTTTATTCACTTGGAGAATAGGTTTGTCGGCTGACTCCTAAGCATTCTTCTAAACTGGTCCACCCCACTCAGTGCAATGACTTGTTTTTTAATATGGTTTTCCCCGTGAATCTTGTTGCAAATCGCATGCCTAAGTAATCTAAATCATTCATTTGTGGGATTGCATTATTCTTGCAGTAGGTTTTCGTCAGCTTCATTCGTCTATGACCAGTGTGGCAGATCATTAGTGCAGGTTTCCCTGCTTTGCACTGTAGATCCTGCTTGTTCATAAATTCTATGTCTGCCGATATAGAAATCATTGAGGTTATGAGCAATAATCAGTGTGTCATCAACATAGGTCAATACGGGGCGTTTTAGTGTGCCCATGTTGGGGCTATCAGTTCCCATCTGGATTAGAACATCATGCAACCATTTATATAGAGAAAATACAACAGTGGCACCAATGCATAGCCACACACCGGTGTCCACCTCAAAGTAATCTGTGCAGTGATTCCAATCCCCACTCTTCACACAGGCCCTTACATTGAGGTGAAGATTATTAAAAAAGTTCCAATAATTTAAAGGAGCAATTTAGTGACCTGAGCACAGACCAAAGCTTAATCCAAGCAATAAAGTATAAAACATTTGAAAAGGAGGTTTCGATGGGGAGAACGTAAGAGAGTACGAATAACAGAGTTGTAGAATGAACGCAAAGGAGCTAGATGATAGGCTGGGAGACCGATAGGCTGGGAGACCAATAAGAAGGGCTAAGCAATAGTAAATTCTGGAAAGAACCAGAGAAGTGATGAGAAGTTTGGTAGAATGAATTGTCAAGAGAGAGTGAATTTTATGAATGTTGAAAAGCTGAAATTGGAAGGTCCAAGCGGTTGCAGAGATGTGGGAAGCAAAGGAGCGAATAGCGTCAAAGATACAAGGTGAGGTAGACAGAGGGATACAAGATGAAGGAAAAGAGATACACGAGGGAGAGGGATAAGAAGAAATAGAAGAGGATGCGAAGAAAAGAATTTCCATTTTAGGAAGTTTGTGGTGAAGGAATCATAAATACACCCAGAATTGAACAGTTAACAGACAATCAGAAATGTTAGTATGGATAGTTTCAGAAAAGTTAGAGATAAATAGAGAAATATCTGGGCATCGTCTGCATATAAGTGATATGAAAGAACAAAGGGTTTGATAATGTGAGCAAGCGGGGAAGTGTATAGACAGAAAAGGAGAGGGCCCGGGACTGTGGCCTTCATTACAACCTTGGCGGAGGACCATGGTGCTATTAGAACCATGGTCCATGCCGCTAAGGTTACGATTCCGCCATGGTGGATGGCGGAATTACCGCCCCATTCCAAGGTGAGTGGGGCGGTAATTCCCCATTCACCATTTGCCCTTCCCCATTCCCATTTTTGCCCCCATAGGGCATAATGGGAATGGGGAAGGCGCTAATTACGGCACCGTAAATTACGGTGCCATAATTAGCTCCAAAGTCCCTTTGCGGGTTGGATTTTTAACGCCTGCTAAAAGCAGGCGTTAAACACCAACCAGCAAAGGGACACTTGTAATCAGGCGTTAAGGGTTAACGGCACCGACGGCGCTGTTAAACCCTTAACGCCTGAGTTGTAATGAGGTGAGCGACACCATGATAGAGCGGAGCAGGAGATGAAAGGTTACCAGCCCAAGGGACAGAAAAAGAGCAATCAGCGAGATAGGAACTAAACCAATTTAGAGCAGACCAAATAACGCCAAATAAGGAGAGAGAGGACAGAAAGAGAAAATAATCCACGATGTAAAAGGCAGAGGAAAGATCTACTAGAATCAGAATAGAGAATAGATTAGAATGGCAGGTAGAGAGAAGAGAATCCGTAACATCAAGTATCGCAGACTCGGCCGAGTGAAGTGGGTGAAAATCACATTGGGAAAGAGAAGAGATGTCTGATCAAGATAGAAAGTTGAGAGTAGACGGCACGTGCTAGGAGTTTGGAAAAGTAAGGAAGAAGAGAGATTGGACAATAGTTAGATGGTGCATATGAGTCAAGAGTAGACTTCTTGAGAATTGGGAAAATGACTGCATGCTTGAAAAGCAAAAGAAGAGGTTGTCAGAGAGAGAGATAAAAAATTGAGGTAAGATATGGGAGAAGAAGAGTAAAAACCTTAGGAATGAGTAACGAGGAAATGGGATCCAGAGGGAATGCAGAGGGTTGGCCTCTGGAGATGAGGCTAGCTGTTTCCGTATCAGTAAGAGGGGAAAAGGTAGAAAAGGATGTGGAGGGAGCAGAACAGGAAGAAGAAAGAGCAATGTGAGAAGAAGTGGACGACTGAAGAGAAGCCCATAAAAGAAGAACCTTATCTTTAATAAAAGGTGGCAAAGTCAGAAGGAGATAGAGGAGAATGAAAAGAAGGGTCAGGAGAAAGAATATAGAGAAGTCAGTTTGGTGACTGAAAGAGGCGCTAAGGATAGGATGGAAGAATGAGATTAGAATAACAGAGTTTCTTGGCGTCGAATAGAGCCGAGCTGTAGGAAGAGTGCAGACAAGCTACGGCTTGAAGATCAGTGGAGATTTGGGATTTTGTCCATCTACGCTCGGTGCAACAAAGAGAGGAGCAAAGGATTAGAAGATTTGTGGTGAGCCAGGGTTGAGCAGGTTAACAAGAAGGTTTAAAAAAGTGAGCAGGGCAAGAGTGGTAGAAAGTAGATAAGAGAGCATTGCTGAAAGTGGAAATGTTGGGAGTGGGATGAGCATGAGGGGTGAAATAAAAGTAAAGAAGACAATGATCATAGGAAAAACAACGGAAGGATAGAACGCAAAGATAAGATTGAGAGTGGAACCAGAAATATAAGAGGGTGGAAGGGTACTAAAGAAGATAAGAGTCAGGAAGAAGAAGAAAAGGACAGGAAAGGTGTGTAGAAGAAACATGCAGGTTGAAGTCTCAAAGAAGAAAGAACAGGGCTGGCAGAGGTGAGGAGAGAAGCGCATCAAGGTCATCACAAAACACGATGAAAGGACCAGGTGGTCGATAAATGATAAGAAATGCAATAGGAGAGGGGGGGGGAGAGACAGAACTGATATTCAAAGGAGGAGAAAGTTAATAGAGGATTCACTAGGGGTAGAGGCATGAAGGAAGGGTGGAAAAGAAGATCGGTGCCCCCTCCTTTCCCAGAGGAATGGGGAAAGTGCTAAAATGCAGAGGAGAAAGAGGTAGGAGCAGCTGGAGTGACAGTGTCCGATGGTAGAATCCAGACTTCTATAAGGCAAAGGAAATGAAGATTAAGGTGGAGAAAACTATCTAAGATCTGATCCAACTTGTTACAGGCTGAGTGGGTGTTCAGAAGACCAAACAAATAAGAAGGTTGAAAGAAGGAATATGGAACATCAAAAAGATTATTGGAATTGTCAGCATGGTACCGAAGAAAAGAGAGAAGAGAGTGATAGGTACATGGGTAGCAAAGACATCAACAACAGTGAATAAGAACAGACAAAGGGAAAGAGCAGTCCAAAGTGTGTCTTTTAAGCTGCAGGATGATGAAAAGAACTGAGGTCGCCAGATGAAAATCTATGCCGCAGCTATAGGTAAAGGTAACAAACAGCATGATAGGCCAGGAAAGAGGAAAGAGGGAGGGCTTTCCAGATCCAAAGAGGGCCAAAAAGGGATAGAAAGAAGGCCCTTAGATTTTCGCCCTTTGATGAATCACATGACCCAGCTTGCAAGGCAGGAATGGGCAGGGTGATATATCAGCCCAGGGCCCTGGCAGTGAAGCAGCCGGAAGGACGTGAAGTCAACAGGGGCAGCTCCTCTCTATCTGCCTCTGCCCAGGTGTCACAAAGATGTAGTCCAGCCCAAACTGCTAGGTCACATCCCTTCTGCACGAGACCACAAGCAACCCCAGAAATGTTTCAGGATCATTGGGCCTCATCAGTGAGGTGTAGCTTGGGTCTCTAGACCCAGCAGGCACGGGACCCACATCGGTGCATACCCGTCACTCTCAGGGTGACAAAGCAAAACAAAGAGGTGATGGCTGGAAGGTTTAGAATTAATCTTAAAATCTGTTCCTCCTGCCCATTAAGTGAAATGAATATGAGGAATGAGCCCATACGTATAACTCATCACATGTTTTTCCATAATATAACTTTTACCAGTCTTCAGACTTCTTGAATTAGAACCGCGGGGGCAGAAGGATGCACAGCAATCATCCTTCTTGAGTTATCAGCTGCTTTCGATAACATTGACCACTCCATACTCCTAGGCAGGCTACACTCCTTAAGAATCAAGGGCTCCACTCTCACATTGGAATCCTACTTCATCTCAAATTGCTTGCAAATCATGCTCCTCCACCCTTTCATCTCCATTTCTCACCCAGTTCCAAAAGGGGTTCCGCTGGGAGCATCCAAGTCTCCCCTCCTCTTCAATATTTTCCTTAGCCCCTTTCCTTCCCTGCACTCATCTGATCTCATAACCTCATCTGTTACAACTAAGCAGACAGCACTAAGATCATCCTCAAAATCGCCAGGTGCCGCATGCCCGGACCTCTCTTTGTTCCTTTCTGAAATTAACCACTGGATGATGACCAACCACCACCTCCTCAGCCCTGGAAAAACAGAAACCCTAGTATGCAGCAAAGCTGCTCTCCTCCCCCAACCAATCCCCTGGCCTCACGCTCTAGGTCCTCCCTCACTACTCCTAACAAATTTCACTTCTGTGAAAAACCTCAGATGCACATTGGACTCAAATCTATTCCTCTCCCAACACATCAATTTGGTGCCCAGAACCTGCTTCGTTCCCCTGCGTATCCTCAGGCAAATCTTCCCGTACCTCACCTACCCACACCAAATTTCCGTCATCCTTCCCATCATCCTCAACCGCCTAGAATACGCAAACTGCCTTTACAGCTCTGGAAACTCCAACAAATCCAAAATGCTACTGCCTGTCTACTCTTGGGCCTCTCAACTAGAGAACATATTAGTCCCGCACTCACAGCCCTACACTGGCTCCATATTGGTCGATCGTCTACCTTTAAACCATGTGCATCACTCACTGTGCCCTCCACAACTCCGGACCCAAATTCCTTGAGGATAAAACCATACGCTATCAACCCACCAGATACCTCAGATTTGGTCTTGCTCTTCTCCTCTTTACCCCCATCTCCTCTAGATTGTGAGGATTCTCTTTCTCCATCCAAGCTCCTACCATCTGGTACTCTCTCGTTCTCCACATCTGCTGCATTGATAACCACCTTGCATTCGGAAAGGATCTCAAAACTTGGCTATTTCCAACCACAACCTGAATCCTCCTCCCTCCTCTTTCCCATGACGTTTATTCACACACAAGCACCAGCCCTAGACTTATCAAAACATCAAAACTGTTCACTTGGTGTTTCCAAATAAGCGCTGAGCAGAGTGCAAGATTTAGTATTTAGTACAGATTTATTGATTTGGTCAAATAGTTGCATTTCCAGGAGAATGCAGTGCTAAAGAATGTGAGGGAGATTTCTCCTGGAATAGACAAACCAGAGAATAACCCATGACTACGTTTGATGGGACGTGATTGTGATTATAGCTGACCTTTGCTATGAAGCCATTTGGTGATTACTAATCTCCGGGTTTGTGAATGGCCTAGTGTCAAAACATGTGTCAGCCAGAATACTTATTTGTTTTACTAATTTTCAACCAAAGGACATATTTGATTTGATTTTCAAACACAACTAGTTTACCAAATCAATAAATCTGTACTAAATACTAAACCTAGCACTCTACTCAGCACTTATTTGGAAACACCAAGTGAACCATAACTTGTTACACGAAGGTTGGGGTACAAATTCTAGGTGTTCCCAGGAGCGACAGGTTTTTTCCTTAACTAAATTGACCTATCACTGCATTGAAACTCTCCTACTTACCCCAAAAACCTTTACAAACTCACAAAACTTCAACAAAGCTTGGAGCGAATGCCGACTCCTTTCTCGGCAGCCTGCCCTGCTAAATGGAACCCGCAGTCCACTGCTTGCATGGTTTCACACATCAGCCCCTGGGCCTCCTCTACTCTGACTGGTGCACTCTGGTTACCTGTACACAACGCCAGACAATCTGATGTTAACATGTTCATAACCACTGGAAAGTTTCCGGATATACGGTCAAGCCATGAAATATGCACTGGTGTCACAACCAAACTCAAGGCATGCCACCTAGAAGACCTTACCTGTAGCTCCTGTCTTGTCTAATGCCAAAGGAGCTTGCCAAAGCACTCATAAAGCTCAGTTAGATGGATACTGGTGGTAGCAAAGGAGGGGTGGTTTCCTGGATTTGTAATGCACTTAGATGGATTTTTAGGGGTAAGAATGGTGATGCACTAAAATGGATTTTGGGGACATAAAACATGATACACCTAAATGGACGCTTTAGGGGGTGGGAAATGTGTAATAGGTCATAAGCGAGAACTGGACCTGCACGCTTAAAGCCCTTTAGGACAGACTGATGTGTGCACCAAGATGATGTGTTGGGGGTGCCCCTACTGTGCTCTTACACTGAGTGGGCCTGGATATGTGGGTGGGCTCCAAGATATTTGGTAGTAACCCCCATCACACTTACAACTGCTTAAGATTAGCCATTGGAAAGCACAGTAGTTACATGCAGGTATCCTTGATATTGCTATTATTAGACTACCTTGGTTAGCGTTTGCAGTACATGGAAGACATGTAGTAGCTATGCCTATTTAATGTATTTGTCTATTGTCTAAGACATCTAGTCTATTGCACTCAGAGTATCCCATTTGACTGACTTTTCCATTGTAGCAGGACTGTCCCCAGCAAACAAAAAATAGACCAATAGAACAAAGATGACAGGATTCTGTATCGTGATAGTTAAATATTAATAATACATGATATTTATTTCGAGTTATCAACACCATTTTTTACATCTTACAACACAGTAAAAAGGCTCAACAAAACCTTTCCCATCATTCACAACCCATTCATATCTCATGTATACCATCTTCATACTCGCAAATATTCCTAATCTGGGTATTTATTGTTCCCATAACATAAGATAAGAAAACCTCAATTCAAATTCAAGACTCATATATTTTTAGTCACATCTCTCTGTCTGTATTACAGGAGTTGTATGTCTGTCGACACGTGTTTCGGTTGTAGTTCACTGTGGGCGGGAAACACCTTGCCCTGTTATTCTAGCCAACCTTCATCAGGACGGAGTGCAACTGTCCAATATATGTTGCCTCAAAAGTGAATGGGATGAGCCCCAAGATATACTAGGTAATAGTGATAAACTAATTACAATTTGTTCCTTTAGCACCTGCCATTTTATACAATTTTCGTAATACATTGCTGGTCACATAACTTCCGTACTAAAACACCAGACTTGCTGCAACACCTCTGCCATTAGAATACAGCGACAACCTATGACAAATTCGGTCTAGCTGAGTACACATAGAGTCTCCTGCACTAGCGCTCTGTCGTGACCACCTTCAGCACCCGCCAACCATGCCTGACCTCTTAGGCTGTTGTCATGATCCGACCCTGGGGTTATGGGATCACTGGAGGGCACACTGATTGTTCGGTCACGTCCGTCAAGTAACGTGCAGCAGCGGTCTGGTCTCCCACAATGCCCGCCGCCATTAATTTTATCACTCAGCCGGGGATTCAGACCCTCTGCTAGGGTAGGTTGACGCTAGTGAGTGTGTTATACTACTACCTGTTTCCTCCTGTCTTCTTTGCCTTCTCAGAACCTCCTGTTTTTCCCCGCTCCCTGCCTTTGCTTTACTGGCTTCTCCACGACCCATGCATTACCCTCCTCTTGGAACCTGTGCAGTTTTCAGGTTACCAGTTCGCTCTGGTCTTCCTCTTTCATTGCACACTTCTCGTAGTCTGTTGCGTGTGCTTACCCAGACTCCTGCTGATTTGCCTTACCTTCATTACCTTAAATTGCATCTTTGACCAGAGTATCAGCATACGTCAATTGCATGCTGGGACCTGTAGTGCTATTCTGCTCCACGCTACATTACCTCAGTTCTTCAAAGGATATCATACCTCACCTCAAGAAATGACATACAGCTACAACAACCGCTGTTGGCCTCACCAGCGTTTTCTATCCTCAGTTTTTCCCTGGTCTGGGGCCGGCTCCCCGGAGTCCCCGCTATCGAGCAGGTTGCCTACTAGGCAAAGTGGCCTCTGGGGGACCCCGTCCTTTCCTCTACCAGAAGAAAGGAAAGAAAGGAAAGAAGGACGTGGGCAGTGCCTTGAGAGGAAAGAAGAAGGACACATCATCCGAAGAACCCTCGGAAGACCACTCAGAGACCTCTGGTGAGGAGTGGGCTAGTGATAAGGGTATTGATCTTGATAATAGACCTGCTGATTGTGAGAGAATGCAACGGCAGGGAACCATGGCAAGCTTAGAACAATACCAAGAACTTGTTAATGCCATCAGAGGCCTCACAGTGGAGGTACAAAACTTGAGAGCTGATAATACGGCATTAAGACAACAAGTACACCAGAGGGATGAACACAGAGGAGATCTGCATCCATTATCCTTTCCTTGTGGCAAATATGACAGCAATCCTCGAAAATCAAATTAATTTTTGGACGCTTGTGTAATATACTACACTTTTCGTCCCAAAGACTATGGGCCTCATTACAGGTCGGGCGGTCCGGAATTAACAGTGGCGGTAAACCCGCTGCCACTGTTAAGTCCGGACCGCCCGATCCCGACTCCTGCAGGCGGGAGGTGATGTTCCCGCCAGGTCTGACCTGGCGGGTTTAACACTGCCCGCCTGCAGGCGGACGTAGAAACACCAGCACCATCACGAGATGGTGCCGGTGTTTCAACTTCCCCATTCCCATTGAGTCCTATAGGACTCAATGGGAATGGGGATTGACCGAATTCCTCCTCCGGAATTCCCGGGACACCAGGGTCGTAATGCCCTGATATTTCCGGGAGTCACGGAGGCGGAAGGGTAATATAAGTCCGGCGGTAACCAGGCAGTTTTACCACCTCAGTTACCGCTGGACTCGTAATGAGGCCCTATGAGTCCAACCAAGCTAAGGTGGGCTTGCTCATTTCTAATTTAGTGGGTAATGCTTCAGCCTGGGCAACCCCACTGGTGACTAACACAGACCCTTCCCTCAACGATTATGGCACTTTTGTTCAACATTTCCGGAACAGATGTGAGAGACCAGAAGTATCGTATTCCACATATGAGAGCCTTCTTGATATTCGACAAGGGACCTTATATGTGCAAACTTACGTATCTTGTTTCCAAAAGGTAGCCACTGAAGCAGGCTGGCCCGATACTGCACAACAAATGTTATTCCGGCGGGGCCTCCATGAGACATAAAAGATGAACTGGCTAGAGTGGCACAACCTACATCTTTCCAGGAACTTGTTTCCTTGTCCTTACAAATAGAGTTCAGGCTGATGGTGTGAAAAGCAGAAAGAAGGAAATCTAAGTACAATACACCTGTTACTCCTAGCCTACACTCACTAACTGAGAATACACATTCAGAAGAACTGATGCAAATTGGAACGGCTGGAGGACTGCTAACCACCACAGAACGAAAGAGGCGTAAAGACATCAGACTTTGTATGTACTGTGGTTCGAACGCACATCTTCTATGAAACTGCCCAGATGTTCCCCCCAGGAGACAGGGAAAAGACAGTCCCCGACCTTGAACAGAGACAAGGAAGGGGTAACTACAGCCAGTCCCTGGGATGTTTCACAACATAACATTCCCGACATCTCCTGCCATCTCATTGTATTCAAGGTGTTACTAGACTGGGAAGGGGAATCCCCAGTTGAATTGTAGGGGATGCTCGATTGCGGAGCAGCAGGGAATTTTGTTGACGACCAGTGGGCCAAACACCATCTGATCCCAAGACGCCAAAAATCCAGATCTTTTGTGGTTGAGGGAGTCGACGGTACACCTTTAAAATCAGGACCGATCATCCAAGAAACCCAGGAGTTAAGAGTCAAGATGGATTTGCATCAAGAGTGTCTAGCATTCAACTTAATATGAGCAGCACACTTCCCCGTCATACTGGGTATTCCGTGCCTCAGAAGGCACAGCCCAAGTATTGATTGGGAGCTCAACACGGTGAAGTTCCAGTCCTAGTAGTGTTTCCAGAACTGCCTACCTTCGGAAGAAGGATGCCCCAGGATAGGTATCAAGGATCGCTCCTATTATCAACTCCATTCCGGTACCTTATCAGGACTATTCGGATATATTCACCGATGTACAACCACAACAGCTTCCCCCTCATCGCAAAGAGGATTGTAAGATTAATCTACATCCTGGGTCTACTGTTCCATTCGGGAGAATGTTCCCACTGTCCCTAACAGAGAAAGAGTCTTTGAAAGAGTACCTGGCGGGTAACCTTCAAAACGGCTTGAAAAGGGAGTCAATCTCTTTGGCAGGAGCATCACTTTTCTTTATTTCCAAGAAAGGAACTACTGAACTCAGGCCGTGTATAGACTTCCGTGGCCTGAACAGACTGACCATCAGGGATAGATATCCCATGCCTCTTATGAAAGACATCATAGAAGTCGTTCAAGGTGCCCACTTATTTACAAAACTCGACCTCAGGGGGGCATATCATCTCCTGAGTATTCGTGAGGGGGATGAGTGGAAGGCGCCATTCAGAACACCTTTAGGCCACTACAAGTACACACATTTAGGCCACTATGAGTACAGAGTTATGCCCTTCGATTTGGTCAATGCACCTGCACAGTGCCAACGATTTATGGACAAGATCTTTGCTGACCTACTCTTCTCGTCCGTTGTCATCTATTTAGATGACATATTGATCTATTCATCCACACTTAAGGAACATCGTCAACACGTCAAGGATAGATAGACGCTCCGGTCTTCCTCTTTCATTGCAGACTTCTCGTAGTCTGTTCCGTGTGCTTACACGGATTCCTGCTGATTTGCCTTACCTTTATTACCTTAAGTTGCATCTTTGACTCCATACAGAGTATCACCATACCTCAATTGCATGCTGGGACCTGTAGTGCAATTCTGCTCAATACTACGTCATCTCAGTTCTTCAAAGGATATCATACCTCACATCAAGGACTGCCATACAGCTACAACAACTGCTTTTGGCCTCACCAGGGTTTTTTAGCCTCAGCTTTTCCCTGGTCTGGGGCACGCTCCCCAGAGTCCGTGCTGCCGGGCAGGTTCCCTACTAGGCAAAGTGGGCTCCAGGGGAGCCCGTCCTTATCTCTTCCAGAAGAAAGGAAAGAAAAGAATGAAAGATGTGGCAGGAGAGGAAAGAAGAAGGACACATCATCCAAAGAAGCCTTGGAAGACCTCTCGGAGACCTCAAGTGAAGAGTTGCCTAGTGATAAGGGTATTGATCTTGATAATAGACCTTCTGATTGTGAGACCTTGTCAGCCCTCCTAAGTCCTAATTTCAGCCAAATGCACAGACGCATCTTAATTCTCCTCTTAGAAACTTTGCCATACCTGGACTATGGTCCCAGAGGGTGTTCCTAGCAGAAAGCGCTTTGAGACTATGCAAATGGGAAAGGGCGCTATAGAAATTACTACTACAATACACTGTGACACAATACAAATCAATATCACTACATCAAAATCTGGTTATTATATAATTGTTTAGATCGAGAAGAAAATCCTGGCTACCTTGCACTGTTATATTTGGAAAATATACATTTCCACGCACTTGCGATTGATATGGTGTAGACAACACTAGATGCACAGTAGACACATAGCTGTGCTTCATCACTGAAGCAGACCCTGATAAAACGTACCACAATCCCCCTGGGAAAATGTCAATCATAGGTCATATGCCAGTAGAAGAAAGGCCACTTTAAATATTGTCCAATGAACTATAATTGCTCTCGATTTGAATACAGTGCCCGGAGAGATAATGCAGCTCATTGGTCTTGTGCTAATTGACAAAAACGATAAAAACACAACCAGAATTGCTTGAAAATAAAATACAACCTAATCGCTGTTATACACAAGGATATTGCACTTGTGATAATAATAGTATCAGGAGGGTATTGTTCAGGTATCCCAGGCACTGCTAATAATAAGATGATCAATATTCTCCCGCCATGGCTGCTTTCCATACAGGCCCCAATGCTTCCAAATATGTCAGAGTTCAGCTCAGTGTGCCAGCCTATCTATTTAAGCATTTATGTGACAATTTTCACATTGACAAGCCGGTTAAGCATGTGTTTTCAGGCCAGATTCAGGAGTCCCATCACAGGTTTGGCATAGTTACGTTTTTACTTTGCCACTAGCAAATCACCATGTAGATTTCAACATTGAAATTCAAGTTTTGCTCTTCTTAAACACACTGCCATGCCTGTATCTATATTTCCTTCAAAACAATTAACCCTTTAATAATGTTCCCCAAAGACGATCCTTTGCTACTTTCTAATTTTCTGGAATATTGCTCTATGCCACTTTCTAAATGCTATAAGTACTATGCCAGATTCAAATTGCCCCCAACATTCCTCACATCACATTATCTACAGAAGTGCCCATTTTAATTTTATGTCTGACCACAGAACAACACTCCATGTTCCTTCCATGTTGGCGCGGCGCACCAAGTCATATAATTTCCTCCATAATTTCCCCATGTACTTTCATAGTTCCTGTGGTAGTGCCCCATTGCACACTATCCCTAGAAAGGCTTATGATGAAGTCCCATGTATGAGATCTGGAGGTGGAGAGAGTGATACATGGAACCATGGGAGACCACTCGCTATGTGATGTCGACCATGGAGGTAGTACATGGTGATCCCTCGTGGCCTCTATGCCATTCCACTCTCTTTGCTTAGGAGAAATAACACCACCCCGAAGAGACAGATAGATAGGAGTACAATCATGCACATACATAGCTCACGAGGGCTACCCTCGAACAAAGCAAGCCTGCAAACGGCATTGCAGAGACAATAGAGACACCCTTGAAAGTGAGGGGATAATTTCAGAATTAGGTAGCCACCATGACAAGGTAGCCCGATTTCAAGATGGTAACATAGACATTCATGCACTTGGAGCATACAAATGAGGGTCAATCATTACCAACTAGAAATATCTTTGTTTCACCAGGGTTCCAGGGTTAGGGGCATGACCAAACCAGACTAGCCAATCCCTGGTCCGAATATATGAATACATGGATGTGCACTTCCTTGAGGAGCACAATTGCTCACCACTGCCCAAATGCACAGGGCCCTACAATGGGGTCAGTGTGGGAGTATATATATATCATATAGTGAAGGTGTGTAGTGAGTACCATAGGAAATCAAAAAAAGAATTGCTGATAACATTTGATTCATACTGTTAGGAGGCAGATGAATATGTCATCCATAGCTTCTGCCCCTCCCCCGCACCAATATTGGAGAAGTGAGAGACGTTACTCACTGAGACAGTCGTTCCACCCTTATCCCCAACAGGTACAGCAGGCCTTGGGGACAATGTGAGCTGAAGCTGGCCAAAGCATTCAAACAAAAGTAACAATAAAA
The DNA here is from genome assembly GCF_040938575.1 of Ambystoma mexicanum. Classification (NCBI taxonomy): domain Eukaryota; kingdom Metazoa; phylum Chordata; class Amphibia; order Caudata; family Ambystomatidae; genus Ambystoma; species Ambystoma mexicanum. The sequence continues at coordinate 1,490,641,276 of NC_090921.1, forward strand.
CAGCAGGTATTAGACACAAACCAAACATGTGCTCTGCATGAAGGACACGTACAATAGGTAATATAAGCATTTACACATGAAGAAAATTAACATAACATCCATACACTTGAAGAACACTAGCATGATCAATGTATAAGGGGAATGCAACATGAACGGCACACAAATATACGTTGCTAACATAGAAGCACAAGTGAAGTGGGGCAGCCATCTAATTATAAATGGAAGCCAAAGCACGTCTCTTAATAAGCACAGGCCTCAAAGCCTCTGGAAAACTCAAAAGTATGAATCCACAAACATACATATCCGTGCAGAGCTCAGACAGAAGCTGGCAACTAGTGTCAAGGTTAGAGTGAAATTAGGGAGGATTGGTATGACTGAAAGAAGACACGAGATAGCAGTTCCCAAGATGCAAGCAGTATACTCCCAGATCAAGTTTTATAAGAGCACAACCAGCCTTTGTTAGCCAGGTGCAGTACAACACTAAGCCACAATATTCTATGAAGAATAACTCAAAAGTGTCCCCAGTGGCAATAGAAAACAAGACACACACATTAATATTAGCTGAAATCTTAATAAATAGAAGGTACATTTATTCCAAACACGGTCTCATAGGACGTGACCGCTGATTGGAGAATACTGGCCATTCATTAGAAGTGAACACAGATAGGACACTTGCCATACTCCCTAGACGCACATGTAGACACAAGATACCACACAAGGCCAAGTACAAAGGAATCCGCAGGTTTGACAAGAAAAATAAAAACAAATGGTAAATTTGTTTGAATTTGGCTGTATGAAAAAAACGACCATGTCGAAAGTGCGAATAAATTTATCATTCGGTGCCTTTATAGTGAAGAAGGGGAGCAGAGGTTGCAGGGGTGTCACCCGCAACCTTGTTCATTATAAAGGCATCAGGGGTATAATAGAGTAAAACAAAAAAAAACAGAGCACCCTGCAGCGCTGGTTCCCATGCACCCAAGGGAAGGGAACCGGCGTTGTAGAGAGATGCAGGAGACGGCGGCACACAAGGAGGTGTGCCACCCACAGGTAAGTAAGGGGGTGCAGGGAAGCAGCTTTTCAGAAATGTTTGGGGCAGTGAAAACCAAAAGTCACTTAAATCTTTTTCTCTCTCAAATATTTCTAATTCATTTAATTCATGCTAATCCAAGCGCAAAGGGATGGCCCGGTCAATGGCCTGAGAATGAGGGATGGTAACTTTTAATTTAAGGAAGAATGTTCCAGAGGCCTTTCTCCCTCCTACTCTCAGTCTGGCTCGTATGCTGATGATCTGTCAAGTGCCAATGGTTAGGTAGTAATGTGCTAACCTATCAAAATCCTTAGAGGCATGCCGCCCATCAAGTATTATACCAACCAACCCCTTGCCGTGAAGATAATCTAATGTAACCTTTATCAATATGGGGGTGGTGGAGCCATCAGATATTTGTAACTCAATGAACTGTTTAACTAGTATGGAATCTATATTTATTTATTTATTTCACTTATAAAGCGCACAACAGCCCTGAGGCATTGCAGCACTTTTACAAACCAGTTACTTACAATTAATGAGGCATGGCTTACAGTAAGGATGAATACAGATATTCCTTAGAGGTATGACAGTGCGCATGCACTCGGGTCAAGTGAGCCTTATGGGATCTAGGTAAACAGCCAAGTTTTCAAGGCTTTTCAGAATGCCCAGTGTGAAAGTTCTGCTCTGAGTGTAGGCGGCAAGAAGTTCTACTGTTTAGCTGCGATGAATTGAAAACTTGCGCCTCCTGCATTAGAGCATTTGACTTTGGGCTGGCTGAGGCAGTGGGCATTTGGGGTCCTAGTTGGCTTAGTAGAATGGAATCTAGTGATTTTGTGTTACAGGTAGGGGGGTGGTGTTGGTGAGACATTTGTGGGCTGTGGATAAGGTCTTGAAGGTGATCCTTTACTGTATGGGGAACCAGTGGCTGCTCTCCTAGCTGCAGAGATGTGGTCCCTTTTGGGATGTTTAGGGCTGCTCGGAGAGCATTGTTTTGTATCACTTGTAATTTGTGAATGTTTTTGGCAGAGGTGCCGGCAAAAAGGACATCACAGTAGTCGAGCTTGGAGTCGATGATTGCTCTGGCAATGGAAAGGCTACAGCCCGTCGAAAGGAAAGTTCTAGACCCCTAGAGTTTTCATGGCAGGGGACACAGGGACAACAAGGTCGTCTATGTGGAAAGCTGAGTATTGTTGGTCCACATTTCTAAGTAGTTTTGGGGGCTCTACGAGAAGGAGCTCAGTTTTGTCTCCATTCAAGTACAGACGGTTAGGCGCCATCCAAGTCTCGATGGTAGAGTATACGGCGTTGAGGATGATAGAGTCTTCTGCATTATTGCCTAGGAGAGGAAGGAGGATCTGAGTGTCATCAACGTAGTTGGTGTAGGCTATGCCGATGGTGTCCAATAAATCAAAGGGGGGTCTGGTAAATATGTTGTAAAGAGTCGGGTGATGCACAACACTTAGGGAACCCACATGGGATAGGGGTTGGAGAGGCACTGGCATGCTCGGCAAAAACTTTCATCACTCTCCCATCTAGGAAGGAGGGGATCCATTTAGAGGCTTCGGTTGAGAAGTTGACTGAGGTGATGAGATGGCGACAAAGAATTTTGTGAACTACAAGGTCGAAAGCGGCGGACAGATCCAGGAGGAGAAGGAGGGCCAGTTTACCCTTGTCTCTGATATTCCATCCAACTGTTTTTTTTAGGTCAAGTAGTGCCGATTCTGTGTCGTGGCCCAGGCGGAAACTGGACTAGCGCATTCCTAAAATGTTGTTTACTTCTAGGAAGTTCTGAACGTGTAGTTAGGCTGCTTTGTCCAGAATTCTCAGAAGGAAGTGTACTGTAGTGATTGGTCTATAGTTGTTGGGTGCTTTGGGGTCTAGCAATGATTTTTGAGGAGAGGGCACCCCAAGGCTTTCTTGAGACTTTTGGACACCATTCCTGTCAAAAAGGAGGCATTTATGAAGGAGGCAAGGAATGGTGCTAGGGCATCTGAACAGTCCTTAATATTGGTGGCATGACAGACATCTCCCTTGTTTCAAGAAACCACGATTTCACAGGGGTGCATCCAGTCATCAGACCACAATCCATACGCCTCGTACTACATCCATTACCCGTTTCGTTGCTATTCCTCTCATGTTGGGAGACGGAATCCTCCACATGCCGCTTTGCACAGGCGCGGCAGGAACCCGTCGCGCGTTGTTTCATTCCGTCGGCATTGGCGGTTGCCATGGCGTGGTTGGGTTCCTTTTTCGCATTCGTCACATGCCCTTGCAGGTTGAATGATGCTTCTGTCGATCATGTGGTTTGAAATCAGGTACTTTAATCCCTCCCACTCGGGGTTCAGTGCTTCTGAATTTTGTTCCTTAGCCTTTCGTTTTTGGGATTCCTGTACCTTATTGTGACCAGTGCTACGTCTTGACTATGGATTGTTCTCTCGCCTTGCCCTTGCCTGATTTCTGTTTTCTTCTCTGGCTACCGACCTACGGAACGTATCTCACTTGCCTTGCTTGCTCCTTCGATCTACGTTTTTTGCCTGCTCCCGCTATCGAACTACGGACCGTCCTTGACCTGCCCTGCTTGCTCCATTTGTCTACGTTCTGCCCGCTACCTTTATTGAACTACGGCCCATCTTTGACCTGATTTGTTTTGCTCCCTTGATTTGCGTTGTGTCAATTTCCGTATTCTTACCTAAGGAACGCGCTTGATTGGTGTAGTGTTCCTTCTTGTCAACTCTCTGCACTCCTGCCGGAAAATAGTCCATCATCCAAGTGTTCTTTTTTTATGCCAGGATCACCCACCTACTCTGCTCGGACTAGAGACTGCCTTAGAGCACCTAGGCATCTGCGTGCCGGCAGGGTTAAGTGGATTTCACTGGACTCACCTGGATTGTGGATAGGCAACCTCGTGCCGGCGGGGTTAGGTGGACTCAAGATACTGTCCCTGAACAAAGGAACTTTTCTTGCATCATTTCACATTTCATGACTGTCTATTTGGTAAGAACATTTCACCTTTCTTTTATTTCTTTATATGTGCTTTCAACTTATCAATTATCATTTTCTTGGATTACTAGAGTACATAGATTTGCTCTCCCTATTTCAGGTTATTTTCTATCTTGGTCCACAAATAGATTATTTGGATACCCGACTTCTTGTCAAATCTAGAAGGTAGCTGTGATGTTCAGTAAGGTAAATTGCCCGCATCGGACATATTCCACCATGGCCACCCCTACTTTGTCACTGGCAGCGAATGTTACCCCCAGCGAACTTTCAGTCCCCCTAAAGGTACCCTGTGCAGAAGTCTGATTTACAGTGGCATCTGCAGTAGGACTGAAGCCTACATCCATACATTTAGGACCCTCCCAAGAAGAGAAGACACCAAATAATTGGGGGACTGGTCTGCCTGCATGTAAGGAAGCTATATCTAGCCCTAAAAACACCAACAGCAACATGCATGGTTAAGATGTTTTCAGCCCTGAAGAAAATGGTCTCATACCACTGAAACCGGTCGGCTCATCACAACACTGTACCTGCATAATTGAACGCAATATGTCAGAATACAGTACGATCAACCCTAATGAAGATAAGGACTGATCAAGGATCATTATTGTGTATAAAACACACAGAAATATACTAAAAACTCTCTATATTACCAACAGCAAGACAAAGAGAAAAAAACAAAAAAGAAATAAAAAAAAGAAGCTGACGCGAGGACTGTAGGTCCCAGATATACCAAATATACCCACCTCCCAGAAAATACATTAATCAGGGATAAGTGGGGGTCTTTTAAAGAAAAAACTTGCCCTCAAGGGAAACCTAATAAAGTCAATGTTGCTTCATCTTGAAGACAGCCTTTTATGACAAAACAACAGAAGTGTTTTCAAAACCTTTTGGTTTTTAAGGAACTATTATAAATAAAATTGCCCTAATCCTAACGTGAAGACGCCCCTGAATGTGGCCACATTACTATTAACGGTCTAGTCAATATTTCCCCGGATACAACGCAGGACACTGAGGTCACTTCCTTTCCTGCATATCAGCAGGGAATCCCAAGAGTTCACCGCGTTGCTACTCTCATAGGAGTATACAAACGCTGCGTGAGTATAGGATTCGTTTCTGCCTAAATTACTCCTTTAAACCCTAAACCTTTCCTATTGACTCTTCTCATAACCTTCCTAATTACAATCTTCTCCTACTTGGTTCTTCCTCAGAACACGGCATTAGAACAACAAAGGACGCTCGAAATCGATAGGAACAAGCCATGCCCCTTTAGCGCGCGGCTGCAATTGGCTTTGTTCTTTGATCACTATCCAGGTCAGTTTCCTCCTCACAAGACCGCATTACTCCCGATCCGCTCTGCGCCTTCACCCCTGTCCTTTACACAGAAGGCAACTTACTTTCATTTTTAGTGCAGTCCCTCGAGTTCGGAAAGAAAGCTCCAGGCGGGACTCCATATCCCTGTGTTCAGCCGCCGAGCAGTCTCATGCAAGTTACTGGCTGGTAGGACTCTGCTCACCCCTATTCGATTATTCCTCTGGGACTGTTCTTTCTCTGTACTTATTCTTTTACCATTTAACCCTATTCTGATCATTCCTTAGTTGTATTTACCACCCAAGGACACGTCTTCCAGCAACCGGACGGTTCTGGTCTACTACCGCCCGTGGTAAACCTCAAGATCTCCAATATTAGATTAACGCTTGTGTCAGGCTAGTACCCTATACTAATTTCTTTCCTTTCTCTCATCTTCTATCTAGTCCCTGACCAGTGCTTTTAAAACCAGATATTAGAGACGGACCCCCATTGCACTCCTGGTCATCTCGCGGAGACAACGCACCCCAGCAGCTCTTCGCAGGGTTTTATTCCCCGTGAGGGTTTCCTGGTGAGTTTCCCAGCGGCCAAGCCTTTGTGCCGGGCCACGGAGGGGCTTTCAGGGGGATTTCTTAATTCAGCTGGGAAACGAACAAGTCCACTGACTCAACTATATCTACCTTCCAGTCATCAATCAGATCAAGAACCTACCTTTTACCCAGTCCTGGTAGGTGATTCTTTGCTTCTATTCCATTTGGTTTGGGCAATTAATATAACAAGAACAGTTCGGAACCTGAGTATAACAGTAGCATTCACACTCTACTGTCCTACATTGTTATTGTTTGTTATCTTTGTGGTTTTGATTGTGTGTTTCGTTTTGCAGCCAGCTGACTCCTGTGGCTTCCAAACATCTTTTGGTTAATAGACTTCTCAGGCAGTCCTTTTGTACTCCTGAGAGGTACATTGACAAAAAGAACTTGTCAACTACACGACTTGTTCAAGATCGGAAGCAGATCACCTATTACAAGTACAGGTGATCCCTAACATATTCAGAAACCTACATGGAAGCCTCAGGCGATCCTTTGACGGCTCTGGCTCAGCTGGTTGCTGTATTACGTGCAGACATGGCTTCCTCTCATGAAACCACGCAACTCTGCTTCAGTGAATTGCAACAGAGTATGCAACCAAGTGGTGGGGGGGATTCTGCCCCTGTTCATGCCTCTGATGGCGCTTCTGGTGGATCATCTACAAGTCATGGGACTGTGTCTGTCTATATGGCAACACAGTTTCCACTAACCCCACCAGAACGGTTACAGGGTGACCTCAAAACTTTTCGGACATTCCTAAATCAATGTCGTCTTCATTTTTTGTGTCGCCCTTCCTCCTTCCCGGACTCCACCACTAAGGCAGCTTTCGTACTATCATATCTTGTTGGTACAGCGGCTGCTTGGACTAATTCCTTGTGAGAATCAAGGGGCCAATTATTGTATGATTGTGATACTTTAATTGACGCCTTGTCACGGGTCTTTGATACTCGGTACAAGTCTCAGGCCACCGATTTGGAATTGCTCGCGCTGCAACAAGGAAACATGTCTTTGTTGGCTTACTTGGCAAAATTTGGTGGCAGAAACCGGTTGGCCTGATGAAAAGAAGGCCGCTTTGTTCAATAAGGGCTTGTCGGATTCTCTAAAGGATGTCCTAGCCACGGTACCCAACATGCCTTTACAGAACGTTTGGACTTGCTCCTTCAGATTGATGCACGTAAAGCAGAACGGAAAGGGGAAAGGCGAGGTTTTGTGCCTATCCCAGCCCCATTGAGTAGCCCTTCTGCTGGAAATGGGGAACCCATGCAGATAGGTGCACTTCCGGGACCCCTGACCACAGAAGAAAGGGAACAAAGGAAGAAGAGTAATCTATGCTTCTACTGTGGTTCGTTAGAACATTACCTAAAAGAATGCCCTAAGAAACCCAAGAAACAGGGAAACACCAGGGCCTGGCAATAGAGGGAGCCCATTTGCCGAGCAGTAATAAAAAGGGCTCTGTTAGTTTGGTTCCTTTTGCTTTGTCTGCCACACTTTCATGTCCCTCCAGGGAGTCTTGGCCCGTCAAAGTTGTTCTGGATTCTGGGGCAAAGGGTAATTTCATCGATGCCCAGTACATTCTGGAATGGAACATTCCATTGCTGCCAAAGGAACATCCTGAGCTAGAAAATGCAGTGGTCGGCACCATGTTACTATCAGGTCTAGTCACGGAACATCCCGTTGACTTGTGTATGACAATTGACGGGGGACATACAGAGAACATACGGTTCGATGTTATTGCTGCCCCTCAGTTTAAGATCATATTAGGTCTTCCTTGGCTGATCCTGCACAATCCCCTTATTGATTGGAAAGCAGGCATGGTTACATTTATGTCTGCATACTGTACTGCTCAATGTATTACCAGTGTTACTAAGTCTTTCAATCCGTGTTCTTCATTACTGGACTCGGCCATGTTAATTGGAGGTGTGACAAACATAACACTGCCTAAAGAGTACGAGTCCTTTAAGGACATTTTTGACAAGAGTGGGGCTGAGACGCTACCTCCGCATCATTCTTATGATTGCCCAATTGATCTAGTGGAAGGGGCCAAAATACCATCAGGCTGTATTTACTCTCTCACACAACAAGAAAACGTTGTGCTTAAGGAGTATCTAGACAAGGCATTGGAGAATGGGTTTATACGTCCTTCTCAGCCCCCTGCCTCTTCTCCACTGTTCTTTGTACCAATGAAGGAGGGTGATTTACATCCGTACCTTGATTACTGTGATCTTAACGCAATCACTGTACGTAATCAATATCCAATTCCCCTAATTTCAGTACTTTTGGATCAATGGGGTTCATCCACAATATTCACTGAGTTAGATTTAAGAGGAGCTTACAATCTTGTTAGAATACGTGAAGGAGACAAATGGAAGGCTGCTTTTAAAACCAAGTACGGTCTTTCCGAGTATCTCCTGATGCCATTTGTCCGCTGTAATGCTCCTGCAACATTCCAAAACAGTATTAACGATGTTCTAAGTGATACTTTGGATCAATTTGTCATTGTCTATCTAGATGACATTTTGATTTATTCTGCCTCCTATGAAGAACACGTAGAACATGTGTCCAATGTTTTACATGGCCTCCGCAACCATCATCTCTATGCAAAATTAGAAAAATGCCTGTTCCATGTTCAGAAGGTGGAATTCCTCAGTTATGACATTACCCATGAAGGGATTCAGATGAGCGATTCTAAAGTGAAGTCGGTACTTAAATGGCCAACCCCCACAAATGTCAAATCCTTACAGTCCTTTTTAGGCTTTACCAATTTTTATAGGCGATTTATCTGCTCATTTTCAGAGACAGTGGCTCCATTGACAGCACTGACTAGTTCTAAACATGCGTTTGTTTGGAACGACAAAGCTCAGCAAGCTTTTGATGCATTAAAGGCTGCATTCACTACGGCTCCTGTACTCCAGCATCCCGATCATGAGCAGCCTTTCTATGTCGAGGCTGATGCTTCGGATGTAGCGATTGGGGCAGTCTTGTCTCAACCATGTAAGGATTCGCATCTCCTACACCCTGTAGCTTACCACTCTCAAAAAATCACACACTATGAGGTTAACTATAATATTACAGAGCGTAAGCTTTTAGCGGTGAAGGATGCCTTTTCAGTGTGGAGACACCACCTACTAGGGACGGCTATTCCCGTTCAGGTTTTTACGGATCATAGAAATCTGCTTGCATTGCAGTCAGTTAAGTGCTCTACTGCCCGCCATGCTAGATGGCATGAGTTATTTTCAATGTTCAACTTTGTACTGACTTATCGACCTGGTTCATTGCATTCAAAGGCTGACGCCCGATCACGAATGCATGGTTCTTCCCATCTACGTTCCTGGCATAAAAATATTCTCCCACCTAACCATGTGGTGTGTGGTTGTACACTACAACCTTCATTGAAGTCGCTTATTCAAGAATGGGTGTCTAAGGAACCTGTGGAAATCAAAGAGTACAACATGGACATCATTTCATCTCTGCCTTATGTTCAGGGGCATGTTTACATCCCGGATGCTGCTACTAGACGCATCGCTCTGAAATGGTGTCACGACTCGCTTTTGGCGGTTCATCCTGGTCAACGCAAGACCATAGAATTACTAAAATGTTGGTGCTGGTGGCCTTCTTTGCACCGTGACATAGCTCTATACATCGCTTCTTGTGATGTCTGCACACAGTGTAAGGGTAGTAATTCAAAGCCAGTGGGTCTCTTGCAACCTCTCCAAGTCCGACGACGTGCGTGGGCAATGATATCGATGGATTTCATAGTGGAGTCACCTCTAGTCAATGGTAATGACACCATCTGGGTGGTGGTCGATTATTTCTCAAAATTCGCGATGTTTGTCCCATGCCATGGCCTACCTACAGCACCGGTTCTGGCGGAACTATTTCTGCATAAAGTGTTTTGCTTCTTTGGTCTACCCGATATTGTCATATCGGACTGAGGTGCTCAGATCACTTCACGTTTTTGGAGGCATCTTACTTCAGTTAGGGGTATTGAAGAAATATTTTCCAGTGCTTACCACCCTCAAACTGATGGGCAAACCGAACGGTTGAACGCCATGCTGGAACAGTACTTAAGATGTCTCACTTTGCAATTCCAAGAATCATGATTTTAGGTTCTTGTTCATGCAGAATTTGCCTATAACAATTCATTACATACCTCTACAGGTTTTTCGCCTTTTTATGTTCTGTATGGTCAGCATCCAAGGACTCTACCCCTTGATATGGTTCCGGATTCCAGCAACCCGGCGGTTCAAGGGAGTATACAGGACCTTGCAGCATTTCATGAGGACGTTGGTTCACACTTGAAGGAGGCTCAAGACCAGGCCAAACTCTATGCGGACCGACACCGGGCAACAGCTCCAGTATATCAGCCTGGGGACAGGGTGTGATTGTCTACGAAGAACCTCTGCATGCCTGCTCAACGTTGCCTTTTGCCTCGTGTTGTGTGTTCCTATCTGGTTAAAGAAATCATCAATCCTGTTGCTGTCAAGGTAGACTTGCCGCTCTCATGGAGAACCAATCCGGTATTTCATGTATCTTTGTTGAAACCGTGTAGGGGTGATACTAGATTCCCGATCGTCCTCCTCCGCTCTTGATACAGGGTTCGGAGGAGTATTAAGTCAATGATATTCTGGATACCAAGATCTCTAGGGGTGTTCGCTTGTATTTGATCGATTAGAAAGGCTATGGTCCTGAAGATCGTACATGGGAAGCTGAGTCCATATCCACGCTCCGTACATTCTATCCCATTTTTTGGCTACTAGGAAGGGGGTTGTACCAATGGGGGGATACTGTCAAGAAACCACAATTTCAGAGGGGTGCATCCAGTCATCCGACCACAATCCATATGCCTCATACTACATCCATTACCCCGTTTTGTTCCTATTCCTCTCATGCTGGGAGACGGAATCCTCCACATGCCGTATTGCACAGATGCGGCAGGAACCTGTCGCGCGTTGTTTCATTCCGTCGGCATTGGGGGTTGCCATGGCGATATTGGGTTCCTTTTTCACGTTCATCACGTGTCCTTGCACGTTGAACGATGCTCCTGCCGATCATGTGGTTTGAAATCAGGTACTTTTGTCCCTCCCACTCGGGGTTCCGTGCTTCTGAAATTTGTTCCTTAGCCTTTCGTTTTTTGGATTCCCGTGCCTTATTGTGACCAGTGCTATGTCTTGACTACGGATTGTTCTCTCATCTTGCCCTTGCCTGATTTCTGTTTTCTTCTCTGGCTACCGACCTACGGAACGTCCCTGACTTGCTTGCTTGCTCCTTGGATCTACGTTTTTTACCTGCTCCCGCTATCGAACTACGGACCATCCTTGACCTGCCCTGCTTGCTCCATTTGTCTGCGTTCTGCCCGCTACCTTTATTGAAATACGGACTGTCCTTGACCTGCTTTGTTTTGCTCCCTCGATCTGAGTTGTGTCAATTTCCGTATTCTTTCCTAAGGAACGCATTTGATTGGTGTAGTGTTCCTTCTTGCCAACTGTCTGCACTCCTGCTGGAAAATCGTCCATCATCCAAGTGTTATTTTTTTACGCCAGGATCACCCACCTACTGTGCTTGGACTAGAGACTACCTTAGAGCACCTAGGCATCCACATGCCGGCGGGTTTAGGTGGATTTCACTGAACTCACCAGGATTGTGGATAGGCGTCCTCGTGCCGGCGGGGTTAGGTGGACTCAAGATACTGTCCCTGAACAAAGGAACTTTTCTTGCATCAATTCACATTTCATGACTGTCTATTTGGTAAGAACATTTCACCTTTCTTTTAGTTCTTTATTTGTGCTTCCAACTTATCGATTATCATTTTCTTGGATTACTAGAGTACATAGATTTGTTCTCCCTATTTCAGTTTATTTTCTATCTTGGTCCATGAATAGATTATTTGGATACCCGACTTCTTGTCAAATCTAGAAGGTAGCATTCACAGTCTACTGTCCTACATTGTTATTGTTTGTGATCTTTGTGGTTTTGATTGTGTGTTTCTTTTTGCAGCCAGCTGAATCCTGTGGCTTCCACCCATCATTTGGTTAATAGACTTCTCAGGCAGTCCTTTCGTACTTCTGAGAGGTACATTGACCGAAAGAACTCGTCAACTACACGACTTGTTCAAGATCGAAAGCAGATCACCTATTACAAGTACAGGTAATCCCTAACACCTTGCACCTGGATGGGTTTAAGTTTTTAAGGACAGCTGTCACTTCTTTTTAAAATTTTATAATTTTTGTCCTTAGTTTCACTACAAAACCTTTACACATTGCTTTCTGTTAAAATTCTAAGATTTTGACATCTTAGTCTTTTAAAAAAAAGAATATAGTCATATAGCTTTCGTGAGCCTCCATACTTATTCCATACATTAAGCATTAGTCTGTTTCATGCTTATCATAGACCTTTATGTTAGTTTCCTGAGAGATCCCTTTGTGTTTCATTAATTATTCTAGTAGGTATATTCCTGTGCATGTTAGTCGTTTGTTTTTCCCATGGAGAAATTCACACCACCACTCATCCTTTGATCTTGACATGCATTTTCTCAACTGTTAACTTAACATTTTATCTCTTTCTTCTTTTACTGCTTCACATTCCAGTAGCAAATGCTTTACAGTTTCCAATTTGTCAACATTGTCACAGAACCTGCATTGCCCATTGTTTATGCCAAAGCGTCCTCTAATGTGTAAAAATTCATTTGTTGGGTAGACATTAAGCCTGATTTGTAATAGCTTTTCTCGATGGAATTTGCTGGGATATTTCATTAGATAATCTGGCACAGTGTCTCTTTTTCCATATTCATTTGCCACATTTTCTAGTGTTTTATAGGATATTTTTTTTGTTTTTGTATTTATCCAGTCATTTCTCTTCACTTTTTCCTTCACTTTCTCCGGATTCTCGAGCAGTTCTTTTATCGATGAGTAGAGGTATTCTAGATGTTTACACCAATAGTCTTTCCACTGATTTAATAGGATCGCACTCTTTCCATCACCCTTTGCTGAAAGAATTTTGTATCCTATTAGAGGCACATCCAGCATAATTTTCCTTAATAGAGCGAATGACTTCCAGCTTATTATCAAATATAAAGATTGAAGTCCTAACGTGGCTCTTACAGCAACTATCAGCAGACATCTTGGGAGTTTCAAGACCGGTTTTCAAAACCTGCTTTCTATCTTGTCCCAGACTTTCCATGATAATCTAAGAAACAGCCAATTTAGATACCAACTTGTGATAGGGCCACCCCTTAAATGCGGCGGTAATACCGTTACCACCGCATTTAAGAGCTACAGCCCAACTCGTGATGGGGCCCTGACTCTTGTTGTCACGTTATTATGCAGAGCTCTAATTGGTTGGAGGATCTCATCAGGACAGCCCCAGTTATGACTTCAAGCTCAGTGACATCTCTGAAACGTAACTGAGTGGTATCTGGACTTAAGTGTGAGGGTGCCGTTGTGTGGTTTGTGGTGCAAGGGGCTGAGTGCAGGGTGGCTTGATTATTGGAGATTTATTTATTGACCATGTCAGTTTTGTTTATCATAGCTGCCTGGATACTAGTACACCAGGCTTCGTCCTTGTTCAAGGTGGAGGGAGGGGTGGCTAGAGTTTCCAGTTCACTGAAGATAGTGAATATTCTTCTAGTGTTGGACTTAGCATTCATTATTCTGGAGATGTAGGAAGAGTGTTTTGCATTAAGGATTTCCTGCTTATACATTTTTTCTAGTTTGGTGAATTTGGCGTTCAGGGTGACCAATGTTTTTTTATGCATGCAGATTCTGCTGCACGTTTTTTGTTGCAGAGTTCGAGGACGTCGGGAGTAAACCAGGAGTTTGAATACCTGACAGATTTGTAGTCAAAGCCACTAACCTATCCCCAATCCCCATAGGTTTTGTAAACTGATATTATTCTGCAATGCCAGTGATGTCGAGTTTGTAGTGCATAAGAAATTGTTTTTCATAAGTATGTCGTGAGTGACGAGATTTCAATGCTTGTATGCTGTCCCAGCTTTGTTTTCGATGTGAATAAAATTGGGTTTTGCTGTGCACCTTGTCTTCTCTGTCATTGAGTCTGGTTTGAATTGACCCTGAATTCTCTGAGTCTATTTGGGTTTTTTGGCCGCCTTAACAGTACAACGGATTTGGCTGAAATTCTGCAGACAATTTTGCGCATAGGCCCTCCCATCCCCCAAACTGGACATTTTGGGAAGGATTCATTAAAAAAATAAACAGGTTATTTAGAAAACAAACAGGTTATTTAGAAAACAAAAAAAAACACTTTCGGCTTAGGGCCTCATCACGACTTTGGCGGTAACGCTTAAATCCGGCAGTCACGCTATTACCGCCGGATTTTAGGGTCCGCCAAACCAGGACCAATCTGTCAGGGTCCGCCAAACCAGGACTTCGGCGGATTTCGCCCCAGCTCTTGGCTGGGGGGAAATCCCCCGAAAATTCGCGCTATTACCGCCAGCGGGAAATCCGCCGGCAGTAAGAGCGCGAATTTTCCCCATTGAGCCCAATGGGGAATGGGGAATTCCCAAATGGGCTCAATGGGGAATGGGGAATGACATTACCGCCGAACTCGTGATCTGGCGCTATTAGCGCCGGGGAGTTCGGCAGTAGGGCTAATACCGCCGGCGTTACCGCCAAAGTCGTGATCAGGCACTTAGTCACCAACTATAAGCTTTAAGAAATAGCTACATTTGGCCGAAACACTACAGT